>NC_138552.1:208872194-210192694 GCF_964273705.1 Natrix helvetica | reverse complement strand
ATACTATAATAATGGCCATCAGAATTGGCATCTGAGCAGAAAATGAAGCCAAGCTCCTAAACTGATCCTGACATCGCTTATATTACCAGAAAAGCACAGCTGTGTGACCATTACTTCAATTACAAAATGACATTTAATGTTAACTTACTGTTGCTGCAGAGGAAGAACCAACAGGTAATACATGGAAGGGGGAGATTATTTCATGATGTTTAAAACAATGCAAAATTCCAAAAGGGTCCCTCTCCAGACTCAGTGCATGAAATAGTTCAAATCCTGCCCATTGAAGAGGCAACCTGAATTTCACATATACTGTTACAAAGTTCTAGATCAGGAGTCCCCAATTCCCAGGCTGCAAACCGACATCGGTCCATGGTTGGCCAGGAACCGGCCATGCAAGCGAGCAAAGCCCCATTCGTGCACGCGTGGGATCCAGGCAGTGCACAAAATCACACCCACACCTCCCAGTCTGCAGAAAAACTGCCTTCCATGGAATCGGTCTCTGGCACCCAAAAGGTTGGGGCTGCTGTTCTAAATAACAACCCATGATCAGGAAAAAGGATATGGAGATGGCATAACATGTGTGGATTCTTAAGCAAAAGCTCCTAAAGGGAAAGCAATTCCACACTGAGGAATAGTTTAGAAAATAAGTCAGACCCTTGACAAAGAAACTGTCTGCAATTGCCTTGTAAAAATCTGTAATGTAAATTCAGCTGAAATTGATCTGGATATCACATCTGGTTGTTGCATAATGGGAAAGAGGCACCCTAAATTGATCAAAAGTTAAACTAGTTACAAGGAATTGGTTAGGGCTTTCAGATTTTATCAAATAAAAATAATTACCATAACAAGGTAAATATTTCCTCATCTGCAAAATTGGCAAATGTTTTGAGAGCTTCCCTTGCATTGATGGCAAAAGGTAAGCATAGGTTTCATGGTGTGATAGGATTTAGGTATTTGGGTATGGTGCTGGAACACAAGTAGAAAAAGCTGAGGGTAATATTATAAGCCCATTTTAAGAAAAATCTTCAGATCTGAACTGAATTTCATAATTGACTGTACATGGTAAATATTTAGAAAAAGCAGCCAAATTTAGGCTATATATAAGTACTGCAATTTGCGAACCGGTAGGGAAGGTAAGTGAATATCACCCCTGGACATAATGGCTGAAATGATGAAGCTTTTTGGATTTCATACATACATACAACATACAAACAACACATACACACATGCATTCTTTATATATTTTTGTTTCTATTTCTTTTCCTTTCCTTCACCTTTTATTTTGTTTCATTCACCTTTTATTTTTTCGTTTATTTTCTTTTTTATTTTCTATTAATTTTTACTTTTGTAATTGTAATCTTTAATAACATTAGTATAAAAACAAGCAGATCAAGTTTTTATAGTAACATTCATGTAGTAGCAGTAAAAGCTGTATACTTCTCAGTAAACTATTGGAGTGACTGAAAAACCATAAATTTCCTGTGT
Organism: Natrix helvetica; assembly: GCF_964273705.1. Lineage (NCBI taxonomy): Eukaryota > Metazoa > Chordata > Lepidosauria > Squamata > Natricidae > Natrix > Natrix helvetica. Next base: position 210,191,209 of record NC_138552.1, on the reverse strand, counting down.
CAAATTTCTACACAATCCATATGCAAGCCAAGAATTCAGTAAATACTACAAGGGTTTTTTTGTGAGAGAACTTAGTTTTTTAATTATAGTACTTTATCCTATTTGGGAATTGCAGTTACTTCCAAAATGCTATTCACTTCTAGGTACCAAGCGGTCTCCACACAGGAAGTCTGCACAGTGGATCAGTTGAATCTCCTTCCTGAAGGCACTCTTCAGTAAAGGTAAATGAAACAAAGTATGAAGTGGAGGAAGGGTGGGATGAGGTCTAAGGTTATGGGACTCAGTGGAGCAGAAAGCTGGCCCAAAGCCAATGGCGCTCAGTTGGGTGAGAGATAGGCTCCAGGAATCCAGCAGGATGAGATGAGGTATATAGGCATGTGGGGGGCCACTGCGGTGTGGTTGGTTATAAGAGTAGTCAAACTGACAAACATCCAATTTGACAGCAGGGGTGCTGCAATGACTGAAGCTTTGGTATAGGTTGAAAGTCCCTTCATCAAACATTACTGCAATTTTTAACTGTCACTGAACCAATGGTCGTAGATTGAAGGCTACCTGTAATCCAAATGGAAGATGACTGATGTAACCAGATGGCAAAATAATACTCTTCAAAATTGAAAATGACTTGGAGTTGTCTATCCTCCTAAATCAACATAAGGACACTTGAAAAATTTCCAAGTAACGATCTAGATGGTAATTGCTTGATATCTGTATTTGATATTCTTGTGTTCTTAGCATTTGGGGAAGCAAAGCTGAGAAACTACATGAGAAGAGATAAGAATGGTAAGAGACTTGCTTTCATTTTTCACTGTATTCAGTATTGGCTTTTAAGTAAAGAGGTTGGACTACAATATTACAAATGATCTTACCACAATGATTACAGATAGACACATTCTTCTGATCTCAATTTGTGCATTGTCAATTGTATTGTCTACCATTTTTTTCTGAGTCAGTGTTAATGCCATTACTGAGTTTAGACAGAAAGCCAACCGCTACTGGTATTTATTTCTTAATTTTTTGCATTTATATCCTGCAATTTTTCTGAGACTACTTGTACATGTCACTATTTCCATTCCATTAGAGTAAATAAAAACACTGTATCCCTTGATACAAAATGGAAAAAAGTAATTAAAAATGTTCCTGCATTTTTCATGCTTGCTCATTTCTTGTGGAAAAGGGGAATAATTTTTTTTAAAAAAATTATACGATACCAATTAAGAGAAGAAGTATATATGGAATTCTATTAACAATACCATTTTCCCCTTTTACTATCGTGATTGCTCATTTTGATGTTCCAACAGACAGCTCTTACAATTTCTCTTTGCTAAGTCAGGCAAACGCTGCACTTAAAAGATCTCTTGATACAGTTAAAAGTTCGGGAACAAGAAGGGGAGATGAGATAAGAGCTCCCTCCAATGAGAAAATGAACTACCCACAGTTTTACTACTGAGAAATAAAAGCTGCTTTTGTGTAATGCTCTAGCCAAGCATGGAATAAATCAGCTACCTGCCAAACTCAGTCGCCATCATAGGAACAGAGATCTGGAGCAGCTTTTTAGTTGGTGCAGAATCCTCAGGTAGAGATCAAAACACCAAAGATGTATATGGGGCCTCACTTAATTTCATCACCCAAACAATAATCTTGTGAATGTGGCTGGTCCTACTCCACTCTGTAAGCGCCATATCGTAAGCGAGTAGAGAAATGAATTCACTTTCCCCAGTCAAAGCCCAACACTACAACCATTACATTATAGGCACTACACTAAGAATAGAAAATTCTATAACAGCGTAACCATAAAAATGGAAACTAAGTAAAAGGCTCAGCTTTTAGGTTTCTAAGATCTGTAAGCTTTATTTTTACAGTCTATTTACTGCTTATGTATAAGGAGTAAAAACAGTAAGATAAAAGGGATTCAAACATTGCAAAGGTTTGGCTCCTCTTGAAAGTTTTAGAATGTGTAGTTATATACAAATAGCACCTTTTTTCATAGATTGGGATAGCCAATCTCTGTATTCACTGTATTCTAATTGTTTTTTATTCATCAGCCGACCTCCTCCTTGTGTATGTCTCGGTATATGTCTCTGTTATATGTTTGTTTTGTCCACATATTTATTTCATATGTTTCATTGTACGCCGCCCCGAGTCCTTCGGGAGAGGGTGCGGCTAAGAAATAAATATTTATTTATTTATTATTATGTATTTTCAGGGGTTATTTTCAAGAGTTATATTCAGGGGTCATTTCAAGAGATTCGAAAATGAATCTGACAATAAATTAGCAATGTTTTTCCATTATAAAGCAAATGTAATCAATTATAGCAATATATAAAGTTAAAGGTTCCCTTTGCACATATGTGCTAGACATTCCCGACTCTAGGGGGTGGTCCGTTTCAATGCCGAAGAACCAGCACTGTCTGAAGACATATCTGAGGTCATGTGGCCAGCATGACAAAATGGCGAAGGCGTACAGAATGCCGTTACCTTCCCACCAAAGATGGTCCCTATTTTTCTACTTGCATTTTTTTAATGCGCTTTTGAACTGCTAGGTTGGCAGAGGCTGGGACAAGTAACAGGAGCTCACCCCATTACATGGCACTAGCGATTCAAACCACCGAACTGCCAACCTTTCTGATCGACAAGCTCAGTGTCTTAGCCTTATATAGGTATGTATATAGAGATATATACAAATTAAATAAGCTGAAGTATATCTGAGGGTTTTTTTTTGACAATGAAAAAAACCTCCCAACTTTTCTAATTCTGAATGAAGCATTTAGTAAAACCGTACTTATATGTGACACATATTCGCACATAAAAATGCTAGTGGAGGTTAGTCTACACTATAATTTATCAATTGCATATTATAATTTGAACATTAAAGTATATAAAATACTTTCTTATATTCTGTAAAATGTGTTTGTATGTGTGCTTGCATGTGTCTCTGAATCAGGGTTTGCCATTGTCTGGCCCAAGGCCATCCAGCTGCCTTCATGTCCCTGGCGAAACTAGAACTCATGGTCTTCAGTTTTATAGCTTAACCGCTACATCAAATTGGATGTCATCAATCATAGACTGATATTAAATTCTGACAAGTTTTGAGGTTATTTCTTTCACATTAAAAATCTATTAACAGTATTTTGTTTCTATTTTCAAATGAAAGAAGGATAAGAGAGCTGAGATTTGCAAAAAGATTGAACAGATGAAAATGTGAAGTTATTGATTTTATGCAGCAAGCTATAACCTCTGTATAGAACACACTTACTTGGAGTTTCAGTCTTAAAGGAAATGGAAATTATTTCCAACTAATGTACAGTATGGTTTGGTTCAAGACCTAACTGTTAAAATCATTTATGCTTGTAGGTTTCAAACAATTATTTATTTTTTGAGGACAGGATAAACTGAGCTTAAGTAAGTTGGTTTCAAAAATGTTATCGACAAAAGCAAATCCATTTGATTAATTACCTAGGGATTTCTACTATCTTGCATTAATTCTCCCTTATATTTTATCCACTTTTACAGAAGCAGCAAACTCATTTTAAGGGTGAAGACTCATGCAATGACCCTTCAGCCACCTACCATAAGCCTTCCAGTTTTCTTATGTTTTCCTATAAAATTAACTTATAGTACTCAGTATTAATCAAGAAAACATGCAGAATTGCAGAAATGAAATCAGTACACAATGAGGATAAAGTTATATTGCATTCCGAGGCAATAGTGCAAGTCCTAAAGGATTTAAATCTTTTAATTTAAAGATTATTTCTCTTGATGTCATGCATATGCAGTAATCCTATGAAAAATAGATATTAGTCTTTTCATAATTAAACATTGTTTTATCAGGTTCCTTGGAACTTAGAAGAAAATTCCCACCAGTGTGGTATAATGATTTGGTGCTGGGGGAAGAACTTGGGAATCACAAGTTTAGGTCTTTATCAATCATGAAAATTCTCTTATTAACTTTAGATTATTAACTTTATTGACTCTCAACACCTCAGTCACAATATCCCATTAGTATTCTTACGGAATAGGAGCAGAAAAAGAACATTCAGTTCTGTTTCGTGACGGATCTAATCTAAATCTATTAAATGAACGAACAAATACAAGATGCCGAGGTCTGCAGGCACAACTTCAAAGGTTACAGAAAAGCATTAAATCAGTTTCATATTTGGAGCATTTTCCTGAAAGAAAATAATTAAAAGCATAACAATCCCATAAACACAGACAAGTGGATTATCAATTGGAATAGATGCCTTCCCATCCTCTCAAATTTAAAAGTGAAGTTTCCTTTGATTTTAAACTCAAATTGTAGTGACTTCATAAACCTGACCATGAGGTTTTATTGGCAACAATACAAAAGTGGCTTGTAATAATCCTCTTTTGGGATGTTTTTAATTTCCTAATATAGTTTTCCTACAAATTTTCCATTCAAATAGTAATCATATCCAACCTTGTATCACTTTTATTCCAGACAAGGCCAGCTAGGTGCTGTCAGTACAGAGACATAATTTCCGTGTGTGTGTGTGTGTATACATTAATTAATTAATGTATTTAATTTTATCCATACCAAATTACATTAAATCAATGTTATTTGATCAAATTCTTATCTGTTTGTTTCCCCCAGCTCTGACAGCTTTTGAAATGCAAACATTGGTGTATCAAGTATGGCCCAAAACGATATTATGTACCCTGAATCAAAGGGTTAAAAACTAATCCACTTTCCTAAGTTTTTCTGAAGTATCTTTTGATCTCAATCTCTTTCCCATAAGTTTGTGATATATCCAAATCTTTCCTTCCTATTTCCTATTCCTATAACAGTGTTTTTCAACCTTTTTTGGGCAAAGGCACACTTGTTTCATGAAAAAAATCACGAGGCACACCACCATTAGAAAATGTTAAAAAATTTAACTCTGTGCCTATATTGACTATATATAAAGTAATTCTCTTGAATAGGAATCAAATAAACACAAAGAAAGTATTTTATAATTACTTAATTATGAAATAGTAAGTAAACAGAAATATGAAAAATTATAAAATACTTTATTCAGTGCGCAACCTGGGCCTGTTTGGCTGAACACAAAGCTGATATTCTGGCTGGAATTGAAGAAAGACACACACGTAGCTCTTCGTCAACAGCTCTCAGTCTCTCTCTGTATTTAGTCACGCTGCACCTGCGGCCTGGTCTGGATCCGGATGTGGTCTCTCTGCAGTGCCGACTCCCGTCGAGTCCTGGTCTCCGTCCGTCTCCTCCTGCTCCGGTCCTCCTGGTGACTCGAGTCGCGACGTCTTCTTCTCTCCGCTGCTGCGCACACTGTGCTCGGGCAGGAAGGAAGTCGGAATATGATGTCCTACTGTGATAGGTCCAGGCTGGAGTCTGGACCAATCACAGCCCGGACATCAGAAAAGTGGAGGGTGTCCCCCTGAGGAGCGCCAATCGGCGCCCCTGCTGGCCGAGGGTGGGGTCAAAAACCCCACCCCCCCATACCCAGGACACAGTCCGGCGCCCGCCTAGTGGGCGAAAATTTGACATTTTTTAAAAAAATCTTTCGAATTTTTCAATTTTTCCCACGGCACACCAGGCAACATCTCACGGCACACTATTGTGCCGCGGAACAGTGGTTGAAAAACACTGTCCTATAATACCAAATGACATTTTAAGTTCATCATGTTTGTTATTAAAAAAAGAACATTTTGTGCCATTATTGCGTACTTTAAATTCATCATAAAGACTTCTGATTAATACATGTAAGACTGTATGATCCCAAACCTACTATTTTTAAAAGTAACAAGACTATTCACTCTAAAAATGAGCATCGTACAACAATCACAGCACATGAGATAAAGAGCTGATAAAGTTACTTGATGTGTTTAATAAAAATATAGGGTTGAAAAAATCAGTATGGTTGATTCCCCTCCCCCAATGACAATCTATTGAGCCTGGGAATTCTAAGGAATAAGGAAAGTTGCAATCATGCATGTCCAAGGGAGGAGGATAAATGCTGTCATATGTGCCACATCATTATCCAAATGATGTGAATGATGTAATTCTGGGCATCTCTGGCTTAGTGGAATAGGACTGATACAGATTCCCCAAAAATCATTTTGATGAATTCACATCTAAAACACCCCCAACATTTTCACTAGCTAAGTCTCACACAACCAAGCAGATCTAATGAGCAACACTGAACACAAAATCAATGCTACCTGAGTCAATACTGAGCTGATCAGTCTTTAGTTATTCAGAAGTATGTTAGGAAATCCGAGTGAGTCTGAAAACCTATGCACTTTTGTATACTTGATAAGGCAAGTTGTAGGATTAAAAAAACCCATACTAATTAATTAATACTTGGAAGGCAGCATAATTTAATTCGAAAACGAGAGACTTCTAGTTATAGTTGCATTTTGCTATATAAGCTTTGTTTGGTTTTTTTATTCTTACTTCTCACTATTTACAAGCAGAGGGAACAATTTATTACAATGCCCTTCACATCACAACACTTCCATTTTGCCATTACATGAGCCTGGGGAGCCTATCACTTGGGCAGTTTTGTTTGAAGTGCTCTTAACTGGATTTTCTAAAGAACAAAGCAGTTTTATATATTTGTCTATAAAATACAAAACACTTTCATCTGATAGCTTTTCTTATTTTCAGCCCATCAGTAAGAGGCACAAATATTCTACAGTTTACTGTCACTTATGAACAGAAAAGGAGCAATCAACCAAGCACAACTGCTGTGGAGTTGCCATTCTTGTTAACAGATTCCCAACAATTAAATGAAAAGAAGTTCTACTGAAGGGTCTGATGGATTATTTACCAATTGCCTCTCACAATATTTCTCCCCAAAAGGCGTTAGGAACTCTGTATTTTGGTCATTTATATAAAAATTTTAAAATCTCAAATCTATGTACTAACAATCAGAAATATAAGCTCTATGTTTTAAATACACATACACAAAGACCAATACTGATTTTTTTTTTTGCTTTTCTAGATGAAAATCAGTAATATGTTTTTTTTGAATTTTTTTATTGTTTTAATTAAACAAAACACACACAAAAAAAACATTCTTCATTACATCTTCCAGAAAGCACGTCGATTGGTTACAAATAAATTTCATGCGTTACTACCACAATCATTCTTTATAATCCGTTCATATTGGATTGCACATTTTAAATCAAAAATCTCTAAGTATTTTACCATCAATGTACCATCATTCTCATTTAACTATAATTGTTTAAACGTGCTTTTATCTAGAATCATTTATATTTAAAGACACAACCATATGCTGGCATTCCTTAGCTATTTCTATAAACCTCATGCTTATATCCAATTGCTTTCAGCAATACTAACACATATAAAATAATTAAACATTATCCATTAACATTTCATTATTATTATTGTAATTATCTAACATTTTTATAATAAATCTAGACAAAGATTTATTAGTAGAATTTATAAGTACCCCGGGGAGATTATATCTTTATAACAAAATCTAAACAAAAAAGTATTAGTAAAATTGATAAATCTTTTTCCCAGGTCCCAAGTTATAGTTTATATCCAAATTGTTTTTACTAATTAAAGTTATTATTTCATTATTATTATCATCATGGATTATTTGTTAACGAATAAACATTTTTAAAAACAAAAACATTCTATAAGCCTGTACAAAATCCTACTTATTAATCAGCAAAGATTAACTAAGTTTTTAATTATCAACATTCATTGTCAACCTATGTCTTTCCAGTAACAGAACAATCTTATCTCTTTATCCAGTAACATTTCATTATTGTTATTGTAGTTATCTAACATCTTTATAATAAATCTAAACAAAAATTTATTAGTAGAATTTATAAGTACCCAGAAGAAATTACATCTTTATAACAAAATCCAAACAAAAAAGTATTAATTAAAAAATAATTAATCTTTTTCCCAGGTTCCAATTTACAGTTTATATCCAAATTGTTTTCACTAATTAAAGTTATTATTTCGCTATTATTATCATAATGGATTATCTATTAACAAATAAACATTTTAAAAACAAAAACATTCTATAGCATCTACAAAATCCTACTTATTAATCACCAAATATTAACTAAATTTTTAATTATTAGCATTCATTGTCAACCTGTGTCTTTCCAGTAACAAAACAACCTTATCTCTTTAGCCAGATGTTGTGTCAATTTTCTTATTAACTTCTTTATAGAGTTCTTAAAGACTTCTCTCCGCACTTTTTTTGCTCAGAAGATCTCTCATATAGTCTCTTTGCCCTTCAGTTGGTATTAAAATTAACATGTCTTTGATTATCAGACGTCTTTCTAAATCTGTTTCTCTTCTTAATTCCATCATCAAATCCATATCTTGACAAGAGGGGTAGAGCTCCAGATAATCAAATTCACTTTTCCATATCTTTCCACTTTCACTCATGGGTGCTTCATTATTAGGTTCATCTGTTGTCTTGCCTTTATCTTCTATATCTTCTATATCTTCATTCTCTTTTTTAGTTTTTGGGGCTCCAACCCCTTCATCTTTTGCTGCACATAACAATAATTTCTCCAGCTTCTCATCAAATCTCTCGAATCCTTCCAATATATTTTGAGGTCCATCCAAAACACCTTGGAAACTTAGGGCTTCCTCATCCTTGTCTTCTTCTTCATCTTCATTCATTTCTTTATTTTCTGGGACTCCAACTCCATCATTCTTTATTGTAGGAGATTGTACTTTATCAAATTTCTTATCAAAACTCTCAGATAAGTTTTGAATTTCAGTCAACAAATCTTGAAGACTCAGTTTTTCCTCATACATGTTTCCAAATTAAAAAAAAGCAAGGGGGAGAAAAAAAATCCCTTCCCCTGCCAAGAGTGTTTAAAAAAAAGGCAACTCTGCCCTTGGGTAGGCTTCTTATCAAATTGCACAAGATAAGGTGCAAAGCTCCAAAGCTTACAGAACTGCAAAGCTCTTCGTTACAGCGTCAGTGGAATCGGAAACAATGTTTCAAAGAGAGAGAAAAAAAACCCCAGGTTCTAACTTCCAAACGGCAGATTCAATTCTTCTCCTGTTTATCTCAAGCTTATGGAGAACAATAATCTTTAAAAGTTTTAAATAAAAGTTGATGAGAAGTAGCAAGACAAATTATTATAATAAAATAGGTTTTAGTTTCAGCCAACAAATAAGGCAGCAGAAAATAGGAGAAAAGAGAGTTTGTTCACTTACGAGGAGAAACAAAGAATGTTACAATCACTTCAATCCACAAAACATCGTTAACAAGAAGAAAGAGAAATAAAAACTTTCCAAGGCAGTCCAATAAAGATAAATTCCACTGCTTTATTCATTGTTTAAAGGACTAATTTATCTTTAAAAAAAAATCCTTTGGGCAATCATTTAAAAAAAAAAAGCCTCACCAGATGGACTCACTTTCAGCTGCCATCTTTCCATGGCCGTCTCCGGCTTTGTAAGCACGGGGCTGTCTGTTTATCGCCAACTTGGAGCACTTTCCTTGGGTCAATTAGGGACTTTGCGATGTCCCTGAGACTAGCAAGGATTTGTCTCCCTATCACTGTCTCTTCGGGATGGCTTAGGTCCGTTGGGACAATGTAGCAATAAAAAAATCAACTGCGGTCTTGGGACAATCGAGACCGCACATTGTGTCATCGCGACATTGGCCACTCCCTCCAAAATCAGTAATATGTTGATCATTTCATTTAAGCTAGTCCAGAGAAAGTATAATTATCTGCATAGTATAAATGCTACCCAAACATTTTTCATGGCACTTGCTAGGATCTCTTTCCCACCAGAATTTAAATACTTGAAGGACATGTTACAAGTAAATAAATGGCCTGCAGCACTGCAAAACACCATTTTGTTAGCATTGTTTTTATTTCTAGAAGTATCTCTGGATCCTATAGCTATTCTTAAAAAATGAAAGTGGTGAGTGGATACAGCCCAGGACTTTGTTTGAAAAGGTATTATTCTCCATCATGTTTTGCTTTCATAAGCTAGGAGAGCATAGTGAGAGTGCAGAATAATTAGTGGAGAGCAGCCTTTCCCTTTTTACCTTCAGGTAAGCAAATATTTTGTGACTGATCCAATGTCTGTAACAGCAGCCATTTTGTAAACATGTTAAGTCTCTCGAATGGTAGCCATTTTATAACCTAACAAGCCCTTTTATGAGAACATCTTCTTGAAATGCTGAACTTGTGTAAATGTACTTTGTCAGTTTTGAGAAAATGTTCGTGCTACAGTGATTTCCAGACTAGTTAATCTATGCTCCTCCGTTTGAAAGGCTTAGACCTTTCAGTGACCGTATGTCTGAGCAAATCCCATTGTTCTTTAAAAAGAAAGAGTTTCTAGTACTAGAAATTAATTCCTAGTTCTTTATACTGTAAAAGTTCATGAAATTTAAATATACCTGGCTAAGGATACCATATCTGGGTTGCAAAAAATATGGATAGCTATCACATGGCAGCAACCATATGGCATCAAAGAGCTATAGAAGATTTTTAACTCTAGAATTTTGCAGTCCAGTATAATATGACCACGAGAATGTTGATTTCAATTACAATTACAATTACAATAGCAGAGTTGGAAGGGACCTTGGAGGTTTTCTAGTCCAACCCCCTGCCTAGGCAGGAAACGAAACCCTATACTGTTTCAGACAAATGACTATCCAACATCTTCTTAAAGACTTCCAGTGTTGGGGCATTCACAATTTCTGGAGGCAAGCTGTTCCACTGATTAATTGTTCTAACTGTGAGGAAATTTCTCCTCAGTTCTGAGTTGCTTCTCTCCTTGATTAGTTTCCACACATTGCTTCTTGTTCTACCCTCAGGTGCCTTGGAGAATAGTTTGACTCCCTCTCCTTTGTGGCAACCCCTGAGATATTGGAACACTGCTATCATGTCTCCCCTAGTCTTTCTTTTCATCAAACTAGACATACCCAATTTCTGCAACCGTTCTTCATTTTTTAGTCTCCATTTCCCTCTAGTATGTGCATTGGAAAAATGAAATAGATAATAACCCCCTGTTAAGTGCCTAAAGTAACAAAGTGGGGCTATTTTAAAATTATGTTTTACATATTGTCTCCAGCTTCTGTATTGAGACGATTTTGTGCTTTTTTAGATGAAATAAATGATATCAGCTTCTGGTGTCTATTTTTTAGAATGCTATGGAGCTTGTAAGGTTTAAGGAACATTATTTTCTGAGGTCTTCATGTTATATTACAATTTTTAAAAAACCAAAATGTAGCCTGGGAAAAAATGAAAAAGTGAGAGAACTCCCTTACTTGTGGAAATGCAAGGCTGTGTTTACATAACAGCATACAGTAGCTTTCAGCACGTTTTGTACAGATTGAAGGACTTTTAAGATCTGAACTTATCATTGGTCTACTTACTGCAAGTATTTAGACAAGCAATTGGCAGCAACATTTCTTTTGCACTAATTACATTCTTTTTCAAAAGTTCACCCTGCTTGGGTGTCCAGGTAATTGCAATTAAGGCAGGAATCTGGTTATTAGAAATTCAAGTGCCCTGCCAAGAACAATACACTTCCTCTTGACATGCTGCCTAAAGAACTAATTTACTTGGAAAGGACAGAAGCTGATGTGAAGTGGCAGAGTAGATGTTTATTAGGCAACAACCGCAGAAATAGATTTCCTCTTTCACCATTCCCCAAACAGCACTAGAAAGTGTATTTTTTTCCAGTAAAGCCATTATTATTCCTTTTTTATTTTTATTTCCAAAATTCAGAATTTCACATCAATGATTCATCATCCACTATTGGTACATAGTACTAAGTAAATCCCTTAAAATCTATTTTAATAAATCTTTGATTCAAGACAATGACAGATAAAGTATACAACAAAGGCCGTAGCTAACAATGTAAAATTATTACATTATTCGAGATCTAACAGTACAAATGGGCATTGCTAAGTTACCTTACTTTAGTTAAATTTATAGCTTTAAATATTATCCATGTTTGGATATTAAATGGTGAACGTATTCATTTTTATGTTATCTCTAAGTACAGATTTTTAAAATATAAAGATGCAACCTCAGGGTTGATCATAACAATTTACATCTCTGTTCAGGAATAAATTCCACTTAGTTCAACTTGACTTATAATATTTAAATCGGATTGTTTGAAGCCATAGTTGCACTTAACTTCCATTAAAATACAATTATCAATTAAATTAGTTCCAATTATGGGATATGTCTCTATCATAAAGTCATACAACAGGTGCTCATACCTACAGAAGATTGTAAGCACACCTATTGCGTACTGGAGACTTCTATTAAACTATAAACTATTAGTTTATAAACTACTTCTGCCCAGTTTAATTTGTATTTCAAATTAAAAGTATGAAATCACATTATGTTGTAAAGTGGGAAGAATATAATATTCAAGATACCTTGGTATCATTCATACATTCATACCAATGTATGAATTAATTATCAGCTATAGGGTGTTTGGTCATTAACTTTGCCAACTTGAGGATTAAGTAACTTCATGTATAGTCAAACTAAATATATATTTTCTTTTAGAATATCTGAAAAAAATATTTTTACAACTATCATGTATAAAATAGCATTCAATCCAAAGTACAAATTCTTTTCTCCTTGTTAAATATATTATATGAAATAAAAAGAGATGCCATAGAGCATCTTATACCAAAATCTATTATGTTAAAACTGGGCTTCAAAATATCCCAGACATTTATTTTCTTCAGTACAAATTCCACTTGACACCAAAAGCAATTGTTTTGCCATGTAACCCAAGTCAAAATCCCCACTTGACTATAAAGTTTTGAGTTTGCTAGCCTATCTCTCAACCAAGCCTATCTCCTATCATCATAACAGAAATGTTATGATGATAGGAGAAAGGTAAATAGTGTCATACTACCTCAAGCTCCTGGGAGAAAGATCCTTTGAGTCAGCCTTCACTAAATGACAATACATGGATGAGCCTGCACAGGTTTCTCGCATTTTTCAGAAGTAACTTGCCACTGTGGTTTTTCTAGTGCTGAGAAAAAAGTGACTGGCCCAAGTCACTCAATTGTTTCCATGCTTAAGGAACAACTAGAATTCAGAATGCCCCAATTTCTAGCCAATGCCTTTAACCACTACATCAAATTACAATACAATACAATACAATAGTAGAGTTGGAAGGGACCTTGGAGGTCTTCTAGTCCAACCCCCTGCCTAGGCAGGAAACCCTATACCGTTTCAGACAGATGGCTATCCAACATCTTCTTAAAGACTTCCAGTGTTGGGGCATTCACAACTTCTGGAGGCAAGCTGTTCCACTGATAAATTGATTATTTTATATTCATACATACAAGACTGGGGGAAAAATTAACTGGGTTAAGATTCACGAATGGTGAATATATGCGTCCCAGGATAATGTTGCAGGATTCAATCTGGCTTGGTCACTGGGGCCAGAGTTTTAGTCTTCCAAGGTTTCAGACTTGTGTTGGAGCCCATTCTCAGGTAATTTCTCTCCAGCAGAGTGTGTGCTTTGGGCTATTCTGAGTGTGGTATTTATACGGTGCCTGGTTATGCATGGCTTCTTAGTAGTTGATTATGGTATTGATGGCTGGCTATTAAGTCATTGGCTGTCTTTTCCTTGTGCTACAAGCCCTTGCCTCCTAAGTATTTGATAAGCTGATGGTAAATCAGCACTCCTATTGACTGATTAGGGGCTCGTTTCCCAGGCTTCAATCATTTCCCTGGCTGTTTTTGTACATGCTCATCCAACAATCTTAGTAGATGCAAAATTGAATGTATGTTCTGATTCATTGCAAATGTGAGACTACCAATGAGTATGGGTCTCCTTGTTTGACCCTCGCTTGTATTCTTGCAATTTGGTGGATAGCTTCCTCCACATCTGTCCTACATAGTCACTGGGACAATGTGTTAAGTTTGTTGACATATATTTTGCTACAATAACTTAAATAGCTAAAAGGCTATGGAGATTCTCAGTCATCCTGGTCATGGTTCTCCCAAACATGACCTAAGTACAAATGGGTTTGGAGACTTCTTGGCTGCAAGATGGGGTCAAAAAGGCCATCTATGTCAAAATTGAACAGCCCTCTCTCAAAAGAGGGGTGTGGGATATGACAACATCTATCTCCAATCTACAGTCCTTTCAACAGTTCCAAGGAGACTCTACACCTATTTGCACGACTCAGGTGACCCTGATGACACAGATAAACCTCCAGGTAACCTTATTGACTCACTAAAAGAATACAAATGACTAGCTGTTTGCAAGGAGTATATATCCTTCCAATCCCCACCATCCAGTCAAAGCTTAAGAAGATTCTTGAATGAAAAGGAAACATCTTCAAAGAAAACCTTCTCCCACTTCTGCTTCCCCCAGTTGACCTCTGCTAAGCCTGGCATCATGCATTAGAGAAGTGCATTGGGATGGAGTTGGTGAAAGAGTCTTATCTTCACCATGAGGATGAACAGCCCACAGACCATGTAGAGTGCATTGGGACGTGCTGGTGAGATGCAGCACACTCTATTGCTGGATGAAGAAGGCAAGGTGGAAGTGGCTCCCTGGATGAAAGTGGCAGTTTTGCAGAGGCATTGTTTGGGGTTCCTCTGCTTCCCAGAGGTGCAGTGCATATTCTACAGTGCATATCGGAAGCACTCCTGGAGAACTTGCAAACTTCAACGTGTTGGAAGCTACTGGGCCTTTACTTCCTCCAGTTCAGCTCTATCCCAAACATTGCCTATTGTAATTAATAATAGACTCTCAAATTTGCTCTGGAGGTTTGGGGGATTGCAAAGGAACTACAGAATTTCCTATCTTCCCATTCTGTTGATAGTATTTCTATCAGCAGAGGAACACTGTTGGAAACTGTGTCTAATAATGTAAGATTATAGTTATTTTCTGATATTCATGAACAGTACAATATAATGTTTATAAAGTTGTATAGACTGATACACAGATTGCAGAGATATAGACCGATGCACACTTTTTCAGAATTAAATTAATAAAATTATCTCACCTTTGGTACACATTTATATTACGAATCAGATTCTATTAAAAATGCTTTCAGACTATCATGTTTGCAGGATATATAAAATGCAGTAGCATCTATGTCAGTTTCTCTTCATGAGCCCGCAGACATACACATGGACACACACACACACACACACACACATCCTTTTCAAGTTCAGAAAATTTACTTGCTCTACTACAGAGCCTCTTTCTTATTACCCAGTGGGCTACAAGGATTCCTCAGATCATAGCCAGATACAGCTAGTGAAGGAACAAGCTGAGATCATCAAAACTTATGACTGAATCACTGAAAACAAAAATAAAAAGTACAGTTTTCATGGTCTACCCCAGAAATACATCAAGAGAACAGTACGAAAAGTCTACAATACAAAATTACATCTCACAAGCTCCAGCAAAACCTCAGGAGTTAATAATACAAGAAATAAAGCTACTGTTATGATTGATAGATCTGTTAACAATTCTTATCACTTATTTTCAACAATGTCAGTCAAATATGTTTCATTTATTCCAAGGGAAAGTATCTTATAACTTAGATTTGTTTTAGTTTAAGAACAAATTCCTCACATTATTCTTTTTGAACAAGAAAATCTGTAAGATGATCTTATAGAACTCTATCTGACCTAGGTTCAAATATAAGATTCAATGAACAGAGAAAGATAAGACAGAAAACATATGAATTCTTTTTTGATTTGTGGACTTGCATACTACAGACTGCAGTCTTTGTTCACAATCACAACGCATATCACTATGTAAGTACTCCCTTAATTACAAAAAAAATAGAAGATGAAGATTCACCTTGAATCCTCTTCCAGAGCCTCTCACTATTCTCTGCTAAGGAAGGCGAGATCTTATTCATTCAAGACACTGATGCAGGCTCCCCACTTCTCATTAGAGCCTTCTCATGAGAGGGGGATAATTTTATTCACTTCATTTATATGACATTTTTCTACTGTAAAAACTGTACTCATCGCTGTGCTCATCTTTCTGTAACATCATCAGACCTAATCGGATTTCCAGAGCTGCTGAGGCACAGCAGAGCTCCAAATGCAACCTTGGGCCACAGACAAGGTTGATGGTCAAAAGCAGACTTGAGGCAACTTGCTATTAAGTGCTGAAAATTTCAAAGATTAACATCAGCATTGTAATCTGAGCCTTAAAAATGTATCTAACGTAGTCAACATAATTTTTATATTATGAACTGTGAAATGCAGCTTAATTGCTTAGTTCCAGGCAAAAATCCAGGAATTGCATTTTGTACTAATGGCAGTTGCAGAACTGTGCCCATGGTGAAATAGAGTAAGCCCAAGATTGGGTAGAAATTTGTGTGTGTGTGTGTGTGTGTGTGTTATGCTGAGGAATGTAGTCAAAGAAAAATAGGAACAAGTAGAGTAGTAGTAGAGAGGAAGAAGAGGATCAATCTAGAAAATGGAGAGGTTTTAATAGACAAGATAGCAATATGTATATACATTTGCTCCAGTGCTTCATCTCCTTTTCTTAGAACTGAAAATGAACTATAGCACCTATAGATTAAATGTTCAACAATTTTGAGTAAGACATTACAATTGAAAAACAATACATTCTGTAAGCTAAACAGATCAACTGCAAAGGTTCTTTTTAAATTTAACCAACTGTAAAGTGAACACCTAAGTCCCAAAGACATGTTGCACCTTCATAGATGTTTCACTGGTCTTTTGTCTAACACAAACCATGATATACAACAGTTGCCAAACAGCTGGTCACTGACATTTATTTTCTAGTGGCAAATGGGAATGGACTACATTCAGAACAATAAACAAAAAAGGTTTAATTTCACTGAAAGGTATCGTTATTGGCTTCGGAAGATAAATATGCCTATATTCTAATCCAAAAACAGTTAATACGAAAACTTTTCCCCTGTTATATAGTTATGAACTATATGTATATGTTCTTCTTTCTTGGCACCATAGTTTCTCCAACAATGACGTCTGTCAAGCATCCTGGAAACAAACCCCAAGGCTTCTCATCAGACACAAGCTGCCACTGGCAGTCAATGTAAATGGCAAGTCAAGAGAAGGCAGGACACAGAAGATCCTCTTGAAAGCTTGAGAGCACCTACTCAGCTTTCCAAAATCCAAATGAAATGAATTGAGGAAGTGAAGTTAGAGGCAATGAACTCTTTTCTCTTTCTTTGCTTTCAGGGTTTTTTTTTTTTTTTTTTGCCCAAAATGTGTTCTGAAATTAAGAGAATTGCCTCATCATTAACTGCAGCACTGATATTGGCGTGGAGTCCAGATGGAGTGGACTTGGCTTAATGGCACAAATAGAACCAGCTTGACAAAAAAGTGACCTTTGGCCTTATTTTTTGCTACTCCCTATTGCTACAAAACTAATGATTGCCTTTTAGCCCAAATGTTATTCATTTAATGTATCCACAATGGCAAACTGTTGGGGACCTTTGCAGTGAAATGTTTCATGTAGTTTTAATGTAACACTATTATTTTATAGCTCTCAAAATCTTATTAGACTGGGATATGTATTTCCTTACTATAAATTATGTAAAAATACAACTAGAATTTCACTATATTTCTTTTAGAAATTGTCAGGCATCTCTATGTACCCTTGGCATATTACTCTGCATCAAGTCAAAGCATGGAAACATGCCAAAGTAGAAGTACTGGCATTTTACAAATATCAAATTAACCAATGCACACCAACCAATACAAACCACACAGTACAAGAGAAAAAAGGTGCACAAATTGCTTTTTTGAAAAGTAACCACTTGAAAGTTAGCAAGTTCACAAAAGAACTGAGTGTTTTAAAAGAACTACAATCACTACATTTGGGGATGAAAGGCCAGATGTAAATATATTTCATTTGCAAAACAAGTGTCAATTACATATGGGTCACATAATTGACATTAACAGGAACTATTCCAGTGAGTACTTTCTTTACTGAAACTTTGTGTACATTTCAAGCACTTAGTTTCCCAACAGAGAGCCATTAAATATTTAAAAATGTCTTTCAGAGCAGTTTGTTAATAAACAACACTACACTGATAGCTATAATTCCATAGTAGTTTGGACTTCTTAGGACTGGCTGGAAAAGAAAATTTTTCACTTCTATACCGATTCAGCTTTTATATTTTGAGATGTAATTCTGATTTATAGAAACCTCCAAGAATTCCAGGAACATCAACTCTTGAAACATTGGTTGATTTGGAGTTTATTCAAAATGTCAAATAAATAATTTGACAAATAAGAAGATTATATATTTTATAGCATGACATTGATAAGCCAACCCATTGCTGACAGTACTCTAATTGCTAATTTATTTTTTTATTTTATTAACTATACTTCATATCTGGAGATGTAAAGTCTCCAAGATTATTCAAATTATTTATTTCATATACATTGATCTAATAACAAAAATGTATTCTCATACACACACACACACACCATAACCTGAAAAGATTTCAGGACATCAAAATACCTTATCTGAGACAATATTCTGATGTAATTTTTTTTTCTGGTAAAGATTGCAAATTCATTGAACTTTTATGTTCATATTTATTGAATGTTAAAAGGATTTTTCTTATGCATTCAAATTGATAGAGTAAACTGCCCTAAAAGCTTTAGCCTTGTTTTGCTTGAGTCTGGTGCTTTGGTTTTAAAGAACATTTTCCTTTATTTCACTTTTCCACAACCCATAAAAAAACTCATTTCTAATTCATCCGTTCGTTCAGCTTAACCTCTCTTCTCAGCAATTAAAGCACTCTGTGCATCCCTCATCTATCACACAGCCAGCTAAATAATGCATTGCGTCCTCTGCTCATCTTTTATCATCCCAAATGACAGGTATTAGCATATCTCCCCAGTCAATTACAGTGCAGTAGAATAATCACAGCATAATTGGGCGAAAGCCACTCTAATCACCAACCCTGCAAACTCACAGAATAAAACCTGAGTGGCAGTTCAGACAGGCCT
Organism: Natrix helvetica; assembly: GCF_964273705.1. Classification (NCBI taxonomy): domain Eukaryota; kingdom Metazoa; phylum Chordata; class Lepidosauria; order Squamata; family Natricidae; genus Natrix; species Natrix helvetica. Next base: position 210,172,243 of record NC_138552.1, on the reverse strand, counting down.
TGCTCTTGTCCATGACTCTAGCCAACAAGCTTGGCAAGTCCCTGATTCCTTTTTGCCTTCAGTAACTTTCACTTTGAGGTAAACTTCTAAAAAAAAAATCAAAAAAGAATCTAAGAAAAAAATTCCAAAAGAAAACAAATGATAATTGATGTCAAGCATAATGCTCTATAACTTCTTCAAAGACTGAAAAAAATCACATTGTAACAATTAAGTTTTTGAAATGGTTTTAATATTTTATTACTGAATAGTAGAATTTGAAAAATATGTAATTATTTTGATCTTAATTTAATAATAAAGTGCTGCAAAACAAGAGTCTTACTCTTTTCTATTGTTCCATTGCGGAATTAACATATGACAAATTCTTTTCCTAGTAGGAAAAAGCCCCTACTTTCTGAAGATATCCAATATAACCCTGGCATTTGAATAACAATGATGATCATGTTGATAAATTATTTCCTAACTTGGAAAATATTCAGTTTCTCAGAAAATACAAGAAAAGAAGGTCTACTTTAATAAAAGCTTTAAGACTCTTACACAGCATTTTCATTTGAGTTTATAAATAAACGGTCAGTCACCTGGAGTTGACAGTAGATTAGATTTTATGTGTCAATTATGTACAACAAAAGACAAAAGTAAGGCTTGTGGACCACCTTCCAAAGACCATCCAGAGAGGAGATGTAATAAAGTAGATGGAAAAACTAAAACATTATGGATAATTAAAGCAAAATCTAACTACTTTGCAAAAGTGTGCAATTGATCCCTAAATGAATAAAATGAACTTTTGGCGAACACTACAGAACTTACACAAGCATTTTGGCTCCTGAAGCACTCAAAGATCCTGAAACTGAAGTGCAGCCAAAACGAGGACAGTTCAAATAAAATCATCTTAATTGTTGATTTTTCATGACAGCAGTACTTCTGCCCTGTCTGAATTAATTCTGGGCTTGGAATTGTATAATGACCACATAGGGAATATATTTTGTGAAGATGTCCAATTAACACAACAACAACAATCATCATCATCATGGAAAAATAACTGGTAAAAGATCATGAAAAATTGCTACCTGGCCATCGAAACTACGTGATTATGGATGAATAGAACTCTTCATGCATGAACTTGGTTGTTCACATCTGACACTGACATGTAAATGACTTCTGCCAATAGTTTCATGAAGCTGGCGTGGGTGTGGTTATCGTCGTCGTGACGCCCGGCCTGGGGTCTCTGCAGCTGCCACTCCCCACGCCGTGGTGTCATCCTGGTTGCTCCCCCCTCCACCTTGCTTATGGACATGATAGATAGGATCAGCAGGGAGTGGCTGAGGCAGCTGGCATGGATATTGATGCCAGCGGAAGATGGCTTCGGTAGTTGGCGTGGGCGCGGTTGGAGTGGGGGGGTCCTTCATTGTGGTCCCCTCCGGTATCACCGCCGTTGCCTGGGCCACAGTACTGTGCCATTTGGCCCCTCCTCCTGTGACACTATGGACTGGGTCAACAGAGTGCGGCCCTGGCATCAAATATGAGCGCAGCTGTTGTGGACGGAGCTTGGCTGTTGGAGTCGTTGAAGTTGGAGCAGCGACCGCTGTCCTCACCGCCGCCATCACTGGCCGCTTCACCACCTTGCAATCTATTATCTGCTGCGATTTGACAGGTGGCTGTTATTCTTACATACTGTCCTTAACAGCGACCATTTCTATGATGGACACAAGCTTCCCGCTAACCCCTTGAACACTGTTGACTCCCTCCCCATGGACATGTCATCTCCTCGTTCCATTTCCCCATGATGTCATCCCATTTGGTTGTTGCCACACTCTCCTCTATGTTATACTGCGACAGAACTTTACTCCCTCTGGGAACTCCCCCTTTCCCGGGGATGGCCTTCTTGCCTATCAAGATGCTTCCTTAATGACGGATCTTGGTATCCCGAGAGGTGGCATGCGAAGAAGAGATTTCTTTGGGGTTTTTTACAGGTTTTTTTAAATTTTAAGGGGGGGCAGGGGGGTTGATTCGGATGGCTCAGACAGGCTTGGGGGGGGGGAGTCTGCCAGGGCACAGGCCAGAGCTAACTAATGGGCGTGGGTCGGGAATGCTGGGAAGGGTCGGGATTCCGGGGGAGACATTAAGCCATTCCATTGCAGGGTTTACTATCTCTACTGTTTGTGGGCGAGGCAGATATGGTGGGGGCTGAGGGCCAAATTATGTTCGGGGGACGTGGGTTCGCTGTTTAAGAGCGATCGCACGTTCTGACCGTCATCGCCCTTCTTGCACCCAGAGGTGCTCGGGATTACAGGACCCTGGTCTCCGGCTGGTGTCGCTTAATGCCAGGTCCATGGTGCATAACGCTCCCCTCATTTACGACCTCATACAAGAGGGTAGAGTGGACCTGGCGTCTATTACAGAGACCTGGTTGGGCCATGAGGGGGGTGTTCCCCTTAGTGAACTATGCCCATCAGGCTTCCGGGCGTTTCACCAGCCGAGAGCCCAGGGCAGGGGCGGCGGGGGTTGGGGTGGCGGTGGTGGTTATTAGGGAAAGTCTCAGACCTCAGGAGGTCACTGTGCCTCAAATAGGTGGGTGTGAGTCCCTTTTTGTGAAATGGGGCCTTGGAGTTCAGGTGGGCCTTTTTGTTACGTACCTGTCTCCCTGCTATGTTTCATCGGCCCTGCTGGAGCTGCTGAATGTATTAGCTGGATTGACGGTTGATTTCCCCAGGCTTATGATCCTGGGGGATTTCAATCTGCCTTCCATTGGCGAGACATCCGAGTCAGCTCGGGAGTTCATGGATTCCATGACGGCTATGGACCTAACTCAGTTAATTCAAGACCCCACCCATAATAGGGGACACACGCTCGACCTGATTTTTGTCTCTGGGCAGTGGATGAATGATCTAGATTTAGGGGATATTTATATTCAACCCTTGTCATGGTCTGATCATTTCCTCATCAGGCTTGACTTCCATACTGCTACCCCTTGCCACAGGGAGGCGGAACTAACTAGATGGTTCCGCCCCAGGTGCCTGATGGACCCTGAAAGGTTCCTGATGGAGCTTGGGACTTTTCCTGAATCCCTTGCTCACAACTCGACCGAAGCCCTAGTGGAAGCCTGGGATAGGGCGGCCACTGGGGCCTTGGATCGCATTGTGCCTTTGCGGCCTCTGACCTGGTGTTGATCCCGGGTGGCTCCCTGGTTTACCGAGAAGCTCCGGGAGATGAAATGCCGGAAAAGAAGCCTAGAGAGTGGCTGGAGGGCCAGCTGGTCCGAATCTGATGGAACACTAGTAAGAATTCATATTAAATCCTACTTAGTGGTGATAAAAGTGACAAAACGGCAACATTTTTCCGCTCTTATCGCGTCCGCAGATAACTGCCCAGCCGCCCTGTTTAGGGTGACCCGTTCCTTACTTAAGCAAGGAACTGGGAAAGACCCCTTGCAGGGTAGGGCTGAAGAATTTGTTCAGTATCTGCAGGATAAAATCGCTCAGATCCGGACAGATTGGACTCTGACTGGGTAGATTCGGGTGAGTCGATGGGATGAATCTTGTGGAGACAATCTGGGATGAGTTTGACCCTGTGACCACCGAGGGCATGGACAGGATTATGGGGAGACTCAGTGCTGCCACTTGTGTGCTGGACCCGTGTCCCTCTTGGTTAGTTTTGGCTTTCTGGGAGGTGATACGAGGCTGGCTCCAGGCGATTACCAACGCTTCATTGAGAGAGGGGTTCTTTCCCACTGCCTTGAAGGAGGCAGTGGTGAGGCCCCTCCTCAAGAAGCCATCCCTGGACCCAGCTTCTTTAGCCAACTATCGTCCGGTCTCCAACCTTCGCTTTGTTGCAAAGTTTGTCGAGAGTGTGGTAGCACATCAGCTTCCCCAGTACCTGGATGAAGCTGTCTACCTGGATCCGTTTCAGTCGGGTTTCAGGCCCGGAGCACGGAGATGGCATTGGTCGTGTTGGTCGATGATCTCTGGCGGGCCCGGGACAGGGGCTGCTCCTCTGTCCTGGTCCTATTAGACCTCTTGGCGGCTTTCGATACCATCGACCATGGTATCCTACTGCGACGACCTGGGGGGTTGGGAGTGGGAGGCACCGTTTTACGGTGGTTCTCCTCCTACCTGTCGGATCGGTCGCAGTTTGTGTTGACTGGAGGGCAGAGATCGACCCCCAGGCGTGTCACTTGTGGGGTGCCCCAGGGGTCGGTTCTCTCACCCCTCCTGTTCAACATATACATGAAACCGCTGGGCGAGATCATCCGTGGTTTTGGGGTACGGTATCATCAATATGCTGATGATACCCAACTTTTCATCTCTACCCCAAACCACCCAAACGATGCCCTTGACGTGATGTCCCGATGCCTGGAGGCTGTGCGGATCTGGATGGGGAGGAACAGGCTCAAGCTCAATCCCTCCAAGACTGAGTGGCTGTGGTTTCCATCATCCCGATTTGTGCATCTTGTTCCATCTTTGATGATAGGGGGAGAAATTTTAGCCCCTCAGAGAGGGCCCGCAATCTGGGAGTCCTCCTGGACACACGGCTTAGTTTCGAAGATCACCTGACGGCCGTGACCAGGGGGGCCTTTTACCAGGTTTGCCTGGTATGCCAGTTGCGCCCCTTCCTGGATCGGGATGCTCTATGCAGTCACTCATGCCCTCGTCCTTTCTCGCCTGGACTACTGCAACGCTCTCTACATGGGGCTGCCCTTGAAGAGCATTCGGAGGCTTCAGCTGGTCCAGAATGCGGCTGCGCTGGTTATCATGGGGGTACCTAGGTGCTCCCATGTTACACCCCTTTTAGGCTGCCTGCACTGGTTGCAGGTTGTTTTCCGGGTGCAATTCAAGGTACTAATTATGACCTTTAAAGCGCTCCATGGCTTAGGCCCGGGGTACCTGCGAGACCACCTACTGCCACCAGTAGCCTCCCACCATCCAGTGCGATCCCACAGAGTTGGCCTCCTCAGGATACCGTCAGCCAAACAGTGTCGGCTGGCGATCCCCAGGGGGAGAGCCTTCTCTGTGGGAGCGCCTTCCCTCTGGAATGAGCTACCCCCGGAGATTCACATAATCCCCGACCTCCGGTCCTTCCGAAGTGCCCTAAAAAGTTGGCTTTTCCAGCAAGCCGGCCTGGCCTGTTAATTTTATCTAATTTTTAAAATGTTAATGTTATATTAATTGGGTTTGTTTTTTGGATTGTTTCTAATTTCCTTTTAACTTTTGTAAGATGTGTTTTTTAATGCTGTATGCCACCCTGAGTCCTTTGGGAGAAGGGCGGCATATAAACCCAATAAAACAAACAAACAAAACAAACAAGATGTTAAGAAAATGAGAGATAGATTTTGAATATTAACTATGAGATTGATCAGGGAACATCAGCCTTACATTCGAAGACTGATATTACAATCACTAATGGAACAACTGAAAAGCTATTGTAGACAACTACTCCAGATGCTGGGCATGGTCAATGAGATGAAAAACTACTCATACAAACACCTAGAAGAATCTAGAAATAATTTAACCCAATTAATTCTTGCTCTTTAATTCTCTTGCTCTCTTTACATGGTTCCTTTAAGTTTGAGATTAAATAATTACACTCATTAAAAAAAAGCTTAAACAAAGAGAGGAAAAAACCCAGGAGACCAAAACAACCTAATAGTTATGTTCAGATAACTTTCCTCAAAAGTTAATTCAGGAAATAGGGCAAAGAGGAGCACCACTGGTTCCGCATTATGAATGTGATACTTACTGATGTCAGTGTCAGATGTGAACAACCAAGTTCATGCATGAAGAGTTCTATCAGTTGATTTACTTCTGAAGCCTATAACACATATATCTTATTGAGTTAATAGTCTGCACTTGGGTGGTTCAATGGCATTCAAATGTGGGGCAGTCAGACTTTACCCTGTTGCACCCATGTACAGATTCTACATCGAGTCTCCATTTGATTCCTCACCATGGTTTGCCAATCTCGCTTCTACAGTCAGAAACTAAATACTTGACCTTTTTAAAATCAAATTTTTATGGACACTATATGAAATTTACTTTTGATTGGTAGTTAATATAACCAACAATATACTTAACATTTACCTTAAGTAAGTCTTTATGGTTTCTCACTGTTATTTAGTGAACATAAGAACAAATGAAACAGGCATGCTAAAATCCAATTAAATAGCTGTTAATGGCTGGATGGAAGAAAAAGGTAGCTTGAGTTCATAAGAGAAAGCATATGAAACATCCAAGTTATTCTGTTTTATAGCCCAAAATATTTACAAAAACCAACTTTGCAAAGTTGCCAAAACCCAAATTCTACTTTCCAATCCAGAAACTGCAAGAAGAGAAAGCAAAAGACTAACAGGTTCCACAACCAATATTCAGCAGTAGTCTAAAAGGTCAATCCAAGAATCAAAACCAGAACACATGAGAATACAATGCTGAGCAGCTCAGCTTTGGTTGTTTGCATTGCTTGAGTAATGTATAAGTAATTTGTGAGGCTGAAAATTAGTCAAGGGTCCTGCAAAGTCTTTGTTTCCAGCAGGAATGCCTGCTTTCAAATGGCTTCTGTCTCTAATACTAAGGAAGAGATACTCTAGAAATCACTTCATTAGCTTCTACATTCTCTGCAGGAGAGAGAATGAGTTGCAGTGTTTCTTGGCTCAGCTCTTTTTCTTGAAGGTATGAACCTGTAGATTCCTCTGCACTCAAAACTTACACATTCACATAATGCACTAGGCAAAAATATAGTTCCTATTTTACAATTCACTGTGTTCCGTGAGCACATTCCTAGAGTAGCATTAGGGTGAGATGTGGAAGAAACCTCTATGTATCTGTGAGGAAAGCCAAACTAATTTGGTTGAATTCCAACCATTTGTTAACAAAATAATCATGTAACATTAACTAACCAGAACGTTTTGCTACCAATCTTCTCTGCCTGTTGCATCAAGAAAGAAAAAGATAATCAAAGTATGACATTTGACTTGTGAGATAGTAAAGAATGGCTCCAGCTTATTTTCTTTGATAAGACATGGCAATATGCATGCCTCTGTGCTAGCCCAGGCTTTTCCAGTCAACACCATTCTGAAATCTCCTCTTGAGGAAACCTCATTGATCAAAATTCTGTTAGAGTAAGGGGAAAGACTGCGCTGAACTGAGGCAAGCTATAGACTTCATTAAGCATGCAGAACATAAACTGCTGACACAAAGCAACAGTGAATGTGTGGAAAAGCAAAGGAGAAAAAAACTAGCAAAGAATTAAGGGGCGAAGGAGGCAGGGAGAAAACTCTGCTCTGTGTTTTTCTATTATGATATCTTTTTATCTGATATATACTGCACAGCAATACTTATTTTTAAACAACCATTGACTCTGACGAATATATTTAGCTATTTTAATTTTTAAAAATACGTTACTAGTCAAATGAAGAGTCTACAGTGAAAATATGTCGAAACAAAGCACAGATTCTACAGAAAACGGATTTTTATTTCTAATACTGAATATCCATGTGCCATTACCCCCACACATAAAACTCTCCACAAATCCACTGCTGTCCAAGTAGCTAGTGTTCATTTTCCTAAAGAGCCAAATTGCACTGGTGTGTTATTTCAGGTGAGAAGGCAAGTAACTTTTCCTTCAGTTCTTTGCTCCGAGGAAGGTTGCTTTTAATATAGAAGATTAGGTAAATTTAAGAATTAGTTAATTCTTATAACTGTCCAGTTGCATATGTTTCTTTTCTACAGAAAGTGCAAAAGAGAATGATGGCCCTACAGTTTCTGATGGTTTGGGAAGAAAGGGATGATTTGGCTGTAACTTTCAGTTGTAAGACTGAAACAGATATGATCGTCCAAAAGGGTATCTTAATCTATTGAGATAGGGAATAAGGAAACTGTATGGTGTTGCTTTCCCATGATCTCCGATCAATCTTTGGTACTACTGAGCATGTTAACCTGGCCTGTTTCTGGGTTTGGAAATTGGGTTATAGTCCCAATAGTGGCTCTGTAGTTATTTAGAGGCCATGTCAGAATACAGCCTTCGACAACTATGCCCTGGTCTCATGGTAATCAACATGTAGGATTCCATGTAGTTTCAGACTCTCCCTAATTATGTTAAAACACTATTAGAAATGACTAGAGTTAATAACTGTTTTGGAACGTAGTTATGACTTAGTTATCCTTTATTCATTTGCTTGTCCAAGCGGATCAAACAGATAATTTCTTCCACACCCTTTATGAGGCTGCCATCTGCCTTAAAATGTTTTTTCCCTTTTCTCAAAAGTCTTCCCCACCCCTTGGAACTGGGGTTGGGGAAAATATTGAGATCTGATTGGCTTCATCTCTCTTAGACTTTAGGAAAGCTATAATGACCTATCTGCTTGATATAATTGAAGGTGGAGTCTGCAAGTACATGGTTTATACTTTCCAGTTTTTACCTTCTTTAATTTTGTTTTTTTAAAAAAAAATAATATTTAGAGTTCTTTCATCTTTCTTGTGGACATTACTTTATGCCAAAATTGTTAGCTACTCAGAAAGAGAACGAATATGGTGAGGTAAATAAGACCTTGGATCTAGTCTTCCGTTAGTGCGGGAAGCCAGCCATGTAACTTTGGTTCAGTCACTCAACCCAAATCAAAGTCAGTAATAAGCTGGCTGAAAAATAAGATGACTTGTTGCATTATGAAACAGTATATATATATATATATATATGTTTTCGTAGATTTTCACGGGTATAGGTATGCAGGTCTTGGTGTATTCGGGTCTTTTCCCGTGTAAGATTGACAGTATCTTGGCAACGTTTCGACAAGGTCACACTCGTCATCTTCAGGCTGGTGCCTTTGGCTTCGTGCTTGTGCGAGCAAAGCGTGATTGGAGCTGCCCTTACACCCCCCACCTATATTTATAGAAAAATGGCAGCTCCGATCACGCTTTGCTCGCACAAGCACGAAGCCAAAGGCACCAGCCTGAAGATGACGAGTGTGACCTGATCGAAATGTCACCAAGATACTGTTAATCTTACACGGAAAAGACCCGAATACGCCAAGACCTGCATACACACACACACACACACACACACACACACACACACCTCTTCTATATGCTGATGATGATACTCAATTGTTATATCTCTGTATCAGCTGAGAGACTATGCATACCCTGGAATTATTTCTGTACATGATGTACTAAATGAGGGTGAATGACATATTGCAACTTTATAAGACAGAAGCAGTGCAAGTAGGCAATTCTCTAGTTCCAAAATTAAGGTGGTTGATTTTGTGCTCCTCCTGGAGGAGCGGGTGCATATTCTAGAAGTGTGCAAAAATTGAGGCTATTAGTTGAAGAGCTTCTGACACACCCTGCCTTTTCTTGGCTTTAGCTGGTTCCTGGATGTCACTCTGATCCAGTGGCTATTATTCCAGTATAGTACATACAAGGTTAGTGAAAAACTGCAACTAGACTGCTGGTGAAGGGGGCTACCTGCACCAGCCATAATCACCTATGGTAGCATTGCTTCTCAATTTCCTAGTGTGTCAAATTGAAATTTGAGAAGCAACATGAAAACCTCTATTTGTTTAGGACTGAACCACCTTCTCCCATATCTGCTTCTCAGGTAAAATCTAATCAGACCAGCCAATTGAGGATTTATTATGTATGCAAATTTGGGTATGTATTAGAAGTGCTGTGCCTTTCTAATACATCTTATTATAGTTGTCTTCTGTTACAGAGATAGTAAGTTGTTTACAGACTTTAATTTTTTTATTGTTTTTAACATTTTCATTTTAAAAATAGGCCTCTTACTGTGTTCTTATTCGGGAATTGCTTTTAATGATTTTTTAAAAAAATGCCTGTCTACCTTTGAAAGAAAGTGTTTGCTTTCATTCATGAGCTACACGCAACTGCAAGAAGTGAGCCAGAAATTGAGAAGAAGGTGGAATTTACTTATGCTTAGGTACCAAGCTACTGAATCAGAGATGAATGCATAGAAATACACATCAAACTAGAGAAATGTATTGCTTAGGCAAGATTCCCAGGCAGAAGAAAGGCTTTATATGGCTTTGTAAGGGCTCAGTAGCCAAATGTGGTAGGCAAGGTCACTTCTGAAAATATTTCAGTGCTAGCAAGATACTCTAAATTCCCATTCTTAGACTCAGCAGTATACCAGCAGAAGGGCTCCTGGCAATTTCTGACACTGAACAGGACTGCTGATGATTCTCTGTTTCAGCAATTATTTTGCACACCGCTGAATATGAGGCTGTTGTTGTTGCTACAGAAGACAGCTTAAAACAATTAAAATGTACACGAACAATGCAGCTGACTAAAAATTACAATATACTGATGAATGCATTTTAATTCATCCTTTACAGAATATGTTCTATAAATTTACTGTGTGTTAAAACATAACTCCCCCACAAAAAATATTGCTGAATTAGAACAGGAGTGCCAAATTAAGATCCCAGAAACTACAGCTAGATTCAGATTACACAGAATACACTGAGAAAACAAAATAGAAATAAATATGAATATGCTTAGTCTTTCTATTGACCTCTTAGCCTTAGATTTATTTATATACTGTTCATATCCCAAAACTTCAGGTGGTTTCCAACATCAGTATAATAAAATCTGATAAAACATCCAAGAAACTAATCACAACACCTATCATAATTAACTCACTACTAATCACTATTGTTCCAGCGCATTGGGCCAAACGAAAAAGATTTGCCTTCGAGTCTGATCTTCTCACCTCTCAGAGTCAGGAACGTAAGCATTCCTTCTCCTGATGACCTCACAGAGCAGGCCCAGGTTCTTGAAGAAGGAAGTTCCTAAAACAATCTGGAACATCACCAAATAAGCCTTTATAGATTGCATGCGCCACTTGGAATTGTATCCATGAATCTACTGGTTTTTGCCAACTTTAACTTCTATGAGGTACACATATTCAATTTCCAAATTTTGTTATCTACTTCTTTTCCCCAAACTTACCTTCTCTGAACCTCTGCAAATCAAACTTTCTTTGTTGTGAGCTGCTGCAGGACCTCAAAGCCACAGATCACCGTTTTAGGAGGAAGTACTGTGTGTCCCTGCCTAAAGCAAATAACCAGAACAGAACTGGAGCTAATACAGAGTTTATCTGAAAATATGACCTACTCCGAAATTAAGTCCTAGCTTGATTTTTAGATGTGTGTTCGCCTAAACTGGTAGTAAAAAATGCTTTAAAAGTTAAAAAAAAGTTCCGAAAGCAGGATTTCTTGCTTTCTAGTTAATATAAATTGTGTGGCACAGCTGATTGTCGGAACCCTTTTAAAACTTTTTTTAAAGCATTTTTTTACTACCGGTTCGGGCAAATCGGTAGTAAAAAATGCTTTATAAAAGTTTAAAAAAAGTTCCAATGATCAGCTGTGCAACAGTGTGCCACGCGATTTATATTCGCTAGAAAGCAGGAAATCCTGCTTTCTAGCGAATCTAAATAGTGCGGCACAGCTGTTCCCCCCTCGCTGTATTATTTACCTTTGCACTCAGAAAAGGCTTCTTAGCACCTGTGGTGCGTATGTGCGCAAAGTGTGCGCTTGTCACGCATGTAAATTCACGAAGCAAATTCATAGAAGATTTTAGAGTATTTCACTCTGGTCCAAAATAAACCCTACCCCCAAAATAAACTCTAAATAAGACCCCACCCAAACGAAGGTGCTGGACGAGGTGCACGGGTAAAAATTAAGCTAGGGTAAGGATGGTGGTGGAGAAGCTGCCCTACTACTTATTTGCACACCCTGATACTTGCTTTGCTTTGTTGGCCCAATTCTTCTGCAACCGCTTGCTGCTACTCATGCACATCACTCCTGGCCTCTGTTTCACTGTCAGAGGCCCTTCTGGAATGCTGTCTGCAGCCAAGGTCGATCTGGAGCTCTGTTATCGGCTGCAGAGGCCCAGGGGTGATGTGCGCAAGCAGTGGAAAGTGGCTGCAGAAGAAATGGGCCTGCAGTGGGCTCCTGCTAGGTGGGGCTTGCCACCGCAAGGTGAGTCATTGTAAGACACACACCTCTCCTCCTCAAAAATAAGACCTGGTGCCTTTTTTTGTTGGGAAAAATATATAAGACCAGATCTTATTTTCAGGGAAACACTGTATGTTTCTGGATATTTTGCTAGGATTTCATATTAGTTACTTTTGCCCCATCTACTTTTGAACATCCTGCCATATTGGTGCAAAAATCCCCAAGCATCCTCACTAAACCTTTAAGATCCATCAGGTGCCTGGGGCCGACAGTCATAACTGATTCCCTGCATTTACAAATGTGGAGACTGCCCATGATCCAGAATGCTGATACACGGATGCCTGTTGACACTGTTACCTTGCTATCAGTACATGAATGCAGCTGCCATCTAAGAATAGTTGAAACAAAGGAATATAATAAAAAATTATTATGACCATAAAATATTTAGATCAAATAGCTGCACATATTTCTTCAGAAGTAAAGCAAAATGAATATTTGGCTTAGTATGCATATTTGAAAAAAATGTTATATCAAAAATGGCGTAGAAGCAAAGTCTACAAGACAGAATTTTAAAACATATGTGCAATTTACTGGTTGCAGCACCTTTTGTAAGGTGTCATCATCTGGAGTCCTATTAGGAAAAAACCTGCAAAGTTCCAATCCTTGCAGTAGGAATTGAAAAATTATCAATTGACCTCATTTATATCCCACCGCATTCTAATGACTCTTGGCAGGATACCAAGTGCAAGGTGAACTTAGAACAAGTGGCGTGTAGGATCTAAAATATATTTTTAAATTTACTATGAATCGACAGGGGAGCCAAAGGCCTTTTTATATTTGCAGTCACTTTCTGAGCTTAAATAGCTTTTTAATTCGGAGAGAGCTGTACAAAACTGCCTACAGTACAAGCTTGAATAGGCACAAATGAATCCAAAGGTGTACAGCATTTTCCCTGAGCACAAGAAATAAGCACTTATCTAGGAAAGAGATCCACAATGAATCACTGCAGGGTAGAATCAAACACATCCTGAGAACATACAAGCTCTTTTTATTATTACTGTAACAGCTGAAAAACACTTTATAGCTAAAGCTCTAAAAATGTTATTTTCAACCAACTAGTCTCTTTACTATCCACACTATCATACAGGTGAAACTCAAAAAATTAGAATATCGTGCAAAAGTTAATTTATTTCAGTAATGCAACCTAAAAGGTGAAACTAATATATGAGATAGACCCATTACATGCAAAGCAAGATAGTTCAAGCCGTGATTTGTCATAATTGTGATGATTATGGCTTACAGCTCATGAAAATCCCAAATCCACAATCTCAGAAAATTAGAATATTACATGCAATCAATAAAACAAGGATTGTACATAGAACAATATTGGACTTCTGAAAAGTATAAGCATGCATATGTACTCAGTGCTTGGTTTGGGCCCCTTTTGCAGCAATTACTGCCTCAATGCAGTGTGGCATGGAAGCTATCCTGTGGCAATGCTGAGGTGTTATGGAAGACCAGGATGCTTCAATAGCGGCCTTCAGCTCTTCTGCATTGTTCGGTCTCATGTCTCTCATCTTTCTCTTGGCAATGCCCCATAGATTCTCTATGGGGTTCAGGTCAGGCGAGTTTGCTGGCCAATCAAGCACAGTAATCCCACGGTCATTGAACCAGGTTTTGGTGCTTTTGGCAGTGTGGGCAGGTGCCTAGTCCTGCTGGAAAATGAAGTCAGCATCCCCATAAAGCTCGTCTGCGGAAGGAAGCATGAAGTGCTCCAAAGTTTCCTGGTAGACGGCTGCATTGATCCTGGACTTAATGAAACACAGTGGACCAACACCAGCAGATGACATGGCTCCCCAAATCAACACAGACTGTGGAAACTTCACACTGAACTTCAAGCATCTTGCAGCGTGTGCCTCTCCATTCTTCCTCCATACTCTGGGTCTTTCCAAATGAGATGCAAAAGTTGCTCTCATCAGAAAAGAGGACTTTGGATCACTGAGCAACACACGAGGTCTGTTTTTCTTTAGCCCAGGTAAGACACTTCTGATGTTGTTTGTTGTTCAGGAGCGGCTTGGCAAGAGGAATATGACATTTGAAGCCCATGTCCAGGATCCGTCTGTGTGTGGTGGCTCTTGATGCACTGACTCCAGTCTCAGTCCACTCCTTTTGAAAGTCCCCAACACTTTTGAATGGCCTTTTCCTGACAATTATCTCCAGGCTGTGGTCATCCCTGCTGCTTGTACGCCTTTTTCTTCCACACTTTTCCCTTTCATATAACTTCCTATTAATGTGCTTTGATACAGCACTTTGGGAACATCCAACTTCTTTTGCAATTACCTTTTGAGGCTTTCCCTCCTTATGGAAGGTGTCAATGATGGTTTTCTGCACAACTGTCAGGTCAGCAGTCCTTCCCATGATTGTGATTCCTACAGAAACAGTCTGAGAGACCATTTAAAGACTCAGGAACCCTTTGCAGGTGTTATGGCTTAATTAGCTGATTAGAGTGAGACACTTTGAGCCTAGAATATTGCACCTTTTCACAATATTCTAATTTTCTGAGATTGTGGATTTGGGGTTTTCATGAGCTGTACTTTCATAATCATCACAATTATGACAAATCACGGCTTGAACTAACTTGCTTTGCATGTAATGAGTCTATCTCATATATTAGTTTCACCTTTTAAATTGCATTACTGAAATAAATGAACTTTTGCACAATATTCTAATTTTTAGAATTTCACCTGTACATGGTAAGAGTCAAGGTTAGAAGGGAAGAGACTAAGGAAAAGATCAGCATTTTTCAGGAAAAAAAACCTCTGAAATAATGAAAGTATAAATACTCTTTCAAAGCAGAAATTGAGCATTGATGACTTTGGCTAGATTTTCTATTATTATACAGCAGTAAATACTCTAATAAATTCTTTCTAGATACAGTAGGTTGAAAATTAAAATTTATTAAATATTTTAATATTTATATGCTATGCTTTTTATTGTGTTTAGGGATTTTTATAGGACATAAAAAGCATATAACCTTATGACCATTAACAGTATAAATGGCATGTACTTGATTCTTGAGCCGAAAAGATTCTGCACTAAAATAAATATGGTTTTTCTCAATTTGGAAAACGTATTCTAATGACCTAAACTCTGAAAATGAGATTATTCAAAAGTGAGCTAGCTAATAAAAAAATTATAATCTTGCTCTTATTCTGTGTTCACCTAAGGTAGGATAAGAATCCTGCACCTATTTTACATAGAAGCTAAATTCAGTGGGATTTGCTCATTAGTAAGAAGAAATAGGGTTGGAAGAAAACTGAAGTGTATCTACTGGTAAATGCACTTATTCTTAAAGAAGAATTTAAAGTAACCAAAGACCTGCAAAATATTTTATTGAGGTCTCAAAAGTAAGTTTTCAGATAGTAGTAATTTGTGCAGCAAAATCCACGAGGCGTCTTGAAGCACCTTTGTGACCAATTTATTATTGTGTCAATTCTTCATGACTACAGATTATAATCCTGCAAACTCCTCATATGGGTTGGGACACAAAGTTTTTAACACTACCTCATTTTTGGCAGGCATAACCATATAAATCTTAATTTGGGCCACCTATGCTTTTGGGCCTAAGCCACTGTTTTAAGATTTTACAGCCTTACTTATTTGCCCAGTAAAGACACATTTAATCAATGGAAGCTATTCTCCAGATTTGGTTGGCTATTTCAATCTTACCTGTTGCAGATAATAATGGCAAGATGATAAGATTTCTTATTAACAACTCCAAAATTGTATAAACTACTTCCAGGGAAATGTTACCATATTATAAGACCTCATTCCTCCAAGATGCCATTGATTGAAAAACAGCTTTATTATTATGTATTTTTATAATTATACTGATTTTGGTATAGCTTTTATTCTTTTTTATTTTTGATGGGTGCATAAAAGCTTATGGGAGAGAGATTAATTAATTTGCACTGAAATACAGTTTAGAATTATTTTTATATCAGTGATGTCCACAATTTATCTATTTAAATATCCTTCTTCTTCCCAGATTCTATTATTGCAATTTCTGCTTCCACTCAAATAGAACATATGTTCTCCCTGTCTCTCCCCAAAATTAAAAAAGAAAACCCTCGTCTTTTAATTCACTGTGGCTAAAAAAGGAACATTGCTTAGCACTGGTACAATAGTACACAGAAAAAAGGTCAACTTCCAGTTCATTTTTTTCTTTAAAATAACAGCATCTGATGGTTTTGTTTTGCTGTATTAGAGCATATTCTGAAGTAATTTCATACTCAGCAAAACTAGATAATCTTTGCTCAACGACAGTATAAACATAATATTTGTACCAAATTATCATTAAATGTAGGATTTAAATGGAGGATTCTCATTAAAAAGGCCAACACAAAATCAGGGTCAGAAATCAGGCACCTTTCAATCTAATTACCCCAACCATCAATGTAAATTATATACTTCCTAAAATACACACATTGCAAAATCTTCAAAAATTATTTGATGCCGGTGTAAGATTTTAGCATTAGCACTTAGACTTGTATACAGCTCCATACTACTTAACAGTACTCTCTGAGCGGTTTACAATGTCAGATTAAGATGCTGTATTAATGACATTTTTTTATTTTTTAAATATTTATAAAGCAATCTTTTCTCCAAGCCCAATCAATGGAATACAGACTCCTTTATGTTATTAAGTCTAAAGGAACAATATCGAACAAACTGTGTTTCCAAATCTTGCCTTTTTCAGATAAAACGATAAGTAATCAGCAATCTGTTTTCACACCTGTGTAATATTATTGAAGTCCGACAAGTTGCATGCCAGGTTACTGCAAAGCATAATTTAAGGACAAGCATACATTAAACACACTCATCAACAAATCAACAAAAGTAACACTTAAAACATCAATATGATAAAGGTTAATTAGATTTAATAAAATGACACTGCCCTTTCAAGATGTACATTAGTCTGTAGCCAGCTGATGGCAGAAGCAGAGGCTACTTTAACTGCTCCTTGCAGAAAAGAATGCCAACTTGCTTGAAAACATTGCCTAGTAATAGATATTTGTTATACTTTAAAAATGCATACTCAGACATTAATTTCTTGAAATAAAGAAAATAGAGCTGGCCACTTCCAATCCATTTAAGTCTCTGTTCTCCAATTAATTTTTTTATTGAATGTGTTCCTGTGTGCCTTCAAGTTTGTGTTGGCTCCCTGCAGTTTTCTTGGCAAGATTTCAGAAGTGGTTTGCTATTGCCTCGTTTCTAAGACTGAGAGAGAATGACTGGTCCAAGGTCGCCCAGCTGGTTTCATGCCAAAGGTTGGACTAGAACTACCAGTCTCCCAATTTGTCTCATGATGCCTCAGCATTTCTCTTATTAGTACTGAATACTAACTCAAAAATATATGCTAGACTCTCATTTTGAATCTCAGAGTGGCCTAGAACAGTGGCCCGTCCCATTAACATGACCCTGTTAATACTTTTAAATAGGTTTCAATGACAACAGCAATTGTAGCGACGACCAAACCATAACAATAACAACTTTTCTTGTCCATCTATCGAATCCTTCCCAAGGACCTAGATTGTCAGATATTGTTGTTTCATAATATTAGATATCATCACAGGATGCAAACTGTTCTAAGTAAAGTTGCTTTTTGCAATAAGATGGTAGTGATTTTGTCAGTGCTGATAGTGTTCAGTGATGCAAATAAAGGTGATTTCCCCCTCCCAAGTCATCCTGAAATCCTCAATGCCGAGGATGTTCAGGGTAGAGTTGAATATGCACCTCTGCAAATCACAGTTCAACCCCCTTCCTGATCTCTCCTTTCTGTTATTTAGGGGCAACATCTATCTTGGCATATGATAATACATTTTAAGTTAGACATTATGAAGGCAAGAGAAATAATTAGTGCTGATGTGGTTTGGCCCTGTCATAGGACTATATTGCCCACACAGATAAAAGATATGATGAGTAATAAGTTGTTGCTGGAAGTTTCTTGAAGGAATTAATTGCTGAGATTTACATCTCAGACTGACACTGCTAATGGTAAGTTGCTGTTTCAGGTATGGGACACTGGGCTTAAAGAAGAGCAATTTTCCAGGCTCCAAATCTTGTTTAACTTAAAAATACCAATAGCAGAAGGCATAAATATCATTCTACTGGTTTTTATATTGCATTTTTCCTCTAGTAGGTGACCTTGATACCTGATTTTCTTTATTCAGTTTAGCACCAAAGGTTTAAGAATGCCCAGTGTAAAATCTTGCAAGCATTTATTTATGTTCCAAGGAGTGAATAAAATATAGCTATATGACAAGGCCTACTTGTAGATCACAGAAGGCAGCTGGCAGCAGGCATGCATATATAACATTGAACAAGTTTCCAGGGCAGGATAGTTTTATCTAGTAAAACTGCTTCCCCAAAAGAAAACTAGCTGCACTGTGTGGGTCTCAATTGGTGAAGTATTGAGATGGATTCCTAGAAAAGGACCTCTTCCTTTTGAAGATATGCATCACATAATCATCTTAAGTTCAAAAGAGACACATTGAGATAGACACTGAAGAAATGTTGATTCTTATCAGTCATAAAAATATTGAATCTACTGTATTGAATCTACATGTTAAATGCTATGAAATATTTATGTGAAATATGAACATACAGTCTTACGCAGCAACTGTCATTTTAAGTTAAACCCCATACAGCTATTTGAGAAATCAACACAAGAAATAGGTGGCTATAAGAATGAGAGATGATATAAAGTATATAGATGCCGTACATATAACCAGATACTGTATTTCTGCTATCTGAAGCTTGTATGGAGTACTGACTGAATATGTGAAAATATATTTAAAAGATTTTTAAGATTAATTAATTTCCAGTAAGCACAACTTAATTCTTTATTTACAATCTATTTTTTCTCTCTTCAATAGGTAAGGTCCTATTATCTGCTGTAGAAAGTTATACTGCACAGTATAATCATCTATATCAGGGGTGTCCAAACTTGGGAACTTTAAGACTTGTGGACTTCAACTCCCAGAATTCCCCAGCCAGCTATGCTGGCTGGGGAATTCTGGGAGTTGAAGTCCACAAGTCTTAAAGTTCCAAGGTTTGGACACCCCTGATCTATATTATTTGAATGTTGTATCTTTACCTTAAAGGAAATTAGTCAGATTCTTCTCAAGTAAGTTTATAATGTCAATGGAAGTTTTGTATAAATATAAAATACATAACTCCGATGCAGAAACTATATATTTTTATCCTAAGGTTTTTAAAATCACACTAGCATATAAGGAGAGGACCAGTTTGGAATAGTGGTCAAGACATCAAGGCAAAAACTGGGAGACACGAGTTCTAGTTCCCCATCTTAGACACAAAGCCAGTTGGGTGATCTTGCGCCAATTACCTTCTCTCAGCCCTAGGAAAGAGGCAATGGCAAACCAGTTCTGAAAAAGCTTGCTACTATTTTTTTTTTCCAGACAGTGGCTGAGAATCGGACATGATTCAACAGAAAAAGAAAAAAAAGGGTAAAAGGTATAGCTTAAGTCTATGGATTTGTTCATTCAGTTTTCTTATTAACAATATGAATGTTTGCAATTACAAAATCCAGAAAATAATAATGTTGCTATTTTCTAGTGATGACACTTACTAAAAAGTATGGCCCTGCACAGTGAAGATCAACTCATCAAAAATGGAAACAACTGCTTACAATTATTTTTACAGAAATTAGTGAAACATAGTGGTGATATCTCATTGAAATGGTGTGGTGAAAAAAATGGAAATATTTAGGATTTGCTTTGTTGCTTGGCTTCTTTAATCAAATACCAAAGTACTCCATAAATAAATAAATAAATAAATAAATAAATAAATAAATAAATAAATAAACAAACAAACAAACAAACAATAAATAAATAAATAAAACTGTTCAACTGATAAGGAGGCAAGCCTGTGGCTTAGTGGCTAAGACTCCTGCCTAAGATATAATACAGCCCAGGTTCAAATCCCAGTAAGGGTATGGCTAGCTGATGAGAGCTAATTAGCTCGAAATAAATCTATACTAGTCTCCCTTTATTTATTTATCAGTACATCAGTACATCAGTACAAATACAACATATATATATAAACATATATATATAAACTTATATATATATAAGTTTTTAACTGTATATCGTTACCTATATATTATTGTAGGTATATATTACTATAGGTAATATATAGGTAACTCAGTTCATGTTATATAACAAACCAAGTGTCTGTCACTCACACTGCCTCGGAATAAAGGATAAAATTTCCAATTAAGAACAAAAGGAAAACAACTGTAGAGTATCATCGACTAAAATTAAAAAAGGGTTAATCCCCATTCTTAACTACAAAAAATGCATCCATGAAAATAATTTGTCAACTATTTAAAATAATATTTCGAGAAAACCTGGATGGAATTATTTTCAAGGATTGTTTCATTAGTTCTTCAAAAATATTTAACAGAGGATGAGACAGTTCATATGAACATATTTGAAATTCAGCTAATATAATATTAATTCTTTCAAACTAAAAGTTATTAACATGGTGATTTAGGACTATTTATGGAAAATTTAGTTTTTATAGTTTAGAAACAATTATTTTTTTCACACAATACATATTGCCTATTCGATATGTTGAAGTGTATTTGTTTCCCACAACTAGGCCCCATTTGGCTAAGAATTTCTTGGCTTATTCTGGATGAATCTTTTGTCCGTAGGGAGCTGGGCCAGTTCTACCAAGCAGCAAAATGAAGCAAGCTGCTTAAGGAAACAGCACATAGGAGGTATGATGAAGGTAGCAGTTGAGGTCTGAATGGTACAAAAAGGCTTTGTTAGTTGTATGAAAATTTGGTGTTAGGTTTGCAGTAGTAAAATGTCTTGAAGCACCATTAGTAGAAGATTAAAAAGAAAATTGTTAATAAAATGTGGTGGTATTGTTAATAAAATGTGATTGTTCAGGGACGAAAATAGAAAGCACAGGATGCAATAATATAGAAAGTATGTGCAATATCCAGTGAAGTTTTAAGTTAAGAAATAAGTTACTTGACACAACTGTTTCAAGAGTTTAACATTCTTCCTCTCCCTCAGTGCCAGACCAGAAAATAAAGAACATAAACTAAAAACAAATATTTTTTTAAAAAGAAAATCAACAAATACTTCATGCTTGTTTGGTAATCATTGATGCAACAAGTTTATAATCTCAGATTTGGAGGTCAATTACACAAACGATTGTAGAAGATAAATTGCATTGAATTATTCAATTTTATATTATAAGGAAGCAACAGTTTGATAGAGGCAGGGATGTCACAATCTCATGAAACATAATGAAATAAGCAGGTTCCAGAAACATTCCATAGGACTAAAAAGAAAACTAGGATTTATGTTATTGTAACTGAAATCCTCTAATAAAGTATATGCATTCAGAACAGCAAAAGCAACATTATTCCTGAAGTGGCTGTATCATATGAGGACTGGTGAATTGCTTATTCATGAAAGCATTCTATGCATACTTCCTTTTAGAAAATATTTACTATGTGTTCTAGCTTAGTCATCTATAGTAGTAGTAAACCCAGAATGTGACTTTGAAGCCACTTATGTTAATGCCAAACAGACATAGCTTGATGCAGTATGTCCTAAGTGCATTCAAAATGAAAGTGAAAATTTTACTTGGCAAATACTTAGCTTGTGCCATGTACAAATTGATCCTAATATCTTTCCCAAAGTTCAATTTTAACCTTAAAACAATAACACAGTCTTTTCCAAAATGAGTCAGACAATGAGAGCTATTGGCTACAATAATCTTCAATAATACTTCTGTTTACTCAGCTAGCATGAAGGATTATGGAGATGAGTTTGCAAAAGCTGACCCTCCAGGTTTATTAAATATTCAGTGAATGTTCTGTATGCCTGCTGCGTATTAAATACAAACTAGAAAATGCTACAGAACACCATATGTTAAACACTTCAAACAATTTTGGAGCAGCTCTATTTATTTTTAATAATTTATTTTAAATCAGTTTCCCAGATATCACAACACAATAAAACAGTAGTAAATCATAGTGTCATAAATATTTACTAACTAATAAAGTGGCAATTTTGATTCCCCTCCTCCCAGAGTTAACTATGCGCATCTTTTTTTTTAAATCATGAATGTTGAGCTTTATTCTTTTTCTACTAATTGTTCTTACTTTGGTGATTACTCAATTTCTATACTTGTTTGAAGTATTACATCATATGGATATTTAACAACAGAAAATTCATGATTTAAGATTAAGTTTTCAGATTTATACTCCTTTCCCACTATCCAATCTCTTTTCTCACTAGTCTATTTTATAGCTCCATGATGGCAAACCTATGGCACATGTGCCACAGGTGGCACGCGGAGCCATTTGTTAGGGCATGCGAGACGTTGCCCTGTTAGCACCAGTGCGTATGTATGCACTGGCCAGCTGACTTCGGCCTTCTTTTGAGGCAGTTTTTCACCCTCCGGAGTCTGAAGCCTCTGGAACGCAAAAAACCAGCCCTATGGGCAAACCTGAAATTCAGGAACGGACTTCCGGTTTGTCCTTAGGGCCGTTTTTCGCCCTCCAGAACTTTCAGGGAAGCCTCCTGAAGGCTCCAGAGATAGAAAATCGGCCCTATGGACAACCCAGAAATCACCATTCCAGAACTTCCGGGTTCCCGTAGGTCCATTTTTCGCCCTCCGGAGGCTTTAGGGAACCTCCTGAAGCCTCCAAAGGGCATCGGGGAAGCTGTTTTTGCCCTCCCCAGGTTCTTAGAAAGCCTCTGGAGCCTAGGGAGGGCAAAAAAAACATGCCAAAAGGAGGGGGGGTCACGCACATAGCATTATAAGTGTGGCACACGACCGCCCTGCGCTTCTCTTGCTTTTGGCACAGGAGCCAAAAAAAGGTTAGCCATCACTGTTATAGCCTATGTAAAATTTACCATTAAGAACCACCATTTAAAAAAATAAGATTGGTAGCCTAATTTCATTACTGATAGATAAAGTTAATATTTGTAAAAGTAAATCTAGAACCTTAAAAAGTTCTCTTCTCAGGAATTTAGTACTAGGCATGCAAAAGCTGCAAAAGTGCTCAGAAATCAACTTCTGGGTCTCAGTACAGAAGCATGAGCCACATTGCCAAACTACAAAACAAAATGTTATACTTAAAAAGTGATTAGCTTTAGTTTATAATATGTTCTCATATTCCAACCTGATCTCTCTTGCAAAATTTATTTAGAAAAAAAGTGGAACACAATATGAAATG
This sequence comes from Natrix helvetica, assembly GCF_964273705.1. Lineage (NCBI taxonomy): Eukaryota > Metazoa > Chordata > Lepidosauria > Squamata > Natricidae > Natrix > Natrix helvetica. The sequence goes on along the minus strand of NC_138552.1, from coordinate 210,148,994 downwards.
TCCTCTTGACTGCAATAATCTCAAGTAAATATTACAGGATAGGAACTAATGATATAAATTTCAGGAAAAGTAAATGTTCTCATATAAAATTAAATCAGTTGTTTTAAACTTAAGAGTACCCAAGAAAAGAAATTTCATCATCTACAGACCTTGAGTCCAAATGAAGCATCCTCCGAGGCTAAAACTTCAACCTGAAATTATAAGGAGAAATAAAATTTCAAAACTAGTCACTTAAAAGTGAACAGAGCCACAGAGTTTGTGAGGAAAATACAAGCGAGAACAGACAGTGTCACTTAAATCCATATATAAAAACAGCAGTGCTGATCTAAGCAGAAATTATAGTTAGCAAAATAATAAAAACACTTTTTTAGGGCAGGAGGAAGAGAGGAAGACTTAACAAATTGAGTTTTTATGCCCTAATAAAAAGTAGCCAAATAAAATGTGGCACAATATATATTTATGCAATAGTTTGTCCCCAGAAGGAAAGTTGTACTCTTGTCTTGGATGGACTAGCATTAATATCAGAAATCATTCATATTTATTAATGAGGCGCTTATATTAAAGGGGGAGGAAGCTTCAAAACTGTACTTTTTTAAAAAAACTACAGGTAGTCCCTGATTTATGACCATAATGGAGCGTAGTTGTAAGTCACCACAGCCGTAAAGTAGGTCATCACCCAGTTTTCCAAATTTGTTTTGCTTGGTTGTGATTAAGCAAGTCCTTCCCTGAAGGAGATGGACTGTCTAGAAATACAAAATGTAAATAAATAAATAAAAAAACAAAAAACAAAATCACCATGGTTGTTAAGTGACTCTCTAGTCATTAAGTGACCATCTTGGTCATTAAGCAAATGTATTGTCCGCTAAGTGTTTTGGAAATAAACACCAGTTTTTGACAAAACATCATAAATTATGATCAATTGACCATGGGATACTACAAACAGCTATAAATCATTTTGCCAAGTGCCTGAAATGTGGTTATGTGACTACAGGGGGAAGGGGGAAATCAGAACTCTTGAACCAGGTCATAAGTACACATTGGGTTGGATGGGTCCATCATAACTTTGAATGCTAGATAAGTGATCAATTATAAGTTGAGGACTATATATGCAGAACTCTACGAAAATACCTGAAAATAAACTACCTGAATCCTGAAGTTTCTTACAAGAAAATTTTAAAACCTAATGCTTTAAAAAGAGTTCACTGAGTCACATAGCAGTAGGTAGCTCCCAGGGTCACATTTTTCCTACCTTCACAAATAGCCTCTGCTTCAACTCCCACCACCGGCTAATCTCTCACCTTGTCCTCCACTGCTACCCACGCTGCCATCCCAGGTAACCCTTGTCTTTTTCTTCCTCCTGCTACTGTCCTGGGAATCAGGGGCTTGTCAAGTAACACCTGGGACACACACACAGCAAGTGCCGCAAGGCAGTGGAGTCTCATCTGGCAATGGGAGTATGCCAGGCCAGGAAGCTGCTGGAAGACCTGGAAGTGCACTGGAAGCCGCTGACCCTTTGCAAGGCTTTGCAGGAAGAGAGCTGGGTCAAACAAGTAGAGGGCCTACAGGTAGGCTCTATTGGCACAGGGCTCACCTCCATCCCTGACTGGAGCCTCCAGGAAGATTTCCATCATAAACCACATCCCTGCACTTCCTCCAGTTCTGCTGCCACTCCAAATAGTCCTTTCCCACAGTTTCCCCCTTTGCCTGGGACGTGCCATCTCTCCTACTTCACCCAGTGATGGAGCTGCTCTACCCTGCCTTTCCAGCCTGTCCTGCTACGCTCTTCCACAATCTGCCAGCTATCAATCATTGCACTAGCAGGAGAAGATAAGACTCCTCTGCCTATCCTATCTCATCCACTCTTTCAGTCCTGCTTCCTCTTTGCCCAGAGCTGGAATCTCAGGCTAGCAACACGGAGAGAAAACAGGAAGGTCAGTTGGGAGGATTGGTGGAATACAGCAGGAACAGGTAGAAGAGTGCAGGTCAGCCAAAAAAGCAGAGATGGGAGAAAATAGTAAAGCAAGAAGACTGAAGTGGAGGCAGTTTGCACAGGGGCAGGAGAAATTTGAGGTCCTAGCCTAACAACCGTGCAGTTCTGGCCTGATGATCGCAATCTGGGCTGCCATCTCTAAGCACAGGATCCTTTGCTTAATGGCTGCTTTGCTTAGCAACAGGAATTACAATCACAATTAGGGTTGTAGTCTGAGGACTACCTGTCCTCAATTCTCTGATACAATATTTCATCTCAGGTCAAGAGCAATCTGGTAAAATATCAGCAAGTTTGATTTGTTAATAGGAAAGGATTTTGCTCTCCGTAATATACGCATACTCTTTTTAGTTATATGCCATCACCCTTACAAAAGGATACGTTTGTGAAAGCACACAGTGGCAAAATAAACCCTGCTGGGCACTCTTGCAAAATGTAAGGACTGCAGGAATTGCTCTTAACAGATCACAACCTTGTTCGGAAGGAATCCCCCTCTAGTGGAAGCAGAGGAGTACTTCAAACAGTTTAGGAAAAGATCTTATCATATGCCTAAGGAAAAAATAACATCTCTTGGCATTACTCACCTGTTTTTTACTGATCAAAGTAAATAATAGGTTCACTTATGAATTCAAGTAACCTACTCTTAAACAAAGGCCATTTGTAGTTATGTGGATTCCACTGTATTGAAATTTTTTCCAGCTAGTAATAACATAGTAGAAAGTGGAAGCCTTAAATTCACTTTTTCCTCCCTTGAATTTCTTAGGTGTTCATAGGGAAAAATTCCCAAGCCCTCCCCGCTTGCTATTATGATCTATCCTGAAAGTTGATTATGCTGGATTTCTCATTAGTACTTCACAATGACGAAAGCAGCAGGGCATATGACACTTTTTAATTTGCCACATTTTGCTCAGTGTAGATTTTGAATAGTAGCTAACATTTTAATTGATACAAAGTTTGAACAAGAGCACTACAACCTCTATTTACAAAAGCTCTATACAGGTAGTCCTTCTCTTACATCCATTTGTATAATGATGTTTGAAGTTACAAGGGCATTGACAAAAGTGACTTATGATCATTTTTCACACTTACAGCATCCTTGTGGTCATATTATCAAACTTCAGATGCTTCGCGACTGGCATGTATGACAGTTGCAGTGTCCCGGAGTCACATGGTCACTTTTTGTGACAACCCTGTTACTTAATAATCATGTTACTAATTTAACAACAACAGGGATTCACTTAACAACTATGGCAAGAAAGGTAATAAAATGGGGCAAAATTCACCTAATGACTGTTGCTTAGCAACGGAAATGTTGGGCTCAATTGTGGTTCTAAGTCAGGGGTGTCCAAACTTGGGAACTTTAAGACTTGTGGACTTCAACTCCCAGAATTCCCCAGCCAGCTGACTGGGGAATTCTGGGAGTTGAAGTCCACAAGTCTTAAAGTTCCCAAGTTTGGACACCCCTGTTCTAAGTCGAAGACTACCTTTACATTCATTTTTAAACCTAAAAATTAGCAAGAGGTTACACAATTCAGTCAAAAAATGCCTAAAAAACAAGCAAAACTAAGAATAAATTAAGACGTTATCTAAGCAAAATCAATTCTAGCCATTGAGTTCCCATGTTTTTTGTACATGTGAACTTACAGAAAATAGCTCTTCCCATGCATTCATGCACGAGGGGGAAGGGGAGTCCTGAAAAGACCACTTTATCCATGAATGGAAAGAAAGCCTTTGAACTGTGTTTGGCAAAGTATAATTACTCATAATTTTCTCATTAATGCATGCAAATAAATGGTCTGCTGCTTAACATTTATAATCCTAGTAGCTGAAATTTTTGCTTCATTTGCTCTTTTACATACCAAAGTAGATTTGAGGGCAATGGTATATAATAGAAAAAGGTTGCTTCTAGTAAAGAAGAACATATAGTGTATTATTATGATTATCTTATATTTCCCCTGAAAACTGCTTCACTTACAGATCTATTGAAAAGCAGAAATAACTCATACTAGGAAAACAAAAATTGGCTGGGGAGCAGTATTCAAAGCTATTTTACCAGTTACAATGTTTTCAAGACATAATTTTGCAAGAAAACACTTAACATGATGCCAGGACATTATGATGCGTATGAGTATTTTGCATAGTGATAAATTTTTAAATCTCAGCTTGGCTTTCTCATTTGTATTTACTCCTCCAGATTTCAGTGGGAGTCTGTTAAGTAAGAAATATGCCTCAAAACTAACCTCAAAACATGACCCAGTGCTAACAATAAGAAGTAGCTAGTATGACAAATTAGTATAAATATTTTCAAATTTCAGTTATGGTTTCAAAACAAACCATCAAAACAATTCATATCAAATGGCCCTTTCTTTCAGTTGTCTGTACAAAAGGTTCCTCCCCTATTCTTACGTTAGAGTTTAAGCTAACTAGGCCTAAAGATCTGGAATGCAAAAATTCAGATGGATGCTACGTAGCAGCAGGGAAATGCAGAAAACTAACTTCGTTGCCTACCAGTGGTTGTCCCAAATTTGCAGGCCATATGCAACAGCCCCATCTTAGCTGGTGTACAGAGGGTCTAATAAATAGAAAAATGCAACATTCACACAAAACAACCATCAACGTAGTCCTATTTTTTTCCAATTTCCTTTCTCAAAGTAATTTTCCAACAACTGAAGTCTCCTCACTTGCTCTCCACATTTATTTACATTTGAGCAGAAATTTTATACTGGCCTGAAATGCCATTCCTTATGTTGAAGCTGAGTTGAGGAGACAGAGTCAAGTCACAAAGTGATTTGTGATTTCTCAAAATTTCTTAACAGAATTTACCTAACAAGGGTTCCTGCTGGCTGTTTGTAATAGGAGTTTCCCCTCTCCTGTCATGTGAGCACCTAAAGCTTCCACAGGAGAGGTGAGGCATCACTCTAATAAGTGAATATTAAGGAAGTTGAATGGTGGATATGCACAAGTGTGCTAAAATCCCTTATATGCAAAATGGGATTTGGGGGCCACATCAAGGTAAACATGTACTTTTTCATTCAATTTAATTAATGCATAAATTTAGGAAACTGTCTGCCTTAACCTGCGAGAGAGGCTGTACATGAATGTAATGAATAAATAAATAAACAAACACACACACACACACACAAAGCCTCAACTCTTTTATCATGACACTAGAATGATCTAAAAAGGACATATATGGAGAAAACCTACTTATAAATGAACTAATTAACATATGTAACATGACAAAGCTAAAGATATAGGATGGAAATTCATTTGTTTCATAATGGCATTTGTTTTTTAATTTCCTTTCTCGGGATTTTTAATGGTTTATGAAGAGTAACATTCTGACCTCTGATTTGTGTCCACATTCTTTTGCATTAAGTCTGGCCTCCTTGATTTTCATACATGAAATGCATCTGGATAGAATGCAGGATAGATACAGGCACAAAGCACAGGTTTGGGTCCACAGCAGAGTTAATTTTGTCTATTGTGCTGGTGAGCAGTGTTTTAGCTATCTATAAACATAAAATTCTACTATCCGAGGCCTTTATCAGAGAAAAATCATTGTCCAAGATCAATTGTACGTTATTGATACATTTGAGTACTTTCAGCTGGGAACCATAGTCTTCATGGTCAATCCGTAACATATTATTCTTGGAGACTACTCTGACTTGATTCTGATTTCCAATATGGGGCAAGATATCACTAACATACAGATGACACCCAGCTTTATATTTCTACTTCAGATCCTCTGAGTCGTGCCATGAATGTCCTAACCTACTGTCTGAAGGCTGTTGGGATCTGGATGGGGCAAATCAAAGTCTGACTTAACCCCAGCATGACTGAGTGGCTGTGGATATTTGGTCCCTCTGGTGACAAGATCTTTCCATCTTTGGTTCTATATGGAGCAGCACTGCCCAAACAGGCCCAGTATGCAATCTAGGGATCCCCTTAGATTTTACAGCTCCTGATCAAAGAGTAGTGGCAGCCATAACTAGAACAGTCTTTGCACACCTTCAGGTGATGTCCCAGTTTTACCCTTTTCTGGACTAGGGAACTCTGTTACCATAACTCATGTTCTTGTAAATGTTTCATTCAGATTCAACCTTCTACATAGGGCTACCCTTGAAGAGCATTTAGAAGCTTCAAATGGTACAGAATACAGCTTCTTGGATAGTAAATGGTGTTAGATACATGGCACATGTAAGCACCACTGGCACGTGAGTTGCATTGGCTATTGATATAATTTCAGATGCAATTCAAGGTGCTGGTTGTCACCTTTAAAAACCTGAATGGCATGCGACCAGATTTCCTGAGGGACTTATTCCAATTGAACTCATGCAATTTGGTTTAACAGATTGGGTATATATATTATCATCAGCCAGAGTGTTGCCTGGCAGGTACCAGAAGATGGATCTTCTCTGCTGTAGTCCCTGCCCTATGGAATATTTTCCCTTTGGAAAGCGTAATAGCTCCAACCCTGTTGTGGGGCTCTAAAACTTGGCTATGTACCTGGGGCTCCAAGTATGTGAAGGATCCCATCTTTGGCTTTAAACTTGATATTAATTAAATGTTTAAACGTTTCAGAATTGTAAGCTGCCCAGTCACCCTTTGTGATGGGCCACTATAGAAATTAAATACATAAACAAGAATTTATTATGATGTGAAACTAGAAATACATGATCACTTTTTAATTTGTTTGCACTGAATATGTGGTTGGAGCAGTGTCTTTATTCCTTGTATATTGATTTTAAATGTGGTGACTTTTTATCATTAAGAATAATTCCAAAGCAAAGTACATGAAGGAGAAACATGTATCTATCTAAAAACAAATTAAGAAAAATATCACAAAAGCAATAATGACAAAACATAGTTGCAAAAAGGCAGCCAAGTGTCTGGGTAAGCAAATATGCTTATCTTGTGCTGAAAACTTACAGCATTTGGAAAGAGTAATAACTAGGAAGAGATGGAATTCCACAATCAGTGCCATAATTAATGAGTCATTTCTGACATCACTAATAGCCCTACAGCTTAGTTTAATGCTACTTTAACAGCATGTAAACACAAGAAGTTGGCCTTGTTTAGCATAGTAATAGGGCCCGTATTCAGAACAGGTCCGCTCAAAGGAATGATGTAGTATTTGATGGAATCATACAGGTCAATAATTTTAATTCAAGGCAATAAAACTAATTAGTTAAAATAAAATCTGAGGGTGTTTGCATTCCCTTTTATTGTACTTAAAAATCAGTTGTGATATGTTGTTATTGAAAACAAGTACTGATCTGCGTATTGACAAGTATTGATAAAAAAGTGCTTTGCTTTGTTTTCAAAGAGTAATTATTGTTTTTTTTGTTTAAAATTATTTTTACAAATTGGAAGCAACTTTGGGAGATTATCCTGACAGGTGGAACCTTAATGCTCAAAAAAATTTCAATGAATACATATTTTTGAAGTTTTAAATATTTGTTAGTGATATATTGATATGAGCAAATGGAAGGAACAGTCATTTCTATTGTAATACCACGGCATGAGCAAAGTGTCCTTGAGCTTCTGTACTGTCGGAATATGCTAACAGGGAGAATGAGGAGAATTTACAAGAAGGTATGTGATGCAGGGAAAGCAGGGCAGGACAAAATGATTTAAATCAAAATAATTTAAATCACCCCAGAAAAGACCTGATTTAAATAATTGATTAAAATCAATTTTCTAATTAATGTATTTTCTGAATAAGCATGCATACAAATTGCTTGCTTGCTAATTAAAGCATTGGTGTTTGTCACCCATTTCTGATTATACAAGCATGTACCTTCAAAGCTACAAAGTTTAGGTAGCGATAGTGGGAAAATTGCTAAATCAAAGATACCAATTCTATTTTTATAATGTTGTGTAGCACTAACCAAATCATATACATGTATTTTATTCAAAAGGAAGATTCATGGATTTCAATGGGATTTTTCTAGATCAGAATGGCAATCTTACAGGCATTAATTAAAGGGTGGAATAGAGTTTATAATGGAGATTAAAATACATGTCCATACTTATTTGGATGGAAAATTAAATATTAATATTTTCAGAAATTATCATAAATCTTGTGTTGGGAATATACAATACTTCTAACAGCTGAGCTCTAGATCAATTATTTTTGCTACAATTGACTATTTAAATTGAAAAAAAAACGTTCAGCCACAAAACTCCTCTCTCCCTCCAAAAAATCTTATCTGTATGTTCCCAGGAGCAGGCAATATGAGGAGATTCCATAGGCAAAAAAATATAACTCTACAGGTGTGAATCTGGTTGCTTCAGCCTCACATTTAATTGTACTCTGCTTTCACTTGTTTGTGCACATTTTATTTATGAATTTTTATCGCATATTGTTTCTCGTGTTTCTTGGTGCTTTTCAGTGGTCCATCAATGTAATAAATAAACACTCATAGCTTACTCATGGCTCCTGTTCAGATGTTAGATTGCCATTTACCTAGCAACAAACAAGCAGTAGGTTATATACATCACATTAGCTGTTATGTTTATTTTTGACTTTGTTCTTTGAACACATTCTGCTTTATCATTTCCCCCATCCTATTCCAGGGCCAACCAGAAATCATGCTGACTTTGGTGCCATCATAGTGCATCCAGAATGAGTCTGTGCTGCCCCTATAACCGTAACATACCACATTCTAAGGGCCATTATTGGTGAATTCCTTGGCTGAAATTCTGACCCTATCATAATTCACCACGTGAAAAGCCAATCAATTGGCACACATCTTGTTCTTGTTATTCGATCACTTTTTTCCCTTCCCCATCTTTATTGTCAACCAATGTATCCTTAATTCCTATTGCTCGCTAGTCATCTGTTTCACCTTTTATCCACTAGGTAGAGAAACCAAGTATCTCTTGGCTACCATCTAGTGATTGCCTGGCTTTGTGCAACTACTGGATAACTGCTTTCAAGACTGTTGTGAAGTGTTTGAAAAAACTAAGGAAAGGCAGCAACGGAGTTATTTGTATATAAAATATTAGTGAGAACGAATATTGAAATAAATAATATTCATGATACACTGAATGCTATACAACTGAGAGGAACACAATTCCACTATGCCTTAAAATTCTATCTCAGACAGAATCAATATCGTTAATAAATAATATTTTGCTATAGTTGTCAGCTTTTAACTGAGTTTTATAACTGTCAGGAAAAATGGTTTGAAATTCATAAAAGAGGGGAAGAATCAAATTTTTAGCATTTCATTTAATTAAATGGAAAGAGGAAGTGTCCATATGTACAAATATATCTCATAGGAGGTATAGATTGTAGTTTCACTGATGGCTTTCAGAATGCTTGCTGGAAAGAGTAAGGAAATGACTGTAAATTCCCTGTCCTCATTTTTGTGAAAATATATAATTCCACAACTGTTTCCATCCTACATAAGTCATACATCCTTAGCAGTAATATAGGAGTGCTCACGTAGGAGCTATCCTTAAAGCAGCTGGATCTTTTATGCAAATAGCTAGGAAGTGTGCAATGGCTGAACACAGCAGCCTATCTTTTCAATCACAAGATTTTCTTGGGACTCATAGAGCTGCCAGCAGCAGTGATCCCAAGAAGTTGCATTTTGCTTAAGAACTTGCTAAAGGACTTTTCTGCTTTTGATCTGAAGCATATTTGATTAAAACAATGAAAATTGCACAATGATAAGAGATACACTATAATGTCTATGACAAGTGAGTTTAATAGTATAAGAGCTACTGCCTTCTAATGACCTACTTCCTTTCAGAAGAAAAATGAAATAATTAATAGGTACTATACAAAAGAGAAGGAAAAAAAACAAAGCAAAGAATATTTTGTTTCTAAGCATTCTAATTCTGAGGATCAGATTCTGAAGTTATAATGATGCTGGCCTTTAAGGATAGAAGATGCTTTAACTTAATATAGTTTACATAATTTCTTAATCTGTGACGAACATTTGTATGCAATGTGATTTGCCAGCAGCTAGAGAAAAATACACAATTCTGAATGAGTGACCATTCCAGCAAACAAGATAGGTTTCTACAATGAAGCAAGATGATTACAAAATATATGCAAAATAGAGTTATGCCAACTGGCAGGATTTACTTCTATGAGATATTTTAAATTGCATGGAACATGTTATTTCTCACTGACATACAGGGTCAACGTACCTTCCTTTGTTGAACTGCTTCACATCACAGAATGCACTGTTCCACTTTTAGAAGTGGGCGAATCACATAACCTTATGAAGCTGCTTTGAAGGGTTGTTCTGCATAAAACGTCCTTGAAGCGCAACACCTGTTCAAAGATTTGTGCAGGGCTAAAGTAAATCTTCTATGTGAGAAGCAGAAAATTGGTTTTTCTTTAGTGAGGAATAGGGTTTTGTGTAGACATTAGGAAAAAAAAATGGAAAAAGCAAGGGAAGGAAGTGGGAACCGGGCAGGGAAGAGCTGGAATATGTGGTGATCTGGCATCGTTCCCTTAATGGCAAGGCCAGGGTACAAAGGCAATTGTGGTTTCCTTTGACATCCTTATGTCTTTGCCAGTTGCTGGAGAGTGGCAGATGCTGAGCTGGCTGGCTAGCTGGCACTAGAGCCACATCGAAAGAGCAGATCTGTGAGGCATTTCTGATGTTCTGAGAAAATGGTAGTGGAAGATGAGAGGTACACAGTGTGGAAACACCAAAGGGGAGAAGGAAAGAAACTGATTTCCTTCCAACTGAGATGCCCTGGGAGGCTATCATAGTTTGGGATCACTGCATCTTCTCTGTACTATGGCTTGCCCTCAGGCATCAAGCTGCATTTCACTTTCTGGTCAGAACAAGGACTATCAAGCTGCTGCTGTACTTCTTTTGTTCTGTGTGTGGATATGGTTTACACAGAATGAAGGTGTAAGCCACACAAAATGACCTGGAGGGCTGCAAAAAGGCCTGTGGGTTGGGATTCCTATTTTAAATCCCTTTCAAATTCTGACATCTATTCTCTATTCCCATTTGTTAATTGTGAAATGATTTATGCATTCAGAAAGGGTAGTGCATGATCATGTGCAATATAGGCATTATACTTCAGCAACAATCTTTTTTTTAAAAAAAGCCAATTCATATGGGAAAAAAATCCTTCCTAGTTTTAAATGTGATTGGCTAACAATGCAAACAAAAAATATACTTATTTCGCAATGATAAAGTAACATACAATACAGGGTGACTTTTACACATGTATTTCTCCCCCACCCAAAACTATAGATAGTCCTCAACTTACTAGCACAATTGGGACCAGAATTTAAGTCATTGAGTGAAGTGATTGTTAAGTGAGACACCCACGTGACCATTGGGCTCAACAATCACAATCCAGGATTTCCCAGAACCTGGGTTGTTAAGCAGACTGAGTGACAGAGGGAAGGCAGCTTCCTTCCTTGCACAGAAGGGAATTCCAGAGGCTGAAGAAAGGAAACTTGGATCCTATTGCAGATGTTACGCCAGTGCCCAGGCATGGGGTGGGTGGGAAATCCTCTGGCAGGGAGCAGCAGTTTGCAAGATTCCTTGCTGGCTTTTTCACTGACTTTCTGGGGAAGATTCAGACATCACGGGGTGCTTGGCAACCAGTTGTAATATCCCAAAGCCCAAAATATAATCATATGTCCATCAGGGGCAGGGTGGCAGTTCTAATGTCAAGGGCAGATCATTAAATAGCTTTTTAAAAACTCCATCGTAAGTTGAATTACAGGACTACTTGTAATTCAAGATAACAGCTAATAAATGCAAGCAGAGACATTAACATATAGCATTAGACTACAGATTCAGACATGCACATGTGATTATGTGAAGGCAGCAATTCTGATAATCTCTATACGTATTTTCATTATTTTGCCTACATATGTAAAATCCATAAATATAATAGAAGTGTAAACACTTTATACAATACTTTCAAATCCTATAACTAAATTTATATTCTCCAATAACAGTCTATATCAGTTCTGCACTTTGGGGCTGAAAGTACTGAAGACTGGGCACACACCAAGCAGCTCATTTTACACAGGCTTTGAGGAAAGACTCAAAGTGCAGCCTCAAAGGTGAAAGGCTAGAGCTTTAATCTCTAAACTATCTAGCCTTGGCAAATCTTTTCTACACTTTCATGTTTTTTACAGTTCATTTCATGCATACAAATGTATTCCACACAACAAAAAAGTGGTTCTTTCAAATAAAGAACTTGTGCTTCAGATCAAATAAAAACTAGTCACTGATAACCTTCATTATAATTGCCTTTTCAAGGAGTTTACAAATATCTGCAGTTTAAGGGACTGCATACTAAACAATTATAGCCTAAGCAAGGGTAACATGTAGAAAACTTTTTGCTTCGGCTACAGGATTATACTTAGGTAGAATACTTAGTTTTACTGAGAGCAAGAGAAATGAATGAAGGAAATAAGTGAGCAAGTCAATAAACAGTTGAAAAACATATTTCCATATTGTATGTATCTTGAAATCCAGATCTTTAATATTTACATGGATATTGATAAAATGAATATTACTTCAAATATAAAATGCTGAATAAAATGTTCATTTCAATGCAATTGTTTACAAAAATGTTACTATGGTAATTTAACAATTAGTCTACATCTCCTGCTATATAACAGTAGAATTTACATGGTGAAATATATTATAGTTAATATGACTTGTAAGGTATTTTTTAAAGGCTAAATATAAACTATGTTTTCAATGAAATAATATTTCTGTAATTATGTTACTTTTTTAAATCTATGAAACTGAACAATTATTTCTTGCTTAAGAGGCATACCATACCCCAAACATTTATTTCAAACTAAATGTGATTATCTACCAGGCTACTGTAGATAATCTACATTAAGGAAGATAAGCAAATTGTAAGTGTTCTCAAAATCTTCAGACTGCAGTTGATGAAAGGCAAATGTATTTATTCTACACTATTATCACTGCATTCTCTGATGACATTTAATTCTATCCCTATATATAAAACCAAAGAAACATGTATTTTTTAAAAAGTGTGAGCTTGCCTCTTTAATTAAAATTCACAACAGTTAGGAAGCACTGTGGACTCAAAATAATTGATTTGTGCATATTTATATAGCACCACTGAAGATAAAGTCATACTTATATATACAGTATATCTATATGAAAAAAACTGGAATCCAATAAAACAGATGACCCTACATTGATTCAGTCCTTGTCCTGTTGCATTAGTTCTTCATCTGCTCTATAGACTGGGATGGGGGTGGGTGGGTGTTAAAGTTCTAGGAACATCATCTATAGTAGTCTAGCAGAAATGTGGAATTCATTTGGAAATGAAATCTCTAAACTCATCAGTTAAAACTAGTGTGAAAATAAAAAATAAACATCTAAAGTCAAAATATAAAATCCACATTTCCCTTTTTAGTTATAAAAACAAAGCAAATCGTATATATACGGTAATTTGAGCTTCAAAAATAAATAGAAGTTTTTGAAGTTTTGTTTCTATATTTCAAGGTATTTTTAAAGCCCATCTAATATAAGGACGTAACAAAAACATTTTCTTTCTGCATTTTTCAATCTTGCTTTATAAATCCTACCATATTCTGTGTGTGTATATCGCCTATATGTATTATATGTATTATACACACACATATGTATTACACACACACATATGTATTATACACACACATATATATCACAGTGTGTGTGAAACGTATCCATTTGATTTACAGTATTTTTACAGTATTTACAGTATTTTTCTGTCTTATTTCTTCTTAAACCTGTTTTTTTCAGATACACCTTCATTAGTCTTATTTTTACAGATGTAGAAAAGACAGCTGAAATTTGAAAGACTCTAAAACTCAAATCAATACTCAGCTGGCACACAGCTCAAAGATGCACGTCCTCATTATTCACAATTTGAATTTAATGTGAAAGGGTAATAAAGAGTCAGATTCAAGCAAATTCAAAAGGAGGTAAGAGTAACTAATAGCAGGTTCATACAGAATAAGTAGTATTAAGATAACATACATTTGTAAAGTCTTAAGGAGAGAGACCCAGAGAGGGAGAGAATTCTAGGGATATGTCAGAAGTTAGAGGGAGGGAAATGTAATAACGAACTATGCAAAAACCCTATAACATTCAAAGGATCTGCAGGATAGGCAAAGCTCTGTTTTACAGGACCCACAAATGCCCTGAGTCGGTTTTCCCGCCAGTCAAGGTTGATGAGGCTGCATTTGGCTCCGACGAGCAGTTCGGAGAGATATGGAACAAGCGAAGCGCCTGGGCAGCAACCGGCCTCGTACGCTCGTCTCGCACAGCTGCTCCGGAGCCTCGGCAAGAGCCAATGACAGAGAACCTTCCCAGCCCCCATTCCGGATCAGACCCGACCTGTTTTTGTCTGCTTCAGCAGTAGCGCTCCAGCGCTCTCCCAGCTCTCTTCCTCCCGCCGCCAGCCTCCCTTCCCTACCTCTCCCCCCCTCCCCCGCGCTCTTATTTTCCCATCCTGTTCCAACCATCATCCACTCTTTTTAATTACGCAGAACGAGTTGCAACTCATCCGCCTGGAAGTTATATTAAAGGGGGGGAGGGGAAGGTGAAAAAAAAGAAAGGCTCCAAGAGGAACAAGCGCGATGGGGGAGAAAACAGGAGAGGGTGGATTTGTGCCTCTAAAGATGGCACGATAAACAGCCCTCCTCACCGTAAATTATCCCGGCAACAATTTTATTTTAAGCACATCCTCCCTATGCCTGCAGAAAGTTTCGACCCAAATTCCTCCCTGTCACTCAGTGCCTCGCTTTGTGCGCGCCGTCGGCGAACGGCAGAATTCACCCTGAAATGTGGCGCATACGCACGCACTCTTTTTGAAAATGTGTAAAAAACAACTTAAGACGGCAAAAAAAATAAGAGGAGCCCTCAACTCACTGCGGGCTGTGAAATAAGAACAAAGCAAAGGAGACGTGGGAGCAAATTGGTTGCCAGAGCTTTTATGAGTGCGCGACTCCTAGGTTTATTATAGAGGTTTAAACTTTAAAAGCTAGCTCTAACCCTAATGCAGCAAACGACAACTAAAGAGGAAACAGAGCGCGGGTGGAGGGGGGGGGAGGGAGAGCTCAGAGGGAGGGGTGCCTTTAAGAAAAGAGAAACGGCCTGCCATTTGCATTGGCCCCGTCCTCGGGAGGGGAGGATATCTGCCCTCAGCACGCAAGCCTGCTCAGCATTTATACAGATTTACAAAGGCACATCTGTGTCTGTTGGAGGGCCAGCCTGACGTGTTTTTTTCCCCCTCTAGCAGCAGCTGCGGTTTCTGAGGAAACAAGGCTGATTTTCTAGTCAGGCTGGAGGATCTTTTTTCCAAGAGCCAAAGCACGGGGGTGGAGAATAAGGCAGGAAAGGGAGGAGGAGAGCGGGAGAGAAAGCGCTGCCATAAAATCTCTAGGGCTCAGCCGGGGGAGGGACAGGCCCGGAGAGACTGCTGGGAATTTTCGGCTGCTGGCTTTCTGCACGGAGCTCTTTAGTGTTGCAATCCCTAACGTTTAGCCCAACTTCCGAAATAAACTATCTTTTTATAGTATAGATTTGTATACTGAACGGAGGCCTCACATTTCCTACACAAGCAGCAATAATAGATCTTCCCACGATTTCATAAAAGTTAAATGCTTGGCTCGTTCTTTCCTTCCAATGGGTCCTTCCTACAACCTTTGTGATACATTGCTTTGACTTGGGTCAGCCACTTGAACATATTTGTCATCTATAATTCACAAGAAAGTCAAGCCTCTTATGAAAATAGTTGTTCCCAGGGAAAAAATGCTTGCAAGCAGAAAGATGTTTTCTTCACATTTCAAAAACACACTCCCCTTTCAAAAGCAGTTCCTAGCCACCAATATAAACAGTTAAATTATCATGCTAATGAATGATTAACTCTGCCGATATGTGGGCCAACATGGAGAGGGAAGGGAAAAAAGAGCCTGGGCAAGCAACAGCAACACAACAACACACAGAGACAGACACATTTAACTGAGTGAAAGAAAGGGGCCTTTTAGGGAGGTTGTAGTAAAACAACAGCTATTACAGTTTTCAACTGCCACTCAACAATTTCTAGTTACAACTCTAAATTATTGTGCTAACTATAATAATGTAATCATATAATAATTGCCCAAATACAGTTTAGTTCAAGTAAAAATTGGGACATCTGGCTGGAATTGAAATGTAGCCTAAATAGATATGGTAACTCTCAGATATCAGATGTTTTCTTCATCTAGTAGTATTTCCTAGTTTTAGTTTCCAATACCCTGTATTACAGGCTCCCATTATTGCTGGCCACCGGGGCTAAGGGTCAGTGGAAATGGGAGAGGTTAGTTGAACAGCACCTAGGGATTCAAAGCCAGAAATCGCTGATTAGGGGGCAGCTATTTTTTGCACTTACAGGTCTGCTTTAAGGTAGATCACTGTGATTGAAAACACACAATACAGGCAACAAATCTAAAAATCTTAACACAGGAACATAATAGTAAAACTGAGACATATGAGGTAACATCTATGCTTAGAATATAAAAACTGAAACTCTGCTTATTCATAAGAAACTCAGTAATGTAAAAGGAGTTGCCTCAGATCTTAAGAGATAACCACTTCTCAGAAATCTTAAAGAATGAACCTGACAGGCCACTAACACACCTGGATTAAAATAAATGGAGTAAAAAGTTGAAATAATGCTGCAGCTGTTATCTTCTACTGAGTGTCCAACCAAAATAAAATGTGAACAATGCTTTTTAAAAGCAACTGGCAGCTCTTCCAAGGAGACATGAAGAACAGTAATGCAGGATTTTAATTACTCCATCTGCTGGAAAACAGCTTAGCCAAGCATGGTTCCTCCTGTTAATTCCTGACATATCCTTCTCTCATTCAGAAAGAAGACACAAGTGGATTGGCTATTCAGCAGATGCAAACCAACAGAGATACTTAATCAATGAAATGAAGGTAGCAGTAAAGACAGGAAATGGCTATTCAATTATAAAAAAAATATTAACATGAAATGTAATAAAAATAGTACTTTGGTCTTCAAGAAAGTAGATTTTACTAATTCAGAGCAATACTTGCATAGATTCAATGAAAGGAGATGGGAAATGAAACTCAAGTAAATTCCTAAATAAATTGAAAGCACAACTGCAAATAATTCCAATGCTTAAAAATGAGAAAGCAGATATTGTTACCTAAAAAAGTACCGAGAATAAAATAAAAAAATACATATAGGAGGTAAAAAAGGAACTAGTTACCAAGGAAGAGTATGCACAGATAACAAAAAATTGGACAATCAGTGTCAGTATCACAAAAGAAGAGAGAACAACAAAAAGGACTTACTCAGATATGTTCGAAATAAAGAAATACAATGCGTTCAGTAAGTATTCGGATCCCCTTCACTTTGTCAATTTTGTTATGCTGCAGCCTGATTCTACAGTTGTTTAAATTCTTTTTTTACATCAATATGCCATAATGACAAAATGAAAACAGCATTTTAGAAATTTATTAAGAAAAAAATAAAATATCACATTGGCATAAGTATTCAGATCCTTCACTCAGTACTTTGTTGAAGACTTTTGGCAGCAATTACAGCCTTGAATCTTTTTGAGTATGACACAACAAGCTTTGCCTGGATTGGGGAATTTCCTCCCGTTCTTTTTTGCAAATTCTCTGTCAGGTTGGATGGCAACCGTTGGTGGACAGCGATTTTCAAGTCGCTCTAGAGACGTTCAATAGGGTTCAAGTCAAGGCTTTGTCTGGGCCACTCTAGGACATTCACAGAATTGTCCCTAAACTACTGTTGTGTTGTTTTGGCTGTGTGCTTAGAATCATTATCATGTTGGAAAGTGAACATTTGGCCCAGACTGAGTTCCTGAACACTATGAAACAGGTTTACATTGAGGATATCCCTGTATTTGCTTCATTCAGCTTTCCCTCAACCCTGACCAGTCTCCCAGTTTCTGCAGCTGAAAAATACGTCCACAGCTTGATGCTGCCACTACCATGCTTCACTGCTAGGATGATATTGGGCAGATGATGAGTGGTGCCTGGTTTCCTCCAGACATAATGTTTAGAACTGAGGCCAAACAGTTCAATCTTGGTTTCATCAGACCAGAGTGTTGTTCCTCAGTCTGACAGTCCTTCGGGTGCTTTTTGCACACTCCAATCGGGCTTTCATGTGTTTTGCATTCAGGAGAGGGTTTGTCTAGCCACTCTGCCATAAAGCCCAGATCGGTGGAGGGCTGCAGTGATGGTTTTCCTTTTGGAACTCTGTTCTATCTCCACACAGCCCCCTTGGAGCCAATCAGAATACCCATCAGGTTCTTGATCACCTTGCTTACTAAGGGCCCTCTTGCCCAATTGCACAGTTTGACCAGGTGACCAGTTCTTGGAAGAGTCCTGATTGTGCCAAAGCTCTTCCAGTTGAGAATTGTGGAGGCCACTGTGCTCTTACGAATCTTCAGAAATTTTATTATAGCCTTTCCCAGATCTGGGCCTTGCAATAATCCTGTCTCTGAGCTATGGAGGCAGTTCCTTTCACCTCATGGCTTTTGCTCTGCTACAGTATGCATTGTCAGCTGTGAGGTGTGTACTCTAGAGAAGAGAAATGGGAGGCATCTGAGCTAAATTTCAAGTGTTGTTGCAAAGGGTCTGAATACTTCTGAAAATGTGTTATTTCAGTTTTTTCTTTTTTAATAAATTTACAAAGATTTCTAAAATTCTGTTCTCAGTTTGTCACTATGAGGTACTGAGTGTAGAATACATTAATGACAAAAATGAATTTCAACAACTTGTAGAATTAGGCTGCTGCATAACAAAATTGACAAAAATGAAGGGGAATCTAGATATTTTCTGAATGCATTGTAGCTGCATAAAATAGCTCTATTTTGCAATAAAATGGAAAAAAAGATTTGGCAATTGTGAAGAGCACTTTGAAAGTAGAGGATTGCAGCATAAGGTTGATAGAGAAGTAATCTTGAAGTGAGGTTCTAAATTACTGAAAGAGAGCAAACACTGTTCCTATATTAAAAAAAGAATAATAAAAAACTATAGACACTCAGAAATTTAGACCAATTAAGTTTTTGATCTGTAAACTAGACATTAGACATTAACAAGGATTTATTAAAAACAATTCCATTTTTCTTTTATTGAGTAATTTTATTGGTAGACTGCAGGAATGATGGACATATTTCAGCAAAGAATCTGATAAATTACCCCAATTCTAGTTGCCAAGCTCTTTAAACATGGGTTGAGTAGCATGATAATTAGATGAATTCATAACTAGCTTGAAATAATCTATATGGTTGTATCAACATTTGAAGGTAAGATAGTCATGATCTGTTGTCTACTGTGCAATAGAAGAATAGGTCTAAATTATAGGAACGTAGATTGTAGGAGAAAGTTAGGAAAATACTTATAAAAGTAAGACTAATGTGATATGAAACCAATTAAACCAGTGATGCCTTCCCAATGTTGGACAAGCAGACAGTATTCAGCTCTGCTTAAGGCACTTTGATTCCTACACCAAGTGCCTAAATAGTGAGTACCAAAAATAAGGGAAGAGTATGTGAGATTGGTAGCTATATCAATTTAATTTAACAAAAAAAATATATTGCTGTATGAAAAAGTGTTTACTTTTATCTGTCAGTCCTCTACTAGTTTTATTAGATGATGCTTGCTTCTAATAGCATAAGCAAAACTATATTCTCCATATTATCAATAATTTAATATATTATTAAATGTATTAAATGTAATAATGTAATAACTTATTACATCATCATCATCATTATTATTATTATTATTATTAACCCTTCAGAGGAGCTTTACCTTGGCGTGCTTTAGTGATCCTAAGGGCTGTGCTGAACAGGTGCAACCATATCAGACAGGTCTTAGGTGAAGGGCCAGACAAAATTTGCTCCACAACCCATTCAAACATGGTGAATACAAGAAAAATGAAATTTATGCCAGCTGAACCGTCACCCGGATTAACAAGGGTTCCGTTGGATGCTATGGCTCCTGAGCATTCTTGCAAAATGAGCTACAGGGCTCACCTCCCTCTGCTGGGCAACCAGGGCATGGAGCTGACAAGCTACTGGAAGAAAAAGCAAAAAAGCGAAAAATCTGGACTAGGGAAGAAAACATCTCTATTATGGAAGCTTATTATCAGTCTGAGTCAGAAAAACGTGGATTTCAAAAACAAATGTATCAGATTTGGAAAGTGAACCACACGGACTGTGATATCAGTAAACAAAGGCTAATGGACCAACAACGTGTAATTCTGAGCCACATTCACTACAGCAGAATTAACAGGAATCAAAGAGAAAGCAACTAATGGTCTGAGTATACCAACAAAGAGTAACATCAAGAATGATTTGCAGATTCAAAAGCAAACTGAGGAAGAAAGG
Organism: Natrix helvetica; assembly: GCF_964273705.1. NCBI lineage: Eukaryota > Metazoa > Chordata > Lepidosauria > Squamata > Natricidae > Natrix > Natrix helvetica. Next base: position 210,128,604 of record NC_138552.1, on the reverse strand, counting down.
AAGGAAGAGGCTGCTGAAATGGATGAAGATAAAGAACAAGGAAGCACTGAAGAACAAGCACCAACAGATAAGTGCTCAATTAGCTGAGAAAGTAAAGCATCAAATGGAAGATGCTAAAAGAACACGTTTGCCAAAGCAGAACCAAGTGAACCGGAAAGAATTGAGAAATGTACTAAAAAAGGTCAATGAGGCTGTGCAAACCATTCAAACCACTACATTAGCTAAACGAGTCCCCTGCGGTGCATCTGTAATCGCGGCAGGCGAAACAGCCCCATTCTAGGCAGCCTGCTTGGCGCATAATTCAAAGGAAGCTAGATGAATGGGAACAAAAACATCGAACTCTACAGAATGACTATCTAACACACTGAACAATTTACAAACAATGAAAAGCTACACTATACTATCTAGGAGAGTCCAACTTGCTGCTCAAGGGCTGGAACTCCCCCAAAAGTGTCCTGTAGGGCTATACAAACTTTGAACTCAGTCCTTGGGCAGCAAGCTGAAGTTAACCCATGCTTGGACACTCCAAGCAGCGCCTAGGAGAATGAAGAAATGATAAAGGCTGTAAAACCAGAAGAAGGCTACAAGTACTTGGGGATTTTAGAGACCTCTGACTTAATGCATAATAAAGTCAAAGAATTAACCTCAGCCAAGTACATTTGACGAATTCGCAAGATATTAAAGTCCAAACTGATTGGAGGAAACATCATAAAAGCCATAAATACCTGGCCTATACCTGTAATTCGATACTCTGCGGGAATAATTGACTGGACCCAGATGGAGTTGGACAATTTGGACAGAAAAACAAGGAAGCTTATGACAATGAATCATGCTTTGCACCCTAAAAGTGATATTGACCGATTGTATCTACAAAGAGCAGAGAGTGGTCGAGGACTCCTACAAGTAAAGCAGACTGTGGAAGAAGAAAGACACAGCTTGAATAATTACATACAAAAAAGTGAAGAACCAATGATTAAGGAAGAAAATAAATGAGGCCTTTTGAAGACAACTAAGTTAAAAGCCGGATATAAGAAAGAAGTAATTGAGAAGCGAGCTGAAAATTGGAAAAGCAACACTATGCACGGCCAATACTTGAAAAGTATTGAAGGTAAAGTTGACCAAAAACTAATTTGGAACTGGTTAAGATCAGGAGTACTGAAAAAAGAAACAGAAGGCTTTATTTTAGCAGCTCAAAAACAAGCCTTAGCCACAAATTGCATGAAGGCAAAAATTCAACATGTTACCACCAACAGCAAATGTCGCCTCTGTAATGAGAAAGATGAGACATTGATCAGTGAGTGCAACAAAATTTCACAAACTGACTATCTACAACGCCATGACCGTGTTGCTAAGATTATTCACTGGTAATTGTGCCATAAGTTTGGATTTGAGTACAGCAAAAACCACTCGGACCATCAGGTTGAGAAGGCTTAGAGAATGAGAAAGTCAAGATCTTGTGGGACTTCAGAATCCAGACTGACAGGCACTTGGCCTACTACACACCTGACATAACAATAATTGAAAAGACAAAAGTATGGTTCATTGACATTGCAATACCTGGTGATGCACGAATTGAAGATAAACAGCAAGAAAAAAATCACAAAATACCAGGACTTGCAAATTGAGGTTGAGCGACTGTGGAAAAAGAAATCATGTGTTGTTCCAATTGTAACTGGAGCCCTTGGAGCAATACCTAAAGCGCTACCTCGCTATTTGAAAATTCTAAATTTACCTGACTTGAACATTCTGACTCTACAAAAAACCACCCTACTTGGAACAACTTATATGCTCCGACGTTACCTTAACAGTTCCTAGATCCTTGGTTAGGACTCAAGCCGTTGAGCTACCAACCAGTCCCAAAGGCTGTGAATGTCACCAAAGATTAACCACATAATAATAATAATATCCTATTGTAGGCTAAAAAACTCTGAACGCCACAACCTTTTTGTCAGTTCCTTGATAGTTTTTGTGGCCTTTCCCCATACCTTTCTGAGTCTATATAGCTTTTTTGATCTGCTACTATTGAATTGAATTTATAAACAATGTTTCACTCTAAATTTCTACATACAGTGAATATTAAATTTCTTACTCCCTTTCTACTGAATTGAAAGATGGAATTTACTGTTTTTATATCACAGCAATCAATATTACTATGGAGCAATACCCCAAGATTTCTTTGCTGATTTTTTTTCTGATTCAAAGTAATGAAAGAAAAGGGCATAACTGCACATTTTCATCATTTTATGCTTGTTTACATGTACTACATTTGTCAATTACTGAACAATCATCCAGTGTGAAGATATTCTTTTACAATTATAATTTGTTTTAGCCATGTTAACTAATGTAATGTTAATATGGTAGTAAACTTAGCTGTCTCATTGCTCTTCCTAATTCCAGATCATTTAAGTTAAATTGAAAACTCCTATTTGGTTTATTACAGGAATTATCCCTTATTCTTTGTTTCTATTCTCAGTTCTTAACCATTTATCCATTCCTTTTACCCCCTGACAGTTTAGCTTACTGGGGATTTTTTATTAAAAACCTTTCCAGCATTTTAATAAACACTGTCTATCCACATGTGTATTGACACTATTGGAAAACATATCACAACAGTGTATGTGATAATTCCTAATAAATCTAACTTCCTATACCACATTAACCTTTGATAAATAGCTCTACTTTCCTAACTTTTCCTATACACCGAATACAATTTAAGTTTGGAGTCAATATATTTACAATTTCTCTTCACACCACCTCAAGTTACCTGTATAGCATGTGAGATCTATAACTGATGTACAAGCAAGTGCTTCATCAAATACATTCCATTCAAATAAAAAAAAAACAGACGCTAAGCAGACTTGCTTTAATACTTGCATATCCGTATAGAAAACAACATTTTAAAAATGATTGAAGCAGTGTATCTGCAATAAGATTGCAGAATTAGAACAACTATCCAATTTACTGCCTTAAAAAATTAAATGCAGCATAATAGAATAACGTTAGAGATTATGATAAATGGCACAATGATGAATCCTGTGTCATACCAATGGAACATTAGCTCTGCTCCTCCTGTACATGCACTGTAATGTCATATGGATATGTAAAAGGACAGAGTTTGTGTCACAATAGCTCAATACAGTTTTGATGATTTTGACTGGATCCTCTGGACATCATGAGTAGTAAACTAATTTATCCATGGAGGGAAACAACACTGGAAAGTTTTTCTCCTTGCAAATCTGGGAGCTGTTTTAGTAGTGAGGGAAGTGTAAAGGAAATGGCAAAAGAAAAAAGTGAAACATTTAATCTTGCCTTTTAAAAAAAAACATTGAAATTGAGATGGTTGAAATCACAACTGCAAAAGAAATGACTGTCATATACTTTACTATGTATAGGGAAATATAACTACCTATGGAGATTTATAGATAGATAGGCAGACATTTTGCAGGTTAAATATACCATAAATAAATGGTTTATATGATAAACTATACAATATGAAAGTTTTTACGGACTTCAGTACATAATACGTGGGGATTTGAAACGCTAGAATGCACCATGTGGAATAGTAAACATAGGTACTATTTTATTTTATAACTGAGTTAATTTGCTTTACCATACAGGTAATCCTCATCTTACAACAGCTCACTGAAACAAGTAACATGATCATTTTTTCACATTTACAAATGTTGTAGCATCCCCATGGCCACGTGATCAAAATTCAGACACTTGGCAACTGGCTCATATTTATAATGGTTGCAAGATCCCAGAGTCATGTGATCACCTTTTGTGATCTTCTGACAAGCAAAGTCAACCGGGAAGCTGCAGTGATTCACTTAACAACTATGCCAAGGAAGTTAATAAAAGGGGGAAAATATCTTGCTTAGCAACAGAAATTATGCCATCAACTGGTCATCAGTCGAGGATTATCTGTATTTTCATGCCATAATAAAATTTCAACAATCAGTTATGCATTATGTATATGCATATTCAGTATTATTTTATTCTGAGAATACATGATACGCAAAACAATTTCTCAGGGTATATATTTTCTTATTTCATGTTAAATTAGAATGAAGAATAATATTAAACTGAAATCTTTAAATTTCTTGTAAATGTTATTTTGGTACAATTCTATATCTATTTGTCAACATTTTGGAAATTTTATTTATGGCTATTAATGTGGCACCTCAATTCTCATGGACCCTGGATGGATTATAGGTATTAAAATATCAATAATAAAATACATTTTAAACTTCAATAACAAAAAATAGTAATATCAAATAATAAGAAAAATCACTGGCACCTACAGAAGCATTAGGGTAGATTTAGCCTCCTAGAAAAAAACACTTAACTTGATTAGATGAGCAATGCCTAATAATTTTGTTCTCTCAACAGTGAATAAAATTATTGTCACCAGTGTGACTGCAGTAATAGTATCAGTAATACACTGCTTAAATTGAAAATTAATCTAGTTAATGAAGCAATATTCCATTTTGGAAGAATATACTATAATGAACTTGAGAATTGCAGAATTCTTTCTAGTAGGACAAGGAGAAATAATTGGACAATGTTGTGTTATTTACACATACAGTATACCCTACATAATCAGATGTTCAATGAATTTATTGTTAGATTCATTGTTGTTGTTAGTAACCTGCCAATACTTTCTAAGATTACTTGTGAATGATATTAGGAAATGCCTACATACCAATAATTGTGCACATATTGAGATATATAATATATCTGAATCTCTGCAGTATTTTTGAGATTTATACTAGTATGTTTTAGAAGTTGAAGGCTTCCTTCCTTAATATATTTAAAGTATCTTGAAAACTCTTCTACAAAACTCTAATAACATTATCTTCCCATAGAGATGAAAAAAGAGAAGCAGGTGCAGACAGATCCCAGCAGGGCAAGCACATAGCAAACCAAATTCCTGATGCAAAATAATACTCTCATGGAATTATGAAATCCACAGGACTATGATTAAGATGAACGAATCAATTGAAACCTCCCGCTGCTACTGTTTGAATATCACTCCAATCAAAGATATGCTTCAATGCACTGGTTATGTATAGTGCCCCCCCCCTTCCAAAATAAGACCTAAGATTCTAATTTCAGAACCATGAAGTAATCTCTCCAGTATGGATGATAATAACCAAAATCAATACCCTTCTCAAGCCCATATGCGGAGTCTATATTTTGTAATCAATGATCCTTTATGTTTGGCTTCTATTACATTTGGACCTTCCTCCAATCCTGTTTTTAAAGTGAAAACAGAAACTTCACAAACTCTTCATTCCGCCTGGCCTTGTGTCTTGTATTTTAGGTGCAAAGATGTGAAGTTTTCTTTTAGTAAGCATTTAATCTTGGCCAACATATGTATCAAACTGTAGGTTTCTGGCAAATCCTGGGTATATTTTAATAATATTTAAATATTTTTTTCTGCAGTAAACTTCCTATATTTGTATTTTTCCACCTTTTTAAGGATTAACATTATTACAAATAGTTTATAAATAAAAATAAAGCTCTATTTTCCTCCACTAGTGCTCTGAAATATAAGTGTTCCTATTAGATAAATGTATTTTGATTGTTCATTACCTGCTATCAAGTCAGTTCCAATTCTTAGTTACCATACTGACAGATTTTTTTCAAGATCATCTATTGCAGGGGTGTCAAACTCAAGGCCTGGGGCCCGCATCTGGGTGCTTACATCTGGCCCACGGGGCCATCCTGGAAACAGTGAAGGACTGGCCTACGGTGCCTCTGCCAGTGAAAACGAAGCGGGTGGCCCTCCTGAGCTCTGTTTTTGCTGGTAGAACGTTGCGGGAGGCTGTCACAGCCAAAAACAAAGCTTAACCATATGCACTGCTTGGAGATTCCATGCATGGGATATACCCAAGCATAGATGATCAAGGGCGGGTGACAGGCTGATCCAGGGCCCCCTCCATAGAGAGAATCCTTTGTAGCATGTGTTGTTCAAATGCCGCCTCCGCCAAAGCAAATGAGTCTAGCCGGTAGTGCTTGATAAATGGCGATGGTGAGGCCCAGGTTGCAGCCCTTCAAATGTCCTCACTGACACCTGAGTTGCCCAGGCAGCAGTAGTGGCAGCATTACGGGTCGAATGAGCTGTGATGTGAGATACGTTCTGAAGTGCTGCTCATAAGCTAGGGCTATGCCAGCCCTCAACCACCTACCGATCGTAGCTGGTGAAATCTTCCTGCCCATTGTGGCAGGCTGGAAGAACACGAATAAACTCTCTGTGTGCCAGAGGTCAGCTGTTCATTGTATGTAACGACACACTGTCCATCGTACGTCTAACTTGTGCCATCTTTTCTCCAACGGATGAACAGAGTGAGGACAAAACTCTGTCAGGATGACCTCTTGTGCTATGTGAAACCACATATTCATTTTTGGAAGAAAGGACGGGTTGAGTCTTAGAATGATCCTGTCCGGTCAGATGAGGCACAGTTCTGGATGTACGGAAAGCGCTACTAGTTCCGAAATTCTCCTAGCTGAAGTTATGGCCATGAGAAAAGCTACCTTGATGGTAAGAAGTCTAAGAGTCATGGATTTTAATGGCTTGAAGGGAGGAGCCGTATGCTTGAAGGACAAGAGAAAGGTCCCAGGAGGAGTACCTGTGTGAACGTAGGTTGATAGCCCCCCTGAGACAACTTCGCACCTTAGGATGGTGTGACAGGGAAATGGAGCCCTTGACAGATAGTACAGTAGCAATGATGGCCACCTGCCTCCTGAGAGTGCTAGGTGCCAGGCCCTTAGATAGGCCCTTAGATGTTGCAAGAAGTCCAACACCTGCGGAACGGTAACCAAAGGAGCATTGATGTGTGCCCAAAGTTGCTTTCAACACATTTCCCTTCTTCCATTTTCCTCACAGCAACAATCCTATGTCTTGGGCGGAGAGTGAGCGATTGGCCCAAAGTCATCCAGCTGGTTTTCATGTGTAAGGCGGGACTTGAATTCAAGGTCTCCCGCTTTCTAGCCTGGTGCCTTAACTATTAAGCCAAACTGATTATGTTGTATATTTGTTTTCAAGGTTCTCAAATAAATCAATTTGTTTCAAGCACATATTCACAATAATAAAAATAATTTCACCCACAAAAATTATTTCTGTATGAGCACATATGCAAGCACTATGTATAGCATTTTCTTTTCTGTTTCACGCAAAGAAAAAAATCATTAACATTTACTAAAACGATGCAATTCATTTCCTTGATATGGGAGAAATGTTGTGGTTAAACATGAGCAAACAAACATACTGTGGGTTGTAATTTACTTTATTTGAAACTTGACTACAAGATATCTAGAGAATTATTAGCAACTTGCATAAATCTCCTCCTAAGGTAATACCATCCCAACATTTTGAGAGTCTGCCAGATTTTATGCCCTTCAGAAAAAAAAGCATTATTTGTAAATTGAAGATGTTTACACACACAATTATACTGCAACTCAATAATCCTAAATATTGGGGGAGAGAAATAATAATGCTATATTTTGTTGCTAATATTTAAGTAATTAATCTGACTATCAATTGCTTATGACCAATCTTTCGAATAAAGCCCCACACATATTTTTAAAATATATATATTTATTATAAAATATATATTTTAAACATGGTTGAAAATCAAGCATGCAAATATTTAAGAAATAAAATGTAAGAGCAATGGAAAACATTTTTTCCCCATATTCAGGTACTCCTTGTTTTATGACCATGATTGGGGCCAGAATTTCTGCTCTTAAGCAAGGTGATTGTTATGTGCATCACACCCAATTTTCTGTCACAATTGTTAAGCGAATCACTGCAATGGTTAGATAACAAAAGGTGGTCATTAAGCCAGTTTCTCCCATTGACTTTGCTTGTCAGAAGATGGCTGGGAAAGTTAAAAATGGCGATAACTTTACCTGGGATGCTGGAACTATTGTAAATACATGCCAGTTGCCAAGACCCTGAATTTTGCTCATGTGACCATGGGAATAGTGCGAGATTTGTAAGGACCAGTTTTAGATCACTTTTTTCCATGCCATTGTGACTTTGAATGGACTGATTGCAAGTTAAGGACTACCTATACAACATGCTACTGGGGACTTTTTAAAAGAACTTTAATTCCCTAAAAAGAGTTATAATTTACCTTCTAAATATTCTATATTATGCTTGTGTTTCCTTAATTAAAAACTGCATATATATATTTTTGCTATAGTAATATTCTACAAATGAATATTGTACCAAATTTTAGTGAGGCGTCTACTACTATAATTAAATCAGAATTAATTTCTACAATATTCAATAAAACATATTTGGTAAGTACATATAGGATTTTAGCACAGTATTTCAAAAATGTCTTTTTAAAATTCATATATATGAATTTTTGGGCTTTTCTGTCCTGTTATTCTGTTATTCAATGTAACCAATTGCCATAGAATGTACAGTAATCTGATAGTAATATTGTATGGACAGATAATATCCACATTTAAATGCACATAAAATTTAAGTTAGATTTATGCCAATTATTCCTGTTCTAGGAAGTAATGTAAAATGACTGCCTTCATATAATGTACCTAACTTGTTTACCGGATTAACTCATTTTCTAAATCTGCACTATACATTCAGCCATGCCTTTTCTCCTCACTATGCCCATACTTCTAAAATGGAACGAAAAAGCCTGTGGCAACTCAAGACTGCAACAACTGCCATGTGTATGCTAAACCCAGTTAGTATTCTCACTCAATTACATTCTAACATGCAATCTTCTATAAATGAATGAATGGCAGAATAACAGAGTTGGAAGGTCTTGGAGGCCTTCTAGTCCAACCACCTGCTCAAGCAGGAAACCCCATACCATTTCAGATAAATGGCTGTCCAGTCTTTTCTTAAAAATCTCCAGGATGGAGCACCCACAATTTCATTCCACTGATTGTCCCAAAGGTGCTTTTCAAGAGGCAACTGTACTTTCTGGTTTTTCTTTGAAAATGTTCTGTCCAGGGCTGAAGAAGCTTCTTGGATGAGAAGCAAAACTTCTTCAAAGAAAAAACAGTAAGCCAGTTGCCTCTTGAAAAAGTACTTTTGGAACAACCATGGCCTGGATGACTGAGGATTGCCATAGACAGTCCACTGATAGTTTTAATTTTAAGGACATTTTTTCTTTAGTTCTAGATTGGTTCTCTCCTTGATTAGTTTCCATCCATTCTTGTCCTGCCTTCAGGTGACTTGGAGAATAGGTTGACCCCTTCTTCTTTGTGACAGCCTCTTAGATAGTGGAACATTGCTATCATATCACCCTCTACCCCTTCTTTTCATTAAACTAGACTATACCTAATTCCTGCAACAGTTCTGCATACGTTTTAATCTCCAGTCACCTAATCATGTTTCTGCACTCTTTCCAGAGTCTATTCCTGTCAGCTTGGTGTTGTCTGTAAATTTGATGAGTTCCCCTTCTATCCATCATATAAATCATTGATGGAGATTTTGAAGAGTATTGGGCTTTGGGGTACCCCACTGCATATTTCCCTCCATGTAGATGCAGTTGCATTAAGAACCAATCCAATTGATAGTCAGTTGCAAATCCATCTGGTGGTGATGCTGCCTAACCCACATTTTTCTTTCTTACAGGTATCACCTAGGTCCAAGTAAATTATATCCACAGCATTTTGCTGGTCCACTAAATTTAATATTTTGTCAAAGTATGCAATAAGATTTGTCTGGCATGATCTATTTTTGACAAATTGATGTTGGCTTCTGGTTGTGATTTTGTTTGCCTCTAGCTGTTTGCAGATTCATTGGTTGATTACCTTTTTCTAGACTCTTTCCAGGTGTTGATGTCAGGCTAATGTCAGCCCTTTTACAGTCATGTGATAGTTCCTTGATGCCCCAGTTATTCTGAGATCTGATCTGCCAATTCTTTCAGAACCTTGGAGTGTAATCAATATGGTCCTTGTGATTTAAATTCTTCTAGAGTGGATAGGTGTTTTCTTACCATTTTGTTGCTTATTTTGACTTGCATTCCTAATGTGCACTTTACAGCATTTTTTGATAGGTGGGATTGTATTTTCCTTTTGTGTGAAGGACAGATGCAAAAAATGAGTTAAGTAGTTCTGCTTTCTCCCCGCTGCTCGTCATTTCTTGCCATTTTCTCCCATTAATGGACCAATTGTTTCCTTGACTTTTAGTTTTTTTGTTTTTCTACCATGTGGAAATAAGCTTTTGCTGTTACTTTTTATTCCTTTTTGCAAGTCTTAGTTCATTTTGAGACTTCACCTTACTGACTTCATCTGTGCAGGTTCAGGCTACTTGCTGTCTTAGTTATGCACCCCTTTTTCCACTTTTTATACTTGTCCTTTTTATCTTTCAAGTTTATCTCAGAATTGTTTCAGCAGCCATGCTGATTTCTTTTTCTTCTTCACTGAATTTTGCTAGACTGGGCTTTTTATAATCTCATTTTCAAGGTTTCCCAGCTTCTTGTGCTGTTTCTCCTTGGGATCCTTCTCATACCCCTTCTAGGTTTATTGAAATCATTATGAATATCACCAGACTGGCTACTGGATATTGGCTTCTGTTGCTGAAGTTAGGCGGCATATAAATTTCATAAAAGTATTTATTTATTTATCAAATTTATGCAGTTGCCCAGTTCACCATTATCAAGTCATTCAATAATAATAATAATAATAATAATAATAATAATAATAATAATAATAATAATAATAATAATATTCTGCATCCCATGAATATTTGAGACTTTCACATATTTTAAAGAAGAAAACAATATATCAGTTTATCAGCTTTAGTTGTACCCATGCTATACGAAGCATCGCTTACTAACAGTAAGGAGACCATCAACCAAATACAGTGCATTTTAGCCAATAGTTTGAATAGAACGAATCTCAGTTTTATTCCAAGAATATTTATGCAAGCAAGGATATCTAATTTTGAGAAGCTAACATACTATTTGCATGCATCCCAACAACTGATAGTTACGTGAACTGTACTGACAATTTCATTTGCTTAAAATTAGCAATTTGATTCCTAGGAACAAAAAGAACACAACAGAAAATTTTCACATTTCTTAAATGTGGTTAAGAAAAGGTTAAGAAAATAATTCTTAAAACTGATTTTTGTACTTAAGTGCTCGAAAAGAACTTCTATAGTTTGGGCTAAAATTGTCAACTAATGCGGGATTCTGAAAATTGCTTGTAAAAGTGTTCTTGTATGCAAGGCCCACAGAAGAAACATTCTATAGGCCATTAAGTGATATAACTTTATCTTGGCATACAAAATCAAATAGTTCATTTACATGAGAAATTTTGAGCATCTAATTGTGAGTATGCAAATTGACACTAAATTACTATTAAATATGCTATTTAGTCATGATCATCAACACTCAAATTAGGACTTACTCTGATCAAGCATATATAACTTAAAGAGAAGTGGCTCAGGAGTTTCATAAATAAGATATTAGTTTCATACATTACTTAGACTAGGAAAAAAACAAGGATGCTGTATAAATTTGAAGGTGAGTTAATTAAATGAAGTCTTTATGTCTGTACATTACATAAATGTTTTATTCATCTAAACAAACTATTTAGCCAGAAACTGGAAGAAAACCCTATATTTACCATTTTTCAATGTTTAAAGTCCTTAAAGTTTATGTTTTATTATATCTACTTGAGCTACATTTTGAAAATAGGTATGCAAAGATTACTGTAGTATAAATATACTTGGCAATTCCAGAACATACTGTCCACATGAGAAACATGTACAGAGGTCAGGAAGCCGCAATGCAGAAGGAATATGGTAAAACAGACTCAGTCCAGATTGATAAAGGAATAAAACAAAACTATATGCTCTCTCCAACTTATATGCTGAATGCTGTATATCAGCGATGGCGAACCTTTTTTGGCTTGCGTGCCATAAGTGGGAGGAGTGCAGGGGGGTTGTGTGTGGGCGTGCCGCACCCATAATGCAATGCGTGACCCCCCAGTGCGCATGCATGGACTACAAACGCTCCCCCCATTTTTACATGCTTTTTTTGCCCTCCCCAGGCTCCAGAGGCTTTATAGGAAGTGACTTCCGGTTTGCTCGGAGGGTCGTTTTGAGCGCTCCGAAGGCGTCAGGGAAGCTCATGAAGGTTCCAGAGGGCCTCCGGGGGGTGGGGCGGGGGAGACTCTTTTTGCCCTCCCCAGGCTCCTATAAAGCCTCTGGAGCCTGGGGAGGGTGAAAAATGGCTTTAGAAAAGGGTAAACTCAGCTGACAGGGCAGCGCCTCGCATGCCCTGATAAATAGCTCCGCATGCCACCTGTGGCACATGTGCAATAGGTTCCCCATCACTGCTGTATATATTGAGAGAAGTTGAACTGCAAAAAAATTGAGTGTGATTTTTATATGGAAGGTAGAGTCCCTGTGGATTCTAATCTGCTACTCATGGCCAACTATAGGGCACGGTGCTCATCTGTTTCAAGGCCACTGAGCCAACTCTTTCAGAAGACATTCCAGGGTCATTTGGTCAGTTTGATGTCATTGTTATCTTCACACCAAAGTGATACATATCTACTCACATTTGCATGCTTTCAGTTGGTAGGAGTTGGGGCAAGGACTCAACAGGACTCACCCTGTTGCATGGAACTCAGGTCTTAAACCTGGGCTGCTGGCTTTTCAGCTGATAGCCCAGCATCCTGCACTATGCTGATGACTCTATTCTGACAGCTAAAAATGTCAATGATACGAAGTTTTAGTTAATAAAATTGAAGGAACACATTAAAATTACTGGACAAAGGTTAAATACAGAGAAAACTAAACTAATGACAAGTTAAAAAGCCATCTTTAGAACTCACAAGATACAGAAGTGGTAGATAACTTTTACCTTTTAGGATCAACAAATTGTAAATAAATATGCAATCGAGAAGTATGCTCAAATCAGGATTTGATAAAGGCAGCAATGAACGTCTTAAAAAAAGATATTCAGATTCCAGGATGTGTCTATAAAGATCAAAATTATGCACTTTTACAGTGAAACCTACACTTTGAACAAGCTGAAGACAAAGAGTATTGGCATTTTTGAACTTTGGAGGGAATACCATGGATGGCCAAGAAAACAAACAATTAAATCACTGAACAAATCAATACTGAATTCCAATCACATTTCATATGACTAGAGGCTCAAATTATGATATTTTGAACTTATTATGCAAAGATCTAGCTCATTAGAAAAGTCTATAATGCTTGGAAAGGTGAAAAGAAAAGGACAAACAACTTCAAGATGGCAGCCTTCAGGGTAGATCAAACTAGGAAACTGATACCATGTAGGTTGGTACTATTTTTATTATAAAGCTACAGTAAAAGAACCTTGAAAATCTAAACATGCTTCCTCTCCCTCTCTTTTCTTTATATAAACTTGAGAACAGCCTGCTTGAGAAGTTACTCATGTTTATTTCATGGCCTGGGCTTAAGGCTCTTTTTACTACTGTGTTTCCTTGAAAATATGACCTACTCCAAAATTAAGCCCTAGCCTGATTTATGCGGATGGGCGTAATACAAGCCCTACCCCAAAATAAGCCCTAGTAAAGGGGGCGTGGCCAGCACAGGAGGCAGGCCTTCCCTTCCTGAGTCACCTCATGGAGACTTGGCCCTTAATCTCTGCCCACAGATCAGCTGAGCCAGCAAGGGCTGGGAGCTGCCTCTCATTCTGTCTCTCTGTGGAGGCCTCCCACTGCAATGCTCTGCCACAGCTTTGGAGCAAACCTTCACCTTCCCTGAACAGGATTGCAAGTCTGAAGGCTTCGGAGGGAGCATTTTTGGGATGTGTGTCTGTGCAGAGTTCCCCAAGGATAGAACGATTGGCAGGGAAATGGGGGGATTTTCCTGCTGATCGGAGCAAGGTGAAGTCTCCGGCAATCCTCTGCAGGGAAGGCAGAGGTATGCTCTAAAGCTGCAGCAGAGCATTGCACCAGGAGACGAGGGTAACATTTCTGAAATGTTAACTTTTAACACCGTACTCACAGGAAAATCCCCCCCCCCCAATGGTTTGATTTGCTTTCTGTGAAGCTTTGTGCTGAGAAAGGTCCGTGCTTTCTCATTCCCTTCTTTCCCCTCTCCTCCTCCGGCTATCCATTTCAGCTTTTGCAGAAAACTGTCCACCAGGTTGGAGGATCCCTTGTGGGGTGTGATCGAACTTCCAACCCCAACAGACCCAGTGGGCGCAAGCTACCCCAACCCAGAAAGGGGAAGGAGCTGATGGGAGGCTGTGGGAAGTTCTGGGAGTTGAAATCTACAAGTCTTTAAATGGCCAAGCGGCAGCACTTTCTGCCCCTCTCATTCAGTGCTACAGGAATCAGGCTTACATCTATTCTGAGCCTCGCACTCTTTGGGCGCTGGTGGGCGTTGCAGATCTCTTATCGGCTCTGTCTGGGGCAGCATAGACTGTGAAAACGACCGTTGGCTTACTTGAATGGTCCTTCTCTAGGCACTGCGGGAGTGTTCAAGCATGGGTTAACTTCAGCTTGCTGGACAAGGACTAAGTTCAAATCTTTGTGTAGCCACGCCTCCTGCTCCCTCCAGGAGCTCAGTTTTAAAAACGAAGGAATCCGATGAAAGGTCGCTGTGTGTAATGTCCATGTCCCTTGGTGCAAAGTCCAGCACCTATTCAGAGAAACGACCCCAGGGTGGGGTTGGACACTCCCGCAGCGCCTAGAGAAGGACCATTCAGGTAAGCCAACGGTCGTTCTCCTAGGCGCTGCTTGGAGTGTCCATGCATGGGACATACCCAAGCTATATGGTCCCAGGGTGGGAAGAAGGAACTCTCGTTTCCAGGGGCCGCAAGGATCCTCTGCAAGACCCTCCTTCCGAATGAGGCCTCAGCTGAGGCAAAAAGGTCCAATCTGTAATGCCGGATGACGGCGAAGACCATGTAGCCGCCCGGCAAATTTCTTCAATAGAGGCTTGAGTGGCCCAGGCGGCTGTCGTTGTGGCACTCCTCGTGGAGTGTGCTGTAATACGAGGAGGAACAGGCCTGGCCTGTAGCTCATAGGCCAACTTTATGCATGCCCGCAACCAGCGGCCAATGGTAGCTGATGTCACCTTCCTGCCCATCAACGTAGGTTGGAAAGACACGAAGAAGGACTCGGACTGACGGAATGAGGCTGTCCTCTTTTTGTACACATGCACGGCCTGGCGCACATCCAGTTTGTGCCAAGTCCGTTCTCTGGGGTGTGTAGGGTACGGGCAGAAATTGGGCAGAATCACCTCTTGTGTTCTGTGGAATAAACTGTTGACCTTTGGCAAAAAGGCCGGGTCCAATCTCAGAACAACCCTGTCCGAATGGATGATGCACAGGTCCTCCCTCACGGAGATTGCGGCCAACTCTGAAATTCTGCGTGCTGATGTGATGGCCATGAGGAAGGCCGTCTTGAGGGATAGGTGCCGTAGGCTAACCGAACGAATAGGTTCGAATGGCGGAGATGTTAAGGCCTGTAAGACGATTGGCAAGTCCCAAGTCGGATACTGGTGCATCGTTGGGGGGCATAGGTTGGAACCCCCCTTCAGGAAGCTGCGGATCCTTGGGTGTCTGCTGAGCGGCAGGGAATCAGCCCTGGATAGGATGGTGGCCAAGGCTGCTGTCTGCCTCTGAAGCGTGTTGGGGGCAAGTCCTCCTGCAAGAATTCCAAGATTTGTGGAATAGTCGCAGCCGTGGGCCTGACTTGATGGGAGCGACATCAGGAGGAAAAGGAAGACCACGTTGCCTCATTAATGCGCATGGTTGAGGGTCTCCTGGACGCCAAGATGGTGCGTATCACCCTGTCTGAAAAGTTGTCCTGTCTCAGAAGCTCCCCCTCAAGTGCCACACGGCCAATTGGAGCCATCGAGGGTCCGGTGAGAGAAGTTCCCTTGGCATAAGACTACTTGCTCTAGAGGAATGCGCCAATGCCTGACTACCGATAGACTGATCAGGTCGGCGAACCAGGACCTCCGCGGCCAGTGTGGGGCCACTAGCAACACCTCGGCCTCCTCCTGTAGTATCTTCCTGATCACCTGAGGAATGAGCAGGAGTGGCGGGAACGCATAGAGAAGACCCGGGGACCAACGACACCGAAGGGTGTCCGTCCCTTCCGCCTCGGGACAGTGGAACCGAGAAATGAACCTTGGAAATTGGGCATTTTGGGGAGTGGCAAACAGGTCGGCCACCGGAAGGCCGAACCTCTGAGTCAGTTGCTGGAACAGAGCCAGTTGTAGCTGCCACTCCGAATTGCTGATGGTCGTCCTGCTCAGCCAGTCTGCTGTCACATTGTCCTGTCCGGATATGTGGTCCGCTCTCAGGGACTCCAGGTGGCGTTCCGCCCAGTGCCCCAACGCCTCCGCCTCTGTCATCAGGGCCATAGATCGAGTGCCCCCTTGATGATTTACATAGACCTTGGTTGCGATGTTGTCCGTCAGGATGAGGACATGGCGGCCATCAATGAATTGACGGAAGTGGCGTAGAGCCAGTCTGGCGGCTCTGAGTTCCAGCCAATTGATGTTGTGGGCGAGCTCCGCCTGCGACCACCTGCCCTGCGTTACATGAATCTGTAGGTGGGCGCCCCAGCCGTACAGGCTGGCGTCTGTTGTCACGACCAGGCTCTCTGGTTCTTTGAAGAGGGACCCTTTCGTCATCGCCGAGGACTGCCACCACCGAAGCAACCGAAGTACCTTCGGAGGAATTGCGACCACCCTCTTGGAGTTGCTGGCCTTTCGTCGTTGGATGGGGAGAAGGAACCATTGAAGTTCCCGTGCATGCAGCCGTGCCCATGGAACTACAGCTATGCACAAGATCAGTTTCCTCAGTAGCTGGGAAAGAGTGACCAGGGGAACTGATCTGGCTGATCTGACCTGGCACACGAGGGATGAGATGCTGTCTCTTCTCTCCAGAGTGAGCAACACCCTGCAGGTTCTGGAGTCGATCACAGTCCCCAGGTGCTGGATCCTTGAGGTGGGCTGCAGGTGGCTCTTCTCCATGTTGACGGAGAACCCGTGCTGTTGCAGCGTGTGGATGGTGGTCTTGAGGTCCTGACACGCCTTCTGTCTGGACGCCGACATTAACAAGGTGTCATCTAGGTAGCAAACGACCCTTACTGGTCGAGCCCTGAGTTGTGCGGCGACAGCAGCCAGGATCTTGGTGAATGTCCGGGGGGGGGGGGGGCGATGATAGGCTGAAGGGGAGAGCCTTGTACTGGTAGTGCTTGGTCGCAAACTGGAACCTCAGGAACTTGCGATGCACTGGGTGGATGGGAACGTGCAGGTACGCTTCCTTCAGGTCGATTGAAGTCAGGAAGTCGCCCTGCCTGATGCATCCCAAGATGGTTTGGAGGGATTGCATCTTGAAGCGCTTGTACTCTAAGTAGAGGTTCCGCTTCTTGAGGTCCAGGATGGCTCTCACCCCCCCACGATGCCTTGGGGACTAGGAACAGGATTGAATAGAACCCACTGCCTTCCTGACCTCTGGGCACCTGTTCTATGGCTGCTATGTCTAGTAGGTGTTGGATCTCCGCCTGCATCATCTGTCGTTTGAGGGGCGACTGAGGTATGGGGCAACGAATGAAGGATTGGGGGGAGAGGATAGAAAGTCTAGGGTGAGGCCATGACGGACTGTGTTCAGGACCCACGCGTCCATAGTTGACTCCTCCCACCTGTCGGCATAGAACTGTAGCCGACCTCCGATGGGAGGAATCCAGTGCCGGTCACCTGGATGATTGGAGCTATTAGAGAACCCTCCTCGGAAGGACCTACGGAATCCCTGCTGTTTGGACCTGTCTCGGAAGGGGGCCCATTCCTGGTTACGGTCCTGTGACAGAGAAACTCCCTGATGTAGAGGGGGAGTCATTGTTCCGAAAGGGCTGCCGACGAAAATAGGGGCGGCCCTTGCAATCCTGTTTTTTGGAGACCGCTGGAAGGATCTTCCGTTTATCCTTGGACTCAATTAGAAATGAGTCCAAGGCCTCCCCAAATAGCTTGCCACCCTTAAATGGAGCCGAGGCAAACTTCCACTTCATATCGGCCTGCCAGTGTCTTAACCATAACAGGCGACGGGTGGTAACGTTAGAGGCCATGGCTCGAGATGAAAATTTTGTGGTGTTAAGTGAGGCATCGGCCAAGTATTCGACCGCTGCGATGATTTTGTTCACGTCCTGGCGTGATCTGGTATCTCCAGCAGGGAGGGTGGCCAGCAGTTTGCGAAGCCAAAATAGAGCTGCCCTGCCGAAGTAGGAAGAGGCGGAAGAAGCCTTCATGGCCCAAGCGGTGGCCATGTGGGTCTTATGACAGGCTTTCTCCATCTTCTTGTCTTCCACCTTCAACCCTTCCAGCAGGTCAGCTGGGAGGGCCGAGGTGGAGATCAGCCCATAGGGTCATCCACCTGTGGGAGCTTGAGGAGCTCCTCCATGGCAGTCTCTACCAAGTAGAGCTTCTTGTCCACCCCGCTGGGACTACCCATAGTCCCAGGCTGGAGCCATTGGCGCTGGATGATATCCAGGAACAACTGGGGTGCCGGGACTAATTCCTGGGGAGGGATGATTTCCTTGAAGAGTCCCTCACCTGGATACCCCGGCCCAATGGTGCCCTTGTCACTAGAATCGGTTGTAGCCTTATCCGATTGGGCGGGAAGTCCCATCTGGATGGCTGAAGCCCTTGCCTTAGTCAAAATAGCCTTAAACATAGAGGGCTTGAATAAGCCAAAGAAGGCGGGGGCATCGGGGGTCGGATTCTCATCTTCTGAGAGATCAGGGGCCTCCTGCCCAGCCCCCTCCTCATCAGATGCCTCGCTGACCGCTGAGGAGGCTGGAGGGGAAGCCCCAGAAACCAGAGGAAGAGTGCCAGGGTTAGCCCTTTAGCTTTGGTTCTGGTAAGCAGGGGCAAGGTTAATCCTAACTGCTGGATACCACTAGCAATACCCTGTGAAATTGCTCTCTCAACCACCTCCTGCATTGCCAGGGTACGGCAGAATTTTCCCCAGCCCTACGTTCAACTGGGGGGGGGGATCTTCCCCCAACAGGGAACAGGCCTCTTCCTCCTCTACCACCCCTAGTGAAGAATTGAAAGACCTGGGGGACGACATGGAAGGATTGGGTGAAAAACCAAAATCTCCTTCCTCAGCCAAGTCAGGGAGGCCTTCCTGTGGTGCCTGTTCCAAGTCACTCTCTGTAGGAACTGGTGGAACAGGCAAGGCCCTGTTTTGCACAGCCTGTGCACTAGCTGCCTTCTGGAACTGCCTCTCCAGGGCCTTCTGTCTCCTTTCTGCCAATTTCTCTGCAGCTTTGGAAGTCTTTTTGGCTTGTGGCTGCTTCCCCTTTGCAGGGCAGCCTGCACTATCTCCTTTGCAGCAGGGTTTGGTTTTGCTGCGCTTGCTGGGGGGAGGCTCAGCTGGGTCCCTGGTTTCAGCCACGTTCTTGTTGGCCATGGTACCTCTTTGCCCTGAAAAGAGCTTTAGAAGAAGCAGCTCCCAGTAAGTAAAGGCCCTGCAGGTAGGCCTCTTCACTTCAGGTCACGTCCTGATGGGAATGGGGCCTTGCCGGAACTCGATGCAGCTAGCAGTCTTTTGGCGCCAAAAGCAAGGTTCCAGGCAATGCAGATTAGCATATTAGAGAAGCGAGGAACGGCCCGAGAGAGCCAAACTCCTTGCTGCCGCCCACACGTTCTCCCTGGGGAGGGGAGGGAGATCCTGCCTGGCGACCCAGGGGAAAACCCAAATTAAGGTCCTCCTGGCGGCGATCTGCTTTGGGCTGCGGCAAAGCAACGGCTTGGAAATGAAGTGTGCCACTTTTTTTTCCAAAATGGCCGCCGCAAGCTACAGAGCGCACCGGGGAGCTGCCAGCAGATCGGAGAGCTCAGTAGAGCTTCCGATCGACGATTTAAAGGCCAGGCAGCGAATTTGAGGGATTCCTGGCTACCTACCTACCTGCCCTCGGAGCTCGTCAGCAGCCACTAAGGAGCCTCCCGGTGGAGCCTCAAACGTGGTGGTCGCGGAAGGCCCATGCGCTTTGAGCGCCTGTCCCACGCACTCACAGCTCTTTATGGGATCAACTAAATTAACAGATCTACACTAAACTAATACAAAAATAATAAAAAAGAGGCTATACTAACTATATGGAGAGTTCAATTTGCTGCTCAAGGTCTGGAGCCTCTCCAATTGCATCCTTTTAGGGCAACTGAGTTTTTAAAACTGAGCTCCTGGAGGGAGCAGGAGGCGTGGCTACACAAAGATTTGAACTCAGTCCTTGGGCAGCAAGCTGAAGTTAACCCATGCTTGGACACTCCAAGCAGCGCCTAGGAGAAGGAGGACAGGCAGGAGAAAGCCCAACCAGACATAAACCCTGCCTCAAGCCGCCTCTTTATCGTAATGAAACTCCTCTTTGAAAGGAATGTATGCAGGTGGGGAGAGGGAAGATACCCTGCTTGCTGGAGATGGTAGCTTGAGGGGGCACCAGCAAAACACCTCTTTTGTGGATGGTGTAATAGCCTGCTGTAAAACTTTGGGAAGCTGGCCGAGGGGTCACTCATCCTATCCACCCCCGCCTCCTAGCGCTACATGGGGAGGAGAAATTAAGGCTTCCCCAAAAAGATGCCTTACCCGTTTTTTCGATGGTCAAAAGAAAATAAGACCCGGTCTTATTTTCGGGGAATTACGTTATTGTCTTGCTGGTAGCTCTTCCTCCTATTCTTCAAGGTTACACCCTCTTCCTTCTATACGAGGGAGATGGACTCTATTGTAACAAAGATGATTACACCACTGGATGATCTGAATGATCACACTGAATGATCACATCATCCTGGTTTCTAAGAGTTTTCAGAAAAACATGTTATACAATCTGAGAAATAAGAAAAATATAGTTTATCACTTAAAATAATGTAAGATCCCTCTGACAGGTATAATTTCTATGTTTGAGAATACAAGACAAGCTTTTTTATTGTAAAGTTAATGCATATAGAGAGTTAATGCATCTGGGAAGTTTCCAAAATGTTTATATAAGAGAGGGGACTTGAGAGTAGTCATTTCTAAGAGAAAAATATGAAATTTTTAGTTCAGAAATCTGTAATATTAATCTAGTGTATGAGCTATAGCAAGATACCTTCATACTTAATTCCTGGAAAACAGGACGATATTCCATGCTAGCATTAGGAATTTTGCCTCCGCATGTCAGATCAGGAAGCCTGTAATGGCTCTGTTCTCAGTAATTGTATCATTTCTTTTTAATACAATTAACAAGAGGGGAAGTTGCTGCAGATTGTAAAATCCAAATACTTCTATTTGAAGAAACCTACAACAAAATGATTTCATTTTTACTTGATATTGCTTAATAATTACAAATTGCAGTGCATTTTCTTCTATTTCTTCTAAGTATCTTTTTATATGTAACTACAAATAAAAACTCAAACAATGTAGTTCAATCATAGTGCATATATCCAGAATACCTTTACTCTCCCTAGGGTTTCAATTAATTTTCATCTAGCCTCTGTCAGTATAATTAACGTAATTATTGAGCAGCATGGTACTGTTTTTAAAATGACCAAGTTTATTTAAAGAGTTGCACCTGGATCCCAACAAGAAAACAACAAAACAAGGACAAAATTTGTTAGGAAAAATGAAACAAAAAAAACCAAAAAAAGTAAACAATAAGCTTTCTGAGTGGCATACTTGATATATGATTATAATACACTTTATTTCATAGTTCTAAATAAAATGTCAATAACATCTCTTTAATATTTTGCAGTACTAATTGTCCAATTTCTATAATTTATTGTAATATTACCTGTCCCTACATATACATGACATACATGTGAGAAAATTATAATACATTTTCAATACTTGTATCACCAGCCCGAAGTGTATCACCAAAGTCAAATGACAATATGGGACTTATGCATATAATATTTATTCCTCAAGCATACAATGTAATTTAATATGAAATACAGGAAGCTGAAGTATGTTTATTACACTTAGCATGTTACATTCAGTGCAAAATGAGATTCCTGGAAAGTAGACTAATACTACTAATCAATAGATCTGACTCAGTGAAAAGTCTTGAAATGATAAAAGGAGGCATCAAACATGAGGACAGATCATTATCTGATCTAGCAGCTGTCTATCATTTACAAAGAGGTGAAAATGGCTTCTTTAATATATCGCCAACTCACTTCAAACTGAAACACTGTTTCAGAAATGTTCTCTGAGGGTCTAGTATTGCCTTTTCACTAAAATTAGTCAGGTACTCTATTGCAATTGCCAGGAACCAATGTTAATAGCAGTGGTAAAGGAACTTTTAGAAAGAGTGTTTGAAGTTCCAACTTGGAGACAGTCAAATAATCCGTTATGTCAGATGCTTCAATATTTAAACGGGTTGGCAAAAAGAAAAGACTGCTTCTTTATGTCAAAGAATACATTTAAAACTGTAATTACTCCTTTTAGCACATATATAATTCAGCTCCTATTAATTTTACTAATAATATAATAATCAATACTAATTTGATTCGCTGAGTAAAACAGAAATAAGTATATGAAAATGTTAGTATATATTTGGTAATATAAGATGTAGGGACAAGGTTTTTTTTTTAAAAAAAAATCCACTACCTTGCTCTTTGACTGATAATTTAACCTTGACTCCTCACCTGTAATAAAGAATTTACTCTGACTCCTAAATAAATTCCCGAAACACTAAATTGAACTTTCCCTAAACTTGTTTCCTATGTGTTGTTCAATTTAAATCATTTGCATCCACTATGACAGGGGTG
The DNA here is from genome assembly GCF_964273705.1 of Natrix helvetica. Taxonomy (NCBI): domain Eukaryota; kingdom Metazoa; phylum Chordata; class Lepidosauria; order Squamata; family Natricidae; genus Natrix; species Natrix helvetica. The sequence goes on along the minus strand of NC_138552.1, from coordinate 210,105,848 downwards.
GTGAACACGCGGCTCGTGAGCCGCATGCGGCTCGCGGCCAAAATAAATGAGGCTCTTTGCCTCTTACCATTATTTAGTATACTGTGGCTCGGATCGCGCGCTAAACCCGGAAGTACGGTCGACGCGACGACGCTTGCCTGCGCTCCACCAGCTCTGAGCTGGTCGTCGCGTCGACCGTACTTCCGGGTTTATCTCAACAGCGCCCTCTGCTGTTGAGATAAACCAAAAAAATAGTGCTTCAAAGTCTAGCACAGTTGCTGCAGGATTCCGGTGAGGTTCTAATGATTGCTCAAATTAATAATAATGGTTGCATATTGAAGCTCTGGGTTCAGGAGCAGCAGAGTTTTAAATAGGAGAAAACATTTAATTGAATTTCCATGGTTAGTATATTTCCCAAAATTCTACGAGTGTTTTTCTCACAGCCTGTAATTGTAATAGATATCAAAGATAATCCAAACTCATATATATATTATAGTACATATATTAGGTTAAAGGAAGATAATATTAGGACCAGGCTTTACCCATGTATAGGTTGTACTCGATTTACAATCACAATCTCGTCACTGAGCAAAGCAGTCATTAAGCGAGATATGTGACTGCTTTGTTTAATGACTGCAAGTGTGGCATTCCTGGTTGTGGTCATCAAGTAATCTTGTAGGTTGTTAGGTGGACAGAGATTCCACTTATTTATGGATTTAAAAGTTATACAGCAGCTCTAATGGGTTTATAAAAATTTATAACAAAAAACACCTGACTGAGCATGTTATATTATGTGTTTAATATATTATTGTTAAAATTATATGCTTTTGTGTGAGTGTTTGTCTGTTTTGGCAGGTCACTGCGTGGTGTGGCTCTCTGACTCTCACAGTTTAAAATTTTGGCTCTTTTTGTCGAACTTGTTCGCCACCCCTGCACTATGACATCAGATGAGGTAAAGTTAATATTAAAATCTTAAGAGAAGTTCTGTAAAATCCCCTTAAATGATAACGACTTTATTCAACAGTTTTGCCCACTGGACAGTTAGTTGGTTAGTTTATTTATTTATTTATTATTGCTTGTTTGTTTGTTATTTATTTATTTAGATAGTTTTTTATTTTTTCATTTTCATAACATATAACCACATGTATACTATTATATAGCCAACACTGTATTGTATTATTAAATGTTTACATTAATTCATCTTACCATCAACTCCCAAAAACAATTATTGGCTCTTCTGCTCTCCATACACCATATTTGTCACTTTCTTCTCCCTCTCTCCTTCCCCTCCCTACCTCCTTTCTTCCCTGTCACTCTTGTCTTCTCTACTTCCTCTTCCTCTCTCTTTCTCCTCTCCCCCCTTTCCACTCCTTTCTCTCCTCCTCTTCTCCCCCTTGCCCTCTCTATCCCTCTCTTCTTCCCTTACCTCTCTCCTCTACGTCACACTCTTCTCATTTACTTGGTGTATTTCAGCTTCTGAGAGAGCTCCATTTTATGTTGATGGTATTTATAATTCCTTTTCAGTATACATATTTAATTTTAACATATTATCTTTCTCCCTTTTTTTAAAAGAGAGAACAAAAAGGTATACATATATAGTCATTATATTTTTAAACACCACCACCACTACCACCACCAGCCTGATTTTGGCCGAGATATAGACCTGGTTACAATTCCCAGCTATTCTCATCATTATGTTTATATAATTATACATCCTTACACGCCCCCACTTTGTAATTCTGTCTTTAAGTCTCAATAGGTTCCCATTGTAAGTATATACAATACAATAATATATTTCATGTTCCCTCTCCATTTTTCCATATCTTGGTTTAGATTACCCTTAATTGTCTATAAATGGATATCCTTACTGTTCAATGTTCATTACAATTCCCTTAATCTACTATATAGAATAACAAGCGGTACACATCTCACTTTGTTCATCATCTTAAAAGTTCTATATATGTCCATGTTTCATATATTTTAAGCCATGCTTAATTGTCCTTCTATTCTCATATTCAATCAATTAGCAACTCAGTTTATCATGTATAAAAGTGAATCACAAACCTCTGCTTTACAATCTCCCCATATCAGTTTCATATTTGTCCATATTACATATGTTTTAACTTTTATTTAATTATCTTTCTATTATAATATTCAGTCAGCAGCTCCATTTTATTGTCATATTTAGGAATAAACCCCTTATCTTAGCTTTACATTTTCCCATATAAAGAGATCTTTTATATTTCCCTCCTATTTCAATTTTCCTTATACCACTGTCAACCTCCAAAACATCTTTTGCTACTGGACAGTTCTTTGCTCTCCATAGTCTGTTCCAAAATGGGTGATTGTCGCCAATAATAACATGCCAAAGTCATGGCACCTTAAAAATTAATACATCTAATACACAGTAAGTTTTTATGGAATGTATACTAATTCAGTAGATGAAGAAAAAAAATTCTGAAATAGTTATTTTTAGCTCTGTATTTCATGCATACTCTTATATATGCTGGCTGGACTGTAAAAAGATTCAGACATAAATGAAAAGAATGGGTACATATAGTGAAAGTTGCCTATAAACCAATCAATAAAACAGGTATGACATTGATATTCTTGCATTTATGGTTTGATAAGAGAAATAAGCTTGGTAAGAAAAAAAATTCTATTTATTTTATCCATGAGAAATTATATTAAGTTTTGATGAATTTTAGCTCAACTCTTTTACATGTAAATCAGTCTTTATGATTGCTATAGATCATTTGAACAGGAAAGCTAAAAAAGAGATGCAAAACATTTTTGAAGGAAGCTGACAGTTTTCCTTTGGTGGGGAGGGGAATGATCAGGTGCTACATAATGGTGATGGGTAGAACCTTGCTGTTTTGGGTTATCTCTGCCTTTCCCTTGTCTCTTCCTGTTCTTGCATATCCTTGACCATTCATTTGTTTTCTCACACACAAATTTCATATTTTTGCCCATATGAAAAAGCAAGAACAGCATATATTTAGCTATACTATCAATTCCCCATTGTATTTCCTTTTCTGAATTCTTCTTGACTCTTATCAAATATTTTGAAGAGTATTTTTTTTCAAATGTTGTTTTACTCTACACTATCCCCTCATCCTACCTCCTTTCTTTAGTGCTATCTGACCAAACTCCCTCTTACATATTTCTTCCATAAAGTCTGCCTATAAGTCTGTCATTTTTTACCTTGAGATGATGACTTAATTGTATAGTCCTGAAAGACAGGATTAATGAGGTTTAAGACTATATTTTGTTTAAGGATGAAGATAATTTAATGTATAGGTCATTTTGTTGTATGAGACTAGCCACTCAAACATTATTTGAGCTCATTGATTGACTTGGGCATTTACTATCACTCTATTCAACATTCATAGTAGAATGTTGTTTTGTATATATGGAATTTAATTGGCTTTTTAGAAATTGAATCTATGATTAATCATGTTCTGGTTGTACAATTTTTGTTTTGGATAAAAAATAAACCAAAGATATGCTTTGCTGTAAAACATGTAACCTAATGATCCCACTACAAAAGAAGAAAAAAAGATGCAAGAGCCAACAAATCAGCAAATTCAGGCACCAAAGATTAAATGTTTTATATAAGACAGGTTTAATAGTGATGAACTCATGGAATGGACTATGTACAATCCTTAGCTTCTTGAATATGAATAATATTGTTATTTAACACATGGTTTGTCTATTTTAGAATTTCTGATTTGCTTTATAGCTTGAATTCAGGGCCATTTTCTAATATATGTTAAATTGTTCATGAAGCTGCTACTTATAATGTAAATTGTTTGGGGGAGAAAGTAGACTAGTATAATTTTGTTCAATCTATTGCTTTCCAAATATGCCGTAGGACTGCTACTCCCAATATTTCTAGCCAAAATAGATGAAGGCCACGATAGCTGATAACTGCAATTGCTAAATATTGGAAAGCAAAGGTTTGGGAAGGCTATTTTAATATATTGAATAATGTAGAATAATAACAACAGTGGCACTTTCAAAACCTCGACATTAAAGTGATGTGTGTCGTGTCCCCCCCTGCAATTAATTTTCACTGACCAACCTTGTTTAAGGAGATGTAAGTTGAAAAATAACACCATTAATAAAATATGAGTTGTAAAATTCCAAAACATTTTTAAAAGGACACAGGTGGTTTTTTTTTGTTTACATTCCAAATATACATGTGTGCTCTCTAGTTGTTCCTTTAGCTCACTCAGAATTGATCCATTCATTTTCCACATCGGTTTGATGAACAACTCAACATTCTCCCTGCAGCAGTATGCTATTCTTTCAATCCCCTATCATATAATTTCTTATTCACTCCACATGCCAGAAAAGAGAACTTTGCTGCTTTGAACTTTTCCCTACAACTTTCAAAGGACTGAAAGGGAAGGGGTGGGAGAGAGAATAGGGACGTAAAAAGTAAGAAAGAAAGGACGCATCAAGGTGAATTAGATTTCCACATCATTTATCCTACAGAAAAGCATATTCTTTAATCTACCCTTAAGCGGACAGAGGCATCATTAGGGCTGCATTTTGTCTACAAAGCTAAAAGAACAGCAAATCTTATACTTCTGTGTTGATCTAGTTTGACCAGTTCTGCAAGTTCACTTAAAAGGGAAGGCATGACATTTCCATTTGTGCTGCTTTGAACAAAGCCTGAAAGCTAAGCTAACAGGGTGGAAATGGTTGGGGTTAGAATATGGGATTTTATAAATTACTAACATGTCTAATGAGAGATTCACTTAAATCAGGATAAAAATTAAAGTTAGTTATGTACTAGTCTAAACCAAGAATACATAATGTGTTAAAAGAACCACAAGAAATAATGGATATGATTGTTTATACATTTCATTTTTAAACAACAGTTACATTAGTATTGGGGATTGAAATTAAGACTGGTGGCCTGGCTGCATACCTTTTAAAACTCCGTAACAAACAAATAATTATTAATCCAATATAATCTTAACATTTCATATATGTTAAATAATTAAACTTGCACGTGAATTTCAGGAAAGTATGACCGTTGCAAAAAATCAGTATAAAAGACAAATAATGTGTAATACACAGAGCAAAATACACCAGCAAAGAATGAAGTAAGGAGATTAAGAAACAATTCAGTTTAAAAAAGGAAGTGAAAATGAAGGATTATTTTGATGGGAATAAAAGCATATTTTGGAAATGGATTAAGAAAGATCCACAATTTGCTAGTTAATGGAATTAAACATAAGTAATATCACTTGTGATGAAATCAATGTGAGGAATTGTTGGAAGGAGTATTTTAGTGATACTGATGGAATGTTATTGATGTGTTAAAGAATATAACTAAAATAAATTACATATGCTGGTGTGCCAGAAAACTGATGAAAAATAAGTCATAAATTCGTATAAGGATGTTGCAAAATCATAAGGCTGTAGACAGTGTATCTATGCAAATGTTAAAATATCTGTGGGTTATTAAGGAAGGATAACGATTGCATCGGTGCTGAAGTTTTGCAAAATGTCATTATTTGTCCTCTAAAGAGAGGGAAAGCTAGCATGAGTGAATGCAAAAACTAGACAGAGGTAATTTATTAAGGGTACTTCAAGAAGGGTCAAAGTGGAATTCTGATTAATTGGATACCAGTTGTAGCAATGAACAACATTTGGGAAGTTCAGCTTATGCTAGGTACAGAATTTTTAGATTTTTGCTATTCAACAACTCTCTGAAAAAAAATCTATTGAATATGGAAAAAAATGTTTGCTGATTTACAGAAAGAATATGATAACGTGAGTAGGATTGCACAGAGATGGAATTAAAGGCTGGTTGCTAAATATGGTCAAGAGCAGTAATGTGAGAAGAAGAATGTTATTTATCAAAAGGCAGGTAGAAAGACAAGGTGTGATATCCCTTTGACATTAATATAATTTAATATTTCATTTTAAAGTATTTTTTGCTATACTCTTAATATTCCCTTGATTGTTTATAATGTGTCCTTTTTCATTAAAAAGAATTTCATTTTAGTTATTAATATAAGAAAACTAGTGAAAATATTCAGCTTTTTAAAAACTCCATTAACTTTGACCTAGACTTCATGTAAACTTTCATTTATTAGCAGAAAGTATCTGGATTTTAAAAAGTCAAGATAGATTAAAAGAAAATTACAAATGGAGAAAATAAGAGAAAATATTTAAGAAATGTAATGTTTCAAGTTAAAATGTTCTAATATCACAGATCCCACAGTATGATATTGAGTATGGATACAGTATGATATTGAGTACATGAAATCTAAAAATATCAGCATAATAGCCTCCCAAAATTAGGCCCCCTCTGAACAAGCACAGAGGGAATGGTGATTTGTATCAGAGTTAACATGCTGTGGGTGTATCAAAGTTCATGAGATCTATTATTTATATATTAAAACATTATAAATACTTGATTGTGCAGTTTCTATGCACATTAATTACAAAACTATGACAAGTGTTATTTTTAGTAAAATGTTATTTCAGATTTGAGCTGATGATTAGCTATTCTTTTCCAATTGCTTCAACTAAATACATATCCCATTAATTCACTTTGCAAAAATTTTAATTTCTTCGTCATGAACAAGAGGTCTTGTTACATACCGATTCTATTTTCAACTGTGCACTAATCCTTTCTCCACCCTAAATTTATAATACCAAGCCAGAAACTTTGAAGGGAACTGCTTTATTAAAATGCAGATCTTCACATGGAGGTTGAATGGGCAATATGTCCGATCTTATCCTCAATCCATTGTGGAGCTCTCACATACGCAGGTGAGGGTGTCCTTGCTCCATCCTTATTCAATGGTAAAAGGAGATCAATGCAGCAGCTTCCTAATCATAGCTCAAATAATCAAGGGTCAAAATCCAAGCAAACTATTCAAATCCTAAAATAACATTTCAAAATAGTAATACACTGGTGAAAACAAATTCACCCATATATTAATATTTAATTCAGATTAGACAAGGGTATTCCAAATCAATCAGATGGAGATAAAGGACTTCCTAACATATTTAATGCCATTCTAAATGGAAAGAATATAAATATAATACAAATGTTATTTTTCTCTTGATTTCCTTCAGTTTTGCACAGTTTTGATAACACACAAGGTGTTTGGATATTTTCATGGCAAAACAATTTGCTACAGTGCATGAGAAAACACTAACTTTGGACTAGCTGCTTGCCGCATTGTCTTCTGCTCTAAGGAGGACTTTGAACAGGTGTATAGCACACTGCTTTGACTGAAAGAGGATCCATTAAGAAAGCAAATACATGGATTTCTGCATAGGACATCACACATTAAATAGGAAAACATAAACTTAACACAACACGTATAATATTTGGTGAAATAAGCAATTAAATGATATTAATAGCCAACGAACATACCAACCTAGAAAATTACAACAAATCCATTAAAAAAATCTCTTAAGAAGGGGAAAAGAAAAAAGAAAACAAGTTAAAAGGACAACTGTAAATGCCATCTGTATCTGGGAACAATCTTTTCAGTCATGGTACATCTAGAATTGCCAGAGAAATCCATCACAAATTTCTTTTCAACCAAACGTGTGTGCTCTTTGCCAAAGCAGTATTTGCTATGGCACAAGTAGGCACACAATTCATTATCTGCTAGTGACATATCAAAATACTGCACAGCTTAAAATTTCTCACAAAATTTTATGTATTACAGAAAGGTATGTACAAAAATTTACATAATATCAACCTATGTTTATTAGAAAAGCATACCTATAAAATATAAAATGTAAATTAAAAATAACACTTTATAGAATGAAATTACTTCATCACAAATGTATGAATGACTAAGAATATGTAATAGTAACATTACATAAATATTAATATGTGGAATGTCACATCCACTTGTAAGAACCTTGAAGGTCTGTATGATGAATATGTCAGCTTTATGGAAGTTGTCCCCCTTTAAAAACCCTTCAGATTTTAAAATTTAAAGCCAGTCTTTTCAGTTGTATTCAGAAAAGAATTGGAAATCAAAGATGATTTCCAGGCAAAGAACTAATCCACTCACCACTTTGTGGTGATTCTTTAACTGTTTCGATGTCGTATTTGGAAACAGTTGAAATTTCCAGGAACTTTCACAGACTGTATTACAGTGATCATCTTAAGATATTCAACAACGCAGTCTTCTAACTCTTGCTAGGAGTTTCCAGATAACATTATTTATTGGAAATAACTATATGAAAACAAGCTCCTTGTGAATATATGGTGAAAATGACTATGATATTCTATCCTTCCTTTATAAGGGTTGACATTACATATTTATTTTATCCATAACTGGTACTATGAATATAAATTTAACAAATCATTTGCAACTTACTAGCATTTTCAGCATACAATTATACTATGGGGAAAGACACAATTCTTTATTGGCCAAGTGTGATTGGACACACAAGGAATGTGATGTGAGGCTCATATAAAATGTTAAGGTCCAGAGGCCTTTGAAAAGAAACAGGCAACTTTCTGATCAGTTGAAGGAAGAGATGGATTAAAGACAGCTAAGACAGCTGCTGTAAATTTTATCACTATACAGTACAGGCCTAACAGATGGAAACCAGTTCTAAAGCTTTCTGAAACAATAAGCAAAGTCCAGGATTCTTGCTCTTATTCTTTCCTCCCGACTAGTTATCTCTTCCCTTTTTATCTCTGTCAGTTCTACTTCCTTCTTTCTTCCTCTTTGTTTTCAATGTTTTCACATTGCCTTTTTGATTTGCCTCCTTCTGTTCTGCTTCTCTTGGAAAGGGGTGCACATGTGCATGCACGAACACACATATACATATGCATATATGCATATATATGTACATATACAGTATGTGTGTGTGTATGTGTGTGCATCTACATACATACATTAGATGTTTTGTCAAGGCACCTGGTATGCCCCAAATATGGGAAGGAGCATACTGCTTTATCAGTGACGTGCAGTCAGGTGAGGCAAGTGAGGCACAGCCTCACCACTCTCATCATGAAAAAAAAAGTAAAAGGAAAAAGCTGAGCTAGTTGCTGCCTCACCGTGGATTACTCTGCTTAACCTCACTGGTGCTCTCCCTCCCCAAGTGTAGTGACTTCCTCCCCAGGCCCCCATTCATTTCTCTCTCTCACACACACAGCTGGATAAAACTATATAAAAATCTAGCCCAGCTTCACTGATTACAAGTTTGAAAAGGCAACGTGGCTCCACCTGCCATCAAACTACACTTGGGGAGGGAGAGCACAAGCGAGAACTGAGGAGACCACAGGAGGAGACAGGAAGCCAGGCAAAGAGCCATGCTGTAGTACCCACACTTCCCCCCAGCCTCTTTCTTTTGGAAGGCTCAGATTGGCTCCCCTCCGGCTTCTCTGCCTCTCCTCTCACCCCAGCCTGCCAGCAGGAGGTGGTGGGTGGGCTTTATTGTGTTCCAGGCATTTCCCACCCAGACAGCAGGCTGCATTTGCAATGGTGGAGGTGTTTGGGAAAGGCAGCAGGGGAATGGGGGTGGTGGTGGTGGCAGAGGAGCTGCTTTCAAGCCACTGGAAAAGATATCCAATCCAACTTTTGTGTGGGGCTGGTTTGTTTGAGAGTGAGTGAGAGAGGGAAGGGGTAGGAGAGATAGTCCAATCCAACTTCTGTGTGTGTGTGTGTGTGTGTGTGTGTTTGAGAAAGGGGGAGGAAGGGAGAGAGGGAGGAAGGAGGGGAAGGAGAAGAAAAAGAAAAAGAAAGAGAAAAAGAGCAAAGGAGAAAAACAAATGCTGTCGCTTTAAATTGGAACTGAGCATGCCTGGCTGTGGAATTCTGGGAGTTGAAGTCCACAAGTCTAAAAATATTTGAAACCCAGCACTGTGTCAGTGCCTCACCAGTCATAAACCTCACCGCACGTCACTGTGCTTTATCAACAAAAAATTCAATACATACATGCATGCATACACATAAATATGTAAGTATATGTACACTGTATGTGTACGTATACTTACGTATTTCGTAGGTGAGAGAATAGCTGATATGAACAAGATGAGGGATCAATTTTATGAAATATTTTGGAGATAGGCAATTATCTTTAATAAGTACTTATTGCTATTTTGACCTTGCTCTTTTTGGCACATACTCCTGTAGTTATATATGTATACATATATGTACAGATAAGTATAGGTCAGTGATGGCGAACCTTTGGCATGTGTGCCACAGGTGGCATACGGAGCCATCTCTCTGGGCACACAAGCCATTACCCAGGTCAGCTCCAGTGCGCATGTGCATGTGCCTCCCACTGGCCAGCTGATTTTCGGGTCTCTGCTGGGAGATCCGTGTGCATTCGTGGGGGTGGGGTGGGTCACACGCATATGCATGGGGGGGGCTATGTGGAGGCATTGCATTATGGGTATTGGCATTCACACACACGCTGTCACGCACTCATGTGCACTTTCGGCACCCAAGGAAAAAAAGATTTGCCATCACTGGTATAGGCCATGAAAACTTTCACTGGGGAGGAGGAATCTTTAGGATTGGTTTAAATCGGGGCTACCAGCTATAGAATGACAAGTTAGGAAATCTGAGACTTTTTTAGTCTATCGTTAACTAAGATTTTAATTTTTTTTCTGTCTGTTCTTCCTTGAAAAATAGGCCATCTTTAATCCAGGGTTTTATTTCAGGTACCTGGTTTGTGTGTTTGTGTGTTTGTGTGTGTGTGTGCGTGTGTTGTGATCAAACGGTATATATATCTGCTTTTTTTTGTAAAAGCTTGCAGGCAAATACTTAAATTTCCCAAGGAATTCCCTCATGCAAATACTTGTGGAGGATGAATTCTCTTAGCATCTAAGATTAATGCATCTATATAATGCATGGGCAAATTTTTAACTCTTGCAGAAATTCAATAAAAAGATTGAACAAAATACAGTGGCAAACAAATGGAAATCCATTAACGGATTTTAGCAAATGACACTGTTCCAAATGGGGTTAAGTATTCTCATACAGTTACCTACTTAGTTTTTCTACTGAAAACATCATGATATTGGCTTTTTCTATTTCTACCAAATATTATTTACTGAGAGAAGAATCTATGTTAACCACATTACTAAACACTTTGAAAATATTGGTGTTAATATTTCAGATCAACTAGAGATGAGTAAATAAAGGCTAAGTAGAGGAAGCCACAAATGGGAAGTCAGAAATCTGCCTCTGAGACCCTAGAGGTAGACCAAGAAATACATTGCATTCAGTCTCAAATCAAATTGAATTTAGGCATTAATATAGTTTGTCTTCTTGAGATGTGGAATATACCAATTTGCTCAACTTTTATGTTAAAAGTTATAAATCAATAAATGAATTGATAAGTATAATGAGAAAGAGTTGGATCTGAGGAGAGAGACAGCAAGCAGGTATTCAATCCATTACTGTAGCATCCTGTACAGATACCACCCCCCAAACCAGAACTCATTCCACAGGCTCTGGCAGAGGAAGGAGGAGGTGAACAAATGTTCATGCCACCTGAGGATTGAATGGCAGGCATGGAAAGACTGTTCATTTCAGGTGTGGATTTAGTCAGAGGTTTCTTGTTCCGGTTGTCCAGAATTCTGTTCCATAAATACAGGCTGAGATGGATTAGAAACCTTGCAGGCAGTAAACTCACCGCTTCCCTTCTATTGTCAAAATTAAGTTCTGTCCCTTCTGAATTTTGGGTGGATAGGAAGGCCAACCAGGAGATTTGCAAGTGGAACTAGCAAAGTAGGCAGGGCCTATGGAAAAGTTGTGCTATTTTTAAAGAGTTATCTGTATTTGGGTATCTTTTCCAATGATTCAGCTATTCCAATTTGATCCTTATGCGCTGGGAATCCAAAATAGAGATTCAAATTCAAATGGGATAGAGAAAAACTTAGAGTCTTTCAATGTTTTTATTTTTATACCATACAAGCACCATTCCTGTCTGTTTTTTGATCTGGCCTTCCTCAAAGAGCTGACTTTGGGTGTATTTGGCAGAGTTTCTTGGTGGGATGTGTTGGGAATAGGAACTAGCTCACTATATGCATTCCAAACTAAAGTGAAAGCATGTTCTTGGCAAGGAGGATCTGCAATAGGAAGTTCTTGTAGGATCCATTCATTCCTTCAGGAATATAGGTGTTGTCAGTATCACAATGTAACTATAGATATGTGTATTTATTTAAGGACAACAATTCTTTTACAGAGAAAGAGATAATGGAGGCTTTTTGTTTCTTTACTAAGTACAACAGGAAAGGAGTTCTGTCTTCAGGTAGCTCTAGATTTGGAGTAGAGGACATCTCTCTGAATGGGTTTTTGTTTCTCTCCTCCTAGGGAAGCTTTCAGCTGTCTTCTTTCTTTGAGGCCAGGAACTGATTCCTGCACATTCCAGTGGAACAGTACATATACAGTCATAGCTTTCTTCTGCTGCCAACTTCTCACACCAACTCTCCAATGGCACTTTTTACTTCAAAGCCTTAGAGCAGCACAGGATTAAATATGACAACATGCCTCTCCATCTCTAACCTCTCAACCTTCTTTTAGAGTTCAAACCAGCAGTATGATCCCCAGCACCTGAGGTTAGTTTCCCTGCCCCCCTGGCTTTTAGTCCCCCACAACTATATACTAGGCATGGCCATCCAGAATACTACTTTCATTTGCCCCACAATGATCCTGGCTAGCACCCATTCTGGCAGCACAGCTCCAAGGTCATAACAGAGCTTCCTCCCATCCGTTCATCTCTCCTTCTGCTGACTTATACCAGCACAATAGTAGGAAGCCTAACCATAAAACGTATATTCTACATTCAGAGATAAAGAAGAGTGGAGCAGACTCTGACAATGGCCCTAGGTGTAGCTGTAATATGCTTGAAACTGTCATAGGTAAATAGAAGAATGAACCAAGTTGTTATAACTCAGCCATAAGCAATAGATGGGTGAGTTGTATCACTCTTAGTTTATACAAAAAAGGAATGGCTCCAGAATCACTTCTGTCCTATCTGTCTTACCACTAGATTATGGATGAAGTTCCAAATTAAAATTAAGTTTAATTAAGATTTGGAAGTTGACAAAGATCACTCAAAAACCAGTCTTCAAAATAAGATGAACACTAATATCTGAGATAAGATGATTGAGCGTAACTTGATATTGGAAAACATGGTAGATGAACGCAGTCTCTGCTGTGAAAAAAATGTCCTTTAGAAGGAATGACATGAGCCATTCTTGAGAAAAGGTCAGTGATAGCTAGTGTCTAACACCAGGTCAATAATGAAACCCAATATTACAAAACTTCCAAAACATAAACATCTGCCATATTAGAATATAATTCATTCTGGCAAAATACATCTTAGTACCTTCAAAAAAGATATGGGACACTAAATAATCCAAATCAAGTAAGTTCAATGGTTCTCAAGCTTAGCATACAAGTTGTATGAGTGAAATCATTCAAGAACAGTATATTTCAGAGCTGTTTAGTGTACATAGATGGATCTTCAGAATAAATCTGCCAATTATCCAAATGCAGAACCAAGTAAGAGTCCGAAATATTATGAAAAATATTTTTCTAGATGTAATAAATGCTGAAGGAGAATTTACTTAAAATAATTTATTCACTTTGTTTTCAGAAATATTGTGGTCTTATCTGATAGTTAGGGCAATTGTTCAGGTGAAGACAAATTCAGGGCCTGTTATAACTACTCTTTATTAACCCACATCCCACTGCAGAAGGCTCTGATCTAAACTCACTAGAAGGCCCAATTAGTTCCTGAGAACAGAATTAATACTAGTGAATATAAGAAACTGGAGACAGGTTGAAATGCTTCCTTGAAGGGCATATTGTAAATGAAAATTCACAACAGAAGGAATTGATTGTGAATGAAAATAGTCCAGCATTTCTAACTGAGTTTACAGTCAGATCACATACAACAACCACCAATTTTGTAAGAATGGGTAACTGCTACTTTAATATAAGCTTTCTGCTGAGAGAAGAAATAGAATCTATCAGCTAGGAGTTTGTGTGATAAGTTACCTTTACACATTCTATCCGGACTGTTGACAGGTATCTAGCAGATGTGTTTGCTATTTAGTCTCTGACCTTTACCTTTTCTTTTTACTTAACTTATTCTGTCTGTCTGAATATCTGTCTAACTCCCTTTTTAGAGTTAGTATCTCCTCATCAATATTTTATAGAGTTTTACTTTCAAATTTACAACTTTGTCATTATTCTGAATCCCTACCCTGATCAGAATAGGCCACTCATTTGAGTTATTTTAACATTTCTGGATTTCTACTACTTTACACTTAGTCCATGGAATAATATTTTTTGAAAGCCTTTATGAACATGACACTTTTGAATTTGAATCTGCCTGTCTTTAATCTACTTAATAGCTACTACTGTTAGGTAATAAACTCCCAACATATTCACAAATGAAAATGTCATTCCATTATTCAGCTGCATTCTCCATATGAAGTTAAATTGTAATCAGATTATCCATTATAACATTATAAATGAGAAGTGGGAATAATCAAGTCAAGCAGAAAGAAGCATTGTAGCATCTGGGTCCACTTCATAGCAAATGTGACCAATTGCATTATAGATTTTCCAAAAACATTTTAAATCTGGTGAAAAGAAATATCAAGGAAATGGAATCCAAATTAGCATTGCTTCATGGACATAAAGGAAAATACTTTACCCTCAATCTTCTTTCACCTTTTTGCCAACTTTAAGCATTCCTGTTATATAAGCATGCCAGCCATTACACAGAAGAATCTGGTATATCTTTTAATTCAATTTTGTTAGGTTATCTCGCAGTTTGTTTACTATAAAGCATATAGATCTGCAAAGGACCACATGTGAGGTAAAGAGGGAAAGAAACAGGACTCCATCTCAGAAAACATATTTTTAATTAATTTTATAAGAGATTTAATAACACTGCCAAAACATTATTTCATTATATTTTTAAATAATTTTCAAATCAAGGATAATTTCTTATAATTTATATTATAATGAATAAAAATTCAAAGAAAATGTTGGGGAACGCATCAGCATTTTTTTTCCTTCTATTCAATCATGTCCAGTTCTTGGAGACGTCCTGGATGAACCCTTGCAGTTTTCTTGGCAAAGTTTTTCAGAAGTGGTTTGCATTGCCTCCTTCCTAGGGATCAGAGAAAGTGACTGGCCCAGGGCCATCCAGCTTTCATGCCTAAAGTCAGACTAGAACTCACAGTCTCCCCTTTCTAGCCTGATGCCTTAAGCAGTACACCAAACTGGCTCTGAGATCACCAATAGAATTTAGGTAATACTAATGGGGACATTATTGTGTAGTTCTCTTTCAAATATTAAAAAAAACTGTGGAAGATGGTCAAGAGCAGAAATAGAATACTAAGATATTTTAGTTCAGAGAAACTGGAGGCAGACATTTCAATTATAAAAAATGTTGATAAGCAAGTTTAGAAGTAATGGAGTAAGGGATTCCTACTGATATACATCATTTAATTTTACAAACATAAAGAGAGTAATAGTGTTTATGCTGAACTTGCTGCCTTGAAGGTATTTGCTCCAAAGTAATAGCTGGAGAGTAGGCTAGATCAGGGGTTCCCAACCCTCGATCCATGGACCAGCACCGATCCACGGCATGCCAGCAACTGGTCCATGCAAACAAGCGAAGCCCCATCGGTATACAGGCAGCACAAAAAACTACACCCTCTCCAGTCTACGGAAAAACTTTTCTCCATAGAACTGGTCCCTGGTGCCCAAAAGGTTGGGGGCAACTGGGCCAAAGGGCCCATGATACACAAGCGCTTCATGATCCCCCTTATAAAGGAATACTAGAGCAATGAAAAATATAATTCAAAAGTATCATGCTATTCTTTAACAATTTTATACTGGGTGAAGGGAACTGATAAAACAGCTACACACACTCAACAGAACAAAAGAGAACAAAATGCAAGAAAACCACATTAAAAACAATTGTTCTAACTCTTATATTTTCTGTGAAGAGCTTATTTAAAAATAAATCTGTTTTCACTGACATAGATGATAAAAGTAACAAGAGGAAATTGATGTTTTATGGAATCTCATTCACACTGTCCAGAAGATATGTATCCACTATAAATACTCTAGACCTGGGATGGCGAACTTATGGTGAGGTGTGCCCTGTCAGATGGCCAGTGTGCATGCGTGCGCTGGCCAGCTGAGTTCAGCCTTTTTTAAAGCCATTTTTCTCCCTCCCCAGGCTCCAGAGGCTTTATAGGAGGGCGAAAAGAGCCTCCCCTGCCCCCCGGAGGCCCTCCGGAGGCTTCAGGAACTTCCCTGAAGCCTCCAGAGCACAAAAAAACGGCCCTATGGGCAAACAGGAAGTTCGGGAACGGAAGCCTCCTAAAGGTCCCTGAAGCCTCGGGGGGGGGGCGGGGGAGACTGTTTTCGCCCTCCCCAAGCTCCTATAAAGTCTCTGGAGCCTGGGAAAAGCGAAAAAAAGCATACAAAAAATAGGAGAAGTGCCTCTCATGCACGCATGCGCACTGGGGTGGGTTGCACATTGCATTATGGGTGCGGCACGCTCACACATGACCCCCCTGCGCTCCCCCCTTTATGGCATACGAGCCAAAAAAGGTTCGCCATCGCTGCTTTAGTCTAAGGGAAAGTGCATTTTAGCACACAGATGACTATGTAAAAGCAAGATTATATAAACTCAATCTCACTTCCTTCCTGTATTTTTAGAATATGCAAAACTTTCTTTTGGGAGATAGAGATAAATAAGAGAGAGAGGGAGAGGGAGAAGGCATCCGGCTACCAGGAGACTATAGCTCTAATCCCACCAGATTAGATTAAACCTAGTTGGCTTTCATGGCCAAGCTGGACTAGAACTCGCTCCTGGTTTCTAGGCTGGCATTTTCATCAGTACACCAAACTGGCTTTAGAAAACTTTTAATCCTTTATAGATAAATAGAAAAATAAATCTCAATTGAAGCTGAATATTTGTTTCCGCAGAATAAATTTTAGTAAATGCTTAATTTGTGGTGAAATAGCCAGCAAATTAATCTATTAAATAAATAATACAAACTTTATATTAAATCAGTTTAAACTTTAAGAAATAAATTTGATGTGATCAGGCTTTAGCTATGGTATTGTCTCACCCTGATTTATTTTCTTGTTCATTTTTATTATATTACATGCAAAAGATGTGGATTATACATTTGTTACTTGTAAGTATTAGGCAAGTGGAATAAGCACAAGCCTTCCTTCTGACTTAGAACAGAATATCCTCCCAGAACATTTTCCTAATGTATTTTGCCAGGCTAATTTAAACTGATTTCCCTTAGGACATCCATATTGAAAAATGTATCATTCATTCCGAAAATAGATTTGTTTATTTGCTTATTTGTTTCTTGGTTTAGTAACTAGCCTGTTAATAGGAAGAAGCAAATTTAAACTGGTATAAAAACATATTATAGTATGTATTTGAAATGCTACACTTACCTTATGCCTTAAAAAAATAATCTGGATGAGTACCTTCAACCAAATTGCTTTCATAATGAGTATAGAAGCTTTTTCAAAAAAATCTTCTGGGAGCTTTACTGTATAAAATCTTCAAATAATGAAGCCATACGAGATTATTATTCATACTCCTTAGTGTATCACAAGGGAGATATTATGAACTCTTCCCTTTTAGTGAATGTCCTTTTTAAAAGAATACATGAAGTTAAGGTTATCATATAATAGTTCTAGCAAGTAGGGTGTGTAAGATGCCCCTGAAATGTGGGAGTGGCCACAATTATGAAAATTCCAGAGAAAAGATAAAATCTTTTTAAAAACCCAATCACATATTCCTTTGAAAAAATGTTTTTATAGAACTTCAATGTCAAAGAAACCCTGAAATGGCATTTTGAGAGATTTACTCTTCAGTAGCCTAACAATTATTTTGAATAAAAATGTACATTAATTCTACACTTGGCTAACATCACCTGGGAGTGCATAGGCTAATGTTTCAAAATGAGAAAAAAGCACTTTGCACACAACTGACATTGAAAGGACGTATAAACTGTTTCAATATTCAAAGTTAGATTTTTACTGAATATTCTTTTTTTTTTACTTTAGCCAGATCATTCTTGCAGTTTTTTGTTTGGTGAAAAACTAATATAACATTGTAATAGGTAATACCATGAAATATAGTTAACTTTTCTGCTTCCTCATCTTTCCTTAAAAATATTTCTCTATAATAAGACATTAAAATGATACTTCATTCTAAATAGCTTGCAAATGTATTATTGTTGACATATAACTCTAGTTTTTATTACTGCATTTATTTAGAATGTCCATATTTTTATTTGCTGATTTAATTTTATTCCACAGAAATGTTTTGGGATACAATGTTTCCCAAGTTTTATTGAACTCATTGGGACTTAGTTCTGTTGATATTTATATGCTAATACAGTTATTTATCATCCTAAAAATGCATTTAGAACAGCATTTATTCCATATCAGTTGAAATAAGGACTAACGTCATAGGAATAAAGCTAGGGCTGTTTTTTGTTGCTGTTATGTTTAATGTTTATCTCAGGAAGAACCACTCATACACCTTCCAGAAAGGACACAGAATTTTATCATATTTGGCAAAAGTTATTAAGAATAAAAGAGTTGGTCCTCCTAGTCTATTATTGATTTTAATTACTAGCAGCTTATTTATTTTAATTGGTAGCTATATTTTTCTACACTCCTTTACCTGAGGTCCCTTAATCAAAAGCAATGTGCTAAAGATTTTGGAAGTCCAACTAGACCTGGTGTCTGCAACCTGTGGCTCCCTGTCAGGTGATCCCACCACTGGCTGGCCCCATCCTTCACCCTCCTCTCTCCCAGTCACTCCTTGCCTGACCTGAGAAGGTATAATGGCAGGAGATGGAGAAGTGGCCAGGGCTGATTCTCTAGCGCCTAATTCTTGCTGGAGCTTCTTCTGGCCCTTTTTGGTGCTGGTGTGCCTCAGTAGCTTGGGAAGACATGCAACCTGCTCTCTGTCGAGATACTGGCCTGACCAAGCTGCGACTGACGCCAGCTTCACTAACATGAGGGGTGGTGGGGTGGGAATGGGATCTGGGAGGAGGTGATGATGGTAAGGGGGATGGGCCCTCAGCGCCCAGCCACAGGTTTAAAACTTGCACGGGGGACTTTCATTACCAGGAGGACACTTTTCAATGAAAGCCATCGATGGGCACCACTCCGCTGGAGAAGTAAAGAAGCTCAGGGCAGTGGGAAAGGGGGGCTGGTCCTGCCAAACCTCGCACACCCACCCAGGGGTCAGGCTCGAAGAAAGCTGGACCATTCTTGCCAATGACGCTCGCCCATCAGTCGGTCTCTCTCCCCCCCCTCTGTCTCTCTCAGAAAGTGGAGGCTGGGCCAACCCAGCAAGCTTTCCTTGAGGCTCTTTGCTACTCCTTTTCTTCTTGGCAACTTTTTGGAAATCTGGGCTGGCTAAGGAATGAGCACGAGTCACAATGAAGGCTTCTCTTCAGGTGATTCTCCTCCCCCTCCTCCTTCTCTTGCAACCACAGCAGACCAAGGAGAGACATAGACACACACACACACACATACACACAGGGAGGGAGATAGAATGGGGGAGACACAGAGAGAGGGGAGAGGAAGGAGAGAGACATAGAGAGAAACATAGAGGGGGAGATAGAAGGGGGGGGACAGAGAGACACACAGAAAGAGGGGGAGGAGAAGAGAGAGGTGGAGAGGGAGATACACAGAGATATACAGAGAGAGGGGGAAGGGGGAAGAGAAAGAGATACAGAGACATACAGAGGGGAAGAGAGAGAAAGATATGTCAAAAGGGTTTTGTGGTTCCGGGTGTTTTTTTAACAACCTCTGCCCTAATGACTGACTGGGTAGGCATAGCTAGTGTGGACATGTGACTGGATAGGAGTGAGTGACATCGAGTTGGCCATGCCCACTCAGTGTTTGTGGTTCCTGGTGTTTTCTTTTCTGTGGGAAACGGGTCCAAATAGTTCTTTGAGTATTTAAGGTTGCAGACCCCTGAATTAGACCAATCTGCACTATCCAGGAACATGTATGCAGGAACTAGACCTTGACCTCCTCCGCCAGCAAGATACTTAAAACCGAATAACTGATCCTAAACTCTGGGAAATTAATATTTGCACATTTTAATGTCCCCCCAATACTATATCCATTAACACCCTCCCCCAAAAGTTTCTGGTTTCATCTTTACCCTCATTTTAAGAATTGTCTGTATTCAAATATGAATCTTACTCCAACATTCATTTACTTCTCCAACAGTCATTTGAAAAACACCTTTATACAGTCTAGATAACTTATTCTGTGTTAAATACCAGCGCTACATCATCTTATTAAAAATGTCTTTGAAATTATAATTTAATTATAATGGAAAAAGATTTGGAAAAAAAATTGGAACTTTGATCTTATATATCAAGATAATAATATCTTGATACAGCAAGACTACTGTATGCACAAAAATGGAAGGACATTTTGATTTCCCATGTGGACAAATGGCTACTGAAGCAGATGGAGTTGTCAGAGAAGGATAAATTGACCGTTTTGATCAAAGAAAAGAATATAAGTACTTTTGTTGCTTCATGGAGACTGCTTCTCGACTTTAATAATAGTAATAGCATATAAAAATAATGATTGCAAACTAAGATTGTGTCCTTGTGGAGGAGGATCCATTGAATTTATTGCTCGTATCCTTTTACATTACATCTGCTGTAAAGATGAAAGAGCCTTACAGTGCTGAAATACTTTTCAACAATTACTTTCACTGTTTCCTTGAATGTCGCTAAATTTTGTGACACTGCCACATCTAGACAGGCCCTCATTGCCTTGATGACCTAGTTATAATTTTACATTGTCTCTTTATTTAAATGGATAAACTTTTATTATTGTAATTATTTTGCTAATTTGCAGGATTCTTAATGGCAATTATAATAAAGGCTATTGCACCTCATGGTGTATTATTCATATAAATACTAACTTTTGTTTATCACATTTGGCACAAAATTATTTTGGACAAATTATTAAGAATCAAGACATTGGTCCCTGCAGTCCCATGATGGTGAATCTGTGGCACGCAGAGCCATATTTGATGGCACGCCAGCAGTCGGTTCCGGCATGCATGTGCGCGCCGGCCAGCTGCTTTTCGGCCTTCTGGAGGGCCGGGGGTGGCCATATTCACCCTCCCCAGGCTTCAGGAAAGCCTCTGGAGCATGGGGAGAGGTCGTGCGTGTATGCGTGGGGGGGTCATGTGTGCATGCGCAGATGGGTAGGAAGGATTGAATTGGTGTGCGCGCACACAATAGCACGCTACACACAATTTTGGCACGCCATAAGAATAAGACTAGAGCCATCACTGCTCTAGTCAGCTAGTACATATCTGAATTGCTAGTGACTTTACAAGATCATAGACTTGTACACTCACATCAGAAAGAACTTTGTATTGTAATATACATGGATTGATATATTACTGTTATAAGTTACTAACACACAGCAGTGGTAATGTGAAAATTTTGATATGTTCTTTAGTGTCTGTCCTTTTGCTTCAGTTTATAGAAAATTGCTGTGAATTGTGTTACTATTATTCGTAAAATGGAAGCATGCATTGATTATTCATCATTACATTTTAGTATTGAATTTTTGACTGCCAAACAGGTCCTGTCAATTGAATTTCACTGTCAAATGAAGTATTTTTTTTAATGGAGATGACTGTGATGACATGAGTGCTATGTGTAGTTGGGCAAAAACATGTAAAAAAGGTGACTTTGTTAAGAGCTGAATTGTGCGATCAAGAATAAAATTTGCAACTTGTGACAGCTGATGAGTTTCACATGAAAAAGGTTGTTAACTAATTAAGAATAACTTGAAACACAAGAATGTTGCTTCAATAGAACATTAGCCTTCTTACTTCATAAGTAATCACCCAATTCATTTTCCATGAAAAAACAAGCAAATCAGAACCATTTTATTTTTACCACTATGTAACTTCAGCCTATATGCAATAGATTTCACAGAAAGAATGTAAAATCTCAGTTTCAAATTATTTTAATGAGCTCCTGCACAGTTGGTATGACAATTGGCACATATGAATACAAGCAGAACTATAAAGGGATAAGTACTATTGGAAGCATCCATGCCTTCCACTCTTTCTCACTTTCAAAACTGAATTATGGCTCAAGTTACTTGAAATTTTTATTTATTTGTTTGTTTGCTTATTTATTTCCCACCTTTATTATTTTTACAAATAATTCAAGGCAGTGAATACCTTCCTCCTCCTATTTTCCCCATGACAAACTTGTGAGCTGAATTGGGCTGTGAGAGAGTGACTGGCCCAAGGTCACCGAGCT
The DNA here is from genome assembly GCF_964273705.1 of Natrix helvetica. Taxonomy (NCBI): domain Eukaryota; kingdom Metazoa; phylum Chordata; class Lepidosauria; order Squamata; family Natricidae; genus Natrix; species Natrix helvetica. The sequence continues at coordinate 210,083,506 of NC_138552.1, read as the reverse complement.
AACTTTCATGGCTTGACATTACAGTCTCTTGCTTTCTAGACTGGTGTCTTCACTACTAGACCAAACTAGCTCTCAATGTTATGGCAATAAAGAAATGAAGGCAGATTGAGAATTTTCTTCTCCGTTATATAGAAAGCCAAGAGCAAAAAATGCAAACTCTATTTCAAAAGCTTAATTCTCCATTCCCCATACAGCAAGTCATTCATTTCATGTTTAGCACAAAAGCTCAGCTGGATTTAAAAGTATAATAGTACTTCACTTGTTAATGTAGGCAACATTACAATACAAACTTTCTTATAATATACAGATATATATTTATGGAACAAAATTTCAGCAAAAAAAAATTAAAATTGAAATAAGTACCATATTCATTTATTTTAATACTATTCACATTATTTAAAACTAATTTGCAATATAGAGTTCCTCTTGAATTTTGCTTGATAACACTGAATAAGATGGATACAATGTTAACAGAAATGAGAAAGGCATTTGATTTTTGTATATAGCTTCAACGACTATAAAACAGGGAACAATAAAAAGAACACATGCAAAAAAAAACCAACAACCCTGTAAAATAAAAGCATGAGGAATGACATATACATTCTTGTGATAATTCCTATCCTGTTTTATTGCTCAATAATGATCTTACATTGCTATACTTCAGTGATCATTGCTTGAATTTAAGCTTCATTTCCTCCACATATGTTAAACACCTTTGACTTGAATTCATTCATATAACTTTCATTTACTTTCTTTTTAGTGTGAAAGGAAATGGAATATAAATACTGAATAAAGACAAATAAATCAATATTATTGTTCTGTTTTATAGTGTTAGGAAATTCCTTGAGTAGAAAATCTATCATAGCAAAGCATGACATTAAAATAAGATACTCAATGTTCTAAGGGAATGCCTTGGGCTAAAATCCACCTTGCCCAATAGCTTCAAGGGCTTAATAAATAATTTTTCATACAAAGAGATCTTCGAATAACAGGACAACAGACTGTACTTCCTCAGGACATAAGACACCCACTGAATCCAATTACTCAATGCATGCTGACAACCTGAATCTAAACATTTTTATTTGGAAGTAAATCCTTAATGTTACTTGTCTAATACTCTCAACGTGTGAAATTTCTGTATTAATTTTTGGTTTCTTTTATTAAACATGCTAAGGTTTAATATAATACAGAAATATACTTATAATAAAATATATTAGTTGTATACAGTCAGCAAATAAGTATTGTCATACTATTATAGTATGTTCCTATAACATGAAACAAGGAAGTGCTGGCATGAAAGGTCCAGATTTAAGAAAGAGAGAAGGACAACAAAAAGTAATTGATAATGGAAAAGAAAAAGATAAAAAACAGAGGAATTTAAATGTGTCTATAAAAACTAGTCTATGCTGAAGATTTATATACCTTACACTTATTCCTACTTTTTTACATTCAACCTGGAGGATATTTATTTTTCCTTAATGTAAAGAACTTTAGCAATGTATAAGATAGGGTAAATGATTAAAAAAGATTTAAAAATCCAGCAATAATATTTTTTTTAAAAGTCAGGAACAAAAATGCTAATACTCTTGTATCTAAAAATATACTACAGAAAAAACATTAACCTCTGCTGTCCAGTGAATACATCCCAGCTAGCAACTTGTTTTAAAGATGTAGAACTATAGCCAAAAAAATCTCTCTCCTATGCACTCTTTAACCTCAATCTAACTGCACAATGCTGAATAAATGAGAACATCCTAACTTAAAATTGTAGCTCAGAAAAGGAGAAACCCTTAAGTAACTTGGTTCCAAAATAAAATATCGAAATCAACACGATAAACTCGAACTTGAAGGGCAATTATAACTGGGGCAGGTGAGTCATAAAACTGATGCCACGTTTCTCTTTTCAACTCAGAAATTAAATTTTCACCATTAAATCAAATTTTCGAGTTGTCTTTTTATATATAGTCTGCATACAGTGCACTTTAATCATTTATTATGATGTCACCTCTGCACAGATAATCAAAGAAAAACCATCATTCTCCATTCCTGGTTGTAATGGGTGTACCAATCTAAGCAGTCATTGTTGCTTGGGCAAATTCAAGTAAATTCTGTGTTGTGCACTTGAGAGAATACAACTGGTTCTGAGGTCAAACATAATTCTTTATTCAATTCAATTATTTATACTTCTCATTAGTCCTATGTTTGGATTGTACTATATAATGTACAACTGAGGTTAAATAGTCTGTGTCGTAATATAACAATGGGGGCATGAAATATAAATAATATTTGAATGTATAAAATTGCTTTAATAGGGACAAGCTGAAATATCTGGTACAATAATCCTAATATTTTAAAAATCTAGGTTACTAAACCAGTTACTAAAGGTCTAAAGCCTTATTTTAGCTAATCATAACACTGTATGCAATCTGCAGCTTCATCATTACAATTCTTATCATATCCATTGGTTATTCTTCTAGGGCTCAAGAAAGTTGAGAATTCAATAACATCAGAAGTCTGTCCCTGGCTTTTGCCTTATCTGTTAAGTATAGCTGTGAAGGAAAATAGGAAACTTCAGCTTCATCTTGCTCCTCTCTGTTATAATAATCAATATACCTTTCAAAAAGCAAAACGGCTGCTACAAATGAGATAAAGCAAAGCTTATCATCACTCACTGTTTGTATTTTCTTTAATCAATTGCAATGGCTACTTGCAATCAATTCATGAAATTTTGCTTTCCTTTTTCAACCTCAATTCCAACCATGCTTTTTAAGACATGTGTCATAATAGAGAGGGAAATTACAATCTAGACAAAAGGTTCCTATATCACATATAGAAAAGAGATTTTCATTGAATTTTGCATGATGAAGATGGAAACCATCCTACCCAACAAAATACAAACAAGTTTTTAAAATGGTAATAAATCATCTCATATATAAAATGTTCTCTTATAAACTAAAGTATTTAAAATGACTAGATAGTTATGAATCGGTTTGTCAACCTCATTAGATCCACTGGAAGCTATATAGCTGATGCTTAATTTGGCTCTCAGTATTTTTCAAAGTAGTCTCCCTTTCTACTGAAACAGCTAAGGTGATGTGATATGACACAGAAAGCCAATTTTTGTTTAAACTTTACGATCATGCTAATTTATCTTTAAGAGAGAATCCAAACACAAAAATACTAAGCAATTATTTTCCTATGGAAATTACGTGAGGTACTCATGTCAATTAATACAATCAGTCCAGGTGATGATAAATGTTGGTTACTGTTTCTGCAGAATAGCTATCAAAAAGTATGGAATACCAGTATCTTCAATTAAAACATATTGTTGTATAGATACAGACTGCTATTTTTAACTGTCTCAGAATCATATGCTACATGAAATTGCGCAAAAAATGGTTATGTAATGCATGGCAGAGATGGGATAAGTTAGCAGGAATGATGCACATTATTTGGTAATAAAATCTATAATACTGTTCAGAAGTAGAGTAAGGCACAACGGGGTTCCTTCTAAAACTGTTAGTGGAAGAGAATGTACTCAATAGATTCTACTTGTCCTCACTTGTAAGGGCATATATTTCATGCCAACTACATACTACTAATTTAAAAAAAAATAAACACTTTTAAACAAAGTTCTGAAAGAAGCAACCATTTGTTGATATAATGGTATACCACCATAACCAAAGACTCCCTTTCACTTCTTAACAAGAGTGACACCTAATGAGGATATCTGAATAACACAGAAAAGAATCATTTAAGACACTGAAATGAAAAGCCTGACAATAAGAGCTTTAAATATTATTTACCTTGTAGAAGGATGGTCCTGTGGAGAAAGGGGTGTCACAGTGGCACAGTGGTTAGAATGCAGTAACACTGGCTAACTTACTGCTCATTGCCAGAAATTCAGTCTTGACTAGCTCAGGATTCACTCAGCCTCTCATCCTTCTGAGGTCAGTAAAATGAGGACCCAGTTTGTTGGGGAAAATATGCTCACTCTGTAAACCATTTAGAGAGGGCTATAAAGCACTATGAAGTGGTATACAAGTCTAAGTGCTTTTGCTATTGCCCTATATCCCCTTCCTTCACCATTCCTTTTAATCCCTCCTACCTGGTGAGATAAAAACAAGAATGTATACTGTAGCTCAATAGAAAGGTATGGAAGAAGAGGTTTTTTTAAAAAAAATCCAATTGGAACTGGCTGAACTGAGAGACATTGTTTCTTCATGAAGAGGCCAAGAATTTTCCTTCTGAGCTGGAAATTAAAATGTGGCTGGAAAACAAAAAGTTAAAAAGCCAGAAGACAATAGCAGCCAAGGTAAGCTTGCCTGAAGCTGGAGCTACAGACTGAAACAGTATCAGGTCCAGGAAAAAAACAATCGAGCAATCTGCCCCAGGGCAGCGCAGTGCCACCAGGTCTTTGAAGAGGTCTGTAATCAGAACTTCCAGGAAAGGCCAGAAGAGGCTCAGATGAAGTGCCCTACAGCTGTATGTTATACTGCAACTGAGGCCAAGTGGAGGGACCTCCTGAGTAGGCCAGAATAGCAGAGAGTGGCTGCAAGACAGGGCTGACCAGGATACTTTCTTGGAAGAAAGCAGTTGTGAAATGATAGATCAAAGTGAGAGGAACCTCTGAAAACCCACTTGACCTCAGTAATATAAATCACCATACTTAATTAAGGTAGGAGGAACAGGCAACCTAGTTCTGACTCTCAAGACAGATTAGGAAAAAAATGTGTTACATACTTGCAACCAATCTGACAATAAACAGCCTGATTTATGAAAACTTTAACTCTACCTGCCTATGTTTGATTCCATTATACAAAAGCTCTTTGTTAAAGAAAATATCCTGACATAGAAGGTAGTCCTTACATACTGAATGCAATTGGGACTGGCAACTCAGTCACTAAGTGATGTATTTGTAAAAATTCATCAGTTCCAGCTGTGGCTGTGGTTAAGTGAATTACCATGGATTGTTACGTGTGATGTCATGTGACCATAACTTGCAACTTCCTGCTGGCTTCCCCACTGACTGACTGCCACAATGGCAATCAGGTGACTGCAAGACACTGTGACCATCGTAAACATGTACCAATTACCAAATGTCTAAATCATAAATTTGACTGTAGGGATGGCCACAACATGAGGACTGGTCACAGTCTCCTTGCTCAGCACTGTCACAGCTTCAAACAGTCACTAAGTGACTGGTCAGAGAGGATTAAGAGATTGAACAATTATGTATTCCTAACCAGGACATGGGCACAACATGAATGTACTTTGAAAAGGCCTTCCAGATTGAAAATATATGTTTTGCATAACTTGACATAATATAAATATTAACTTGCAGAGTTAAATATTAACTTGCAGAGATGCAGTACATTTAAGTTAACTTGGATTCTCCCACAGAGCAAGATTTCACCATTGATTGCTAACTCGGTGCTTTAGATAGTTTTCAATCAATTGTTCAAGATTATTACCTATGAAGCTTGGTGTAAAAATGCCCTGAAAATGGCCTTTTAAATGCCATATCTCTCTTCTTATAACCACCTATAAGGAAATATGAATATTTTCTAATCCTTCCAAACTAGAAAAACTGATCAGAATCTCACACAGAAACACACATACACACACACAGTGTGAATATCTACTTCACATGGAATAAAATAATCATGCAGTTGTATATTCAATGGAAAAATAATTGTTATGAAATATTCATTTGAAAAGTAATTAAGGCTTCAATTGAAAAGCTAACCTTTCACAACACAAAATAATCACACAGCTTGAAGATTAACACATTCTGTGTCTTCCAGTATTCATTACAATTTATTTAAGATTTCAGCTACACTACTGCTTGGATTGTTTTTCTGTATTTCCCAAATGTTTAAATGAAATCTAATGAAAATTTTAATACTAAAACCACTTCTTAATAGTGCTACAATCTTCATTCTCAAATGTATCATTGTACCTTCTGACAGGGTTAAAAATTTGTGACATGAAGAATTGACAATCCATCCCTCTAAACCATGATAGTGCAAACCATGGTAGATTATTCTACCAAGAGAAGACATTTTAAAATTCTTTTGAATTTTATGCAATCAATAACACCAAGTATGCTTATTTCCATGAATTTATAAACCATTAGTATACAAATTATTAACTTATTTAAAATTTCTCTGTTCAAATGATTTCTTTTGTACTATGCATCTTGTAATGAAATCTTTTGCAATGTACATCCTTTCACTATGGAAAGGAAAAACATGATTTTAGGCTTCAGTGGCCTGATGGTGTTATTAGCCTAGTTTTTGCTGGGAAAGTGAAACAGTCTAAAAGTGCTATCAACACATAGCAATACATTTGCAAAATAAAACACCTGCTCTTGAAAAGAAAAGACTGATTCAGCAGATCTATGTCATTCATTAAAGTCCCATATCCACTTCTGATGTCACATAATATACAGGCAATGCACAAGGCTGGAAATGATGCATGGATTAAGAAATTACTTGGCTGAGTCTAGTACAAAATAGGGTTGTGCGTTAAACAATAATCAACTTTATGTAAAAGCAGCATTCAGAATTTGGATAATTTAACGGAATACTTCTTCAAAAATTAATTGGAAAGATGAGAACCATTATTTCATTCAAAAACTCTCTGATCAGCCCTCCAACATTTACAGATTGTCTTTTAAAAGATCAAAGAAACAGTGAAAGTCTAATAATACATAAACATGCAACATTCTATGGATACCTTTTGAATGTCATTACACAAGATTCTTCTGTCTGTCACAATTTCCTATAGCCCACAGAATATATTTTCTTCTCAAATAATGAATCAAGCTAATTATTAGAACGTAAATCTTTGTTTCTATTTATTAGAGGTGTATTTTAAAAATGAAGGAATGTTATTTTTTTCTGCAAAACCGCAAAGGAACCAGGCAACAAGTAAAAAAACCAATCAAAATATCTAAGAGTAAGTATTTCCAAATATAAAAACAACACATAACCCTATCTTTACCAGCAACCCAAAGAACAGTGTGAGTAGTTGGAGATATATCTACATCCATATCTTTACATGTGAAGAACTGTTAGTTTAACCAAATTATGATATTATATGAAACCAATTAGGATATATATATATATATGTGTGTGTTTGTGTTACAACCCCTGGTATGACTTATTTATTTTATCAGCACAAATACAACACAAATATATATATATATATATATATATATATATATATATATATATATATATATATATATATATATATATATATATATATATATATATATATATATATATATATATATATATATATATATATATATATATATATATATATATATATATATATATATATATATATATATATATATATATAATCCTAATTGGTTTCATATATATATATAAAACATGTATGTTGTATTTGTGCTGATAAATAAATAAAGGGAGACTAGTATAGTATGGCTAGCTGATGAGACCTAAATAGGTTGAAATAGATCTATACTAGTCTCATGCAGTAGAAATTAATTTTTTTTCTTATATCTGTATCATCCCAAATATGCTACAAAGAGTTCCTCAGTTCTCCACAGCAGAATAAAACATGTGGTGGCAGACTCAAGCTGGGAGCAATATAATCTTAAATATAACCCTATGAACTATTTCGTCTGTACATTTTAAGCATTAAATGAAAAATAGAAGCTGATTTCAGGCATTAAAAAGATCATGTTAAATTAGCATAATCCTTTCAAAACATATACCTGTTTGTTACATAGAAGTTCATGCATCACAAAGATCGTTAGCTATTTAAATTCTTACTTCTGATTATCTTGAATCAATAATAGAAAAATATAGGGTTTCCCCATTTCCTTTCAGTATCTACATTTTTAATTGACAAATTGTAGATTTCTTTTATATTTCACCTGTAATTTTCTATATAAACCTCAGTCTGTGGAAAAAGAACTCATTGGTTTCAATTGTAATACTTGATTACATAATGGAACAATGAGGAAGGATTCTCATTGAAAAAAAATACAATCTCCATGAGCTGCCAGGAATTTGCTGAAGCAAGTGACACTCCCACCCTCCTCCCCAAAACACAGAAAATAATTAATGCGGAAGCTGTAAAGCAAAGAGGGAATTAGGTAAAATTGTTTCCCACTCCTCTTACCAACAGATCCATTTTGTTTGTGGTCCAAATCATTAGAAAGCTAAGAACTTAAAATAATGCAAAATATACATGTTTTTTAAAAGCAGTACCCCAACCTTTTTCTTTCGTTACCCAAAATTACTTATCAGAAAATCTTACCGAACTTTGAGGATTGATGGTAAGACCTTTCATTCAACACAATAGGAACGTAAAAGGGTAATTGAACAAGTGTTTGTAACTTGAGGACTACCTGTACTATAAAAACAACATCACTGAATGAGCTTTACGTCATTTCAACGTATTACTATTGGTAATTTTTATTCATTTTTGAGAGATTTTCAAGTAGATTTTACTATACCCGATAATTTTAAGTCAATTTAAATTTCCTTATTGTGATGGTTAATGAGTTTTTGTATCATTACCCAAAGAAAAAACACTTTTATTCAATTTTGCGTAACTTATTCAGGTTTGGAAAGCACTGGTTTAAAGCAACATAAAAGTTATAGAGTTAACAAAAGTTATACCTTCATGTAGTTATTGAACCAAGGTTCAAATGATATGTGGGATTCACCCATTAGTAATGTTTTAGAAACATAAGATGTACAACTCTAATAATCATTGATGCCTTTTTAGCAAACATCTATCATTCAATATCAATTTTAGCCAACCCCTTTATTTAAAATTTACCACTCCAGAGCAAAAGAAACCAATTAGGATATTTTTAAAAATGAACTTTTAAGTAAAGAAAAAAAAGTTGATGATCTGAATTTTTGTCTAAAGTTCAGATCACAAAAGGGAGTAGAAAAATTCATAACAAAATAATTCACTTGGATTAGATTAGATAGATTTAAACTAGCTCTAAGAATTCTGGGCATCCAACAAAACTCCTTTGTCAGTCTTTTTTCTTCTAAGTTACAGCATGATATAAAGATTAGTGCTTCAGCAGTTACACAAAAGAAGGACAAATACCCACCCACACATGCATCCAAATGTGTTTAGATAAAATCACATGGTTAGAATAGTAAAACATTGGATTCAGTGATCAATACACCTGCCTCCAAATCTGAGGTGTTTGTGCAGTCAGACCAATGCTGCTTAGATTTTCTATTCATTCTTCCTCATGGTTATCCAATCAATCAATCCTGAATGACTGCAGATGATGTTTTTGGGAGTTGCTGACATAGCCTAGCAACTGATTTATTTTTATGGGAAAAAACAAAACACTAAATCAATTCCTCATATGTCATTACAACTCCTCACAATTTGTTTTACTAAAAGAGGCATTGTCATTTCTTACAATATTTTTTTTCATTCCATAGAAGCCTAACAACCTATTTAACATTTGTCATGATGTTCCACATTAAATGTAGTATTATCACCACAAATTTAATCATTTTCTAACAGCTAAAGGGTGAAGGAACAAAACTGAAGGAATATAAAAACCCTGCATCAATTTCATGTGAAGTTTAGAAAGCTTCTCACTTAATCATAATTTAGTTTTCTGATAAACGGATAAATTTAAGGTGCCTATGATTTTTCTCTTCTAGATGGAAAAATGGAGTTCTCTTTTTCTAATGTCAATTTCAGAAAAATAAATCAGACATTGAATCAGAATGAACTAATTCTGGAATAACTTTGATAGGATGGCTTATATGTTTTGATACAATTCTTGGATTTATTCCAGAGAGATTTCTGGCTTCATGCATTTTAAAAATATATTGGGTATAGCAAATGTTGAAGGTCAGATAACTCTCAAAACTGATAGTTGGAATACAAAAACACTGTCTCATTAATTAAGCACAGAGGACAGTAGGCATGCCATTGTTATAAAGTTATGTTCTAACAGTCTAACTATATATTATCTTTGATGTAACTTACATTTATTTTTGTGACCCTGCTTAAAAGCAAATATGTAAAGGCTTGAAACTTCAGTGTCATTTCTATGCTTTCCAAGAAACTTTTTAAGGATCTTCAGTTCACTAAAAAAATAATCAATAATCAGCTATCAATTATTTATTCATAGCATTCATCATTTGAATGCTATCAAATGCAAATAGTTCACTATATTTACCTGGAAAATCCTCTTCAGGTTTTTAAGCAGTTTAAATTTTTATATGGTTTGAAAATGAACATGTCAAAACAAGGCTAATTCCTGGTTAGTGTTATTTTTTCCTCTTGTATAAAACTTATATATTGGAACAAAAGTTTAGAGAGAGAAACAATTACTTGATCAGGACCACAAGCCATATCAGCAATGCATCATAACCTGGACAGCCACATTCAATCTACATATTTTAATTGCATGTAATTAACCTTCTCCATATCATAGTAATAAACCTAGGAACTAAGCCTACAGCTTCAATTTTGTGCAACTATTCAGTTTTGTTAATTACTTCTAAAAATGCTCAGATGTAGTTGTGAGTCTCTTGCATGAATCAAAACTATATATGTTGTATTGCCATTTAGATTAAAACTTGAAATCTTGTCAGTACTTCAAATGGTAAGAATATGAACTGACCATAGAAACATGATTGTTGTTATTATGTTACATGTGATAACAGTTATATTTGAGGAGGGAGGGAGGGAGGGAGGGAGGGAGGGAGGGAGAGACAGAGACTCAAAGCCACTCAGCTTTGTGTCAAAGGCAGGATTAGAACTCATGGGCAAACTCGCACCACCATGTTGCCATCAGGTAATGTTTTTTCCCTTCATGGAGCTGGGTTGGGCGTGGACTGCGCACGCCACATCCGGCCCATGGACTGCTAGTTTGACACCCCTGGTCCATAGGCAAAGGGAAGGAAGAAAGGCAAACACTTTCCACTGAACATCAAACTATTATATGAATTATCAGTACTCTATTAAAATATACAGTATATATTTAACTAGAGTTTTTTTTTAAAAAAGCTACTTGAAAGAAGCTTAGCAATAGGATTTAGGGAAAAATAATTCTGTTAATTATAATATAATCTCACACACCTATTTGTCTTTCAATAATATAGAAGAGCAAATGCATTTTAATAATAAAATGAGGATGGGCTCCAGCATGAGTTCGAAAGCTCAGAAGACAAAACTTCTGGTCCTGGTGACTGACCCAGATTGGATCCTGCAACATTATCCTGAGACATGTAACATGTAACCTTCATTTGTAATAATGAAATAATTTAGTTAATCCGGTCATATTTCTTTAAACTTATTATGTACTAGGTTCTTTTTGCATTAAGTTGCTGTATTCGGAACCTCTTGCCCAATTCATCCTAATTTTAAAACATAAAGCTATTTCAAACATAAAAGAAAGAAAGTTAACATTCTAATTAACTTTATTCTATTGAATAAAGTCTAAATAATTTCAGTAGAATTCTGTCATGGAAAAGACACTCAAAGGTTATCAAGCTTCAATGATTCTATTAAAAGCAGCACTAAAATAAAGAACAAAACAAAATAAAAAACACTTTTATCAATTACATTACTGATTGTGAAAACCAAACTTTTATTCTATGGCATCTATGCAGTCATATTCTGGTGGTTTGTTTAACATTATTTAATTATATCTAACTACAAAGGAAAGGTCTATTTGATATCTTTAGTAACCTCAAAATCTTTAAATAAAACAGCCAAACATGTTGCATGATATAAACAACAAGGCTGATTTCTCTGACTTTCTTTATGTTAAACCTCTCTACAGTATCATTATTTACAATGGAGAGTTAATCAGGTAATAATAATATTCAGCTTAACATAAAAAATGACTTAAATATTTTAAAATTGAAGCTCGCAAGGCTTTTTTCACCCAAATGCTTAAGCCAAAAGATGTGAAACTTATTAACAACTGGGTCAATGGCATTATTTATTTATTTATTTATTTTATTGAACTTATTAGTCGCCCCCTCTCCCCACAGGGACTCGGGGCGACGTACAGAGCAATAATCAAGATAGCACCATAAAATCATGCAGAGGAGGTAAAAATAAGTCCATAAATAAGCATACTTACAAAGTTTAAAACCCCAAAAATATTAAAAACAAAATTTCCCATTGTAAAATGACCTGGGGTGGCAAGATAGTAACGTTATGCCAGGCCGGCTTGACAAAACAGGTAGGTCTTCAGCTTCATACGGAAGGAGCGAAGATCGGTTGTTGTCCGGATGTCTGGGGGGAGGTCATTCCAAAGGGTAGGGCCCACCACAGAGAAGGCCCTACTCCTGGGCACCGTCCCCAGGCACTCTCTAGAGGACGGCACCCGGAGTAGCCCCTCCCTGTGTGAGCGAGTGGGTCGCAGGGATGTATGGGGCAGGACGCGATCCCGCAGGTAACTAGGCCCTGTGCCATGGAGCGCTTTGAAGATGGTAACCAGTACCTTGAAGCGCACCCGGTAGGCCACAGGAAGCCAGTGCAGCTCGCGCAGGATAGGTGTTATATGGGAGAATCTCGATCTCCCCATAATAACCCGCGCGGCTGCATTCTGGACCAACTGCAGTCTCCGGGCGCACCTCAAGGGGAGCCCCATGTAGAGAGCGTTACAGTAGTCCAGGCGGGACGTCACCAGCGCGTGAGTGACTGTGCGCAAGGCCTCCCGGTCCAAAAGGGGCTGCAACTGGCGCACGAGGCGAACCTGGTGGAACGCCCCCCTTGCCACGGCCGCCACGTGATCTTCTAAGGTCAGCCGATCGTCAAGGAGGACGCCCAAGTTGCGCGCCCCTTCCACCGGGGCTAATTGTTCATCCCCGATGGTCAGCGATGGAATATGCTGATTGAATCGGGAAGCCGGGAACCACAGCCACTCTGTCTTGGAGGGGTTGAGCCTGAGCCTGCTGTCATCCATCCAGATCCGTACGGCTTCCAGACATCGGGTCATCACTTCGACAGCCTCGTTGGGGTGGTTTGGGGTGGAAATGTACAACTGAGTATCATCAGCGTACAGATGGTAACTCACCCCAAAACCACGGATGATCTCGCCCAGCGGCTTCATATATATGTTGAACAAGAGAGGCGAGAGAATCGACCCCTGTGGGACCCCACAAATGAGGGGCCTTGCGGTCGACCTCTGCTCCCCCGTCAACACACATTGCGTCCGGCCAGAGAGGTAGGAGTGGAACCACCGTAGCACGGTGCCTCCAATCCCCAACCCCTCCAGCCGGCGCAATAGGATACCATGGTCGATGGTATCGAAGGCCGCCGAGAGATCTAATAGAACAAGGATGGAGGAACAACCCTCATCCTTTGCCCTCCAGAGATCATCCACCAACGCGACCAAGGCCGTCTCCGTGCTGTGACCGAGTCGGAAGCCGGACTGGCGCGGGTCTAGATAATCATCTTCCTCCAGGTGACGCGGAAACTGCTGAGCCACCACACTCTCAACAACCTTTGCTAAAAAAGGAAGGTTGGAGACAGGACGATAATTTGCTAGTTCCTTTGGGTCCAGAGAAGGCTTCTTGAGCAGGGGCCTGACCACCGCCTCTTTCAAGGCGGCCGGCATCCGGCCCTCCCCCAACGAAGCGTTCACCAGTCCCAGTAGCCAGCCTCGTGAGCCCTCCCAGGAGGCCAGCACCAACCAGGAGGGACACGGGTCCAGTAAACATGTGGTGGCCCGCAGTCGCCCGCGCAACCTGTCCAAATCTTTGATGACAACAGGGTCAAACTCCTCCCAGCATGGTCTCTCAAGACTAGTCTCGGACGTCCCCACTGGAGCACTGGAGTGGGTCCAACCTCTCCGGATATGATCGATTTTATCCTGCAGGAACTCTCCAAATTCCTCTGCCCTGCCCTGCAATGGGGGGTCCCGCTGCTCCTGTGACAGAAGGGAGCGGGTCACCCGAAACAGGGCAGCAGGGCGGTTCTCTGCGGACGCTATAAGAGTGGCACAATACTGACGTTTGGCCACTCTTATTGCCACAAGGTAGGTCCTTATGTAGGCTCTTACCTGTGTTCGGTCAGCTTCGGAGCGGGAGGATCTCCACTTACTCTCCAGGCGTCTCCTAAGGCGTTTCATCGCCCTTAGCTCCCCGTTAAACCAGGGGGCTCGGGTTGATCGTGGCCGTCGGAGAGGCCGCAAAGGCGCCACCCGGTCCAAGGCACCGGCAGCCGCACTATTCCATGCGGCTACCAGGTCCTCAGCCCGGGAGCGGGACAGGTCAGCAGGAAATGGCCCAAGCTCAGCCTGGAACCTATCCGGTTCCATCAGGCGCTTGGGGCGGAACCATCTGGGATAATCTGGTTCCGCCTCCCCGCGGTGGGGAGTAGCGCCAGGGAAGTCAAGCTGGAGAAGTGAGTGATCTGACCATGACAGGGGCGTGATGACTAAATGCCCTCTTCCCAGATCACTCGTCCACTGGTCGGAGACAAACACAAGATCCAGAATGTGGCCTCGCTCGTGAGTGGGGTCCTGAATTACTTGAGTCAGACCCATGGCTGTCATGGAAGCCATGAATTCCCGGGCTACCTCGGATGCCTTTCCCGTTGACGGCAGGTTGAAATCCCCCATCACTAGTAGTTTGGGGGTCTCAACTGCCATCTCCGCGATCCGCTCGAGGAGCTCGGGCAGGGCCGTTGATGTATGGCGGGGAGCCAGGTATACTATCAACAGGCCCAACTGACTCCCTGGACCCCACTTTACGCCCAGAGACTCACAACCAGATGTCTGCGACACAGTGAATTCTCTCGGTGCCAGATCGTCCCGGATGATAATTGCTACCCCCCCCACCCCTACCTTGGGCCCGTGGCTGGTGGAATACACGGTAACCTGGAGGGCACATTTCCCTGAGGGGCAACCCCCCCTCCGGGCCCAACCAGGTTTCCGCTATTCCTGCGAGGTCCGGCTCCCCCTCTGTGATCAAGTCACTGATGAGGGGGGCCTTGTTAACCACGGACCTCGCATTACATAACATCAGCCTAAGGCCCAGGCTCTGCTGATCCTGTCCACCTAGTCTGCGGGGGTTTGTACAAGCGACCGGGCGTATCCAGTGGCCCCGGTCTGCCAACCGACTATACGTTCTTCTGGTGTCCTCGCGCCTGCCCCTCCCTACGACCGTCGTGATTGGAATTCCCCTTATAGGGATGTTATTTCCTCCCACCCGCTCCGCTTCGCTACCTTCCGTCTTGACCCTCCCTTCCGTCTTGACCCTACATGTTGGCCTGGTTGTATCCATACCCCAGGGCCAAACCAACCCTCCCCGCTCCCTGGAACCCCTTAAAAGCTTTACAAAACATTTTACTAAAAAACCCCTAATCCCCCGCTTCCTCCACCTCTCTGGGTTAATAAACCCCTCATTGAGGTGGGCCTTCGTCAGGGCAGGGGGGCATGCCTGCGAGAGGGGGGACCCTCGCAGTCGAAGGATGTCAGACCTTGAATAAGTTGGGATGATGACCAATCTATGATTATGGCTATGGCAGGGTCTCTCTTTGTAGCAGGTCTAGGATGTAAGATTAACAAAGAATGAAGTAGAGAGATATTTAAAAGGCAAATAATAAGATGGGAGGGGACAGACCTCACAGTCCACAATAATCTACGTTCCACCAGTGAGGCCCAGGGCAGTTCTTTAGGCAGTTCTTTAGGCCCAGAGGCCCAGGGCAGTTCTTTAGGCAGTTCTTTAGGCCCAGAGGCCCGAAAGCAGTTCTTGGAGTATGAAGGAATCGCACCTCAGCGGGGGGGGGGGGGTAGACGAGGTGCCAAGGCCAGCTGCTCGACCTATTGCTCTTCAGGGGTCGCCCCGAGCCTCCGGCGACCCCCCCGGCTTCCCTCTTCGATCCCTGCAGCTTCTTTCCCGACCTCCAGCCCCCAATGGCCTCTCCACCTGGCAACGCAACGCGGTCCGAGAGACAGTTGGAAAGAAATATGGCGCCCGATATTCCAGCGCCGCCTCAGCCGCTCCGTCGCCATCGCCGGTAAGATGAGGTCTCCCTGTACGTTGTTTTTAATGAATCAGATCTAAAATGTATCCAGTCCAGCAGTGGTTTATCTATGGATCTAACTGTGGTTCATTCAGTAAACTTTGGTTAACAAAAGCAAGATTGCAGGCATTTACAAGGAGCTCAGAGAAGTCAGGTGATAGCTGCAATTGTGCAATCAAAGCCCCACCTCACCCCAACTCCATAATGACAATCCAAATTCAAGATTTCTTGGAATATTCCTACCATATAGTTTTTCATTCTCGGTAAAATGAGGACCCAGATGATTGGGGGCAATATGCAAAATCATGCTTTTACATTGTAAACCACCTAGAGAGTGCTGTAAAGCACTACGGGGCGGTATATAAATCTAAATGCTATTGCTAATGCTATTCTGGAATGCATTTCCCCAACTGTTTAATTCCAATTAATTGGAGGAAATGAAGAATAAACCCAATCATATGAATATTAGACAGACTTCTGCTAGCACATGAGCAACTTCTTTTATTCCCGACCTTCAATATTTCAGTGCAATTACAAAATCTGCTGTGGAAAGACTTGGGGGCTTTATGTTTTCTGCATATTTTTTTCTGAAGAAAAATCATTAAGTTACCTTCTCTAGCTCTCAAATGTTCTGATTTCACATAATATCTTGAAACTATCATAGTATTCAGGTAGTGCTTATCTTACTACCACAATTGGGACTGGACTTGTGGTTGCTAATTGATGCAATTGTGAAATGAGTCATCATGTGACTGGACCCAATTTTACAATTTTTATGTCATCAGGACATAAAATATTAAAATATTGTCTTAACTAAAATAGTAATGTAAGTTGTATAATTTTACATCATTATTAAAGAAAATAAATACAGTACGAATGACAGTATAGAAAAGAAATAAGGATACCACTGTAGAATTATTTCCCTATGTGTAGGTATATTGGAGCGATTAACAGCAAAAACCAGATTTTCCTACTTCCATTATTAAGGTCAGGAAAGTACATGTAAATTTAAATTTTATTTCAATATTTTTGTAGCATCAAGTCTGATACTAAGCAGAATCAGCATCATGTCTATGAGGGAATACAATACTTTGGAGCATTCCTCAAACACAAATACGATCTTTAGCAGTCTCCTCCTCCTCCTGCTCCTCCTCCTCCTGCTCCTGCTCCTCCTCCTCCTCCTTTTCCAGCAAATAAACCATACATATTGCAATTGTCCCAATGCCCAAATTTGGGTATCATTAAACTTCTTTGAAAATTGTTAAATTATAAGGTAAGTGTAAGAATGGCTGATTTTTGGCTCTTACGGTGATATGTAAAGGCTGGAGAAATTCTATCATCTCAGAAATCCTTTCATCATAAACAAATATATATAAAATCTATCTCGCAGGAATATTACAGAGCTATAGTAAAAACATAAAGCCAAGATGTTCAACTAAATTCATTAACAGAAGAATGATTTAGAAATTAAATAAATGTTCATTTAAATCAATACTGATGTTTTAACAATTTTAAAATAAATATGACTACTTCAGATATGTAAAAATAAATGAACAGAAAAACCAATTTCGTTGTATTTAAGTACAATGACAATAAAGATTATACATACTAATTATGTGGAAATGGAATCAGCAATAAAAGCAAAAAAAAAAAAAAAAAAACACCATGTCAGGGAAAAATGAATATATGGGAAGCCAATAGGAAACTGGCCACTCTCAAGAAGCCATTGAAGCAACCCATGTATCAAAGGCCTTGCAAGGTTGGTTAAATTTGCTAGCAGAAAATGCGTCATTTATTGGCTCATTCTTAACATTGCGGATGCACTGCAGTCCCAAATTCAGTCTATCACTAGCTAAAAGGATCTCCAAAGGATTGGAAACTTGAGAAGTTTGAGAACTTGAATAACTGTTGCTAATCAGAATGCATACTGATATTGTTCATATTTAAATGTTAGCTGCAATATCTATATTCCATGAGTAACAATTGCTGCAATTGAACACATATTAGAAATGTACACAGAGCAACAAAATGCAATAAAGCTCTATTTCTCATCGACAGATATACCTTCTCTTCATTAAGATTTTGCAACAGGTTGTGGCAAGAGATTGCTGTTGGCATCACTACTCAGAGTTAGGACTAATCCTCAATTCAGACAAGACTTTAATGCTGCCTGGCTACGGATTATACATGGAAATACCATCTGGGCTTCCATCCTGTTAATATTTTGTGTTTGCTACTAGTAATCCGTCCATTTTGCTCCTAGCAAAATATATCTAGATATTTTTAATGGTTGGGAACTGCTTTAAGGTTTTTTTCCTTAAAAAATAATAAATGTGGCATTTTTAAATGCATAAAAAGTGTAAAATCTTGCTTAGGCTAGAAAAAGCCAATCCATATTTTATAATTCTTCCCATAGTTTTTTTGCAATGCCAGACTGAAAAGAAAAAAAAACAGGTAAGCGCTCATTAAAGAAAATCTAATTAAACCTGATTCATCCTATCTTCTAATTCAGCACAATAATCTCTCTAAATGTGTGGCAAAATGTGTTAGATTATTGCTAACTGAGATGTAAGGACAAGATGGGAACACAAAAAAAGATAAAAATAAAAGGATAAAGTAAGACAGATGCAATATGAGAAAAGAAAATGGAAAAAAATTATTTACACAATCAAGAAAGTGGCCTTAAGAAAATGTAATAGTGATCAAAGTTGATCTTCTCTTTAAAAAAAGGCACTCTGAGAAGAATTTGTGTATATGTAACTGAATTTGATACACTCTTAGTTTGCTTTTGGAAGTGAAATTTAACAAATTTAAAATATCCATTGTTATGGGTTAGGTATAGTATATTCATATTAGGGAGAGAGCAAGATAATTAGGAAAAATTATTTAGTAGCTCTTGGTCACGTCTATTACTACTTTCTGTTTTGAAGACTTTACTTTCAATCTTCCCCGCCCTCTCCCCAATTCTCATCTGCCATCTGTGTTTTCTTCTGTACTGCTCCAAATACATAAAGCCAAGGAATGCAGGAGGAAGGTAATGGCAGTGTTAGAGAAGGCAGTGCTGGCAGGGAGTCTCGAACAGTTGTCAGGGTTGCTAGCTACTCTACTCAAAGCACTGCAAAAACAGTGTTATGAAAGGTAGCTGAGATCCTTGGAAGTATGAATGTTTTCATTATGTAAATAAAGTTGCCTATCACAAGAAAATAGGAAGAAGTTATTAGTCTTACATTAGTTTTCTTTTATGTGCAATAAACTATGCAACAAACTTACTAGGATGCTGTTGGTGCAGTCTACCAATCATGCAACTGGCACTTTATGTAGAGCACAATAAAGCATATATTACTAGTAATATAAAGCATATATTACTATCGGATACTGTCATTAATGCTAGTGTGTGTTATTATTTGTAACACTAAACATAAATTTAGGGCCAGAGACATGTGAACTAATTAATCTGAAATACCTGCTATTTAGTCTACAAACCAAGTTAAGCAATATACAAATTATTATGAGAATATAATGCTTTCAGCTATCCAAATTTAGGATTTGTCTTTCAAAAGGTATAGTCACCACAAATATTTCCCACCTTCTGTTTCCTACGGTCTAGTATTTTTCCTTGAAGTTAGGAAAAAGTGCAGTCTTTATTACACACACACACACACACACACACTATAAAGTATGGTATAGACTGTATTGTGTGTGTGTGTGTATGCTTGCTTTATAAATTAAATATAAAACCAGTACTACAATATTCAAAACATTATACATAATCAAAAAAAGTAATGTGACAAAATTCAGACCAATTGCAATCCCAAGAATAACACAGAGTTGTATAACAAGAATAATAATATTTAAGCACACCAGTTTGATTACCTTTTTCAAACTCTAACCAGATACATTTCAAAAACATCCTGACATTTATTTCAAGCTGGCCTCTTACATTGCCACAGGAAAGAAGGCTCTCAGAAAAAGGGTTAAACTGTGAAAATAAAAGAGCAGCAGAGCAAATCAGACTGCATGTTTGAAAAAGCCTATAAAATGTTACAAGCAAAACAAGAAAGCTTGGGTTAATAATGCATAAACCAGAAGAGGGCGGGGGGGGGGGGGAAGCCACCACATTTAATGGAATAATGCTTTTTATCCTTGCAGTTAAAATGAAATAAACCATGACTATTAATCTGGTAAGCCCATGTAAAACTGTAATTTTTAAACATTTACTAAAAGGGGATAGTTCAGTAACCACTCTAAAAATCAAGGCCTTGTGTAACAGCAGCATTCAAACACTAAATACCAACCTCCTCTCTGCGGAGGCCATTACCCGCCTTGTCTCTATAGCAACGCTAACAGTGTGTCTGACTTCAAAGACAAAGATGTAATTTCAGACTTCCAGCAGCCAGAGGGAGTGGTAAGAATATTCTGCTCAGGCTCTGTCAGCTGATGACGAATTATAAAAATATCCAGCAAGGTTATGAGGTGGACTCTACCACCTCTTAAGAAACTCTATTTCTTTTTCCTCAAATAGAACCACAGAGCTAACTACCTTGGAAAGTATCTCCATGGAATGGGAAAATGATAGCACCAGCAGCTGTGCCCCCAAAGTGACTATAGCTTGGTTTGCCCCTTAGCTCAGTCCAAAGGAGGAAGCCACCAGTTCTGCTGCCTTTTCCAAGAGGCCTGGGAAACGTTTCTAATTAATAGTGTTTATTGTTCTAGAGCCCCAAGAGTCACTGCAAACTATTTCTCGGTACTGTCTGTCTAAAGAACCAATAATCGGAGAGGAAGATCCATATATTTAAGGATCTAAACGTGGAGCCAGTTAGTATTTTTAAAAAGCAAACAAGCAGTTAGGGACTGAAAACTTATAGGCATTTTGCTGGGGGGGGAAAAAAAGGGGGGGGGAATATGAACTGGTAATTTATGGATTTGATTATTAGAAAAGGTAGCTTATGGAAAGAAGATGTCTTCCATGGGGGGCGGGAGGGAGGGAGGGAGGGAGGGAGGGAGAGAGAGAAATCTACTTGAAAGCCATTTCTTTTTTATTCTTCTTTTTCTTTATTTTCTTTATTTTTTTCACTTTTATATTATTTTTCTCATTTTAACTCAAAATATTACAAAATATGTATTGTTTTTAATTCTGTGGAAATTTTTTTGTTAATAAACAATTATGTATTAAAAAACAAATAAACACACTGCTTATCTTATGCAGTTCCTACACTAGAGATTATTAAAAGATGGAGGAAATTAGAGAGATGACATTAGGGAGTGGTATTTCCCAAAAATACATTAAGATTACTGGAACAGACAAACCAACCCATCATTTTGCTTCTCAAAACACCTTAGAAAAGGTTGATTTCTTCTCACCTCTTTTGTCCATCTTGTTCTCTAAAGGGGGCAAAATCATAACAGACTATCACACAATGCTGACTTCAACATCAGTGAAACAGGCTTGGTTGCTTCTTTAACTAGGTTTCTTAAAAATAAAAGAACACATTGAGTACTGATGCTGCATTGCAATTTTGCCACAGAATCTTTTTCCACCCGCAAAATGTTATATTAGGGGTGAGAGGGATATGTAGACCATGACAAACAGAAGCCAGCTGACAAGCACTTCACTTCTTTCATTAACTGACAGATGCAATAGCGACTGTATCAGGTGAGGATAACATAAGCTGTTTAAAAAAAATATTGGCTAAGCGTAAGAGAATGAAGTTTGACTTTTTGACATTGGTCATCATTAGAATTAATTTAAGCTACAGGTGCTGAAAAATAAAGCACCAACCACAAATGATCTAAAAATGCAATGCTATAACAAGAATAAGAAATTACTACAAAAACCAGGAATAGAGCTAACCTGGGAAATTAAAATAACTACACTTCCAAGAAAAATATAATGATAAAGTACTTCCATAGCTTATATAGCTGCATCTGTGAAATCACCAGAAATCTGTCTTTTACTTTTATTCAAACTATATCATTTAAAGTTTATGGTACATATGAGCGAAACAATCTTATGTAAGGAGGGGATTCTATTTATGTTAATGCTTTTCCAATCTCATGTTCTGCATAAAACACAAGAATGGCACAGGGGGATCCTCCTACCCACCCAGCCCTTTGAAAATCAGTCTCTACTTTCTCTACTTGATCATTTTGACAAATGAAAAGAGACTTATGACTATTGGCCTACCTAAAGGGTCCTTTTCTGTGCACTGCAGGAGAGTCCAAGCATGTGTTAAATTAGACTGGTTGCCCTAGGACTGAAGAATCTTTTTTCCTTGGCCACGCCTCCTGGTCCTCCTTAACGCCAGATTTTTGACCAGTTCTGGGACCAGTGAAGGCTGATGGTGTGATGAAACAAGAAAAGGCGTCTGAGATTATATGATGGCCCCGAATCCCTGGCCCCGAAGACCCTGGGTGGGTTTGGACTCTCCCGCAGTGCACAGAAAAGGACCCTTCAGGTAAGCCAATGGACATTTTCCTCTGCACTGCTTGGAGAGTCCAAGCATGGGACATACCCAAGCTAAGTGTAACTGGGGAGGGAAGAAAGTCTGTCCTGGGATTCGGTCGTGGAAACAACCCCCTGCAGAACCTGCCTGCCGAACGATGCCTCAGCTGAAGCATGCATATCCAATTTGTAGTTTCGGACAAAGGGCGATGGTGATGATCATGTAGCAGCTCTGTAGATTTCGGCTATTGTAGCCTGGGTTGCCCAGGCAGTTGTGGTTGCGATGCTCCTTGTGGGGTTAGCAGTGATATGTCGAGGATTCGTTTTGGACTGATGTTCATACGCACTTGCGATGCATGCTTGTAGCCACCTGCAGACAGTAGAAGATGTTACTTTTCGTCCCATGGACTCTGGCTGGAACAACATGAAAAGGACCTCAGACCTGCGGAAGTCTGCAGTTCGTTTAATGTACCTACGCAGGGCCCGTCTGACGTCCAGGGTGTGCCAGACACATTCCCTCAGGTGTCTGGGGCATGGGCAAAAGTTCAGTAAAATTACCTCTTGCGCCCTATGGAACCATATGTTAAATTTTGGGATGAAGGATGGGTCCAGGCGAAGTACAACTCTGACCGGATGAATGATGCATAAGTCCTCTCGGACAGAAAGGGCCACCAGTTCTGATATTCTCCTTGCAGATGTTATAGCAATGAGAAAGACTGTCTTAAGTGTGAGGTGCCGGAGAGAAGTCGTACGAAGAGGCTCAAATGGAGCTGAAGTCAGAGCCTGTAAGACAACCGGTAACTGCCAGGTCAGGTAGCGGTGGACTGTCGGAGGGTGCAGATTGGAGGCACCCTTGAGGAAGCACTCAACTCTTGGTAGTCTGCTGAGGGGCTGAGCCGAATCTCCAGACCAAATGGTGGACAATGCAGCGACCTGATGATGAAGGGTGTTGGGAGCAAGTCCCTTATCGAGGCCTTCCTGTAGAAAGTCTAATATACAGGGCACAGGTGCTGTGACCAGATCAAGCTGGAGATTGTCACACCACTTGGCAAAGGTGGTACACGTGGAGTCGTAAATTCTGGTCATCGAAGGCCACCTGGATGCCTGGATGGTACGTATCACCTCCTCCGACAGGCCGTCCCTCCTCAGGAGATCCCCCTCAAGTGCCAGGCGGCCAACTGGAGCCATTGGGGATCTGGATGAATGATGGCCCCCTGCCTGAGGGAGACCTGGCCCTGAGGGATTCGCCATGGGCTGGACACCGACAGGCTGACAAGGTCGGCTTACCAGGACCTCCGGGGCCAGTAAGGTGCTACCAGCAGCACCTCCACCATCTCCGCAATGATTTTGTGGATCACTTGTGGCAGAAGTGGAAGCGGAGGGAACGCGTATAACAGTTCCTGAGGCCATCTGCAGCAGAGGGCATCTGTCCCTTCTGCCCCCGGCGGTGGAAGCGGGAGAAGAATCGCTGGAGCTGCGTGTTCTTGCGAGTGACAAACAGGTCGATCACCGGGGTGCCAAATCTGTGAGACAACTGGCAGAACAGGACCGGGTGCAATTGCCACTCTGCATTGTCTATGGTGGTCCTGCTCAACCAGTCCGCCTGGGTCTTGTTCACCCCCGAGATGTGTTCGGGTTGGATGGATTCGACATGATGCTCCACCCACCTGCCCTGGGCCTCTGCCACTGCCATGAGCTTCCTGGACCTCATGCTGCCCTGGCGATTTATGTGTGCCTTAGTGGTCACATTGTCCATCATTAAGAGAACATGCTGGTGTAGAATGTCTTGCTGGAAGTGAGGCAGGGCAAGTCTCGCTGCCCACAGCTCTAGCCAGTTGATGTTGCAGGCTGCTTTGGCTGGAGACCACTTGCCCTGAGTCACGCAATGTCCTATGTAAGCGCGCCAGCCGGCAAGGCTGGCATCTGTTGTGATGATCACTCTTGCAGGTTCTTTGAAGAGATGGCCCTTTAACAAGGTTGCTGATCACCACCATCTGAGGGACCTCTTCATGACAGGTGGAAGATGAGCCTTCATGGGGGAGTTGCTTCTGTTGGACCTCTGGTAAAGCAGGAGGAACCACTGCAACTCCCGGGTGTGGAGTCGTGCCCAGGGAATGATTGAGATGCACAAGATCATCTTCCCTAACAGTTGTGAGAGGAGCAGCACAGAGACCTGCCTCAAACCCTGAACCTTGTGGATTAGGGAGTGTATGCTGTCTATCCTGTCCTGGGAGAGAACCACCCTGCAGATGGAAGTGTCTATTATCGCCCCCAGGTGAAGGAGCTTGGTGATGGGTGAGAGATGACTTTTCTCTAGGTTCACGGAGAACCCGTGGCTCTGAAGGGATCTCATGGTGACCTGAAGGTCCCACAAGGCCTGTTTTCTGGATGACTGGATGAGTATGTCATCACTGGAGCCATACGGCTCTGCGCCTGAGGTGCGCTGTGACAACTGCCAGAATTTTGGTGAAAGTCCTGGGTGCCGATGACAAGCCGAAAGGCAGGGCCTTGTATTGATAGTGTCGGCCCACGAAGGAGAACCGCAGGAACCTTCAGTGTTGCAAATTGGGATGTGTAGGTATGCCTCCTTTAAATCTATGGATGTTAGGAGGTCCCCTTGGCGAATCTCTGCTAGGATGGTTTGCAGGGATTGCATCTTGAACGTCCTATATGAAAGGTGATAGTTGAGGTTCTTGAGGTCCAAGATGGCCCTCTTGAGCACCAGGAAAAGGATGGAATAAAATCCCCTCCGCTCCTGGTGGGGTGGTACCTGCTCTATGGCATTGATCTCCAGGAGATGAAGGATCTCCTGGGTCATGATCTCTCTCTTGAGAGGACAAGAGGGGTTAGGATATCTGATGAAGTTCCTTGGGGGGGGGCGTGAAACAAACTCTAGCGAGAGTCCTTCCCTCACGATCTGCAGGATCCAGGCAACCTCCGTGGTCTGTTCCCATTGGGAGACAAATAGTTGAACTCGTCCCCCGATGGGAGGAGTCCCTTAGTGGTCACTTCGATTTGCAGAAGGGTCTGTTGGAGACCCTGTCATGGTTGGATCGGCGATAGGAATATTGCTATCTACCCCTGTACCGAAAGGACTGTCTGTCCTGTGACCTGTCTGTTGATTGATTGAAGGGCCTGTTGGCCATGGAAGAGTTGCAGGAGGAGTCATTTGCACGAAAGGACTACCTCCTACAGAATGGGATGGACTTGCGGTCCTGCTTTTTAGTCAAGATAGGAAGGACCTTCCGCTTATCTTGGATTCAATTAAGAAGGGATCTAAGACATCTCCAAAAAGTTTGGTTCCCTTGAATGGAACAGAAGCAAGCTTCCACTTGGCCTTCTGGTCGGCTTGCCAGTGACGGAGCCAGATAAGGCGCCACAAAGTGACATAGAGGCTAGTGCCATGGAGGCAAACTTTGCCGAGTTAAGCAAGATGACGGCCGAGTATTGCACAGCAGCAATGATTTTGGTCACATCCTGATGGAGACGTGTGTTATCTGCTGGAAGTCTAGATTGCAGCTCTCGTAGCCAAATGATGGATGCCCTATTGAAAAATGAGGTGGAGGAAGATGCCTTAATGGCCCAGGCCGGCACTAGATGGGTTTTGTGGCAGGCCTTATCTGCCTTATTGTCCACTGCCTTGAGGACTTCCATTAGGTCTGCTGGAAGAACCGAGTTGGATGTGAGAGCTGCTATTGGGGGATCTACCAAAGGTAAAGCTAATACGTCCTCTAGAGCTGGTTCCACTGAATATAGCTTTTTATCCCCACCACTGGGTACGGCAAGGGAGCCGGGTTGGCCCGACTGCCTCTGAACTACATCCATGAAAAGGCAGGGAACAGGAAGCAGAGTCTGTGAAGGAGCCTGCACCTTAAACATGCCCTCATTGGGGTTGGAGACAACCGAGTGTGAGGAACTCTGGCCTGTTTGAGGCTTAGCACCCAGCTGTGTAGTGGCTTTGGCCTTGTGTAAGATAGATTTAAACAAGCTAGGCTTGAAAAGGCCAGAGAAGGCTGGGGCATCCGGAGGGAGATCCTCGTCCTCCAAGAGCTCCTGCTCCTCCTGGTCTTGGTCCTCCAAGACAGAGACCTCACTAATTACGAAGGATTCCAGGGAAAGAGGGTGGACCCTGCAGCTAACGCTAGAGGTTTCCTTCCTGGATGTGGGCGGAACCTGTTTATTGGGCACCTGATCCCTCCTCTGTAACCCTTCGGCTATGCCCTGGAAAATGGCTCAGGCGATAACTGCCTGCATTTGGGGGGATAGCTCGGGCTCCTGATCTTCTGTAGGCCTATCCTCGTCCTTAGCCCTGAAGGAAGATGGTCCATGACTCTCAGAGGGTGGGGGTGGCACCCACCCCTGATGTGGGGCCGTGTTCCTAGGCTCAGATGCAGCGGAGGGTGCAGGGGAACTAGAATCCATTAGAGAATTGTTGGATGACAAATCCTGTGACTCCACCTCCTCCTCAATGACCCATAGGGGGTCTCTAATGGGAGAGGGGGGAGGGACCGACGCAACCCATGCCATGGTCTGCGGGCTGCTCTTTGCCGCCTGGCGCTGGGCCTTCTGAAATTGTTTTTCAAGGGCCCTGTATCTGCATTCCTATCCATAGCTGTGGATGATCTTTGGTAGGGATGACTGCCAGTACCTGCCACCATGCCCTGCCTAGACTTCCTGCCCTTGCCTGGGCTCTTGGCCTGACTAGGGTTTTGCGGGGGACCTGGTCTACCGTGGCAGGATGAAGATGAACCAGGCTGCTCTGGATTTGCAGAGGCAGATGTTTCAGCCATCTCGATCCAGCGAAAATTTGACGAAAGGCAGCTGGCTTTTAGGGCTGGAGATGTCTGCTGCAGCGGAAGTAGTCAGACAGTCCAGGAACCAATCAATCAATCACTCAATTGGGGAATGGCCATAGGAGGTTGTGTGACCTAACAGATCAATCAGAGAGGGGAAAAAAACTAATTCACCCTCTCTGTGCCGGTGAATGACCAGTAGGCGGCCAAAGCACCAGCTGAACATAATGAGTGGCTGTGACCCAGCCGGAGCCCCGAAAAGGGTCAGCTGGCCACTCGACAATGATCTGTAGCGGAGACGGACAAGCGGCAAGGCAAAAGTCAAAGGCAAAAAAAGGGTGCGAAAAATGCTCCTTTAAAATGGCTGCTGCACCGAGGAGAGGGTGAAGGCAAGAAAATGGCGGCCACTAGTTGTAAAGGCGGCTGCACCCTTCTCCACAGTGAGGCGGCAATCCAAGAAGTAAAAATGCGAACCACTGCCCGCTCCCGCTCCCCACAGCCACAAAGAGCCGTGCTGCTGTCGGGCAGAGAAAAACTTTCCTGATGAATCTCCGCTGCCGTCCTCAAGCGGCGCCGTTAACAGAGCACCCTCCATGTCTGTTCCTACCTCAATGAAGCTGTCAGAGCTAGAAAAATTAGAGAAAAAATGGGGGAAAAACTACAAAAATAGAGAAAAAGATACCTAAAGCTAAGAAATCAAAAGGTAAGGCAAAAAAGGCAAAAAAGGAAAAGAAGAAAAATTTCCTAATTTTTTCTAAAGGAGAGTCCAAGCCAGAATTAAATTAAATTTGGAGCTCCCAAATTCAATCCTTGACAGGCCAGACTGAGGAAAAAATCTGGCGTTAAGGAAGACCAGGAGGCATGGCAATGAAAAAAGATTCCTCAGTTCTAGGGCAACCAGACTAATTTAATTCATGCTTGGACTCTCCAAGCAGTGCACAGGAAAAAGGAAATGTCAACGGTTATGCCTTTCTCTTATGCACTTCTTTTATCTTATACATAAAGAGGAAAAAGCAAATCTTCTCTAAGTATCTGAAATTTTGTCTTCAGAACTCTAGAAGGAAGGGCATAACATAATGCATTCCAATTGGAATCATCATCCTATTTAATCAATGGATAATGCAGTAAAATCAATAGTTAAACTAATTTGATGTAAAGTAAATTTAAAATGTGACCGTAATAAAGAAATCAACATAGGAAGACTCATTCCCATAGATAATCTAGTAAAATAGAAGCCACAATCCCTATCAAACCTATTGAATTAATATTTGATTTTCTGTATTAAAGAAAAAAGTTGGGGCGGGAGAGAGGGAGGAGGAAGAAGAAAATAACTTTCCAGATCAAATATTATAAAAAGTCTTCATATATTACTATTATATTTGTATGAAAATTGCAGATGCTAAGAACATCTATCAAACAGTATGGACATTTATTTTCCATTCACAGAGGAACTTTTTTCCAAATAAAAACTAAAAAAAGCAAAAGAAAATCTGTAAAAAGCAAAAATTCTTTTTGTAAATGCAGTGCTGAATGCTATATATAATAATTTAAATGACTTCTGTCTTTGTTGTTGGATTGATGAAACTTGTTTTTGTGGATCAGATATTTTGGGAGTATTTACTTATTGAAATCTAATAAAATCTAATAAAATTAGCACACAAAGTTATACATATACATACACGCTTGTATGTAATTTTATTAGATTTCAATAATTAGTAAGTATCCCCAAAATATCTGATCCATAAAAACAAGAGTTTCATCAATCCAACAACAAAGACAGGAATCATTTATTTTTTATGGGTATAAATATTTAAATGATCTTGATTGCAAATAGTCTACTCTACCAGATATTCTCTTAATAAATTGTTATAATTCTACATAATTCCTTAATACTTATTTATGAAATAAGAGGTGTAAAATTTTTGCGAAACCAAATCTAAGTTCGAATTTTCAACTTTATTCTTATATTGCCATACAGTAATAGAGAGAATGGTTTAGGAAACCCTAGTCACTTTGTTTGGACCATAGTGCTTTCCCCTTCTTTTATTCTAGGCTTAAAACAAAGTTCAGTGGGGCATCAAAGTGCCTCAGTCTTAAATTACAGTCTGTACTTTAAAATAGAATGGATGCACAATATGTTCCTGAAGCTAGAGGGTGGGAGTGTTATTCACTGAAAATTGAAGGCTTGTTGAGTCAATAATCTTCTTTAACAATTTTCAGCTAAAATTTCTTGACCCAAACAAAGAAAACCAGTCCATTCAGTTATTTTACAATATTGCTGAAGGAAGCAAAATAAAAGAAGGAAAAAACACTATTCATTCCATACTGGGTAAAAACAATGTGACATTTCAAGCACAAAAATTACACAATAAAAACTTTCCTTATTTTAATTTATCATATTTCCAAATAGTTATTTTCAACACAAATACTGAATAAAAGTAAATAACCAGGGGTAATGATTGGTACCAAAATCTGTTCATGTATCAGTTGCAGGCTATATTTAACTCACATTATCAAGAACTAGCTTGTTGACATTTCTGCAAATCAGCAATAATATCCCTAAATAGTAAGGTATTTTACTCATTCTTTTATTCCTTTTGTTTGTAAATTCATCTGCAAATTTGGCTTGCAAAATAAATGTGAATCAAATCTGCTAGTTTTTAAATTCTAATAGCTTTTGAATTCTAGAGGCACTGCAGCAGCTCTCCCTACATTATTTTATATTTCATTTTGTGTTTAAAGCAAAGGCTACACAGCAGAAATTGTTGCAAAAACTATTATAATGTGTCCTTGGAAAGTGTCCTACTATGTGTCCTAATATAAAGGCTGGTTTGTATACATTTTTAGCCTTTAAACTGGCTGTTTACCAACACAATGGAAAGAGAGGACAATAGGATTTTGTGCAGTCAAGGTTTTATTTGTTGTTTAAAATGTTTAGCTTAATGTTCCTTACAAGTTATGTAACTGCAAATTAACTGTAATTTCTTTTTGTTTTTTAAATATTACTTAATATTTTCTCTTTATTTCCTTTTTTTTTCTTTTGCATTTTGGTATTTTAGAAATATTTTGTGTCATTTCTTGTGTTTTAAAGCAATAAAATATAAAAATAAAAACAGGGACCGAATTAGTGCTACTATCCTATAAACTCAGTTACAGTAAAACACATTGATGCTCTTGTGGGAACAAATGATTAATATTCACAGGCAACAGTAGTGGGGAAGTCACTTGTACCTTTATGGCTTTCAACTCTGTGAACAATTCCCAGCTGCATGAGACAGGGCATTGAAGAACAAAGAGTATAAAAAAGTCTGAAGCATCTAACTGTGCATCATTTTAGTAGAGGTTTTATGCCTCTGTGCAGTTCTTCTCTGTTATCTATGCCAGCCTTTTTAGTCCCTTCCCATATTTTGTTCTAGTGCGTAAGAGTTCAAAGCCAGAGTCCTGAATGCTGGATTTGCAAATATAGTTGCTTGAGTTGTTTGTAAAAAAACCAACAAACGAATCCTGATCAATCTACCAGCTGAACAACTATGAAATTACACTGGTGCCTTCCCCAATTATTCACTTGCTATTTCCCTATAAAATTAAGGTTTATATATCTGTGATGTATGTATGTGTGTGTGTGTGTATGCTTGTAAAACAAAAGGTAAAATTCAGGATATTTCTATGTAGAAACTAAAAGTACTCAGAAAATAAAATTGACCATTTAAATTAATAGTAACCAAAATTGATTATAAAAATCTAACTTTGTCACGATAATTTAACAGCAGCAGAATTACTAGGATGGAATTATCAATGAAGATATCGGTGTTCATTAGATTTAACATTTTGCCAAATCTCTTCCAAACACCAGTGAAGTAGCAAATATTTTTTTAAAGTATATATTTTTTATCACTTAACTACTTAGAATACTTTTGTTAATACGATTCATGAAATTCCTTTGGCATGTATTGATTTGAAAACATGAAGTGCATCATGGGAAACATTTTAATAACAATTTATTTTATAATATTTTATTCATTTTAGAATTTAAAAATATTGACTATTTGGTTTAATTCTGTTAGCAAAGCTTGAAGAGCAAATCCTTATCTGCAATATTCTCAGAAGCTCAATCATCTTCTTCATCATTATCATCATTTTAGCCATTGTCTATCCACTGCATTGCAAGATTTAAATATATATGTTAAACAAACTGAACACTCATTTTTCAAATATTAAAAAAAATACTTGGGAAATACAGTACTTTAAATGGCCACCTAATATCCTTTACTCCTTGGCTCTGTTTTTTATGTGAAAGGATGTTTCAAAAATATAAACCATTAGTTGCTTTAGAAAGTTGTTTACTTCCACCCTTCAGAGAGGTTTTCCAAACATTTTGTGGTGCATGCAAGCCCTGCTAAAGAGTTCACTAGTTGTTCTACTTCCTTCACACATTATATATAAAAATCTTGGCACAAATGTTCCTGTAAAATTCAAGGCAGATGAATTTGTACTGTGGGCTGGAAACAAATGGCTACAAACAAACCATATTTTCATTAGCTAATCCTAATGACTTGTCAAACAGTATAATAAATTATCTTTCCTTTTGCTCCTCAATTATCTAAACAGTTTGACCTAGATGGATTTGAATGTGTGTCAAGTCTTTAAGAATCCAATTAAAAATCACATATTCTAATGCTTCTAGAATTTTTATTTAGTTCACCATTATGAGGCAGTATCTCACTTTTATATACTTTACTTGATCAGAGGAAAATAATGGATCAAGGTGAAATTCGCAGGGGAGCAGCAACCAAATGGCTGGTTCACACTAGGAGTAAAATTCCACGCTATGTTTCTGCTGCTGCCACATGTGCCCCTTCCATTACCCTCATAATTTGGTCTGGAGAATCTCCCAATTTATCTAAACATTTTAGGAAAATGCAAAGCCTGAGGATAGTACTCTGCACAGTCTCTTCATTTTTCACATATATGCTGTTGGTCAGCCACAAATATATGGCAGAAAAACATGGACATAACTATACTGTTAGGTAGCTTCTCGCTAGTTTTGTAACTTCTATTATTTTACAAATATTCAATGGAACAGATGAAATAATATTACTTGCTCACCTGAAGTTTCTTGCTCTCACTTAGAAGTTTTGTTTTCATGTACCCAACTCAAATTCATGGTACCTGAATTATACTCCATCCAAGTGGAATATAATTATCCTTTGTTTTTATACTTTCTTGGATTTTGTAATACGGAATTAAATAAATCATAGATATTACAACAACTGCAGACATATTTTTGTTTTATTTGTATCTAAAAATGTATGTATATAAGATGAGAAGTAACTTAGAACTGAGGAGAAATTTCCTGACAGTTAGAACAATTAGTCAGTGGAACAGTTTGCCTCCAGAAGTTGTGAATGCCCCAACACTGGAAGTGTTGGATAGCCGTTTGTCTTTGTCTGAATATAATTACAAATGAGTCTCAAAGAAATATAAAATCAAAATGTACTTGATAAAGATAATAATTCTCTACTTAAATGCCCTGATAAAGCTTCAATCTGGAAAGATTCTTCATCAACCTGAAAGATCAAAGTCTAATTTCTGATAGGAGGATATTAGCCATAGAAGATTTTGAAGACTGAACATGCAAATTTACTATCAAGACACTGATATTAATAAAGTATAGAAAACTAAAAAAAAAAGTAAATAGCTATAGAAATCCTGAATTTTGGTAAGTAGGGATGTTTATTGTCTTCTCCAAAGCATTACTAATATTTTACTATTTTGAAAACAATGCTATTCTTAAAAGAACTAAATATAACTATTACCTACATGAACACTCTCAGTGGGTTGCTCTTATAGACTTGAATTTAATTTTAAACATTTTGACATCCATATAAATCCCAACAAGTTTAATGAGCCTTACTTTTTAATCAATGGTATTAGTTCTAATATGTGTTTCTACAAAGCAGCCATAAGCAAACTCTTTGGATTACAATGTAAGTTTACTATTAGTATATTACATTTTCCAAATTTCATCATCATCACCATTGTACTTTTCTGAATAACTCTAACAATATGGATTAAATAACATATTGTTTTAAAATTACGTAAATTTTGAATATATTGCCAGTCACATTCAAATACATTCAGCAAAATTAATATTGTAATTAAGAGGTGACAAGAATATTCATATGGTTTTTTATCCCACTTATTCATGTTTTCAATATTGCTTGAATATGATATGCTGACATGATACACTACAAAATAATTAGGTCATGCTGTCATAGCGTGAAAAACATGGTTTGTACATATCCACAATAATGATCTGTGTCTGAGATTCATCCACTAAAATGTATTAAGAGAAGCACTAAATTCAAGCAATGACTGTTTGAGATATAAAATATACAGCAGAACATTTTATAAAATTATATTTTGTTTTAAAGCATAAATGTTTAATATTAATATAGTTTTATACTTTTCTGGATTATAAAGTTCAACAGTATCCATAAGCACATCAGAAAGGATTATTATTCTGACATAATTAAAATGACTTAAGCATTTATTATTATTTAAAGATTATCCAATATTTATTATATAAATATTATGATATATTAAAACATAGCATAAAAATAACTAGCTTTCTTTGGTAATTAATTTCACAATAAATACATGCATGTAAATAAAATCCAAGGATAATTCTGATATTGGAGCTCTTGAAATAGGAGAAAACATTAAATGTAAGTTTTACTAGAAATTATTATTTTCAATGTAAAGTATGAAACTATCAAATGGCAACAAATTTCTTACTGGTAAACTTGAAGGCCTCTCTTGTTGGATTAGGGTCAGTTCTTCATGGTTAGGTTTGTTCTGGGTGACTGGGGGTTGAGACCTAGTTCCATAGCCTTCCTGAGACATTTCCTAGATAAAATATACATTTACATGTTAGTAATAGGAAATACTAGCAATGATAAAGGAAAGAAAGGGAGAACAATTAATTATAGGACTGATCAAGTTCTATGTTGATGCCTTTCCACCCCCCCTCCCCACAATTTCAACTAAACCTCAGTATACTCTCTATTTGCTTTGCACACATATTCAGTACATACAGTACAGTGGTGGGCTGCAGGTGGTACGCCCCGGTACTGGTGCACCGGAACCTGTCCGGAGCACCGGGTATCTTTCCGATACGGTGCTCTGAAGGGCCCATCCGCCCGCCCAAGCTCCTTACCTGTCCTTTAAGCCTTTGGAGCTTCCGCACATACAGCACCTACGCAACGCTCCACTGAGCATTTGGAGCCTTGCGGAGGCGTCACAGGCAGGTACGACGCATGCCGGGCCCCTTTCCAACCGTACCGGTTGGAACGGGATCCAGAACCCACCACTGATACAGTATATACATGCTATAGCTCTAAAGAAAGCATCCTATAGATTTCAGAGTGCATCCTATTTGATTAAAAACAAGTTGTAGTGACGAGAATTTAATAGCATGCCATTTGTTAATATTGTATACAGGTTCAATTCAATTTAACTCTAGAGCAAAGTCAAATTATACTGCTTGGGGATGGAAAAATATAAATGAACACTGAATAGTAAAAATGGTTACTAGATATTGTACCTCTGCTTTTTCAGAAGATTTTATGTTTTTCTTTTTTTTTTCTAGCAGAACAACCAGATTCTGTGACAGCTTTGTTCCCTATGCCATCTGTCTGCTAAACTTGCAAGATTCATTTTTCTTGCCATGTACATGTATCTAGAATCTAGATTGTGTGGTTTTTCTGTGTCATATAATATATGTGGGTATATGCTCATTCATTCATTCATTCATTCATTCATTCATTCATTCATTCATGTTTATGTAGTGTATATTGGAGGTGGTGACCCTTTGAGAGCTGTATGCAATGAAATTTCATTGTAATGTATGCTGATTGGTCTACATTCAAAATGACAATACAGTTATTCTAAGTCTTTAGCAAACTGAATACACGGGGTGGGGCAACCATTGGCTAAAGATGGAACTGCTGCTCCAAGCTTGATATTGTCTTCCCTAGCCATTTTGTTAGAAAATTGTATAAGGCTACTTTGAAGTTGTGGGAAGAGAATATTTTATCTTTCTATAACTATATATAACAGCCTCCTTCAGAATAGTATAAATATCAGAAGACTCCTGAATTAGCATTAAAGGAATAATCAAAGCACCATTAAAAAAAACAATAAATTAAATGTTTAACAAAATTAAACAGAACTGATTTGTCCATAGCACATGAAGTAGATCATGCAGCCTTTAGGATAGATAAATATTCCCTATATTTCTGTCACAATCCCTCTATGATATTGTCTTAAGAGTGCAGATTGGGGTTTTAGGAAAGTTCAATTTACGTCTGTGTGAATAGATGTTATTTCTACAGTGGTCTAAATCAAACTGCAAAAATCAATCTATGTCAATGGGATTTATTTGGACTACAGTATAATATTCAAGTGGAAGTCAGAGAAATAAAAGAACAACCAGGCTTAACTTCCAAGAATAAAGGATAACTTTTTTCCCCATTCCCTACAATCGTATACAATTCCTGGAGACTGCCTGGATGAATTTCTGCCATTTTCCTGGCAAGGTTTTTCAAAAGTGGATTGCTACTGTCTCCTTCTTAGGGCTAAGAGAAAGCGACTGGCCCAAGGTCAGCCATCTGGTTTTGTGTCTAAGGTGGGACTAGAACCCATGGTCTCCCTGTTTCTAGTCTGATGCCTTAACCACTACATCACATTGGCTCTTGAGGATAAATCAACATAACTTTAATTTCAAAAGGAGATGAGACTTTATTGTTTGTTTATCTTTCTTCCCTATTGGTTAATAAATTATTACTTTAATTTCTTTTTCTCTCTTGCCTTTTAGTTGGTAATTTTAATAAACAACTGAATGGAACAATTATTTTTACATGAATCATAATTAGCATTGAAAACATGGAAATAATTTTTAAACAGCACTTTCAACAGTTATGGCATTGCTTCTTATTGGTATTCTGTCTGGAGAGGCAAAATGAGTTGATCAACTGATTGGCCTTCTGCCATTACCACAAGACTAGCTGGTTAAAGATTTGCTGTGTGCATTAAACAGGTACCAAGAGAAGATGGGAAAGGCAGTGAAAGGTTCTTAATCTTTGAAGAGGGGCTGCATTTGGAGATGGATTTCCTTTTCGGGGAAGTTGGTTGAGAAGGTAGCTGTTATGACAGCTTCTTAGGATCTTGGATCATCAGGATTCTGACCTGATATGGGATGGAAACAACATTATTTACACTTTTTGATGATCTCTGCTGTAGGCAGGATGTGGGTTGTGAATCCATCCTTGCCCTATTTGAACTCAGGCTTTTAACCATCAATCTTGGTATCCTTCTCATTGGCTTAGAAGATTGGGGTTGGGTGGTGCGATGTTGTGAGGTGCTTATGTTGATCTTTCCCCTTTCTTGATTGATGATGATTGGCGGGGATAGGTCTCAGCTCCTACTGTGTGGGAGGAGCCAAAGAGTTCCATGTTCTCTCCTGCTTGATTTAACAGTTATATAAGGCTGCTGTGTGAGGTCATTCATCATCACGATGTGAGGTACCAGTATGTTAATGATACCTAATTACATATTTCTGCCCCAGCAAATAAAGTGATGCCAAGAACATCACTTAATTATCCAGGTGTCTATGGAGATTCTCAGTCATCCAGGTCATGGTTGTCCCAAAGGCCCCTTTTTTTCAAGATGCAACTGGACTTTCTTGCTTTTCTTTGAAGATGTTTTGCATCTCAACCAAGAAGCTTCTTCAGCTCCGACTTCCCCACCATCCAGTCAGAACAGAAGAAACTTCTTGGATGAGAAGAAAACCATCTTCAAAGAAAAACAAGAAAGTCCAGTTGCCTCTTGAAAAAAGCATCTTTGGACATCTTATCCTGATGAGAGTCTGAATGGGGAACAACGGACTTCAGCTGAAACTCAGCAATACACAGTAGCTTTGGGGTCTAGGTTTTAGGACTATGCCATTTTTGGTGCTCGATGGGGTTGCACTGCCCCAGATAGACCCAGTATGGGATTAAAGCTCTCCCAGATGTACGATATCTGCTCAAAGAGTACATAGCATTTGTGGCTAGAAGGATCTTTGCACAGCTTCATGTTGTGCATCAACTGCACCCAGCCTTAGATTGAGAGATTCTGCTCAAAATCTCTCATGCCTTGGTCACC
The DNA here is from genome assembly GCF_964273705.1 of Natrix helvetica. Lineage (NCBI taxonomy): Eukaryota > Metazoa > Chordata > Lepidosauria > Squamata > Natricidae > Natrix > Natrix helvetica. The sequence continues at coordinate 210,046,042 of NC_138552.1, read as the reverse complement.
TTCAGATTGAACTACTACAATGTGCTCTATATGGAGCTGCCCTGGAAGCTTCAGCTCGTGGAAAAATGCAATACAGCCAGTTATGTGTGCTCCCACAACATGAGCTGCTTTGGCCACAAATCTGATTGCAAATCCAATGCAAAGTGCTAGTTTAAAACCCTTCATGGCAGGGGGCTAATTACCTCTACTCAATTACATCTTCCTTATTGTATCTGTCCATTGCACTGGATCTGGCAGAGAAAGCACGCTCGGGGTACCATTTTCTAGGGATTTGATTTTGGTGAGTCTGGGAGATGGGTTTCCTCTCCGTGATTTCTGCATCATTATGAGACATTCTTCTCCCCTCACACAAGTCAAGTTAGCTCCATCACTGGTAACATTCAAGAAGTCCCTCAAGACCTTGCTATGTCATCAGGATTGGGTGTCCCAGAGAAATGGCAATATTCTTAAAATGGCTCCACTCTTATGGTTGATATATTTACTTTCTCCATGTCTTGTAGGTTTGTATATTTTAATTTTTAATTGTATTTTAATTGTCAATAATGATTATTTTATACTCTGTACTAATTGTTTTTATGTATTGTTGTTTTAGTTTATTGTTGTACTGTCGAAGGTTGCCCGTGGTGAGATGGGCAGCCATATAAATTTAATAAATAAAAACATAATTTATTATTTATTTATAACATTTATTGGCCACCCATCTTATCTCACTCGCTATTTTTTATTATAAATAAATGAAATAAAAATGTTACCAAAGGGTTCCTCCAAATGCAAAATATAAATTTGTATTTTTAATCATCACTGTCTTCTCATTTTGACAGATTAAGAGAAATAACAATTTTTGTTCCAATTTAAATGGAAGTTTAGTGCAGTCAAGTCAGCTAATAATCATAGTTCAGTTTAGTAATTTCATTTATTCTGATTGCTAGCGTAAAAATGTCAATTGCAGTTTCTATAATGTAAAACAGATAGTGTTGGATTTAAAAAGTTGTAATGAAACTAATCAGCTTCTTTTTTGACTTCTATTCTTCTTTTAACTATGTGCCAAAAATAATCTTAGAAATCCAGCTTTTCCCTTTGGTTATCACCAGTTAGGTTTAAGAGTGACAGACGCTGATGGATGAGTGATTATTAGTTTTGATCACCCCCTCTTCCTCCTCCTACATTGACACAGCCTTCCTGCTGGGTAGGCTAGCATGATTTAAATCAACAAATGGCATTCAGCCCTCCCTCAGTTAAAAAGCAAGATAGCTTTCTAGTAGGCCAGTGCTTCTCAAATAGTGGGGCGGGCCCCCCAGGGGGGGCGCGAGGCTCCGTAAAGGGGGGCTCAGCTCAAATTATTTTATATATTTTTGTTTTGCAGGTTAAAGTTTTTTTTAATATTGTGTTCCTTTAAATCCTGTGCTCCTTTAAATCTTTTCTGCTACAGTTAATAAAGCTATTCTTTGTTGTAAATTGATCCACATTTCTTTCTTTTTTTATTCTCTTATACGTTAATAAGGATACAGTGTTATGCAGAGGTGTACTTATAACAATTTTATAGACAAATGATACTATTTACAGTCGCGCGGGGGGGCACAAAATGTTTTCTTCTTCCTAGGGGGGGCATGACAGAAAATAATTGAGAAGCACTGTAGTAGGCTAACAAATGAGCAACATTTTTCCCCTTTAAATTTACATCCAACCTCAGATAATAGTGTCTCTAATAAACCCTCTGCAACATTACAATGGAGTTGAGCTTAAAGTTTGAAAACACGCAGTCAAAGTGGAGAGGAGAGAGACAGTGACAAAGAAAAGGATTGTAGAGGTAAAGAACCAGACCTATATTCTGCATTTTTCGTAGCCAGTTCCTAACATGGAGAGGGAAAATAGTTTAGATTTAAAAGCCTTACTAGTAGTCTAAGAATAAAAAAAATCATCAGATGATAAGTTAAGACTTAAAGAATACTGCCTTTAACAATAAAACAGCATGAATTTCTATGCAATATTAAGTGCAGAGTCTTGTTACTACTTGTATTACAGTGTAACCATTTCCTAATGCATCTCAGACTATTAGCTTTGTAAAATATGATCACGAATTACATTGTTATCCTATTCCAGGCCTCACATAAGTATTTTTGCATTGCCATTGAAGACCAATTCATTTAAACTGCATATTGAATCAGATCCCTCCATTAAAATATACATGTGAATTTCTTACATAATTATATTGATTTATTTGTTTAAAAGTTACATCACCAAATATTTTGGAAATAACACATTACATAGATTTTCTAACTTGTCTAATTTTTGCTTGAGAAAAAAAAATGTTTTTACTTGGGTGAAATATGTTAGAAAGTGAGAAGGCTTTGTATTGTACAGCAATGCTACTTTAATCTAGGTCAATTTTCCACAAAAGTTCTAACAGAAGAAAAATACTCTCAGTAAATTCAATCCAGTAAACCTATCAATTTTAACTGGAAAGGGCATTTAAAAGTATGAACACATGAACCCATACTGAAGAGGTCCTGTTCTTTATAAATGGCAAATTAATCATCTACTTATTAATTATAAATTATTATCTACTAAGACTGTATTACTTTTACTCTTCCTTCCTAGTACCTTTCTCTTTCACTTATGACTATAACCATGTTGCTTATATCTTTAAATTTTATATTATCTTCTTTGTTTCCTAGTATAATTTGATTGCTTATTAGTAACTTATGACTATCACTAAGTGTTGTATCTTATGATCCTTGATTAATGTATTCTATTTTATTTTTCTTTATGTACACTGAGAGTATATGCATCAAAGACAAATTCTTTGTGTGTCCAATCACACTTAGCCAATAAAGAATCTATTCTATTATAAATAAAGAATAAAGAATAAAGAATCTATTCTATTATAAATACTGGGAGCTGCTGATCAAGCATGCTTTTTATAAATCATTTTCCCCCTTCCAATTTTGCCTGGTTTATCTGTCTTTCTGTCATTAAATATTGGTATGTGATTTTAAACATGTTAAGACCAGGGATCTTATTCGCAAGTAGTAAAGTTGTAAACCTCCGATGATGTTATTTGTTTAGAAATTGCTATGTCACTAGAATACAAGAATACTTTTGGCAAAAAGAAATGAGAAGCCAAATTAGAGGACATGGCAAGCTGGATAATCCTGGTAACTTCTGGTGAGGACAAGGTGAGCTAGCCGTCCCTGAGGGACAGGGATGATATTACAGCACACATTATTAGCTGGAGAGTGGCTCCTGTATTGTGGCTCTGCAAATCTATCTGGAGAAAGGAAGGATTCTGAGGTAGCCCACATGTACTCTATACAGCTCCTCTACAACTCTACAACTTCATTAAAGCTACTTTAAAGTGAAGAGATAGCATAGGCATCTGACATCAGATTTCCTAAACCAAGTTTGGAACAACAGTATAACCTCAAAGGATAGACACAGAATTTCAGTCTTAATGACATTTGGAAATTACCACTTTAGATTTAATTCTTGATTGGTGAGGACATAGAAAAGGGAAGGATGTATGATAAATATATTATATAAACATATATACAAGGATGTATAGATTTTTTTTTGTTCTCATGTGCATCAAACTTGCAGAGAGGCAGATAAATTTGGATGATAAGTACAGGCTTTAAAGTACTTGGCTAAAATTTGCATTCAGATTTTCTCTATTTTGGCAGACACTCACAGACTCATCAATTATCAATTCTAAAATAGCTGAAAATGCAATTTCAGAATGCATTATGAGTTTCTTTCCAACTAGGGCACAGGGCACAATGCACAGGAAGCAACATTCTGTAAAGCCACTTTAAAGTGCCTGCAAGAATTAGTGGCATAGAAGCCCAAGTAAACAAATAAGCAAATAAATAAATAAGGTTTGAAAAACATAGCTGTATATTCTTCAAATCGCTATATTGCAATCAACAGGATTTGGAGGGAAGAATTGGTAAAAAGCAGAAAGATGAGATTTAAAATATGATCCATCTATTAAATAATATGGTACTTGTGTTTTACTTTTATAAAAACCTTTAGGATAAAAAATATGAAATGGGAAATAAATTAGTTCAATTAAAGGATGTTGTTTTCTTAGGAAATAACTCGGCAAATACTTCTAAATAAGATCAGACAAAAAAATACTATACCTTACAAAACGATCATTCACATAATTAAGTGTGCTTATCCAACTTAATATAGCATTTACAAAATTCTGATTTAATAAATTATTTACAGCCTCTATTTCAGAATAATACACAGAAGATACATTCATGAATGCTGTCCAGAATTTAGAATTAACCCTACATAGTTGAAAGATTTGGCAAGGATATTATTATTATTTAAGTTTTAATCTTCAATTTGATTCACGGTTTGGGATTGGTAAAAACTTAAAAGTTCAAATCTTAACCAAGGACCTAAGAGCTATTAAGGTAGCATCTGTGTATATAGGCAGTTCTGAATAGGGTTTGTTTTTTTCTTGCAAAGTCAGAATAGTCAGGTTTAATAAGTTCAAATTTTCCATGTATCTACAGTAGGCGGTGCTTTCAATATTGCTTCAAGGCAGTGGTGGGTTTCAAATTTTTTTTAGAACCTATTCTGGAGAAAGAAAGAAGGTGTGCGAGAAAGCAGCCCCACTGCCCAAACATGTGAAGGAAGGAAGCGGCAATTTCCTTTGCCCTTGGCTACGCGCACCTCTTTTCGTTCTCCGCCTGCCCGAACGAGTGAAGGAGGCAGGCAGAGAATGACCATTGGCTTACCTGAAGGGTCGTTTTCTGTGCAATGCGAGGAGAGTCCAAGCATGGGTTAAACTCAGCCAATCTGCCCAGGACTGAATTAAAACCACGCCTCTGGTGTTGCCTGGACTGCCAGTTTTTTCAATGAAGGCGTGGATCTGTACGCATTGAAAGTACAAGAAAGTCCATAAAATGTCCAAAATATGTATTGAACAGCTGAGAAAGACCCCAGGGTGGGGTTGGACTCTCCTCGCAGTGCACAGAAAATGACCCTTCAGGTAAACCAATGGTCATTTTCCTGTGCGCTGCTTGGAAAGTCCAAGCATGGGACATACCCAAGCTAAATGTCACTAGGGTGGGAAGCTGATGAGTCGAAGGTCTCTCCACTGGTATGAATACCCTGTAGGACACGCCTCCCAAATGCCCCCTTCGCAGAAGCGAATTTGTCCAATTTATAGTTCCAAACAAACGGAGATAAGGAAGTCGAAGTTGCCGCCCTGCAAATCTCCTTTATTGGTGCCTGAGTCGCCAAGGCTGCATTGGTGGTGGTGCTCCTAGTAGAATGTGTGGTAATATGGCATGGCACTGGTCTGGATTGCAGGACATGAGCGAAGGCAATGCATGTGCGCAGCCAACGTCCGATGGTAGAGGAAGAGACTTTGCGGCCTTTGGATGCAGGTTGACATGAAGAGTGACTCAGAACGTCTGAACGTTTCTGTGCGCTTGATGTACCTATGTCTTGAGCCCCTCAAGTAGGTCAGGGGGAAGTTCAGAGGAGTGAGTGTGTGCACCAGCGCGTCCACAGGATGCAACTTCAATAAGTCCTCCAAACTAGCACCTACAGTGTATAGCTTCCTGTCACTACCACTGGGGGTGGCAAGGGTGCCAGGTTGCGCCCACTGCCTCTGTACTACATTTAGGAACAACTTTGGGAGAGATACTTTTTCCTGCAGTTGAACCAGTTCCTCGAAGAGGCCCTCACTGAGGTCTGTGGAATCTGGAGCTGTCTGGTCAGGGGTGGAAGACCCAATCGGGTCGAGGCTTTAGCCTTACCTAAGACAGTTTTGAAGCTACCATGTTTGAACAAGCCAGCACATGCAGGCTTGTCAGGGACAGCACCTTCATCCCCTGAAAATTCGGGCATCTGCCCTGGAAGGATGTCCTCCTCCCAATCCGACTCCCCGCTGTCCAGCGAAGAATGGGGCCTGGTCTGCCCTCTGCAGGTCAGAGGGACCTGGGGTAGGCCTAGGTTTCTGTGCGTGCTTGGCCTTGCACTGCATGCCAGCCTCAATTCCCTGATTAATGGCCCTGGCAATGACCTCCTGCATTTCTGTGGAAAGCTTGGGGCCCCGATCCTCCTCGGGGAGGGCCCTTTTCGGCAGTGGGGGTAAGGCCAGCTGAGGGGCTAAGGATCCCACTGGTGCGACCTCCTCCTCCTCCTCCAGATGGCAATCAAAGAGGTCAGCATGCTCAGTCACCGAGGGCCAGGGGGAACCTGCTGTGACCAAAGAAACCTCATGGGAGAATTCCTGTTCCTCATCCTCACTGTCTGAGACAGGAGGGGTGGGCCTGACGCGATCCATCAGAGAGGCCTCTCTGGCAGGCTCCTGAGGGGGGACTGTGGCCTGAGAGAATTGTTTCTCCAGCGCCTTCTGGTGGTGTAAGGCATCCCTGCCCTGGCCCTGCTTCCAGCCCTGCCTGGAAGAAGGCAACATTTCCTTAAGAGCTCCCTAGCTGCCCTGCCAGCTTGCCTGGAGACATTCCTGCTAGTAGAGGGGCCCAGCTGCTCAAAAACCCCGGGACCTTGCTCTGCTATCTCTGCCTGGTGGGCCCCTTGCAAAGCAGTAGGTAGACCTGAGACTGAATCACTCACCATCTGGTACCACAGCAAACAAGAGGCTGAAGTTCTCCTGCAATGGAGACAATGAGGCCACAGGGTGAAGCCGATAAAGGAGGGGGGAAAATTCCCTGGTGCGAGCTAAACTGCTCCCAGCACCAGTGTAGAAGATATCTGAAGGGGTATGACCAGGAGAGGTCATAGAAACCCCCTTAGCCACTCAGGCTGTTTGTCCGGCTAAGGAGCAGACCTTAGCCAGACAAACAAAGGCCAAAAGGATTTGGACAGGAAAGCTCCCTGATGTAATCTGTGCAGAGCTAGGCGAGCCGGCAGGCTATCTCCACAAAAGCACACCCAACAGTAAAGAAAAAAGGGCCGCAGCTACAAAAAACGCCCCCCAAAAGTCCTTCGTGACAAATTTAGACCTCAAAATGGCCACTGTGCCAAAAATGAAGGTCCAAAATGGCCACTGCGCCAAAAGGAAGTTCCAAAAGGAAGCTCCAAAATGGCCACCATTAGCAAGGAGACTCCAAAAACCTCTGACGCTAGCAGTGAGGGGCTCTAAATCTCTGCTGGCTGAGGCTGCAGCCTTAAAAACAGCCGATTCCAGATGCGGCGGACCTGCGGCGATAGCGTGGAGCTCTGCATGCCGACCATGTGCTCCTCACCTCTGATAGCCTGATGGACAGTAGCAGGCGCCCCGGCAACCCCAGGACACTTGAAACTGTACTGGTGAGACAAAAAAGGAAAAAACTCACCAAGCCTGCTCTCTGGGAAGAAAAAAGAAAAAAAGGTAAAAGGGAGAAAAAGTTTACAGCAAAAACAAAAAAAGAGAGTCCAAGCAATCTGCCTAGAACTGAGAGAAAATGAAAATGCGTCCACCGGGCTTTGACTGAATTGAAAAAACTGGCAGTTAAGGCAACACCAGAGGCATGGCTAAAGTTTCAATTCAGTCCTGGGCAGATTGGCTGATTTTAACCCATGCTTAGAGAATCTAAGCAGCGCATCAGAAAACAAAAGGAGGTCGCGTAGCCAAGGCAAAGGAGCCTGCCGCTAGCTTCCTTCAGGCAGTGGGGCTGCTTTCTCAGAGAAAGAAAGAAGGTGTGCGAGAAAGCAGCCCCACTGCCCGAACGTGTGAAGGAACGAAGCGGCAATCTCCTTTGCCCTCGGCTACGTGCACTTCCTTTGATTCTCCACCTGCCTGAACAGTGAAGGAGGCAGGTGGAGAATGAAAGGAGGTCATGTAGCCGAGGGCAAAGGAGCCTACCGCTTGCTTCCTTCACACGTTCGGGCAGTGGGGCTGCTTTCTTGCACGCCTCCTTCAGTCTGCCCACCAGCGTTCAAACCAAGCTGCCTCCTATCTCCCCACATGGGCGCTCTGAAGGGGGAGGGAGGGTCTCTAACAAGACTTGCTTTCCTTACCTCGCGGTGCAGTTCCGGGATTGTGGGAATGGGATTTTTTTTCGCTGGTAGGGGCACATAGCCTCAACCCCTGCCTTTCTGCTGCCTCCAGTCCAGCCCCACGCAATCTCCCCGCCAACTCACTGACATCTGAACACTATGCTGGACGGCCTCTCCTTCGCATCCTGTTGCCGGCTGCAGCTGCGTCTGGGCAGGTGCTGCACCCCCAAAGTGGTCACATGGCAGTGGCGGGTGGGCTGCTGACCATCCCAGGGCCCGCCTGGTTTCTTCTGGGGGGGGCAGGCAGACGGGCAGCATTCCCCCCACCTGCCTGCAGCCTCGGCTGGGCGGGCAAAGGAAGTGGGTGGATGCGGCAAGCATGGTATGGACAGGCGGGGCAATTGAGCATCGACCGGGGGGAACGAGCGGGGGGTGGGCAGGCTAGGAAAGGGAGCATTCTGGTCCGGGGCCTCGGGAAGAAGGGGAAAGGGAAGGCACCCTAAATTTCACCAACCGGTACATACCGGTTGAAACCCACCCCTGCTTCAAGGGTTCCTATTATATTAATGCAACCATTGATTTCTTCCTCCATAGTCGCTCAACTTCGATGTCACAATATTTTGTTATGTTTTCTAGCTGTTCTCATGACTTTTCGAATACAGGTAAGGCATATTTTTACATAATGACCAGTGGATTAATTTAGCAACTAGGTCATGTCTAGTTTTGTTGCACTCATATATTAAGTGTGAAACAGTTTCAACTTTGTCATTGCAAAGTTGGCAGTTTGGATTGTCAATGGATTTTTGTATCTTCGCTTTCATGGCATTAATTTGTAGTGCTTGTTCTTGAGCAGCAAGTATTAAACCTTCTGTTTCTTTCTTGATTGTTCCCATGTCAAGTTGTTATTACATTTTCCTTCAATGATTTTCAAGTGCTGTCCATGCAAAGCTTTGGTTTTCCATCCATTTAATCTGTCATCCAGCGGTTTTTCCTTATATTCTGCCTTTGTTTCTGTTGTTTTATAATGTTCTCTGTTTTCACAGTCAGCAGCAATTTTTCTGTACTTTGGTTCACATCATTCAAACTCCATTTTCCTTCCAGAGGTTTTTTTTTTTTTTGCTTTCACAGAATTGGTTTACAGTGCTTGTTCTTGGGATCATCATCAGCAGCAGCATCACATTTCCTATATACTATATTTAAATTGTTTCTATAGCTCCATACAAAAATAAGTAAAACCACAGTTTGGTATCTTTTAACATGCCATGGCATTCTCCTATTTGGAAAGACCCAAATAGGCAAACTTTACTCTCTTCAGAACTGAAAAACAGTATAAAACACTTTTCTAAACATGCTTCAGATGCCTGTAAATCACAAAATATTATGAGGACTGACATATTAGATGAAAAAAACTAAACAAGTAATAAACTTGTTATCTATAAAACTTTTATCTATAAAAACTGCCATTAAAAATCATATTGTCTTCTTTGAATTAAGCCAGTATTATCAAATTCTGTATTTTTAGCAACAGCATCCTAACTTTTAAACAGAAGTCCTAGGTGAAATTATAGAAACAATTAATTTCATATGACAAAAAGAAAAAAGTGATATGATTAAGTAATATATAAAAGTGATAAATAAATGAAGTAACTACTTGTCTCATTTTTCCAACTTCATTATGAAGTATACAAATTAACAAGTAACATGGGAAGTGATATAAATTACTTTTCCATAACAATATTTAATTCTCATTATACAATTGTTTTAGATATTTGCACAATGTTTATAAAAATAAATATAAAGTTCTAAATAATGCCTTGGTAATGGCCACACTTGGAATACTGCATTCAGTTCTGGTCGCCACGATGAAAAAAAGATGTGGAGACTCTAGAAAGAGTGCAGAGAAGAGCAACAAAGATGATTAGGGGACTGGAGACTAAAACATATGAAGAACGGTTGCAGGAACTAGGTATGTCTAGCTTAAGAGAAAGAAGGACTAGGGGAGACATGATAGCAGTGTTCCAATATCTCAGGGGTTGCCACAAAGAAGAGGGAGTCAAACTATTCTCCAAGGCACCTGAGGGTAGAACAAGAAGTAATGGGTGGAAACTAATCAAGGAGAGAAGCAACTTAGAACTGAGGAGAAACTTCCTGACAGTGAGAACAATTAATCAGTGGAACAGCTTGCCTCCAGAAGTTGTGAATGCCCCAACACTGGAAGTCTTTAAGAAGATGTTGGATAGCTATCTGTCTGAAACGGTATAGGGTTTCCTGCCTAGGCAGGGGGTTGGACTAGAAGACCTCCAAGGTCCCTTCCAACTCTACTATTGTAGTGTATTGTATTGTAAATACGTATATTCTAAAGGATGATGATGTGAAATTTCTGTGTATCATTGGTACTTTTTTCATTCAAAATACTCCTACACATATTTCTTTTTTGGTTAATTCAGAATCTTTTACACAGATTCTTGGTTACCACATAAATGGGAAACCACTAAGAAATCTCAGAATTGTAAAATTAACTAGAAAGTGTTTTTTTTTAAATCCCAGAAAAAGGAAAATGATGAACAATGGTTCAACATCCACATATTTTTATTAATTTAAAAATAACATTACAAAGTAACATCTATGTCTAAAATTATCATGACATTAAGGGGTACACATATTTCATATTGCTATAGATTCCTTTGGAATGGGCAGCCTTTTTCAAATCTAATAAATATCATTATCATCCAACCCTGAACAGCAGAAAAATGAAACGCTTTCTTCAAAAATTACATTTCAGAATGTTTAAAATGCACAGCATACTGTGAAGAGAGAGAAAAAAAACCAGTACAGTGATAGCCAAAAGAAACAAAAGAATGAACAGGAAGTCAGTATGCCTTAGGTTGCTCCTTTGCTCAAAACCAAGTTCCTAAAGCTGTATTTCATTAAAACATGAGTCTCTGTTGCAAGAATTCAGAAAAATAATTGGTTTAGTACCTAGAAATATAAGTTTCCAATTAGTTTATCTAATTCTGTTTGTACAATTTAACCACTGTCCAGGTCAACTTTCCAGTGTTTCAAGAAAGTTTTCCCATGACTGTTGTATTACAACTACTAATGATGTAAGGGATTCCACACTTAACATTCATAACATTGTATAATGACCAAAATATATTAAGGATACTATCATGCATGTCCTCTGTGAATGAAATTTCTAATTTAGGAAAATCATAACTGAATAATGACAATACATACGTAGAGTATGTCTATTTCATTTTTAAAAAGCACAGCAATCCATCTTCAGATATAATTTAGAATGTCAAATATTCTGGGCCACAAAAATTAATATAGTAGTTCTTTTTTGTTTACTAAAGCTAAGCACAACACAGAAAAAAAAACATTTCAGTGTTTTAAAAAATCAACAGGGAAGGGGCAAAAAAAAATCAACTGAAAGAACACATTTCATATTTAACTAAAAATATTTTATCGGGCAATATTCAAGTCTGTAAGATCAATATGAATGACAGGGGAGTTTGCTAGGGCTACTTTCATTTAATTTAACATCTACCAAATTGGACAAATATTTTACAAAAATACTTTTTTAAATAAGTATTTTAAATATACTTATTTAAAAACATTTTTAAAATACTTATTTTAAAAAACACTTAAAAACACTTAAAAAGACATTAATGAAATTAAATTATTTCTGAATTAAAAGAGGAAAATCTATTAATCTTGAAGGAAAATTTGTTATAAGATTTTTATATTTTTCTTTCTATTAAAAAATTAGCATGGCAATTGTTGATCTGAACTATTTATTTGAACTATGTATGTGCAAAACTTACAATATAATGTCCAAGAACATTCCAGAATGTTCCATTTTTCCTCTGGCTCATGCAAGTCAGCCATTCTAGGATGGTCTGGATACTTCTGGAAGTTAATTCTCCAAACTGTAAATAGTTTGTGATGTTTCCCAACATTGGGAAAGAAGGTAAAGTACACAGTTACATAGAGTTACATAGATAGAGGATGGCAGTATTTTCCTAGATAGAATTTTCATCTATTTTTATTTAATTTGAGCAATTACTTTTCAATTTTCTTTCATTTCTATCTCAAAATATTGGGAAACTACACTGTTAACTTCTGGCAGTTATGTCACTAAAAGCCAAGGAATGATCAGAAGAAACCATGGGAGATTGGCACAAGGGAATCCAATGCCTGTAATAATACAGTAGTGTTCTTAAAATCATTTGGAACTATTGATTTTCCATTACTGTTTCAAAATGTCCAAATGTTATGAAAAGGAAAATCATGAGAAACTTACAATAATTAGCATAAATTACATGTTACGATATAACATGGAGAATAAGCCCTTTTACTTTAGATAGGAAAATAATTTGAAAAATAATGCAAGAGTGCAAAAAGAGCTGGAAATTTTATGATTTATTTGTATACATTTTTCATTGACTAATCACACACACACACACACACACACACACACGAAACACAGGAAAGCCTATTCTTAAAAATGAAATACAGAACCACTTGTTCTTGGGTAATGTTTGCGGTAATGTTCAATACCCTATCTTTCCTCTTCATATCAATTTAACCATTTGATTTTATTGTAATGTATATGAGTTATTACAGCAATATGTAAGAACACTATTGCATTAGCATTTTCTTCCTCCCTCCCTCTTAATAAAAATATGGATTATATATCTATATACCTGTATCGATTGGATTCTATGTGTTTTAATAATAAATTTTAATGAATTCTACATATATATTCTCTTCCTTATACATATTCTTTTCTGGCTTTTGTTTTTTGTGCTAAATGTGAAAGACACTTTTAATCGCTGAGAGTACCCTTATGGATAAACCAATGTGTGTGTCTGCACACACATAAAACAAACAAAGACACACACACAAACACACATATGCATATCAAATTAAGATAATTAAAAGCCTGAAATTACAAGCTATGAAAACATAAGTATTGCTCAAATTTGAAATTGACACTGTAGCACTGTTTAAATATTAGAATTTTTTTTAAAAAAATAGCATGGGGTTATCATAATACAAAATGTGATTCTTCAATGTTCTCTTTTACTCATATGTAGACTGTAAGACACATTCTTCCCCCCAAGTGCCATATTTGCTGGAAGTCCTTGAGGAAATACTTTCGTCTGATCCGCACGAGACAGAACTAGAGTTGAAGATTCAAAAGTCAGCACTATCAATCAGTTCAGGAGCTAAACAAAATTACAATCTCCAGAGGGTGACAGCTTTAAGCTATCTTGCTGTGCAAGCAGAGAATTTGGGTCTCAGTGCTCCACACAGCAGAACACTCCATCAGCATGCCTCTGCAAGTGAATATGAACCCCAGGGCTCGCTCACATAAATGAGGTCATAGCACTGCCCCAAGCTTACAGCAGAGTCAAACCACTGCTGATGCTTTTCTGAATCAAGCAAAAAAGCAGTTCCACAAACAGATGGTTCCTCTGGCTAATAAAGCTACTAACTCAACGATGTTAAATTGCAAAGAAATGTATTTAGTTTCTTCTCAGGAATTTATTTATAAACAAATAGGCATGGAGAAATGTAAGACAGGCTTCCAACAAACATCTTTCTAGTTAAAATATGCCGTTATTTTTTACATGGAATTAATTATAAAGCTTTTTATGTGTGCAAAACCCAATAAGCTCTAGGATTATTAAATAACATGGTTATTTTTAACATAAAACTAGAATAGGTTTTCTCAGTTGCCAAGGATAAAAATATGGCTGAAGCCATCAATGTGTAATGTGTAGTTTAACACTATACGCATCAGTGAAGATTCTGCTCTTTTTATGCCAATTGTTTCTTCTCCATATTATTTAATCCAGTATGAGACTTGAACTGAGTTCAAGTCCTCAGTCAGTGAGAGAGCAAACTGGGTGGGTGAGAATCTATAACTATTCATAACCTTTGTATATGAAGTTTATATTATTATTGTTGTTGTCGTTGTCATTGTTATTGTTGTTTATTATAATATAATATAATATATATAATATATATGCATTATATCCAATTTTTCTCTATATTTTATTATAATATATATAATAAAACATAGAGAAAAAAATGGATATAATGCTATCATAAATTTTAAAAACAACCATATAAATGGTTGTGAAGAAATCCTAATATTAGTACTGTACCTTTCTACCATTATTTACGTGATGAACTAAGATTACTGAGATATTTCCTTACCTAAAGAGAGAATCAGAAACAACCATGGGCCAGGCAGGCAAAAAAGCAGTGGGAGTAGGATTGATTTCTGACTTCCTGCTAGAGTTCCCCCATTGGCTTTACAAGTTGATTGAAAATTATGATCGCTGGCTAAGCTCCAGTTGCCCTACGTTTCCAAGTACAACTATTCAGAAGTTCCTTGGAATTTTAATTTCACAGGAATCATAAGTCCCAGATTTTGGAGATATTCATTTGAGGTACCTTGCTTCAAAAATGTTGTGCTATGATGCACCCTTTTGTCTAATTAAGCGTAACAAATAGACAAGTGAACTGAAGAATTTTAGGTCTGTGTGTGTGTGTTCACTTGGAAAGGAAAACAAGTGTACATGCCAGTCAGCAGCATGATGTCTCAATAAGTGTAACCGACTTGCTACTCTTAGATAGACTTGTCTTTCTACTCCAGCACAAAAACCCTATGATGTTGTTGTTATGCCGAGGAGAAGAGACAAGGACAAAACAGAAAGAAAAGCACAAAGTAAAGAAGGATGTATGGAACAGAAAAGTGATACTGTACTTAGTATAGTTATTCCCCCTTGTAAAATATATAAAAAGAACAAGAAAGAATTAGAGAGGAAAAAAACATAAAAACTTTTGAAAAATGAGAAAAGAAAACATCAAAAGTAATCTTTCGTAAACTTTCTGTATACAGATTCTAAGAAGAGAAAATCAACACGAAAAATTTAATAACACACTAGTTGTTTCTGCAAGATAATTGCTTTTTTCATTAATCTTCTAAAAAAAATCTGAAGAGACATTAGAAATAATACTGCAGTTCTTTTATATTAAGTATATTTTAATAGTTTGGTTAATACAATGGATCTATTACTAAAAAACAAAAAGGACTTTATGGAGGACAATCCATGAATATTGCTGAACAAGGCTGATATATTATATTTAAGAATTTACTAAAAAGCTTCCAGGTCTTGAGATAGGATGGTTGTGGACCTTTTTAGTTACATTTGGATTATAACTGGGTATATTGTTCTAGTCAATCATGGTTTCTTTATAAACCAGTATATTGTTTTTTCCTCAGGAGCTGGGGCAAAGATGGAGCTCAGCCTGTGGTGTGGCACTCAGGTCTCAAACCTGGGCTGCCTGCTTTCCAGCAGCGATGGCTCAGCAATTAAGACACTGGGATTGTTGGCTGGAAAGTCACCAGGTTCAAGACCCGAAGTCCACATGATGGGGTGAACTCCCATTCTCACCCCAGCTGTTGAAGAAAAACAATATATAAAAAAACTGTGATTGACTAGAAATACAATATACCTAGGTAGCATGCAAGTGCATGTAGATAAATAGGTACCACTTCAGTGGGAAGATAACAGCATGTTGGCCACATGACCAATGCTCACTCAATGGCCTTGAAACAGAGATGAGCACCACTCCCTCTAGTTGGCAACTACTAGTGGATTAAAATCCGCAGGGAATCCTTAGATATTGGAAGACTGGCTATCAAGTCATCCCTAATGCTTCTTTTCATTAAATTCCTGCAACCATTTTTCATGTTTTAATTTCCAGTCCCCTAATTATTTTTGTTGCTCTTCTCTGCACACTTTCTAAAGTAGCAACATTTTTTAATATCATGATGACCAAAACTGGAAGAATGAAAAAAATTATGATAAACTACTGATTCAGAAAAAAAGTGCAAACTAAGCATGAGACTCTTCTTCCGGTTTCTCTTTAAATAGGCAAAAATATACTTTTAATTCCCCATTTTAACTCATTTTTCAGCAAAATATTTCAAGGAAATTTTTCCTTGAACATACAGATACATACACACATACATATATACAGGAGAGGGGGGGGGAGGAGGGAGAGACTAGGTAAGGTGTTTTTCATAAAAATGAAAGTTGTGTATGTGTTTCTTCCAAGTAAAGAAGCTTTTAATATCTGATTTTAACTATTTTGTTTAATAAAAAAAAGTGACAACATATGTATTACTAATAATTCCTTCTGTTGGGAATACCTTTACCAGATTTCATATAGATATAAAGAATTTATAGAAAAGTAAGGGGTTTTTTTTCTCAATGAATTATATTTCTCCTTCTGGGGATGCAAGGGCAGTGATTGCCAGGTATTGCAGTAGAAGCTGAAGATAATTTTGCTGTTTTTTCCCCCCAATGGAATATGTCAGTTGTTTCTAGGTCACATCAGTGAATAACACAATTTAGGATCATCCAGTTTCCCAAATAATCTGACCTCTTTTTAAATTCCGTGAAATATTTCAGGCATAAGATGAATCTGACACATACTTCTATTTACAACTGAGTAATAAGTCAGGTACGCTACTTTATCTAATTAAACAAATGTATGCATCCAATTATTTTCGGCTCAAGTTAACTTGAAATGTCACTTATCCTCATTACCCAGTGGAAACCAAAGTGTTTCATAAGCCAAAAAGATCCCCACCAAAATTTTATAACAGTTCTTGCTTTTTGAATATGAATATTAATCATAATTATTATCATTTTGGTAATAGTTGTTCATATTAAACCTATCTGCTATGTAGTTTTAAATATTTGCTTTCTGTGGAGAATATCACTAATTTTGGCAGGATTAAACAGCCAGGAAAAATCATTCATTCTGAAAGAATTGTCCCAAAATATGTCCTGTCTCAATTTCCTTTTACAGGGCAGTGGTCAACCTATGTTATTAAACTGAAAATCAAACAAGCATTTAAATAAACACCTAGATTTTGTTGTACTATATTTTCTACTCTTTATTGATCACAATAATGAAGTTCTTTGTACACCATTTAAAATTCAACCAACTTCAAGATTCAGTAAATAAATAGAAATAAAGAAACTAACTATATCCTGCCTTAGTTTAGAGCTATAATTTCCACATAGGCTTCATTGACAATATTCTTATCTGACAAATATTCTTTAGAACAAAACAATCTCATTGCAATACTTTATTAAACTAATTAACAGGTTCTTGAACCAACATCTGAATGTTAAGCTATTAATGCTACTGAACTATAAATGGCATTGTCTATGCTCTTGCAGCAAAAATCTTACAGAGAAAATATAATTCTATCACTTCAGAGATTTAACACATATCTTGTGAAGTCAATATCCTCAAGCAGTTATAGAATAAACAGCTATTTTAATTAACTTTTTCTGGTTTAAATAATGGGAAACAGATAGATGACTAAAAATAATTAAACAATAATAAGGAAATGTTTCTGCACAAAACATAAACCATAGATATTTGATTCTTGCATCTTAACAAGTGTTTACCTTTTAAAAATGAAAATGCACTTGAAGGTGTTTTCCTTTTTTAAAAAAACCTACAGCTTTCAAACTATGCTTGTGCAATGCCTTTCAAACTACACTACTTTTAGTTTATTCTTTTATTGCTTTTAAAATAATGATAAACAGAAAAAAATCCAAACCAAAAGTAAAAATACATGCATTGTCAAATAAAATAAAAAACTTTAAAGTGTTTAAAAATGAAGTGAAAAATAAAACAAAAGAAAAAAGGTATATCATTTTAGTTATAAATAGTTCTAATTCATAAAATTGTTTCCATAACAATATTGTATATGATCTACTGAACCAAGGGGGAATATTTAACTGAGAATCTAATAAATATCCTCAAATAAAGTATTCAACTCAGCAGCACTTTCAATACCAAAACTTTTCCAAATATTTACTAAGAATCAGTTAAAGATTACTTTGTTGCAAAGTAACAAAACAATTAATACTGCCGTCATGAAGTTACAACTTGAAAGTGCCCAGTTCTAACAATGTAGAAATATTCATGAAAATAATATGAAAGATTGAACATAACTCAATAGTTCAAATTACAGAAATAGCCAAAATAAATTTGGAAGTGCTTCACTGTGTTTCTTGGTTTGTTTGTTCCATTATTCACACTACAAATATACATCTTCCTGATAGGAGCCATCTTTGTCAAATAATTTAAGATAGAGGATAGCAAATCAAACATCAACCCCAAACCTATGCTACAATTTCTGATGTCAGAAATACTTCTCTTTGCTAGTTCCACCGAGTTGACTCTTTATTCTCCTTTTACTTTCAATACTGATCACATGTTGAGAAGTACAAAAGCAATTGGGGATTTTAGAAGGTGAAAATTGTCTTTAGTAACTCTAGGAATGACAAAGCATGTTCCAAGACTTTTTTTTTAAAAAACCAGACTTCTTAAAAGAAAGAGGAGGAAGAGGGAGAAAGAGGGAGGGTAGCATAGGTGGTATTCAGCAGGTTCTGACCAGTTCTGGAGAACTGGTAGCGGAAATTTTGAGTAATTTGGAGAACTGGTAAATACCTCTGACTGGCCCCGCCTAGTCCCAGCTGATCAGGAGGAAATGGGGATTTTACAGTATCCTTCCCCTGCCACACCCACCAAGCTACGCCCACAGAACCAGTAGTAAATTTTTTTGAATCCTATGTTATTAAACTGAAAAGGGTCAGGTTGTCCTAACATTTCATAACTTTCATATATAGTCTGTTTGATAGTGAAAATGTTTCAAACTTTCAGCAATGCAGACATTCATTTTTTAGTGGTAAGATGATATAAGTTCAATTGAAAGAAGGATATTTATAAGTTTAAGCAAACCAGCTTTCATACAGTTAACAGATTCTACTTGAAATTTGTAATGTAGTCTTTGGATCTCCCAAAGGTACTTTTCCAAAAGACAACTGGACTTTCTTGGATGACAAGGGAAAAAAACCAAAAAAGTCCAGTTGCCTTATGGAAAAGTACCTTGACCTGAATGATTGAGAATCTCCACAGACATTTTACCAGCTGGATCCAAATTTGTATTCAGTGACATTGTTCCCTAAAAAGAGCATTTGATCTCAATCTGATGTCTTGAAATCCATCGTTTGTAAACAAAGCCTGAAACTGGATCCAACTCAACTGAAGAATATCAGATGTTTTTCACAAGATGTAATGAAAACTTGTTAATTTTCACCAATTTCTCATTCCTCATTCAGCCACCTGAAAACATTGCTTAGAGAGCTGAAGGTTCTCTTGAGAAAGCATGGGAAATACTTCTGGCAAAAGGATAAAAAAATGAGGAATTACAGAAAATTGCCACCGTGTCATCTGCCTCTCTGTGGAAGATTCTGTTACTTCTTAGTTCTCTCCATAAATACATGTATCAATCAAAATGAGGAAAACAGATCCCTTATGTTTTATCATGTTACAGATATGCAATATACAAGATAGAAGTATTTATTTTGTATGGGATTTGAACTATTTAACAAGAAAACTTTAGTCACAATGTGATGTATGCATTTTATGAGCAGTTCCAAATACATTATAGCCGAGTACCCAATATAAACTACATTTTCTTATAGTTTATAGCTGAACACTTGTAAAGAAACAGAAAGAGATGCTGCCATCAGTTAGCAGTTTTACAAATGGCTTTAAATTGCATACAATGCCCAATACACTCTGCACATTGTGACCTAATTTAAGATTTGGGAGCTGACTGAAAATTTTGTTGCTGTTTCAAAAAACACAAAAACTATTTATGTTCTGGAATATAATAAGCTTGTGGATACTAGATCATGAACATTTAATCAATTCCCTACAAATAACTGAACTTAGTATGACCCTCAAATGATTATTTCTTCAAATATAATCTTGCTATTCTAGATTTGACCTGAAAACATTTGTCAAGTTTTATGTTTTTCATTATGAACTCACAGTTCAGCATGTGCGTTCCCTTTAGATAAGCAAAAATATATTCATGAACAGTGGCGAACCATATATAGCGCTGCCGAAAGAAGGCTGCTAAAAATATTAAGTCATTTTGTATGAAATCTCAGTATAACATACTTCAGTTAAAACTGGGAAATACATACATACATATTGTTTTAAAATTACTTGGAGGAACACATGATCAAGTTTAAAAGCTTTCACTTTAAGTTAATAAAAATAAAATAGTGTTGCTTTGTACTGTATGCTTGGGGGGTGGGGGGATTCTATATTCCAAAGTGTGAATTCCAAACTCACACTTCCTTCTGGCTTTAATTATACCTCATTATACATTAGTATCCACTTCTAAATTAGGACCCACTTCTGGAGTGCATAGAGATGTAAAAGTTGTATCAATCTGCAACTCTTAAAGCAACTGTGTATTTTTCTGGAATTGCACAGCCACACTGCAGTCTGGGAAGATAAACAGCTGTGTTAAAGAGTTGCAAGAGCTGCAACATTCTTATTCATGAATGCTTCAAAACATCTGATGCACCTTTCTATATAGCTCTATAAATTTAACGTAAAGGTAGGCCTTGACTTATGACCACAACTGAGCCCAAAATTTCTGTTCATAAGCGACACATTTGTTAAGTTAAGTTTTGCCCCATTTTATTATCATTCTTGCCATAATTATTAAATGAATCACTAAAGTTGATTAAGTTAATAACATAGTTGATAAGTGAATGTGGTTTCCCTATTGACTTTGCTTGTCAGGTCACAAAGGTGATCTGACCCGGGGAAATAACAACAGTCCTAAGTATGAAGCAATTGTCAAGCATCTCAATTTTGATCACATGATCATGGGGATGCTGCAAAGGTCATAACTGTGAAAAACGGTCATAAACCACATTTTTCAGTGTCATCGTAACTTTGAACATTCACTAAATGAACTGTTGTAAGTTTGGGATTAGCTGTATCCTATAACAGACAGCTTCATATTATTCATTCATTCATTTATTCATTCCACTAGCTGAATACCCATGATCCACTACAAAACTATGCGATCGGGCCTGATAAATGGACACTTACAGCTTGAAAATTAATGAGTAGTTACCATCAACCTCTCCTCTCCCCTTCTCTCCCTCAGGCTTGCCCCACAGAAGCCTCCCATATCCTATCCCCTTCTCTCCCATAGCCTTGCCCCACAGAAGTGTCCCCTATCCTATCCCCTTCTCTCCCTCAGCCTTGCCCCACAGAAGCCTCCTATATCCTATCCCCTTCTCCCCTCAGGCTTGCTCCACTGAAACCTCTCCTATCTTATCACCTTCTTTCCCTCAGGTTTGCCCAACAGAAGCCCCACCTATCCTATCACCTTCTATTCCTCAGGTTTGCCCAACAGAAGCCCCACCTATCCTATCCCCTTCTCTCCCTCAGGTTTGCCCCACAGAAGCCTCACTTATCCTATCCCCTTCTCTCCTCAGGCTCCTCTCCAAACTCCCAGCCAGCAGATTGGATGAGTATCATGCTGGCCATGCCCACGTCCACGTCCAAGTTTTCAGGTTGGGAGGGGGAGTAGAATGTCTAACCCTTTAGCATCAGTGTGTGTTAATAGTAATATACAAAGTACTAATACTCTGATGGTCTTTTTGAAAAATCCTTTGTTACCGAGGACCTAGAAGCCAAGAGGAACATATATGCCAAATTTCAAGTTTGTAGGCTTACAGTTCTGGAGATTTTGTAATTCCTGTGTGAGTGTTTTCGCGTTTAGATAGATAGATAGATAGATAGATAGATAGATAGATAGATAGATAGATAGATAGATAGATGATAGATAGATAGATAGATAGATAGATAGATAGATAGATAGATAGATAGATATGGCTGCCCATCTCACCAAGTGATTCTGAGAAGTGAACATTTTTTAAAAAAAATAAGAATAATTACAATAATGCAAACATTAAAATATCTAGGAGCTAAGAATAAATTCTATATCATAACCCCTAAATTAATTAAGAACTTAAACATTTTATTTTATATATTTGTGTATTGCACTATAATTTCATGAAAATATAGATATTTCACATTGCCTTCGCAAGTATAATCTCACACTCTGCCACTAATTTTCAGTGCAGTGGACAGTCTCCCTTTAATATATATTACAAAACTTGTAAAAAACATTTATGTAATTCTTACCTTCTGTAAGACAAACAACTAGCATGTAATAACACTGTTCACTATAATGGAACAGAAAGTTTTGGTGATTTCTGGTAACAGGAATTGTGGACAAATTCTACCACCACAGAAATATGCTGTCAGTCGGAATAGATACTTTAACAGTTTACTCAAATGTATTTATGAGTGCGTAATAAATATATAAAGAAATAAAACAAATACACAGACAGCTGTAGAGGTCATTGCCTATACTTGGTATTCAGCTGTTCAGTACTCTTAGAATGCAAATATAAATTGACTTAATTCATGTTGGATACACTCTATTTTATTCATTTTCCTGTCATCCTGGTGCTTCAATTATTTCTAGAACCATAATGGAGCTTGGTTTACCAACAAATTTATTCCACTAAAAAGAGCAAAATATCTCCAATATAATGAGTCACACTTAATAGGACATCAGTGGAGCCCACATGTACATTTTATTTTTTTAATGAAAAAAAAAAGCAATTAGAAATTCCTGAATACTTTTCAGTGGTTTTAGTGGTGCCTAATGATATAGATCTGATAGTATGCATGAATATAATAGAATGCACAGTATCAAATTTATGTCATTGGACACCATGTATCAAGAAAACAGGCAAGTGGGAGTGATAACTTTTGACAAATATAGGGAAATCAGAAGTATCACTCTGATCCAAAACCCAGGGCAAATTATGTGATATAAGTTAAAATGAAAATAGCTGCTTGGTACAACGGGAAAAGCAGGTCTTATTTCATCAATTAAGACTTCTTTCATCAATCCTCTTTTTTTAATATATGATTTATCACCAGTGTTCTAGTCTTGAAGAATTACTGCTGGGCTTACCTGCTGCGTCTGGTACCTTTGCTGGGCCTGGGAGAGGTACTGAGTCTGAGGAGGCAGGTGCTGAGGTTGTGGTTGCTGGTTGTAATATGGCTGTTGGCAGTAACCAGTTACACCTTGTGGACCATATTGAGATGGCATCTGTTGGGGGGGGGAAAAGCCAATACAGTTAGGAATTGAGGACAAAAATCTATGTGTTCAACTCCTAAAGATCATAAACATAATACCAAATGCCATGGTAAGAAGTCTCTCCCAATGGAACGAGTTAATTTTAAACTTTCAATAAGTTTTAGAGAAATATTATTATAGTATCCTTAGATCAAAGGATATACAGGAGAGTTAGTCTTTTGAAAAATCAGTTAAATGATGTACATTTGCAAGTCCATCCAGCTGCAAAGGGGAAGGATAGCACATATTTATAGATATATGTTTTGACTGGTATTTTAACAGTTAAGAATTAAAAGGATGTGTAGAAAAATGGAAGATGGGAATAATCACAGACATCCCCCCAAAAAATATACATAGAAGCTATAAACCATAGAATGAAATTCAGAAAGACTAAAGCAACTGAAAGGTAAAAACAAAAAAAAAAATGAAAACTGTGTTAAAAAGGACCAAAGCAGAAACTAAGTAAAGAGAGATTTAGGTATAATATGGCTAATACGAACAAGTTGAAGTTTCTGGAACTAGATACTTATTATCTGGATACCCTGGTCATCTCAGGGAACTGTGAACCTTCTACCTTCTTTGAAGAATCAGTGGGAACATTTAGACTTGTCAGAGGATTGGAGGCAGTCAGATATTGTTCTTAAGTTGAAAAGAGCATGAAGATGATCCAGGTAACTACAGACTGCTTGACGTGAATAACAGACAAAATTATGAAACAGATTATTAAACTGTCAGTTTAAATACACTAAGAAAATAATGCATCACTCTTTAGTCAGGATGGGCTTATTAATAATAAATTAAGCCAAATTAAACTGATCACTCTTTTTGATAGTGTACTAGTTTAGTCAATCAGTGGGATGTGGCAGATAACTTGCGTTCTGCAAATCAGGCAAAAAAGTTTGATATTCTAGTACAAAAGATATCAAATACTAGATGATTTGTGCTAGAATTAGATAGATTCAAAGTTGATTGTACACCAATGACTCCAAGTCAAGTGGAAAGAATGTGTTAAACAGTGTAACTTAGAGGTTTGTGCTATTCTATATATCTATAAATTACTGGTTGTAAAATATTATAAGATTGTAAAATATTATTATTAACTGTAGATAATACAAAGGTGATAGTAATACTTTAGAAGACAATATCAAGAT
Organism: Natrix helvetica; assembly: GCF_964273705.1. Taxonomy (NCBI): domain Eukaryota; kingdom Metazoa; phylum Chordata; class Lepidosauria; order Squamata; family Natricidae; genus Natrix; species Natrix helvetica. Next base: position 210,021,778 of record NC_138552.1, on the reverse strand, counting down.
TCAGGAAGATGTCGACAGTGGATAGGAAGCAGTAGGCATATGAATTTTCGAAGTAAAGTCCTTTTTTGGAAAAGAAAACGGCAACTAGGACATGGCAAAAAGAAGATGGAACAAGCATAGGGAGCAGCAGTACAAGTAAAAAAGATGTTGAAGTCTTGGTGGATTGAAAACAGAACATGAAAATCAAAGAGTGCTGAAGCTGCAAAAAAGGAAATGCAATTTGACCAAAATCATATTGCATCCAGTTCTGGGCATTGCATTTTAGGAGTGATATAGACCAACTGGAGCATATTCAAAGGAGAGTGACCAAAATGATAAGGACCTAGGGAGAAAAAAACAAACTTGTGAGGAATAGCTAGAGAAAAACACGTACAGTTAGCTTGAAAAAGAAGAGGGAAGAGGAGAGAAAAACATGAAAGCTGTTTTTTTAAAAATGGAATAGCTGTCATGTAGAAAATAGGGTAGACTTTTCAGTTATTAAAGATAAACCTAGAAACACAGGATTTAAATTACCCAGGAGCAGTTTTAAACTGGAGATCAAAAAGAATTTCGTAAAAGTAAGAGCTATTCAAGGTGCTGAATTCTCCTTGGTGGAAAAATTTAAACAATAATTAAAGTATGCTATCTATCAGGGATTTGGTAGTGGATTTCTTCAATGGGCAGGGTGTTAAATTGGGTGATATCTAAGTTTACACCTCATAATTTTATAACCAGGTAACTACTATACAGTATTATAAGTAAATTCATAATATTTGGTCAATAAAATTGACAAGTTGCCAGTCCTTCAACTGAATAGAAGGCGCTTCGTTGTATTTGCAGATTCCAAGGACTGTTTCCCAACCACAAAATCAACATTACTGAACCCAGATTTCCTCAACAGCACTGAAGCAATCGCAGAGGCCTTGATTAAAGCCGCAGTAGTGACAAAGAGGACTAACTGGCCTTTTCATAAATACTACAGCCTAGCGAGCTCCTGTCTGGGGATGTGGAATTTGCTGCTGCACTGAAGGAAAATATTTTCAAGCTCTTAAGATGCCCTCCAGACAAAACATCCTGATGGTGCTGGATCTGCCAATAGTCCAGACCAGGGATCTCCAACCTTGGCAACTTCCCAGCTTTGCTAGCTGAGGAATTCTGAGAGTTGAAGTCTACAGGTCTTAAAATTGCCAAGGTTGGAGACCCCTGATTCAGACCATCACAATGATGGTAATCATTGAGATAAAAGAAATGGAGAAGAAAAATGAAATCCAGCAATCTTAGAATAATTTTTATCCATGAGGATTTCTCCTGCTGGTATAGCTATGGCAGTTGAAAAGAAATTGATGTAAATGCCAAATAATGCCTTGGACATGCATGGTAAATTGGAAATAGTTTTTTATCCTATGGAAGTTCAGGAACAGAATACAATACAATACAATACAATACAATACAATACAACACAACACAACACAACACAATACTATGAATGATGCCCTGTGCGGGCACAAAACCTCATGATGGTGTGGTACAGAAAGCACAAAGATCAAATAATGATCTATAATGACATACAAAATCTTGAAAGAACCATTTCTCCACCTCTTTTACAGTGACAGTGGTCTTAAGTTTTCTTTTTGTAAAAAGGAGTAGGTTTTGTGAAAGGTAATATGCAAAACTGCATCAGGGCTAACTTAACCAAATTCAAATTTGTTCTCTTTTACTTTCAATATTAAATAGCAAATTACTTCAACAAGTTCATGTGTCTTGCCTGAATCTCTCCAATTCTTAGTTAGGTAGTTTTTGGCAGGGGATATGTGAATATTCATATTCCCTATTCCCTTACCTTGACATTAAAACAATTTTCAAGGGTTGATTCCAAAAATTAACTCGGTGAACAAAACTGCTTTCCGCTCATAGTGTTAAACCCTTAAATCCTATTGCAATTATTAAATACTTGATTAAACTGTTAGTATATCAAAAGAAAATTTGTCTCACCTTTCCAGAATTAAATACTGGTATGTTTGTTTATTTGATTTTTAAACTGCTTTTATTTTTGATCAATTCAAGGCAATAAGGATACCTAAGCTCCAGAATTGGGTTCCTACCAGTTTGGCCGAGTAGGTAGTAATTCGGACTGCCATGCCCCTGAACCAGTTCTATTGTCATTGCCACCATCTTGATTTTCAATTCTGCACATGGGCAGAAGAATCCGCATTTCAAAAATGTAATCCCCCCCCCCTTTTCTAAAGTTGTGCACATGAGTTGCGGGCATGCACAGACCTTTTAAGGTGCAAATGCATGCCAAACCGGCAGTAATGCCAGCAGCAACCCGTGCTAAGCTCCCTCCTTCTCCTAGTTTCTCCATAACTGGTTCTATAACTAGGCATACTACATATTTCCACAAGATTTAGAAATTGGATGGTTACTTTCTAAAGCATTACTTTGCAACTTGCAGAAAAATGCAGACAAATAATTTTTAAAAGCAAGATTATCACACATTTATTTTTCTTTCACTGCAGGGAGTTTGGATTGAGATCAGCAGATACCAATGTAGCAGCAGATACCTACTGGCCAGGTTGCTCAAGACCTTGCTCAACCCGCTGATTTGTGTCCAGAATGCTGGTACACATAGTTGTTGCTTAACAATGGCAATTGCGATTGATAACTCTGTTGCTAAGCAACACAGTCATGAAGCATGATGTCACATGATTATGCCAATTTACAATGGCTGTCTAATTAAACAAATCCTGCACAGTCATCTGTTCCAACTTCACATGATTGCCATTTATAACCTTCTGCCAGCTTTCCTATTTTTCCTATTTGCTTGTTGAAAGCTGGCAATGAAAGTCAAAAGCAGAGATCATGTGATAGTGGGACACTGTAATTGCAATTGCTAAGCACCCAAATTGCAATCGCATGACTGCAGGGACACTTCAACAGCCACAACTACAAGAGCCAGTAGTAAGTATCCTTGCTGAGTACTGAAACTACTAACTTCCGAAACATGCCTGTTGGAATGGAGGAAAGGCCTATTTAGTGCAGCATCCCGGCTTTGCAGCCTGCAAGTCCTCTTTACTGAAATCCGAGTGGAAAGCAATAACTTTCTGGGTAGGCTGGCAGAAGAGATTGCAAATGCTGATCACATGATTTCAGGTTGCTTGGCAACAAAGTGCAGAAGGACCAACTTATACGACCAACTGATAACTTTCTGTGCCAGCTTCCCTGTTGAGTTTGCTTGTGGGGAGTTGCCAGGGAAGGTTGCAGGTTATGACCACGCTAACCATGGCTCACTCTAATATTACAATCATGATCACGCGGCTTGGGGAATGCTATGACAACCAAATTTTGCAGACCAGTTGCAAATTCCCCCTTGTTGGGTGCCACTGCAATTTTGAATGGTTGCTAAAACACGGGTCATAACTCGAGGACTATATGTATCACCTCTATTGTATCATGCCCATTATTATGCAAATGAAATAATAATAATATGTTCCATAAATAATCTTTCTCAGTGCTTATTTATTAGTAAAGCTATTTAAGAAGCCTAGCTGAAGCAAACTGACATTTTTTTCCGATTAATCTCCCTTCAACCATGCACTTTAGATTTCTTGCAATTTTATATCAGTTCCGCCATACCTTTCAGCGCTGCTCCAACCTGTTTTCAACTTCCTTCGTTACCAGGAACATACTAATGGACCATATGCTTTTGGATGACATAGCTTTGACTAGGGGAAAATTCAGTTTTTCTAACAACTCATTATAATGTGGATGAATGAAATACCAATTTTACTACAGCAAAAAGTATTATACTAAGTGTTGCCTGCTTCTCATTAACAGCCATTTAATAGTCTGTGCCATCACTGTTGTGGGCACATAGTTCTTCCTTATATAACTAATGCTTCAACAAATTAAAGTACCTCCCCATCCCATTAATCTCACTTGTTTTTTCTTCCAAGATTGCATTATTTGGCAATGCAGAAATGCTTTGACTCCTGAAGTATACAGCACTAAAATAAGTAAAGTCTAAACACTCCCTCACTGAAAATCCTCCCTCCTATACTGTTATGTGTCCTCGGCCATCAAGTAGGAATGATTATACTGGTAATGGATGAGACTAACATGAGACCAATAGCACACACAGCTATTCCCATCCGAACAAAAATGTATTTGGATTTCTGTAGTATAACCTCTTGTATTAATTTATACTCTCACCCCACCTTCACAAAAATGAAAGCAAAAAGAAAAGTCATTTTATTTTTGTTATTAATAATAAATATGGGATGCAAATAAATACAATATATTTATTTATTAGAGATGCAAAGTGGCGTGGTGGCCTAAAGGTGAAGGCAGTTGTCCTCCCCTCGGAAGATTGAGAGTTTGATGATCCTAGGCAGCGGCAGGCATTTCTCTATCAGGGGGCAAAGAGAAAATAACTGCTGCAAAGTCTACTAAGGCGTCAGGAAGGCCAGTAAACACTCAGCTCCACCCCAAAACAAAGGGATTACAGGGTCATTAAAAATTTATTAGAGATACTGAATTATGTTTTATTTGCTCTTGTATATCTATTTTTCTGGCTGCAAGAACTATGTTATTGGTTAGCTTAGAAACTCTAATGTTTCTTGTTTGATAGTAAATAAAGTATATGTACATTTCAAAATCTAAGGGACTGGTTTGGACAAAACTCAGCAGCACTTTTTCATGTGGTTGTTGAAAAACAATGGGATCATCAACATGATTGCCAACGTCCAATGACGGATATGGCACAAGAAGTAGATGATATGTACATTAATTATCATCTATCGGAAGGCGCATACTGTCAGATTAAAGACTGCAAAATAAATGACTCTAGGTAAAATAAAACAAATGTGTACTATTAGTTCTTTTGAGAATTTAATTTCTTCATTCTTTCAAGATATTTCCAACCACCATCTTTTATTAATTTTGTGAGCGGGTAGGGACATATTTATTTTTTCATTTCCACAATATGAGAAAAACTAGTGATTTGCCTTTCAGTGTTTAAATGTTGCCTTTTGAGTAATCATCTGTGATTTCACCTCTATGGGAATTCTTGCCCTGTTCCACAGTAAAGCAAAACTTTTACCATTACTTTCGTTCTGAAGAATTTGCTGAACTATCTTCCAAACCAGGGGATATCGTAGTACAATGCAAGATTAACAGCTAGTAGGAAAGAATTATGAGAGCACAGCACAGCACTGAGATAGCATACAGTAACAATGCTGAAAGACCATTGAGACCAAAAGTTTTTTTAAAAAAACCAAAGCAGGAAAGATAGGAATAAACAGAAAAGGCAAACTCACAGGGGGCATAGGCAAATCTCTATCAAAGACTACTCCTCAAAAAGTATTTGTATTTGCTAACTATTTTATTAGTTGTGTTCTATGATTTTTGATTTTTAATGTTTTTAATGCTTTCATGTTTTTATGCTGTAAGCCACCAGTCATTGAATACGAGATGGGCAGCAAATAAATTTCATAAATAAATAAATTTCTTACATACGTACATACATACATACATACATAAATAAATAAATAAGTAAGCTGACAGACAATAATGGCTTAAGGTACCTAGATGGCAGAGTAGTTGCATGAGATTATAACATTCTAATTCTAATATAATCATTCTTATCAACCATCTGGTAGAAAGATCTTTGTTTTATCCAAAACAAGAAATAAACAAGTTTGGATCCTTACAAATGAAAAAGTCCAAAAAGAATGCAGTAGTCCCTTTGTGTTAATGTGGAAAGACTGCTCTAAGGGAGTGGCCTGTTTTTAATATGGAACTTGGTCCTTAGTCATGTTCCATGCCGCATAGCGACATTCACCAGCATCTTGCAAGCCAATCATCACACCATTGTAATATTTTTAAAATTATATTTTATTAAGCGTTTTTGAGAAAGGAGGGGGACCAAACAAACAAGGCAAAAAGAGAGAAAACACAATGAATACCTAACATAAGTTAAAAAAAAGTATTTTTATCCTTGTAAAACATTCTTATTTTAAAAACGATAAATCACTATTAAAATCTAAGCAACATATAAATATCTATCATAAAATGACATTATATGTTACAAGAAACCTACATTTATCTCTGGCAGAAGGCCATACATAGAATTAAAGTCCAAATTGAGTTAAATTCTGTGTCAAAACTCATACTTGGAACTATGAAATTACTTTGGACATCAAGGCATACTCCTACAACTTAATTTGCCATTGTTCTACAGGATCATTCCTTGCAACATTAATCTGTTATTTCATAATCTAAACCACCTCATTACTGAATGTTACAACTGCCTCTTGCACATCTAGGCAGCAAATAAAGAAATGACAATCTCTACAGAAAGTGTTGCTATTTACAAGCAAGTCTAGTAAAGAGGTTTTTTTATTTTATTTTACTGCACAGAAACTGAGGGTATATGAGAAATACCCTTTAGGTATGTTTCTATGTTTCAAATGCAGCAATGCACTTAAAGAGTAATGATTCAGCTGGTTCTCAGCTTCAGCATCCATGATTGTTGGAAATCATGACCCTTAACTGATCACTTTTCCGCACCTTGGGAAACCAAAACCTGGAGTGATTACATCAGTACAGGTTCTCATGTCAAGCTCTGTTAACCCTGAGCCTGTTAAAAGGTAGATTTTTAATTTGCAGCAGTATTAAACATAGCTCTCTAGGGAGATCTAGGTATTGACAGGATAGAAATAGAAAACTCTTCATACCAGCACATTACATATTTAGTATTATCTGTCCAACACACTGCAGGTCGACTTTAATGTGTCTACGTTGGAGAAAAGGTATAACAATATACTATCACACAGCAAACCCTTGTGATTTGGAGGAGCCTGAGATTCTAGCCCTTTGATCTTTCTGTAACAAATTGCATCACACTCTCATAACTCTGTGTGTTTGCATATGTTCCACCTGATAAAATAATGATTTTAATTGCTTTATGTTATCGGAGGATATTTTTAATGCCTCCAAAAGAGTTGCAAAATATGTTAAAATGAAATGCGCTCATGTGGCCATGGTGAGCGCAAGACGACATTTTACAGTAACCTGGAATTACTTTATGGGCTGTATTATGGTTGATATCCAAACTGGAGTTTTTAAGTAATGTAATCTTTTAACCTTTTCCCAATTTAATAACAAAGCCTCCCTTATATAATGTCTTCTAAAATAACCATATGCTTTAGTTCCCTTACACCATAAAAAGCATGCCATCCCAACAATAAATCATGACCCTCTACATTCAATAATCTAGAGTTTTTTAGTGTTATCCACTCCTTAATCCACATCAGGTTTGTTGCTTGATAATATAACTCCCAGTCAAGTAAGGCCAATCCTCCTCTTGTTCTGGCATTTTGTAGCAACTTAAGTTTTATTCTTGCTTTTTTCCCCGTGCCAAATAAACTTCAAAACTATTTTATTTAGATCTTCAAAAAAGTCCTTGCCTAATCTGATTGGAATTGTCTGAAACAGGTATAAGATCTGGATAAAATGTTCATTTTGATTGTAGAAATTCTTCCTATCATTGATAGTTGTAGTTTTTCCCATTTCATCAAGCCAGTCGCAAATTTGTTGCTTTAGTCTAGTATAATTGTCCTCCTTAAGAGTACTATATCTAGCTGATATCCCCAAGTATTTAACCTTGTTTGTGATTTGAATCTGTAAAGCTTCCGTCAACTCTTCCTTTTGTCTTAATGGTATGTTCTTTGTCAAAATCTTTGTTTTGTCTTTGTTTATTTTCAAGCCTGCTACTTTTCCGTACTCCTCTATTCTTTCTAACAATTTGGGTGCTGTCTCTAGTGGATCTTCAAAGATAAAAACTGAATCATCTGCAAACGCTTGTAACTTATATTCTTCTTTTTTAATTTTCATTCCTTTTATTTCTGCTTCTTTTCTAATCTTTCTGTTTAAGACTTCTAATGCTAAGACAAATAGTAATGGTGATAGTGGGCAACCTTGTCTCGTACTTCTCTTTATTTCAATAGAGTTTGTCAGTTCTCCATTTACCATTATCTTTGCTGTTTGTTTATGATATACCATTTGTATAGTTTGAATAAATTTCTTACCAAAATTCATCTGTTCTAATTGTAAAAACATAAATTGCCAATTCATGTTATCAAAAGCCTTCTGCGCATCAAGTAACATCAAAGCCATTTGTTTTTTTGGGATGGGCCTCATAGTATTCCAAGGTATTCAAAATCATTCTCATATTGTCTTTAATTTGTCTCTTTCGTAAAAAAAGCCATTTTGATCAGAAAGGATAAAACTATTTAGGTACTTTTTAAGTCTCTCTGCTAATATAGATGCAAATCTGAATTTAATAAAGAGATTGGTCTGTAGTTCTTGGTTTGTGTTAAGTCAGTCTCCTCCTGTATTTGTCTTTTCTTTAAATTTCTCTTCCTTACGTAATCTATTATTAGACCTGTAATAATAGCCTTCATTGTACCCCAAAGGTTCTGCATTAATGTATCTTCTTTTCTATTTTCTTTAAAGACAAAGGCCAATTCTTTTTCCATTTTCTGTACAAAATCTTTCTCTTTCAATATGGTAATATTTAATGTCCATCTAGATCTTGTCCTTTGGCCCTTCCATTTGATAATTGGATTATGATCCACCCAGGTGCTTGATTCAATCTCAATTTCTTGTACATTACAAATCAGTTCAGTTGAGGCCCATATCATATCGATTCTGGAAAATGATAACGTCTATTTGAATAAAAAGTATATTGTTCTTCTGTAGGATTTCTTTCTCTCCAAATATCTTTCAAATTTGTTTCATCTATCATCCTGAAAAAGGATTTCGGAAGCAATTTTCTATTTAACTTTGTTGTTTTGTGTGCTTTGTAGTCCATGTTCTGGTTTACAATGCCACTGAAGTCTCCCATCATACAAATATCAGCATAGTCCAAATCAGAATTTTTTTTGTGGAGTTTTTTGTAAAATTCATCTTGTTTTTCACTAGGAGCATAAATTGCAATTAAAAGTATTTTTTTAGTATTACCCATAATTTCTACTATCAAAATTCTTCCCTCTTCATCTGTATAAATTAATTTTGCTGGAATATTATCTTTAATATAGAAGATCACTCCTCTTTTCTTACAGTTCACCAATGTAGTAAACATTTTTCCAAGCTTTGGTTGTGCTAATAAATATTCATATCTCTTTTGAATATGCACTTCTTGTAGGCAAATTATGTCAAATTTTAGGTTTTCTAATTTGTGAAATATTTTCCTTCTTTTGTTTGCTGAGTTAAGTCCATTTATATTGATTGTGATCATTTTTCTTTCCTCTATGTTTATACTTTATATACAGGATTTATAGCTCGTTGATCTGGGTTTTCGTTGTTCTCTGAGATTTACTCCACCCACCGCGCCTTCTTCTTTATCAATTCCGCCTACAGCACCTTCTATCTTTTCAATCTCAATTATAGATGCCTCCAGTAGTTGCACCAATGATTCTTCTTTTCCAGTTTTCTCATCTGTTTCTCTAAAATGTTCTGCATAGAAAACTTCTGCCTTATCAATTGTGTCTATTCTGTATCTTTGTCCTTGCCATATAAATAATAGGCCTTCCGGTATGAGCCATCTATAATTAACCCCTTTTTTAATCAGAGCCTTGGTCAAAAATTGATATTCTCTTCTCTGTCACTCTTCTCGGAATTTGTTTCAGAACTACAATCTCCTTACCTTTATATTCTAATTTTCTATCTCTCGTTTTCTGTAATATTTGTAATTTAGTTGCTTTCTTAGTAAATCTTACATGGACTTCCCTTGGAAGAGCATTTCTCATTGCATGCCTTGTATATACTTGGAACGCTTCATCTATGCTGTCCATCATCTTCCATCATCTTCTCTTGGGATATCTCTAATACATTTATCAAAATTTCAGATATTATTTGTACTAGGTTCTCTCCTCTTTCTTCTTCTATGTTTTGAAATCTTAAACCAGAGATTTTTTTTTATTGGGAATTATACCAGAAATCTACAATAAAGACTTGAAATATTTGATTATAAACGTTTTAACAGCAGCTAGAATCGTATTTGCAAAAAATTGGAAAAATGAAACACTACCAAAACATGGAGGAAGTTATTTGAAAGATAATGGAGTGTGCTGAAATGTGTAAGTTGACATTTGAAATCAGAGAACAACAAGATGAGCAATTTTATAAAATATGGGATTTGTTTTATCAGTGGTTGGACAAAAAAACCTGGAAATGAAAAATGCCTTATTCATGTTTGTAATTGAAGGAGATAAGTGATAATACAATTATGTTGTTAAATAGATTAATAATGATACAAGGTAAGACTGACATACATATGAATTGAATAATTTAGAATACTTTGTTTTAAAATGAAGGATAAGGATAATAATGAATCTGTATACATTTAATAGATGATTGGTGATATTATGTATAACTCTAGGTAGTGATGTATATTATAAAGATATCTTGTTGCTGATAAATAGTTCAATAAGGAAGTAATGAAAGATTGGTATATTTATGAAGTGAGTATTTAGAATACTTTGTTTAAAAAGGACTAATATTTTTGTTTGAATGTACAAGGATAACAATGAACATAAGCATACTTGATGGATGACTAGTGGGATTATGCATAATTAAAAGTAGTGATATATAAACATAAATAGTTGGTAAATTCTTTTATACTGTAAAAATAATCAGAACGAGATAAGTGATTACATAAAGGTATATTGTTATTAAACAGACAATCAAGAATGCAAGGGAATTAGGTTTGTTGAAATAAAAGAAATATTAACTGTAATTGAATATATGATGTACAATGAAAGTGAAGTATCTAGTCATATTAGATGGAAAATTTGTAACTGTATATGTAACTGAAAATATGGATACACAAAAGCTTGTAACCAAACGACATACTGTATGTAATTGATGAGAATTTTTTATGTTGTCTTTTATGTTTAAAAAAAAAAAACCAAATTACAAATACAAATATCTATTAAAATAACAAGAAAAAGTCAAAAGAAAATTAAAAACATTCTAACATGCACATAAAATCATTAAATTTATATAAAAATCTGTTTTAAAAATGCTATTGTTATAATATACCATGAGATCTATACTGAAAGGAAACATATTGCATCACTTTTTAATTGGTAGAAAAGACTGCTTTTCAAAAAATGGATAAAGTATCCATCTCTCAAATCCAGTTCTTAATATACACTGTAAAAGTATTTTTGCCATTTTTCAAAATAATTTACTCTGGCAGATGCTCATGCTCATTGTACCTCAAAAACATTTAAGATGTTACATTTTATGAAATTTCATGAGCTTACAAAAAGCTTATGCTTTTAAATAAAATTTGCTAGTTAGAAAATGTGTTACCATATTATTCCAAATACTTTTGCTACTATAGACTAACAAGTTCACCATTCTCTTAATGTCTATTTTTTTTACATAATCCAAGATAACAATATATTTATATTTGAGTAAATTAGCCATAAATCTATTTATATCTTAAAACACTGTTCAAAAAGTGCCAATAACTTATAAGCCCGAATCATAGTCAGTGCCTTCTAATTTTTTTGGCATCACCCACAAAAAAAAAAAAAAAAATCTGATGTCCACCTTCTCAAATACATTATTGAATCCAATAAACTCATATTTTTGATGTATCTTTTCCTTTTGAGGGAAGATTGTTGGAATACTTATAGTAAAGTTATATGAGCTATTTTTAACTTGGAACAAAGCATTTAGAATTTGAAACAAAGTGTTCCAAGCCCATTAAACAAAACTATCTATTTTTTCCAGCATTCTTGCGCCTTTAGCTTTAAATCCATCATAGCACAAAGACTTTGCATTCAAGATGTTGGTGAACATTAGTGTGCTATATTGGTATTCACAAAAGATTTCTATGGAACTAAACCAAGATTATAGGTTAGGGACCCCCAAACTCTTCAGCTCATCAACCTCTCATGAAATTTCAGATTGTTCATTGACACCCATACATTTATTATGTGAAAATAATTTAGTAAGTAATACTACTTTAACTAATAGTACCACAAATAATAACCATAATCCTAGTAATGACACAAGGAACAGTTGTTTTCATTGATGATGTTGGTGATGCTAGGACTGAGGAAAAAGAATAGGAAAATACCAGAACTTGCTGTTTGAAGTTGAACACTTATGGAATAAAGTAATCCATTGTTATACAAATAGTGACTGGGGCCCTTGGAGCAATACCCAGAGAACTTCTTTGGTATCTGGAAATAGTGAATTTAACCTGAACAACCTAATTTTATAAAACACCAACATGCTTCTTCAAGCTGTCTATATTTTTAGATGTTATCTTCATAATTCTTAGTTCTATGGTTAGGATGCTAATTACTATATTGTCACCAGTCAGCCTGTGAATCTTAACTGTAGATTACTGACAAATAATAATAGCAATAATAATAACTACATTGATGTGGTTGTGAAGTTTGAATGCTCTGAGGAGGATGACATCTATGTCAGAGGTTCACTGATGATATTAACTAGTTTGGGTAATGAAATGTCTGTAAGAAAACAAGCAAACTCAGAGAACACCAAGGACCCCTCATGTTAACCCTGAGCTACAAAAATTCTCCTTTATGAATATAATTTACAGAATCCCATATTGCATACATCATAACATGTGTCAATAAAGACAGTACTAAGTGTTGGATTTCCTGGATATATAGTGAGAAATGAGCTACAGGATCAGGACACATACAAGCACACACAGAGACAGAGGGAGGGAGGGAGGGAGAGAGAGAGACAGAGACACACAGAGAGAGAGAGAGATGATGATGATGACGACAACGACAACGACAACAACAACAACAACACCTGCCAATGGCTAAGAGAAGGAAAGTTGAAGAAAGAGATTCTGGCTGCATAAGACCAAGTTTTAAGAACAAATACATACAAAACCAAAATTAAGATAACAGCAACAGATAACCAATGCCACCTCTTCAAAGAAGCTAAGGAAACAGTGGTATAATTGGCTATTGCAAGAAGATCTCACAGACTGACTACAAATAGCAACATGACAAAGTAGCAACAATGGTGCATTGAAATATGTCCAAGAAATACCATTTGCTTGCAAACAAAAATTAGTGGGATCATAAACTAGAAAAAATGATCAAAATGGAGAAATTAAAGTGCCCTGGGATTTTAGAGTTTAAACAGACAAGCAACTGCCACAGAACACCTCAGACTTAACTGTCAATATTGATCGATCTAAAGTGATGCTTATTGGGGCAAAATTTCCCCATTTCATATACACATCAATAAGCTCTGGACTGTCTGATTTTCATTGAAGAAGATTTTTTTATTGTGATGGATAATTTAAAGAAAATGGCAACTCAAACTCTATATACAGATGAAAAATTCATCTTAGTTATTAAGATAACAAACAACTCCCCATGCACATTATTATTTTTTTGAAATACATCATAATTAACCTTCCATACATTTTAACTTTTAACTTTCTCCAGGTCAAATTACCAACTGATGGTGTTCTTTATGACAGACTGCTATAATGCCTTCTCTTGAAATAATAAGGCCCCAAAACAAATATCCCTGAAGGAATTATATACAGAGCAAAACTTCATCATTTCAGTTCACCATTAGTTAAACTTTGCAAGATGTGATTGTTTATTTTTCCTATTTCTTATATAGAAAGTGAATGTTAAATGTACGTATATGCATATATAAACACAGAAACAAACAAAAAATACTGCTAAAATTCAATATTGCAGATGATTTAGCTGTAAAGTCCATACAATATACTCCTGTGTAATTATTCAAAGTAACTGTAGTATGAATATGTTTCTCATGTCAACATATTTTCGATACACTGAATTTATAAATAAGTTTGCTAGTTTTCATGGTGAGATTCAAATAAATGAATCTACTACAAGAAACCAGTCAATCATTTCTATGAAAAAGTAATTTCTCTCTCCATGAAAACACAACTACATTGTCACGAACTGATAAAAACTGTCTGTGACAAATACTGAATGTCATTACAAACTATTTCTTTTTCTGACCGAATGAACAATAATACTTGTTACGCCATGCATTCATAAATAAGGATATCTGACCACACTGTCATTTCATAAATGGAACTTAATTTTTTTAAAAGGAGATAATGTACCTCACGAGCTGCTGATATAGGTTGCTCCAAGATAACATCTGTGAGATCCAAAATTTCTAAATCTTCAAGACAAATTTCTTATAAAATCAAGCACCAAAACCTTTAGCCAGGGACATTTTCACTATTCTGCAAAACTAAGAGATGGTAACTGACATCTGAAACAGCATCCAACTCTTGATATAATTGGTTTTGAATTAACTAGCTTTCTTTACATTTTTGTTTTGGTTTTCTAAGAAGTTAAATTTCACTGAGCCCAATAGGCCTTACTTCTCAAATAAACAAGTACAGTATTTTTAAAAAGCATTTAAAGCTTGATGCTGGAAATGTAAAAAGGTTTATGGGTCTGTCTGTGGGAGTGTATCTGTGCCTGTGTGTATTAAAGGTAAAGGTGCCCCTTGCACATATATGCTAGTCTTCCTGACTCTAGGGGGCAGTGCTCATCTCCATTTCAAAGCCTAAGAGCCAGCACTGTCCAAAGACGTCTCCAAGGTCATGTGGCCGGCATGGCTAAATGCCAAAGGCGCATGGAAAGCTGTTACCTTCCCACCAAAGGTGGTTCCTATTTTTCTACTTGCATTTTTACATGCTTTCAAACTGCTAGGTTGGCAGAAGCTGGGATAAGTAACCGGAGCTCACTCTGTTACACAGCGCTAGGGATTTGAACTGTAAAATGCCGACCTTGCTGATCGACAAGCTCAGCATCTTAACCACTGAGCCACTGCGTCCCTAATACACCGTGTGTTTCTTAGCAATATGCTAAAGGTATCAGGATTTCCATGTATCCAAAAGTATCTGGCATCTTCTCCATGCTACAAATAAAATGTTATCCATCTTTTTAATGGGTGTTCTTTTAATTCACAAATTGGTTAAGCAGTTGGTATATGCTGTTACATTCACAATAAAAGAGTTCATTCTCAATTACAGATAGTGTTGAACTCACTTACAAGCATGTAAAAAATTAACACACAAGTGTATAATTGTAGTTTTATGCTCAAGTACCCTAATTATGCACTTTAAAGCACATTCAAAGGAGCCATTGAGGGCATTCAATACCTCAGCTGTATGAAGTCTACAGAACACTTTCTAACAAGACAGCTGTATAAAAAAGAAATAAAGCAAACTTTAAAACTGCATTCAAACAAAGATGAAACTCAGAAAACAAGATTGCATTGTACTTCCAAATAAGGATCCCAGATCTCTAGGCCATCACACTATACCCAAGCATGAAAAGAAATCAAATTCTCCCCAGAACAAAAAATGCTGAAGTCACAATATGGCATTTCCAAGAATATACTTGGAATTATATTCTTCAACATTTGCAGCATATTAAAAGTTTCAGAATTACTTTTCTCTGTGAATTTTGTATGTCACAGAAAGAATCTTCCCTAAAAGCATTTTTTGAGAAGTTGCTATATTTTTAATCATTGATTAACACTGGGGATATTCAAAAGAGGATATTTTTATTTCCCTAATAGCTCAAATCAGGACACAGATGATGTGGGATCAAGTAGATCTGAATCCTTATCAAACTAGTATTCAACAAAATACTCAAGAGCAGCAGTCAAGGCAACCAAGACATCAGCTTGAGCCTTCTGTTTTGTTCACCGTTAAAAACTCATATTAATCATTCATATTTTATTTGAGAGATAATTATTTCTAGCAGAGAGCAATTATAACTCAAACGCACACAAAATGTTTATAAATGGATTTCCTTTTTATGTGCAGCCTTCAGTCATTAAATCCAGCTACTGGCAAGATATGGCTGATTTTTGTTAATCTTGGAAGCTAAATTGAATTGTACTTGAGTACTTGGATGGTACACCAACAGGAAATGCAACTCAAAAAAAAATCTGGAAAAAGCACATGGAAAACCACTTCCATGCTATTGTGGTAAAAAAGCTCAACAATTTTCTCTGTCATTGGAGTCCAATGACTTGAATTGAAGAAGACTGGGCATTTTATAGATAATAAAAGAAATTACATGATGAAAAATCAAATGTTTCTTTTCCAAACAGCAATTTTAAATACCCTCCCTACAAAAGAAAAAAAAATGTAGCAAAAGAAATTCAGTATTTTTTCACTTTTCAGAAACACTAAAAAATGTCTTTATTGTTATTTTTTAAAAATTGCAAATACAAGAAGGTAGAGACTAAGGTTTTCAGTTGTATAGGTAGTTCTTACAACATTTCATTTAGTGACCATTCAAAGTGGCAATGCCACTGAAAAAAGGGTGACCATTTTTCACACTTACAGCCGCTGCATCATTCCCACGGTTACGTGATCAAAATTCAGCTATTTGGCAACTCACTGTTTCCTCCCTTAGATGAGCAATATGAATGTAACTAAATAGTTCACTCCTAGCGGTTGTTTCAGCACATCTTATTTAAGAAAATACGGGGGGAGGGAGGAGCTGCCCTATACTTGATTCAGTTATTTGCATTAACCAAAACTCTTTCCCATCATTTGCCACTTCAGAAGTTTCTGATTGGAGGAACATATGATCTTCATATTTTGATACTAAGATGTGATTATTCCTTAAAGGCTACTTTTCTACCAAGCAATCCCGAAAAGGAGTTTTTATAACTGGCAATGTTTTGTTGTATTACACATAATAACTTTTTGCCTCACTATTTAAATATGTATAAGAACCAGTTTAGTGTAGTGCCATGATGGTGAACCTATGGCACATGTGCCAGAAGTGGCACGCAGAGCCCTCTCTGTGGAAACCTACGCCATTGCCAGCTGCTCTTCTGGTTTCCGGCATGCATATGCGCATCAGCCAGCTGACATTCGCATGTGCGGGAGCTCTGGAAACCTGAAGACCATCTGGTCTTTGTGTTTCTAGCGCTCTGGCGTGCATGAAGGCCAGCTGGCCGGTATGCATGTGCATGCCGGAAACCCAAAGACTAGGTGGCTGGTCCGTGCACACACACGGGCCAGCTGGTCTTTGGGTTTCTGGCGCTCCAGTGCGCACATGTTCCGGTGCACACACATTCCGGTTTGGGCACTCAGTGTTGAAAGGGTTCCCCATCCCCTTACAATATTGCTTACAACAGGTGTCTGTAACTTCTAGTCCCATCCTAGACACAAAGTCAGTTGGATGACCTTGGGCCAGTCATACATACACTCTCTTTCTACCCTATAAAGGAGACAATAGCTAACCACTTCTGAAGAACCTTGCCAAGAAAACTTTTGGGGCATCTTCCTGCATTTTCCAAAAGAAAAACTATGTCAGCCCTCATGCTGGCAGAAATGGCGGCTTTTCTGTGGCGCCGCTATACTCCCGACCTCCACAAGGGCTTCCTTGGCAGGGTACCCATCCGGCCGCTGCCAATGCCACACCCGCTCAACTATGCTTACACGCACCAATGCTGCTGGGGCTGCCACCAAAGCTCTTTCCCTCCTCTCTCTGATGTCGGGGAGCCTGTGACTGCATGCAGGCAGCACGGCTCCTGGGCTGTCTCCTCCGGAGCGGACTCTTCAGGGTCACGTGGCAATGCATAGCATTGGCTTCCCTCACAACTCTGCCATGGCTTCCCTCACAACTCTGCAGGCGCCCCTACTCTGAGGTAACTTCTACTTGGGTGCAGCCACCTACTCTGGAGTAACTCTTCTACTCGGGTGCAGTCGATAAGGAAGGAGCAATGATGACACTGAGTGAGGGTGTGGCTGAGAGTGGCTGAGTTTCATGGTGATTGGTGCTTGTGATTAGGGGTATCATCTGGGTAATTGGGTGGTTTTGAGGGTGGAACTGGGTGGGGTAATTGTATATATACAGTGATGTGGTTAACTTTGTTATAACTGAATTGGATTTGCTTACCTTTGTATCATAGTCATTTAGTGCCGATTATTACATAGTTTCTTAGATAAAGTTTTTCACCAAACAAACTGACTGTCTGTTTATTTTGAATGTGAACGCCAGTATGGTAACTCAGTGGTGAAATCCAAAAATTTTCCCTACTGGTTCTGTGGGCATGGTTTGGTGGTCATGTGACCGAGTGGTGCAGTCAACTTGTAAAATGTGGTGAAACTCACTTTACAAACCTGCATCTGGCAGTGGCGGTGCTACGGGAGGGCAGGTGGTACACATGTGAAGCAGCCCCAGGACATCCACCCGACACCTGCCCTCCTGGACCATCACCATCACCACCGCTGCCCCTCTTAGCCCAGAGCAGCGGCTGTGTCTCCACCAAAGGTTGCCCGCCTGCCCACTGGCTGGGCTGAGCTGGATGCCGACCTCGGAAGGCAAGCAGGTGTGGGGGGGGGCACTGTTAAGGCAGGCAAGCATGGCAGGACTGCGGGGAAGAGAGTAGGCTCCTAGCTCCCATCCCTATTGATGGCTGGCCCCTACATGCTTGCTTGCCTTCCACGCAGCCCTCTGTTTGCCTGCTTTTGCAAGCTGGCCACAGGGACACCAGAAAAGCCGCATGAAAGGCAGGTAAACATGGCAGGGCTGCGGGCCGCGGGGGAGTAGGGGAGGCAGGCTGGGACAATGGAAAGCAGAGGCTGAGCTGGGCAGGAAAAGCGAGCAGCGACTGGGGGACCAGTTCAGCGGCTTGGCCAGCCAGCAGTCTCTACTGGTTCAGCGACCCAGACCCAATGTCCACTACAAGAGCTGGGCTTTGTTGAGATACATATAAGTAGGGTTTTTGTTTCCTATCTGTGTGAGAAGTAGTATCTGAAAGAATGGAGTCTCCACTGTATTATGCTCTTAGCAACCTAATTTATTACAAAAGCTGTCAGTCAATCCTATGTTATCAAGTGGAAAAGTAGAACATGTAGTTATGATTAGAAGGCATCAAGGTATCAACTGTGCTAACAGTTCCTTCCTGATTTATGCTGATTCTCTTATGTAAGTCTACTGACACTTGGAAGGAAACATTTTATCGGTACTGTATGGTTCTGTCAAATGAACAAGTGAGAAAAGCATCAATTCTCCAACAAGTTCCACTCTGCTAATTTACCACAGCTTACTGGTAAAATAACAAAAGCTTTTTATCTGTTGTGGAAACAGATTCATCATTCACACATGAGAAAGTAACAAATTCCATCAGCAGGAACTACAGATCAGATTTTATTTATTTAAAATAAAAGCAAGGAGTTGTGAGCAATAATGCAAGCAAGATGTGCAGGAAAAATGTAGTCCTCATCGTTATCATGAGGAAAGGCTTGTTGTTATGCTTCAAATATTACTTTTCTACATTCTCCCAAGTATCCTAAACTATTTGTTGGATAGTTTAGTATAAATTTTGAAAATGAAAATCTGGATTATATGATACAGTACAGTACTTGGGGCCAATACTTATACCTAGAGTCCAGGAGCAGAACTGGTACTTAATTTAATGGAACAATTAGAATGGCATGGAAAATAAGGCAGCCAACATATTTTGCCAGCAGATGTATTCTAGTGATGGAATAGCAAAAATAGCAAAGTAGGCACACTCAAGAAAACCAGAAAACATACAGTTTTGATTCAAACATTATACTGGTCTGAAACTTAACAAAAGTCCCTCACCTTTACCTGCTTTTATTATTTTTACAAATAATTCAAAGTAGTGAACATATCTAACACAGATGTAAACATTACACAGGAGAATATAACTCAGAAGAAAAAGCATGTGGGTATGTATTTTTGATCTTATAGAACACTCAACTGCACATTTTTAGAAATATTTATTGAATATCTCTTAGTAAACATTCTTCCCTGGGATTCCAAACTCTTCTCTAACCCAACAGCAGGAGGTGAGAAATTGGAGGATATTACACTACCATAACAAACAAAATGAGATCTGCCAACTTTAATGTCTTCACTATCCACTCCAGTTCCTTTGCCATACAGAATCGAAAGACTGTGAACCCTTTAGAACTTTCGGCAACTCTGCAATATTGAGACCTACAATGTGAATAGAGCTTCACCTAACTCCTATTAATAGATAGGGAGATTTTGGTTAACAAGCAATACACAAAGCAGTGTAATGTGTCATGTTTTACTGAACATCTTGAGAATGAAGATATACAATCAGAACAATCTGTTATCATGACGAAAATTCATCCATAATCACCAGAATATCAGAAAAACTGACCAGAAGGGACCTGAATGTTCCTGGCAGGTATTAATTTACTGTAGTCTCCTCTATTCTGGTATTCTGGCATACTCAATGTCAAGCTACACCACTATCAACTGAAGCATCTACTTATGATAAGTGGTAGGCAATCCATATACTTCTCTTTCAGAATGTATTCTGTCCTGAACACTACTCAATAAATGCTTTGCCTTTGTGTTGTGGTTGCCCTGACAGTGACAGGAATATTTTGCCTTAACCCACAATAGGATCTGGCTACAGAAATCTCAGGAAGTCAGGAGATTAAACAGAAAAGCTGAAAGGCTTGAAAGCAATACCTCTCTTCTACCTGATTATTCAAGGTCCCCAGAGTATGAGCTTTTGCAGAACATCCTTGCAATGCAATTAGGGATAGAAGAAAACAGGCTGAAATGGGAAGGACCAAAAGGAGAAGGAAGGAATTGCTGTATACAATATATATTGTCAAAGGGTGTGGGCTAAAGTACCATTAGCAGCAAATATATTTTTTATTTTTAATAATGCCCCTAAATTTTTTTACCTAATAGATACTGGAAAATATAAAATATAATGTTCATGCTAAAATATAGCGATACAGTACATCTCAAAGACATTTTTATTTTTGACAGGTATGTAATAGAACACAATTATATTTTTATACTAATAAAATGAGTCAATATGCCTAAGATTCATGTTTTATATGCAGAAAGCAAAAGCAACTTAAAAAGGAGGTTTATGCAAGGGAAAATAAGTTGTCTTATTTTGACAGGTCTTAAATCCCAGAAAGTCAGTGTCTGTAAGCCAAGACATGGCAATATAATATTTAGGCACATAAGGGAAAAATGCTTGTGAATTCTACTGGTCCAATGAACAGAGACACAGTTTTCATAATTTTATCACTGTATTCCATGGCTGACTGACTGTCAGACCAGTGCAAACTACAAGCTCCCATTTGAGTGACATATGGATTCAACCAACCAAGGATATGTTAGAACATTAAATACCACAAACAGACAGGACAAGAATACAAAATGCCAAATTAGCACTCATATAACCGTATAGTCTAGTAAAGACAAAGGATTATTTACTAAAACCTCAAGCCTTTCACAACATAATAAATGATATTTCCTCTAGATAAACAGTTACAAACTTCATAAAATTAATATATTCTAAGAAACAAAATTTCAGAAGGAATTCTGTAGAAAAAGTACTAAGAATATAACAGTCATTGAGAATGAAATTTCTCTTGACTTCTTTGCATGTTAACAATTTTAATAGCCATTTGTTATCTGGAAAATAAGGTATATAGCCCTTACTAAAAAAAATTTGGGGGGATCAAAAATCTTTGGGTCTTAACTAGTCACCTATGATTTACATCTTAGAGAACGTGTAAAATAAATTGAAGAAAAGCAACAAATTAGTTTATAGTATAAAGTAGGAAATGTTCTTTCAGGTTTAAGCATACTGGAAAGGAGGTGGTGACAAATTTTATAGTAAAATACAGGTAATCTTTGATTTACAACTGTTCATTTAACAACAGTTCAAAGTTATGACCGCCGTGGAAAGAGTGATTTATGACCTATCCTCACACTTCTGAGTCTTGCACCATCCCAACAGTCACATGATTACAATTCAAGTGTTTGGTAACCAGGACACATTTATGACCAATTGTAGCATCCTGTAGTCACATGATCACAATTTGTAACATTCCTAGCCAGTTTGCAATAAAAATGCCTATTAGGAAAACTGGATTCACTTAAAAATCATGTGTTCACTTAATGACTATGGTACAAATTGTTGTAAAATCAGGTTCAATCACGTGATGACTTGTTATACAACTACACTAATTTATGACTGAAAATATAGTCCAAATTGTAGTCATAATTTGAGCACTAGTTCTTTGTTATTATCATGATGTGTAGTTTATTTATTTATTTATTTATTTATTTAAACTTATTAGTCGCCCCCTCTCCCCACAGGGACTCGGGGCGACGTACACAAGCAACAGTCAGCACAGGTGTCATACAGAGGAGGTAAAAAATAAATAAATAATTACAATACTGAAAAAGGTTAAAACCCCAATAACATTAATAGTTTAAAAACTAAAATTGACAATTAAAAATGACCTAGGGGTGGAAAAGTTGTCGAATTATGCCAGGCCGGCTAGCCGAAACAGGTGGGTCTTCAGTTTACTGCGGAAGGAGCGGAGATCGGTTGTTGTTCTAATGTCTGGGGGGAGGTCGTTCCAAAGGGTAGGGCCCGCCACAGAGAAGGACCTGCTCCTGGGCACCGCCCTCTGACAATCTCTAGAGGACGGCACCCAGAGGAGACCCTCTCTGTGTGAGCGAATGGGTCGCAGGGATGTATGGGGCAGGACACGATCCCGCAGGTAACTAGGCCCTATGCCATGGAGCGCTTTGAAAATGGTAACTAACACCTTGAAGCGCACCCGGTAGGCCACAGGAAGCCAGTGCAGCTCACGCAGGAGCGGTGTTATATGGGAGAACCTCGATCTCCCCATAATTACCCGCGCGGCTGCATTCTGGACCAACTGCAGTCTCCGGGTGCACCTCAAGGGGAGCCCCATGTAGAGAGCATTACAGTAGTCTAGGCGAGACGTCACCAGCACGTGAGTGACTGTGTGCAGGGCCTCCCGGTCCAAAAGGGGTCGCAATTGGCGCACCAGGAAAACCTGGTGGAACGTCCCCCTCGCCACGGCTGCCACATGATCTTCCATAGCCAGCCGGGCATCAAGGAGGACGCCCAAATTGCGTGCCCGTTCCACCGGGGCTAATTGTTCATCCCCGATGGCCAGCGATGGAATGTGCTGGTTGTACCGGGGTGCCGGAAGCCACAGCCACTCTGTCTTGGAGGGGTTGAGCCTGAGCCTGTTGTCACCCATCCAGACCCGCACGGCTTCCAGACAACGGGACATCACTTCAACAGCCTCGTTGGGGTGGTTTGGGGTGGAAATATACAGCTGAGTGTCATCAGCGTACAGATGATATCTCACCCCAAAACCACGGATGATCTCGCCCAGCGGTTTCATATATGTGTTGAACAGGAGAGGCGAGAGGATCGACCCCTGTGGGACCCCACAAGTGAGGGGCCTCGGGGTCGACCTCTGCTCCCCTGTCAACACACATTGCGTCCGGCCAGAGAGGTAGGAGCGAAACCACCGCAATACGGTGCCCCCGATCCCCAACCCCTCCAGACGGCGCAATAGGATACCATGGTCGATGGTATCGAAAGCCGCCGAGAGGTCTAATAGGACAAGGATGGAGGAACAACCCCCATCCTTTGCCCTCCAGAGATCATCCACCAACGCGACCAAGGCCGTCTCCGTGCTGTGACCGGGTCGGAAGCCGGACTGGCGCGGGTCTAGATAATCATCTTCCTCCAGGTGACGCGGGAACTGCTGAGCCACCATACTCTCAACAACCTTCTAAGTTATTAGATATACAGCCAAAATAATCAAAAGCTGTGCACTGGTGTGAAATAAAGCCACTTCTACTTAAGAAAAGAACAATTATTTTGCTCTTAAGACTCACTTGGAAAACATAGAATAGTGTATAAATAGAAGGACATATTGCGGATCCCATCTACAAAGGAATATAACCTGACAGGACCCGGGAGGAATCTTTTCTTTAGGGGGCCCCCTTTGGGACATGATCCCACTGAGGTGGATTAATAGAATCAGAAATCTCAGATAGCAATTGTAAAACTGCATTCTAATTCTGTTTTTCAATTTAGTGACTTCATCAATACAACGATACACCAAAAATCATAGAACAAAGATTGGGTAAGAATATTTTATATGAATGTCAACCTGGAGTCATCTCAGTCCCAAGAATTTAATCTTCGCTACCTAGCAGTTCTGAATGATCTGAAGGTGGTGTTTGTTATATTGAATTTACTACCATGCTTGAATCAATTCCTGGTCTGTCAGAGATGACCCTCTGCTCAGAACCTGTTACAATTGGCTGAATCCATTCAATTGGGTCCACCTAGGCACCTCCTGGATCCATATGTATTCTGGCAGTAATATGAAAGGCAGTTTTTCCAAGTGCCTAGTTCTACTATTTAAATTGGAGGTGACCAGGCCACTTGAGACTGCTCCCAAGTTGCTTCTCTGCTTCTGCAAATCATAAAGATATCCGTTGAGCCAGTGGTGAAATTCAATTTTTTTACTACTAGTTCTGTAGGCGTGGCTTGGTGGGCATGGTGTGGCTTGGTGGGCATGGCAGAGGAAGGATACTGTAAAATTTCCATTCCCACCCCATTCCAGAGGAAGGATATTGCAAAATCTCCATTCCAACCAATTCCAGGGGAAGGCTACTGCAAAATCTCCATCCCACCCCACTCTGGGGTCAGCCAGAGGTGCATTTGCCGGTTCTCCGAACTACTCAAAATTTCCGCTACTGGTTCTCCGGAACCTGCTGTATTTCACTACTGCTTTGAGCTCAAGATGATGCAGTAATGAAGAAACACTTCATGCAACTGAGAGATTCTCCTAGACTCACAATTACTGATGGATAGGCAGCCAAAGGCTATGCTGGGGGAGAGGGAACCTTTGCTGAGATTCAGCTGATATCCCAGATTTTACAGTAATATATGTATTTTTGTTAGATCAATGCAATATACTCTATATAGGGCAACCTTTGTGGACTACTTGAATGATACAACCGGTACAATATGTAGCTACCTGCAGGAGCTGATTTGGTTATCCTCCTGTGTTGCAGGTGCTGGCTGGTTGCCAAAAGGCATTCGGAAACAATTCAAAGAACCTATATTGACTTACAAGGTCCTACATGGCTTGGCATCCAGGTATCTCTAAGACCATTTACTTCTAATTGATCTTGCCCACCCAAATGTTGCCAGTGGCAGGGGGGCATGCCATAGGTTTCTTCTCTGCAAGAAGGGAAGAGCAAGAGAGAGGTATTTTTGTTTCATAATGCCAGTCCTGCTTGAGTCTCCTGCCCAGTATCTGGATGGTGCCATTGCTCCTGAGCATTTGGAAAGCTTTGATAACATGAATGGAATTTGAAACATCTGTTAGCAGCTTGCTTGCTTGCTTACTTAATTAGTAATATTTATTTGCATTCATATTTTATGTTTTATTAGTTGTATTAAAACTAGTTGATTTTCGTTTGATAGTTATATGTGTAATTTCATGAGTTTGGCTTCTTCTATTGGTTGTTATTGTGTTGTTATTTTAGTTGAAAATTACCCTGAATTTTTGGGAACAATAGCTGTCTGAAACTATAAATTAATTAACAGATTGCTTAATTGCAAATTATTATAAATACATAGATGGTAAAGACTGTTCAAAATCAATGTCTGGGCATGGAAATGAATTAGATAAAAGCTACTGAAATGAGTTTCAGTTCAGTCAATAGAAGAATAGACTACTTATTTTGTAATTGTATTTTATTTTTTTATGGATAGACTACTTCTGAATGGTTTCTCTGTCTGGTGGAGTAAAACTTGTCCTGTTCCAGAAAGAGTTTCATTTTTAGGACATTTGGCACTGACTCTGAGGTGCAAGGGGCCTTGATATCCTTTTATCTCCTTTAGTTGATGGTTCAACTACGACTTTACACATGTAAAGTTAGTCTTACAGTAATTATTCACACAGAGAATATTCACATAGAGACAGCTTTCTGTTTGTGCTATTAAGGCTGTCCTTATTCAAAAGCTTCAATTAGTTCAAGAGGCAGACTGCAATAGTTGCAACTGGCTGACGTGGAAATAGGTCAGTGTTTTACCACCTGTACCAGCTACAAGTCTCTTTCAAATTGCCTGAGGAATGTTTTTCCAATCTTTAACCACTAGATCTTAACCTGAGAGCCTTCTTCAGATAACCTCCAATACGCAGCTAAATGAATTAGAGAAAGGGATATTTTCAGGGGTATTCTTTATTTATTCAACATATTTTTGTGCCACCACAATCAAATGACTCTCAGCGATTCATAAAGAAAAAAAAAAGATATAAAATCCAAAGATAAACACACAACAGTGCTACAGTAATACAAAATCAGAAAAATAACAACATCAAATCAAAGAAAATCAAGGGAAGGCTCTCAGAGAGATCTCTGTTTTCTTTTTTTTCCTTTTTTAAGAACATTTTTAAAAAATGTTTGAACAAACACAAACGGACAGAAAAAAAACAAAAACCCATAAAGCATCTTGCATTACAAATTATAGAAAGTGTGTCAGTTGGTTACAAAAATTCTGTGCATCCCTTCCATAGTCATCACTTGCAATGCATATCAAATCACATATTTTTAAATCAAATATATTTATATATCTATTATTGTACCTCAACCTTCATTTGACTATAGTTGCTTTTACATCCTTTTATATGAAATATTTTGAATATAAAGTAAAATTATATAATGGTATTCAATTAGATCTTCCTAAAAACATCCAATAACATTACATCTTTATAACATGTTCCATTCAGTTTAAAAGTAGGGAACATTTGCAAAAATTCCATCCATAAAAAGAAAAATTAATAAAAGATAACACACTTAAGTTTAATGTAGTTTAATTTCGCAGCTTACTCTCTTCTGTCTTCAATTTTAATTTAGCTTTGATTTTTTGGGTGGTAGTCTCTTTTCTAATAATAAAATTTCCTCACCAATTTGACAAGCTTTCTTTTTCTGCTTTCTTTCCGTTCCAGAACTGTCCCAACTTCAGCAGCTTCAAAGGCTGTGTTTCTGTCATCGGAAATAAGAGCTTCTCCTGTATCAATCAGGGACTTTGTGGTGTCCCTGAGATCAGCAGGACATACTCTTCACTATCGCCATCTCTGCGGGACGGTTCAAGTCCAAATGGACTGTCCAGCGGCAAAAATATCGACTGTGACCTTGGAGCTCCAAGATTGCATGTCGTGTTGTCGCGACGTCAGCTCCTCCTCTCTTGAGATCTCAGTTTTCAAAGGTTTTCAGAAGACCAGCAAAGAGGGAATAGACTGATCTCCACAGAGAGGTTGTTCCACAATGTCAGTGTTGCCACAGAAAAGCAGCACTGCTTCCCCTCAGCCTCCAGAAATTCAGAATTTGTAAGCAGGTGAAAAGCAATCCTCAAGATATCTAGGTACCAAGGCCTTTCTAGGTCAAAACCAGCACCTTAAACTAGACATGGAAATCAAATAGCAACCAAGATTGGATCTATAATAAATATGCTCCTAATGTATGCAGAGTAGTGCATTTTAAACCACCTTTAGTTTTCAAATCCTCTTTGGATATCTCCCAAAAGAGCATTTTATAGTAGTCCAGGTAGTCATAAGGGCATTAGTTACCTAGGTATAACCACAACTTACTGATGTGGCAGGAACTGTGAGTCCAAAACCATTCTCCAGTATGAACCTGCTTCATGATCAACACTGCCTGCCCATCAAGAAGTAACACCAGCAGTACAGCAGTATAGAGGATCCTGATGTATCAGCAGCAACGCCAACTTGCCAGGCTCAAGGTCACTCTATTATCTCATATCTAGACCTCCAGGCACTTGGAAACAGATTGGCAGCATTGCCAACATGGCCTAGAGTGGGTATTGGGTACCATCAACATACAGGTAGACGTTGAGTTACAATTGGTTGTTTTATGACCATTAAGAATTTTTTTCCTTTTTTAAGAACATTTTTAAAAAATGTTTGAACAAACACAAACGGACAGAAAAAAAACAAAAACCCATAAAGCATCTTGCATTACAAATTATAGAAAGTGTGTCAGTTGGTTACAAAAATTCTGTGCATCCCTTCCATAGTCATCACTTGCAATGCATATCAAATCACATATTTTTAAATCAAATATATTTATATATCTATTATTGTACCTCAACCTTCATTTGACTATAGTTGCTTTTACATCCTTTTATATGAAATATTTTGAATATAAAGTAAAATTATATAATGGTATTCAATTAGATCTTCCTAAAAACATCCAATAACATTACATCTTTATAACATGTTCCATTCAGTTTAAAAGTAGGGAACATTTGCAAAAATTCCATCCATAAAAAGAAAAATTAATAAAAGATAACACACTTAAGTTTAATGTAGTTTAATTTCGCAGCTTACTCTCTTCTGTCTTCAATTTTAATTTAGCTTTGATTTTTTGGGTGGTAGTCTCTTTTCTAATAATAAAATTTCCTCACCAATTTGACAAGCTTTCTTTTTCTGCTTTCTTTCCGTTCCAGAACTGTCCCAACTTCAGCAGCTTCAAAGGCTGTGTTTCTGTCATCGGAAATAAGAGCTTCTCCTGTATCAATCAGGGACTTTGTGGTGTCCCTGAGATCAGCAGGACATACTCTTCACTATCGCCATCTCTGCGGGACGGTTCAAGTCCAAATGGACTGTCCAGCGGCAAAAATATCGACTGTGACCTTGGAGCTCCAAGATTGCATGTCGTGTTGTCGCGACGTCAGCTCCTCCTCTCTTGAGATCTCAGTTTTCAAAGGTTTTCAGAAGACCAGCAAAGAGGGAATAGACTGATCTCCACAGAGAGGTTGTTCCACAATGTCAGTGTTGCCACAGAAAAGCAGCACTGCTTCCCCTCAGCCTCCAGAAATTCAGAATTTGTAAGCAGGTGAAAAGCAATCCTCAAGATATCTAGGTACCAAGGCCTTTCTAGGTCAAAACCAGCACCTTAAACTAGACATGGAAATCAAATAGCAACCAAGATTGGATCTATAATAAATATGCTCCTAATGTATGCAGAGTAGTGCATTTTAAACCACCTTTAGTTTTCAAATCCTCTTTGGATATCTCCCAAAAGAGCATTTTATAGTAGTCCAGGTAGTCATAAGGGCATTAGTTACCTAGGTATAACCACAACTTACTGATGTGGCAGGAACTGTGAGTCCAAAACCATTCTCCAGTATGAACCTGCTTCATGATCAACACTGCCTGCCCATCAAGAAGTAACACCAGCAGTACAGCAGTATAGAGGATCCTGATGTATCAGCAGCAACGCCAACTTGCCAGGCTCAAGGTCACTCTATTATCTCATATCTAGACCTCCAGGCACTTGGAAACAGATTGGCAGCATTGCCAACATGGCCTAGAGTGGGTATTGGGTACCATCAACATACAGGTAGACGTTGAGTTACAATTGGTTGTTTTATGACCATTAAGAATTATGACAACCTCCAAACAGGTGCTTTATGTCTTGTAACTCACCTCTGGCCATTGTAAACTATCATACCTCCCCATAGTCACATGACCACATTCCAGGTGCTTAACTAGGTCACCCTTACAACCAGTTACAGTGGTCCATGGTCACATTACTGCAATTTGTGACTTTTAAAAAATCTTTTAAAATTATTGTTTCCATTTTGTATTTCTTTTTTTAGTATTTTTTTTTCATTTTCATAACATATAATCACATGTATATTAATACATAGCCAGCATCGTTTTGTATTATTAAATGTTTACATCAATTCATCTTACCATCAACTCCCAAAACACAATTATTAGCTCTTCTGCTCTCCATACACCATTTGTCCTTATCCATCACTTTCTTCTCCCTCTCTCCTCCCCCTCCCTCCCTCCTTTCTTCTCTGTCATCCTTCTCTACTCTACTTCCCCTTCCTCTCTCCTTCTCCTCTCCCCCCTTTCCACTCACTTCTCTCCTCCTCTTCCCCCCTCCTTGCCCTCTCTCCTCTTCCTCTCTTCTTCCCTTACCTCTCTCCTTTTCTTCCCACTGTTCATCTCATTTACTTGGTGTATTTCAGCTTCTGAGCAAGCTCCATTTTATGTTGATGGTATTTATAGTTCCTTTTCGATATACATATTTAATTTTAACATATATTCTCCTCCTTTCTTAAAAAAGAATAGAACAAAAAGTATACATATATAGTCATTGTACTCCCCCCCCCCCAGCCTAATTTTGGTTTTCATAAGGAAGAATATTCACTGAAAGTTTGGAATATACAGAATAATAATACTTCAGCAATATTAGATTGTATAGAAATCACTGATTATTTTTAAAAAGCTGGAATTTTTTTCTAGACAAACACTTTACATAAGTGCCTGGTTTCCAATTATTGCAATAATGAATGACTGGATATATCTTCAGCTTGAGCATTTTAAATGGAATCCCCAAATTTACTAACTTCCTTGTATTATAAATTACAATATGCTGGTATTAGCAAATCCAGATCTTTAACACTTTCATATATTAAATACTTAGTTTTGGGTTAGAAATTTATGACTATCTATAAAATCTCACTAAACAACTTTGCTGAGTACAACACAAAAATGTAAACATTTTTCAGTTTCATGTAGCACTATATCCAACATGCAGCACCAGAGCATTTATTAAGCTTCAATTGACCAAAGAGAGATAAATTTTGGATTAGTCCATCACAATCTGAAACACAACCTGAAATTAAATTTAAAAAGTTAGGTAAGAAAGTAAATTGCAATCTTAATGTTACTTAGATTGATTGAATGAATGAATCTTAGTATTACTGTTAATATAATATTTTACATTAGGGTTATGAATTCATGATCCAGAACTCTCAGCCTGCAACTCATTCCCAAATGCTTGATTATTGTTGTAAACAATAACAAAAACTTATTCAATTTAAGCACTGCCCAACTCAGGAACCATTCTGGACAGTTCATAATAGAACGGACAAAATAATTTACAAACAAGAAAACAAAATATGACTAAGAAAAAAATGAAAATAAAAACATCATGGCAAAACTGGCCAACAATATACACAACATATAGTAATACAGTCCACAACAAGTTCCAGCCACCCCTATGGTCAAGGAGAATAGCCGGGTTTTTAAGCAACTTGAAAGATTACATCTGGTTTTTTTCCCCTGACATATTAGCATACATAATTTTAGTGTGGAACAAGATTTGGATTCAGAGCACATGTGAGTGTACCCATTGCACCTACTAGAAACTTCCTGAAGAAATGTTATTTTACCCGAGTTCAAAAAGACATATTGGAATTAAAGAGGTATTGACAATTTGATATGATTATAGACCATGTGACAGCCTTATATAACTATAAAATACAATTTTATGTCTAAGTTACAATAATGTATAAATGTGGTCTCTCTTTTATATTTTCTGATTCCATCCTCTATTGGAGTTACTGTGATAGCTAAAGTTTTCTGTGAAGTCATATAGTAAGCGAAAATGATTATGGTGAAACATAATTTGCTGCTAACCAGAATTAGAAACCTGAAGAATCACCTTTCAGAATATTTTCAAATATGCTCAACTTAGTTAAGCATATTTCAGGAAATTCTTTCAAAATGTACTCAATAATAATCAGAGAAAGAGGAGGCGGGGCTGACGTCGCTACAACACAACATGCAATCTTGGAGCTCCAGGATTGCTATTGATATCTCTGTTGCTGGATGGTCTTTTTGGACCTAAACCATCCCGTAGAGATGGTGATAGAGAAGAGCATATCCTGCTGATCTCAGGGACATCGCAAAGTCCCTGATCGATCCAGGAAAAAGCTCTTTTTGCCGGCTACAAGAGAAGCAGCCATTTTAAGCTGAATAAGGTTGGGACAGACTCTTGAACGAAAGCTGAGCAGGAGAGAGAGTGTGTCGAAATTGGTAAGATAAATTTTACTATTAGAGAAGAGAACACCCAAATGACTTAGAGTAAAGTTAAAATTGAAGCTAGAAGAGAGTAAGCAACGAATTAGCTTGAATTATAACTATTGTGTTATCCTTTTTTCTTTTGATTTCGTTTCTTTTTTATGGAGGCATTTTTACAAATGCCTGTTACTTTTAAATTGGACTGGTCTTTTTTTCCTTCTTTCTCTATTTTTCTCCATTATTTGTATTTGTGGACTAAGAATCTCTTTCTTCTGAATGTTCGGCTGGATCGGAATTGCTAAGCAAAAGAGAGACCTAAAAACAGAGGAAAAAGAAGTAACACTGCCATCTAGAGGCTGGAGGCTTGGTTACATCTGCTATTTCAAGGCCATTGGCTTTGCATACTGAAAGGGACAGAGAGAAAATCACGTCTTGTTTATACAGGTGCTCTTTTGAAGTAAAGAGGAAGCCCTGACTTGAAAGATTACACTGAATTTATTTGAAACCTAGCAAAAAGAAAATTGATGATAGTGACAGCAAACCGAGAGTGGAGGGAAATGATACATATGGAATACTGAAAGGAGAGGTAGACGAACTGGATCTCTATCTCATGCTTCAAAACATAGATGAAGAAAGGGGAGAAAGCTTAGCAGAAACAATGAGAGTATCTTTGGCAGAAGCTCTAGTGATAACCAAAGGCAAGCAGGAATAGATGGAGGGTTTTGAGTCTTTACAAAATATGCAATGAACAACAAGTTGCCAAAAGAAATTCACATAAGACTATCAAGAAAACACCTAGAATACAGATTTTACAAATGGCAAGAGATATTGGACTGCACTACTACTGGAAGGATACAGGATGATGAAATGAAATGTCACAATAAAATTAAATTAAACTTAGTTAAAC
Source organism: Natrix helvetica (assembly GCF_964273705.1). Classification (NCBI taxonomy): domain Eukaryota; kingdom Metazoa; phylum Chordata; class Lepidosauria; order Squamata; family Natricidae; genus Natrix; species Natrix helvetica. The sequence goes on along the minus strand of NC_138552.1, from coordinate 209,989,052 downwards.
TTTGAGTATTATGTATAAGACAAAGTAATAATAGTTATAGTCAAATAAATGACTAATAATGATAATAATGCATTTATATATACTACATTGATATATGGAATTTTATATAAGCTGTAAATGAGGACCATGGAGATGATGTGGAAAAGTCTTTTTTTTTAAATAAAAGATAAACAATTCTATATAGAATAGAATACAAAGATGTAACACCATTGGATGAGTCCAGGATGATGTAATGAAATGTCATAGTATAAATTTACTTTAAATTTAGTATGCTTCACATAAAAAGGATGTCATAATAGATATATTTAATGAATGTTTAATAATCATAATTGTATGCATATATATTAGATTGATGATATGAGCAATGGAATGTGCGAAAAGAGTAAGTTGACATGAAATTAGAGAACAAGAAGATAAACAATTTTATAGGACATGGGATCTATTTAATTAGTGGTTAGATTAAAAAAATATGGAATTGAAAATTTATTAGAGAATGTTACCAACACCAAAATAATCGAATGATTTAAAATAGGTTATAATAAGTAAATAATAATAAGTAAATAATAAATAATAATTTATTATTGGACATATTGAAGATGATGTAACGAATTATTATAATATAAATGAACCCATATTTAGAATACCTTGTTTAAAATGAAGAAACAATAGTGACAGTCAAACAAATCAAGTACTATAATAATAATGTATACAAATATTCTTGATTGACAATATATTATTTTATATAAAATTTAAGGGATTACTACGGAAACGATGCACAAAAACCTTGTAACCAATCGACACACTGAACGGAATGGAAGATGCTTTTATGTTACGTGCTTTGTTTGTATATGTTTGTTTTAGAGCTGCATCAGCTTAAATGCTTGGAGTTTCACCGAATGCTCTTGCAATGAACTCCCCTCCCGCCCTGCTCTTTTCCTTGAATAGCCTTCTGTTCATTTGTACTTAGTATTGTTCTTTAGTTGTGATTAAAGTTAGAAAGAATTCACTTCAAACCAAAATTATTCATATTGCATAAACTGATATACTATGTCATAATAATTGTATGATTTTGCATTGCCAAAACTGAATTGCACCATTAAATGCTCGGTAATTATAACTACGGTCAATCAACGTTGTGTACTTTTCCTCCAAGCCATAGCAAATAGTAGAAATAAATTAAAAAATGAAAAACATTACTACAAATGCATCACTTTTTAAGAGTACATTTAAAAACATTTGCTGTCTCCATCTGTCCTCACTAAAAGCAGAGCTTGCTCATCATTGACTCATAATTTCATCATTACTTCACATGATATACTGAAACAAAAAAATATTGGAATAAAGTCTGCTCAATGCTTTTGAATTGGTATCTATACAATAACAACAATGTATTTATTTATTAAAGTTGTATGTTACCCATCTCCTATCATGAGCAATTTACAGAATATTTTTTAAATCCCATTTCTTATTGGGACTAAAAAATGGATAATTAGAAATAAATTATGGAAGATTGTTTTTAAATACAATTGCTGTAAGATTATTGCATGCACAAAAATGGAAAGATTCCAAATACCCACCATGGAACAGGCAGGTGAATAGGGCAGAATTAACAGGGATGGCAAAATTGACTTTTTGATTACAGAAAAGGCAACTAATTACATTTATTAGTAACTGGAACCCCCTTATGTCTATTGCTGGGGGGAAAATGAACTTGTGATTCAGGGGTTTGATGATATAAAGGATGAACTGTAGAAAGAAGGAAATTATACTGTAACTTTAGAGATGGGGGAGTAGAATATAAATGTACTTTTAACTATATAATTCCTTTTTTCTTTCCTACAGGTAGTAATTGATTCACGTTCACAATTAGGACTGCAATTGCTATCGTAAGATAGTACAGTCATAAGGCGAGATGCCACATGACCACATTGACTTACAACAGCAATCCCGGAACGCCTTGTTGTGGTTGTTATCAGAGAATCGCGGGTTGGTAAGTGACTTCCCACCTCAAACCAAGCTTTTCAGGCTTGGTACTTCTCAGGCCTGAGCCTCAATAATATGAGGTACTGCCGCCAACTTCCCCGATCTGCATATCTTCCTCCCATCTCTGTCCTTTGGCCACCCTTCACCCTGCCTTTTGGGGCAGCAAGCAGCCCAAACTACCTGGTTCTAGGACTGCTTGCCACACCCTGGGACACCTCAGACAAGCCAGAAAATATTCATTTGCCAAGCTTCTTCTGTCCCAGCTCCCCGCACCAATCTTTTCAACTTTTGTGCTGCCTTACCGCTTTCCTTTTTAGACCCAGCTTTTCCTACATGTGACTCCTTAAACCTTTGGAAGAGTATGCTATCTTCACAAAGCTGTGCTGCTTTGGAACTGTCATCCCTCTCAGGTAAACAAGCGGGAAAGCAACAAGATGAACAAGATGATTCTACTTAACGGAATTAAGAATGGAATTAATGCTGTTAACGGAATCTTGTAAGTATAAAAGTATAAACTTCCTTCCACCACATTTAGGTGCTTGATCCATTAGGATGGGTCCTTCCTAAGTTTCTTTCTCTGACCATTAAGCCACTGAGGGCTCCTGCTCCTTTTGTTATTATTTCTTAAGCAGTAATTCTTCCCCCAAGATCATCCATACATTCCATAACATCAATGCTGTGCTATGTTCATAAGGAAAGCTGGAAGGAAGGTGTTGGAAAGGCTCAGGGAACCATGTGCATGAAACATTCGCAGGAGAAGATAGGTTCAGAAAATAGACAGCAAAGGTAGTAAGGCCTCTGCAGCTGGGAGCAAAAGGTGAAAAGTTGGTGCGGGGGGGGGGGGGGACTGTAATTTTAAAACCAAACAGAGATGAATTACACTTCAAAAATGGTCAAATACGATAATAAAATATAATAAAGTATTACAATTCTATTAAAACATAATATCCTATACATACAACAACATCAAAAGCAGATTCTCTTTGTTTGGAATGCCAGATCAAAATCATCAAAGTGATCTCTTGAGGTACTGCACATTATTCCTGATTCGCTCTTACTTCCTCACTATAAACACTTTTAAAGAAAACAAATAAAATCATTAAGAAGTACAACACGATAACGTTTTGTATAATTTATTTAGTATGACAACTTTTGTTTGATTTATTAATTTAAAAGCTAGTACATCCTCACAGACAGGAGCTCATTGATTCTGTCTGGATTGGTTTGGCTGTAAAAGCTTCCAGGTTTAGTTTTACATATATGATTGCATCATTGCTGTCTAGACAGCTATATCTAGCCATCCTCTAGTCTGGGGGCAAAAGGATTCTTAAGACTCATACAGATGGATGTTGAGAGCATTCATAGAGCAACAGATATTCAAGCAGTATAATTCATAAGTAGAAGGTGACTGAATGACCTACAGAATTCCATGTGGACATGAAAAGAATCTCTGCTTGAGTCCCCTTTGGACAAAAGCATCTGCGTAGAAACCTATTCACTGTAAGGTTGATCTTATATTTCTTTTGTGTGAATCATCTTTAATACAAAATGGCATCCAGGACCATTTTTGCGTATTTTTTTCTTCTTAAACTTGTATGCCAAGAATCTATTCTAAACTACAGTACTCTGTAGTTCTGCTATGGGCATAAGAATTCTCTGCTTGACCAAAATCATGCATGTTCTCTTTAGCATGGACGAGAAAAATATATATTGAGAAAACAGAATAGTGGAGTTTGAGCAGTAGCCCAAACCATCTCCTGATAATCCACATCTAGAATTAAGGGGCAATTCTATTATTAGCTACTATTAGTGAAATTTAATATTAGCTACTATTAGTGAAATTAAATAGTTACTACAGTTATTACTAAACTGTAACAAATTTATGCTCTCTCCGTTTTCAAATCATTTTAAAAAGCCTGGTACACAGTGGTCCATCAAATAATTTGATAATAGTAAAATTCCATGTGGGAATTTGGGTCAAACTTTGGTTTAACTCTTGTTATTTACTTGGAACAGGCAGGAATCCCACTTTATTTGTATTTCTGTTAATGTTATAAATTGAAATACTGAACCATATTAAACTTCATATATATTAAATTATACTGAATATCTACAAAACTTCCAGCTAATAGAGACATTTTTCTCCATAACTAGTCCTATAATTTTAGCCTTTCCATACTACCTCCAATCCCATAATAATTTTATTTTCCCTTTCCGTGGCACCAACAGGACAACACAAAACAAATGTAGAGACATTGTTAGGTTTTTTCCTTTAAAAAATGGCATGACAATCCTTGCTGTGTACTGAAATTCCCAATTTTAGTCACTGAGCTAATGCAGTCTATGAGTCACCAAGAATGACTAATATCTATTTCAGCATCATGAACATGGCTTGAAATCCGTATGTGAGCTAGGTTTTGAAATGAGCTAGGTACACAAAAGTCTTCTCTCTGTGATAACACAACTATGAGGCAGTGATGGAACTTACAGGCATTTCAGGTAGCTACAGAGCAACACTTGAGTAGGATACTTCTCCACTGTGTAATCAAGGAACCAATTCTGCTTAATATAAGAGAAAACTCATACACACACACACACACTTAATAAACAGAAGAATACTATTTGCCTGTTACTAATTTATAGATGGGAGGGAGGGAGGGAGGAAGGAAGGAGCGAGCATTGGGTACAAAGGCTCATTTTTTACAACTCAGATCTACTGTGAAACTATCAATTTATCTTACTATCTTTTTATTGACATAAATCTCACTTTCTAATGCCTGCTTTTTTCCTGCTTGTGAAGAATTATTGGACAGTTTATACTAACTGCTTTCCGTCATGTTTCATTTCAAAATACCATCTTTTGTCAGTTTATTCCAATCAAATTCAAAATGGATCATTAAAGTGAATAAAAAAGAATGGTCTTCCAACATCATTAATAATACGATTCGAATAATACTTTCAAACCCTCCTAACTGCCCTGTAATAAACCAACCTGGAACAGATTCCAGAAATCACATACATACATACACTTGTATTTTGTTTTTTAGATAATTAACGCCAGCAGCACACAATACAGATAGTTTTCAACTTACAAGAGTTCATTTAGTGACTGTTTGAACTTACAATGGTACTGAAAAAAGAGACTTATGGTGGTTTTTCACACGTATAACACTGCATTATCCCTGTAATCCCACGAAAAAAATTCAGGTGCTTAGCAACTGTTTCGTATTTATGATGGTTGCAGCATCCTGGGATCACATGATCCCCTTTTGTGACCTTCTGACAAGCATAGTCAATGGGGAAACCAGATTCACTTAACAACCATGTTACTAAATTAACAACTGCAGTGGTTCACTTAACAATTGTGGCAAGAAAGGTAAAGGTAAAATGGGCAAAATTCAACAAATGTTTCACTTAGTTACTTACATTTTGGGCACAATTGTGGTTGTAAGTCGAAGACTACCTGTATTATCTGAAGGAGTACTTTCTCCAATCTTTATCTGTCCATCTGATCAGACTGAAGAAACAACTCCTTTCTGGCCTCATTTACAGGATGTCCCCGACTTACAACTGTAATTTAAACCAGAATTACAGTCGTAAGTCATGCTGGTCATTAAGAAGTTCATCATGTGATGAACCTGATTTTAATGACATTTTTGAAGCAGTCATTAAGTGAAAGCCATGGTCATTAAATGAACCCACTGTCCACAAGGAGCACTTTTGCTGGAAATTAGAAATATAGTTAGTCCTCGGCTTACAGCAGTTCCTTTAGTGACTGTTCAAAGTTAAAATGGCACTAGTAAAAAATGGCATGACCATTTTTCATACTTACAACCTTTGCGCCATCCCCATGGTCACATGGATTTCCATACAAATGCTGGTTCATATTTACCACAGTTGCAATTTCCCGGGGTCATGTGATCACCTTTTGTGAATCAATAGGAAATCAATAGGAAAGCCAGATTCGCATAACAATGCAGTTACTAATTTAACAACTACAGTGATTCACTTAACAAAGGTGGCAAGTAAAGTCGTAAAATGGGACAAAAGTCACTTAACAAACTTCTCACTTAGCAACATAAATTCTGGGCTGAATTGTAGTCGTAAGTCAAGGAGCAGCTGTAAACAACTGTTTCTGGCAAAAAAAGGGGGGGAAACCTTTTAAATTTCAGTCATGTGATTGTGAGACATTGCAAACAGTAAGGCAGTTGCCAAAACCTCAAAATGTAATCATATAATATGAGGGGGGGGTCTTGGAAACTTAGAATCCAGGTATTAAGCACCTTTTTGGGTCTGTTACAACTTCAAATGGTCGCTAGCGACTAGTCATAAGTTAAAGACTACAGTTGAATACACATAGGGATTGTATTCACTTAACTTCCCTACCGGTTCGCAAATGTGACCGTGCACATGTCCGCTCAATCTTCCGAAGTGCATGCACTTTGGCTTTAAAAAGGGCCTAAATGGGATGCCATAGAGCGGGGGTGGGTGGGCAGGGCCAGCCACGATTTTTGCTACCAGTTTGGGCAAACCGGTCCGAACTGGCAGAATACTACCTCTGACTTTCATCTGGCAGGGTTTTGGAATCACAGATTGATCATTGTCCCTAATACTTTTGAATTCACTCCCTACAGAGATCTGATACGCACCATTTGTCTTGGGTTTCAGGAGAGCAGAGTAAGGCTTGATTGTTCCTAGTGAGGAATGCAGGAGGGCATATGTTAAATGAAGGCTGGAATCTGATAGGCACATGGCTTCATATATTTTATGTTTATTATCTTGATACTGTCAATGTGTTTATATTTATGATTTTTGAGAGTGTTCCTTTTTATTTTATTCTCAATCTGTCCCCCCCAACCCTAAAATCTCCTACCTTGAACTATTAGACAGTCTTTATACCTTTTTAAAAATGATTCCAGGCAATTAGAATGCCCAAAGTTCAAATATTGATAGTTCTGTTCTCTTGCTTCTTTTTGAGATTGGTGGGATTGTTATTATTTGGCAGAGATGTGACTCAAAAACTGTTCCAAATTTTTTGACTAATAAGAACATCAAAAATATTTTATTTACCATTGTGAAGAAAAACAGAAACGCTGCAATTACAAGAGAAAAGATTGTTCCATAACCTGTTATTACCATTTGGTACAATTCTGAAGAAGACAGGTTAGATACAGCTTATGTTTGAAACTTCTCTTTATTTGCAAAAAATAGAAAATGAAAAATCATCTCGTAAAGAAAAATTGTCCATGGTTCAATGATTGAACTCTCAGAAATATTTAGCAGTTTATGCAATGTCTTCTTCCTTATAATAAATGAAATCACATGCTAGAATATCACCAATATATGTACCATTTGAGAAAATGTAAATTAAAAAATGATTTCTAAATGTTTTTTCCCTTTTTATTGTTATTATAAGTCTTCATACATTGGTTACCTTGATAACCACTAACCTTTCCTTTCTTCATACAACAATAACAATAGTTACCCTCAATGTAAAGGATATAAATCAACAAAAGATTGATACAGAAACCCTTAAATAAAGAAGCAGTATGGTATAGTGGTTAAGGCACTAGGCTAGGAACCAGGACACTATGAGTTTTAAATTAATCCCCCTTTAGGCATGAAAGTCAGCTGGGTGATTTTGGGCCAGTTACTCTCTGTTAGCCCAGTTACCTATATAAAAATAATAAAAGCAGAATATAAACAAATAAACAAAATTCTACTTACTGATGTGGCTATAAGAGATACACACACATGCTATCCAAATGACTTTACAAATTTAGGGTTATTTCAAAGAAATATCCACTGTGGTCAAAAAGCTTACTTGACATAGTTATTAGGAAAAAAATGGAACGTAAACAATATTCCTTAGCTGGTAATATCAACTTGCTTGAATGAACTCCAGCTAACTTGGGTTATTTCTAGGTCATTCTAAGGTAACACACTTGCTGTGTCAATGTTATCAATGCCAGGTCCAGAAATAAATCAAGAGTTCTACATACACTTTCTGTTCTACTTGTGCAGCTGTAAGGAGATTTATTGGTCTTTGGATTGTGGGATCCTATATCATAGGAGCAAAAAGTGAAAGCACGCTGTAATTAAATCCAGCAGGTTATAGACATAGTGGGATTGTGTACATTGTAGGATAGTGGATATAGTGCTGTACATAATTCCCAGCTAGCAAAACCATTGAAAGGCACTAGTTTAGGGAAGGGTGAATTGGACGACCTAATTGTCTAATTCAATATAAAGCAAGTTTAGCAATCAGATATGAAGTTTTGCTATATCATACAGCAGGACATTAATTATAAATGCAGGTTAGCTTAGTCTAACCAGAATGAGATGGACCTAATGGTGATCTCAGCTACTCGTAGTTACCCACTTTTAAGATGTGAAAGAACCTGTGGCAGGGAGACACTGCTTTTTCACAGCACATGAGTTCTGTGAAACAATCTTTCAGCATTGATCAGACTGTCCCTCTCTCTGATGGCACTCAAGAGGGTGCTGAAAATCAAATTAATGCAGAGGACATTCTAAGAATTTGGCTAGCTTTTCATTCCCCCCCTCCTTTCCTTAGTCTATTTGGATTTCAGTGGTTATGATCTGTTTTGTTTTTATTTGCAATGCCATGTAATGAATTGAGATGGTGATAATGATGATGATGATGATGATAAATAGAAGTAGTAATAAATAGTAGGTAAGGTATTAGCATAAGTAAATTACCGAGAAGCTCTTGGATTATGGTGGGACGTAAAAAAAACCCTAACAACTGAATAATCATTGCATCCAGAGATATGCCATGCTTTTGATGGATGGGCCAATAGAACTAGCCTGAAAAAATCTGGATATCTACTTGAGTCTAGCAATTGTTTCTCTTTGCTGCCATTAATGGCCATCTGTAACCAAGATCTGGTAGCGCCAATGATTCTGTTATCTTTGTTTCTTATAAGCATATCATTGACTACATTTTTCCTCTGAACATTTTCAAATAGCTTATTTTTGAAATGCATTTAAAATTATTAAAATATTTAAAGTTAAATAATTGAAATCCAGTAATATAATGCCGAATGTATTCCTGTTTTACACATTTTCCTTGCAATTCTTGGGGCAATTCTATACTAAAACAATAACAAATGAATTAGCTTAACAGTAATGTTGTTGCAACTGATTGTAAGCAAAGAGTTGTACAATCAGATCCAAAAACTACAAGGGTTCTTTGCTCGTATTTTGAATACTCTCTAGGTCTTTTAGGCAGGCATACATAAGTATAATAATACTTATTCCCCCAAAGACTCCTTCACTTCTCCCCACTTCATCCTGCCTTTCCCTTCAAAATTTCAACAGTATCCCATTCATCATTTTAGCCAAGTTACCTACATTGCAAATATTCTTATGTTTGGATGATGACAAGGGAGCTATCACTTTGACTAGGAGAACTCAAGGTTTTTTGAGTATTCCCAGCAAGCTTTTATTTTTGTTTAATCTTTTTTTTTCTTTCAATATCAGGCACTCTTATTCAAAAAAACTGCCAAGGAATTTTCAAGGAACTAATTTAATCAAGCCAGAGTTCCATTTATAGAAACATTGTTTTATGTTTTCCTTATATGTTTACATTGCCAGAGAAACCTCACCCAGCCATGAAAAGTAATTAGCACACAAGTCTTTTTAACAGTAAACATCTCCACAAATTTTCATAAACAACTAGCATCCTCTTTCTCATTGCAAATCAAATTCTGTTAAGCCTCTTAAAACGTGACTTTTACTCAAATCAAAGCTGATTATTTACAAACCTGTCTCTACTACATAAGACATGATTCTTATGTCTTTCTTTAACCTACCTATAAGGATTAATTAATCTCCATGCATATACGTCATTATTAATGGTAGCAGTAGGGGGTGCCTTTTATATTTGCTCATAAGCCTTATAAGAAAGTTTAAATTATGCATTTGTATGACTACAATATTATAAAGGCTTGTTTGCTTGTTCTTTGCTAATGTTGCACTTTTTTTAAGGGCATTGATTTTTCATATATATAACTTGCCATTTCAATGAGGTAAGAGTTTATAGATAATCAAATCGGGGCTGTGCTAGGAATGCAGCAGTAAACCCTCAAAATTGGCAGATTGTCAGAATGAGACAATTCCTACAGACTTCCTATTTTCACATGAACTATGATTTAAAAAAAGGGGTAGGATGAAAGCCATTATCATTATCTAGAGCCATTCTGGTCTTCAATCCAACATTAATTTCTATCTCTCTGGCAGTTTACATACACATTGTATATAAATACAAACATCAATATATAAATACACAGAACCTGCACAGATTTTCCAGTGATGATCAAAGTGCCTTTCTGGATCAGGAGCAGGAAATCCATCCTGGCTAGCTTTGTGGAGGGATCCTATGTCTACGAACAAGAAGACCTTGAAGCAGCTATGTTATTTTGTTAGCATGCTCACCACAAGATCTCATTATACTAAACACGCTACAGTCATTGCCTATCCATCACACAAAATTAAATAATGAATTAAATGATGAATAACATCATTCCCAGTTTTATTTAAGGAAGTATTAGTTTAATATTGACTAAATTAACATTATTTTAATTTCTTAATATAAAAACATCTGAACAGTTCTTGACAAAATCCCAAAAAACTATTGTCCATGAAGGTAAATAAGTGGGCACAGACCCTTGAATAAAAATCATATTGATTCCAAGAAGGGCAAATAAGTATTTGCTATAAAACTATTATCCTTAGTAACCCTCACACAGGACTACAATAAATGAATACTCAACTAAAGAGTTTGTATATTCAAATAAGACTTATTTGAAGTGAAAGAAATCTTCTGAATGTGTCTAAATCTGGTTCCTCTCTAAGCTTTGAGGAAATTTGGAGGGATACAGAAACATAAAGTGTTTGTCTCCAAACTGTCTATATAAAGAAAATGCTAGGGGCTATGGAAGATAGGAGAGTATATTTTGGTAAATGCTGACTTGAATTTTCCAGTCATGGAATCCACATTTTCCGTTTTTTTAAGCAGGGAACAAATGTGCAGTTTGTTTTTTGTTTACTTCTAGCAAGAAAAGAGAAAACAGTAGTTCTCTGTTCCCTCTCCTTGATTAGTGTGTGAACATTTTTATAGGCTGCTATCAGGCAAGATTTTTAGAAATCATAAAACAGTCACAAAGTGCAGAGTAAATATTGAAGCTATCTATTACATTTACACTACTAACTATAGTGTATAGCAAGTTCTGGTAAACCTGGTAAAGTTATTCTATAAACAAATAGGGTTTTATAGTTGTACCAAGCACTTCTATTTCTATGTGTGACACTAAATTCTGAATCTTTAAAGGTTCTCCTTGCATTGTCGTAGCTCTGCATTATACTTTCACACAATTTTTACTGTACTATGCATCAGGCAATATTACTATTATTCTTCTCATCTTTCCTATTACCTATCTCCTTTTCTAATTATGACTATACCTTGTTGCTTGTATTTTTACGATTTATATTGTTTTATTTAGTTTCTTAGTATGATTTATGTTGATTGCTTATTTAGTATCCTATGATTATCACTAAGTGTCTTATAAGTGTATCTTTTAATTTATGATGAATGTATTTTTATGACTATGATCATGATTTATCACTTATAGCTTTCATGAACACTGAGAGCTTATGCACTGAAGACAAATTCCTTGTGTGTCCAATCACACTTGGCCAATAAAGAATTCTATTCCTTCCCATTCCATTGTTTCCATCTGGTGTATCCAAGAGATCCTGGAAATATCTATATTTGCTTACAAAGATTGGACTAAGCACTTTTGATCTTCAGGTGGGAAAGCCAGCTTCTAAAATAGCTTGGATATTTTTTCTTTCATCTTGCTGTTGTTCTTTGAACAGGTCTCTGTCACTGAAGGATGAACTTGAAGAAATGGTGGATCAGCAATCTCACTGCTTCCCCATCATAGACATGCTGTAACCCATAAAGGAAAGGACCTTATACTACAAGCCTTGGAGCTGGCAGATTGGGCGTTGGTTCTTACCTGATACGCTCATTCTCTGTTGAAGTGGAGACAGCAGCCCGACTGGGTTTGCTCCGTCCATTAACCAACTGGACTGAGTCTACACTTATGATGTCATTGGGCCCTTGTGGCTCCTCCCCAGTTCAGACGAAGGAAAACTGTAGACTCAAGTGAGAATTGTGAGAAAAAAATGTATATGTATCAAGTCCATAGTCTCTGTTTCTCTCTCCTCCGCACAAAAAAATTCTATTGCATGGCGCACCCCAGGGTGGGGCTGGCTGCTATCTCCACTTCAACAGAGAGTGAGCATATCAGGTAAAAACCAATGCCCATTCTCCTTTCTTATCGTGGAGACAGCAGCCAGACTGGGACGTACCAAAGACTGGGCTATCAACTAGGGTGGGAATACTAAAGAAAGTCCGTTAAGGCACAAGTACTTGTTGCAACAGCCTGCGCCCAAAAGCCGCATCAGCCGACGCATACTTGTCCAACTTGTAATTACGTATGAAGACCGTGGGAGACGTCCACGTGACTGCCAGGCAGACTTCTTCCAACATGGCTTGCGTGGACCAAGCAGCAGATGTTGCAGCACTGTGTGTAGAATGAGCTGTAATGTTTAGAGGAACCTGCAAGGACTGAAGTTCATAAGACAGTTTAATACAGGCCCTGATCCACCGCCCCAGACTCGACGATGAAGCCTTGTTACCCAAGGAAGCCTGGTGAAAGGATATGAATAGAGCTTCTGAGTGGCGGAATGAAGCGGTGCGGTCGATGTAGATCTTGAGGGCCCGACATATGTCAAGAGTGTGCCACTTACGTTCCCTCTCATGACGGGGAGATGGACAGAAGTCATGCAAGTTTAACTCTTGACCTCTGTGGAAGCAGCTATTCACCTTCGTATGAATGTCGGGTCCAGTCTTAAGACAACTTAAGGTGTTGATTGTCATCTTCAAAGCGCTTCATGGCTCGGGACCTAGTTATTTGCGAGATCGCTTCTACCCCATACATCCCTACGACCAATCCGCTCACACAGGGAGGGTCTCCTCCGGGTACCCTCCGCTAGACAATGCGGGCGGGCGGTGCCCAGGAGTAGGGCCTTCTCTGTGATGGGCCCAACCCTCTGGAACGAACTCCCCCCTGACATTAGAACTACTGTTGATCTCCGCTCCTTCCGTAAGAAACTCAAGACCCACCTGTTCCGGCTAGCCGGCCTAGCCTAATCGTAATCATAAGTACAATCTATTACTGACCTTCCTGGATGGCTTTTTAATATTGTAAATTTTGGGGTTTTAATTTGGTTTTAGACTGGTTTTAGACTGTTTTTAACTTGAAATGAGTTCGGATATTTTACAGACCGTATGTTTATGTTGGTTGTCTAATGTTTTGTTGTTCTTGCTTTGTTGTTTTATATGTACTGTCTGTACACCGCCCCGAGTCCCTGCGGGGAGAGGGGGGCGGTATATAAATTTAATAAAATTCAAAACTCAAACTAATAAAACAACTTGGTCTGGATGGAACACGCACAAGTCATGCCTGACTGAAAGGGCAGCCAAATCAGAAATACGTCTGGCAGATGTTATAGCTACCAAAAACAACGTCTTAAAGGACAACAGTTTCAAAGACGCGGATCTCATAGGTTCAAAGGGAGAGGAAATCAAAGCCTCTAGAACACGAGGTATGTCCCAAGTCGGATACCTATGGATGGCAGGGGGATGCAGGTTGGATGCTCCATGGAGAAATCTCCGGATCAAATGATGAGAAGGTAGATGTTCGGAGCCAGATCATCTAGGACAGAAGCCAACGCGGCCACCTGTCGATGTAACATATTAGGGGTAAGGCCCTGATGAAGTCTCCTCTGTAAGAAGTCCAATAGCTGTGGAATGGACGCTTTAAGTGGGTCAACAGTCTGGTTGGTACACCACAGTGCAAATGCCCACCAAGTGGCATCATAAATGTGATTAGTAGAGCTTCTGCGTGATGCCTGAATGGTAGCAATGACATTGAGGGAGATGTTATCGGCTGTTAAGGCTTGCCGCTGAATCGCCATGTGGTTAATTGTAGCCACTTTGGGTTGGGGTGACAAACAGACCCTTGGTATAGACACAGGAGAGACCATGGAATGTGCCATAGAGTGGAGATTGACAGAGTCACTAGGTCGGCATACCAAGGCCAGCGTGACTAATTTGGCACTAGTAGAAATAGTTCTGCCTCCTGCTCCAACATTTTCCAATGAGGGGAAGGGGCGGAAACGCGTACAGGAGACCTTTGGGCTACTACTCCTTCTGTCCTGACAAGCTCCTTCAGACTGAGTATACGGTCATTGGACAGAAACGCCCTCTCCACCACGGTGTCTATCAAGACCCGGAGGTGGAGAATGTGAGTGCCGAGAACGAGGTGATTCTTCTTGAGATTCACCCCGAACCCGTGATTCTGCAGGGTGTGAATGGTGAGAGCGAGATCCCTTTCTGCTTGAACTGGAGACCTGGACAACAAGAGAATGTCGTCCAGGTAACAGAGAATCCGAACTGGAGATGACCTGATGTGGGGGCCGAGGACAGTCTGAACGGAAGAGCTCGGTACTGGAAGTGCCTCCACCCATAAGAGAAATGGAGATATTTTCGGTGGTCTATGAAGATGGGAATATGAAGGTAAGCTTCAGTCAAGTCCATCGATGTGAAGAAGTTGTCTTTTCTGACTCCCTGCAGGATGGTGTGCAGAGAATGCATTTTGAACCGCCGGTAGACAATATGGCGGTTCAACGATTTTAGATCCAAAATTGCTCTCCATCCCCCAGAATTCTTTGGTACACAAACAGGTGGGAATAAAAGCCCTGCCCTTCCTGATGGGGAGGCACCGGTTGAATGGCCCAGATCTCCAACAGGTGCTGAATGGCCTGTTCCATCAATGACCTCTTATGAGGACACCGAGAGACCGAGCATGGCACGAAGTGTTCCTGGGGGATGGAACGGAATTCCAGCATGAGGCTGAATTTGACAATTTTGAATACTCAATTGTCTGCTGTGGTCTCTTCCCAGCGGTGGGCAAAGAACACCAGGCAGCCTCCAATTGGAAGAGAGTCCAGATAGTCATTTTCAACGTAAAAATTGGTGGTTGCTTTTTCCACGGTAAGACTTTTTGGAGGGGAAACGCTGTACATTTCTGTTAGATCTGTCCTGGTGAGATTCCTGTCTGGGAGTGTAAGATTGACATTGTGGACGGGAAAAGGAAGTTCCCCTGTCCGCCGGCCGAAAGGATGACCTCCTATAGTACGGAGTGGGACAACTGTCCTGTTTCTTATAGATGGATGAAAGGACCTTGCGCTTGTCTTTAGATTCCATGAGGTACGGATCCAAAGTGGTACCAAATAATTGGGTGCCACTGAAGGGGGAAGCCGCCAGGCGCCACTTGGTATGCCTGTCATGGCTTGAGCCAAAGCAGTTGCTTGGCCGTGACCGAAGAGGCCATGTCTTTAGAAGCAAACCTGGCAGCATTGAGAGAAGAATCAGCTGCAAATTCAACACCTGCCCTAATCTTGTTGAGGTCCCTATGTGATCTAGTGTCAGTAGGAGCAATGCGCTCCTGAAATTGTTCAATCCAGACTAGAGCCGCTCTAGAGAAAAAGGAAGTGGCAGTGGAGGCCCTAACAGCCCAGGCTAAGGTTTGGTCTGACCTTTTGTCCTCAGGCTTGAGGACTTCTTCAGGGGCGCCAGAGATCACATTAGGGGATGACATGGCTGCAGTCAGTGTGTCAACTGGGGGAGTATCGAAGAATTTGGTGAGTTCCGGTGCAATGTTATAGAGGCACTTGATGAGGTTGATTGGCTGTAGAGCCGTGCCCAGGGACTCCCACTACTTCTGGATCACGTTCAGGAAGATCTTGGGAACAGGGATCACCTTCTTTTCCACAGTAGGTTCGGTGAATGGGGTACTGGGACCCTCAGTTGTAGCCGGTTCTGTTGGTTTCTCCTGTGAAGTAGAAGCTGAAGCAGAAGGTAGTAAGTTAGCAGATTTAATGGCCTTAAGTAGAAGGGATTTAAAGCGATCGGTTTTGAATAATCTGGCAAAGGCTGGGGCATCCGGGGTGACCACCTCGTCAGACAGGTCTGATCCCGCAGATTATCTTGCTCCCCACCAACTGAAGCCTGAGAAATAGAAGCAGAGGGATCAGGTTGTTGAGCAGTTGCAGAAGATTTATGCTTGTGGCTATGTGATGGAGCAGGTTGGGGGCGCTGTTGCAGGCCAGCAGCCATGACCTGTTTAATGGTTTCAGCAATGATGTTGCCATATCTGCAGAAGAGGTGTACATGGCTTGGGGAATCCCAGAACCATGTGCAACAGGGAGGGAAGCCTGTTCAAAGGTGCATTCCCTATTGAGAGGGACATTAAAGAAATCGCCTCTGTTGTCAGGTTCTATAGAAGAGGAGAACTCTGAAGAACACAATTCCCCATCTGAATCAGCCAGTGAAGGGTAAGGGTCCATGGGAGGCAAGACAGGTGGAGCTGGGGAGGCAACTTAGAGATCCTCAGGAGGAGTTGGAGAGGGCTGGGCAGTTAGAATTTGTTGCTGTTTTGAGGCCCTCTGAAATTCTTTCTCAAGAGCCTTCTGCCTGCACTCTTCTGCCCTGGTGGTGGCTTTAGAGACTCCTGAGGAAGGAGCCTCTTTGGCTTGCCTCTTCCTATTGCGCTTTGCCCCCGATGGTCCTGCCTCCTCTAATCCTTTATCTGCAGCCACAGTTTGGTCAGCCATCTCATCAGACATAAATCAATGCCACAATAAAGATAGGCAATGGTCTCACCCATTTGAAGGCCAGGTGCTCCTGATCCGGTCCACCTGGGATGATCCTAGGTCGCTGGGCACTTCTAACAGCTGCTTCAGAGTTCGCGCCTTTTTTAAAATGTCCAAAATGGCCAACTTTTTATCTCTGAGCCTTTTCCGAGCCTCAAAATAGCCACCGCTATCTTCCCAGGTTTTTCCAACCCGCAAAATGGCCACCGACACCCAATGTGGCCGAGCAATCCGCAGAATGGCCACTGACTTCGCTGGAACTGCTGTGCGTGAAAGGTCTGGTGGCGCATCCCTCCGAGAGCCCAGAATCACGGAGCTCCGTGGGGAAACAGCTCCAGAGCCGTAGCTCATGAGCTGGCCGATCCGACTGCAAGGCAGGCTTCCTGAATGAAAGGGTAAGCGTCAATAGTAAGAAGTAGTGTGAGGTTCTGCCTGTCGATAAAGTGAAGTTAATACCTTGCGCTTATCTCTAGATTCTATGAAGAGGAGCTCCAGAGGGTCCTCGAATAGGCAATCCCTCAAGAAGGGAGGTGATGCCAGCCTCCACTTATGTCTGGAGTCCGCTTACCACTGTCTGAGCCAAAGAAGACATCTAGTCACCAACGAAGAGGCAATGGATTTTGATGCAAGCCTAGCAGTGTTCAGAGATACATCCACAAAGAACTCCATTGCCGCCTTCACTTTATTAATGTCCTGGTGGGGCCTAGTGTCACCTGGGGGAATCCTATCCTGCAATTGCTTCAACCAGAGCAGGGAAGCCCTGTTGAAGGAGGAGGAAACCGTGACAGCTCTTACCGCCCAAGTGACGGCTTGATGACTCTTGACGAAGGTCTGTTTTGATCTCTTCTCCTCCAGGCGGAGGCCTTCCTCTGGAGCACCAGAGGCAACTGAGGAAGCTGACAGGCTCTCCAGAAATGGAAAAGGATCGCCTGTTCCACAAGGAGCCTCTTTCCCTGATCCCGGGATATAACTGGGGCATCAGTTGTTGGAACCTCTAGGGCAGTGATGGTAAATCAATGGCATGCGTGCCATAGGTGGCACGCGGAGCCACTTGTCAGGGCACGTGAGGCGCTGCCCTGTCAGCTGGCTAGCGTGCATGTGCACACTGGCCAGCTGAGTTCACCCTTTTTTAAAGCCATTTTTCACCCTCCCCAGGTTCCAGAGGCTTTATAGGAGCCTGGGTAGGGTGAAAAGAGCCTCCCCGCGCCCCCCAGAGGCCCTCCGGAGGCTTCATGAGCTTCCCTGAAGCCTCCGGAGTGCAAAAAAACATTCCTACGGGCAAACCAGAAGTTCGGGAACGAACTTCTGGTTTGCTTGGAGGGTCGTTTTGACTGCTCCGGAGACTTCAGGGAAGCGTCCTGAAGGTCCCTCAAGCCTTCGGAGCGCTTAAAACGACCCTCAGAGCAAATGGGAAGTCACTTCCGTTTTGCTCGGAGGTTTGTTTTGACTCCTCCGGAGGCTTCAGGAAAGCGTCCTGAAGGTTCCTCAAGCCTTCGGAGCGCTCAAAATGACCCTCAGAGCAAACCGGAAGTCACTTCCGGTTTGCTTGGAGGTTCGTTTTGACTGCTCCGGAGGCTTCAGGGAAGCGTCCTGAAGGTCCCTGAAGCCTTCGGAGCGATCAAAACGACCCTCTGAGCAAACCGGAAGTCACTTCTGGATTGCTCGAAGGGTCGTTTTGACTGCTCCAGAGGCTTCAGGGAAGCGTCCTGAAATCCCTGAAGTCTCCGGAGGGCATCTGGGGGGCGGGATATGCTGTTTTCGCCCTCCCCAGACTCCTATAAAGCCCTGGGACCCTGGGGAGGGCAAAAAAGCATGCAAAAATGGGGGGGGGTCGTGCATTGCATTATGGATGCGGCACGGCTGCACACTGCCCCCCTGCACTCTCCCCACTTATGGCACGCGAGCCAAAAAAGGTTCGACATCGCTGCTCTAGGGCCTTGGCTAACTCTAGGTCAATGTTATAGAGGCATTTGTCCTGGCTGTTTGGGAAAGGACCCGACCCAGGGAAGCCTTTCTACTACGTGCGGGAATAGCCTGGGGGATGGAACCACCTCATTTTCTACTGCTGATTCTGCCAGATGGCCTCCGAGATGATGGCTGCCATGTTGGGTGGATGTACAGTCTCTGAAGGCTGCTGAGGGCTGTTGGTAGTGAGGGGCAGCTCCCAATTGGTTGGAGACTGACCTGCTCTCTGGATCATTGATCTGAGACCCTTTTGGCTGCTTCCCTCTGGGCTTTGGTAAATTCACAGTCTAAAGCCCTCTGGCACTGGCTCTCTATCCATTTTGTGGCCTTAGAGGCCTTTTTTGAGTGCCCCTTGGATCGTGAGTGAGGGGCTGTCCGCTTCCTTGCAGGCCTTGATCCTGAGGTCCTTGCGGCATGTCCTCATGCCCCCTGCATGATGGGGGAACAGTTGAGGGTCTTCGGCCACTGAGGCTGGGTCCTCCAAAATGGCATCCAACATATTTAAGGCACCGCATGACAAGGGCGTCCCGCAAAATTACTCCTGTTGCCCCTGTGAAAAAATATCAAGCTCTGGTGTCCAGAGGGGGCGGAGGGCAGCGGAGCAGCCTGGTTGTGACAGGGTCCATGTGGCATGAACTCTCACCTGGCTCCACGCCACTGCGAAATGGCTGCCATTGTAACTGTGTTCCAAATTGGCGACTGATGTCTTCGCACTTTAAAATGGCGCCCATCCACTTCTGTGAATCAAAATGGCGCCTGTCACTGTTGGAAGCCTGGGGCTGAGGCTGCAGAGTGAAAACTTGTTGGGACTGCCGCACAGCATTACCTGCTGTCGTAGAGTCAGCGTTGCCCATGGGAGCTGCCCTGTGTCAGCCATAGGCTGAACTGCCGCCTTGTGGCCTTCAGCAAAATGTGGCTGAAGCCCTAGTTGCTGGATTGCAGATGCTTTAACCTGATTGTTAACAGGGAGCAAACCTCCAGTTGTGAAGATATAATTATTGTTCCTGTATAAATGTAAAGAGTAAAAAACATGTCTAGTCCTAGGATAGACTGAGTCTAAAAGCTGGGAGGAGCTACCGAGGAGGCGTGTCATCACAGATTGCAGACTCAGTCCAATTGGATAACAGACAGGGTTAACCCATTCCTGGATGCTATCTCCACCAACTATGGAAAATAGGTTAAGTTTCTATAGCTGGCTTTTAGCTGTAGCCAGACTTCTATCTCTGTAACAGTTTTTATCAACAGCAAGTCATATTCCCTATGTCTTCTTCTGATGTGTTTGTTTCAACTTAGCCCAAGCAATACCAAGAACCTGGAATTGGTAGGGTTTCCTTAATTCAAGAGGACATACATTAGAGGCAATGAAGCAATATCTTAAGAACACTGATGTTCAATTAGATCTGATGTCACTCCTTAAAGATATATTTTAAGTAGCTGTTGCACTCCTTTCAGATCTATTAGATATCTAAATTAAATTACTATGTGGACAGTCAGGAGGGTGCTAACCCTGGCACAGCATAATGTGCTCCCATCCATTTTTTGAGTTGGAGATATAAGAGCATTCCATTGGAATCTAGATTTTGCCCTTTCAGAAAAGCAACCAGTGAAATCTTGAGACATATCTTGTTATGCTGTTTGTTTTATGTTGACACGCCTTGAGCTTGTAAGTCCATACCAAACCAAATTCCCCAATAATTTTAACCAGTTTCATTCCTAACCGTTTCTTTCAGGCTCATAATTTTATTTCTTTAAATATGCCCGAACTTTGTTGCAATACTACTGTATATAAACTGCAAAACATTTGGATTAACATGCTTAATGAATTTCATAATTAGCATTGGTTTCATGTATGTAATGTGTTCTACTCTTTACCTGTTGTTTTGATATTTTTCCACTTTGTCCCTTATATGGTCAAACCGACGCAATATATTATTTTTATAATGGTTGCCCATAAATCTGGTAGCCAAAAAAATCTTTTTTCCCCAAATTTCCAACTGAAAATAATTTTCTTACACAGAACCCTCTGATACCTATACATTTTGGTAGCATTTTATCATTTAATCATGTGAAAAAGCAACAATATCTATAAATATTGCCTGCCTTTTCTAAGAGGTGCTAAAAAGAGACTGTTCTTATATAAAATCCAAAGACACCTAGCAGTAAATATCCTGCCTTTTATGTAATGCTAATAAAAAGTGTTTATAGCCACAGATTTCCCAGAATAGTTGTTTCAATTCCATGGCAAAATGTGTGTTTGGTCCCAAGCTAAGCATTTAGTCAAACAATGTACTGAGCATCAGGATTCATACAAAACCTTGCTACTGGGCATCTTTTGTCCATGGGACACATCCACAAATTCTAGATTCAATTCCTCTCATAATAGCTGGTGCTAGAAAATATCTTGCCTGAAATGCTGTTCATCCACCACCAATCAGATATTAATAATTCTGGGCTAGAGGGATCAGTCATCTGATTTGATGTAAGGCAGTTTAAGACTCAATGTGAAGACATGAGAATGTGAATAACTGTAAAGCTAAGATGTTTAAATGTTAATATAAGAATAGGAGGGTAATTAATATCTAATTAACCCTTTAGAGCTCTATTGCTTATAAATCTATTACATACTTACTGGTAGTAATTTTATTTCTACTTGTGCTTCTACTTCTATTTTCATCTTGTGCAATACAAGGATTCTTCAGAATATGCTACAGTTCAAAACAAAAATGGGTTCATACTAACAAAGATTGTGAAGATTTATATCCCCTAGCCAACAATAGTTTGCTTTAGTCTATTCAATATTTCCCACTGCTATCTTGCTTTGTTCAAAAAATATATGCAATGATTCAATATGATAGCTCAGAAATTACTTACAGACCAGTATTTAAACTGAAAAATGATTGGCAAACTTTGAAACAGATCAGCTTAGATAATGCAAGGAAGGCATTCTTTCCTAGTGGTAGGCGGCCACATGTCAAGCAGCTATGTGCTAGAACTTGTCCTGTGCTATCTGTTCAAAGAGAACTGCACAAGAGTATTTCAAGCTCTGACACATACTACTCTGTGCAAAAGCATCCACAAGAGTATTATAAACAAGACAGCAACAATGTTTCAGTAAACCCTGTGACATAGGAAAATATTCTTTTGCATTTTCATCAGCAGGAATAAAGTAAATGATCATGTCTTACATAATCAGTAGCATTAATACTGATTTTCAGCTCTGGCATTCAGAATTCTGCCCAATTTTTGTAGATTAAGATCGAAAACTTCACAGTACCATGGGTTCTTCTTCTCCAAAATGTCCAATTATATCAGTATCTTTGTTCCTCTTCTTTAAAATCCTCTCCCTCAACCATAAGATAGTCCTTGACTTACAATAGCTTGTTTAGTGACCGTTCAAAGTTACAACAGCACTGAAAATAGTGACTTATGACCAGTTTTCACACTTATGACTGTTGATGCAAAACTTAAAGCAGCCACTATTTCTTTGTAAACTGAAGCATGAAAAAAGATGGGCTGCTTTAAAGAACACCAGAGAGGAGCGGTGCTCATGAAAGGTCCAACGTGTTTCTTCCAAATATTTTCAAACTGTGCATAGTCCTATCAGATACCTCTAGGAAGCTTTCTCTCCCACTGTTCATCCCAGCAGATGGTATTCAGTGGCATGTTGCCTATAAACATAGGAGGCTCAATAAAGTATTCATGACTAACAGCAATCTATGGATTTTGTCCAATTCTCTATTAAAGCTATCAAAGCTAGTGGGCTTTTACCATATGGCAGTGAATTACGCAAAATATGAACGAGTTTCTTTTTGCCTCTGCTCCATTCTACTGAACTGGATGATCTCGAGTTCAAGTACATACATACATACATACATACATACATACATACATACATACATACATACACACAGAAAGAAGAGCCTAGCCTCAAAATGAATATATGCATTTTAAGAGGTGTGTGTGTGAGGGGGGGGGGAGAAAGAGGAAGAAGGAGGAGGAGGAGGAGAAACATTCCTAGTTCTTGTTTTAATATTTATACTATCAGCTTCAAATGCTTGAAGTGAAGACAGTTTTGTTTTTCCTTTTACAGGGGTCATCGACTTAATTCAAAGTTACTATACCACTAAAAAAAAAAAAGTATGACCAGTTTTCCCACTTATGACTGTTGCAACATCCCCATGGTCACATGATCCAAATTTGGGAATTTGGCAATCGGCCTGTATTTATGACAGCTGCACTGTCCTGGAGTCACGTGATCACCCTTCATAACCTTCCTAGCCAGCTTCTGATAAGCAAAATCAGTGGGAGATCCAGATTCGCTTAATGACCACATAATTCACTTACCAACTACACTAATTTGCTTAATAATTGTGCCAAAGCGATTGTAAAATGGAGCAAAACTCACTTAATAACTGACTTGCTCGGCAATGGAAATGTTGGGCTCAATTGTAGTTGTAAGTTGAGGATCAGCGATATTTTGAAAAGGTTTATTAAGAAGGGCTGCATAATGCCAAAATAACAGTTTGGAACTTTTCTATTAAATGGAAGTTAAGTAGGTAATGCCATTAGTAATTTATGTAGCCCTAATTTTCAAGTTTACTTTATGTGCTTTCCTACATGTGAGCCAATAGTCTATTTCAAAACAAAAGTGATGGTAAATGTCAAAATAGAACCTTGAAAAGAGAAAACATGAAATCATTAAAACAAGCTAACAATGAATTTATTGCTACATTATTGCTCTTAGCAAGCACAATCAAGGCCTCTAAACTAGAGAAACCTGCTCTGTGTGTGTGTGTTTGTGTTTGTGTCTATGTGTATACGCTGAATGTTGGCATTTTATGTTGGCAAGTAACATTCATGCAATAAGATGTCTACCACTTTCTTCTTTTGGATCACTTTATCCCAGGGCTGTCAAACTCGCGACCCACAGGCCAGATGAGTCACGTGCTGGCACATCCATGCCCGATTTAGCGAAGGGGAAAAAAATCATGATATGTCATGCGATTACAATGTAACGACATGAGTTTGACACCCCTACTTTATCCCAATTTCATATGCAATAACTCCTCAATTTCTCCCACCCCTTCAAAAAAAAGGGGGCATTTTGAAGAGCAATACAAGGGAAAGGGGAAATCCATTCTGTCGGCCCGTATTTTCCTCTTTGTTTTTTATCCCACTTTTTCTTCCTATGCTATTTTTCCCCAAAGAGTATATTATCTGACCTGAGCCAGGGAGGTTTTATATCAATTAAAGGAATTCAAAGCAAAATAAACAACATATGGGCTACAACTCTTAACACATTATGTAATTAGAGATATACTCTTAGATTTAATCTCCAAGCTGATGTTGACAGCAATGCTAAGGTTTAAACATGTTCTGTTCTATATTCTGATTTAGTTTGTTCTATTTTAGGATACATTAACAAGCCTGATCTTAGAATTACAAGGAAAGCAATATTATTTGTTGCCTTGTCATAAATATTACCAGCAGATCTAATTTATTTTTCCCTAAAGAGCATCACTTCATACTGAAAAATAAAATTTATTTTCTAGTATAGAATATGATATTCTTCAACTTGTTAATATGTAAGAGAACATCTAATACTTATTTATGATTTAACCCTTATAGGTAAACTACATAAACAGTACAGAAAATTAAGAGAAAATGTCAAATAGTTTGACTCCCTCTTCTTTGTGGCAACCCCTGAGATATTGGAACACTGCTATCATGTCTCCCCTAGTCCTTCTTTCTCTTAAACTAAACATACCCAGTTCCTGCAACCGTTCTTCATATGTTTTAGTCTCCAGTCCCCTAATCATCTTTGTTGCTCTTCTCTGCACTCTCTCCAGAGTCTCCACATCTTTTCTACATCATGGCGACCAGAACTGAATGCAGTATTCCAAGTGTGGCCTTACCAAGGCATTATAAAGTGGTATTAACACTTCACGTGATCTTGATTCTATCCCTCTATTTATGCAGCCTAGAACTGTGTTGGCTTTTTTGGCAGCTGCTGCACACTGCTGGCTCATATTTAAATGGTTGTCCACTAGGACTCCAAGATCCCTTTCACAGTTACTACTACTGAGCAAAGTACCATCTATACTGTACCTGTGCATTCCGTTTTTGTTGCCTAAATGTAGAACCTTACTCTTTTCACCATTGAATTTCATTTTATTAGATAGTGCCCAATGTTCAAGTTTGTCAAGATCCTTCTGAATCTTAAGCCTATCTTCTGGAGTGTTAGCTATTCCTGCCAGCTTGGTGTCATCTGCAAATTTGATGAGTTCCCCTTTTATTCCCTCATCCAAATCATTGATGAAGATGTTGAAGAGTACTGGGCCTAAAACAGAGCCTTGGGGTACTCCACTGCATACTTCCCTCCATGTAGATGCAGTTCCATTGAGAACTACACGTTAAGTGTGGTTGGTCAGCCAGTTACGAATCCATCTGGTGGTGATGCTGTCTAACCCACATTCTTCTACTTTATCTAGTAATAAATTATGGTCTACCTTATCAAATGCCTTACTGAAGTCCAAGTAAACTATATCGATGGCATTCCTCTGGTCTACTAATTTTGTCACATTATCAAAGAATGCAATAAGATTAGTCTGGCATGATCTGTTTTTGACAAACCCGTGTTGGCTTTTGGCTATTACTTTGTTTGCTTCTAGGTATTCGCTAATTCGTTGCTTGATTATTTTTTCCAGAATCTTTCCTAGTATTGAAGTCAGGCTGATAGGTCTGTAGTTTCCTGGATCTGTTTTTTTTTCCTTTTTTGAAGATGGGAACCACATCAGCTCTTTTTCAGTCCTCTGGTAGTTCCCCAGTGTTCCAGGATCTCTGAAAGATATAATTCAGTGGTTCTGAGATCTCGTCTGCTAGTTTCTTCAGAACCCTGGTGTGTAATCCATCCGGTCCTGGTGATTTGAACTCGTTTAGGGTAGACAGATGCTCACTTACCATTTTCTTCCCTATTTCAATTTGTGTTCCTAATCTGATTTTTGTGGTGCTGTTTTTGATAGGTTGGACTGTTTTATCCCTTTGTGTAAAGACAGATGCAAAACATGAGTTAAATAGTTCTGCTTTCTCCCTGTTGCTTGTCACCTTCTTGCCACTTTCTCCCAGCAATGGACCAATTGTTTCCTTAACTTTTTTGTTGTTTTTAACATGTTGGAAGAAGCTTTTTTTGTTATTTTTTACTTTTGTGGCAAGCCTTTCTTCATAGTGAGCCTTAGCTTTCCTCACTTCATCCTTACAGGCTTGGGCTATTAAAAGAAATTAAAAGAAATCTGATGATTGCGCAACATTGCGCAATCACACCGCCCCGGGTCCTTTTTTTTAGGAGAGGGGGCGGTCTAGAAATGCGAAGAATAACTAAATAAATAAATAAATTGGAAAAAAGATTTTTTACCGACAATTGGTCAATGGACTCAGAAGGTGGCGGGGTTCGCTGAAATGGCAAAAATTTCAGCTTTTTTTAAAAGATCAGAAGCAGGAGAATTACACACAGGAATGGGTAAAATGGATTGATTATATACAGAATAAATACCAGACTAGGAGGTATCATGTAGCCTTTAGGTAAGAATGTTTAGACTGATAGATGATCAGAGTAAACAATACATGGGATGCTTGGAATTGTTAGAGTGGTGTATAGCGGAAGTCAGGGGGGGTTGAGTGGGAGGTGGGGGTGGGTTAGGGTGGACGGTGGGGTAATATATATGTATAAATAAACTAGAAGATGGGATTAATGAAATATTGTTATTTTAAGAGAAATTTATATTATGATTTATATATGTTAAATTAGCTTAGAAGATGGGATTAATGGGCTATTGTTACTTTAAGAGAAACTTATATTGTGATTGCTGGAAGGAGAGGGGGTACAATATGTGAATGAGTAATTTACTTTAAGACGGGGGGAGGGGAGGGGAGGGGGTAAAGTATTTGGTATAATATTTGAATGAGAAATTTTTGGGGGGGGTTGGGGGGAGGGGAGGGGGTATAGTATCTGTATGTGATTTATACTGTATGGTGGGGGGGTTAAAAGGGGGAAAATTTGTTTGTATAAAACTTTTTCAATAAAAAAAAAAGAAATCTGATGCTTTTGCTTATATCCACTCTGCAAAAGGAGAAACATAGGCAAAAACACAAACTTAAATATGTTGTGCTCCTTGAACATGTTTCACTGACTCGTGATTGAACATTATAATTGCTCTGGTTCAAGATGATCATTTTGCACAGGCAAAAAATTCCAAACGTATTTCCACTGAAGTTGTTCTTGCCTTCTCAAATGGATATAAAATGCAGTGACAAAAATGCATCTATCGTGAGAACTTTGCAAGATATATGCTAACTCTGACTTACTGCTACTAATTGCATACTTAATTACCAGGCCAAGGTCTGCACAGAATATTAACATATTAATTCTGCCCATCAGAAAAGGAAGTGAGGAAATCCGAAGGAAATCAGTCTTTAGCAATTGCAGCTCTGATGGTATCCATTAATGGTACCATACGGGGTTCTTCTGCTGTCATATATACTGTGTGGATTTCTGTCTACAACTGATAACAATTCTTTAATAAACACAATGACTTAGTTTTTGGTAGACATTTAATGCAATAATTTCAACAACCAATTTACTCAAATGTATATATTGAAAGACACAAGTGTCAGCTCTAGCCCTAATGCTATTTCCTGATACTATTGTGTCATCTAATTCAAACAATATTACTCTCTCAAGACAGCAAGCATTTTCTTTTTAACCGACAATTCCCTACATCAGTTTAGAGGAAGAAATCATTGTACTGTTTCTAGTTTCCATAATAATTCAATTGTACTGCTTTTGGGATTTTATTCAGTAAACATTATCAATGACCACAGTTAAGATGTAGAGCTAAGCTACCATAAAGTTTCTTTCTTGTGTCAAATTTGATTCTGTGATTATCCGTAATCTATGCTCACCTCCCTCCATAGAGCGAATTATACTTAATGGAAAGGATAATTCCAAAGGAGACAATACAACATAAAACCTTATCCTGCTATGAGCAGCCTTTTTCAATTTAGTCAATGAGGCTTAACATCACCAGAAAGGGGGAAACACTAAACATTTCCCAGCAGTTCAGACAGCATTAGTAACATACCCCTACTTAGAGAATCTTATACATAAAAATTTATAAGGCCGTGTAAATTCAGGCTTCTGCATAATCCATGGAACAAATGGGGTAATTCTGTGATTATGTGTAATCTATGATTGCACAATTCTTAAGGTGGCCTTTTAAAAAGTCTTGTCCAATAATCACATTATTTCTTATTGTATAGCCTCATTTTTCATTATGATGAACCTTTGACTTACTAAGGCAGATATCTTTAAGTAGACAATCTGCATGGTTGCAGCAATCTCTCGCCTCCAGTTCAGTATGTGGTGTTTTTGGGCTCTATATTACAACACAAAATGCATCTTTCTGTATTCTATTAAAGCAGCAGAATAAACCAAATCCTAAGAAATTGAATACATTCTGATTTTTAAAAAAATATGAATTAAATATTAAATTCCTTTCTTATTAAAAAAGAGCCTTTAAAATTAAATGCTATCTCAACATCGTGGAAATAATGCAATCTCACATGAATGAATAAAAGACACATACTGTGCAACCTACCAGCATCGACTCCTATTTCAGTATTGCATCTTGTGAAAATCATTCCCTTTTTGAAATCCCTCAATTATTATTTTTATTGAAATAAGGCGACAAACACACAGGAGTTGCAATTATAAAGATTATACAAATATGTTGAACTGTGTTCTGAATGAATGCATTTTAGTGATTAGAATCTCTGTTTAAATCATTATCAGTGGAAAAGATGATTCAAATCGTATCAGTGAGTTAAATCAGCATTTTTGCTTGGTAATTTACACTGGGTGTTCTAACTCTCCTACTAGAGCTTTTACTCTTAAACTACCAATTCTGTTTCTTAGAATTGGGTTTAAGTCTTATTTTCAGAATATGATCAACATGAAAGTACTTTCAAAAGTCCCCAATCCTACCAAATTATCAGTCTGGATTCCCTTCTCTCCAGCTTTCCAGCTGTTCAGAATCTTATTCTACAATAGGTAGTTGTTATCAGGGTTATCCCTTTAGGCCCAAATTACAAAATTAGGAGATGTATCCTTGCAACCCATATATACAGTACTCATTTATTTCTTTGTGACTACAAAAGATATAGGTACCTACAGTTTTTAAAATAATTTTTCAATCTATAACAAATTAGAAATCATTTTGATAATTTTTAAGAATACATTGGATTTCCCGAGGTAGAAAATTTAAAAAACAATGTATATGTTTCAAAGTAACTAATTAATTTTTAAATATATTAATGAGAGCTGCTTTTATTACATCTTTATTTTGGATAGAGTAAACCAGTATTTTGGGTTTGAAAGTAACCATTGTCATTTCACAGAAAACTTTCAAAACTGAAAAGCAACATGTCTTCCTTTAAGCAGATGAATAGCATTGGGCAATATGTCAAATTCTATTAAGTAGGCTCACAAATGTTTAGTATCCTTATTAAATGCTGATAACAGCACTTTCTAAGTATGCTTCCATATTACAATTAAAGAATTTGGGGGTTTTTTCTACAAATATACTAAATACACACAAAAAACCCAACATTTAATTTGAAAAACACATATGCATATGCCTACAGGATATACTATAAAACATGAGCTGTTTTCTGACACTTCAAAATGCACTACATGTGTAAAATGAAAGACTTCAAATTCCATTCAGTTTTGTCATAATCTTTCTTTGCTAACATTCTGCATATCTGCCACATCTTTTGAATTTTATTTGCTAGATTTATATCCTCCCTGACTGCAGGAGCTCAAGGCTCAATATCTCCATTTTATCCCCACAACAAAATATGATGTGGGTTAGGCAGTCATTGCAGGGATAGGGAGAGGGGGGAAAAAGATTTCTATTCTCATTTTCAAACCTCAATCTTAACCCAAGTTTCAGATTGCCAAAGGGCCTTAATTTAAGCTAGTTCCTTTGTATGGCAAGTAAAATATAATAGGATAATACCTCTTGTGCAGAAGCTATATTGGCTGCCAATAAGCTTCCAAACCACATTCAAAGTGAATGCCTTATACCCGTGATGGCGAACCTATGGCACGCGTGCCACAAGTGGCACGCGGAGCCATTTGTCAGGGCATGCGAGGTACTGCCCTGTCAGCTGGCCAGCGCGCATGCGCGCGCTGGCCAGCTGACTTCACCTTTTTAAAAGCTATTTTTCGCCTTCCCCAGGCTCCAGAGGCTTTATAGGAGCCTGGGGAGGGCGAAAAAGAGCCTCCCCCGCCCCCCCCGGAGGCTTCAGGGACCGTCCCTGAAGCCTTCAAAACGCTTAAAACCACCCTCCGAGCAAACCGGACTGTCAAAAAGTGACTTCCGGGTTGCTCGGAGGGTGGTTTTAAGCGCTCCGAAGGCTTCAAGGACCGTCCGAGGCTTCCCTGATGCCTTCGGAGCGCTTAAAACGACCCTCCGAGCAACCCGGAAGTCACTTCCGGTTTGCTCGGAGGGTGGTTTTAAGCACTCCAAAGGCTTCAGGGAAGCCTCTGGACAGTCCCTGAAGCCTCCGGAGGGCCTCCGGGGGGTCGGGGGAGGCTCTTTTCGCCTCCCCAGGCTCCTATAAAGCCCCTGGAGCATGGGGAGGGCAAAAAAACATGTAAAAATGGGGGGGGTCGCACGTTTTGCATGCATACGCACTGGGGGGGTCGCGCATTGCATTATGGGTACGGCACGCCCGCACTCGACCCCCCTGCGCTCCCCCCACTTGTGGCACGCGAGCCAAAAAAGGTTCGCCATCACTGCCTTATACAGTCCTATGTGGTATAGCAGGGGTTACCAATCCTCAGGCTGCAGTCCACTACTGAGCCGTGGCTGCTTTGGAAATGGGCCACCCAAGCAGCTGGCTGGTGCACAGGAATGTGCAGTTCAAATCGTGCAAGTGGCAGATTGGCGGACATACGCAGCTCAAGCCATACGAGCGGCCGACTGGTGCATATAGGCATGCATCAGCCCACCACTTCCACGGGCCAGTTTCCCCTCTCCCTCCCCCCCCCTGGACTGCCGAGCCATAAAAGTTGGGACTGCAGAGATGGCGAACCTATGGCACGTGAGCCACATGTGGCACGTGGAGCCATTTGTCAGGGCACGCAAGGCGCTGCCCTGCCACCTGGCCAACGCGCATGCGCACGCTGGCCAGCTGAGTTCACCCTTTTTTAAAGCCATTTTTCGCCCTCCCCAGGCTCCAGAGGCTTTATAGGAGCCTGGGGAGGACAGAAAGAGCCTCTCCCGCCCCCCTGGAGGCCTTCTGGAGGCTTCATGAGCTTCCCTGAAGCCTCCGGAGCTCAAAAAAACGGTCCTATGGGCAAACCAGAAGTTCGGAAACAGACTTCCTGTTTGCTCAGAAGGTCGTTTTGACTGCTCCGGAGGCTTCAGGGAAGCTTCCTGGAGGTCCCTGAACCTTAGGAGCACTTAAAACGACCCTCCGAGTAAACCGGAAGTGACTTCCTGTTTGCTCGGAGGGTCGTTTTGACTGCTCCCAAGGCTTCAGGGAAGGCTCCTGAAGGTCCCTGAAGCCTTCGGAGCGCTCAAAACGACCCTCTGAGCAAACCAGAAGTCACTTCCGGTTTGCTCGAAGCATCGTTTTGACTGCTCCGGAGGCTTCAGGGAAGTGTCCTGTAGTCCCTGAAGTCTCCAGAAGGCTTCTGGGGGGCGGGGGAGGCTGTTTTCGCCCTCCCCCGGCTCCTATAAAGCTTATGGAGCCTGGCAAGAGCAAAAAAAAGCATGCAAAAATGGGGGGGGTTGCACCTGTAGTGCGCGCATGCGCAATGGGGGGTTGCACATTGCATTATGGGTGCGGCACACCTGCAAATGACCCCCCTGGGCTCCCCCCACGTATGGCACGCGAGCCAAAAAAGGTTCACCATCGCTTATCTTTATGAACCAGATGCTTCAGATGAAATCTGTTCACCCAACGGAGTTTAGCTGAGAGGGGATCCTATGAATACCCACTTCTTGAGTATGAGGTCCATATAGTTTTATTACTGCAAGCTACTTAGAATCTGTTGAATATAAATAAATATGTACATATCTGTTTTTTTAAAAAGTTGAATTAATTTATAAATCTCACATAACAATATCTGCACATAGTAAAACTCATTCAAATTCTTAAGAAATTCCAGCTTAGTTTTCCTTATAGACACCTGTCTCCACTGAAGATATCATTGGCAGGTCTGCATTCTGAAATTTTAACACTGTTTATTTTTCATTTCGACATATAAGATATAAGCACTAAAGACAAGAACTGGATTTACAAGCTAAATATATGAAACTCTGGAGCCTGTCCAAACAAAATTATCCCTAGGTGTTGATGTCCATTTAATAAAAAATCAATGTAATTATCTCCCTACTACTTCCCCAAAGAGTATTAGTAGTCATAACCATATTTCTCATCCAATTATTCTAATGCAGCAAAAAGACAGATAGGGACAGTGGCCAATTGCTGCATAAGATCACTGCCTTCTGACAGATCAACTTTAAAAAAAATAGCATTTTTCCACAAGTAAAAAAATGCAACACTACGTTTAAGATAGCAATAGTCCTTTCCAAAATAAAGAGCATCGTGGGATAAACCAGTAGTAATTTTAATTAAGTTAAGAAGTAAATGTTGTCTTCCACTTTGTTCCCAAGTAACAGCCAGGTTACTGACTTTTAAAATCTATCACTTGCAATTGCATTAAGAAACACCAAAATAAATTTCTTGCTATTGTTTAGTGAAGCTCTCACAAAGAAGTCACCTTTACTGCTATACTCTTAGCAACCTAAACCTCAAGCAAATTGTATGGCAAGAGATTTATGAATCACGCGTAGTCAAGAAAACTGTGAATGCACAGCTAATTATTGACTATTCCATGCCAATGCAATAAATATACCTACCCGCCTATTCATTATTTTCCACTTTTGCCATATTTAACTTCAAATTAAGTTTTTAAAAGTAATTATATTTAGCCCTATGCTAACAGTGCTCTTTCTAAAAAAAAAGCATTTGTGAAAAGCAGTCTTCAATAAACAGCTTAATCAGAGATTTACCAACATACTCTAATCTTTTGATAGCTTTCCTCTATTCTGCCATTTCAAAAACACAAATGGCTTTATCCAGACGATGAAAATGTAATTGACCTTCTTGAGAACACAGGAAAAGAAAAAAAATTGACATCAACTGCAAAACTCTAACCATAGATTGAAATGAAACCACTATATCCTTCTTGTTGGGCATAAGAAAACTCTTCCCTGCTGTTTGAGCTGGAGGGAGAAAGAAAGATGTTGTAATATATACACATGTAAAGTATGCACTACTTTTTATGTTTTCCAAGTACTTTATTGTAAATTGCAACAGTTGTTGTACTGACCAATAGCATATTCATTTCAATCAATCTGCCCTCTTCAGTATTATTATTTATGATGAAGAAATGACTAGCAGCGGAAGGCTTATGGCAGCTGAATGAATGAAAAAGATCACAAATCCAGAGAACGCATTTGATGAATAATATAATCCTCTTTTTAAATGGATACATTCACCACTGACAAAAGAAAATAAAAACTAAAAAGAAAACTAATAAATTACAAATTAGCTTTCTCTTTCTTTTCCCCACTCCTAAATGAAGCATATGCTGAGAGAGATGTTGTAGGACTAAGTATCACTTTACAGAATAAAAGCAATCAGAAAGGAAGGTAACAAACCTGTTGCTGTGGATATTGCATTCCTGCCATGGAACCAGGAGTTCGGGTCTGCATTGCCATTGGAAAACGCTGAGGACCTGGTGGCCCATATGACTGTCCTGGATATGGACTGCTGGGCTGGGACTGGGCATGGGGGCTGTTGCCGACTGCAAACAACTGAGGTCTTTTCATTACCATTGGATCCATTGGGTTGCCCTATTGATTAGAGGAGGGAAATGATAAAAAACTATGTTTTAGTCCACTGCATTTTTGAAAATCACTTGGCTGGTGCAGTTTCAAACAGTCTTCATTCTGAAATGAAATATGCTAACATACTAAAAAAAAGTTTTATTTTTAATTTTCAGTTTAGGTTCAAGAATTATATAACTTAGTTCCAGAGAAACATGTTCATATAAGTTACACAGCCAATTGCACAAGGATGGAAACTCCTTAAGGATGCATCGTTGTCAATGGGGATATTTTACCAAACAATAGTTTACATAATCTAATTGCTCCATCTTCACCACTGTTCACAGGGTGTTTTTTTTTTCATTTTTTTATTCCAAGTCAATAAGCAAATCACACAATATGGTTCACATCAAAAGTTTTGATTTTTGTTTTGAGTTCGGAAAATAACAATCATATCCTGGTTTTTGTTGGTGGAACATATAATACTGTTACAGCTTCCTTTTTTATTTATTTGATTTATATAGTTATCCATCTCACACTGCAATTCTTGGCAGCTCACAATGAGTATAAGCAATGCAAAGCATAGTGCAATATGCAATAACATACATATCAGCTACTGTTACTCAAATATGTAGTAAATGGCACAAATATTTTTAAAGTTTTCACATCTCACTAAAAGTGAATGACAATATCTGTTCCTTTCTATAGACAATTAAATTATCCAGTGTTTTTTAAACTGAGGAGTGAGCTGTTTCTATTTACTTTTTGTATGGAATTTAGTAATTCAACAAAAGTCAATTTATTTAGAGGACAATAACAGAAAAATGTGCATATCCTCATACTCTTATAGATTCATATCTACAAACACTATTTTTATCATTATTATAGCTGTTTTCAATAGCAATGGATTTATAATTTAATGTGACATTTTAAGTAGATCATAATTTTCCATTATATGCTATTTTGTTGTAGGGGTCTTCTAACATGAACAAATATTCAAAAACTGATTTTCCTGTTTCTAATCTGTGTTGCTATCTGAAACTTTTTCACTACACTTCAATATTGAATTCTTTCAGGATTTAAGTGACCAATACAATTATGATGTGTTATTTTTCCTTGGACCATTGATTTCTGACTTCACTTGTATGCAATACATAATTTGACTAATATTTTTTCTTGCACCATTTAATGTACACCATTAAAAGTATGTTTTAATCATCTTGGATAAATGCAACTCCTTTCATGCAGACCACTGACTACCCCTTTGTTCTGCCCTTCACATAGGATTATCATTTACTCCCATTAGCAATATCACTTAGACTTGTATACCACTTTACAGTGCTTTACAGCCCTCTCTAAGCGGTTTACAGAGTCAGCATATTTCCCCTAACAATCTGGGTTCTCATTTTACTGACCTCGAAAGGATGGAAGGCTGAGTCAACCTTGAGCTGGTCAGGATCAAATTCCTAGCAGTGGGCAGAGTTAGCCTGCAATACTGCATTCTAACCATGACTCACCGTGGTTCTTAGGTCTTATTTGGGATTTTAATGGTGACTTTCCAAAGCAGCCAGAGTTTAAAAATTAGAATTGACCTTTTCATATCCACTTTTTTAATCCACTATAGTTTATTGGCTCTCATGAAACAATAATTTAAAGTAACCATATATTATTATTTTGTTAGGAATTGGATTCAGATGTATGGAGCTTGCAGATACTATCTATTAGTAAACTAAATTTACTCATTCAAACATAGTTTTGCTTTCTTGTCCTCCTTAGTCTCATCTATGTTTTCAATATTAATTTGATTCAAAGTGTATATTTACCTGGGTAACTTAAATTAATCCATGCTACAGTGACATGGCCGTAGTTAGATACCCAAAAAGAAAATGGTTACTGGCATATTAAAAATGTGATTAAATCTTATTAGTATTCTGCAGTTCATCTTAAAAATACAAAATAAGATTCTACAAAATTAAAATCAACCAAATTATAATAGATAGTAATTATTGCAACATTTTTCAAAGACACTATCACAAATTAATTACAAAAATTGCAACAGCTAAATGTGCATAAACATCAACATGCATGTGCTAGGAAAATATACTCCTCAGATGTGCATTTATATATGAGAGCCATTGAGAGTCAGTCTGCTGTAGTGATTAAGGCACCAGGCTAAAAACCAGGAGACCATGGGTTCTGGTCCCATCAAGGCACAAAGCCAGCTTGGTGACCTTGAGCCTGTTTTTCTCAGCCCTAGGATGATGACAATGCCAAACCATTTCTTGCCAAGAAAACCACAGGGTCTTGTCCAAGCAATGGCAAGGAGCCAAAACTGTCTTGAAGGCACAGGGTGGGGGGTGGGGGAATTACCTCCATATCTATACTCACAGTGAATGTTGGGTTAGAGTCATGAGTTAAAGCTAAAGATATGCAATTGGTTCCTGTTAGATACTCCCCCCTCTAGTTGTTGCAAGGACAATAGTAGTTTCCAGTCAGGTCCTCTCTTTTCAGGTGGGAACAGAGAGAGACCTGATGGCTGAAGCGCTGGCCAGCTCCTCTTTAAAAAGGGAGCTGCCAGACCTCTCACTCAGTGGATGCCTGTACTTGACCAAATAAAGAGCTGTTGTTATCTTAGCCTCTTGTGCCTTTCATTACCCAATCTAACAGTTCCTACCATGTTTTCCCCAAAATAAGACATGCCATGCTAATAAGCCCAATCGGGCTTTTCAGAGCATGCGCCATAATAAGCCCTCCCCTGAAAATAAAGCCGCCCCAACTATTTCAGCGCATGTGCAGCCGGTCCCCGCCATTACCACTGTACCACCTACTGGTACAGCTTGCGGGGCAAAAAGAGGGCTCGCCGCAAAAACAGCGGCAGGCGAAGCAAAGTGCTTCCATCTCCCGCCCTTTTCTCCCGCTCAAAAAGAGCCCGCTGCAAAAACAGCATCAGGCGAAGCAAAGTGCTTCCACCCCTCTCTCTTCCCTCCCACTCAAAAAGAGCCTGCCGCAAAAACAGCAGCAGGCCAGCAATGCGATCATCCCCTCCCGCCTGTTCCTTCTCGTGCAAAAAAACACTGCCTACCCCAATGGTAAAGGCAGCCTGCTTGGTTCCCTTCCCTGCCATCCCTTTAGCGAGGGGTGGCAGGTGGGGAGGGGAGAAGCGAGGTGCGCCTCTTACCTTTCCAGCTTCGTCGCATTCCTCACCCTTTCGCCCACTGAATCCCCTTGGAACGCGACACAGCTGGAAAGGTAAGAGGCGCGCCTCGCTTCTCCCCTCATCTGCCACCCTTCACTAAAGGGACGGCAGGGAAGGGAACCAGGCAGGCTGCTTTACCATTGGGGCGAGGTGGGCGGTGTTGGGCCGCGAGGCACGCCTCTTACCTTTCCAGCTCCATCGCGTTCCTTGCCATTGTGTTCAGGGAAGCCCCTGGTAAAAAAAAAAACATTCTTGCAATTTCAAGATGTTTGATTGAACTCGCAAGAAGGTTTTTTTTACCAGCCGCTTTCCTGAGCACAATGGCGAGGAACGCGACAGAGCTGGAAAGGTAAAAGGCGCGCCTCGCTTCTCACCTGCCCCAGAAAATAATAAGCCCTCCTCTATAATAAGCCCAAGGCCATATTTCGTGGGCAAAGAGAAAATAAGACCCTGTCTTATTTTCGGGGAAACACGGTATTTACAAAATGGACTTTTCTTCCTGCAAAATTCCAGTACAAAGTTTCTGCAAATCTCTAGAAATGCAATTACGGGACTTCACAGAATAGAAAGGATGTGATTAGTGATACATGTTCTGACTCTGGATGAACAATGTTTCTCTAGTTCTTGACACTGCATTTTAAAAAGTATTTGAAGCAGATGCAGAGAATGGAAACAAAAACAAGGGATTAGAAAACTGAAGTCCCATAAAAAGAGACTGGGTGAAATGGTAATATTTAGCGCTTTGACAGCAGAAGACTGAGAGGAGATATGACACCACCCTTCAAATACATGAAAGAACATCACACAGCACAAGGTCAAGATTTGTTCTGCACTTTTCAAGTGTGCAGAACATGAAATAATGAATTAAAGTTGGAAGAAGGCAGATCTTATTTGAATGTGTTTTTTTTTAAACCCTTCCTAACTGGAAGAATAGTTTGACAGTGAAACCAATTACCAAGAGAAGAGGTGGGCTTTCCTTCACAGGATGTGTTCAAATGAAAGAAAACCCAGAAAAAATTACATTGGTTTGTTGAACTGAGCAGTGGGTTTGACTTGATGACCTAACTTGCCTCTAACTCCAATGATTTTACTGCACTATATAATAGCAATGAGGAGGTTTTGCCATATTTCTCCTGGGAGTTTTAGAACTGTGGAGCAATGGAGAGAGATATGTCTTAAAATATTAAATAGAAATCTATATCTTTCCTCAGTCCAAATTGATGGCCTTTATAAAATAAAGCAATGAAATTAAATGTCACTTCCTCCAGTTGCATGTTATACATTTATTCTAATTGTACTTTTAGAATACTGGGGTTAAGGTATCAACCAGTCACAGGTAATTTATTATATTGTGGATAAATCTATTATGGGTATAGAGCAAACAAATCACAATCAACATCTCCCATCCCTTTTTAATGAACTACACACAAGTTGACTTTTTGCAGTGCCGTTGCAGAGGCACATAGAGGTTAAAATAACATTTAAACCCAATTACTCACATCTATTCCACCTGATGGCTGAAAAAATTCTAGGACTGAGAAAAACTAATTACAGTACTTGGCTTGCTTGTTGTCTATAATGTTACTGCATTATTTACGAGTAAGTTATAGTATCTATAGTGTTTTCCTCTATCTGCCTCCCTACTTCTGGTTTATTTTTAATCCTGACTTTCTGTTACCTTGAACCATCACATCAAAGTCCTCTTGAAATCAATATAAAGAACCTTCATCCATAAAGGAAGAATTATTCCATTTTTTATTATATCTGAAAGTTTTACTCTTGGTTTCTAGTCTTATGTTTCAGGAGTTTGGAACATTTGACTGCTTTTTTTCCCTGTTGCTCACGAAAACAATGACAAATGCTTTGATTACCTACCAGGACTATGCCAGCTGCATTCCCATATCTCCCCCAAAGGCTGTTCCTGAGGATGAAGGGAAGCTGTGGGAAGCTGCACAATGGAACATATGGTTGCAATAGACAAAGAAACTGTGAGGAATTCTATCTATGAAGCATTAGTAGAAGTACCCAATGTTTTCATTCTGCTACAGAATACATTTCATTATTTTGATACATTGCATACTACTTCGTGTGCTCCATGGAACATGGAGAGGTTTTAAAAGTTCATTTTTAAACAAAAATGAAAAGCAATACAGAAAGCTCTAATGGAGAATGGAAAACTCCAATAGCATTGTTTAGCTATGATATATTCCACTTCAAGAGGCTCATATCTCTATTCATAGTCGGTTTAAAAAAAAAACCTTACCTAAGAAATACATTTTCTCATAATTTATTTTGCTGTAAACCAATATAATTCAACTACTTCTCACATCTATGGCTGCATGAAGATAAACTGCCTAAAAGCAACACATTTTAAGTAACTCATGAGCCCTGCCCTAGTTGAAGCAAATTCCCCTAGGGAATCTGCACAGATTCATAATATACACTCAGCATTCTGATTTCCAGATTTAAAGTCAAAGTGCTAGATGAATGTTCATAACATTTTGAATAAGAGCCTAAGTTGAGGGCTTGCAAGAGATGAAAGATAGAGAATAAATCAAATAAAGAAAGGTTAGGAAATAGTTTCTAAGTATAAACTGTCTGATATGTTCTTCCAGAATGTTTCCCTATGATTCTACCTATATTTACACAATATATAAAATTGATTTTGTTCTCATGTAATAAGAAGGAAAAGAGCAGTCTAGCCTATACGCTCAGAGTTATCAACTTATAATGGAGGTACATAAAAGCATGAATAAAAACTTACTGAGGCTTATGATGGCTACTCGGTATTGAGATCAAGCTTTTAATTCTTCAAATGCCGTATAGCTCACGATCTGCAAGACTGATGTCTTTAACTGTAGAGGTATTGCTTTGCTACTGATAAAGAGTAGAAAATTCCCAGCATCCATACTATTTTCAGTTATGCCAGTTACCAATAACAATTCCAATATTGCAGATTATGTCCTTGTTTCTGCATCTAACAAGTTTTGTGATACACTCAGTGAAGAGATGGGGAATGTGTGATACTTAGACATGGTTTGGTTTCCACCAGCTCTTTCTTGTACAACCAACAGCAAGGGATGACAGAAACTCCAATGCTACCATCATCTCAATGGCCATATGCTGCACATTCCTATCTTAGCTCTATGTTGGCTTTTTAGACTAAATATTCCCAACCTAATGAGAACAAGAGAAGCTAAAAAGAGAGGGGGATTAAACTGTGGCCATGTGATTGAGCTTGCAATCTTGACTTTGACCCTCCTGCAGATGACCCTAGGGACACAGCTCCCTGCCTTTAATAGAACTCACATTAACATTGAGAAGAGCAGCTACCTGAGACACTGTCCGCTGCCAATCTGGACTGTGCAAGGCAACACATTCTATTTAATGCAGCCTTGGAATATTATACAAAACAAATTGCTCTGTTAATAGGTTTTGAAGTCAGAGGTGGGAAAAACTTTAGAGGCTAAGTCACACTGGCTTTCACATTGTGGAAGGGCAGGTACAAAAATACATCCACTCTATTTTCTCGAGTTATATATTAACATAGAAAAAATGTATGCTGGCCATATATTCTCTGCATTTATGGCAAATTATTAATCAAGTCCCACCTGAAACAATTTGTTAAATTGATTTTAATCACTCGGCCTCTCATGTGAAGCTTTGTATAATCAGCATTTCATTTACAAAATTAATTGCCTGATTGATTCTCAAGAGGCAGTAGCTGTCATTACACTGCTGTCATAACTTTTGAAAAGGGGTGTCACAGCATGGAATTCTGACAGTATGAAAAGCATTGCTATTTAAAACTGAGGGTGGGGGTGAGAATACATGCAGTGGCTTTACCAAATAGTTTTCTAGCTTGAAAGAAAGTTTTGTTTATATTCTCTCTCTCTCTCCCCCCTCTTTCTCTCCCCACCTCTAACAGTTTTAACCAGACTTGTGACTCCTATCCTCCATTCAGTGAATTAATTTACCAAACTACTATTCAGCATTTCTTACTGTGAATCACTGTCAATTTAAGTCAATTATGCCATGCCTTTTCTGGATGTGTATAATGAGCCTGTTGGTAGATGGGGGGAGGGGATTGTCAGCCAATCAAAGGTCACTGCTAAGGCCGCTGATTTTGCATTTTTAAAACAAAAGTTTTCTACAACTTCACAACTTTTTATATTGATTTTAACTGACCAGCTGTTTCCTTGTAATAAAAAGCATTGTGTCTGGTGCACACTATATTCATATGGAACTAAGCTAATTTTTTTTAAAAAAATATTATTTTTTGAGGATGATCGAAAAAAGTTCCCTTGAACCACCACTGTGCCATATTAGTTCAGTATGCGGTCCCAGACAACATCACCCAGAGGCAATGAAGACAAAAATTATTCTATGACTATACTACTGCCCCATAACACAAAGAAATAGGAAAGAATTTTGTCTCTGCTTTCAGCTGCAGTGGTTCCGCGCGCACATAGACAGACAGACAAATAGATTCTCTCTCTCTCTCTCTCTCTCTCTCTCTCTCTCTCTCTCTCTCTCTCTCTCTCTCTCTCTCTCTCGTCTGTCTGTCTCTCTCTCTCTCTCTCTGCAATTTTCAAAGATATTTATAGGAACTCATAAAAACTAAATAAAGAGGAACTGGGCTTTGTTAGAAACAAGGTAAGAATAAAATGCAAAGCAATGATAAAGATTCTCCTCATTACTTATTCTTACCAATCTTTATTCAGTGTCTTAATAAAGGAGGCTGTCTATTCACTACAAGATTCCTGATAGATTACTTTGTTTGAAAATCTTCAGTGATGCAGTATGTTTTAAATAAATAAATTTCACTGATAGGCAGCTGTTACTCTCAAGCCATTCTTACTAATGTCTGCTCTACATCCTTGTAGTTTCTTCCCAATTGTTCTAGTCTAACCTGTGAATAAGTCTGAAACATCTACAATGTGATTGTCTTTCAAATATATGAAGATAATCATGTCCCCTCAACTTTTGCTTCCTCAAGTTATCATCACGGGTGTCAAACTCACCGCATCACATTGCCATCATGTGACGTTTCATGACATTTTCCCCTTTGTGGAGCTGAGGTGGGCGTGGTCTGCCCGTGGCACATCAGCTCATGGGCCGCCAGTTTGACACCTCTGCTATACATAACTAGATATTTTAACCATTCCTCATAGGATTTGATTTCCAGTCTTTACATTATCTTGGTAGCCCTTCACTGAACAAGCTCCATTTTATCATTGTTCTTTTTACACTAGTGTTGTAGAACAGACACAATTCTCCAAATAACATCTGACCAAGGCAGACTATAACAAGATAATTGCTTCCGGCAATCTGGAATCTCTGCTGATCTCCTCCTAATGTTCTTCAATATGTTTTGGCTTTCTTTGCAGCTACATTACACTGCTGGGACATGTTGAACGTGTGATCCACCAATACCCCTAAATCCTTCTCATATGTGCTGCTTGAGCCAGATTTCCCCTATTCTGTATATGTTCCTTTTGTTCTTCTTATCAAAATGTATGATTTTACATTTCCCCTATGAATTTCATTCTATTTGTTTCTTCCTAGTGTCCTAGTCTTCTTGAATGTTTTCCCTCTCTTCCCAAGTATTAGCCAGCCTTCCTAGTTTGTATTACCTTCAAACTTTGTAAATATTCCCTCAACTCCTTATCATTTGTAAACATACTGAGCAGCGCTGGGCCGAGAACAGTGGCATCCCCCTCAAGATGGCTCTCCAGGTAATTTGACATCATTTATAATTTAACTTTGAGTACGCTGTTTGAGCCAATTATGGATCCACCTAAAAGTTGAGTTGTCACCCCATATTTTATCATTTTGTTAAAAAAGATGCTATTAGACACTGTCAAAAGCCTTGCTAAAGATATATTTTATTAATGTCCTTTCTCAAACCAACTAGCCTAGTAACTCTATCATTAAAGGAAATCAAGTTAATCTGATATCCTTTGTTTGGCATAAATCCATGTTGGCTCCTGTTAATTAATGAACTCCTATCTAAATGCTCAAAGACATACTGCCTGATAATCTGCTCAAGGAGCTTGCCTGGGACTACTGTCAAGCATATAGGTTTATATTTTTTTTTGGATCTTGCTTCATCATATTTTTTTTGAAAATAGGAAGATCATCATGTCTTTTTCAATCTTCTGGAACTTCACCTGTTCTCCAAGACTTCTCAAAGATTACAGAGAGTTGTTTCTGAAACTATCAATGCCAGTTCCTTAAATACCTTAGGGTGTGATTAATCTGGCCTGGAGACTAACTTATTTACATTAGCTAGAAATTCCCTCACTTGCCCTTTGCTTATCTTGAGTTTTAATTTATCCCCCTTCCATTTCCCCAGTAGCACAGTGAGGGAGAACCAAGGGCTTGTTCCCCTGAGATAAAACAGATGCAAAGTAGGAGTTGAGAAATCTATATTTTCATAATCCACCTTAACTATTTCACCATTCTCTCTCTGCAGAAGACCTATTGTCTCCTTGACTTAGCTTTTGCATACCTGAAAAAAACCTTTTCAGTTGTTTTTGGCATCCATTGCTAGCCTAACCTTGTACTGGGCTTTTAACTTTTTTCGTGCTAGTCCTTGAGTTTTTACTGTTCTTCGGATATATTCCTGTGTATTCA
Organism: Natrix helvetica; assembly: GCF_964273705.1. Lineage (NCBI taxonomy): Eukaryota > Metazoa > Chordata > Lepidosauria > Squamata > Natricidae > Natrix > Natrix helvetica. Next base: position 209,945,495 of record NC_138552.1, on the reverse strand, counting down.
GTTTTTCTACATTTCCTTTTTCTCTTTTAAGCAATTTATAAAGTTCAATGTGGATCCAGTTTGGTCTTTTTAGATGTCTACCATTATTTCTTTTTGTAAGAATTAATTGAGTTCATACCTCTAGAATCTTCTTTTGAAGAAGCTCCAAGCCTACTTGGGTATTTTTCTCCTTTCAGCTATCAAGCCATTGTATTCTTCATACTATTCCTCAGAGTCCCTCAAAGTCTGCTCTTCTGAAGTCCAAAACTAAAGTCTGACTGCTTGAGTTTCTCCTTCCCAAGCTATCTGAAATTCCAGGATAGTACGGTCACTGCCTCCCAGGATCCAGGTGATTTTATTTTCCCAAACATTTCCTCCTCATTAGTGAGGATTAGCCATGGTACAGATCATTTTGTTTCCTTTTCTCCCTTTTGACAAATGAAATTGTCTGCGAAAGAGGGTTAGAATTTCTCAGACCTATAACTGTCTGAACATAGCTACAATCCCCCATAGTCACTAAATCAGGCTTCCTTGATAATTGGATCATGTGGCACATAAAGGTTTCATCCTCTTCTTCATCTTGCCATAGATTCCCACAACTGTATTCCCACAACTGTATTCTTTTTATTTCTCTTTCCTTTTATTGTTGCCCAGGTGCTTTCAAAACCAGATTTTTTGTAGGTCCATGTTTTCTTCATACATAAGTCAACATCTCTTCCTTTTTGTTGAGCCTAGTACTTTTTAAGTTTTAGCATTCCAGCACTGTATTCCATTCAAGTGTATAATTCCACCATGTTTCAGTAATACCTATGACATCATTTTTATGTTCCTGGCTCTCCTTTGTTCCCTGTACTTTATATTATGTCTTCTGTTACCCCACAGGATGAATTGTGGATCCATGTTTGTAAATTGTAAGACACTAGAAAAAGCTAATGTAAAGTAAACCTACGTAGTAGTAGTCTGATGAAAAGAAGGACTAGGGGTGACATGATAGCAGTGTTCCAATATCTCAGGGCTGCCACAAAGAAGAGGGAGTCAAGCTATTCTCCAAAGCACCTGAGAGCAGGACAAGAAGCAATGGGTGGAAACTAATCAAGGAGAGAAGCAACCTAGAACTAAGGATAAATTTCCTGACAGTTAGAATAATTAATCAGTGAACAACTTGCCTCCAGAGGTTGTAAATGCTCCAATACTGGAAGTTTTTAAGAAGAGATTGGATAACCATTTGTCTGAAGTGGTGTAGGGTTTCCTGCCTAGGCAGTGGGTTGGACTAGAAGACCTCCCTTCCAACTCTGTTATTCTATTCTAGTAAAGTGTCAGTAAAAATGGATGGATGGATGGATGGATGGATGGATGGATGGATGGATGGACAGACAGACAGATAGATGATTGATGGATATATATATAGATGGATATAAATATAGATACAGACATAGATATATAATTATTTAAAATAATGTTCCAGTTTTATTTGTTATTCTCTATATAGAAGACTAAAATTTGTAATGATTTTCAAATGTTTATTTTAAAAGCTTAACTTTTAAGCCACTCTGAGAAACCAAAAAGAAAAAGAAACAGTATTATTCCCTTACAACTAAATCAAAAGTATAAAAATTTTAAGATTCAGCTTGAAAAATACTTTATACACAATTTATAGTATGAATACCAGCCTTTAAATGAGTCAAGAATGAATAAGACAATTTTTAGACATTGTTTAAAATGGTCAGCTCTTAGATAATAATTACGTTCTTTTAATCCCTGGGTCAATATACTATTAAAAGCAAAATAAAAGATTTAGAAAATATATATCACTAATTAAATATTTTCAAAGCACTTGAGAAAACAACATTGGGAAACCGATTTATACTTACTCTTCATTTACAACAGATCTATTTTGTAATGGGATGTTTCTCAGGTATTATTTTACAATTCTGATTATGACTTACAAAACATGTTTATTAAATAGTTTTTCTTAGACATGCAAAACTGTTAATTTGTTCCAACTAAATCATTTATTGTCTGGAAATATTATACTACAATGATGGAATAGCACTCTGGACAACACATTTCATATGGATTTTAAAATTTAAGTCTAACATTATTCAATTCAACATACTTACATATATAGCCATAATACTAGTCACTCTTGTCATAAGCAATGTCATGCATAATGTACACAGATATAATGTTCTATCCTTGAACATAATGCGTGCATCAACCACATATCTGTACTAATTCATATTTTTTCTTTTGTTGCTTAAATTTCTCACCTCCTTTTTTTTTGAAGGTTTCATCAGCTGAATAAAACCACAAATTCCTCTGTCTTTTTGTTCATCTCAATTCATTTATTGTTGCTTCATATAATTTGTTTTGCAATTATTTCATGCTGATCACCATTTTATCTTCAATCCACATTTATTCAGCATCCATTCATTTTTTAATCTTTCTGTTTTACCACATATACTCCTTAAGTAACCCATTTCCACTACATTCAAGTTACTGTTTCTCCTGACATACTCAATTTTCACTACCATATAATTGAGGAAGCAGAAGGATCAAACAATTTTTGGTTCTTTTGAAAAACAACATTCATTCCTCACAACAAAGCATATACCCACTATTCTTCTTTTTTGCATATCTTCACATTTCCCCATCTTTAGTGAAGGTTGTAAGAGGAATTCATTCACATGCTCTATACATTCATTCATATGCCCAATATTTCCCTCCCTAAGGTATAAACTACATGCAACACACATATTCGAAGTGTATATTTTACTTGGAGTTGACTTTGAAAACTAACCAGATACTGTACTTGATCCAAAACGCACTAGCTCATGTGTTGGTAAATCATAGGTATCATGTCCTTATAACATATATATTGCAGCCACCTTAATAGTTGCCAATAGGTTAAAAATGCCAGTCAAGCTGGTGGTTTTAATCTATAAACTGCATATGGTTCGGGATCCAGATTCCTGTAATAGATCTCTACACAAAACCGATATTCCCAAATCAGATAAAAACACATAATTAAAACTTACAAAAATAGCAGGCTGATAAATGGGCATTTTTATTGAAAACTAGCAAAAACATTTTAAATCATGATCTACATGAACATGGGATACTTACTCCTAAGCCAAGGACTAACTCTATTGTTTTCCCCCCCTTGACTGTCTACCTAGTCCTATTTCTTGATGTGATGACTACTAAAGGGGTTGTGTTCTAGGGTCTGTACCCCAAAAACCATCACTTTAAATCACACCTGGAAGCATACAGGTTACCAGTGCAAGCTCACAAAATAGGGTTGTTGAAATGGCATACGAAAATAAACCCGTAGTTACCCACACTGCTATATTCTGGACTAGACAGCTCCATGTAAAATTTGTGTTATGTTCAACTCGGCAAAAACAATGCCTGAGCAATTATTACCAATTAGGACTGCACATTAGGAACAAATTGTGATTTAAATACTTGGCTTGATGGGATTATTCACATCACATTTAGCTATAGTATCAAGCAACAATTTGAGAATCACCCCTGGGAAGGAATTATGATCCTAGGAAGGGCTGGGTTTTTCTCCCTACTTTTATCAATTTTGTATGATTTTAGTAGGGGACAGAGGAGAAGGCAGTCTCTATCTCGCATTGTGAGGTAACTAGAACTTTTTAATGGATACTTTTCAGGGATTCATTTGGACAATGCAGGGAGAAAGAACCTATCTTTAAAGACTGATATACAGAACCCAGAATAAAATGGGTCAGAAACGGATATTTTAAATGATATTTGATATCTAGTAATTGCTTTAAGATCAATGTAGAAAGACAGGATATTTTACAGGCAATGTTGACCTAAGGCAGTGATGGCGAACCTATGGCACGCGTGCCACAGGTGGCACGCGCAGCCATTTGTCAGGGCACGCGAGGCGCTGCCCTGTCAGCTGGCCAGCGCGCATGCACGCGCTGACCAGCTGAGTTCACCTTTTTAAAACCATTTTTCGCCCTCTCCAGGCTCCATAGGAGCCTGGGGATGGCGAAAAGAGCCTCCCCCACCCCCCCAGAGGCTCTCCGGAGACTTCAGGGACCGTCCAGAGGCTTCCCTGAAGACTTCGGAACACTTAAAACAACCCTCAGAGCAAACCGGAAGTCACTTCCGGTTTGCTCGGAGGGTGGTTTTAAGCGTTCCGAAGGCTTCAGGGACCATCCGGAAGCTTCCCTGACGCCTTCGGAGCGCTTAAAACCACCCTCCGAGCAAACCGGAAGTGACTTCCGGTTTGCTCGGAAGGTGGTTTTAAGCATTCCAAAGGCTTCAGGGACCGTCCGGAGGCTTCCCTGACGCCTTCGGAGCGCTTAAAACCATGCTCCGAGCAAACCGGAAGTGACTTCCGGTTTGCTCGGAAGGTGGTTTTAAGCATTCCGAAGGCTTCAGGGACTGTCCGGAGGCTTCCCTGACGCTTAAAACGACCCTCCGAGCAAACTAGAAGTCACTTCCGGTTTGCTCGGAGGGTGGTTTTAAGCGTTCCGAAGGCTTCAGGGAAGCCTCCGGACAGTCCCTGAAGCCTCCGGAGGGCCTCCGGGGGGGCGGGGGAGGCTCTTTTCGCCCTCCCCCGGCTCCTATAAAGCCTATGGAGCCTGGGGAGGGCAAAAAAAGGCATGTAAAAATGGGGGGGAAGCACGTTGTGCGCGCATGTGCATGGGGGGGGTCGCGCATTGCATTATGGGTGCGGCACGCCCACACACGACCCCCCTGAGCTCCCCCCACTTGTAGCACGCAAGCCAAAAAAGGTTCGCCATCGCTGACCTAAGGGATTGAGTACATTTATGTCCTACTTCACTTTTTAACCCATTCCTAACCTGCATTAGAGTGGTGGTTGTGATGGAGTTTTTTGCCGTTTTGGAAGTCTTAAAATACCAAAGTCAATCAAAAATAAAAAGATCTTACAGTTACACAACCGCCATACTCCATGATATGGAAGGTTTCCTGATTATGGGATATAATAACAATGACAGATTATTTTGATAGTACATTACTAAATTGCTGGGATGTTTCTAATTAGCATAAAAAGAATTAAGGCATCGTTCTACAGACACTTATATAGATGAAGTTGGATTTGCTGCATAATAAAAAGGTATAACAGCATGCACAGGAGTGAAACACAAATGCCAAACATAATCAAGGGATACAAAACATTTTTTAAAAAGCTATTCCATGCAGAAGGGCAGTTACTATACCGTAACATATTTTTTGCTTGAAAATGTTTGAAGAAAATTTTGGTGGAAAATTACTAAAATTGAAAGTTCCTTACATCAATCTTTCTTCACTTCTGTCTAGTGTATTTGATAGAGCCATCATATCCTTACAGTTTGACAGTACCTGTGACATCTCCCATACAAATTTAGGCCCTTGTAGTATAAGGAAAAAGTGGTGAGAAACCAGATATAATGAAGCAGAAAGGTGCTGTTTACGCTTTTATCTGTTAGGCTCACACCTTTCCTAGTGTGCTGTTAGCTACGTTAAACAGCAAGTGCCGAAATAACTTGGAAACTATCCATCTGACAATTTGATTCACATCTCATTTACTACTGAATATAAAATATTTCAGAGAACTTTGAGCAACAGCTCCTTCTTTAAAAATATATGAAGCTACCATAAAAGCTATGAACAAACTACTATAAGAAACTGGCTGTTTTAAATGCTATCTGAAGTGGCAATAGACACATATACATTGTGATTACAGGTTCTGCACCATTTTGAGGCTCTTGCTATAAGAGGAGTTTTTTAAAAAAGTATACATGATCGTGACATCAGTTAAATATGGAAAAGTCATTTACTTTTATCAAGTTGGAGCTAGAAACGTGGAATGATTTTTATTCCATCAGTATTTTAATGCAGAAATCCTATGCATATTTCATTGTTAAGTTTCCAAATTAGTCTGCATAGATAAATTTGCTAACATATTTTGGTGAACAATATCCCACATTTATTTTTATATAATAAACTCCAACCCTAATTCAATGTTAGGTACTATTTTTAAACACATCTCCTTCTGCCTTTGAAGATAAGTTTTATCTGCATAGGTTTTATCTGCATCATTAGAGCAACAGGCAATGGGTAATATGTCAATAATAATAATTTTAGAATAATATAAAATTCAAACCATGTAATAGCTCATCAGCAAGATGGCATATATTCAGACATGCTCTGTTGCATAGGGTGCAGGTAGATGTTATATGTGAAAATTTATGGCTAAATATATATATAAATCTTAATAGTTCAAAAGCAACCATTGCCATATTGCTGACAAGTACATATTTACAGATCAATTCCAAGAATATTAATCAAAACAAAACAGACACCACCATTTTTCACAGAATGAATGGAACAACTGGAGGCATCTGGTCTTCTTCTATAGAATATAAATATGCTGAAAAATACTTTTATCTAACACACATCAGAACTTCTAAGTGTAATTTGAATTCTTTATGATTGGCAAGTCCACAATGGAGAGTGTAGTTATACTGAAATACTAAATGAGAAGACAACCAACTAATACCAATTAAAGAAAGCAAATATTTCCCCATTCACTAAATTAGCTTCATCAATCTGTAGCCAAAATGCAATCCCATAAACCATGGATGAAAAAAACTAGACTAACCCACCTGCTATAGTTTATCAGCCTTACTACCTTCATTACCTTGCAAATTCACTCAAGGCCTTCTTTGATAGCTCCTCCATCTTTCAATATTATTTTTGTTTTCCCGGATCTCCCAGAGAAATCAATATGTGAAGGTTCAGAAGATATGAGGGAAAGATAGTATGGAGCAGGAGATAAGAACTGAAATACATGAAGACATTTTTTTGCATTTTTCTTTTTATTGCTAGAAATCCTGTTCTCAATAATGTCTACTTTGAGTTTCTCTTTCTCTTCTCTTCCTTAATGCTCTTTCCTCCAAAATGTATGGATGAGAGGGAATATGCATTTATTGATCCTACCTCGTTTGGGATTGACTCTATCCATCATCTCTATCTAGTTTGCAAAATTTTATCTCTGCTAACCCAACAGGATTCCCCATCATACAACTGATGAACTTCAGCATCTTAGTTATACACAAATAGTATGTTGAATAATTTGTTTATAGTTACCAAGTAATGTTTTAAAAACTAATTACTGAACAATTAATTTATGTTCAAAGAGAGTTGTAATTTTTTAAAAGAAGAAACTTTCTGAAATATCATTTGTTCACATTAAATCCACATTTAATTTAATGGCTTGGTTCAAATGCAAGAAGAAATAGGAAGCCTCGGAATCATAACAATTCAGTGAGTAAAACTGCCTAAATAACTATTAAAAAACCAAATTACTATTTAAAAATGAATTCCCATCTTTTCTAATGATACTTGCATTTTTTTTCTAATGCTTGAAAAGTTTTCAGCTGTTTGCAACAGGTGTTTTTGTTTTACACTGGTGAGGCAGGATCATATTCATAAAACTGAATCTACTGATCCTGCTCAAAACTTTAAACCGTTTCTAACTCTTAGATGACACTGTCCCTTGGAGAAAAGTATCTTCCTTGCATACAGAAAATCTAAATACAGAATGAAAAGCAACTTCAAATATACTTGAGATATTTCATTTTCCCAAATGCAGAGTCTTATAGTGACTGTAGACACATGGTGCTCGCCTTCTCTGCAGGAGGTGGCAGTTTGAGATATAAAAAAAGATTTTTAAGAGGGGAGGACAGAGAAGGGCAGCAGCAGCAGAGGTGAATGAATATCAAAATCTCTATAAATGAAAATGTCTTAATATTTGGTGCCTTATTAAGGGAACTGCAGCACTTTCGATAAACAAGTTCACCACAAATTCCTATATATTTACAGAAAATAATAATTTTCTGTAAATTTTAGAAAAACAAACAACATATTTTAAATAAGTACTACCAAAAACGATAGCAAGCTTTGTTTTGATGCTCAAGTGCATTTGCTTTTCCTTCCTCTCTACAACCATTCAATTTGGGCCTATACAAATCAATGAAAGTCCAATGTCTAATTAATTCAAGCTATCCCACTGAGTTAAAAACAAGGAAGCTCTTTTTATCATAGACAGTAAATGCTAAGATGAAAAACCTACCGTGAACAGCTGATTCTAAAAATAAGTGGGAATGTCCAAATGCATTTGAAATTAGGAGGGAATTTTTGGAGAGAAGAGTAATATCAAGAAAAGCCGACAGGAATTTCTTTGGGGCAAACAGATGAAGCAACTAAGACGTTCCACTTGAAAGCTTGAGGGAAAGCCAAGAAATTAGCAAATGTGGGTTTCTCTGTTCAACAAGAAGATGGCAATTCTAAAAAGGTATTCCTCTATCAGGCTGGGCCTGCCTGGCCAGGGAATACCTCCTAACTTACTATTCGTTTTAAATTATTATATTTCTGTTACACATATTATTCAATATCTCAAGACAGAGTTCTCAAAAAGATAAGCAAAGTTGGATTCACCTAGCATACTGATGGAAGGCCACAACAGGATGCAGGACTGTTATCAAGAATGGATGATTGAAAATACATCCCTGAAGAATGCAATGCAGGTTAATTAATTTATTAATTAATATAGTTTCTAATCAACTTTTAAAGGATTGCAATCAAAAATTAAAACAACATATATAATTGCATTAAAATAATAAAACTAAAGTCATTGAAATATTAAAATATTAAAAACAACAAAGACTAATACAAACCTCTAATGTGCAATTATCCAATCTTATCCACCATCCTAATGCTTGGGGAAAAGCCAGGTCTTCAAAGCCCTGCAGAAGGTTACAAAGGCCTGCCAAAGTTTCAGGAACAGAGTATGCCCTACAGCAGAGGCTGAAAAGACTCAATGCCTGGCTCCCATCAGATGGCAATATTTAGGGGAAGGGATTGGGAGCATGCATACACTATTTGAACTGGTAGGATGGTTAGATGTCTTTAGGGAAAGGTGGTCCCATCAATAACCTGGCCCTATGCCATATAGGATTTTAAAGACAATGATCACCCTCTGGAATTGCACTGAGAAAGAAACTGGAAGTCAGTGCAGCTCGCACAACAGAGGTATTAAACAGGTAAAACAAAGGGGTACCTATCATAGTGTGCACTGTTGCATTCTGGACATGCTGAAGTTTCAGAGTGGTCTTCAGGGCACACCCATGTAAAGCACATTGCAGTAATCCAAGGTGGTGACTAAGGCAGGCTATAAGCAAGCCTACCTGTCCAGGAAGGGCCGCAAATGTCACATTAGATGAATCTGCTGCTAATAAAAACACATAGATATATCCAAGAAGTAAACAGAAAACATTATTATTAGACTTTACATGATCAGCTAATTTTTTTTTCTTAAAATTTCTGGAACTGTTCCTCCCAAGGGCTGGGGGAAAGGTGCTATTCTACAGTAATAGACAGTCTCCAGAGTTTCTAGGAACCTGGAAGCCGATTTCCTATTGCTGCCCTGATCATTCTGCTGAAGATAGAAATGTCCCAGGTAATTGTCACAATTGTTCCTAAGGAGCCTTTCCTCCTTTTCAGAACCCTTGTAGTTCCTTAGTGACAGCTGAGAATTTTAAAAAAATGATATAAGATGACAGATGGAGTACAGTAGTAAAAAAATATCGAATCTGACATGAGTCTACTTTGTGTCAACAAGAGTGGTAAAGGTATTTTTTCCACTTCTGCTGCAACTTCATAATGTTGTCTTGTGTAATTTTTTCAGGTATGGAGAGGTCTATTGGAATCTGGCTTAAAAGGTTTGTAGACTGTGCTATCACAGAACTGCTAGACCATTTGAAGGTAAAGTGACTCAGGTCCATCACAATTTATACTTCATCTTTAGCATAATTCAATGTCCAATGACAATGTAATGTCCAGACAAGACACTCGAAACTTAATCTTAAATGACCCAACTTATGCAAGATGTGAATATAGTTAAACAAACTGGAAACTACAGTACAATCAGTGCTGTCTTTCTAATTTTTTCCCTATCGGTTCGGTAGGCGTGGCTGGGTGGGAGTGGCTGGGTGGTGGTGTCATTTGACTGAGTGGGTGTGGCCAACTCGACGTCACTCATGGCAAGGTGGGGTGGCACCACCCCACCAAAACACGCCCACCAAAACCACATCCACAGAACCCGCAGAAAAGTTCAGCCGAGTCTTCTAGCATTCAACCTGGGTGCTTCTTGCCTCCTTCTCATGTTTGTTCTGTGCGTATTAACCAAAGAAGGAGAAGAGAGGCAGCCACATTGAATCCTGTGGCAGAGAGAAGCCAAACTTTTCTACCTCCCTTCACAGCGGAGCTGCTTGGAAGGCAGCTCCTTTGACTGCCTGTCCCTTTATGATCCCCTCCTCCCCCCGCATCAAAGTACCTTAAAGACAGAGGCTGGCGGCTGTCTTCCGAGAAGCTCTTTGTGACACTATCCCTCCAGCACAGCAGGCTGTTCTCCTGCCTGGGTCCAGCCGCTGGCCACAGCGGCACCAGCAGGCAATGGGGTGCTTGTGTGCAGCCAGCGTAAACAGGACGGTAATGGCAGTGACGGTCATGGGACAAGTCCCGTGACCATTGCCATTGTCCTGTTCTTCGTGCCAGCCACTGGACCTGGCCAACAAAACAGCCTGCTGTGCTGGAGGGACGGTGTCTCAGCAGAGCTGCTCAGAAGGCAGCTGAAAACGACCAGTGGCTGGAGGCTTCCCTTCAAAAGTGGCCGAGCTCGCCAGGTCCTCCCCAAACAAAGCGACTGGAACGGAAGGTAGGTGAGCGAGGCAGAGGGTGAGCAGGTGGCAGCTCTGAGACAAGGCCGGAACCAGGGAATGGTGTGTTCCCTGATCCAGCCGAGGTAGGCAGCAGCTAGGCTGAAGCCCCAGCCCCTGATCCAAGGCGAAGGGCAAGCAGGCAGCATGCTTACTTATTCTTTGGTGAGCTGAGCTGAGCAGAGCAGGTGAGGCATGGAGATAACTGGCAATGCATGTAGCTGGGCTGCGTGGCGAAGCTCAGGCAACATATAAGGCTGGGATGGGCAGGACAAGCAAGGGTCAAGCGAGCAGGTGGGGAAAGAGAGCAGGCGGGGCAAGCGAGCAGGGAGGGTGAGCGAGTGTTGAGTGAGCGGGCGACAACTGGGCGATTAGTTTAGGGGTGTGGCCAACCAGTAGTTGCTACCAGTTTGGTGACCCAGGCCAAATTTCTGCTACCGGTTCATGCAAACTGGTGCAAACTGGCTGAATACCACCTCTGAGTAAAATTATATAACCATAATGCCAAATTCAGTCCAAACATCTGGTTGACTGGGCAATCAACCATCACAGTAACCATCACAGTTTGGTGACCCAGGCCAAATTTCTGCTACCGGTTCATGTGAACTGGTGCAAACTGGCTGAATACCACCTCTGAGTAAAATCATATAACCATAATGCCAAATTCAGTCTAAACATCTGGTTGACTGGGCAATCAACCATCACAGTAACCATCACAGTTTGGTGACCCAGGCCAAATTTCTGCTACCGGTTCATGTGAACTGGTGCAAACTGGCTGAATACCACCTCTGAGTAAAATCATATAACCATAATGCCAAATTCAGTCTAAACATCTGGTTGACTGGGCAATCAATCATCACAGTAACAAATATAGCAGTGATAGATACAGAAGAACTGGATATCAAAATAGAAAACCAAAAGCAAAACCATACTCAATCCCAAACTAAAACATTAGGCTGGCCACAAGTTAAAATAATGAAGATAAGATGCAAATCATTAAAAAAAATATGAAAGAGCAAAAAATGAAAAATGTAAAGATCAGAACAAGACTAATAAAAAAAAGATTGGTTTAACATCAAAAATTTGAAGCTTTGGGAATTATAAAGCAACAAATAACTAGTAAAAACAAATAGCTGGTTAAATTAAATGCTACATCCAATTTAAGCAAAATCAGCAATTTTGATCAGACAAGGGATGATTCTACCAAAATATAAATGACAACAGAAATTCTGAAAATGGACAATCAAAGTAAAAAGAAACAGTCCAGTTTTGAAAAGATGTGTGGGGAAAGTCCAAAAGGCTATAATCAAAATGTTGGAAGGATAAAAAAATTTGAAGATGCATTTAGTAAAAATCAAATAGAAGAGCTAATAGTAATAGCAGAAATTGTTACGAATTGAGTAAAAAGGCTTTAAAATGATACATTTCCTAGAAATGATCAGTTGCATGGCTTTTAGCATAAATATCTGACTAGCTTACATCCAGTTATAGCTAAGTAGCTTAATGAAGTATGGCATAAAAGAGACATCAGTGACTGGATAATGACTGACAAAATGCATCTGATTCAAAAAGAGCCAGCACAAGGGACAAAAACACTAAGCAATAGGCTTATAACATGCTTGCTTACAATGTATAATCACTCACAGGCACAATAGGGACAGAATAACAGTATTGGAAAGGACCTTGGAAGTCTTCTAGTCCAACCCACAGCTTGAGCAGGAAATCCTATAACATTTCAAACAAATAGTTGTCCATTCTCTTCTGAAAAACTTCCAGTGTTGGAGCATCCAGAACTTCTGGAGACAAGATATTCTACTGATTAATTGGTCTAACTATTAGGAAATTTCCCCTTAGTTCTAGTTGGTTCTCTCCTTGACTTAGTTTTCATCCATTGCTTCTTGTCCTGCCCTTAGGTGTTTTGGAGAATAGGTTGATTCCCTTCTTTGTGGCAGCCCCTTAGATATTGGGAAACTGCAATCATGTCACTTCTAGTCCTCTCCCCCAATAATCTAGACCTGTGATGTGAACCTGTGGCACACATGGCACACGGAGCCATTTCTTAGGCCATGCAAGGCATTGCCTTGTCAGCTGGCCAGCTGATTTTGGCCTTCATTTTCGGCTGTTTTTCGGCCTCCGGAGGCCAAAAAACAACCCTACGGACAACCCAGAAGTCTGTTCCCAAACTTCCAGTTTGTGCGTTGGGCCGTTTTTCGCCCTCCGGAAGCCGAAAAACAGCCCAACACGCAAACCAGAAGTTGGAAAACGGGCCATTTCCAGTCTCCAGAGGGCCTCTGGGTGGTCGGGGAAGGCCATTTCCACCCTCCCCAGGCTTCTAGAAAGCCTCTGGAGCCTGGAGAGGGCGAAAATTCCCCCCACATGGGGTCACTCGCGCATGCACAGTGTGAGGGTCGCTCACACATGCGCATGTGGCTGGGCACGCACATGCACACACAGTTTTGGCATACCTTTAGAAAAAGGTTAGCCATCCCTGATCTAGACATACCCAATTCCTGCAACCATTCTTCATGTGTTTTATCTTCCAGTCCTCTAATCATCTTTGTTGCTCTTCTCTGCACTTTTTTTTTCCTGGAATCTCAACATCTTTTTTATAATGCGGTGACCAAAACTGAATACAATATTCCATGTGTGGTCTTACTAAGGTATTATAAAATGGTACTAAAACTTCACATGATCTTGATTCTATTCTTCTATTAGTCTAGGACTGCATTGGCTTTTTGGCAACTGCAGCACACTGCTGGCTCATATTTAACTGATTGTCCACGGCTCCAAGATCCTTCTCGCAGTTTCTCCTATTGAGCCAGGTATCACCTATTCTATACCTGTGCATTTGGTTTTTCTTCCCAAATGTAGAATTTTATTTTTCTCACCATTGAATTTCATTTTGTTAGGGCCCAGTCTTGTCAGGTTTGTCAAGATCATTCTATATCTTAAACCTATCTTCTGGAGTGTTGTCTATTCTTGCCAGCTTGGTGTCGTCTGCAAATTTGATGAGTTCCCTTTCTATCCCCTTGTTTGAATCATTGATGAGGATATTGAAGAGTACTAAGACAGAGCCTTGTGGCACCCCACTGCATACTTCCCCTCCATGTAGATGCAATTCCATTAAGGACTATATATTGAATGCTGTTGGTCAGCCAGTTACAAATCCATCTGGTGATGTTGTCTAACCCACATTTTTCTATCTTATCAAGTAAAAAAATACCTCCCTACTTGTAAAAAAGAAAAGAAAAGAAAAAGCAGAAATACAAAAGATCAAATTTTGGTTGATAAAAAAGATTTCTGGAGAATTGCACAAACTGAAAAATCAATTTACATAGGAACTGGATTGACTATAAAAATGTTTGATTCAATATCACATAGTTGGATCATCAGATATTTGGAAATGAATGTCCTTAGTAAAAACATTAGAATATTCATAGAAAAAATAATATACCAGTAGAAGACAGAATAGTGGTTGAAATGAAAAATATGGGCTAGTCAACATTAGGAGAGGCATCTTTTAGTGTGACACTTTATTACCCTTATTATTGATCTGTTCTGTCTCAAGCCTCTACAATATATATGGACGCAGACTTGGCTGTCTGCCACAACTAAGGAGGAAGATAAAGAACCCCTTAGCTGGAAACACAGAAAGCTATCTCTATGAAACAAGGCTTGAACTCACAAAATTCTCCCAATCTTTCTCTACGGCTGGATCAATAAATTGTTGCTTCCTGCAAAATTCCCCTCCCGTCGCCCCACCTATAAGCTCTCCAGAAGGGGCCAATCAGTGGCCACCCGTTCCTATTTCCTTCTGTGATCCTTTTTCCAAAGCTGCTCCCTCCTCCTCACAGCCCTACGCATACGTACGTCAGGGACAGCCTCCCTCTGTTCTTCCTCACTACTCCCTGACTCAGACACCACCTGGTGGCCAATAGGCCTCTCTAGTCCCTGCTATGATTCCAAACACCCCCCAGAGTCTTCCTCAGCCTCTAGGGCAGTCCCATAGTGTCAGATTCCACCAACAGCTCAGCCGGCCACTGTTGGGCCACAACATGATCCCACTTTCAGTGATTTTGAAGAAAACATAGTTTGGCTAATACAACCTCACATTTGTTTTTTATGATCTGACACTTTATGGAAAATCAGAAATTGAAATCCAGTCATTAAAAACATTTAATTTTTAGTACAAATATAACAATGGAATTTGGCAAATACAAATATGCTGTAGTAGCAATAAAATGGGATAAAATCATGAACAGTAATGAAATTGAAATACCAAATGACTAAACGATAGAGCGCCATTAAGATAAGGTATCTGGTATCTGGTATCTGGACATTTTACAGTTGGATAATATCAAGCATGGACTAATTAAAAACGTGAATAATAATAAAAAATATCCAAAGAGTAAACAAATTATTGGAAACAAAATTGAACAGTGGAAACACTTATCAATATCTGGGCCATACCTATGATTAGACATATTGCTAGATTAACAGACACAAGCTGAATTGAACATTTTGAACCAAAAAACAAGAAAAATAATGACTATTCACTATTCATTATAACATCACCATAGGGATACTGATAGATTACACTGCCCTGGAGAAATGAAGGTTTACTTCAGGTCAAACAAATTGTTGAAAAGAAAACATGCATTGGCTGATTATGTATAGGACAACCAAAACAAGCATTAATGCAATTTAAAAATTGGAACTTACTTAATGTATAGGAAACAAAAAGTGAGTATTGAATTAATGTATTAAAAACATGATGGCAAGGAAAACATTACATGGTCAATTTCTACAAAAGATCAAGGAAAAATTAGCTAAAGATAAAACCTGTCAATGGCTTACAAATGGAACATTAAAACATTAAAAAGAAAGAAACCGGAGGCTTGATTTTGCCTGCTCAAGAACAAGCTATTCAAACTAAAGAAATCAAGACAGAAATGAAAAATTATAAAATGATTCAAAGTGCAGATTGTGCAAAGAAGCAGAAGAAAGAGTATATTCAGCTTGTATGAGAAGACAGCACAAAGTGATGATAAAGAACAACATAACACAGTTGTCAAAATGAATCACTGGAACATTTGTAAAAATTATCTGTAGTAGTATTGAAAAACTGGTGGAAACACATAGTTGAAAAAATATTAAAAATGAATAGGTTAAAATATTGTGGTACTTTTCAATATAGACTGATAAAGTCTTGATTCATAATGCATCAGATATAACTGTAGTTGAAAAAAAGAAAGTATGGAATTAATGTGGAAATACCAGGAGATAATAGAAAAGAAGACAAAGCATTGGAGAACATCACAAAGTATCAAGATTTGAAAATCAAAATTGAAAGATTATGGCATAAACCAGCTGTGGTAGTTCCAGTGCTTATCAGTGCCCTGGTGCCATACCAAAAAATCTTGGACAGCACTTAGAAAACATGCAAATTGACAAAGTTTCCATCTGTCAATTGCAAAAGGCCACATTGCTTGGATCTGCACATATACCAATTGCTACAATACAACATCCTAGATACTTGGAAAGAATTTGATGCGTCTGATGGCCATCATCATAAAGAAATGGATCGATTTTGTCTGCCCACCAGCAGGAGAGCATCCCACCTTCATTGGCTTATGCTGCCTAAATCTGTCTGGAGCATTCACTATATTCATTCAATCTTATATATACCTATTCATGAGTCTTAATCTGGCAAATGGGTAATACGTTTGCAATCTAAATCTCAATTATCTGAAAATGATGCTAGCATTTTAACTTTATTGGCAATTTAAAATGTGTGGGTGATAATATAAAACATAAAAGTTTACTCCAAAATATTTTTATAAATTTGCATACTATATTAATGTTTTGTGTAGTCAGCCAAAAACTAAAAAAAACCTCCCGTTTTTAGCAACAGCTACAGCTGATTAACAGAAAATTTCATTTGCACCCAATCACACTGTACAAATTTAGGGTTGTTTTTCACCCTTTTGGAAAAAAGACTATTGGCTACATACATTGCTGCTTGTTTGCCTTCATTATCCTTTCAAATTACATAAGTAAATGTGTATATGTTACAAAATTAATTCTTCAATAGTCATTATAATCATATATATTTTAATGAATCTACCCATTTAAAGGTTTTTAACAGATTCAGCCAGGACTCAAGTCAAAAAGAAGAAAGTGTCTGACCAAAAAACAGAAAAACCCAGACCCCTGTAACTGTACAGTTGAATAACCAACAGCCAGAAACTATTATAGTTCTCCAAATCAACAAAACATCCCCTCAAACTTCTCTCTTTGCATGTCTTTTTCACAGCATCCAAATCAGCAGCTTATCTTTGTGGGCGAATTAGTCCTTCCTCTGCCAGGCAGGAGAGCGACTAGTCTCTGAATCCCGCCTGCCTGTTATCTGTATACGCATTCCATTTGAATCCAATTTCCTTGCATTACCTCTGCCCAGGTCAGGGATGAATGGCTGTCAAATTCCCCCAGGAATAAAAAGAAAACCTTTTCTTCCTGAGGCAGCAAGTTTCAATTCACAGAGCACATGGCTAATCTACATATGTGAAGGTCACGGCACTTCAGTCAAGGAGGTTAAGAATGGAACAGCTCACATAAGGGGCTGTCTTAAACATCTTGGCAAGGCGCCCAACAGCGAAGATTGTTGAAAAGCAATAGATAGCTTCTGGCAGCACTAAGGGTAAAAATATTTTGATCATGTGATGCCAAGCAAGCAAACCAACATGCTCCAAGAGAGAAACTTTTGCAGTCACTAATCGTGCCATATTTTGAATTCTCCACAAAACAGTCCTTCCCCCAGCTCTTTTTCATGCCCTTTCTATAATCAGCAGGTAAATGATGTAATAGTAAACTGTTTTAATAACAATTGAGATAGAGAAATATATAAAATACACACACACACATACACAAACATCAATCTGTGTTTTAATGGGAAGAGATACAGAATGAATAAAGCAGAAGTGCTGGACTTTTAAGATGAAGAAATGGGACACAGTAAAAGGACTATGTTCTTAAAATAAATAAAAGTAGAAGAATCATGAAGACACTAAAAGTTGCTTTTTTATTTCTTTTTTATGGATAAAATGCTAGTTAGTTTCTCAAAGCTTAGATATTTATCACCATTATAAAAAGTATTGGTTATAAACAATTCTATTTCCTTACTAATGACAATGCTGAATAGAATTGAAACTGATACACAAACTGTTAAAATATAAAGAGCATATCAGATTATCGAAGTGTGATTACCTGTTGTTTATAAACTTTCTGACTCTGTGTAAATGAAATTGACAAATTTGTATTCCAAACAGAAATTTAATTAAGTCCATTTCAAATATACTGAATTAAGTTGTTTTAAAAAATATAAATCTTCAAACTCAATAAATGTGAAATCACTGGAAAACCCCAATCCTTTTATTGTTCTCTTTCACTGTTATTGTCAATTAAGAAAAAAAATCAATTGTTGTTTGTTTGGCAATTAACGCCCAATTTTGGCCAAAATAGCATTCTATCACAGTCTTTATTTACAAGAGTATCATCTATCATAATCCTCTAAACTCACCATCTTTACTAACATACTCCAGGACAGAATCTGGAATAATTCTGTGAAATGCATTCAGTATGTCGGCGAGATCTTGTTTTAATATTAGTTTGCAATGGCTAACATCCTCAATAGAGGTGATCCTTCAAGTGTAATATGAAAAAGTATAACATACCTTTGTTATTTCATATTTAAAATTATTCAGATATACAAAAATAAAAAACCTACCTATACTGTTTATTTAGTTGGCCTATCAAATGAGCAATCAGAGGAAATCATAGCAAGCCAGGAATAACAAAAAAAAAACAACAACCTGAGAGGATGTCCCTGTCAATTACCTTAATAGGAACATTTGAAAAAAGAAAAGAAAAATGCAACTGATGCTACAGGCTCAGATCCATGAAAGCTTGTGGCTAACAGATTTTTTAGTCTTTAAAATGGCAAAGTCTCTCTATTAGTTTTACATTTGAAGAGAATTTCACTGATTTTGAAGACTATTGAAAGAGTCTATGTTAAGCTCCAAATTATCTGACTTGAGATATTAATGCAGTGTCATGCTTTATGATGCTCTGCGTGACATAACTCATGGAATATACCATCCTAAGCTCTTTTGTCCTGGCAAACGAATGCTTCAGGAAAGTAGAAACTTTAGCACATTCATGCTTTTTTTTTTTGAACAAGCATGTGTGTAATCCCAAGGGAACGGCTTGTGACAGCACTTCTAACTTTAAATCTTAATAAGAGAAGCAGAGCTTTGGATCAGGCTAGGATGTGCAAACAGCTTTAACTATTAAAACGAAAGAATAAATCAATTCCATGATTACCTTTCATGAGTTCATAAAAACATTGCCCCTCTATTAATAAATGACACAGATCATCAAGACTGAAAGTAAGCATTTGTTCATGAGAAATATATTAAGACTCATAGGACAGGAGATGGCAAATTTCAAATCTGTATTGAAATGTGATGCCCTACTGGAGCCTTAGCAAGCTTGAGGACAATTATATGAATGAGAATACACATAACATTGCTTCATAACATGCAGTATGTGAACATTTCGGGTCAATCAGACTAGACTAAATATGCTGACTAAGCATAATTAACCTAAGAGTGTAAAATATGATGATGCTCATTTTATATGCTGCCTTTTCCCCAAACACACAAATATATGCTTTTTCATTTCCAGCAATATGGAAGATACAGCAATTTGAATAGTGATTTGGATTTATTTTCGTATAAGGTAATAGATTTATTTATCAGCATTCACTGAATTGAAAGAAATGTCTTTGCTTGAACTTCCTTTCTAAATCTGATCTTGTATTTGCCTACTGGAATAATAAAAAGTTTGCATTTGGAACAAAGGGAAAGATATATGCATGCTGCTCCAACAGCATGCTTATATGCACTAAATATTAGGGCAAATATTCATTTTAAAGGTGCAAGTTAAGGTTCTACTCATGTCAAATCATGGTGAGCAGCACACTGCAAACATCCTACTATTTTGTACAACAATGCCAGGGGAGAGGCCAGAGGTGGGTTCTTACCGGTTCGGACTGGTTCAGACGAACCGGTATTAACTTGGCGGCCTGGGTTGATGGAACCAGCAGCAATCCAGGCTTGCCACGCCCCCAAACTGATTATCTTGTCTTGTTTTTGCCTTCTGCGCATGCACAGACATTTTTTGTATTGTGCATATGCGCAATGTGCACATCAAGCACACACACACAAGTGTGCATCGAGCACATGCATCGCACATGCACAGCATGCATCGAGCACACGCAGCACGCATCGAGCATGAACACACAGCACGTCCCTGAGCAAAACAGCAGTAGCCGGGGTAAACCCACCCCTGGGAGAGGCCTACCCGTTTAATGAAGAATTCATACATATTATGGGCAGTTTGATCTACTGATTGATCTACTACAATTACATTTATATTTTATGTGTTAGGAAAGCATAAGCTTGCTTCTTAGAGAGTACCTGGTGGAAAAGTCTATAAAACTGACTATTTAGCTCAATAGTTACCTCAAGCAAAGTTGAATGTAAATTTCAATTGAGAACTCAATATTCCAGCATCCTTACTATTTCAAAAATCAATAATATGCACCAATGTGCTCACTATTAATAGTGATAATTGTAACAAAGAAGCTATTAATTATATTGCTCCATTACCACAGAATTCATAATTGAGAATTTTAATCAGAAACTAGTATTGAACATATAATATAAAAGGCATTGTTTTCTCATATTGCTACTAATAATCTATAGCTATAGAGCTGATATTCATCAGTGTGTGATCCTGCAATTTCACATTACATTCAAAACAATGAATTACAGCTAATTCGGGGAAAAAAGAGAAAGGGGACTCCTTTAGAGGTAATTTATTCCTATAACAAGGGCTGTGGTTTTTAAAAAAACAACAATCAACTACCTGATATTTTTCTAATCAACTATTATCTAGTGAAGTCAAGAGTTGAAAAAGAAAGGAAAAGATAAGTAACAACCATTATGCTTTATATAATTTATTGATCTATAACATATGTAATAACCTCTGACACCTGAAATGTGAAGTATTTCTTTAAGTCACTTGTATCGTTGACTCTTAATCTCTAGCCTGTATAATCACAAAACTAGTAAATAATCAAATTAAATCTGAGGCTCTTATGTACTTCTGTCCTAATTGTACTACTTTTGATCTTATTTGTAACTATAGATGCTGCAAAGATGGAGCTTGAATAGTCTAGGCTTCGTGAGATTTTCATTTTATTGTTATATTTGGTAATCTTTTTACATTTGGAAAGGGCTATGACTAAAATAATTTAAATTGTTTTCTTAAACAAATGAGATGGGAGTATTTTGTCCAAAACAGAATTCAACTCCTACATATTGAAAACAAACATGCCTATAAGCAATAATGCCATCAAGCATCTAGATAGTGCTCTGGCTTCTATTTTCTTTATATTACAGAGAATATTAAAATAGTTACTGCATATCTGGACTGAGCATTACATTTTGCACATGTGTACAGGTATATCTGTACATTTATTTGTGTATGCATGGGCGTTTATAAATAGATACATCTCACATATATGTTCTGGTAACCATTTTATTCCACACTTTTCAAATGCACATGTTTTTTGCCTACAGGAATACAGGAGAAGTATATAGGTATAATTTTAAGAATCTGATCCAGAGAAAAATATATTTAAAAAATAAATATATATTTTGATAACCTTTTGCTTTTTAAAATAGAAATATCATTTTAAGTCTATTATTCTAAATGATTTCAATTGTAATAGAAAAGTAACAAAAACATTACTAATGAATGATATTCATTATGAACATTAGTACCAAATGCTCATTTTTTAAAGAAACTTGTCAGACTACATTTTATAAATTGCACCCACGATATGACAGTGGCGAACAAGTATTTGCCCTACAAGCAGGATATGCACCAGTTAAGTGTAAAATCTATTTCCAAGGGTCATGATAAGTTCATTATGATTCTGATCTCTTTTTTAGTTAAAATTGAGAACTCACAATTTTCCCATGAAGATATCATATAAAATCCAGTTTCTCTTTTCAACATGTTAAACTACATGCTAGAATAGTCTCTTGCTTACAGCACAGAAAATAAAACAAATATTTTAAATTGAACTGGGATTATATACACACACACATGTTGCTAATGTTTTTATTGATCTTAGAAAATTAGAAGAAAAAAAGTTAATTCTTTGAATTTTTACTTCCTCATAAAGGATGGGGAATAGAAGATAGTATAATATTAAAGCAATAGCCCTATATTGAGACAATAAGACAAATATGTTTTCAGTCTACCCAAGATTAAAAATATTTTTCTGATTAGCCCATCACTCACTACTGCAGTCAGTTTCTATTCCAGAACACAATCATTTAAATTTTATTTTAAAACTGAGCCATTTGGTATTTCCAAATAGTATATATGAAAATCTACTTTTCGTACTCCTGTTCCTTAAAACAGATTCAAAGATTTAGCATTCATAATAGCATAGTCTTAGTAAGTAAAAATGTCCCTAGTAATACTAAAATATCACTCTTTTTAAAAAATCATTTATTTTATTTCAAATTAAAATATAGGTTTCCATTTTATCTTTTAAAGATGAAGAATGAAATGAAGCACAGTAATTTATGTTTCCAGCCAATAAATTACAAATACAAAACAGTTTTTAAAAAAAAATAGTTTCCTGAATGTTAATATAATTTAGAAGCAAACAAAACCCACAGACATTAAGCAATATTAATGTTATCTAATAGCTATATATCTAAGGGCGTGAGCGATACAATTGTAACCAATGTAGAAATAAAATTAACATCGCACCAAAAATATATATCTAATGCTAAGGTAATAAGAAATTCTATAAAAGATCAATATTCAGCAAGAATTCAGTCACACAAATACAGATCTAATAAATGTGGCACAGCACAGCACAGCAAAAAACGCAAGTAATTGGCTACAATTCTGTTTGTTATCAGTCCCAATGATTTAAAATTTTAAATATTTAGTCATGCTATCAGAAGGAAGGAAATTTTCCAAAACCATTAACAAAATAACAAGCTAAACAAAAATGCAAAACAAAAGGAAGAAGGAAATTAATCTCCCTTTCAAAAAAGACTGTTCATTATTATTGCTAATGTTTAATATAATAGGTAGTGGTGTGCTAAATCCCACTTAACCTCAGCTATCTATCGATGACTGACAATTATTTCAGCTTCTTCTAAGAACATGTAACCTTGCATCTGTGAGCAAAAGTGCTCAGTTATTATTTGTGGCAAGAATTTTTGTGACTGTACTGCTCAGCAATTCTATTTACATCAGCAATGCTAAATGCCCAATGGAGAAAGGGGAGCCAATCAGATGGCAGATTAGATGTCAACTCAGAGGCAGCTGTCTGGAGACTATTACAGCCAGTTTACCTCCACAATTCAAATTCCAAACCTCGCAAAGGAGATCAAGTCACTCTTTAGGCTCAGACAGCAGAATAAGAAACATCAAGGGCGCGGAGTTATTTCCTACTGTTTTAAAGGTGCTAAATAGGAAACTTAAGCAAGCATTGTTCAATCACCATCTGATACCTATTAATTTGGCAACCTACAAGATACATGCAATCAGAAAAGATGTGTTAGTCACCAGAAACCCTGACTGTTGATCTCTTACTGCACTCAGGCCTTTTCTAGTTAAAAAAACAGGACCCTTTTCACAACGGATTTTTAATTATTTTCCTCTATAAGCTTTCAAACTGAGTGTATACAGACTGGAAAGGCAGGAGAAACATGTAAAAAGAAAAGGTCATTCAAAGAACAATGTGAGCCTTGAAAATTATCAGTGGTAGGGCACTATACAAGCTACTTAACCTGTTTCTGCTGGTTTCAGAATACAACTGCATTCAAGCAAAGCAATGTGTTAATAACTTTAGAGGTCTTTTTCTGAAATAATCAGGACAGGATAAAAAAGAAAGAATGTTAACTGGCACAGCCAATAAAATGACACTGGTCCCTCCCTTTCCCACTCCAAAGTGGTTCTCCTCAGGGCCTTGTGTGTTCAGATTTCTAATAAGTCTAGAGTAGCAGCACTGGGTGGGGTAGAGTGGGTCTCTTGTATTGTTCAGCGTCTCATAAAAATGGTCTTATTTTTTCGAAGAAAAGTCATTCCCCCTGTGATGCCTCTCTAACCTAATCAGAGTCAGACATTGTGCATTATCCAATCCTGTTAGGGAGGCAGCAAGCAGTGGAGATGGAGTAGTATGGGAAAAGTAAAGCAGAAAGTAAAGGTTGCATCGGACACATTAACACACGAAGTTAAACCACAACAACGGTTTGCTCTTTGGGGTTCTTATGGTTACCTGGTTCCTGCTGAGGGTCTGTCCAGTGCTTCCAGGGCTCATAGCAGGGTGATTTCTTTGTTGTGCAGCTGCCCAGGCTGGGTTTGCAGCTCCATACTGGGAGCCCATGTCCTTGCCCATGACTGCCTGCTGACTTCCTGGGGCGGCTGCGGCGGCTGCTCCCTGAGCCGGCTGCTGCGATGGGGCACCGCTGGGGCTACTATAATCAGGATAGCCCGTGCCATAGCTCCTCATCATGGGGCTGGGGGAAGTCAGCAGCTGGTTCAAGGTTGGGGTGGCTCCAGACGGGTGTTGGTTTTGCCCGGAGAATCTTTGGAAACCCGCAGCCCCGCTTGCCTTTCCCAAGCTCCCGGCGCCGCCAGGGCCCAGCATCATGCCCTGCTGGTGCTGCCTGGGGGAACTCAGCACCCCAAAAGCAGAGGACGAGCCCCCATAGCCGCCTCCTCCTCCTCCTCCTGCAGCCGCCGCCGCTGCCGCCGCCGCCGCCGCCGCCACGGCTCCTGTTCCTGTGTTAGTGCCGCCGCCAGGCCGGCCGTAAGCGCTCGAGTAGTGGTTGTACTGACTGTTGGCGTAGCCTTCGTGCGAGTTGGGCAGGGGGTCCATGATGTTGGGGGCCGCCGCGGGGTGCATTAGCCCCATCCCGGGGCTTTGTTGTCCGCCATGTTGATCAAAGCAAGGCCCGGCCCGGCTCGCTGAGGAGGCGCCTCCGCCGCCGCTGCTGCCGCCGCTGCCAGCGTTGCCGTAATAGCTATTAAACTCCGAGACACCCACCGCTGAGGGGCCGCCGCCGTCTCCTCCTCCAGTGCCGCCGCCGCCGCCGCTGCTGCTGCCACCCGCTCCCTGAGGTGGTAGCGGTGGTGGAAGCGGTGGAGGCGGCGGCGGCTGCTGCTGCTGCCCGCCCAAAGGTCCCAAACTAGGGTGGTCGTAGCGACTGTTGAGGTGCTGCTCGCCCATTTTGTCCGGCGGCGGCGTCGCCTCTTCCTCGTCCCCGCCTTGATTCAGCAGGGGCTGAGGCTGCGGCTGGCTTTGGGGCTCGGCCTGTCCCCCCAAGCCACGGTCTTTTCCTCCATGTTGCTGCTGCTGCTGCTGCTGCTGTTCCATGTCTGCGCTGCTGGGCTGAGCAGCGCCGCCGCCGTTGTTGTTGCTGCTGCCGCCGCCGCCGCCGTTGTTATTCTCCATCGGATGGTGCTGAGGCGGCGGCTGTGGCTGGAATTGATTTAGCTCTTGGTGTTGAACTGCATGGTGGTGGTGGTGGTGGTGGTGGTGGTGGTAGTGAACGTGGGGATGCTGGGCACGGAGGTGAACTGGGTGCTGGTGCTGGGCACGGGAGTGGTGTGAAGGTGCGGCGGCTGGGGGATCGCCTCCAACGCTTTGCAACTTATGATTAGGAAGCAGCCCTGTCTCCATAGGAAAAGAAGAGGAAGATAAGCCCGACGCGCTTCCAGGGTCTTTCAGAACCAGTTCCGAGGAAGAGCTGCGGCCGCTGCTGGTAGCGTTGTTAGGAACCGCGGCGGTAGAAGTTGCATTACTGGGCATGTTCACTTCATTATCTTGGTGGAGAAGATGGTGATCTACATTATTCAATCGGCTGCCGCTAGTCCCATCTACGACCCCCAGGAGGGAGTTAGATCCAGCAGCTCCGACGGTGCCAACCACGGGAACCCCAGAGTTAAGATCTTGGCTTAAGTTACCCGTCAAACTCTGGGTTTTGACCTTGCTCTTGCTCGCACTCATCGGAGCCGCTGCTACTTGCGCGGCCATGATCGAGGAGAATCAATTATCTCCCTCCCCTTTCCTCCCCCCCCCCTAGAAAAACGGGAAAAATAAATAAGGGTGTGGAATTGACAGGAGCAAAGACAATTCAAAACTGGCCCCAAAGCACAGGAAAACAGATTTATTTGATGAAAAAGTCAGTATGGTTATGGTAGGCGCGTCCGCGCGCGCGCGCACTCGCACGCAGACAGCAAGGGCTTTTTTTTTTTTTTTTTTGGAAAAATGACAGAAAAGTCCCCTCCCAAAGTCCTTGATGGAGATTAGAAATTGAAGAATGCCTTACGCTCCGTGTCTGTCCCTGCTGTGTGATTTCATAGTGAAAGTAGTTGTTTTGTTTTTTAGTCTAAATGAAAGTTTTTTCTTTTCTTCTCTAGCCCGGATATGGGTAAATACACGTCTGGCTGAGCCTATCAGGCCCAGCATGGCTGGGGAGAGAGGGGGGGGGAGGAGTGGGAGGGAGAGGCGAGGAGAACGAGTTCTAACAATTATTATCCACTTCTCTGATTATCCTGGTATGCGTGGAAAACGCGGACTGGATTTCTCTTCCGTTTCCTGCTGCAGCTCTTATGGCAAAGAGGATCCTCTGGAAAAGAGAGACGGGCAATTCCCAGCTTCTTTTCGGCAGGCTCCATCCAGGACCAGGAAAGCTGACATAAAGCATTGTAAAACCAGGGACAGAGGCTGCATCTCCCTGTTTTCTCTTATTCAAAGACATGTAAAAGGGGGGGGGGGTGCCTTCAAATAATAAAAAGAGCCCTTGGAATAAGAGGTTAGTTTTTCTAAAATATATCACTTTTCTATTCCCTTCTGGCTTAAGCAAGGTTATTTAGAAGAGGAAGAGGAAGAAGAAAGAAAAGAAAAAAGGTGCGAAGAAAGGAAGGAAGAGAAAGAAAGGAAGGAAGAAAGAAAGAAAGAAAGGGACTCTGGTGTGAATAAGAAAAAGAAGAACCAATTAATTTTTGCCATTAAAACTATCTATGGGGGTATTTATTTACTTAATTTAATGCCACCCAAATTTCAAAAGTTTTTGGTAACTACCACACAACAATCAAACAGTCATAAATTATTCCACATCTATCAACATTTATCACACAAGGTGCACAAAACTGTGTAAAAAATTAGGCACATGAATGAATTCTAAACTCACAGAACACCAGGCTCTATAGACAGGTATAGTCCAAGTACCATATGTGATAAGGCATGCATGTAAGTCTACTCAGCTCAAGATAAGCCTTTAATATATGCATAAAGGGATCTTCATTCAAAGGACTGATCCAACCTACTTTTGCATAATGGGTTTCTTTGCTGGATTAGACAGAAATATCTGGGTCAGTAAGACAAATGTCTGCATTTGCTATTGTATGGGAAGATAAAACATGATATAAAGATGTCTTCTTTTTTACTTTCTACATTTAAAACCAGAATTTGTTCAAATGCTATCACATTTTTCAGGGCTGATTATATTATTATTATTATTATTATTATTATTATTATTATTATTATTATTATTATTATTATTATTATTATTATTATTATTATTATTATTATTATTATAAACTGTTAGTGTACATCTTTTACAGGGTAAATTTATTTCATGGCTCCTGAATTTGTTTATTCAGTAAAAATTTCATATAGCACATATAACTTCCAATTAATAATTTCATGATTGTTTCTAAGGCTGCTACTCTATCTCCCTTTACCTGGGAATGAGCTACAATAAATGGACAGGGACTTATTTTTAAGGATGAAACTGTTCTGCTGACTACAATCCTCATACAATAATTTTTAGAATATATCATTCTAAAGCCATTAGACTTACTTTTGAGGAGTGTATTGCACAATATTTCTCTAACAAGTATTAGGTGAACCTGCCAAGTGGGGGAAGGGTCTTTTTGGGCAGAGGCCAGCCCACCAGTCAACCGCACCTTTTTTGGGTGGCCTTATCCTTTGGCATGAATGGAAATGGTATACACTATAAAAGCAATAACTGGTGAGTTGCACAATGTGTAAAGCAAAGCTATCAAGTATCATTGGTATTGACCTGCTTAAAATGAACTTTAATCCATTAATTAATTGATAGATTGATTTAAAAGCAGCTCAGGCAGCTGCTCAACTAAAATTGGCTGACATCCCTTGAAAATATGTTAATCTAGATCTTTCACCCTTTCAAGTACAAAAGGATGCTAGAATGGCCACTTAAATTATCAACATGGTCTAATTATTCTAAATTGGATGCAAAGATTGCTGCTTCTGCAGATGATGCTATGTTTCCAGATACAAATAGTTGCATATGAAGTGTGTATTTAAAGTACTTTTACTTTGTTACATGCTAGATGCTACCCATAGCAGTTTGTTGATAACACATTAGTAACACATAAATATTTCTTTTACTGCAAAATAATTTCTTTTTTCAATTCCCAATATTAGTTTGTTCTGTCAATAACACTGTTGCCAAGTAATAATACATTGTATATCTTTTTGCTGATTATATCATTTTCAGCAGCATGTGTGACCAGCAATCTGTGGCAGCAACAGTTCTGAAATTGCTACTGTGTCCAGCTGTCTCAAAATCCTAATAATCATTTGCATTAATGATGCTCTTAATACAATTATTATATACAGGGCTGTTTTCAACATGTCCTATTAATTTGTATGCATAGCAAGAATTTTCTGAATAGAGTAAAATATTTCCAGCACTATCGTTATGTCCCTTAACAATGGAATTACATTTGGTGTATGTAAAACATCTTTGATGATCGAAAGAATGATTACTTCTCATTTTGTTAAATTATTAGGTATAGAAATGACTTGCATTTATATAATAGCATATTGCCACTATTAGCATTAACAAATTAAGGGCTATTTTAATGTAATTAATATACACTGTACAGTGATATCTACTAAGACTCCATTTCTAATCCACCAATTAAACCAATGAGAGCTACAATGTTATCTCAAAAATAAACAGCAAATCTTGGTTTTAAGTTTACAGTTTAAAATATATGGTTATCTATTAACTTAAAAAGATGAAATCATTACATTGGAAGGGACCCTTTGGACAGCCAAACCTAACTTTTTCAGTAAGGAAACCATATTAATTTCTGGGTTTTCATTTGTTTAAACACATTTAGTGAAGAAAAGTCCACCACCTCTCTGGAGGTGTTTCACTGTTGTATTGCTGTTATTAGGTAGATTTTTCCCCCTGACATTCAGTTGGAATTGCCTCTCTATAACTTAATATTTTTCCCCATATAGTGCTCTCTGGAGTGAGAACAGATCTTGACCTTTTTTCTACATGACATCCTTTCAAATATGTGAAGAGTGCTGTAATATTCTCCCTTAGTCATCTTATCTCAAGATAAAACAAACCCATCTCCTTTAATCTCTCCTCATAGGACTTCGTTTCTATTAATTTTCACTGCTTTTCAAACCTGTTCCAATTGCTCTAGATCTTTTTTATGAACTATGGTGCTTAGAAACAGACACAGTACCTGAGCCAGGGTGTGACAAAGCAAAATGAAGTGGAATTATTACTTCCTGTGATTTGAAAATTGTATTTCCATTGATACAACCTAAAGATGAATGTGCTTTCTTTGTAGCCAAATCCCACTACTAGCTGGTCTTCAAATTTACTATTTTTAATAGTACAATACAATTACTTTTTGATTGTAGTAATTGATGGAGGGAACCTAGTTACTAGTTATGCAAATGTTATAAATGTATCTTGACTTCAATAAAGCATCTCACAAAATATCCTGTTATATATAAATTAACAATCTAGTAAATATGGGCTGAATGACATGAGAATTATATAGACCTAAACTTGACTCAATTTGTAATCCAATAATGTTAATAATGATTCCTTATCTAGCTGGAGAAAACTATCAATGGTGTGCCACATAAATCAATCCTGGGGCTTATTGCATTCTTCAATATTTTGATTAATGATTTGGGTGAAGAGGCAGTGAGAATGCATATCAAATCTCCACATGATCCCAAAATTAGAAGGAATGGTTACAGAAATAAAATTCAAAAGATTTGGTCCATTGGGCTAAAGGTAAATGAAATTTAATGGAAACAAGTACAAAGTTCTTCACTTAGAGGGGAAAAAAATCAAACATACTTAATAATTATCCTTGGACAAAAGAACTTGGAATAGTTGTTAACTGAATTCTACCACAATACCACAGGTAAGCTAATTGTGTTCATGACACCACCCATTCATTCCATAGACTATGAACTTTGATTACAACCTCTGCAATATTAATTACAACTATGAAATCAATCATTTGTTATTATGTGCAAACTTGCCCCACTGAAATTGGAAAGACTTCAGAATGGACAGGGATAGAAATAAGATTGCACTATAAGAATAGCTTAAGTAGATTTAATTGGAAGTATGACAGAATTCTGCTTGATTATATATGTATGTATGTATGTATGTATGTATGTATGTATGTATGTATATACATATATATGCTGTATGTATGTATGTATATACATATATATGCTGGTTTTGTTGTATTCGGGTCTTTTTAAGCCCACAGCTTGAAGATGGCAGGTGTGATCCTGCCGAAACGTTGCAAAGACAATCTCAACCTTACATGGGAAAAGACCCGAATACAACAAAACCAGCATACCTACACCCGTGAAAATCTACGAATATATATATATATATATATATATATATATATATATATATATATATATATATATATATATATATATATATATATATATATATATATATATATATATATATATATATATATATATATATATATATATATATATATATATATATATATATATATATATATATGTTTTCAGATATTTCTAAATTCTTCAGGTACAGTATAATAAATCTTATATTTCAGTAACATTTTTCTATACCACAAAAGTCAAAGTTGTTACATGGTTAGAAGCGGATAGAGTAGGGAAAATTGGTAAGTAATTCTAGTAGGAAAATCAGGTGTATACTCAAGGGTCATTATATTCTGTAACAACAACAAATTGGAATTCTATGCAAACTCCTAGAAAGAGTATATATTTCATCTTTGTAGAAGAGAGAATAACGTAACTGTAACCTAAATTCATGCCAAGCAATCCATCAGCACTTGCCAAGAGAATACTAAGTATAAGTATAATCTTTATTGTCATTGTACTTAAATACAACGAAATTGGTTTTAACCTCACTGGTGCAAAATTATAACAGAAATGAAAAAAGAAAGAAAGAAAGAAACTAGCATGTGCATGGAGTGGTTGTGGTTGTATTTAAAAATCTCACAGCCCAAGGATAGAAACTATCTTTAAACCTGTTTGTTCGGCTGGCTATATTTTGATGCCTTCTGCCTGATGGTAGAAGTGCAAAGAGACACTGACCAGGGTGTGAATCATCTCTGAGTATCTTCCTTACTCTGCTAAAGCAGCGAGATCTGGCGATGTCATCCAGTGGTGTCAGAGGGCAACCAATGGTTTCTTGAGCCAAATTGATCACACTCTCTAGTGCCTTCCTGTCCGCAGCTGTTAAACCAGCATACCATGCTGTAATATAATATGTGAGGACACTTTCTATGGTGGACCGATAGAAAGAGGTCATCAGCCGTTGTTCCATCTGATTTTTTCACAGGCTCTAAGGAAATGAAGTCTCTGTTGGACCTTTCCAATCACCAGAGACATGTTGTTTTTCCAGGTGAGATCTTGACTAATAACCACTCCCAAGAATTTAAAAGAGGAAACCCTCTCCACACAGTCCCCCCCCCCCCCCGGATATACAGTGGGGCAGGTTCCTCTCTATCCTTCCGGAAATCTAGCACCATCTCCTTTGTCTTACTAGTATTTAGATGTAAGTTGTTTCTTGAGCATCATGCGGATAGCTTCTGGACTTCTTCCCTATATGCTGATTCATCCCCTCCAGTTATGAGACCCAACACTGTTGAGTCATCTGCAAACTTTATTATGATGTTGGATGGATCAGAGGATATGCAGTCATATGTATACATCGAGTACGGGTATAGGCTGAGCACATAGCCCTGGGGGAGCCTGTGCTGAGCTTCAGTGTGGAAGATGTAAAGGACCCAACCCTTACTGTTTGTGGATGATCTGTCAAGAAGTCTTTGATCCATTCACAAGTGAGGGGAGGGAAATTCAGGTCAGTCAACTTTTCAATGAGAATTCCTGGTAAAATGGTGTTAAACATCTTAGTTATTGAGCCTTTTTGACATTTTCTTCTAGATTTTTTTTCTTTTCTGTATTCAAACTCTAATTATACATACAATACAATAGTAGAGTTGGAAGGGACCTTGGAGGTCTTCTAGTCCAACCCCCTGCCTAGGCAGGAAACCCTATACCGTTTCAGACAAATAGCTATCCAACATCTTCTTAAAGACTTCCAGTGTTGGGGCATTCACAACTTCTGGAGGCAAGCTGTTCCACTGATTAATTGTTCTCACTGTCAGGAAATTTCTCCTCAGTTCTAAGTTGCTTCTCTCCTTGATTAGTTTCCACCCATTGCTTCTTGTTCTACCCTCAGGTGCTTTGGAGAATAGTTTGACTCCCTCTTCTTTGTGGCAACCTCTGAGATATTGGAATAATGCTATCATGTCTCCCCTAGTCCTTCTTTCTCTTAAGCTAAACATACCCAGTTCCTGCAACCGTTCTTCATATGTTTTAGTCTCCAGTCCCCTAATCATCTTTGTTGCTCTTCTCTGCACATGTTAAACTTCATGTGGTTATTATTTAATGTTTTCATATATAAATAGATATGTATATGCATATTCTAAAATACTCGCTTATTCATTTATTCTTTCATATATCCACACTTAAATTGATGTGCATGTGTAATTTAAGACTCCTGATAAGAAATATTGGCTCAAACTCACTGGGGCATTACAATGTTTCCTCACTTATTTTGCAGATAGTTACAGACAGGATTATAAAATGCAGGACACCAAGGACACATGATTTTAAAAGGCTGTTTTTTCCAGACATTGGAATGAAAAGTGTTAGTGTGTTTTACTCCAAATATCTTTGTGCCCAAGCTAAAGATGGAACATTGTACATCAGTTTCCAGCACAATTAAATTAACCTACCAGAAAAAATACATGCCAATTTCCCCGCTCCCCCAGTGGCAGGTACCACAACCATTAAATAGCATTGTAGTTTCTTTTTTTAATTTTTTAATTTTATTTTAAACAAACACAAACAGACAAAACAAAAAACATGAAACCATCTTCCATTACAAATTACAGAAAGTGTATCGGTTGGTTACAAGTTTCTTGTGCATCCCTTCCATAGTCATCACTTACAATTCATATCACATCACATATTATTAAATCAAATATATTTCTATGCATTACTATTATTATAACTCTTTTATATCACATTTATTTGACAATTTAAACAAATTCTCATATCAGCAATCCAATATATTGTATAAAATTATTATAATTATTAAACATTCATTTGACTATAATTGTTTTTACATCCTTTTGTATAAAATATTCTAAATTTAAAGTAAAGCTATATAATGGCATAGCATTGTAGTTTCTGAGTAACATACGAATACCCTAGTATTTTTTCACACTGCAAGTCATTTTTTAAAAAATCCTCAAAACATAAAATTATAGTAAGGTAAAGGTTTCCTTCACACATATGTGTTAGCCGTCACCGACTTTAGGGGGCGGTGCTCATCTCCGTTTCAAAGCCAAAGAGCCAGCGCTGTCCAAAGACATCTCCATGATCATGTGGCCGACATGACTAAACGCCGAAGGCGCACGGAACGCTGTTAATTTCCCACAAAAGGTGGTTCCTATTTTTCTACTTGCATTTTTACATGCTTTAGAACTGCTAGGTTGGCAGAAGCTGGGCCAAGTAACAGGAGCTCATTCCATTACATGGAGCTAGGGATTCGAACCGCACACAAGCTCAGCATCTTAGACACTGAGTCACCGTGTTCCTCCATAAAATTGTACCTGCATAAATTTAATGTTTTTAAGATTATGCCATAATTGGCCATTTCCACATGTAGTCAGTTTCTATCTGCCAGTTAGTCCTTCAGTCCTTCATTCTTTTTGTTCTGGCTAGTTCTGTAATATTATTCAGTAAATGTGTAAACATTCTTGCATTAATCTTATCTTTAAAATATTTTCTCTGCAGCTAGTTTTTTCAGAATAGTTTTTAACAGGTTTTACATTAAACAGGTTTTAATTAATTAGCCAGTGCAATTAATATATTTTTAATTGTGAGGTTTTATATAGGGATAATAGTTTTGTAGGAAAGCACCCATCTTCGTGGATTAAAATCTTTGGGTAGTCCAGAAAACTAAACCATATTTGTAAAAAACAATAACCCTAAATGCATCTTTTTTTTTTCAGACTATTTTTGCAAGGGTAACTTTTCATCATACTCAAGGCAAATAATGCCTGAATGGCAAGGCTTCTCTCGTTCATGCATATTTTTAAAAGAAATCTGACACACGTTTTAGACAAAGAAACATCCGTACTTTCAAACTATCCTTTAAAAAAGAAATCTTAGGCAATCCTTTCAGTCAGCAATATGGAATAGCTCATATATTTAAGCATGGCTGAAGAACAACAGTTGATTAAGCAAATAAACTGGTTCTACCAGTTTCTGTTGCAATACAGTCATAAGCTGAATAGTGTTTCTATCTTGCCTGATTCAAAAAAGTGATAATATTTTAGAGGAATGTCTTTTCCCTCAAACACTGAATGACAGTTTTTAAAATAAAAAATGTCAAAAGTTTCTATATGTAATGAACAATTATCTTCATTCATGATTTTTTTCAAATACTAGAAACAGTATGTGTAAATATGTATATCTTTAATTGGTTAAATGATGAATTTAACTGGCTGTAAAGAAGAGGCAATAATTGCTTCATTTTAGAAATGACTTATTCTTTAGTTTGACTTCAGGCCAAATCAGCATTATAAAAGCAGTTCAGCTGCTCAGTTGTGGTACAGTACACATTCTCTGTTCATGACTGATTGGAAATTCATAAAAAGAAGATACTTGGAGCCCAAACAGAACACAACGGGGTTGGCCGGGCAAAGTAATGTTTTAATTTTGTTACTATTTCCTTATTAAATTGAGTGAGAATTTGTTTTCGGTGTTTCACCAGGTGGCAGCATCTGGCTAACCTTGTCTAGGCTGAAAGAATCTAAACAAGATTGGGCCTTGTTAATAGCTGGATGGGAGACCACAAAAGAATTCCAGGACCACGGGTTATTTGAAAAATATAATGGAAAGTGGCATGGGTGAATCATTGCCAATAAAATTCCGTGGATGTGTCCTTGAATTGTGATTGCAATGCAATTAGATTTGCGTGGAAGATGCCTTTCCTTACTTTTTTTCAGCGCCACGAGTACTTCGTGAAATAATTTGATTCTGAGCATGACAAAGTAATGTTTTTTTTTCCCAGTAGGAACATGCACCTCTTTTGCCATTCAGCTGAAAATTTATTCAGTGACGTGCAAAACAGCCTGATTTATTTCAGACCACTTCAAAATGCTCATGTTATTCAATATGGGCTTCCCATTGACGTCCCCTGAAATAAAAATAATATTTTTCTAAATACAGACAACTGAATAAAATTCAAAAGAAACAATAGTTCAATTGTTCATAGAAGGCTGAATCTGCCAAAGTTCAAAATGGTAAGTGTGTATGTACTGTTTGCACAGACACAAATTCTTAGTAACTTTCTAATTCATTGATTGAATTGGATGGATTTTTTTTGAGACTCCCCTTCTGACAATCAAGAAATCTACTTATGATTGTAAAATATGACATTGTGGGTGGCATATACCTTTTGGGTAATAAAAATAATAAATACCCTCTCTTTTTGAGGATATTTCAAGTTTATTATAGTCACAGACCAGCATCTTCTGAAAACATTCCTAAGAAGTGAACCTAACTAGGAATTTGGCAGACTTTCAGAAAGATAGCTGCTGTCAGCTGTACCAGGTAGATCAGACAGCAAACATGACCAGATTCTACTTTATTGAAATGTTACATTAACAGAATCTTGCAAATCTGAAAGTACTTCTCCCCCCATGTGTCCTTAACAGCCCAAGAAACCAGGGAGGGTCTTTTCTAAGCTTCTTGCCCTGCCCACATTCCTGCTGTGGGCTAAGCTGACTTTTATCTGACGGTTCCCTTGGTTGTATCTTGTTGCCCAGACTTCAAGGTCATTCCCACATACCATTACAGCTGTACTGCTGTGTTCTTTTTAAACAAGTCCCCAAACAAAGGAAGTTGTTAGCTTTTTCTATACTGTCTTCATTTTTTAAGTTTTGGGGAACAATATGAATGTAAATATTGAACAAAACTGAGGTATCTTTGGCAAGAAACCTTACCAAAATTCAAAGCCCAAGTACACAACCTACAGTACTTAGTTATGTTTAATGACAAACAGTTGAAAACACAGTAGAATGGAGAGATGCCTAATGAGACACACTAGAAGAAACATATGAACAACCAAGATTTTCTGAAAAATCACCCAGTGCCCCAGTTCCGAATTTTTCATTGGCAACCAAAATATCTGATATTTATGCTTCTAAAGAGAGAATTAAAGTGTTAAAGAGTTAAAAACAAACTCCAGCACTCAATAGTGGAAAACCTGCAATATATTACTTTAGCACCTCTCTTCAAAGCTTTGTGGTGGGGAGTCCTGCTAAAACTATTTGCAATGAGCTGTCAGTTACAATCTTCTATTTTTCCTTTCTCCACTCTAATACCTTCCTTGCATCAGTTCCTGGAGGAGTAATACATCACAATTAGGAGACACATTGTCTTTGTCTCTGAATAATTTCAAATGCTAATGAAGCTTTGGGGGAGTTCAGATTCCAATTTGGATTGCATGGGAGAAGCTCTGCTTTGATTGACCATATCCCAAATCTTTAAAAGTAGCTTAATTCTCCTCTGGATTTGGAATCCTACAAACATGTCTATATTGCATCCAAAAGTCAATTAAGCATCCATGTTTATAATTTGTTTAAAATATTATATTTAAATACATGGATTTTATGAATGTGAAATTATATTTAAAATTATATATATTTGCAAGCCTACCAAGACCAAGTGGTACTGGGTATTTGGGCTACCCAGATCAAGGGATATTCCATCTTTGACCTTGGATGCTGCAGGAATTCCCCCTTGTTGGTATACAATCTGAGGGGCTTTCTGGACTCATAGCTCCTGCTTTGAAGAGCAGCTGTGG
This sequence comes from Natrix helvetica, assembly GCF_964273705.1. Taxonomy (NCBI): domain Eukaryota; kingdom Metazoa; phylum Chordata; class Lepidosauria; order Squamata; family Natricidae; genus Natrix; species Natrix helvetica. Next base: position 209,908,303 of record NC_138552.1, on the reverse strand, counting down.
TTCAGAAGGCCTTTGCATAATTTCATATAGTTAACCAGTTGCACCATTTCCTAGATGAGTGGGGGGTTACACAGTCACTTATGCCCTAGTTGCCTTGTGGTTTGACTACTGTAATGGATTCCACCTGCGACTTTCCTTGAGCTTCAACTGGTCCAGAATATGGCAGCACAAGCTGCACTGATTGTTAATTTGATCTTATTGCAATTCAAAATACTGGCCGTTAACTCCCCCCACCAATTAATGTGAAATAGAATATTAAAAAGATTGAAAATCATATGTAATTTCGTTCATTAGCTGTGAAATTTCCCCAAATTGTATCCTGAGAACAAGGGCCAATGTGGGAGCAGAGCAGAATTCTAAAAGCCTACCTTATTCTTCTGTGCCATCATCTCTCTTCTCATGGTCTTCTTCTCTCTATAGATATCCTGTTGCCCTTCTGGTCCAACCTCAATTTCCAGTCCAACACATTACTTATCAATAAGCTGAGGACAGAAAAGATCCAAGTATTCTCACACCACTGGATAGCAATGATGTCAAATTCCTTACTTGGAAGGAGAGCTGATTATTTCTCTGAAATTTTTATATTTCATTTTAGGAACTACTAATAGAAGAAACTCCATTTAAAGAAGGAGTAAAGGAGTACAATAATTGTGATACAATAGACTGGTAGTTCTTAGAAACTATGTAATTGCTTTGGGTAATTCACCTATTCATGTTCATCATTTGACTATAAATAAGACCTTGTGAATGCTTGCCGTATGTGAAATAGCCGTCAAAGATCAAGCATCACAGAAAAGCACTGCTTAATAAGTTAACTTTATTTCAAAAGCATTTGAAATAGTTTGTCATGATTGTCTGTTCAGTTTGGGGTGCTGTTTTATACACAGCGCTATTATCTTTAAAGGATGGATGTAGTAGTAGTAGTAGTAAGAATAAGCTTGACTAATCTCATCAGAGTTTTTTGAGAAAATTTGTAGTCAGAGGATAAAATATTCTGGTGGGCCTCATGGACTCCCCAGTATCTCAGCTACAGTCTTCAAAATCCTCAGAAAGAGCAACGTTTTCGGGCCTTTTTTATTTAGCCTTGGCATAAGAGGGTTTAATGGGCAAAATGGACTTTTTTTTTTCAGCAGCAAAATATGCACAGAAAATTTACTTGCACATTGTGGCATATTTGTCCTGGGTAGAACTTGACATAACAATTTTCATAGTGTTAAACTTTACAAACGAATTAAACATTACACAACTCAATTCATGTTGTACACTTTAAAAAAGGTAAAGGTTCCCCTCGTACATATGTGCTAGTCGTTCCCGCCTCTAGGATGCTCATCTCTGTTTCAAATCCGAAGAGCCAGCGCTGTCCAAAGACATCTCTGTGGTCATGTGGCTGGCATGACTAAATGCTGAAGGCGCATGGAACGCTGTTACCTTCCCACCAAAGGTGGTTCCTATTTTTCTACTTAAACTTTTACATGCTTTCGAACTGCTACGTTGGCAGAAGCTGGGACAAGTAACGGGAGCTCACTCCATTAAACGCCACTAGGGATTCGAACCGCCGAACTGCCGACCTTTCTGATTGATACGTTCAGAATGTTAGCTACTGACCCACTGTGTCTCTCTATTGCACACTTTAGGCCTCAACAAATTGTGCAGCATAAAATAAAGATGGGCTCAGGCGGCTCTCAAAAAATATGATAACATTGCAAACTTTGGTTGTGGAAATGCAGAAATAGCACCCATCATCTTAATAAAAGCAGTTCTACCTTGAAAGTAACACCTTGTCAAAATATCCAAGCAGGTATGTATTTTGACAAGAGAGCAAATGCAGTGCTCTCCTCCTCAATACGTGAGGATCAGACAGAGAAGAAACAAGAGATACTTTATGTGCTTTGTTGATGTCTCTAATCAGGACAGTAGGGTTGCTGCAACACAAGAATAGCCCTAAGACTTGGTGATATAACAAATAACACCTGCCGTTTGGACTGTGGTTGCATGGCCAAATATTCCTCCCTGGCTGCCTGCTATGGATGGCCAATCTTTCTGCAAGTAAGTGCAGCTGAGTTTTTGTGAAGGCATTTTTCTACTTTCATTGTTATCAAAGGAGAAGGGACTAAACTTTTTGAGGAGTGGGGTTGGTTTTTTTGCATTTATTAGGATTCAATAAAACCGTGCCCAATAAAATAGGGATTCTACTGTTTTATTGCTTACTTGTAAAACCAAAAAGTATTTTAAAAATTGCACTGCTTTAATTTGGCAATGTGCTGCTGAATATCGGTGGTGCAATCTTGAGTGACTCTGTAAGGTGTAAAAAAAAATCTGTGGGAGGCATGAGCAACTTACAGATCACAGGTTGTCCCACTTTGATATAAATGCTCAAAATGACATGCACTTTCCTGATCTATATTGTGCAGGTGTTGTTTTGTATGTTAAAATATTGAATCGTATGATTCTTTGTTATATGCATGCAAATCCATGCAATTTGAATGTCGGTATCCCAAACTATCTCCGAGAGAATTGTAAAAGACTTTCCCTATTCCACACTGGTGTTTTACTCCAAAGAAGAAATCCATTTTATTTCCCATAAATAAACCATGATAGCATTTTCCTTATTTCTTTTCTTACAGGTTCAGAGTACTTTCTTACTAAATCTAATGCTAAGCTTACTTGTACCAAAAGAACTCTACAACCCCCTTTTATCCAAAGAAATATCTTATTTCTTAATGAATGTCAGAACATTGGAGGGATGAGTAAAGCCACTGCTTTTTCTTTATAGCCCACTAAAGAAACATTTGTGATTAACCTGAAAAGAGAACTAGATTGATTTCTTCAGCTGGAGGCAGTGGCCTCAATAATGTTCTCTCTTCATATCTGGCCTCTTTCAACTAAACTGTTCGAATTGCCATGTAAAGATTCGTTAATACGGCCCTAACTACTTATGAAAATGAGCAAAATTACTAGTCTTCGCTTAGGTGGGTTTTAGAGAAACTCTTATCAGCAAATGTGTTTTTCACAGGTACTGCAGGGCAGGTTATAAAATTATCCTTCAAAAGGTCATTTATGTAGGAAATGGAGAAAATTATTAATTTCCTAGGATCAAGTGTGGGAATATTTTTCATCACAGTGACACCTAGCTTTAGAGATATTTGTGAATAGCAGGAAATAGGTTAGAATAATTCACCAAATAGAACAGCAAAGAAAGAAAGAAAGATGTATGTCAAAATCCACATTTTTATTAATTTGCATATGAGGCTTGAGCTGCTAGACCAGGGGTGTCAAACTGGTGGCCCATGGGCTGGTTGTGTCATGCACAGGCCATGCCCATGGTAGCTCAACGAATGAGAAAAACACGAAACATCACATGATGGCAACGTGACGCCATGAGTTTCACACCCATGCTAGGCCATGTAAATCAACATTGCCTGTATTGCCTGAATATCTTAGAGAAGTAATTCATAGCCCTTGCTTCAGATGACTGAGCTAGGGTCTGCTTCATCAATGGCTTGGCTATGAGATAAGATACTTGATGGCGATGGTTAAAATACATCCCACAAATGTATGGTAAGGATTTTATAATAGTGTGACAACCTAGATAACTCAGAATAAAATGTGAAACAAATATATGAAAATCAAATACATACATTGTGCAAATGTATATATACTTATAGAATTCTTGTAGGCCTGGAAGATTTTTCAGTAGTATTAAAGAAATCACCAATAAAACTAGTATCAAAACAAGCATCAATCAGTACTGTGTAATAATGATGGATACAGATAGTACCCTTGAGTTTGCAAAGCACCATCTAGTGGCTAACGTGTTCAATTGCACTTGAGTGCAGATAATTAGTGATGGGTATGTTTGGAGACATAACCATGGCTGGAAGCAGGAAGCATAAGTGAGAAAAAGAAAAGAGCAAATATAAATTGTTCTCTTGTACATCTTAGCACAATTAACACATTGGTTTTGTTTCCTCACTGTGATGGCCTCTTCTTTTCTGAACTTCCTGCTTTGTAGATTTATGTCTTTAATAATGTTTTTTTATAGTTAACAAGTATGTTAAACCATCCCATACATAGTTCCTCTTAGCAGCAGAAAAATAAGACGGCCAACCTTCTTATAGTAAAGATTCTTTCAAATATGAGTCATCCCATTTACACCGGTGAGTTGCTAGACATTATATGTATCTCATTCATCTGATTGAAAATGAGATTGTTTAAAAGAATTCTCAGCAGAGGTACAGTTTACTTAAGGAGACGGATAAGTTGAAACAGAGCAGGTCACAGGGGCCCCCTCCTCTATTATTACCATAATACCATTGCTCAAGACAACAGGGCTCCAGTGCACATTACTCTGCTAGCACAGAAACAAGTTTCCGTAAGAAAACCAAAAGAACCGACAACAGCATAGAGAAGTCACAGGCATTGGTGGGATTGAATATTTTTTTTTACTACCAGTTCTGTGGGCATGGCTTGGTGGACATGGCATGGCTTTGTAGGTGTGGCATGGGAAGGATACTGCAATATCCCCATTCCCTCCGCACTCCTGAGCGAAGGTTACTGCAAAATCCCTATTCCCTCCCCACCCCACTAATCTGCTTTCCAGTTCCAGTCTCCCGTCAGGGCAACAAAAGATCAGCTGGGAAGCTGGGAGGCAGCATGGGTGGGGCCAGCCTATTTGCTGGTTCTCCGAACTACTCAAAATTTCCGCTACTGGTTCTCCAGAACCTGCCAGAACTGGCTGAATATCACCTCTGGTCACGGGTAGTTTCCTTGGATAGAAAATCCCCCCCCCCGCCCCCTGCCAAAGGTTGAAGCTTTCCCTGCACCTTGGAAAAGCCTGGATTTGACCAGCCCCATGTGATATAGACAACACTGAAATGAACTCGTACTTGTCATGGCAGATGCCCCTCCATAAGGGGGGGGGGGGCACACCATCATTGAATTGTGGCAAACTATCCAACACATAATGATAGAGTGTCAAAACAGACCATGTAATGGAGATTTTGATGATTTTCTGGCTGAGACAAATGAAGTATAAAAATTATATTTGTAGCTTGGATATACTTTTGGAGTCTTCTTGTTAAGGTTTCAGACTTTATATTCTGTTTTATATATTTATATCCTTTTTTAATTGAAATATGATGTGAATGTGCCATATGATAAATAAATAAATATCCTTAGTTTCTTTTCCTATAGCAGAAGATTGGACTAGATTTTCCGTGGTCCTTCCAGCTCCACAATTTTGGGATTTGCTGCCCAGCTGCAAGAAGGAGGGAGGCTTATGATAGGAAATCTAACCATATCAGTAATATCTTTCTTTTTTTGTATAAAGGTTTTTTATTTTTAGACCAACAAAGACAAACAAAACATGAAACATAAAACCATCATCAATTGCATATAGCATGTCATTTGGTTACAAGCATTTGTGCATCACAGATTGTCCATCAAGTATACATAGGTACGTTATTATCATTATAGATCATATGTTCAGCTTACAATTGTAAGGGATCGACAGGATATACACCTACCTGTCACCATCACTTTGGGACGGTTTAGATCTGGATTGGATCGTCCTGTGACTGGAATTTGGCGGTGATCCCGGAGTCTCGGGAAAGTCCATCGTTTCACCGCAACATCAAGGCCTCCTATCAGTAGTTCCTTTCATATGTTCTTGCCAGGGACATGCGGTCAGGGGAGGCAGGGGAGGCAGAGCCTCACCTCTCATCATGAAATAATAATATACAATAATAATATCCACGAGGGAGTTTCATATATATAAGAGGAAGAGGAGGGAGGAGGAGGAGCGCGCGCGGGGCGGTGCCAGCTGGACAACCGGCAGAGGCAGGGGGGTTCTCGGAAGCGCCAATAACCTTCCTGCCTCCACTGTACTTTGCGCGCTCCTCGCGACTGCAATAGACGTCCAGAAGTGGCAGGGGCTTGATGACGTCGCCGCAGCTGCCATGCGCGGATGGACGGAGGTAGCCAGAGTGGCGCCGAGGCAGTCCAGCGGACAAGCGACCAAGGATCAGGCTGCCTGATCCTCCATCGCTCGCTCGCTCGCTCTTTTGTCCGCCCGGACCCCTTGGCGCCGCTCTGGTTACCTCTGTCCGGCCTCGCCCAGCAGCGACGTCAGCGACGTCATCAAGACGAAGTGGCTTGGAGGCGAAGTGCTTTTCAATTTTAGGTAGATAGCCGGATGTCCTAAATGCTAGACACACAGAAAAGCACTGAAAAGCAGCTGCTGTTGGGGATCGCGGAGCGCGAGCCGGCAGAGCGCGCTCAGGAAGGCGGGGAATGGGATCACGTGTGCTGGAGGCTGAGGCAGCTTCAGTCTCCAGCACACGTGGTCCCATTCCCCGCCTTCCTGATGACGTCACCAGCCTCACCAGCCATAAACCTCACCGCATGTCACTGGTTCTTGCAATATGTTTTGGGGACAATGTGGGAAATCATTATGTAGCAATGACTTTCTTACCCATGAAAGGCAACTAGGAAGAAGTCTAGGGATGGGATCTAGTTCAGTCATGCACTTGATACTGCATGATACAAAATGGTAATGCTTGAAACCGAAATCTTCCATTTCCAGATTCCATTCATACTTGGAATGGTTCCCTGAGTGAGATTAAATCCCATCATTATTTGGGGCTGTTGATGAAATGATACCGTTTTAATCCAGGCACCCATTTGCTGTCCCAAATCAGTTTTGAATACCTTGTACAGATATTTGAAAGAGAGATGTATCCAATTCTGCTTTGGGAAAGCAATGCATAAAAGTGTTGTAGAAAAGCACTTGTGCTGTCAACTATATAGCAAAACATCCTTCCTCCTATTCCTTCTTCCTATTAAAGAAAAACTAGGTATCTAGGTGTCAAACTCAAGTCCCGGAGCCTGCATCCAGCCTGCGGGGTACTTAGATCTGGCCTGGGGGAGTACCCTGGAAATAGCGAATGACCGGCCTGCAGTGCCTCTGCCAGTGAAAATGGAATTAGGGAGGGCTGCAGGAGGCCGTCACAGCCAAAACGGAGCTTGGGAGCCCATTTTCGCTGGCAGAGTGTTTGGGCCGCCACAGGTGCCCCCGACATGAGTGACATTGAGCTGGCAATGCCCACCCTGGCCACACCCTCCCCCCCAAGGTCAAACACAGCCCTGATGTGGCCCTCAATGAAATCGAGTTTGACGCTCCTGTTTTAGGGCTTTTGATATTTTAATACAACAAACACTTAGGTAGAATGGAGATGCAGAAAACAAGCAACAATTAGAGCTAAATAGCTGTGCAATTGTTTGGATTAAAAGGTCCTGGTTAGTACTAGAAAGGGACACTTACCCAGATCCCCACCTCCCCAGACTATACTGGGAAATTGAAAGATCCCCACAAAAGAAGACAGTGACAATCCACTTGCATATTGCTGCCAAGAAAATTTCATGGACATATATCTACACCCTACTTTTCCAAAATTAACTACGGATTTATTCCAAGATGTGAGAAAACAAAATCCAGTTATGAAATACGAAGTAAACAATAATGTATTCAAAACAGGACAAGCGGATTAAAAGTCAATTAAAATCAGTTAAAATCACAATTAACATTCAATTGTCATCTGTTTAAAATGGAACATTATGAACCAAGGGCTTGTGTAAATCTTACAGGCTTCATTTTACCTGTAATGACATCATCAGAAAGCAGGGCATGCCTGGATCTGTGTCTCTCAAAATAGGAGCATTAATACAGAAAGGATTCAGTAAAACCCCAAGATATGGAAAGTAGTTGTGATTTCAAGATCAGAATTGGTGTAGAATAAAGCCAATAAAGTGACACTGGATCAAACTAGTCCAGAGTTTTCTAGATTTGATAGGGTTAAAAAATCCCAGAATTCTTGATACTTTTTTTAGCTTGAATATTTACATTGTATTATTTAAGTGGAGAAACATGATTAACCTCCAATTTCCCCACTTGTTACCTGCTTTGACGCTTGCTGAGTATTTTTTTCTCCATTTATCTTACCTAAAACATTAATTTGCCACCATTAATATCATTCATTATGTATTTGGTTTAGTGATTTCCCCCCCCAAACTCCAGTCATAGCTCCATTAAGCTTTAAGACAAGGTTTTCTGTTCTTCCAGGGAAAGAAAACTTCACATTTTAAAAAGTTTTTTATTTTTTATTTTTAGAGAAAACAACAGAATGAATATGAAGGCTGAAATCCAGGGCACTGTGCACACCATGCAGCTATTCCCCACATGGATCTGCTTATGTTGCTACATGCCAGATAGCAAATCTCTTGATGCTCAGGAGGAATTTCAATTGCATTTTGTAATATAGTGTGCTACAGTTTCTCAAAATTCCCTGGAGGCTCAAGGAAGCCCTTGAGCATGCCTAAAGTAGCTATCCCGAGTGTGGCCAAAGTTTGCAAAACATTAAAAGTTCTTTAAAAAAAAGCAAATAACTAGTACATATTATAAAAGTTACTTCTACCTCAGTGGTGGGATTCAAATTTCTTCACTACCGGTTCTGTGGGCGTGGCTTGATGGGTGTGGCAGGGGAAGGTTACTGCAAAATCCTCGGAGTTTTCTTTTGTTGGGGGAGTTTCTTGGAACCCTGACACTGGGACTCGAGAGGCAGAGAATAGACAGCGGCGGGGACAGTCAGAGGTGGTATTTACCAGTTCTCTGAACTACTCATAATTTCCACTACCGGTTCTCCAGAACTGGTCAGAACCTGCTGAATACCACCTCTGTTCTACCTATAGAAATTTAAAATAGAGCCATTACAAGACCAATGAACTGTGGTCCACATTCTGGAATTTTGCAAAGCTGGCTGATCAATGGAAAGCTGCATGCAAGTTATTTCTTATTATTGCAGGAGAAATACCTCTGGACTAATTCCCTCTACATAGGCAGAGGCTAGAATGGCAAAAGCATTGTTGCATGTCAGCAGAATCTTGTACTGTATGAAGAGAGAGTGCAACAAACATAATTCTAAATGTCAACCAAATCAGTTTTGCTACTGACCATACACTGCCAGGAATCTGCAGCTGATTTTAACTACATGGAAATGGAGTTTTATGATGTACCACAGTGTCCCTCAACCTTTTGGGCACCAGAGACCAGTTCTGTGGAGGGAGGTTTCTCCGTGCATCAGAGGAGGCATGATTTAATGTGCTGCCTCCATCCAGCGGATGGGGCTTTGCTTGTTTGCGAGGCCTGGTTTCTGGCATGCCATGAAGCAGTGGACCCCTGATGTACCATATGTATGTATCACATATTACTTCTTCTCAAATGCAGTTTATTTTTGACACACACTGATACAGGGGTATCTGCCAGGAGAAGTAAAAAAACTCAAGATGGCAGCTATAACCATGCAACTGAAGTTCCACCTCTTTTTTAGTCTGTGTTTAATTACATTGAATTTTGACTCCCTTCTTGTAGACATCCTTGTACTGATAGCATAATTGACTACCCGAAAATATTCAAAGCAAAGCAAATGACATCAGAAAAATGGCACAGCTCTTTCCCAAAAAATTCTCTTCCATCTCCTGCTTCAAAAGTCACACAAGGTGAGTAGCAGCCTAGCCATCATGGTATCTCTTCCTACTCTTTGTGTTTCTACCAGCTCCTTTCCTATTTCATTGTTGATTTGAGGGTGTGGTTTTTTTAAAGCACATCTTTGGTGCTCACTTTCAAAGAACTTGTTCAGTGGAATGCTAAGGCCACAAAACGTTTGTAAGGTACTGGCATTTTTATTTTTTGTAAGCTGCCTAGAGTCTCTGAAAGTGAGTGGAGGGACATATAAATTTCCCAAATAAAAAAGAAATAAAGGCTTTTTACTGAAACTTAGTGGTGGGTTCCGGATCCCATTGCAACCAGTAAGCGCGTGCATGCGTCTTACCTTCCAGCGGCACCCCGCGACGCTCCAGCTGCTCAGCGGAGCATTGCACAGGCGCTGTACGTGCCATGCACATCAAAGGCTTTAAAGATAGGTAAGGAGCGCCGGCAGGCAGGTGGGCCCCCTGGAGCACCGTACCGGAACGGTACCTGGTGCTCCGGGCAGGCTCCGGTACGCCTGCACTGGGGCGTACTGCTGCACCCACCACTGATCAAAATTCTACCACATAGGTTTTTCCAAACCCTTAGTGGCTCACAGCTCAATTCTTTCCTACTGTTCCGAAATAAACTGGAAAGATAAGGCAAGAGCTCTTCAACATGTACATGATAGGACATGGACATTGTTTCAGAGAGTGCTTCCAATTGTATATGTAGGACATAATTTAGATCGACTTTGTTTATATTCCAGAATTCCTTCCCCAAAGAAAAGGGGGTCAGATTATTCTCCAAAGCACCTGAGGGCAAGACAAGAAACAATGGTTGAAAACTAATCAAAGAGAGAAGCAATCAGGAATTGAGGAGAAACTCTCTAACAGTGAAGACAATTAAGCAGTGGAACCGCTTGCCTTCAAAAATCATGGTTGCTCCATCACTGGAGGTTTTTAAGAAGAGACTAGACAGTCGCTTATCTGAAATGGTATAGGTTCTCCTCAGGGGTGGGATTCAGCCGGTTCGGACCAGTTGGGGTGACCCAGTAGCTCTGACAACCAGCTGGGAGCAAACCAGTTTGCTCCGATGATCAGGTAGGTCTACCCCTGCGCTTTACTTACCTATACTTATCTCTGCTGATTTGCGCTGCAGACCGGATTGCCATGCTCCAGCTGTGTTTCTCCCCAGAAGTAACGTAATGTGTCAGGCGCGGGTGTGTATGGAGCATGTGCATGTGCATGAAACACTGAACTGGTTGTTAAACTGGCAGGATCCCACCACTGGTTCCCCTGCTTGAGCATTTGACTAGAAGACCTCCAAGATCCCTTCCAGCTTCTATTCTATTCTGTCCTGTCCTATCCTATCCTATCCTATCCTAGAATGCTCCCTTTCTTCAATCCTCCAAGTCTCTGAATGTTTGCCATGAATTCTAAGCTTCGTCTCTTTCTTAATGAAGTCATCATCTGCTTGTTTACAAGTATTCTATGATCACTAAGCTGAAGGATACATTGCATGTATCACATGTAAGCTGCTTGAAATAACTTTTCTATGTTGGTCATTCCATAAAATGCCTATTTCATGTAGAGCAATTTGCCTAGCAATATCATTCCTATTTGTCAGGTTATCTCCCTCTCCCTCTCCCTTTCTCCTTAAGAAAGAGGAGGGCACTGGGCTGGGAATGGTCAGGATAGTGTTTCATCCTACATAAAAACATCATCACATAGGCAGTTTCTTCTTTGATGGACACAAACATCTTCAGATATTTTGTGGGTTTCCACCAGGCCCCAAATGAAAACCCTGAATTGTCTTGAATTAGCCAGAAATGATTATCTTATGGACAAACACAACATAGAAAGAACTTGGGTTTCTGAATGAACTATTAAAATTTATATGCATTTGGAATGACTGCTTCAAAAAAAAAGAGAAAGAAACAGAAGGGCTTCTAGAAGAGCAAACCCTAATAACTGCTAATCAATTTTCCTTAATGTTAACAAATACTGCCTGGCATGAGCAATCTTGCCTCTAACACTAATTTCATTGTTTGCTAATAAATCCCTTTGGGTGCCAATATATTCATCTCAATAATACTAAGCCAAGTCACTGTAGGAATAAACTGTCCTTAGCAGAACATTTCTAGTGTAAACCGCATAGCAATTAGGAACAAATCCCTTTCTAGTAACACAGCAAACACAGGAAAGGCAATAAATGGATGGTTAATTGAGGACGAAGCCCATATTACACCATCCCCTTGTTTTGAAGACATTGTCTGTGTGTGTGTGTGTGTGTGTGTGTGTGTTTTGGTGCAGTATAACCAATTTTATGCTCTTGTTTTTGATACACTACAATTGTCAAAAGAGATAAAATTCATGAAATCTCTTAGTTTGAACATATTGCACTTATTGTAGTGATGCCTCGGTGGCTAATATATTGCGAAAATTGTGAGGAGGAGGGCTCAGATAGCTGCTCCATGCTCAGTTGTCCTAGTCAACAAAGATCTACCTCCAAGTTTAGATTGATTTTTTTTTTAAAAAAAAACCAAAGACAATTGCTATTGTCTTCTTGGGATTTCTTCTTGGGATTTGGAGTGGTCTCCCCTGAAGTACTCACCGTTTTTATTTTATTTTATTGTTTAGCTTTCCAAAATCAGCCAGGGTCAGCAAGGTCAGACTAAACATTTTTATTTCTTCCCTTTGCCTCATCTAGGCCCTCTGAAGGCCTCTCAGCACACATACAAGACTTAGCGTATTTCTATTTTAAGAAAAAGTGGAGGTCCCTGTATGCTAATTTGCATCTCCTATTAATGAATTAGGATGATGCTCAAGACCTAAGAGACAGCTTGTTTGAACAGGAGATCCAGGGGGGGGGGGGAGGCTGCTGGGAGTTGACAGGGGTTCAGGAGAATCTCTAGGTAAGATTCTGTGCAGTTCAGAGAACCCCCAAATCCCACTCCTGGTTGGCCCTGTCCACCTCTGCCCTCCCCTCCCAGAGTCCCCTTGTGGGTCGTTTGGATGCAGGTAAGTGCAGGGAGTGCGCTGAGGCTTGGGGAGGGCAAAAAACAGGCCTACCGGAAGTTTGGGAAGGCCGTTTCCGCTTTCCTGGAGGCTTGAGGAAAGCTTCTGGAGCCCAGGGGGCCCCATGGTGCAGGATGCTGACTAGGCCATGGCCATGCCCGTCCAGCAATCGGGCAGAGAACCCCTTGCTAAAATTTGTGAAGCCCACCCCTGAGGAGATCCTATATTTATAATGCATCACTGATATTCTTGTGTTTCTTTATTATTTTCCATATATATCAGGTACACTTTTCAGTGGATGGTTCCTGCCTTTGTGCCGCCCTCCAATGGTGATGGAGCCAGGAATTGATTTTGGAAGGGGGCGGGGGAATATGGCCAGCATCCATTTTAAACTGGAAGAACAATTTAATTTTTTAAGAACTTGGTTTACAAATAGAGTTCCAATTCATATATTTATGAAAAATGACCATAACGTTTTTATTTTCAATTTTTTTAAAAAAAGTATATATTTGCTGAAAAGAGAAGGAGGATAATTGTATTTTTTCAACAGGTGAAGTGATTTTTGTCAACTGCATGTTCTTTTGTTAATTAAAACCAACCTTTTCCAAGATTCAATTAGAGGCTTTGGGATATTTGAATAAATTCTCTTTATTAATACCAATAGATATCAATAGTAGACATTTATAATGAAGGAAGGAAGGAAGGAAGGAAGGAAGGAAGGAAGGAAGGAAGGAAGGAAGGAAGGAAGGAAGGAGGAAGGGAGGGAGCCCCTAAGAAAACTGAATAAATTGGGAATATGAAGCATATTCTGTTGTTGCCAAAACAGGGACGGGGAAGAAAATTCAGTGTAGGCACTGAAGAGACTCTTTGTCAGGACTAAAAATCCTTCTCCACATTTTTCTGGCTGCTAAAATTCAGTTAGGAATTACCTAGAAACTTTAATGTGACTCTTGATACATGGGTTACAATTTTTAATGTAAAACAACAATAAAGAAGATAGAATTCATGTTAGCATTAAAACTTTCTGCATCCTTTTTGCAATGTGTCAAGAACATTACATGCAGCTCTATATCTAGAAAATGTCCCTCTGTGTAACTTAGAATGATTGTAACTATCTAGACAAAAGTAGCAATTACCTATTAGTGCAGCAAGCAAGGGGTAAGGTGTAACTACCAATTGTCCCCCAAGGACCAAAGACTTTATATCAGCAATAAAGGACAACAGTAAGCCATGAAGTGACATTTGCTGAGCCTATTCTTTCGGTTTTATTTGAGTTTCTGAAACTAAATTTTCAGTTATCAATATGTGATACTGATTGTTTAAGAGCTGAGTATATAACTAGCTGAGAAAAAAAGCTAAGCTAACTTATTTTACTGAAAAAGCAGTAAACAAGTTTTCTACAGGTCCTTTGTGCACTCTTTAAGCAATTATTTTCTTTAAAAAAATCCTTTAAAAAAACAAACAAACCCAAACCAACATTTTATATATTATAGTGGTACCCATGTGTCCCGATCTATGCAATCCTTATTGTTTTAGACATTTTTGGCAGATAAACAAATATACTAAACCTTTTTGCCAACTCATTATACAAAGGTGATACATGAATGGTACAAATTGATGGGAAAATAGAAAATGCTTATAATAATAGGTGCTAGATCGGGGCAGCAAAAATCCAATTAATTAATCCAATTACTTCTAGAAGACAACAAAAAGATATTGCTCTGTTGGATTTTTGCAACTCATGATCTTGTAGTTCATATTGTATCATACTTGTTGGTGAACATCAGCTTTTGGGATTTCTGTTTATATGTCAAAACGTGCAGAAGAGGAAAATTGACTATGAAGTTATGTTCTGGAGAGACGGAGATAACTGAAGTTACTTACATTAAGTCAGGTTACTTAGTTTGTATTCTTACTGTAAATAGATATTGACAGATACTATTCAATACACAATGACAGCATCTTTCTATGAGAGAGAAAATCATTTATATGCTACTAACAACACATTCTGGAATATTTTATTTATAACTTTTGAGAAGGAGACACATTTCCATACTATCATGGTTTCCAGGGCCAAGCCTTCAAAAGCAGCTTTATTAATGCTGATCTTAAGATGCTATCAGCCAAACATTTCTTACAAGCTCTCCAACAAAAGAATATGCACAAAAGTGCACAAAGAATGACATTCAGTCCACTTCCTGCCTGCTTCACCTATATCTTCAGTTCACCTTGGGTGCATTTTATCCATGTGTGCTTGTTCTTTATAAAGTGAGAAATAGGGCCTGGCCAAGGATCTGAACCACTGTGAAGAAAAGAGATTGACCTGACACCAGGAGCTGACCACAAGGCTCCAGTAAGATTCTGCAAGATTCAGGATGCAGAAGAGATATTAAGACATTGATTACATCACAGTTCAATCAACAAATGTGGGAGAAGATCACATAGTGTTGGAGTGATAGGAAGAAGTGCGCAGAGAGCATATGCACATACATACAAGAAGGAAAGTGGAACCAACAGGGAGTAATCAAATAATTCTACGAGTCGCAAGCAGAACCAATATAAGTCTGAAAAGATTGATCGGTCTTCCCCAATATTATCATTCTCAGTCACTGGGTTGACCACACTTATAAGTCCAAAACACAACTGAAGGTTACAAGATGGAAGAAAATATATTGAGGCTAAGATGTTGTTTCAAGCCTGAAAACTTTCTCCACTGAATTACAGTAAGTGGCAGGCTGTTTAATTCTACAATATGCCTGAACAAATTGTTGAGCATTCTAATAATGTACACACGTTACTTTTAAATCAAGATAGCTCCTCAGTTGTAGAATTATTGTTATTATTCTGGATTGATAAAATACTAAATGGTGACGCTTCCTTTAGAAGAAAAGCAAGAAAGGAGAGATACTGATGTGATTGTCACTTGTTATTGCAAAGTTGGGAGCTGTTTGATGGAATAAACCTTTTTGATAAAAATAGTTCAAGGGAAAAAAATAACTGCAGTGAAGATTTGGTCTCTGAATAGTATTTGCAGGAAAATTGGGGGCAGGTGGATATTTTATGGTATTTAAATAAATTCCTATACGATCTGCTTATTTTACTAGGATGTAGTCTCCACGTAGAGGTGCTACTATTGAGTTCGAGTGGGGTCAACAATTGTTTATTATTATGGTTAATCATACAGTCAGCCAGATGTTTAGACTGAATTTGGCAATTTTTTTTTTAATTGAAAAAGTTTTATTCAAACATATTTTCCCCCTTTAAGCCCCCCACCATACAGTGTAAATCCCATACAGATACTATACCCCCTCCCCTCCCCCCAGCCCCCCCTAAAAAAAGGAAATTCAAATATTATACCAATTATTTTACCCCCTCCCCTCCCCGTCTAAAAGTAGATTACTCATACACATATTGTACCCCCTCTCTTCCCAACAATCACAATATAAATTTCTCTTAGAATAATAATAGCCCATCAATCCCTTCTTCTAAACTAATTTAACATATATAAATCATAATATAAATTTCTCTTAAAATAATATTTCATTAATCCCATCTTCTAGTATATTTATACATATATATTACCCCACCCTCCACCCTAACCCACCCCCACCTCCCACTCAACCCCCCCCGACTTCCACTATACACCACTCTAATGATTCCAAGCATCCCATGTATTATTTACTCTAATCAACTATCAGTCTAAACAATCTTAGCTAAAGGCTACATAATACCTCCTAGTCTGGTACTTATTCTGTATATAATCAATCCATTTTGCCCATTCCTGTGTATAATTCTCCTGCTTCTGATCTTTTAAAAAAGCTGAAATTTTTGCCATTTCGGCGAACCCCGCCACTTTCTGAGTCCATTGACCAATTGTCGGTAAAAAATCTTTCTTCCAATGTTGCGCAATCAGCAGCCTAGCTGCTGTGACCATATACAGAACCAATTTTGTTTCCCCTTTAGTAAGATCCTTAGCTATACCCAGTAAAAACATTTGCGGAGTAAATTGTATTCTTTTTTTCAGTACATTTTGCATGACCCACCATATTTTTATCCAAAAAGACTTAACCTTATTGCAGGTCCACCATACATGAAAAAAGGTAGCATCTAGGCACCCGCATCTCCAACATTTTGGTTGAATATTTGGGTACATGCATGATAATTTTTTAGGATCTAAATACCACCTGTAAAACATTTTATAAAAATTCTCCCTTAAATTCTGTGACTGTGTAAATTTAACATTCTGAACCCATATTTTTTCCCACGTTTCCAACATAACCACTTCACCAAAATTCTGAGCCCATTTAATCATACAATCCTTAACCAATTCACTTTCTGAATCTCTTTCTAACAGTACATTATATATTCTTTTAACTTGTTTTGGGCCAGTCTCTTTTATCTGCTTTATCAGATCCACTTCTTTGTCCATAAAACCGACCCTTCGATCTTCTTCCCATCTCTTCTGTAGCTGTATATAATGTAACCAATTTAAAACAATTCCTTCTTCCAACAGTTGTTCCAAAGTTTTTAACTTCCATTCATTCCCATCAGCGATAAGCACATCTTTGTATAAACAACCCCCGAGTGACTTAATCATAATCCCCATGGTGTCTGCAAGATCCAACCAAAGCGGTATTTTATAATCCCAATTGGGCCGGTGCTTCTTCCATACTCTCATCAGGGCACTTCGGAGAACGTGATTGTTGAACACTTTGTCCACCCTATCTTCATAAAAAAGATATGCATGCCATCCCAGAACAAGATCATGGCCTTCTATATTCAGCAAATCCATTTTTGTTTTCCCAAACCAATCTGCTACATGCGTTAGTACCGCAGCTTCATAGTACAATCGAAGGTTTGGGAGTCTAAGGCTGCCTCTTTCACGAGTATCTTGCATAATCTTCATCTTTACTCTCGGTTTTTTCTCCTTCCAAACAAATTTATTTAATGTTGCTTGCCAATTTAACAAAGTTTTATCTGTTTTAAGCACCGGTATCATCTGGAATAAAAAGATAAATCTAGGTAGAATGTTCATTTTAATTGCTGAGATCCTTCCAAGCAAAGACAATTGTAGCTTTTTCCATACTTCAAGGTCTTTCTGGATCTTTTGCCACAACACTTCATAATTATTTGAGAAAAGTTTTGTGTTTGATTCTGCAATTTGTATTCCTAAATACTTGACCTTGGAGACTATTTCAAAGCCTGCTAAACTTTCAAATCTCTTTCTTTGAGACTCTGTCATGTTTTTAACCACCATTTTCGTTTTGTTTTGATTTAGTCTAAACCCAGACACCATGAATGAATTTGGCAATTTTAGTGTAGGTTTATTATAGGTGATTGGTTACACAACTAATCAGACATTTAGACTGGATTTGATCTTTTTATCCATCTATCAAGAACCATACCAGGACTTCATGACCATGATCATGTCACAGCAATTTCTAGACCACTTCTTGCAGGCCCAGATGGATGATACCCAGGAGGTCTCACCTGCTACCATCACCCCCTTTTTGGCATAGGGAGGGAGACACATTGAAGCAAAAGGGTAGAATTGTGGTTCTTTCATCTTTGAGAGGAAAGGTTTTGCAGCTTTGTCTCGATAACCAGACTGTGGGGCACAACACACTGCATAGAAGTTAAGAGACTTTTGGTGGCCTAAAATGGCAGCAGACATCAATGATTACATAGCATCTTGCCACACCTGCGGAAGGGCTAAATCCACCATCAGAAGCCAGAGGGGCTGCCACACCCATTGCCCACTCCCCCAACTCCCAGTCTCTCTAGATTTTATTACGGATTTACCTCCAGTCGATGGCTACATGTCCATACCAGTTGTAGTGGATCTGTTTGCCAAGATAACTCACGTCACCCTCTGTTATGAGGTGGCCCAATGCCAGGGAAACAGCTTAGCAATTTTTGGATCATGCCTTTTGTCACAGAGACAGAGTGCCAAGGCTTCCAACAGGGTAAGTCAATTGCTTCTATATTTTGGAGGGCACTGTTCCAACTTTTAAATATCCAGGTTAATCCTAATAAAAGCCCATTGAGTGCCACATGGAAGCAATCCCGAGGCCCTCATCACATGTCCATTCTAGACAGGGACCAAGGTTACAGTTGGACCACTAACAAATCTTAAAAAAAAAAAAAAGCTAAGTTCCTTCTGGAAAACCGACTCCATAAGAAGACTAGGACTACATTAGTCTTTACTGAGATACGTTATAGTGTAGGTTTGTCCTTCCTCCCCACTTATGCCCAAAGGAGTCTGAAGGGAACCAGTTTGAGTCTTTTTCGAATACTTTACAAGCTTCCTGCAGTTGCTGTCTTAACAGATTCTGGATTGCTTTTCCAAGGTCATCTCCATGGTTCCCTGCATCATCTGGGCAGACCTATCCTTTTCTGCACATAGACACTTGACAACTTGGGGTTCCAGAATCACTAGCAGTCAACTAAGCTCACTCAGTTCCCAACACCTCCCTCCATTTCCTCCATTCCGATTGCCAGGCAAGCACACTGGCTGAGTATATCACACGGGTGGGCTGCTCTGGGTTCGCTGGGGTTCAGGCGATCCTCTAGCAAAGATTCTGCGCAGTTCGGCAAACCCCCAAATCCCACTCCTGGCTGGCCCCTCCCCTCCCAGGAATCTTCACGCGGCCTGTTTTGGATGCCAGGTAAGTGCATGGCCCACGCAGAGGCTCGGGGAGGGCGAAAAATGGGTCACTTGGAGGCTCCGGAAGGCCAAAAATGGGCTCATTTCCAGCTTCCAGGGAGCCTCCAGAGCCTGGGGGGAGGCCATTTTTGCCCTCCCGGAGGCCCTCAGAGAGCCTCTGGAATCCAGGGAGGGTGAAAACAGCCACCCCGCCATGTGCAAGAGGCTGACTAGGCCATGTCCACCCAGCAACTGGGCAGAGAACCTGTTGCTAAAATTTTTGAAGCACACCCCTGCTATATCTCAATGGAACCAATCTACCCTAGATACTGCCAATCTGTTGACAGCAAAAGACAAAGATGAAATCGGAAGAGATCAGGCAAGGCAGATGTAGTAGCTGTAGCCTGACTCAAGCATAGAGTAAAAAAAAAACCTGTGACTGTAGGGCTCAAATGAATAACAACCAGGTCCTGAACTAGGGAACCAGATCCCTCCACACAAATCTTGTAGAGGTCCAAACAGATTCAGAAAGTAAATACTTTCAAAGACCACAACTCTTCTCCTTAGCACTGATTTGGTTGGTTTGTGGCTGTTAGTGAATCAGTTGAACTCCTTCTCCTATTAGCATTATCTGTGCAAATATTGAGACTCTACTACGTCTATTCAGCAACATGGAACAGGAGAGATTATTAGCTCAGCAAGCTTGGTTTACTGCATTTCAAAATAAGTGAAGCAGTATCCAATGCCATCTAAAAAGTGTAGTCCGTGATCATTTAACTGCAAAAGAACTTGGAGTGTCTCACATCCTTTCCTCTTCTCTTTCTCCTTCTCTGTTTTGACATCTTTTCTGTGTGATGAGGGGGGCACTCCCAATATTTGTCACTAACCACTCCCCCTGTGCAGCCGTTTTATAACTATGTCCAAAGTGCTCAATTTCCAAATGTATCCTCAGGCCTGAAAGTTTGAGGCCTTCTGATATTTTTTTTCCATTGGTACGTAAAACATGAAATATTAACTGTATGAATAATGGCATTCTATTACTTAGCACGAACCTTTCTTTCATTCTTCAACTGATTGGCACAATTTTCATTTCTTGGGCAGCTCTCTTGGGCTGCTGCTAAACATACTGTAAGTTATCCTGCAGAGTTGGTCTCATTTCACTAGTGGCTAAAGCAATTCTTGTAAATAGCTTGCAAAATGATTCAGGATCCTCTGGGATGAGAGGCGTGATAAAAATGTGTAAAATTATTATTACCATTAAAAAATGGTGTGGTAGGAAGCAGGGAAGGAGTTAGGTGACTGTCTTATGCTAATGAAACGCCTATTTTATCCTTATTGCACTGGAAACTGTGGAGGAAGAGTTTACCATGTGAAAATACAACACTAGTGTTTGTACAGAAATAAGAACCAAAGGTCAAGAAAATATGCAATGATCAGAGGATTAAGTGTTGATGTTCAGCCAAAATACTTCAAGGGATAAGGTGGCGATGATATTTCTAAACCCACTTTTTACCAGGGGAACTTGGTTTCTTCAAGTTTTCTAAAGCACTAGAGCAAAACAATGTTATTGTTTGATGTACCTTATTGTAAAAAGAGAAAAACTTGATCAGGAGGGCACAGTATATTTTTAGTGAATAAGCTACATTTAGCTTTTCAGTGACATGTCAAAGACCACATTCCAGGTCTTTCGAAGTTATACCCAAAGATGTTGGAGATATATATGACTTATGGCCAAAATATCAAACCTATGGCACGCGTGCCACAGGTGGTACGTGGAGTCATCTTTACAGGCATGTGAGCTGTTACCATAGGTAAGCTCCAGCGCACATGTGCATGACAGCCAGCTGATTTTCGGCCTTCAAAGGGCCTCCAGAGGGCCGAGGGAAGCCATTTTTGCCCTCCCCAAGCTCCAGGAAAGCCTCCCGGTGAAAAACAGGTCTACCAGGCCTACCTACAGGCCGTTTCTGGCCTCCAGAGGCTTCAATGAGGCCTGCTAGGCCCAAAATGGGGTGGGGGTTGTGAACGCATTCGTGCGGGGGAGGGGGGTCATGCATACATGCATGGGAGGCATGTGGGCATTGAATTATGGCTGTTGCATTCTTGCTTTCGGCACCCAAGCCAAAAAAAGGTTAAGCATCACTGACTTATGATTTTGTCAAATTAAAGTAGAAAATACAGAACTACCTATTCATTTATTTTATTTAAGAAAATGTGTATGACTACCTTACTTAATGACAATAGAATAGAATAGAATAACAGAGTTGGAAGGGACCTTGGAGTTCTTCTAGTCCAACCCCCTGCCTAGGCAGGAAACCCTACACCACTACAGACAAATAGCTATCCAACATCTTCTTAAAAACTTTCAGTGTTGGAGCTTTCACAACTTCTGGAGGCAAGCTGTTCCACTGATTAATTGTTCTAACTGTCAGGAGATTTCTCCTTAGTTTTAGTTTCCACCCATTGATTCTTGTTCTGCCCTCAGGTGCCTTGGAAAATAGTTTGACTCTCTTCTTTATGGCAACCCCTGAGATATTGGAACACTGCTATCATGTCTCCCCTAGTCCTTCTTTTCATTAAACTACACATAGGTTTAGGTTAGGTTAGGTTTATTAAATTTATAGACCGCCCCCTCTCCCCGTAGGGACTCGGGGCGGTGTACAGACCGTTCGTGTATAAAACAACAAAACATAACATAAAACATCAGACAAAAGAACGCAAACATACCGTCTGTATATACAACCCAAACTAATTAAATAATTAAAAACAATTCTAAAACCAATTTAAAACCCCAAAATTTAAAATTTAAAAAGCCATCCAGCCATCAGTAGTGGGTGTTCCCTGTAAGTACAATTACAGTTACAATTAGGCCAGGCCGGCTAGTCGAAACAGGTGGGTCTTGAGTTTCTTGCGGAAGGAGCGGAGGTCCCAGGTGGTTCTAATATCGGGGGGGAGGTCGTTCCAGAGGGTTGGGCCCATCACAGAGAAGGCCCTATTCCTAGGCACCGCCCGCCCGCACTGCTTAGCGGAAGGTACCCGGAGGAGTCCCTCTCTGTGAGAGCGGATTGGTCGCAGGGATGTGTGGGGTAGAATGCGATCCCGCAGGTAACTAGGTCCCGAGCCATGGAGCGCTTTAAAGATGACAATCAACACCTTGAAACGCACCCAAAAAGCCACAGGCAGCCAGTGCAGCTCACGCAGGAAAGGTGTTACATGGGAGTACCTAGTACTCCCCATAATAACCCGCGCGGCTGCATTCTGAACCAGCTGGACATATCCAGTTCCTGCAACCGTTCTTCATATGTTTTAGCCTCCAGTCCCCTAATCATCTTTGTTGCTCTTCTCTGCACTCTTTCTAGATCTGGGCGGCTTACAAAGATAATTATCCACTAACTAATGCAGCAACAAAGAATCATGTCCCCTAACTCTGACTGAAGTGGGTAAGCAACAAGTTAAAGTTTAAAAACTAGGCATGCTCTATTTATATTAAATGCTCTTGATCAGGAGAACCCCCATATGCAATGGGAAATGGTACAGTCCGGGGGAAGAACTAAAGCAGGAATCTAAAAATATTCTGCAAAGTAAAATAGAAAAGAAAACCAATTCTTACCTTTGTTCTCTTGCATTAAGTTTGGCTGTTGAGATCGGAGCTAAGACCCGGCATCACAAAGCCCCCATTATTCTTCGCACTATAGAAATGAAAAGATTTGCACTTATGCAAATACTTAGAATAATACTTTGAAAGAGCATTCTGCTAGATAAATGCGTTTTTTCAATGTACTGTTTAATTATGGGTATGCTTGATTTAACACTTAGTACCAAAATGAAAAAAAAAACCCTGCAAAAGTACTAAAATCTACAGGAGGTACAATATTGCTATATTGTATGCAAAAGCTTTTTAAGATTTTGACTCTGGAGAAACTTTATTGAAAACGGTTCTTATTTATCTAAAGGGCTTAGCGTTACCTGTGGAGGTTACAGGTGCATTAATAAAAAGAGAGTGAGCACTTCCAGTGTATTTCCAAAAGACACTTCAGCAAATAAGAAAGTATTATGGCAATCACATATCAGGCCAACCTGGTGTGTATACAATACACCAGGGGTGTCCAAACTTGGCAACTTTAAGACTTGTGGACTTCAACTCCCAGAAAACCATATTTTTATTTTTACTGTTGCCTTTTTATATTTGTGTTGTAATTGTACTGATAAATAAATAAAGGGAGACTAGGATAGATCTATTTCGAGCTAATTAGCTCTCATCAGCTAGCCATACCCTTACTGGGATTAGAACCCGGGCTGTATATATCTTAGGCAGGAGTCTTAACCAATATGGTTTTCTGCCTGCATGGTCTTCTGTGATAAGCCGAAGGACAGAAAGAGGGAGTAGTGACCTTCCTCCCATATTTAGTCATACCAGGGGTTGTAACACAAATACATACCTATTTCCCTGGCTCAACTGATAAGGAAGAGAACCCGTGGCTTAGTGGTTAAGAGTCCTGCCTAAGATATATACAGCTCGGGTTCTAATCCCAGTAAGGGTATGGCTAGCTGATGAGAGCTAATTAGCTCGAAATAGATCTATCCTAGTCTCCCTTTATTTATTTATCAGTACAATTACAACACAAATATAAAAAGGCAACAGTAAAAATAAAAATATGGTTTTCTGCCTGCATGGTCTTCTGTGATAAGCCGAAGGACAGAAAGAGGGAGTAGTGACCTTCCTCCCATATTTAGTCATACCAGGGGTTGTAACACAAATACATACCTATTTCCCTGGCTCAACTGATAAGGAAGAGAACCCATGGCTTAGTGGTTAAGAGTCCTGCCTAAGATATATACAGCCCGGGTTCTAATCCCAGTAAGGGTATGGCTAGCTGATGAGAGCTAATTAGCTCGGAATAGATCTATCCTAGTCTCCCTTAATTTATTTATCAGTACAATTACAACACAAATATATATATATATATATATATATATATATATATATATATATATATATATATATATATATATATATATATATATATATATATATATATATATATATATATATATATATATATATATATATATATATATAGTTAAGTATATCCCTTGTCATTTCATTGTTATTATTATAATTGTTATTTATTAATGGAAATTCATTCGCTAATTATATCAGGTTTCTTCTCTTCAAACCAGCACATGTGTGTACCTTATCATTATCAATTATTTATTTAACATATCACTCTAAAGATTACTAAATTACTAATCACTAATCATATTGTAGAAGTGTGTCGATTGGTTATAAATAACTTTCATGCATCTCTTCCACAGTCATTGCTTATAATTCAAATCACATTATGTATTTTAAATAAAAAATCTTTATATACCTTACTATCGCTTCTCATTTGACTGTGATTGTTTTAACATCCTTTTACATGAAATAGTCCAAAATTAAAAAACACAAGCATAGTAGCATTTCATTATTTCTAATATCATCAAATAACATTACCCCTTTATAGCATGTTCTAAGTAAAAATTAATTATGTTTGATAACAAGGTTTCTGATCCTCCTTTCCAAATCACTGTTTACAATTTATACCTTGTCATTTCATTGTTATAGATATTATTTATTAACAAAAATTCATTCTCTAATTATATCAAATTTCCTCTCATCAAACCAACACATGTATGTACCTTATTATCCTTATCAATTATTTATTTAACATAGCACTCTAGAAATTACTAAATTACTAATCACTAATTACTAAAATCAACTAATTTTTTATTATCAATTTTCATATATCAGCCTGTATCCTTCCAGTAATAATACAGTCTTATTTCTTTTGTCATTTGTGGAATTGATCTTCTATTTATTTCCTTAATAAAATTTTTGTGGACTTCTCTCCGCAGCTTATTGCTTGTAGCATCACTTAAGTAATCTTGATGCCCTCCATCTGCTATTTTAATCAGGTTATCTTTGGTTGTCAATCTTGCTTCTGAGAAGTTCTCTCTCCTTAAATCCATTGTTTTTCATCTTTTTTCTTCTTCCATGCCTTGAAATCCGGGGTATAGTTCCTGTCGATTTAATTCCCTTTTCCATACTCCCCTTTTCCCACTTTCAACTACGTTCACTCCACTGGTAAAGTAATCAGTTGTCTTGTCTTTATAATCATTTCCCCTTCAATTTTTGGGACTCTGACCCTATCATTTTTTGCTGTTATAAATTCTATTTTTTCCATCTTCTTCTCAATTCTCTCTGTTATTTCTAATAATTTTTGAATTCCAGCCAAATGTTTTGCAAAGTTATTGTTTCTTTTGAATGTTGTGCCATTTTGACAGGCTAGTAGATACTGCCACTCTGGCTTTCAAGGCTTCTTATATTAAATTAGCTTAAACACAAGTTCATTTATAATCTTCAAAAATGAAGGCTCTGTTTCTTTTCCTCTCCCACTGCCAGTAAGACTCTCAAAGTGCACCTGTAAAAACAATTTGTGCCCTTGCTTCTTATCACTTTCTATAAACAAGTTGCCGAGCCTCGAGATACAAAGTCAGTGAGATCAAAAGGAAAAGGAAAAGTGCATTGTTTCAAAAACTCAAACCTCTAGCCTCCAACTGGCAGTATTGCTTCCCACTTTCTAATGTTATTTCAAACTTAAAAGAAACAGAGTTCTCAAATAGAATTAATAGCAAGTAATAAAAGTCCTTGTTGAAATAAGACTTTAATCCATAGGTTAAAATATAAAAATAAAAAAAATAGAAAAACTGATTCGTTCTTTTTTTTAAAAAAAGTTGCGAGCACTTCAATCCACAAAGTAAAATTAAACACACTATTCAAAGCAATCCAATATAGGTTAATTTCGCTGCTTATTTTCTTCTGCTTTCAGATTTAATTTAACTTAAATTTTTTTTGGGGGGGGCAGTCTTTTCCAAAGCAATAAAGTTTCTCACCAGATGGACACACTTTCTCTTTCTGCTTCCCTTCCGGAGCCATCCCAACTTCATCAGCCTGGGGCTGGACTTTTGTTGCCGGCTTGAAGAACTTCTCTTGGATCGATCAGGGACTTTGCAGTGTCCCTGAGATCAGCAAGACGTATTCTTCCTGTTCACCATCTCTACGGGGTGGTTTATGTCCGATTGGACCACCCAGCGGCAAAAGTATCGGCAGCGGTCTCGGAGCATCGAGACCGCATGTCCGTATTGTCGCGACGTTGGCTCCTCCTTTTCCTCCATAAATCACTTTTTTCAGTGCCGTTGTAACTTTGGTCACTAAATGAACTGATGTAAGTCGAAGACTACCTATAGTAACTTTATTGTACAAAAATGGGTTTCTCCCAAATGGCAAGAGATATTGGACTGCACTATTTCTGGAAGGATACAGGATGATGAAATGAAATGTCACAATAAAATTTAGTTAAATTTATTTACATTTTGAGTACTATGTATAAGACAAATAATGACAATAAAGCATTTATATATACTAGATTGATAATATGGAATTTTATACAAACTGTATGTGAGGATGATGGAGATGATGTTGAAAACCCTTTTTATAATATAGACTTATTTCAAATTTAATATGTTTCACATAAAAAGGATGTAATCATAGCTATGCTTAATGGATGTTTAACAATTATAACAATTTGTATACATGTATATTATATTGATGATACTAATAATCGAAAAAACATGGAATTGAAAATTATTAGAGAATGTTATCAATGCTAAAATAATAGAATGATTTAGAATAGGATATAAAAAAATTCTTTATTATTGGATATATTGAAGATGATATAATGAATCATTATAATATAAATGGATACATATTTAGAATACCTTGTTTAAAATGGAGAAACAATAGTGATAATCAAACAAATGAAGTATAATAATAATGTATACAAAGATACTTGATTGACAATATGTGAATTTTGATAAAGCTCAAGTGATGACTATGGAAAGGACGCAGAAAGACCTTGTAACCAATCGACACACTGTATGCAGTTGAAGAGGTTTTTATATTATATGTTTTGTGTGTTTGTGTTTGTGTTTGTTTGAAAATAATTTTTTAATTTACAAAATGGGTTTCTCTCTCTGGCTTCTTAGACATTAACATGCCAAGGTGTCACCTTTTACTTGGTACCTAGGATAGAATAGTGACTCAAAAGGTTTTCCTCCCACCTAGTGCCCAATAATGTCTTGCTGAACAGATGGAAATGGTCTTGTTTTATACTGAGGAATCTCATAATGATGGCTTGGAAGAGTTCAATATTCATGCCAGCACTGCCATGTTCAGAGTAACATCACGTTATCTAGGAGAACCATGATCATCTCCTAGATAGTTACTTCCAACATATATCATAAGATGTATAATAGCATGGATTTTATTTTGGTCCATTCAAGATCACGGTGGTCTTAAGGAGGAGGATTTTGACAAATGGTGCCCATGGAGAAGGAGCTTGTGGGATAGACTACAATGAACTGGCAGTTTCCTAGGAAAGAGGGACCACATTCCAAAAGGGGGAGTGGCAGACAAGAGGTAGCACATTTGGGATCCCGATAGTACACAAAGGAAGAGTGTAAGGACAGGCACTCCCTAGAATCTTCATCCTTTGGGATGAGAGTAGTAATGGTTTAGTCTGCCAAGATTCCGTCTATTGTGTGTAAGAATAAAAAAATTACCTGGACAATTACTACAATAATTTTCAAATATTCTCGGCCACTTTGGATTGAAACAGATTTTTTTAGTTCCGTTTGAATCAGAATGTAGGCCTCCATTTGCTACTGAACTGCCTTGGTTGCCTGTGAAATGATATTTGCTGGGAAAGAAACATGAGGAGAGTAAAGCTACTGATTTTCCTGGACTTCTCACCAGCTTTCAGCTAAATATCAACAATATTTAGCCTGTTCTGGAAGGGATTGTACTTTGCACAAATAATTCAAACTGCAGATCGGTAGTGCTTCTATATTCCCCTCTGGCACTACAGATAAATGTTGTTTGTGGCATGAAGCTTCTTCTATTTGTCTAAGGTGGTCTGATAGCTACAATCCTACCTGGATAAAAGTAACCAGTACATGTAAAAATGATACAGGAGTACTGGTAGGGAACCAGTTGAATATGAACAAAAAGTGATGCAGCGCCGACAATGGCCAATGCAATCTTGGGCTGCATTAACAGAGCATTGCCTCCAGATCAAAGGATGCAATCATTTCATTATGCTTTGCTTTAATTAGACTGCACACTTCTGGCAAAGGATAATGGAGAAGGTACCTTGGTTCAGATGTAAGCTACCCAGACCACATTGTCATCAGAAATCTAAGCCCTGTGGCAAGCATTATAAAGCCAGCCAACTTGCAAAACTAAACATAAGGTGAGATATGATAACCATCTGCAGATATACTGAAAAGGCTGTCACACACAAGAGGGCAGCCCTGTACTCTGCTGAAAATAACAGCAAGACAAGGACCATTGTGCTGAAATTAAAATACATTCATACTAAATATAAAAACAAATTTCTGGTGAAAAGAAGCATTCTGCAGTGGAATATTCTCCCTAGAACAGTGGTGGACTTCTCCCCACAAGAGATTTTCAATTCACCTGGAGACTTAGTAGATTCTTACCCATAGCAAAGAGCTGGCTTAGATCAGAGGTGGGTTTCTGCTGGTGTGGCCCGGATAGGGCAAACCAGTAGTGGCGGTGGCGGTGGGAGGCTCCATCCACCTGCCAGGATGCTTCTGCACATGCGCAGAAGTGCCCCGGTAGTAAAAAATATGGAAATCCATCACTGACTTAGATGACTTGGAAACCTTCCAATTCTTTCCCAACTCCAAGTTCTGAACCTACTTCAAGATGTTAGTATTAATCATAATTAATACTAGGACCTAGTGTTATTTTGGTCCATTCAAGATCACAGTGGTTTTAAGGAGGAGGATTTTGACAAATGGTGCCCATGGAGGAGGAGCTCGTGGGATAGGACTGCCGTATGTGACCAGAATGCCTCTTGCCTTATGCATCCATTTGTACACTAAAGTCCTTTTTAGAGCCTTAGATTGTCTTCCCATGCTGAAGTGCAAAGAGTAGGAACCCAGAGGTGAGTATCCTTAGTTAAAGTCCACCCCCCCCCCCATTATTTATACCATCTAGTACAAATAATGTCGTCTAGTGATTATATGAGTTTGTGCAACAGAAATCTGGTAACCCTAACCGGAATTAATATTTGACATTTGCTATTAGTTTGGGTGTGACACTAATAGCGTACCCTGTATATTTTACACATGTCCCAAGCTATGATGTACTTTGTATTGGTTTTGTATGTTGTACAAAGACAGCTGTTTATAAACTATGGTTTATGGTTTATGAAAACCCAGCTAATTGTGATTTATTCATTAAGCGTCAATTAAAGAAAGCACGTCTTGGAATAATATAAGGGACAAGTGGAAAATGTTCATTCTCCATTTGAAAAAAACAGTTTCATTTCATTCTGAGTGCTGCGTATCTTTCATTCTCAGCTGCTAGGATGACAAAACCAAAGCAATGTGGATGGAAATGAAAGGATTTCAATAACCGTGAAATACTGTCTGACATAAGAACCAAGAGAAAGCCATCATTCTCAGGGTTTACATGGCTACTGACTCTCAACACTCTGAGGCTGACTCAGTATAAACCCATGCATTAAAAAAAGCACCTTTAACAACCAGTCATGTTTTGGGAGTAGAAAGAATTACATTGCCAATCTAAAAGGACACGTACATTAAAACCTTTGATGTACATTTTCATCCAAAGCTAGGCACTTCGTCAGAATTACAGCCCGCAACAGGTACAGGAATCATACTAGGGAATCAGTCCCAGAGATCTGAAAATATCCAATTTTCAGTTTTGCTGTTAACCTAACATGACATTTGAAAAAAAAAACCAAATTTAAATAAGGAAATTCACATCCCTATAAATCAATAGGATAAAAAGACAGGCATTGAAAACCCTCTGCAATGCGCCTGCTCATACAACCGTTTGTTTCTCTGAAGTTAACAGTTAAGTCAGGGGTGTCCAAACTTGGCAAATTTCAGAGTTGTGGACTTCAACTCCCAGAATTCCCCAGCCAGCTCTGTTGAAGTCCACAACTCTTAAAGTTGCCAAGTTTGGACACCCCTGAGTTAAGTAAAGGTTGAGGTAGGCACTTGCACCAGGACTCTCAAGCTGCCAACTTATTAAGAAAACAGCTATATGATGTCTGGAAAGCTCTGCTGGCTGGGGAATTCTGGGAGTTGAAGTCCACAACTCTTAAAGTTGCCAAGTTTGGACACCCCTGAGTTAAGTAAAGGTTGAGGTAGGCACTTGCACCAGGACTGACAAGCTGCCAACCTATTAAGAAAACAGCTATATGATGTCTGGAAAGTCATGGAACTGAGTATGACCTCTAGTGATGCTTTCCTCTGATTGTATTCTATCACATCCACTCATGTTTGGGAACTATATATAAAATCCCAGTGACTTCATTCAAAACCCAGCCTTTCTACCAGATAAACAACAAATGCAATGTCTTACAATAAGATATTTTCTGTTAATAAGAATAGTGTGTTTTTATAGTGTGTGCCACCTCATGGGCATTAATCATACATGTGGTAAGGAAGAAAGGGAACTCAGCAGTGGTGGCTTCCGGCTTCTTTTACTGCTGGTTCGTTCAGGGATGTGCTTTGCGTGTGCTTCATGCATGCATGTGCTTGATGCGTTGTACACACACATGCACAGAAGCAAAAAACAAGATTGTGGCACCTATGATGGCGCTGCCGATAGAACCGACATGTCCGGCCGAGTTACTACCTACTCAGCTGAACCTGTCCAAACCGGTAGGAATCCACCTCTGGAACTTAAGACATAAAGCAAGTTGTGTAGAAAAAAACCACAGGGTCAGTCACAAAGGACACAAATGTCTACACACCAACAAAGTATGAGGAATAAACTGGATGAACTAGAAATCCAAGAACACGAGGGAAGATATGGTATTGTTGCCATTACAGAAACTTTGTGGAATGAATGGAATATACAGCTAGTGGGATTTAAATTGTCTGAAAGAAACAAACCTAGTAAAGGAAGAGTTCGAGTTGTAATATGTATGTATGTATGTATGTATGTATGTATGTATGTATGTATGTATGTAATAACTACATTTTTCCAGAAATAAGCAGAATAATGATGAAAACTGTTGAATGCATTTGGGTCAATATAAAAGGGGGGAAAAGAATGACATTGCCATAGGTGTATACTATAGGTCACCCAACCAAACAGAGGAAATATATGAATTTTTTTGCTAGTCAGTTAACTAAAGTATTGGAGGAAGACACCACAATAGTAATGGGGGAGTTTAATTACTCTGACATCAACAGGGAGAAAAACTCTGCATTTAGAGGAAGATCAAACAAATTCCTGACAAATCTAGCATACAACTTCATCTCTCAAAAAAGTAAATAAAGGAACTAGAGGGCCAGCTATTCTGGGCTTAATTCTTACTAACAGAGATGAAATGATAGAAGGCATTGAAGTTACAGGAACCCTGAAGGGGAGTGACCATGCATTATATTGTCATTCAACAGTATGCAAGCACAAGCAATAGAGTAAAGTCAAAGAGTATAGAGTCTCTTAAACTAGACTTTGAGAGAGCTAATTTCAATAAACTTAGCAAGAGCTTGGAAAGGATTCCATAGATAAGAATCCTCAAGGGCAAAACAATCAAAGAAGCTTGGGAAACTTTAAAAAGTGAGATTATAAAAAAAAGCCCAATGTAGCATAAATCCAGTGAAGAGGAAAAATAAAGACATCTCAGAAGAAACCAGCATGGATGCACAAAGCTCTCTGATAAACTGAAAGACAAAAAGGACACGTATAAAAAGTGGAAACAGGGGCACATAACTAAGGCAGAATATCAGTAACTAGCCCAAACCTGCAAAAAGTCAGGAAAGCTAAGGCTCAAAATGAACTAAGGCTTGCAACAAAGTCAAAAATAACAAAGAAAGCTTCTTTCAACATGTAAAAAACAAGAAAAAAGTCAAGGAAATGATTGATACATAAATGGGAGAATATGGCAAGAAGGTGAGCAGCAGGAACAAAGGAGAACTTTTAAACATGTTTTTTGCAACTGTCTTTACACAAAAGGAAAAAAGTCTGACCTATAAAACAACAACATAAAATGCAAAGTAGGAATGCAAGTCAAAATAAGCAAGAAAATGGTGATACCTATTCACGAAGAGTTAAAATCACCAGGACCAGATGGATTATACCCCAAGGTTCTGAAAGAACTGGCAGAACCACTGAACTATATCTTTCAAAGATTCCGGAGCAGTGGGGAACTAACAGATACTCTGGAAAAGGACTCATATAGTTCCCATCTTCAACAAAAGAAAAAAATGGATCCAGGAAATTACAGACTTATCAGTCTGGCATCAATTCTGGGAAGATTCTGGAAAAGATAATCAAGCAACAAATCTGAAAACACCTAGAGGCAAACAAAGTCATAATGAGAAGCCAGCATGGATTTGTCAAAAACAGATAATGCCAGACAAATCTTATTGCATGTAACAATGTTAATAAAATTAGTGGACCAAAGAAATGCTGTGCAATTTACTTGGACTTCAATAAGGCATTTGATAAAATAGACCACAACCTACTGCTTAATAGAAAATGTGGGTTAGATAGCATCACCAGCAAATGAATTCATAACTGGCTGACCAACTGCACTCAATGCATAGTCCTTAATGGAACTGCATTTACATAGAGGGATGTATACAATAGGGTACCTCAAGGTTCTATCTTTAGGCAAGGGGATAGAAGATTTGCAGATGATACCAAGCTGGCAGGAATAGCCAAGACCTCAGAAGACAGGCTCAAGATACCGAAGGATCTCAACATTGGCCCCATCTAACAAAAAGCACAAAAAAGCACAAAAAAACCAAATGCTTAGTTACAGAATAGGTGGTACCTGGCTCAATAGTGTTAAGCGCAAGAGGGATCTTAAGAGTCTTACTGGATAACCACTGCAATGTGCTGCAGCTGCCAAAAAAGCCAACACAGTCCTAGGCTGCATTAATAGAGGGATAGAATTAAGATCATGTGAAGTGTTAGTACCACTTTATAATACCCTGGTAAGACCATACTTGGAATATTGTATCCAGTTTTGGTTGCCATGATACAAAAAAGATATTGAGACTCTAGAAGAAGTGAAGAGGAGGGCAACAAAGATTAGTAGGGTACTAAAGTTAAAACATATGAAAAATGGTTGCAGGAATTGAGTATGTCTAGTTTAATGAAAAGGACTAGGAGAGGTATTAAAGCAGTGTTCCGATATCTAAGGGGCTGTGGAGATTTTTAAGAAGAGATTGGACAATCTGAAATGGTATAGCATTTTCTGCTTGAGTAGGGGTTGGACTGGAAGATCTCCAAAGTCCCTTCCAACTCTGTATTCTGTTAAGAATCCGCCTCTCCATTTCTTCCCAGAGTGAAGTGGTCTTTCAAACTTTCTGAATTTTTCTTGTCCCCCCCCAAATTTCCTGAAACCTAGTAACACACAAACACACACAAATGCAGGCACACAGAGAGACCATACAAATACACACCATAGACAGTGATTTTGGACACTCTATTTTAAGCCCACAAAATGAAGTTATTTTCCCTGGGCTTGGTTAGAAGGAAGGTGGATTCACTGAGACACTTAAGGCAAAGGATGTTTATATTTTGCTCATCAAAATCTGAAAAACAGCAGGCCAGAAATAATAGTGAAAACACGAGATCACTGTGCTTCGGTCCCAAGAAATATATCCACCTGTTTTAATTAGAGCAACCTGATTAAACCAGGTATCTTTGTATGCCAAACATGTAAATGTTCTTTCTCTTCTGTGTCCCTTTAACTTCATTTCTTCTTTACCAAGACAGCTTCTCATTCAAATGAATGGGAATAAGACTTCTGTTTTTCCACTTGCCCTTTTTTCTCTTTCATAGTAATTAAATCTTAAGGTTCAGTGAGAAAAAGGATTCCCTAAACGTTTGAAATATTTGAAAGGTAAGTCAGTATTCTCAAAGATCTCAGCTCAATGGCAATTTCACAGATTCTTACACTCTAGTGATTCTCAAGACCACCACAGGATCATCTGGAAACTTTCTCAACTAGAGATTAAAACTTTGGTTGCAAACTAGGAAACATCCATTGCAGACAGGATACGTAAGTGTCTACAAAACAGTTTTAGCTCTGGATCCAAGCAGAGATTAATATTGAAGTGACACATGACACTGGAAATTTCACTCCATGTTTTAGAAGATGCTGGAATGTAAATCAGCTTTATCATGAATGGTGGTCTTGACCTTGGATCCAGGATTACAAGCAGAATGCGACATATAAAATCTTTCCGATGCATAATATAAACCAGTGATGGCTAACCTTTTTGTCGTCATGTGCCAAAAATGCACTCACACACCCATAATGCAATGCACGCACGACCCTCCCCCGTGCGGCCCACCTCCCTATGCATGGGCACGTGACCCCTCACGCACGCATGTGCAACCCTCCCACACCCCATTTTGGGCCTAGTAGGTCTCCCTGTAGCCTCCTGGAAGCAAAAATGGGCCATGGGGGTGGCTCCAGCACATGCATTCTCCCACATGCGCCCCACGCCCTGTGCATGTGTGGCAGAGACCTGGAAATCAGCTGGCCGGCGGGAGATGCATACGCAGTGGAACTGAGCTGGGTGACGGCTTGCATAGCTGCAGAGAGGGCATGCCATAGGTTCACCATCACGGATATAAACTAAATATGGATGTTTTAACAATTATTTCAAATGTGCTGCTGTTTGCACCATATAGGATAATGAAGATGTTCATTCTTAATCTTTCTGTAGCAGCAAAGATGGCTCATGACTGAAAATGAGAACCACGCCTGCAAGAGAGCTGGCTTTTGAAATTTCTTAGAACTGCATGTATAGATACATAAACCAATTTAGCTCCTCAAATAGAAAGACACGGAGGCCATGTGACTTTTCAAGAAATAATAACCATTCATGTTTTTGATGGAACCAGCATTGTACTCCAAGAGGCAGAATGTTTCATTTCGCTCCCCCCCCCCAGTGTAATTAAAAAACAGCAGCACTTCCAATTCTTTCTGCAGTCATATAGCTGGACTGACTGTGCAGAACAAACGGAAGTGATAATTGGCTGTAAATTAACATACATGTTTAGCAGCTGCAGGAGAGGAAGGCTGTTTTTACTAAGATACCTCGAGTACTGTAGGCTGTCTTCTCCATTATAAAAACTGGCAAAATGCCAAGACTGTCCCAGGGGGTCTTAGTGTGGGTGCCACAAATTATGGCTTGTCATTCTTGCGGGTGGCCTTCTCTCTGATGGTGCTTGATCTCAAGAATTTCATCTTCTCTGACATTCAGTGCAATGTTTCTCAACCTCAGCAACATTAGGATGTGTGAACTTCAACTTTCAGAATTCCCAAACCAGCATGAAGTCCACACATCTTAAAGTTGCTAAGATTGAAAAAAAAAAATGAACCAGCAAATACCTGAGCCAAATACTTTTAAATTCTTTTTCCCACTTTCTTTTTTATTGCATACATATCACACATGTGTGCTAGCCGTTCCTGACTCTAGGGGGCAGTGCTCATCTCTGTTTCAAAGCCGAAGAGCCAGCGCTGTCCAAAGACGTCTCCGTGGTCATGTGGCCAGCATGACTAGATGCTGAAGGCGCATGGAACGCTGTTACCTTCCCACCAAAGTGGTCCCTATTTTTCTACTTGTATTTTTTGCGTGCTTCTGAACGGCTAGGTTGGCAGAAGCTGGGACAAGTAACGGGAGCTCATTCCGCTAGGTGGCACTAGGGATTCGAACTGCTGAACTGTTGACCTTTCTGATCGACAAGCTCAGCATCTTATCCACTGAGCTACCACGTCCCATATGCTTTAGCATATAGAAAGAGGGAAAGATATAAAAAAATAAAAAAAATCTAAAAAGGGGAGGAAAAAAAGACAAAAGTGTGTACATATGTAACTATTTTGCCATTTTAATAGAAGTTATGGTTTGTTACTCAGACAACAAGATTTATACACTGGATTTGGCATTTTTGTCCAACTATCAAGTCATTCCCAGGAACCTGGAATAGGCAAATATTACTTGATGG
This sequence comes from Natrix helvetica, assembly GCF_964273705.1. Lineage (NCBI taxonomy): Eukaryota > Metazoa > Chordata > Lepidosauria > Squamata > Natricidae > Natrix > Natrix helvetica. Next base: position 209,871,980 of record NC_138552.1, on the reverse strand, counting down.
TGTTTTAAGTTATCATTGCAGGATGTAAGCTGTTTCAAGCCAAGCTGCCTTTTGCAATTGACTGATGGTTATGGTGGTTTGGAATTGCAGCCAAGGCATCTATTACCAGTATTATTATTTGCTACAATCATGATTGGTAAATCCATAGTTCCATGCGTACTATAAAAGTCCAAATTTCTGGTATGTCATTCAAATCACACTCATATTATTAAATCACTCTTCATAAAAGCTTAATAGCAAACATTTGGATAGTAAACAAAAATAGAATTCTTTTAAAACAGTCTCTGCGTTGTCCCATAAACATCTGTAAAATGTTTTACTAGTCACTTTTTTATCATAGGAAATCAAGGTGATCAAGGTAGATTATGTTCAGAGATCTTCAGATGGACAGAACTTCATGTCCGATGTGGAACGCAGTGTCACTTCTTTCAGATATTGAAACCACATCTTCATGTAAGTGATGCCCATGCTCTGAATTACACAGATTAAAGATTTTTTCCCATTCCCTCCGTGGATATAGAAAAGTTCTGATCCCTTTGGAACAAAGGCAGAAGCTGGGTACCAGAAATAGGAAAATAAAAGAACTAGGTTATTCTTCTCAGCCTGTGATTAAAGGTTGCAATCTATCAGAAACTGGAAAAACTAGAAAAGCAAGCAAGGTATTTTTCTTTCATGAATCTGTTTTTCTCTAAGGGACTTGTAAATACATCTAGCCAGGAAACTACATTAGAAGTTTGATCTTTATTTTTCTGTTTAATGCTAGTTAAAGCTCACAGTTTCTTGTCTCTATTTCTCTGTATAAGGTAGGTATCTTAAAGTTCAGCTTTTTTCAGCCTCGCAAGATAGACTAGACAGGAAACATCGCCATAATTCTGCTTTATTGTAAGGTTACATTAACAGACTCTTGCAAATCTGAAAGTACTTCTTCCCCCCGCCTCGTTCCCTTTACTACCCAAGAAACTGGGGGCTGATAGCCTCTCCTGATCTGCTTGCTCCATCCATGTTCCTGCTGTGGGCTAAGTTGACTTTTGGTTTGACCATTTCTTTGGTTGCATCTTTCTGCCCTGTCTCCCAAGGTCATCGCCACATACTTTTATAGTCTGTTTATATTGCAGAATATGTAAAAGGTAAACGCTTCCTTGTCTAGTCATATCCAATTCTAGGGCATTGTGCTCATCTGTTTTTTGGCCGAGGGAGCCAGGGTTGTCTGAAGACATAGTCATGTTGGTCATATGGCCAACATGGCTAAACGCCAAAGGCACATGGAATCCTGTTACTTTCCTACTGAAGTGGTACCTATTTATTTACTCACATTTGCATGCTAGGTGGGCAGGAGCTAGGGCAAGGAACAGGGGCTCATGCCATTGTGCAGTGCTTGGCTCTCGAACCCAGGCTCTTGGATCACAGCTGACAAGCTCAGCATCTTTAACAGCTGAACCTTTATCAGAACATGTAGGAAGATCTAAACACTGGAATTCTCTATCCTGTCAGTTGACAGGAGTCAACCTAGTGGCAGCTTCTGATCTGTTTGGAACATTACACTGCCTCTGTATTCCCTTCCTTTTGGGATAGAAGGTAGTAAGGAGGTGGATTCCCAAGAGGGTGAGGTATATTCCAGAGGAGTAAGAAGCAATTCAGTTCCAATAAGTGTGAGAAAGAGGGTGAAGGACTTCCAGCGCTGACGTCATAGTGGAGAGGGTAAAGGAACGGCAGCTCCGTTTACTTTGAGTGTTCAGTATAATGTTCAGTTTGGCAAGAATTTGTCTGTAGATGTAAAACAACAAGAACTCAGCTTGGAAGAATCACATGTCATTCTTGGTTTGGGGCCTGATAGCTTCCCTATGCTGTTCATTTTTAATTAAACCTTGATTGTATTTATCTCCTTGGCTACCGATTTATATATCAAAGAGGGTGAAAAATAATTGTATCCTGTAGGCACATGCTACATGGCCAAGAGGTTGCATTACAGAAAGTATTTCCTTCTTAAATCTCTAAAAAGTCAGCACAAATGATGATCTCTCTCTCTCTCTCTCTCTCTCTCACACACACACACTCTAAAGGAAAGTGTCATCTACAAGATATCTGATGTCAGCAGTAACTACCAATCAGCTATTCCAAAGCAGGAAATCAGACTAAGTAGATAGATTTAAAAGGTTTTGGAAAAGCAGTTTAAGATTTCAAGTCTTTCACCCAATGAGTTCAACTTGTTCCTGCTGCAGAAATATACTTTTATAATTCTTTAAAATCTCTAACCATTGCTTGTTAATAGGGTTCTTGAAAATAGCTGACACTCATTTTAACAATATTCTTGAAATGCCTATAAAAATAATACAACATACAAAACATAGTAATGGAAACAGGCAAGAGCTGTTACATAAGCAAGGAGGGCTGAAACATCCCTTAAGTCAGGAAAGCAAGGTAGTAATGGGAAGTACCTCAAGTCAAGCTCCTTCCTGATTCAATGGAAAATAAGAAGGGAGAAGCAAGGTTTTTGTTTCCATGTTATTGTTGTTAGTTGCGAAGTTGTGTCCGACCCATCATAACCCCATGGACAACACTCGTCCAGACCTTCCTGTCCTTTACCATCCTCTAGAGTCCATTTAAGCTCACGCCTACTGCTTCGGTGACTCCATCCAGCCACCTCATTCTGTCGTCCCCTTCTTCTTTTGCCCTCAGTCTTTCCCAGCATTAGGCTCTTTTCCAGTGAGCCCTTTCTTCTCATTTGGTGGCCAAAGTATTTGAATTTCATCTTCAGGATCTGGCCTTATAAAGAGCAGAGTTTGTTTCCATAGCTCAACTCAATGAAGTAGAGCTCTAATCTTCCCTATGGTTTGCTAATCTAGTCTGCTTTGAAGAACTGTCAGTGGATCTCCAAACATTTCTTATTTTATTAAAGGCAGCTGAGGTCTCTTAGATTGGGACTAAAGCTGTGATGCAGGAGGGCTGAAAATCCATAAATCCTCAGCAGATTACTTTCCATTCTGTTGTAATTACCTATAGAGGAGAAACAGAGTGGTGGAACTTGTATGCTTTATCTTCTTGTGGATAGCAGCTCTAAATTGAATGTAATTTGTAGCTGGGGTTTGTACACCCGCAGACCTGATCCAATCAATCTTCCACCAATTTTGTAACTGCTTGTTATGTGTAGTTTGGCCTCTTAACTCTCGAGTAGGATGCTAATATTAAAGTGGTAAAAATTTAAGACCCTTTTAGTCAATAATTTCCTTACCACATCATATCATATAGTAACATTTCTATATACCAGCTTCCGTAACTTGGGGTGGTTTTGCCAATGAATTTCTAAAGTAGCGGTTGCTGACTGTTCATGTTTCCTAAATTTTGATCCAAGAATCATTTTTTAAAATTTACAAAATGTTTTCATTTTACAGTTAGTTACTCAATGTATCAGGTTATCTGCATCTCAAGCAAGTATGGGTAACTCCCTGTTGTGTATATTTCTTTTAATAGTGAATGCACACAAAAAAACGTGGACATTTTGTAACAATCTCTTCCATAAAGAGAACAGAGTGTAAGATATGGGATTTGGCACCACTGCAGTCTCCACCTTTGATTCAGAAAGAATGTACTGCCAGTTGACAAAAATGTCTATTTTCTTACCTGAATGAATTTATCACGCAGTATCATTTCTAACAACTACAAGGGCACAGACCCAGACAATTCTGGAGGGGCAGATTAATCCCCTTGTCAACTCAGGCTAACTGAGATTCTCAACATTCCATCAGTCCAATTCACTATATATACCAGTCCTGAATGTAAAGCCCGAATGGTGTTGTTGGAATTTTATACTCTTTACATCTCCAAGGAATTTCTTAAAGCAATGTCGGTGAATTTGCTTTCTCTCCTCTCTCTCTCTCTCTCTTCTTTTTTGCCAAGATTAATTCTGATATAATTTTTTGCATCTCTGAATTGATCACGAATCCTAACATAATGCACATATGAGAACATGCTTCCAAGTAGAAAAAACCCACAGCTTGCACGGAGGTGATCCTGAGTGATTTTTTTTTTACGCTGATGCAGCATTTACCCTTTCTAGAATCGGTCCAATCCCTCCCCCACCCTCTTAGCAGGCCTTTAACGATTTCTTGAACAAGCCCCTTGCCTTTCAGCCCATCTCAATGACTTCCATTCTGGTGTACAACAGATTTTATCCAGCAAGAAAGCAGCCTTGGAAGCAGCCTATTCTAGAAACCACACTCCCCATCACATACACTGCAAACTGCACACAGACCTGGAAACATTATCAACCAGCAGCCATTATAAACAGCATTCGCAGACACAATTGTAGCAAGGTTGGGGACTTTTTGTCCTCCCGTATAACATTGTGTGTACCCAGGAGAACAGCATCACAGTCAGCAATAAGGGATAGGGGCTGTGTTCATACCACAGAATTGTCCAGGTCGTATAAAAACACGAGGGATTGCTGTTTTCCATGACCATGAAAAGCTTCATGTATTAGTTATGGCTTATTGTCTTATGTGCTTAATTTGACACGCACCCCACAAATGGGCTAATTCAGCAACTGGGCGTTAAATGTGTTGTGCGAACAATGCTGAAGGTAATCAGCCACAGTAATCATCCTGTCTGGTGACTTGTTTGGTTCCCAACCCTTTTCCTAAAAGGTATCCCTATTTTTGTATTGCCCCAATTACCTGTCTGGGGTGGTGGATTCAGGAAAGCCAGCCCAATAATCTGCAAGGACCACAGGTAGTAAGCTAAGCATACTTATTTTTTTTACTTTACACTTTGATTAAAATGGGAAAAAGCGAGCTCTGACCGGTTTAATTGCACTGATTAACACACCTAGGTTATTGCTTTATCCACCTCAATGTGTCTTAGTTCAGAGGAGGCAAGCATAAATAACAATATATTAAAAAACCCCCGACAGCCTCTTTGGGGTACTTGTGCTGAGCCCAAAAAAAAAACCCCATCAACTACGTGTATGCAAAATTGTGCCAGATCTAAATACATGGCAACATTTGATTTGTAGATATTACTTAAACCTTCAGCAAGCGCAGTAGTACCTCTACTACACATATATAAATCTTTGATGAAACGAATAAACGCCTCCTGGAATTGATAAATATAATAACCGGTTAAATTTACACATCAGGAAAGGTAAAAAGACAGAGACTTCATCCTCTGAACATTTCCCCAGAACTCGCCGATTCCTCAGCCTTGCTCTGCTAAGAGCAAACTCGCTGAGCGCCCACACATCTTGCCGTCTAACAACTTTGTGCAAAGCTGCAATTATCTGCGAAGACGGAAAAGGCATTAGATCATAGTCTTCGGCCAGGCTGAACGCAACCCAGCTAAAACCTGGAGAAAGGAGAAAGCTTTGGGAAAGGTGGGGACCCGTTCGCGCTTCTGTACACGTTGTTAAAAAAAACAAACCCGCGTACAGCTTCCAGGATTTTAATTGGTTTGCAATCTCCAAAAGCAAGCTCGTTCTCGACTATTCCACGCCACTGAATGGTTCTACCATCCTCCCTTTATACCCGGGCAGGTGAAGAAGCCCATTCCCGTCCGCCTCTCTCCCCCACCGTCAAACAGGGAGAAATCCAGTCCGGGTTTTCCACGCAGCCGAGATTCTTTTCGCTAGTTTCATTTATTTCCCTGCTGCAACCCGGGGAGTCACATGCAGTCATAGGACCGGTGGATTATTGCACCATTCGCTTACATGCCCCCGAGTGTAGGCGAGCTGCGGGGTTGGGCTGGCAGCTGCGTGACTTCTCCAATCGAGTCTCTCGGGGAGGGCAGGGCAGGGGGGCTTCTCCTCTTAGCATGCGAAGAGGGTGGAAAGGGCCCCGGTTGGTCGGCCTGGGAAGGAGGGACTATTTTTCTCTCCCCGCGTCCTCTCCGAAGCAGCTGCTGGGGACGGGAACGCCAAGGTTGAACAAGGCTCTTCGCCTCTCGCTGCTGTGGGGTGGGGCTATTTTTGCCCCCCTCCTCAAAGTTGACCCCGGACAGGATCATTTCAGACACTACCACTCCCCTTTGGCAAAAGGGCCGAGGAGTTTGGTAGATCGTGGCCCTTTTGAGTCCGCCCCCCCCCCCAGTTTGTGGAAGGACGGTTGTGTTGGGGCAAGGAACATAGTGTATAGTTGCTGCTCCACGCAGAGCCCTGGGGAGGCGGAGGAGGGGCCCGTCTGCTTGCAAGAGCTGCTCGTCTGTTAGCGAGAGGTGGTCCGTAAAATCAAGGTGACGTGACATTCCGGGATAAAAGCTGAAGCCTTGTACTTGCCCTCCTTCCTCCCGGCCTGTTTTTTTTTCTTTCCTTTTTTTTTTAACCCTCCTCCCTTGCATTTCCACTTTAATTGCGATGCAAAGAGGGACCCCTCCATCCCGGTTGAGTTAGGCTGGCCTATATTTTAAAGGAACGCAAGCCAGCCTTCCGATCATTTTCAGGCGGCTGAGCACAGTTTGGGCCGGGGGTGGGTGGGTTTGCATATCCTGGTGGATCTCAAATCCGATCAGCAGAGAGGGCTAGGGAAGGGTGGGTGGAGGGAGGACGCATTTTAACGGGGATCAGGTATAGGGTTTATAGACGCTTGGAATAAAATACGCGTTGATTCAATTCATTTCTTTAATGGCCCGACTTTGAAAGCCGCCCCCTCCTCCAACACCCCCTCCCAACTGCAATTAAGTACAAGCCGCTGGTCGTTAAGAAGCCAAAAGAGAAATGTAGAGGAAGCGAGAGAAAAGCTCTTCGTTGTAAATCGCCGACGTAGCTTCCCAGGTTCTTGTCGTACAACGTCGCCAGCCAGAATACAGTATCCGCATTTAAAGCCTTCAGCCCCCGAAACAGATTGTAGCGGCAAGCAATCTGCCTGCACGAACGCAGATTTTTTTTTTCTTTTTAAATGTATACCACGCAGGAAAATCGCCTTTCCGCTCCGGTTACAGCTGAGTTTGCTGCAAAAAAACCCGAGTACGAAACGGCCCTCGATCGCAAGTTTTGGCTCTGTCAGAAGACGTTTTTCGAGGGACCAGGGTGTGGTGAATGGAAATCAGTTTACTCTGAAAATAGAGGGGGGGGGGGGAGAGAAGGGCCTGAGTAACTCATTAAAAAAAATCTCATCCTTATGTAGTCAAAAGCCTTACTTGATAAGACTGCATTTCCTTACATCAAGGTAAATGCCAGGTGCCCACAGAGCCCGTTGAAATGCTTGTCTAGGTGCATGTGAGGATAAGATGTCAGGCTAGTCTTCCTCACAGGGTTATTGTGATGGTGCAGTTGGACCCTTCTTAAGCGTCTGTTTCTGAAGGGAAAGAAATATGCAAGGCAAGTTTCAAACAAAACCAAGTGGCCAGAAGTAGCATAGGCCAGAAGTCTGGGCTCCTGGGCAAAGTAGATAACTGGTAGAATAGCCTTAATTCAAGAGAGATAATTCTACTGCTACACATCTTAAAAGATATCCAGATGAAAGCTTGTCAAAATAGGAAGCTGTGATGAAGCAAAGGTAACAAAATATACAGGGTCAGTAAAAGGACATCTTCATTAAGTGATTATTGCAAGCATCACAATATAAGTAGCATTTGATTTGATTTTTTTCTTTACTTGTTAAGAAAATAACATTACATGGCTTTACTTTTGAAAAGTAAAATATTTATTGAGTTATTTTTTTAATTTGGGATTAAACTTCATTGAAATTACTGACATTGCCAAATGCATAGAAATTGCAGTATTACTAAAGAATTAGAATTGTTTCTTTTAAGATACACAGAGGGAGGCAAAAAATGTTTTAAATTCATTGGATTTTGCACTGAAATGATTGTCGCTGCAAGCCATATTTATTTATTAGGCCGTATTTACCCAGAACAAGTCCATTTATTCTCAAAAAGTTCATTGCATCTTCAAGTAATAATTGGAGTGTGCAGATCATGATCACTCAAAAGTCACTAACAGGATTATTGTGGAAATAGGTTTTTTTTTAATAGACTAAGTGCAAAATTGAAAGAAATTAAACAGGATTTTGTTCCTGGCTAAAAAGTATGTTGTCATAATTTTTGGCCACAATTCTTGCTCTTACGTAATGAAAGATTTGGCTGATTTATAAAATACCTAGTGCCAGTTCAAAACAAGAAAACAGCATATATTTTTTGAGAGCATTGTCCATATAATGCCTTGTGAAAATTAACCAGTTCAATTCTTGGTAAAGAAAAAAGAGTGGATTGGGGGAAATCCATATCCACCCACCACAATCTTTCACTTTAGCTGGATTTCATACATGTGCCTCAGAGGAGGTATTCAGCAGGTTCTGACCAGTTCTGGAGAACCGGTAGTGGAAATTCTGAGTAGTTCGGAGAACCGGTAAATATCACCTCTGACAGGCCCTACCCCCATCTATTCTCTGCCTCCCAAGGCCCAAGTGATCAGGAGGAAATGGTGATTTTGCAGTATCCTTCCCCTGGAGTGGGGAGGAAATTGAGATTTTGCAGGAGCCTTCCCTTGCCACGCCCACCAAGCCATGCCACATCCACCAAGCCACACCCACAGAACTGGTAGTAAAAAAAAAATTGAATCCCACTATTAATGTGCATCCACATTGTTTACAATCATAAAACAGCAGAAACCATGTAAAAATAACAATAATCCATGGTTACACTAAATATGTTTTTGTCTGTTGCCAAAAGTGTGCACATGCCAGGTAACAGAATAAGATACAGTGATTTTGTCAAAGACTGGTGAAGATTTTCAGCAAGTCTGAAAAATCCCCATTGCCTCTATTCTGATTCAGGTAATTCCAATTACTTGACTGGAGATACCTATGGGAAGTGTCAAAGAGAGAAAAGTGCTACTTTAATGCTGGTGCAATTACAGGATGACCAAAGCTGGATGGCTCATGGGCTGAAGAATAGGGGAAAGCAATGTCTTGGTATACAGAAGCAAAAATAAATTTAAAAATTGCCAGAGCATATTTGTGTCTTGGTTAGATGCATCACAGAATCCCCCAGTGACAGCAAGCAGAAAAAAACCACCCAATAACCAAAGGCAGAAAGAAAAGATTGAGCATTGGCCAGCCCACAGGAGGACTAGATGCAGTGCAAGCTTGAAAATGAAGAGATGAAAAATAGGAATGTTGATAAAAGTAAAAATAGGAATTTTCTTATCCACAAGATAATCAAATCAACCAGCATCATTATTTCTTGTTTACACCTCCCTCAGTTAACTCTCTTGTTTGTAAGATATAAACCAGAAGTCAGTGATTTCCCCCTTACTCATTTTAAAAAGTCACTCAGAATGTTTTATTTTTGGGGTGGTTGGGAGGGTAGGTTAACTGGAGTGTAAAATATGTTGGAAATAAGAGGGGATATGTTTTTGTGTTTAAAATTACTATGCTGTCCTTCAAAACTGGGAAGGTTTACAAAACATTAACTTCACCATGTAAACATTTTGTGTAATAATAATAGGCAATGAAGACATGATAATGAAAACATAGCCAAAGCAGTTAAATTATAACTAGGCAGCATATAAATGTACATTTAATGTATTAAAAGACCAAGAGAATAAGAATTACGTCAGGGTTCCAAGTAATACCCCTAACGAAAGAAGACTCAGGCTTGAGTTTCCTCAAAGTTCCATTTTATTAGAGATGTCACATTGGCACATCTGGGAAAACCCAAATCTGAAAGCTTCCAGGTTTTCCCCACCCAGTTGAAAGTTCAAGTCCCTGCCCAGCACCTCTATGTCCATCACATGGTCCAATCAGGCCCCTGTCTCAACTGGAGATGATGCCTCCCAGTCACACTACTCCAGGTGCAGGGCAAGATATCCTTGACTGAGAAAGGAATGTTATTTTGACTCTATACCTCCCATACTCCATATAATCCCCTTCCTATTTTCCACAGCATTAAATGGCAGGCCTGAAGCCCCAATGTAAAAGATGGCTTCCAGGCCTGACAAATTACTTTATTACAGTGCAGTTAGGGAAGGCCTTAGAATGGAGTCTCAAGTAGCCAAATGCCACCTAGGAAGGCTGCAGAGTAAGCCTTTTGAAGGTAATGTATGAGCAGACATGCATAATTAATTGATACTGTACAGGGTTGAGCAAGCATCAGCTTCTGGAGAGGGCCCCTTCAGGTATGAGCAGAACCACTGCAAAGCTTTTTTGACCATGCCTAACTTAGATGGCTTTACAGAAGCATGCCATGTTGAACATACAGAACATATACAGAAGTCCTCAACTCCCAGGTTTCCTTTCACTGCTCAGGATAACAATGGTGGCAAAAATATGGAGAAGCTTTCTGCCAAACAAGTCATCCAGATTTTTAATAGCTGTGATAGCTCTTCCTCTAATTCAGGGGTGTCAAACTGGCAGCCTATGGCCCGGATGAGTCACACACAGGCCACGCCTACCGCAGCTCCGCAAATGAGAAAAACATCGTCAAAGTCATGTGATGGCAACGTGACCCAGCGAGTTTGACACCCTTGGCTCTAGTTCTGTGATGGTTAACCTTTTGGGTGCTGAGTTCCCAAAGCGTGAGCACGTGTGAAACCCCAGAATGCAATGCGAGCCTCCACTTGCATGCACCCCTTCCCCCATGCATGCACAGCAGAGACCCGAAGACCAGCTGGCTGGCGGGAGGCCCGCAAGCATGCGTGGTGGAGCTGGGCTGGAGCAATGGCTTGCGTGCCCACAGAGGGCTCTGTGCCACAGGTTCGCCATCATGGCTCTAGTTCATGCCCCTAAAGTGCAAACTCCATAGTCTTATTCAACAAGTGGAAGTTCCCCATTTGCTTTAGTGTGGTAAAACATTCTCATGCTCCTCAAGAATCCTCTAGGGATTCTGGAAGATTCAGATCTAGGATGAAAAGGGCAGGAGTCTCACCAGCTTCCTTGTTGACGTGGCCAGTTTGGTTTGCCAGGGGCCACCATTAGTGTTGTGATTTGCTGTTATTGTTGTAAGACTCACTTCGGTTTAGAAAGTAATCCCTACCTATGTGTGCAATCATATTTGTACATAAGTCATGGGATGTTTCAGGGATGCCGTGGCTCAGTGTCTAAGACGCTGAGCTTGTTGATCAGAAGGTGGACAGTTTAGCGGTTTGAATCCCTAGTGCCACGTAACGGAGTGAACTCCCATTAGTTGTCCCAGCTTTTGCCAACCTAGCAGTTCGAAAGCATGTAAAAAATGCAAGTAGAAAAATAGGAATCACTGGTAACAGTGCTCCATGTACATTCGGCATTGACTCATGCGGGCCACATGACCATGGAGACGTCTTCAGACAGCGCTGGCTCTTCAGCTTTGAAATGGAGATGAACACCTCCCCCTAGAGTCAGGAACGACTAGCACATATGTGCGAGGGGAACCTTTACCTTTACATGGGACGTTGGATGTTTATCCTAAAGCAGGATATTATTGTGAATTATAACAGTGAAAGTCCTAGTTCCTGATGCCATTGCAGAGATCAAGAACCATTATTTCTGGTTAAAGGCCTTTGCGCAGCTATTTCATTGGAATGATGGCACAATTGTGGCCTTGTCTGCAGCAGTGGGGAAATTTCTCAACTGCAGCCCTTGATCTCTGCCCCAAAGCCTCTGGGTGGCAGTGCTGACCAGTTCTGGCCTTGGGATAAATTAGTGGCTCTGAACAGGGTCAACGTGAAGTTGTGCAAGGTTATAATAAAGTTACAAATTCGAGCAAATTAGCCCAGCCTTTGGAGAGACTTCTAATTCAGAAGGGGCACATTCTTCTTTTTCCTGAAATGCATAGAAAAGAAGGGGATCATAAAGTAAAGCCAAACTAAGTTAAAAAAATGTGAATATATTATATATGGTAAAGACGTGTGTGTATAGTTTTTGGGAGAGGGGCAGTATAAAAATATCATGAAACATACCATCATGGACAGCACTACATTTTGTCAACGTTCTCTCAGTGTTGTGATTCTACCTGCTCAAGTTCTGTCTCTCAATCTTTAGACAGAGGCGAGATTCAGATACTGGAGGAATTTAGAAAATACTAAGAGTATCTGATGTTTGATTGAATCAGGGTATGTAAGCAGCTTACAGCAATTAGACATGACCTTGTGAAAACTGCCTTTCCGTGCTTGCTGAGTGGAGATATTCCTGGTGGAATGTGCCCATTTTCCCCCCTGCCATTATTTTCAAGGATGGTTTGTCAGAATAAATAAGTGCACGCAGTATCTGAATGTCTTGTCCAGACATTGCGATACATCGGTGTAGCCAGACAGCCTAGCAGTCTATAAGATTAGGTGGCTTAATATGCCAAACACACATGGGTAAAAAAAAGAGCCTTGTAGCAAGCTTTAACAGAAGCATGTTTTTACTGTTATTGATTTATGTTTCAACTTCCATTAATCCTTCGTAGCCCAAGGAACTATATACATTCATTCAGCTGACAGTTTTGAAAATGCCAGCCTTCTAAAGGTTAATTATACTTTTGCATATTTGTTTGGTGTATCATTTATTTTACAGAAGGGAACTATTGTAATAGTTGCATATATTCTGTGTAAAAAATAAATAAATCAGTGAGCTCTGAATCTCAGACAAGGGTGAAATACTTGGTGGTGTGCATGTTAGAGGCAAAAAACAACAACAACCTAGCTCCATTGTAATCAATGGCTGAAAGAACATGGTGTTCATGGAACATCTCACTGTTCCAAAATAAAGCTTTTGATTAGATCTGCTGTTTTGCCTATGGCAGTCTCTGCAGAGCACCATTTCTCTATACATCATTTTAGCATTAGATGGAATAGAGCTGCCATCCTTTATTATATCACATAAAACAGAAATTCTCTTCTAAATAACCTTTTCTCCTGGCTCACTCTTCTGTTCTTGCCCTACAGAAGAGGCAAAAGGAAAAAAAGGATGCATGCGTGTATATGGGGGAAAAGCCCGAAGGAACCACTTGCAACTGGATGGGCCAAAAGAAGCATTTCGACAATTGCATCTCATCTCACCATGACAAAACAATGCAATCTTTAAGATGGATGTGAAAATGGTCTTGATCCCCGGGAATAGTTTAGAAGGGCTCTGATACACAGTTGCAGAGATATGCATCCATGTAGGCACAGAACAAGATAGTAATGGAAACAGGCAAATAATTCCTCTTTATGGGAACAACTGAACTATTTTAATTCCAGAAGCCCAAACTCCAAGAGGGTTGTAATGTGAAGGGGTGGTGGACTTCACTGTTGAGCCATAATTTCCAGACTCCCATCATTGTTCTGACCCAGCTTCCTTAAGCAAGAAGCAGAGTCTTGGTTCTGGCAAAACCCCTTTTATTTACACGACTGTGAATTCCTTTCATTCACAGTCATCAAGACCTAGCAAGCAGTCTTTCAAAGGAATAGTTATCAACACTAACCTTATCTCGTTTGGAGAGCTGCCAGATAACAAGTTGCTAAGTGCAGGACAAGGCAAAACTTGGCACAGAGTCTCTCATAGTCACAAACAGAACTTTCCACTCTTGAAAGGACCAAATGAACTAATTGTTTACTGCAAAAGCCCATTTGCTTTTCGCTCCTCTTTTGTTTCCTCTGAGGGGGGCCAATCACCTCCCAGGTGTGGCTTTACTCCTAAGTAAACTTTCTTAGTTGTTCTTGTCTTCTGGTAGCTCTGCACATGCACACACTGAGAACAGGCTCCAGCTATTCCTCTGCCTCTCTGCTGTCTAGCTCCCTCTCTGTCTCTGACACAGAGCCCTCATCTGAGCTTTCCTCAGCCCCCAGAACTGGCCCATATTCCTTCCCAACCTCCTCACTGTCCAACTCTGCTGCCAGCTCTGAATCGTTCACAAAAGAAAAAGTAGTTTATAGTAGTCCTCTAGAAGCCAAGCTAAGAGGCAAGAGAGGCATTCACTATTCTGCCATTTGTCTTCTGAGAGTGGCCAATTTATGCTTGTTAACGCTCTTAGCCAATGAATCATAAGTCCTGGTAGTATTGAATAACTGTCAGGAAAAAGAAACCCACTTCCCCCCCCTTTCCTTCGGAAACATGGCTGTGGCCCATAAAAAGCGATTCAGAAACCCAGAATTTTGGTGTCACAGCAACATGCCTATCCCAACAGAAAAGGAACAAAGAGAGGCATTTGTAACATTGCTTTCCACGTTGCTAGATGTTATTATCCCCCCTGGAGTAGAAAGCTGGGCTGTAAATTGAATAAATAAATAATAAAAAAGGAGGTGGAGAATTCATCTCAGCACACAAATCATTTAAATTTCAAAGAATGTCTTCAAAAGTGTGTGTTCACTTGCTTGCAGAAAGCAATAGTGAAGGAAGCAGCCAGTGAGAAGGATCTTTGGGGGATTTCCAGTGAAAGTTCTTCTAAGGATGGCAAGACTAAGAAGAAAATGTAAGGTCTATGTAGGTTGTCATGACAAAAGTTGAATTTTGTCTGAATACAGTGATAGCCAAGGGCTCGCTTTAGTGAAGTATCACATGTTCTATATAACCAACCCAATAAATAATATGGATAGCATTATGGATAACCTGAAGAACTTACGTACACATGCTCCATACACATTTTTACATCATCATCTCAAAGTGGTGAAGATAGCTTTGTGAACATTTAGTTATTTTCATCTATTTGTTAGTTTCACATACAGCTTTACTACCAGGAGCTCAAGGTGATATATGCAGTACTTCCGTTCCTCAATTTCTCCCCACCAAAAACCTCTAAGACAATAGTCCCAAACCTTTGCAGCTTGGTGGCCTGCCTTGGGGTGGGAGGGGAACCGGGCTGCATGAGTGGTGGGCTGGCATGCATGCACACCAATGGTGGGATTCAATTTTTTTTACTACGGGTTCTGTGGGCATGGCTTGGTGGGCGTGGCAAGGAAAGGATACTGTAAAATCTCCATTCCCACCCCACTCCAGGGGAAGGATACTGCAAAATCTCCATTTCCTCCTGATCAGCTGGGACTTGGGAGGCAGAGAATAGATGGGGGCAGGGCCAGTCACAGGTGGTATTTACTGGTTCTCCAAATTACTCAACATTTCTGCTACCAGTTCTCCAGAATACCACCAAATACCACCTCTGATGCACATGCATTTTAACTGCAAGTTGAGCTGCATGCATATATGCCACCCCACTGCTCACATGAATAGAGCTTCAAGCAGGTTCATTTGCACTGACTGGCCTGTGGCCCAGTTGTGAATAGGCTAAGACCCAGTAGTGGGCTGTGGCCCAGGGGTTGAGAAACCCTGTTGTAAGGTATGTCAAGACAGAGAGACCATGATCAGGTAGGGCAGCCATCATATAACTCCAGTATTCCTTTTGTTGAAATAAGTTTTGAGCAAGTTTTACCTTCTCATGTATGTATTTTTAAATCTCACAATATTTAGATAATTGTCCTAATTAAACTGGGCTCCTTGAATAATATCAATTCAGCTGGCCATGACAAAAAAAAATCATCAGCATCTGGATTACTGGATTACATCTGATCGTTGTAGGATTATAACATTACGAATTGACCCCTTGAAAACTTTTTGTAGGAAGCAGAAATAATGAACTTATGATTTATGGCTTTGATAATTAGACAGGACAGATTATAGAAAAAAATGAGGTTATGTTGTAACCATAAAGCAGTGATGGCTAACCTTTTACTAAAGGCGTACCAAAATTGTGAGGCTTTCCTGAAGCCTGGGGAGGGCGAAAACAGCCTACCCCGCCCCCACGGAGGCCCTCCGGAAGGTGGAAATAGATTGTTTCCGAACTTCTGGTTGGCCTGTTGGGCCCATTTTTTGCTCTCTCCAGGCTTCAGGAGAGCCTCCGGAGCCTGGGGAGGAGGGTGAAAAACAGTACCAATGGGCCAACTGGAAATTCGGAAATGAGCTGAGGCCATGCTGGCAAATATGGCTCGGCGTGCGACCTGGGGCACGCGTGCCACAGATTCGCCATCATAGCCATAGAGCAAGAGGTAAATTTATAATTGTATTTATAACTGCTGTAAAGACAATAGGAAAATATTCATTGTATTTTGTTTCTATATTAGTTTCTGTTATTTTTTTAAATTTTCCTTCCTAAAAGTTTTGAGGAATTTCACACACACACACACACACAAATTATATTGTTTGAAAAATGGCCTAAGACATTCTTGTTCTTCGTATGCCATGATTGCATTAGTTCAGGGGGGTCAAACTCCCGTCGTCACCTGACGTATCAGGACTTTTTTCTCATTCGCTAAACCGGGTGTGGCCGTGGCCACTGTGATGCATCCGGCGCATAGGCTGGGAGTTTGACAGTCCTGCATCAGTTTGTTATTGTACCTTTCAGATGATTTTTAAAGCCACTTTTGCCAGCCCCCCCAAAGGTAAAAATGCTAACAATTAATAAAAAAATATTCCGGGTTTCCCTCAGAATTGGAGAATTGAACAGGCCATTTCAGCTCTCTGGCTTTCCTTAAAGACCTTCTGCGAACTTCAGACTTGATCTAGCTGTTGCTGCTTTCATCTTGCCACAACTCTATGGCCATCACCAGATTAGCTTCTTACAGCATCATTCAGCCTTTGCAAATGGTGATCCATCACAAGGGAAGGCAGGGTTTCTATTGCCACAGTGATGACTGGGTGACACTATAAATCCCTGGTGTGGAAACAGCCATTAGAAAATATGGTGCCCTATCGACTTTCCCTCTCCTGAATTCAGTGTCCTTTAATTACTCTTTTTGTAAACTCTCAATTATACATCTGAGTTCTGTAAAATGCATGGCCAATATAAACTCAGACATATATACAGTATTCTATGCTTTCATGTATGTTTGCATGAGCGTTTGGTTTGGGGATGAGCTATAGGATAAAACGAATGGCCTTGGAGAGAGGAAACGGTCAACCCCGTTATCAAAGGCTACATCTCTGCTAATCTGAAAAGCAAGACACAAAAGAGAAATTTCCTTTTATTTCTATACCAACTGAGCTCCATTGTATTTCCATCCTTGGCTCTGTCAGCAGCGATAGCCTTCCCCCCCTCCCACTTTCCAGCATTGATTGTTGACTTCCCCGACACCGTATCACAACCCATTAGTGCTGAAAACTGACAAGCCCAGCTGTAGCAGCGAAATGGCAACTTTAAAAGAAAATGTGTGAGGGACAGACTTAGGAAAGCTTTAGGATAAAAAAATTCCTGTTTTTTTTAAAGCTTAACTCTTAATGGTAAAACTAAGTCAATGCTCTGTTTTTTAAATAAGAAATGTGTGTGTGTGTACACACACACACACACACACACACACTCTCTTCCTATTTACTATATACTGGTATATACACACATACCCCTATATCCATCCATCCATCTGTCTATCTATCCAGATATCTATATAGATATAGATATATGTGCACGCACGCACAGATATCTATATCTATTTATCCTTTATCTATCTATCTATCTATCTATCTATCTATCTATCTATCTATCTATCTATCTATCTATCGTCCGTCCGTCCGTCCATCCATCCATCCATCCATCCATCCATCCATCCATCCATCCATCCATCCATCCATCTATCTATCTATCTATCTATCTATCTATCTATCTATCTATCTATCCCGTTTCCCTGAAAATAAAACCTCTCTGGATAATAAGCCCAATCATGCTTTTGTGCACATGCGCTAAAATAAGCCCTCCTCCCCCAAAATAAGCCCTTCCTTAAAATATTGCAACACAGCAGCAGCCATGAGTTGACCATGCTCATCACCTCTTGCACCTCAAAAATAATAAGACCACTCTGAAAATAAGGCCAAGCATTTATTTTGGGGTGGTGGTCAAAAGAAAATAAGACCCTGTCTTATTTTCAGGGAAACATGTTAATGTATATATTATATAATAAAATATATAACATATATTTGACTTAACCATTAAGTATAATCCCTATGCTTTACACTCCTCCCTGCTTTTGTCTATAATGTACTCTGTGACCAAGGGGTTGTATTAAAATGATGCATTAAGAGGCTCTTGTAAGATGGCTTCAGGATATACTTTGCAACACTGCCACGTCCACCCCCTTCTTCATACATCTCAAATAAATTATTAGCTTTGGGATGTTTCAGAAGGGCTGTCTTTTCTTTGCTGCTTGTTAATTGAGTTAATTTTGTTTTGCTTTGCTTCTTTTTCTTTCTAACATCCATGGAGTTAAATAATGACATATTTACCTATTACCCACCTGTTTACTTATTATGGACAATCCCATAATAATGGACATTTCTTAGCAATTGTACAGATGACCACCCAGGGGACAGCCGCTGAAGTTCCAGGAGGCCCTGTGCATTCTGAGATACAGGTCTTGAACAAGGGCAGGCAGCTTGTCAAAAGCTTAGAGTCAAAATCCCTCACCCAATGTTACTCTAATGGCTGCATGCAATCTTTGCTGTAGAAAAGGCAGAGGGATGCTACAAGCAAACAAATGGAGCCTCTTAGGAAGCTCCCAATTGCTATTAGTTACAAATGGTTATGGGATAGGAACAGCAAGAATAAAAATCACACAAAGGACAGAAACATCTGAAATAGAGATGTCTTATCTTCATTGCTAAAGCAGATGGGTTTATGACTGCCAGAATTATCCTCACCGTAGGCGTTCATGCCTTCCGCTCTCACGTATACAAATTCTGACCAGCTTTATCCGAAGAGAAACAGTGGGCCCCTACTTAATTCTTCTTTTATACTGCTTCGTATGTCCAAACCTATCTCAAGCTTTGATACTAAAATAAATTGGTTGAGATAAAAGGCTTCATCTATGTACGTATATTCTAGGGACGTGGTGGCTCAGTGGCTGAGCTTGTCGATCAGAAGATCAGCAGTTCAGAGGTTTGAATCCCTAGCGCCGTGTAATGGAGTGACCTCCGGTTACTTGTCCAGGCTTCTGCCAACCTAGCAGTTTGAAAGCATGTAAAAATGGGATTAGAAAAATAAGGACCAACTTTGGTGGGTAGGTAACAGTGCTCCGTGTACCTTCGGCGTTTAGTTATGCCGGCCATAGGACCACAGAGACGTCTTCTGACAGTGCTGGCTCTTTGGTTTTAAAATGGAGATGAACACCGCTCCCTAGAGCCGGGAATGACAAACACATAAGTGTGAGGGGAACCTTTACCTTTACCTTATGTATAGTCTGGATTGGGATGCAAAATAAACTATCAAATTAGATACTCAAAGAATGTTACATTTTGAGAAGTTTTCATTTTACTGAAAGGGAAGTGGGGGGGGGGGGAAAGATATGCTTTTATGGAGAGAGAGGAGATGAAAAATCCTACATTGCTTTGCTTAAAAGCTGAATGAGAAGAACAGGATCTATAGAATTCTGCTTTAGTTATCTTTTGCAGCTTGATATTGCAACAGTCAGTTTAAAAACCTTCAACTGGTCCAGAATACAACAGTCCACATGCTGGTGGGTGAAAGCCATTGGTGATGTGGGGCTCTGCCTGAATTTATAGACTTCTGAGGAACAATGCAAAAGCCACAATACAAATGTACCAGCCACAGAGAGCCTATAAAAGCTATCCATGGCTTAGTGCCCATCACCTTGAAGTAGTCCTATTTTAGGGGTGGGTTTCAAAAATTTTTGGAACGTCATCTGTGGGTGTGGCCTGCTTTGTGGGAGTGGCTTGCCAGCCATGTGACTGGGTGGGAGTGGCTTTCCAGCCATGTGACCAGGGTGGGAGTGGCTTGCTGGCCATGTGACCGGGTGGGAGTGGGATGTTAGAAGATCCCAAATGAAGTTAGAAAGGCTGGGTCCCAAACCGAGCTGACTTAACTGGGATAGGGGGAATAGGGGGTAGAGGTTCACCAAGGACCCTCCTCTCCTTTCCCCTCCAGAGATCGCTGCCTTTCCCCCAAAAGCAGAGGGCGTAAGTATATAGAGGGAGCATCTCCCAACTTCTCCCCTTTGTGTGTCACTCTTTCTCTCTCTCTCTTCCTCCTTCCGTTTCTCTCCCCCCCTTTCCTTCCTCCTCCTTTTCCTCTGCACGGTTTCCCCCAGTTTTTCACGCTGAGCCATTGGGGGAGGGCAGAGGCAGAGAGAGAGACAGATTGAAGGGCGAAAGAGATGGGGGCGTCCCATTTTGAGAAGCCTCCCTTCACAAAAGATCGCTGAGAGGAGGAAAGGGAGGATTCCCCACCCCACTCAGCGCTGTTTTTGATGGGAGGCTTTCCCCCCCTCTCAGAGCTATTTCCCTTTGCAGAAGATTGCTGAGAGGAGGAAAGAGAGGATCCCCCACTCCACTCAGCGCTGTTTTCGATGGGAGGCTTTCCCCCCCTCTCAGAGCTGTTTCCCTTCCCAAAAGATTGCTGAGAGGAGGAACAGAAGCATTCCCCATCCCATTCAGCGCTGTTTTCGATGGGAGGCTTCCCCCCCCTCTCAGAGCTGTTTCCCTTCGCAAAAGATCACTGAGAGGAGGAAAGGGAGGATTCCCCACCCCACTCAGCGCTGCTTTCGATGGGAGGCTTTCTCCCCCTCTCAGAGCTGTTTCCCTTCACAAAAGGTCGCTGAGAGGAGGAAAGGGAGGATTCCCCACCCCACTCAGCAGGGGGGGGAAGCGAGCAATGGAGCGGCTTCTGGATGGGTGGGGGCGAGCGAGTGAGTGACAGGGTCGGGGCAGGAACTTACTTCCGGGTTCATTGACCAACAGGTGCGAACCGGCAGGAACCCACCACTGTCCTATTTGTACAGTGCACCCATCCTGAGTAGTGATATTGAGGATTCTTTCTTCTCAAGCAACGTAGAGAGAGAATGTTATATTTTAGTGGGGAAATCTAGAGCACATATCCATTTTGCCTTTTAGAAATGTATTAAAACAGCTGTTCAGAAGGTCCTTTAATTAAGGTGTAATTATCCAGAAGTCTAGCATCTTACTGAGATGGAGTGAATTACCAATAGCTTTCATAGTTTAATATATTCGTTATGTTCTGTTGCACTATTTTGATGTTATAGTTTTTAATAACTTGTGTCTATGGGTCCTTTTGAATGATGTAGTATTAAAGTGCAGCAAATAAATAAATACTGAATCCATCCAGCTGGTCAGTGGTTTAGACTCTATGGAGCATTTGTATACTTCTTGCTCGTGCAAATAGCAATGTCTGATTTTTGCCAATTCTATTGAATACCATTGGTATAATTCTGGTACTATTGTGTTTTGAGATAGTTTAAGAAAGTGTCCTGGTTTTTCAGGAGTGGAGGAGATTACACTGGGTGGGAAGAAATGAGAAGATCTGGTCTGTGAGCAGATCAGCATTTATGATTCTTACCATCCAAATTGAGAGCGAACTCACTGGTACCCAAGAAATTTAAGGTTTCTGGGTCTCCCTGCTTACTGTTTTCCATCTCCCATAGATCAGTAATGATATCCTCTTTTCGTCACTACCGGTTCGGTAGCGGTAGCACACATCTGGGCATGTGCAGAAGATCAGTGATGATGTCTGGGTTGGTGGGCGGAGCCTTGCTCCGCCACCAATACCGGTTCGCCTGAACTGGTGCGAACTGGCAGAATACCACCACTGCCATAGATGTCATAAATATTCCAGAAAGAACAGAAGCACTCTAAGGTAAGTGGTAGAACAGACTTTAAACGACTTGACTCTTGAATTAATTTAAGAAATGGGTTTAAGATAATACAAACAATGATCTCTGGAAGCTTTTGAGAAGAACCTGGTAGCATGTTGCATTTTCCAAATGAAGAGAAGCAGACATAGCCACATTCTTTCCAGCTGAGAATTCTGAAATCCAAATAGGCAAAGAAAAATGGAGGTGCAGGTATAAATAGTTCTCCATTCACCCTCTCTTTGACCTCCTTACCAGTTCTTCCAACACAACTGTCCTCAAAGCCTCCTGAAGAAGGAAAGAGTAGGAATATTTGTCACTACACGAGAAAGCAAAACAATGGAGTCCCCACAATGTCATAGCTGTCCAGAAGCAGGGAGGTCAATATGAATCAGATTATCCAACCCTTTCAGGAACTCAATGTAAGCCTCATCTTTCTTTTAAGTTTCCCAGCCTACCAGAGTAGTTGAAATGAGGAGCATATATCAGGGGTCGTCTGCTATGGGTTTGCCCGGGTTCGGGAGAACCCACAGCTAACATTATGGCCGGTTCGGAGAACCTCCAAATCCCACCCCTGGCTGGCCCTGCCCTCCCCTCCCAGGATTCTCCACGCAGTCCGTTTTGGATGTGAGGTAAGTGCAGGACCTGCATGGAGGCCTGTTTATGTTTTCACCCTCCCAGAGGCTCGAGGAAAGCCTCCGGAGCCTGTGCAAGAGGCCACCTAGGCCACACCCACCATGGCCATGCCACCCAGCAACTGGGCAGAGAACCTGCTGCTGAAATTTTTGAAGACCACCTCTGGCATATAAATATATTGCCACTTGCTACTCCTGGACCATTTCTCCCTTATTGTCTTTCTCTTGCTGTTTTTCCTTTCCTTAATATTCTGGGGCAGAATAGAAGACTCTGTGTCTCCACAAGTCCCCTACAAAGCATTCACGTTGATTTGGCAGCTCAGAGAAGGGAAGAAACAGCCGGCTGTCTTCCCCTGCTGTTTCTTTTCCATACACTGCAAAACAAAGGGCGTCTTTGGAGGCTGCCTGGAGCCCTTGTTGCCAAGGGGCCAGGGACACGTGCATGTGGTGGCAAGTTGGCAACTGGAATTGTTGATGCCTGGGTCTTGGAAAAAGCAACTAGGAGCTCCTGGCTGCTTTCCCAGTTTATCATTTAAGCTGATTCTGGAGGGGAGGGGATGTCCCTTCAGCACTGGGAGGAAGGGTAGCAAGACAACCTTTTAATGTTTTCATAAAAACTGTAGCCCTGGCATTGGAAATAGATTCAGATTAAGCCTAGTGGGCTTTGGCTCCATGTATATACAGTGTGTGACACAAACAGTTGCACTTCCATCCGCCTACTTGGCTCTGTTGCTACAGCAAAATTCTTAAGGAAAAAAAGGAGTTGTGGTTTTTTTTCCTATTGTATTTTTATCCTGCTTTTGCTCCCAAGAGCTCATTTACCAGCAACATGATGCTAAAAGCACCTTTTTAATAAGCAGAATCTTAATCTCACACAAGCAACGTGCTAGATTTTTTAATTCAGAGTGCATTTGTCAGGAATTCAAGCTGTTGTTATTTTCTTAAACATTAATACGAAGTTACAGCCACACGGACCTAACTTACATAATCATTTTTAGTTGATTTCAGACAGGTAAAATCCATCACAAACACCTGTAAAGATCACATTAAGCACCAATTTTCATTTTCAAAAATCCAATTCATCTGTCCATAATCCTTTATAGAATAATGTTTTATATTTATTTATCTATATTCCCAACATCAAAGGTTTAACCCCATACAAATTAACTTGCACTCCAGTATATGTGCCATACTTATCAGTCAATTGAAGTTTTTGATGAAGTTCAGGGTTTATAAACAAAAGTCCATTTCCCTTTTTGTTTCTGCTGAGATAAAATCTTCATCCAAAGTTTTGTAAGCTAAATATTTTATATCTTTTTGCTTATATGTCTTTTTGTAAGCAAATCGTATCCTGTTTTAATTTTTTTCAAATAATGGTTTACTCCATTTATATTCCACAGTATGCATTTGTAATGAACTTGAACATTGGGCACTATCTAATAAAATAAAATTCAATGGTGAAAAGAGTAAGGTTCTACATTTAGGCAAGGAAAACTAAATGCACAGGTACAGTATAGGTGGTACCTTGCTCAATAGTAGTAACTGTGAGAAGGATCTTGGAGTCCTAGTGGACAACCATTTAAAATATGAGCCAGCAGTGTGCAGCAGCTGCCAAAAAAGCCAACACAGTTCTAGGCTGCATAAACAGAGGGATAGAATCAAGATCACGTGAAGTGTTAATGGGGATTTTGCAGTATCCTTCCCCTGGAGTGGGGTGGGAATGGAGATTTTGCAGTATCTTTCCCCTGCCCAACCCACCAAACCCTGCTCTGCCCACCAAGCCCCGCCCACAGAATTGGTAGTAAAATTTTTTGAATCCCATCCCCAACAAAAACCACCCAGTTTTCATTGTGTAACGAAATGACTAAAACAGTCATTCCTTAAATGCCAATTTAATATTAGGCACCTGTGGCAAAGGAAAAAAATTGAAGCCTAGTGGCAAAGAATCCCAATTTGCTAAGATGAAAAAAGCTGTGTATGTTTCCCTACGGATCCTGATGTTTAAAGTCAATTTTACTTCACTGCAATTTATAATTCTGTTATGTAGTTCTAATCAAAATATATTTCAGCAGTAAATATCAAGGTCAATTGGACTTACTCCATAGTAAATTTAGAGTAACAGCACAAATAAAGCTTGCTTTGCTTTAATTTTAATCTTGCTCTTTTGCTCTGTCACAATCATGGTTATATAATTTCTTTTGTGTAGAAAGTTCTGAAACTACACTTTATTTAATTGGATGTGGTTGTGGTTAAAGAATGCAAGGAGCAGCTTTTACCAAGTGAAACCAAGAAAAGGAAGTAAAACTCAAGAGACACATATGCAGGTCCTTTCATACTCCAGTAGAGGTCAGATACCTACATGAAAGCTAATTTATCGCAGCATGATAGATTATAACAGTTCATTTGGAGTTCCATTATATAAATCACTTAAATATGTATTTACATAACATTCCTATTAATTACCACAAAATCTGTAATGATTCTGTCTGAGCTGTTCCAGTTTATCTTGCAAATTTATATTTAAGCAATCCAGTAGTAGGTAATATTTAATCAATGCATTATAACTACCCATTTATCATGCCAAAGTTATGAGCAAACAGCAACATTTGGACTGGATAGAACTTAATGGATTTGCCAAATATACTACATCAATAATACAGGTGTACCTGTCTCTCTCTCTCTCTCTGTGGGTGTGTGCACTGTTTATAAATATATACTATTTCGCATCTTTAAAATGATGTGATGAAAAAGATTAGATCTTTGTAGTTTTGAGGAAGGCCTGAGTTTCTTGGTCAGGTTTTTATCACCAGTTTAAAAAGCCAATTTAAAGGAACTATATATTCTATGCATGGTGAATCCTGCCCCTTTTCCTGTGCATTAATACGGGTAAAGGTTCCACTGGACTATTTTATTGTGCATCTGTTCAGACAGTTATGTCTAACTAAATTCTGGAACAAAAAGAAGAAAATACGCAATCAGAAAGTCAGGTCATAAGAAAGTGCATATTGTAGAGGGAGGAGAAAAACATGTCACCTTGTTCTACACTTTCATGCTTTTTGGTGGGTTCAGTTCTATCACAAACATTTGGGGGATTAATAAATATTCCATTAAATCAAGATGCTAGTTTCTTTGAAAGCACAGAAAAACACAGGAAATGTCCAGGAAAGTGAGAAATAAGTTGTCTACTCAGCTTCAGGGTATTATTATGATCCTGGCATTGGATCATTCATAAGAAGAGAAAATATGACTGCAGGTTAAATGATACAACATATTGAGAACAGGACATTTTGTGATTGTCCTCAATTTGGCTTGAACCCAAAGCATATAATTTCCTGGGTTAAGTGAATATTTCTGGTTTTGTCTTTTGTGAGTATTATATCAGTGCAAAAAAAAAAAAAAAAAACATCAGTGACTCCATAAGATCTTGTTTTTCTTTTTTTAATAGAGGCTTTAAATATTCACCGAGGCACTTCTAATTCCTAAATATAATTAGTAGTCACTTAAGCAAAAAATTTATGGCTTAATAACAATTTATTTAGGATTAAGGAACTACAAAAAAAAAAAAAAACCACCACAGGGGAAAAAAATCCTCCCTTAAAAAAGGAGAGACAGACAGAGAAAGAACACACCATGTCTTATAGTGGATAAGACACTAGATTAGAAACTGGGAGACCATGAGTTCTAGTCCCACCATAGGCTCAAAGCCAACTGGGTGACTTTGGGTCAGTCAGTCTCTCTCAGCCTTAAAAGGAGGCAAGAGCAAACCACTTATGAAATATTGCCAAAGATTTAGTATTGCTGAGCCAGGTATCATTTATTCTATACCTCTGCATTTGATTTTTCTTTCCTAAGTGCAGCACCTTACTTTTTTTTACCTTATTGTATCTTATTGGATATGGCCCAATGCTTAAGTCTGTCAAGATCTTTCTGAATCGTAAATCTATTTTCCAAAGTGTTAGCAATTTCCCCCAGCTTGATGTCATCTGCAAATTTGATGAGCTCATTCTGTCCCCTCATCAAGATTATTTATGAAGATGTTGAAGGCCCAAGACAGAATCTTGAAGTATCCTGCTTCACTCCATGTAGATGCAGTCCCATTGAAGATGGCACTATGTAAAAAATGTATTGACCCAGTCACTACACTGTCCACAAAATATGTTGGTTGTTAAAGGAAAACTACAAATAAAACATATACAAAAGAGGGGGGAAATAGTCCAACCTACCAATTGCAGCACCATGGGAGACAAAGCAAGAATACAGATCAAAATAGACATGAAATTGATAAGAGAACATATAGCTCTTCTAGAGGAGTTCAAATTACTATAGGTAATAGGTTTCCTGCCTAGGCAGGGGGTTGGACTAGAAGACCTCCAAGGTCCCTTCCAACTCTACTATTGTATTGTATTGTATTAATATTTTTTTTCCTTTTTCAAGAAGACAGATGCAAAAAAGGAATTAAGCAATTCTGCTTTCTCCCTGCTGCCTGTTACCTTCTTGCCATTAAGTCCTATTAATGGACCAACCGTTTTCTTTGACTTTGTTTTTTTTCCTTACATATTGAAATAACTTTTTTTTGGGGGGGGGGCATTTGTTACAATAATAATAATAACAATAAATTTGGATTTATTAGCCGCTCCCTTTCCACACAGGACTCGGGGCGGCGTACAATAAGACATATAAAAACATAAAACATATGTACAATCACATAAACATCCAAATACACACATATACAAAGACATACATGCACGTTGGAGGTAACAAATTACATCACATTGGACAGTTAAAAATCACCATTAAAAACCCCATTAATAATAACACAATTTAAAAATTTAAAAGGACTGTCAGGAGGAATAAGAAAAAATTTACGGTTGAGCCAGGCCAGATAATTGAAAGAGGTGGGTCTTCAGTTGTACACGGAAGGAGCGGAGATCGGAAGTAATCCTGATGTCACGGGGGAGGTCATTCCACAGGGCTGGGCCCATCACAGAGAAGGCTCTGCTCCTGGGTGTCGCCCCCCGACACTGTTTAGTGGACCGCACCCGAAGAAGTCCCTCTCTGTGTGAGCGGATTGGTCGTAGGGATGTATGGGGCAGGATGCGATCCTGCATGTAACTAGGTCCTGTGCCATGAAGCGCTTTAAAGATCGTAATCAAAACCTTGAAACGCACTCGGTAGACTACAGGAAGCTAGTGCAGCTCGCGCAGGAGAGGTGTTACAGGGGAGTATCTAGTCCTCCCCATAATCACCCGTGCGGCCGCATTCTGGACCAAATGCAGTCTCTGAGTGCATCTCAAGGGAAGCCCCATGTAGAGAGCATTGCAGTAGTCCAGGCGAGACGTCACCAGCGCGTGGGTGACTGTGCGTAGGGCATCCCGGTCCAATAAGGGGCGCAATTGGCGCATCAGGCGAACCTGATGGAACGCCCCCCTTGCCACGGCTGTTACATGGTCATCCATGGACAGCCGGGCATCCAGGAGGACGCCCAAATTGCGCACCCGTTCCACGGGGGCCAGTTGCTCGCCCCCAATGGCCAGAGATGGAAGCAACTGGTTGAACCGGGAGGCTGGAAGCCATAGCCACTCCGTCTTGGAAGGGTTGAGTTTTAGTCGGTTGCCATCCATCCAGACCCGTACGGCCTCCAGACACCGGGACATCATTTCAACGGCCTCGTTGGGGTGGTTCGGGGTGGAAATGTATAGCTGAGTATCATCAGCATACAGATGATATCCCACCCCAAAACCACGGATGATCTCGCCCAGCGGTTTCATATATGTGTTGAACAGGAGAGGCGAGAGCACCGACCCCTGTGGCACCCCACATGTGAGGGGGCTCAGGGTCGATCTCTGCTCCCCTGCCAACACACGTTGCGTCCGGCCAGAGAGGTAGAAGCCAAACCACCGTAAAACGGTGCCCCTGACTCCCAGCCCCTCTAGCCGGTGCAACAGGATACCATGGTCGATGGTATCGAACGCCGCCGAGAGATCTAATAGGACCAGGATAGAGGAACAACCCCTATCTCTGGCCCTCCAGAGATCATCAACCAACGCGACCAAGGCCGTCTCCGTGCTGTGCCCGGGTCGGAAACCGGACTGGCGCGGGTCTAGATCATCATTCTCCTCCAGGTGACGTGGAAACTGTTGTGCCACCACACTCTCTACAACCTTCGCTAAAAAGGGAAGGTTGGAGACTGGACGATAATTGACTAGATCCGTTGGGTCCAGGGAAGGCTTCTTGAGTAGGGGCCTCACAACCGCCTCTTTCAAGGCGGCCAGCAGAAACCCCTTGCCCAATGAGGCGTTCACTAGGCCCAGGAGCCAGTCGCGTGTAACCTCCCAGGATGCCAGTACAAGCCAGGAGGGACACGGGTCCAATAAACATGTGGTAGGTCGCAAACGTCCACGCAGCCTATCCAAAGTCTTAGTTCATTCTGATCCTTAGCCTTCCTGACTCTGTTTTTACAAGTTCAAGCAATTTATTGATTTTCTGTTCTAATTATATGCCTCTCTTTCCATTTTTGTCCTTTTTATCCATCAGTTTTTCAGAGAGTTCTATGTGCAAACATTTGTTTAGCATGAGAGCTGGTTGTAAGGGAAGATTGATTTTTGACATTATTAACAAATGTGGAAAAATCTGAAAAGTCTTCTGTTCACCATGATGGCATATTAGAAAGCCAAGTTTATTATCCCAGCATGATTTGCACACTAGGAAAATTCTATGGTACCTTTGAGTGCTTTTTCTGAGCTAAACAGAAATGTGAACTAGGAGGCTGAGTGAAATGTGATCTATGAGTCAGAATACATGACAGCAATCTCTCCAATGAAAAAAATGTATATCCACATGTAACATGGAAGAAAAACACTAAGCTGTCTTTTCCAGAAAAGATAAGAAACCAATTTTATAGGTTACCATCTTGTCAGTAGCAATTTGCAACCAGTGTTGTGTGATGGAATTATTTTTTTTAATTTTATTTTTATTTAGAAAACAAAACATTTATTGTCTATCTTGTATCCAACAACTCTGGAATGCTATGGAACAGTAGAAACACTGACAGAGTAGGTCTTTGTGATTAAGAATTGAAGCCTTATTCAGAAGTAAGCTCTGAATAAGTATGTATCAACTTATCCTTATTCCCTAGTTTGTTTTGCATGGACCTCCAACAAACCATCCTATCTGTGCTGATTTAGAAAAAAAACCATTGCATTCATAAGGAGAGTTATAAACTTTCATGTTAATGTTTAATTGACAGATTTGCATCTTTTAAAAAAGTTATTGGAACTTCTTTCTTTGCAAATGAGTCAAATGTTATTAAAAGGTAAAGGTTCTCCTCACACATATGTACTAGTCATTCCTGACACTAAGGTGTGGTGCTCATCTCCATTTCAAAGCCAAAGAGCCAGCACTGCCCGAAGACATCTTCGTGGTCACGTGGCTGGCATGACTAAATGCCAAGGGTACACGGAACGCTGTTACCTTCCAAAGGTGGTTCCTATTTTTCTACTTATTTATTTATTTCTTTAGATTTCTAAACCGCCCCCTCTCCCAAAAAGGGACTCGGACTTGCATTTTAACATGCTTTCGAACTGCTAGGTTGGCAGAAGCAGCAACAAGCAACCGGAGCTCACTCCATTATGCAATGCTAAGGATTTGAACCGCCAAACTGCCGACCTTTCTGATCAACAAGCTCAGCGTCTTAGCCACTGAGCCACTACGTCAAATATTATTAGACAATGGCAAATGTATATGCAAATTGTAAGTCCATCAAGAGCCCAAGACAGTTATTCACTTTCTATGTCTGCTGCTGCACTGGGGTGTTAGATGCTTTATGGTAAAATTTTCTTTCATGTATGATTCTTTTCCTGGAGAGCTTAGGGGAAATTAATCACATCTAAATCATCCCAGAAAATATATAAAACCAGTGATCATAATGCTGCCTTCTTTTTTTAAAAAAAAAATCTAACACCTACTGCTGTCACTTGATAATCTTATGTTACCTATGCACCTTAAGGCTTATAAGAGAAAAATGAAGGAAGAAATTGCCCCTTTGAGAGCTGCTCATAAACGATCTTTGGCTGTCTTTCAGAACATTAGTCTCACTCTTTGTGAACTGCACTTGACACATTGTAAGGTTTAGAGAATTTCTCCATCTCAGACTATTCTACATGGTTATTTGCCAGTAATTTGTATTTAGGAGATAGACTTTGAAAAAAAAATAGTCAATTTTACTCTGGGAGAACTGTATAGAGGGATCTAATCTTCCTACCTTTCCCCATCAGCCAAACGGTTCTATTTCAGAAAAAAATGATTCTACTAATATCAGCAGAACTACATAACTCTGAGTAAAGATCTCAGGATGTTCTCCTCAAGTAAAATGTTCATTAGTTCCATTTGCCAAGCAGCAAATGTGTCCGTGAGATTTGGGACCATAACAGTGTCATTTTAGCCTGGTGGAATAGAGATGAGTAAGCAGTGGGTCACAGATATCAGAAGTGACAAATCATCAAAAGCCCTTTTCTCACTTTTCATAAAGAATACAAACTTTTTTTTTTTTTAAAGAAACCAGGAGTGTTTGTTTTGTTTTGACATGGAAAGTGATAGTTAGATCTAGCAAAGCCTTCCTTCAAAGACCAAGCAGTGTATCTCAGCTAGCTGAATGGTTAAAAAGTTATTTTCCAGTCTGAGTCTGGGGGAATCCTCCCACACTTAGAAATTAAAGCATTCTGAATGGACCTCTGTTTAACCTGTTTCTGTTAACAGGATAAACACTCAAATAAAAACCCATACCCATTTATTTTTCACATGCCAAGGTATACAAGTTCTGGCTAGTATGCCTGGTCTAAGGGTTGTTTGTGCTGAAATCTGAATATCAATGTATGATGAGTGCAAAAACATTTTATCCTATTTATATCATTTATGTCCTATTTATATCAAATATGGAGACCTGGTAGCTCAGTGACTAAGATGCTGAGCTTGTCAATCAGAAAGGTTGGCAGTTCGGTGGTTCGAATCACTAGTGCTGCAAAACGGAGTAAGCTCCCATTACTTGTCCCAGCTTCTGCCAACCTAGCAGTTCGAAAGCATGTAAAAATGGAAGTAGAAAGAATAGGAACCACCTTTGGTGGGAAGGTAACAGTGTTCTGTGCCCCATCGGCGTTTAGTCATGTCAGCCACATGACCACGGAGACGTCTTTGGACAGCGCTGGCTCTTTGGCTTTAAAACGGAGTGAGGCCTGCCCCCCTAGAGTCAGGAATGACTAGCACATATGTGCTAGGGGAACCTTTACCTTTATTTATATCAGAATATACATGCATTACAAGGAGTAATGAGATGAACCTGCACTTTCTGAAAACACAAACTCTGGGTAGAGATTCCTCATAAGGATGGTAGGAGGAAGAACAGGCTGTTCATTGGCTGAGAAATGGGGATGGGTTCAATCCTTACTTCCTCTCCTAAAGGTCTTCTGTGAGTGATCCCATCCTTAGGCTACTGCCTCCCTTCCATTTGCCCAGAGAGTATCTTAACATTAGAATCTTATTTGGATATGCCTCCTTTTAGGCCACAAATTTTTAACATTAATTGTATTTGCTTTCATAACACGTCTATGTTGTTATAACAATTTCAAAATTAGAGTATTTCCATTATAAACAGAGTGGTTTATAACTATGAGATGCTATGTTTTGAACTCAAATTCCTAAGTATGTATGTTCTTTGATCTTTGCCTGTATGGGAGGGAATGGTTTGCTATTATATATTGACAAGTTAGAATTGTTTGCACGTGTCAGTGAAATGCTAATAAGGACACACACTCAATTACAGTAAATAAGAGATGATGATTCATCAAGTAATTACCATAAAGAAAACTTGAATTTAAGTTCAGAAGTGCGTGAACAATGTTTAAATTATTATTTTTTTGTACACAACATTTTTACTGTGATAAATTGAAAAACCGTGGTGTAGGTTTCCTCATCTTTCATTTCGTTACAGATCTGTTCATTCCAAGCTTAGAAGCATATATTTCTGAAAAGAAGCATGCATGTTTGTGAGTGTACACACACACACACACACACACACACACACACACACACACACTCCATTGCTTAGAATAATGACTCGTGAGACCAGAGCTTTTTCTTCAAATTCTCATTTGAAAAACTCATTGCCTCTAGATATGCCCATTATTTACATCATATCTGATTTAAAAGACATTTTGCTTTGGGTTGGACGTGCAAGCATATAAGAAAGCATTATTCTTGCAATAAGTAACTTAAATCATGTAAAGCAGTTTATATCATTTTCCCCCCAAAGAAATATATTTTCCTTTCGATGGAAGGTTTTCAAAATTTTCATTTCCAGGATTTAATCTTTACAGTAAAGGCAAAATTCACTGAGCTGTCTCTTTTGGTAGGGCAGCATATGTGCTAGAATCATGAGATTTAGTTTACATATTTTAGAAGAATGGAGAGTTTTTTCTCCTTTTGTGACTCATTGACATTCCTGCCACTTTTCTGTAATAAAAGTAAAGTTGTACTTCTTACCAGTTGATGAATACATGAGAATTAATGTACTCGGTTTCTCTCTATTACATCCCTTGTAATAATATATGGATTGATTTTTTATTGATTATGAAGCTTCAAGTAATTTTTTTTATTCCTAGTGACCACATAGATAAATTTTCTACATGGCAATCTATCCATAACCTGGTTTTTCAGGTCTTCTCCAACACCAGAGTTCCAAGCTGTCAATATGCTTTCTATCCTGCTTCTTCAAAGTTAACATTAACCTACTGTAACCATTTAACAACTGAAGCTGTTCTATTGCATTACAGAATCATGTGGTAATATCTTTCTGGACTAGACCTTTTTGCAATGTATTATACATGCACTTTTCAATTTTTTAGAGTGTGAATATTTCACTATACTGTATATTACAAAAACCGAGTCTTGCCTTATCTACTCTGTGTTAGTTCTCTACATACAGAGATTAGAGGTAGAGGAAATGTGCAGGCAGAAGCAATTCAAAACTGGTTTTTGGTGGAGATAGCAAAAAATGTGGTAAGACTGTAGCTTATTGTTTCAAATCAATTTAATTATCTACTTTCAACCCTGGAAATAAGTAATTTATATCCAATTTTGCATTGTACAGATATAATTTGCATTTTTAGACAGATCAGATTTTCAGAAAGTACTTACTATGACCTTTTGCCTCTGTTGAATTTATTTATTGATTTATTTTATTTGTATCCCATTTTTTTATTTTTACAAATAACTCAAGGCAGCAAACATATCCATCACACCTTCCTCCTCCTATTTTCCCCAGGACAACAACCCTGTGAGAGAGAATGGCTGGCCCAAAGCTACACAGCCAGATTTCATGCCTACAACTGCAACTCACATCTTCTGCTTTCTTGCCTGGTACCTAGCACTTTAACCATTAGAACAAAATGACCTATAGCTGGTATACAATATAACCTGATAAATGGCATATTTGCCCATAATGAGAGAGCATAGTGCTTATGGCGCAGTGGTTAGAATGCAGTATTGCAGGCAAAACCTGCATTCCACTGCCAGGGGTTCGATCATGACAGGGCTCAAGGTTGATTCAGCATTCCATCCTTCCATGGTCGGTAAAATGAGGACCGAGATTGTTGGGGGCAATAAATGACTTAGAGCTATGATAGAGAACCTATGGCACACATGCCACAGGTGGCACACAGAGGTGTCTCTGCAGGCACACAAGCTGTTGTCCCAGCTCAGCAGTTGAACTGCAGCTAACAGTCAGCAGAAGTAGCCTGCAGTACGGATTTTAATCACTGTACCACCACAGCTAAAGATGCAAGCTAAGTGGCCCTATAAGTGTTAAGAAAGGCTTGGATTATGAAGTGGCTCAGATTTGCTGAAAGTGTTACGTAGACAATTGTTGGAATTCATGGAAAATTCATCTGTGCGCCAGGGTGCAATGCATTCTGAGTGATGCTTAGAACACATTGTGTTCTAACAATTATATTACAGATAATTTAAATTCTGCTGATTCAAGAGTATCTGCCATTGAAACATACCCAAATCTAGAAGTAAACTAAATTTTACCTGAAGATATTCCTTGAGAAAGTTCTCAGTTACAGGCTTCTGTTTATATCTCCGCTAAGTGAATGCACTTAGGGAAGGGGTGAAGTTGACATTATAACAAATTGGCATAAGTTAAGCCTGGCAGATCTCAGTTTTGCTTATCATAGGAATGTTCATCATACAAAATGCTCAGGTTTCAGAGTATAGCTTCAAATGATTTGCCAGACAATAATAGTCTTGAATGTATCACTGAATAAATAGAAAGGATGATGTTCGTTAAATCTGCTAGGCTATTATTTAAGTGCTATACTGTGAGCGATAGTATGTTTACTGAAGATAGTTTAAAAACAATTTCTGGAAAAAAATATCGCTTGATACATTAAGAATGTTCAGGTTTCTTCAGCCTGGAATCAGCCCTGGTCTATATCTAGAAATGTATGTATGCCCTTCCCTATTAATAGGAGTGAATTCTGCATTTTCTATGCAGATGTTCCAAGCCAATTAAAAAATCACTGTTGGTGAAAGACTACAAAGCGCTTGCCCTTTAAAACAGTGTTGGGAAGTTGCTAATTGCTCTAAAGCAGCTTCCACTGGAGTGTGGAGCCAAAGAACAGATAACAATGAAACATATTAGTTGCTTTTGTCACAACATAAAAGGCTGGGTGAGGGATTGGATTCTTTTTCAGAGAGAAAAAAAAAAGAATTCAGTAGCTTTTCCACTCCCTTTCCAACTTGCTTTCTATAGTTCAAGGATCTCAAGATACAGCGAAACAATTTGGCAGCCTGAGCGGGTCGCACAGTTTGACAACATGTCACATGACATGGTGTTGCCCTGACGAACAGTGTGCTAGTGGCCTTTTAAAAGATTGCCATTTAGGAGTTGCACCGTTCTGTATGCTGAGAACATTTTAATGGGAACATGGAGAAAACAAACACAGATGGTGGCACTTGCATTATTTTTTCCTCTTAGAGAATAATCAGCACTTGTAAATAACATAGTGAGGTAACAATAGGACTACTTTGTCTCAAGTCTTGTTTTTGAGGATTTACTTAAAAAAACCAAAACAACAATAAATCCAAATAAAACGAGGAATAAATAAAAAGCCAGTGCAATTGTACAATTACTTAGTAATTGTAATTTGAATAAACATCTTTTCAATTGTTCTGAAGAATAAAGAAAAATCTTCATCTGTCGTCAGAGGAATCACTTACCAGCCTTCTGTTCAGTTTGTATTAGTTTCTTATCTTTGTTTTTGTAAACTTTCCTAACATTATTTTTTTTTAAAAAGATACTAAATTGATATTCTTGGTAATGTATTACTTGTAAGTGTTGTGTGGGAGTGAAGGAAAAAAAGGATTTTTTTCCTCTGTGTTAGGCAAAACGTCTACCATGCTGCATGGAGAAATATCTCAGGCCTTTGGTAAGGGCAACATATTGTATAAGAAAGAGGAATTTAGTTGTGAGCAGAGAACACAAATGCTAATTTTGAAGGTAAAATATGATCAAGAAAGAACAGCAGCTCTTGCAAACTGAAAGAAGCATTCATTAAAAGCTCTTGAGTTGAAGTGGGCCATTCAACCACAGCACAGACTACTGCAAACAGTCTACCAACTGATGCAGAATATTTTCAACCAGGGGTGGGATTCTACTGGTTTGGACCAGTTCACCTAAACTGACAACCGACAATCAGCTGGGAGTGAACCGGTTCGCTCCCACAATCAAATGGACCTACCTGTCCGCCCCTGCACTTTACCTACCTCTATCTTCTCAGCAGAGTCGTGTGGCAGAGTGTATTGCCGCGCCTCAGCTGCTTGGCAGCTTGCGTCCTGGTGTGTGTGGGAGCGAAGTGAGTGAGTGTGAGCTCAGCGAACCAGTTGTTAAACCGGTAGGATCCTACCCCTGCTTTCAACCACACATTAGAAAAAATGGTGTGAATTTGAAGGTTTAAATATGAACATCTCAACACCAATACTACGTATTGGAGTTTTCTGATGCCACCTGACAAGATGTTGAAGCCCTTTTCCCACCCACAAATTGCATTCTCTTCATAAGACTTATTGTGTTTTTTGATTGTCCTTCCAGCAAAAGCTACTTCTTGTTTCCTCATTGTCAGTTCTCTTTGTTCATAACACAATAAAAATGTTAGAGAGACAAAATTACCCACAAGATCAATGTTGTTATGAAACAAAGAGACCAGAAAGAAAAGTTGGTTGAAAGAAGAGATGCATTTGTTCAAGGGCAAGGTGTTGTTCAATCACAGGAAATTCGGCTCGAGAAATATGTCCACTTTACCTGTATTGTTTTTTTAAGGGAATGTTGGGGAAAGAGTGATATTTTAATGGATGTCATTATTCTCATGAACCCTGTTAGAGAAGATTCCTGTTTGGGCGGAGTCAAAAGTACTCTCTTCAGTTTGTAATATATGTATTTTGTCCATTAAGAATAATACTGGACAGATGAAAGAATCAAATGGAATTGGCAACTTTAAAATTCTGGGTAATTTTGGTGGATAATTATAATCACAAACATAGAAAAACCAATATGTCCCAGGGGTGAAATTTACTTCACTACTGGTTCTCAAATGTGAGCGTGTGTGCAGGATTTTCTGCACATGTGCAGAGTATCAAAAATGGACATCATGACATCTGGGTGGGTGGGCGGAGCATGCTACTGAGTGCGCCTGCAAAGGTAAGCAGAACAGCGAGGGGGGATGGAATCCGCTGGTCCACACAATTTAGATTAGGAAGTCCTGCTTTCTAGCTAATATAAATGTTGCATCACAGCTGATCATCAGAAATACCGGTTTGCCTGAACCGGAAGCATTTTTTAAAAACTACTGGTTCAGGTGAACCAGTAGCATTTTTTTTACTACCGCTTTGGGTGAACTGGTCCAAACCGGTAGCATTTCACCCCTGATTATGTCCTTAAAAAACAAAAGAAGTCGTTAACAATTTTGTTCTAAATGAAAGTACTTGCCAGGGATATCATTTAGACCAGTCCCTTCTACAATCAAGGACCTGTGAACTCTAATTATATCATTGTTGAGTTGATATAATGTTGCCTGCTATACTTGGGAATGTAATGTATAGAACAACATAAATAAATACATGAATTAATAGTTTTTATGCTTAAAAATATGGAGAGGTGAGATCTGCTTCAAGCTGCTTTGGAAGGACTAGGAAATATAACTGGTACTGTGTGGATCTACTCTTCAGAAAATTTAAACATTAATGCAGCATTAACAATTTGATATAGATATGTCTTGAAAGCAGAAAGAGAGTTGGACGGTTTAATCTAGCAATTGAACTATGCACAAGCCATATAATGCAAACTAGTTTTGTGGGATGTTATAAGAGACTCTGTTGCTGAACTTATTTCTGTATTGAATTTATCATTATTATAGTAGTTTTAATTACTATACTGTGGATGAATCAAGTATATTGCCTTCTTGTGCAGCACCAAGAGACTGATAAATCGCAGCAGGATAAAAATTAGATGAATAAATAAATGAGTTTATGCTTTTCAAAGGCCACGTAAATACATTGCCATGTTAAATGGCCTAGCTAGCATAGCTTTCCATCAGAGAATTTTGAAGGGACACTTTAGTTCCCAGAATATTTTAGGTGAAATTCCTAATTTTAGCTTAATCGGCAGTAAGAATTGCCATGCTTATAAGCACCAATGCGTCTGTGAATTCTTCCTTGTCTGTCCAGCAGAATCCTTGCCCCAATTTTCATTATATTAATTAAAAACACGGGGAAGGTACTTTGCTGCAAAACAAAATGCCAAAACCCTAACATTTTCATTTACAAAAAATACAATTGGTTTTCTTAGACAATAAAATGTTAGATTACTTCTACTAGCACTTTATTTGGATGTGTGACTAAGGAAATAGGAAAGATGAGCAGAGGTGCTGCGAACTTGCCTTACCATTTGTCTTCAGATAATTAGATAGTTTTGACTAACCATATGTGCCACTAAAGAAATCATTTTGTGAGAAAATGCATCCTTAAATTTCACTAATAATAGTTAAAGTTATTTTAACTTTAACTTTGGATATTATCACACCCAGTTTCTGAAGATTAAGGCTGTGCTTCTCTTTAAAAAAAAAATCTCTTGGTTCTGTTTCTTTAGTTACGTTCCAGCTTTTTCTGCAGGTGATCTAGTTCAGAATAAGACATTCTAAAATTTATGGGCAGTTAATATATATCATTTATACCCTGTTTTTTGTTTAAAAAATTATAGGGCACTCCGATCGAACTCTCATGAATGCAATTGAAAATGAATGGAATTATTTCGTTCTTGCTCCTGGTACACTTATTCAGTTCATTAGGTACTACAGGAAAGAGCAAAATAAATTAACCTTTTCTGAAGGTAAATGTTGTCTTGTACCTGATTTTTTACCCTATCAGTGAGCTGACAAATATAAAATAACAAAGTCTCCTGGGTGTTCGTTAACAATGGTTCCAATGTACCGTCTGCTCTGCATTGTAGCATGTAATGCCCATTAGTATGAGCAACAGATGGGGGTAACGAAAAATGAGAGGAGGCAGCTTGAATGATGTGGCACAAGTCCAAGAAAGAGACAGAATGGGTTCCATCCCAAAGACTGTGCTGTGGCAAGTGGAGACTTAGCCAGTGAGATCTTTAAGGCTACTGGCCAGATGACACAGCACTGGAGGTCCTGGGACCCTAATACTGACTGAGCTTGTAAACAATTAGCTAGAAGATACTAGCAGGCATCTGTTCAGCCTGCTGGGAGTTGCCTTGAGAATCCCACCAATGTCTGTCTTGACTCCCATGTTACTTAATATCCACAGTGAAACCTCAGTTGAGTGGATCTTAATGCAATACACCTTGATACAAGGGTTTTCTGAAGAAATTCATGCATGAAGATGTCCTTACTCAAAGGGGATAAAATGTATCAATAGCCTAATAATGTCACCCTGCAAATAATGCAGTTTGAAGTAAACAATATCTTTTATGCCATTTGTGTGATGATGATGCATACTTTTTTGGTTATTTTTAAAAATGTATGTGCTACTTTGGATCTCGCTTATT
The DNA here is from genome assembly GCF_964273705.1 of Natrix helvetica. NCBI lineage: Eukaryota > Metazoa > Chordata > Lepidosauria > Squamata > Natricidae > Natrix > Natrix helvetica. Next base: position 209,832,718 of record NC_138552.1, on the reverse strand, counting down.
TTGCTCCTTGTCACAGGAATGGATTCAAATATTAACAACTCAGTAGAATATTATATTTTTACCTCCTTTCCTCTGATTTTCTGTTTTTCCTTTTTTCCTTCCATGGTTGTTTTGTAGAATTCTTTCTCTTCTTTTTCTCTTAAGATTCTTTTTTTATTTCTGCATAGCTGCAAACCATGGAATTCTTCTGAGCATGTGAAAATCTTTACCTTATTTCTCAATGGATCTATTATGTTGCTTTTATGTTGGCTTTCAGCGCTTGATTTCATTACTAAAAGGACCTTTACCTATGCTCACACACACACACACACATTCTGTTGAGCCCCTTAATTTGATATTGGCCATGAATTTGCCTAAGAGGAAAGTTCTTTTGCTTAAAAAGTTGTCTTAATTCATTGACTGCATTAGTTTGCTGTTTCAAATTGTCTTTCATTGTCCCAACCACAATAAGCAATCAAGAGAAAAACATTCTTTCATGTTCTCTCTCCTGATGCTGACAATTCCAACATCTGAGCGAATGCATTTAATACCAGCTGTAAATGCAACACATGAAAATGAAAAGCTGTGGTCTGTGGATCACTGATTTGGAGCCATCTTCATATTTAGGCATGAATGAAGAGAAATTACTCCTAAGTGAATCCATTTAGGGTTTCCTCATGCAAGTATGTTGTACCAGCAGACATGTTACTATCAAATGCTTCTCTGAACTCAGTCAGCGATACAAACTTCAGTTCTCTCCTTAAAATTTGGCAAATATAAAACACTGAAAATACTGATGGATTCAATCATTTTCTGTGTTTGTAATAATTTTAATACAGGACGAATGAAGTAATACATTTGTCTTCTTTTCCATTTGCATATTTATAAGTATATTGCTTTTTAAAATTTGTACCAGTTCCGTGTTTGAGTGTGTTTCATATTAGAGAAGGACATGTTTTGTTGCCATGCTGCATGAAGAAAATAATAAGTGCTATGACTACCTTAATTTTCTGCTCCCCATTTTCATACTTTCATCCTAAATGACAACTGTGAACTTCAAATTGAGTATATCGGCGTATCATTTTCAACCCAAAATTAGTTCTAGTTGCTCTTTCTCATACTTGCTATGCATTTTTTCTATGTATAAGAGGATAATAAAAATGAATAGGACTGAGGATGTATTGCAGGTATTTTTTGAAAAAAAAATCAATTTCTCTCTATATAATGGAGTGATCTCTCCTAGGTTGAGCCAATGAGATTTTTATTGAAATTGAAACCTGGCTGTTGATTTCTTCAAAGTTCCAGAAGTTTTTAATGTTGAAATCCATTGCCTGTCTGTCAGATTATAATGATGCCTATTGCAGCTCCTCGTTGTAAATACATATATCTAAGTTAGGGTCAATGGCAGAATTCATTCTACATTAGCTTAACACAGCCATTGTAAGAGCTTTCCGTCTTTGTCAGAACCCCAGGCAGAGTGGCAGAACTGTAGATAATTGAGCTGAATTGCAGCGCACTTGGTAGATATCACATTGATTTTGTTTTTATGTAGGGTGGTGGTAGAGATGGTAAGAATAAAACTCTTCTGCCAAACAAAACATGAAATGGCCAGCAATGTGTCTGTAATGTAATGAGTGATGGTGAAGCGAATAAGAAGAGAGAAACATCTCTCTCTCTTCTCTCTCTTTTTCTCCCCCTCCCTCCCTCCCCCTCTCCCCTTCCCCCTTCCCCCCCCCACAAAATGCACTGTATAAGAGCCATTTTCCTATCCTGACAACTTAGAACAGAATTGCCACTGAAGTTTTGTTTCTTTTTGCCAAATTCTGCACTGTTGAGGAAATGGACCAAAATGAACCTACAACTGGGGAAATGATTATTTGAATAAAGCCATTTCTTCCCCATGCAGACTTGCACAGCGTCCAGGTTTTGGAAAGAACAACAACCCTTGATGATAGCTTGTAGATCAGCTTATGCCAGAGATGCACTATCAGTATACTGATGATACATATCCTTGTGTTGAAGGACAACATCACTTAGCAGTTTTATGTAAACGTTCAATAGGAGCAGGGAGAGAGTTGAGCTCCGTGGCACCACACAAAGAAGTGGCACCACACAAAGAAGTGGCCTAGGGCTGGACATCTCCTCACTTATCAACTCAAACTGGAACTTGCCTCAGAAGAAGAAGAGCCATATCGCCTCCTACTCCCTTTGGCCTGTCCAGAAGAATATAATAATCAATAGTACTGAAAGCTGCTGAGAGATCAAGGAAGGCCAGGATAGATACACTACACCTATCCTAATTTTCTCCATTCTGGTCATCTACAAGTGCAGTGATGTCTCTGCTATACCTCAACCCGAATCCTACCTGCAGTGGGTCCAGATAACCATCCAGAGTTTGGGTGATAGATAACCTTCCACCTCATTTTATAGACCACGGATTTAGCTGCTTCAATGGTTCTATGCTGAGCTCTGCTTGCTCTCATATTCATAAACACTTCTCTGACTTTACTTGGCTATGTTAGGATGTGTTGAACGAGGGGGAGCTTGGGAAATAAAAGGATAGTCTGATTTAATTTGCTTTGATTTATGAACTGATAGCAAAAGGGTCTTTCTATAACTACAGCTTGAAGTGAAATTATTGCAGCTTGTTCCTGCTGTTTGCAAATCTACTTCTATTCCCTCTTGGATCATGAGGGATTTCCTTGACGCGTTTATGCTCCTTAATGGTATTGTGAAACTGAAGCCTTTTCTTGCACTCTGTGGTTTTGCTCTCAGTGGGTATGTCTATACTTACTGTGAAGAATAATCAAATGCTTCTTAAGTGTATATATTTACGGATGTTTTGTTCTTTATATCGTACTATGGACTGTAGTGCTGATGCCAAGATGCCTCACATTACAGAGTGAATAGGAGGCTTCATGATGGAATAATCCATCATACAACAGAAATTTTTAAAAATCCTTCACGTGGAAGCCATCAAATAGAAAGTAAAATGCTAGACTGTAAGTTTCCTTCCTATAAGCATCTACCTTTGTATGTGAGGGTGTATTTTCCCCCCTTTCTTTTCAGAAACAATGCTTTTATTTATGTTAAGTATTTTTAGAAGCTTTTAAGCCAGACACAGCCAGGAGCAAGAGAAGATTCAAGGATATAATTGCCACATTAGGATGAATATAGGCTGCTTTGTTAGAGAGATGCTGCTCTGTAACATTCACACCGATTACATGGTTAAGGCAGCACTAAAGGGGAAAAGGTCCCCAGAGATTGTACAGCTATGCCTGTACAAACCTTTCTGCATGTCAGCCTGTTAGATGTTAGTGAGAGGCAAGGACATCTGAAATAGGTCATCATTTACGTCAAGGGTTGATAACACCTTTTGAAGTAATGAGAGCAAGTTTGGCTCTGTCACAAAAGGAATGCCATTTTAATTTGTTTAAGAACACTTGCAGAGGTCTGTGCGGAGCTCAGAAGTATTCATGTAATTCAAGATCAGCCTAAAGGCTGATGTTTTCCAGGATACCTCCTTCTCATTTAATTTTGTGAACAAGTCTTAATAATATGTTAGGGGAAGGCAGATGGCTTGGTGAATATACATGAGGAAGGTTGAAGTAACCCAGTGCTTCTCAATTATTTTCTGTCATGCCCCCCCCTAGGAAGAAGAAAACATTTCGCGCGCCCCCCCGCGCGACTGTAAATAGTTTAATTTGTCTATAAAATTGTTATAAGTACACCTCTGCATAACATAGCACACCGGTCTTTCCTCGACTCCCACCGTAGTCACATGCTTTCTTTCCTCTTTCCCTCTTACTTGTCTATCCTTCCTTCCACCCTCCCTTCCTCCTTCCCTTCCTTCCTGCCTCCCTTCCAGTTCCCTCCTTCCTCTTTCCCCCTGCCTGCCTGCCTTCTTTCCTCTTTCCCTATCCTCCTATCCTTCCTTTCTCCCTCCCTCCTTCCCTGCCTCCCTTCCAGTTCCATTCTTCCCTCCTTCCTTCTGCCTCCTACCTGCCTGCTTGCCTTCTTTCCTCTTTCCCTCTTGCTTGTCTATCCTTCCTTCCACCCTCCCTTCCTCCTTCCCTTCCTTCCTGCCTCCCTTCCAGTTCCCTCCTTCCTCTTTCCCCCTGCCTGCCTGCCTTCTTTCCTCTTTCCCTATCCTCCTATCCTTCCTTTCTCCCTCCCTCCTTCCCTGCCTCCCTTCCAGTTCCATTCTTCCCTCCTTCCTTCTGCCTCCTTCCTGCCTGCTTGCCTTCTTTCCTCTTTCCCTCTTGCTTGTCTATCCTTACTCCCTCCTCCCTTTCTTCCCTCCCTCCCTGCCAGCAGCTCCTCCAGCATCCCAGCTGGAAGCAGCAGCACAACAGTCGCCGTTACCAGGGGCGAAGGGGTGGGGGTGGCAAGATCGGGCGACCGCCGCCCCTTTGTCCCTTCCCCAACAGCGGCTGTTGCGCTTCCGCTTCCAGACGGAATGTTGGCGGTGGAGCTGCTGGCGGGGAGGCGAGCTACCTGCATAAAGACGCCGCCGAGGGCATGGCAGAATATATCCCGGCTTGAAGTGGCAGCGCTGGGGACTGCTCAGAGACTCATCAGAGCCGCGGGCTGGAGCTGTGCAAAAAGTCTGCTTGGGCTGGGGGGGGAGGGAGGGAAGCCTGGGACAGCCATGCTTCCCTCCCTCCCACCCCCGCCCGAGCAGGCTTCTTGCACAGATCCAGCCTGCGGCTCTGATGAGTCTCTGAGCAGTCCCCAGCGCTTCCACTTCAAGCCGGGATATATTATGCCTCGCCCACGCCGCCGCCGTTGCACCCAGATGGAAAGGGAGCCTTCGCGCCCCCCTTTACGGAGCCTCGCGCCCCCCCAGGGGGGCGCGCCCCACTATTTGAGAACCGCTGAAGTAACCCCAGAGTGTCATGTTGCCTACCTGGTCAGCACTTTTATAGGGTTAACACATCTGATATGAAAGAGAATTGACTTATATGAGTTCTATCTCAGTTGAGCAATTAGTTTGTCATCAAATAAAACTGAAATAAATGTAGGGTTTTTTTAAAAAAATGGAGAGATTACTGCCTCTCAGTGTTCCTGTATAACCAGGAAGAAGCTGAAAGCCAAGGGTGAGAAGTTTTTCTCTTGCCATATGCCTATGAGCCTTCTACAGCTGACCGATGGCAGCCACTTTCAAGCTACTCTGAAATTTTAAAGTAGGACTGTGCAATACTTTAGAATTGATCTCCAAAAAGTGCTTTGGCCCAGGGGTGGGTTCTGGCAGTCACTACTGCCAGTTCGCTCGTGGCCACGCTGCGCACTTGCACACATTTGATGCACGCTGCACATGCATGCCCAGTACAATAAAAAATGTTCTGTACATGTGCGGAAGCAAAAACCAAGAGAACCGGTTTGGGGGGCGTGGTAGGCCTGGGTTGCTGCCAGTTCCAGTGACCCAGGCTGCACTACTGGTTTGGTCAAACTGGTCCGAATTGGTAGGAACCCACCACTGCTCCCATGTAAGAGTAGAACTGCAGAAGGCAATTAGAAAAGTTGCAGCTGCTTTAATTTGTTATAGACAGGAGCTATGTTCACAATCTGGCATGATCAAAGGCACTTTTTGCGGATTAAACATGTAGCATTGTACAGCGGTAGTATAAAAAACAGGCTGCACTTCCTCGTGGAAGTGCCTAAATTTTGGATAGAGGCAGGGCATTTTAAGATCCTGCAATCCGTCATGTAACTCTTAGTCTCAAGAAAAAAACCTTGAACTTTTCTTTCAGCCGCCATCCTATACATGCTCTTACCATTGACCTCCATGGGGCGTCTGGGTAGACTCCTATAGAACTGTACAGTGAGCGATTTTTGTCGGGCGAAGCAGGGAGAGACCCAGAAAAACAGAGATGGAGAAAGCAGACATAGGTGCTTTCATATTGTCCCAAGGGAAAGACATATGCACTTTCTTTTTATCACAGTGGGAGGAGGAGGAGATAAAGGCAGGAGAAAATGAAGGTGACAAAAATATCCCCTTTACTTTGCATATTTTAAAAGATGTGCGTTGCAGGAAAAACAGAGTGATCCAAAGAAGATTAAGGGCTCTCATTTTACCTCCTCAGGGTGCCCGCTTACCAGTGGTAAGCTCATGACGTGCTGATGTCATCCTCTCAAAGCAAAGTACTTCTGAAGGCTCAGGTTTCCTCAGATTTTTTTTTTTTACTATTTGAGGGAAAAGAGAGAGGCAGGTGGGATATGTGGGGGAAACATTTGAAATGAAAGAAGAAATGTTAAGGTGTCTATGTTTTACCAAAAGCCTTTGTAGAAGGTTATTAACTTCAAATGAAGCTACGTTTATTGTAAGTTCTCCTCCCCTCTTTTTCTTCTTTTTTTCTGAAGAGAACACTTGCTGAGATTGTCTCAGCCATCAAGGGCCTCTAGAAAGAAGACCAAATTTGGGACTTTTCTTGCTGCGTGCACACTGGTCTCTAAAACTTTCCAAAGAAGGTGAAATGTACCCTTTGGTTGCTGATGAGATTCAAAAGCCTAAGTATAATTATAGATCTATACACAGGAAGCCAAGAGTGAATCCCACTTTTAATACACACACACTAAGTAAACTTTTGGTAGTGAAGACTTTTTTGCCTCTCAAATAGGAATTTCCCCAAGGATAATGAAAGTCAAACTTTCCCAGTATTGGAGAAGACAAGCTGATGCAGAGTGTTAAGAGACCCGTGTCTGAGAATATGGAAGGTGCCAGTCCTCCCATTAGCTACAATGAGTAGTTTCCTCAAGCGTCAGATGTTTGGAGGTGGAACCAAGAGGTTAGAGAAGAAAACTGCGTAGAATGCAGCATCCCTGGAAGAAATGTGCTGCCATCCACATAATCACTTTTGTCTACATGGAATGAGAGAGGACAACATCTTACTTTTTAACCAAGCCACAAGCTCCTGTGGGTGAAAAATATGAAAAACAAAATAGCACCATTGTGCATTAATGCATGGAAATCCATTTGCGCTTATGAAACAGGAAGTGAGAATGAATTTATTACCCATTTAGTAGCAGCAGAGACCAGGAGCATTGCGGATCCTATACCCTATCATAGGGGATGAGCCCAGAGCTGGTAGGCAAGAAGAGATAATTTTGTATATCTAAGAGTGGTCTTTTACTTTTCTATGTGTTTCTATTTGTGTGGGTGTATACCTGTGTCTCTACAACACAAACATGCATTACTCATTTTTTAAAAATAATTACATTTGTAACTATTCTTATTAGTGGGAGTTTATTGCACAAATAAATTTCCCTCCCTGATTTTATAATTCTGTGCAGTAAGTTGACTCTCAAAGAGAATAAAAAAGAAATTGGCATCTAGTCATCCAGGGAGCCCTGTGGCTGAGGAGCAACTTGAGCCTGCTTTTCTGTCACTGTAATCTAACATTTCAATGACTACATCTCATTCATCGATATGCCCTGCTTCCCTGAAAATAAGACCTCCCTAGATAATAAGCCCAATTAGACTTTTGAGCGCATGGGCTAAAATAAGCCATCACCCGAAAATAAGCTCTCCCCGAAAACATTTAAACTAATGCGCATCTGGTCCCTACCGTTTCCTCTGGTTGCTTGCTGTGCAAACAACACAAGGTGAGGAGGTGAGGCCAGGGGGGGGGGAGGGAGGGAGAACATGCCCCCCCCATATGACCTTACCTAATGGCCACTCCCGCAGCTCTAGCCACTGCACCCCTTCTGTCACGCTAATGGCTGCCTCAAAAGCCATTAGCAAAGAACAGGGAGGCGATGGCAGCAACAAGATATCCAAATCACAGCAGCGTGGCTGGGCTGATGACATGGTGCAGAGTCCTGGGAAACATGGCTGGAAGCGCGTGCACGGCCGTGGGTGAACAGCTGATGAGCGGCTGTGTTGCGCTGCTGCAGCAACAGCACAACACAGCAGCAGCCATGAGGTGACTACACCTCAAAAATAATAACACTTCCCCCAAAATAAGGCCAAGTATTTGTTTCGGGCGTCAAAAGAAAATAAGACCCTGTTATTTTTGAGGAAACATGGTAAGAAGTTGGTTGTGAAAACTTTGGCTACCAAACTTTTGGCTACCTTTGAAATGAACTTAAATGAACTCTTATTAAACTTGAGGAGCTGATTTCTGAGTAAACCTGTATATGGTTCCCACAGTATGTTTACCCAGAGAAGAAGGGGGAGCAAAACAAAAATAGCAATAGCAAAAGCACTTAGACTTATATACACTCCATAGTGCTTTACAGCACTCTCTAAGTGGTTTATAGATTCAGCATACTGAGTCTTCATTTTACCGACCTCAGCAGGATGGAAGGCTAAGTCAACCTTGAGCCAGTCAGGATCAAACTCCTGGCTGTGGGCAGAGATAGCCTGCAATACTGCATTCCACCACAGCTCTTGCTAACATCAAGCCAGATTAGTTTACAAAACATACATTTAGCTTATATTAGCTTAATGGGAAGCACTTTTGGCCTCTTCTCTACGTCATGTGTTTTTCTAACGCACATCTGCATACAATACTGATTTCTTTTTGTTCCAGGTGGGAAAAATAAGTCAAGTTAATTAGTATACAGTAGATATTTATTGTTAAGCAAGAATGCTTGTTCCCTCCTGCCGGGACTGGAGTTAAACAGGGTGATTGATAAATTGTTATATTCGCACAGTGTCATCCAGTGATATAATCATGTCTTTTGTAAATATTTAGTCAAGAGAGCCATCCAGCTGTTCCCAGCTAGGTTTAATCTTTTGTCAGCCAGTGCTGATTTATTTCTTACACTCCTTAAGCTTTGAATCAGATCTTGTTTTTTTATAAACTTCTAAATAGATATAATAATAGCAAGAGAGATAGTTTCAATAGCTGCAGTGCAAAAAATTGTTTTGGTGGATATCCAAAATAAGAGGGAAAGGAAAGGAAAGGTGGGGTGAGGGATTGATTGGTATCTGTACCATTGAAGTGTTTAGTAGCAACACCCCATGCAAATGAAGTTGGATATGTCATTTGGATAAGATCTGTTCGTTTGCATTTGTTTATTATCATAGACCATATAAAATGCATACAAACAAGTAAAATGCATTTAAAAATATAGACAATCAAATAAAGTATGTGCATGAATTCACACGATAAAATATCAAAACAGTGATAAAGAATAAGGAATTAACTGAAATTAGAATTACCATTTATAGGTATGCTGGCTGGCCTGTACTAGCTGAGATGAGTTTAAACTCTTTGATTTCTAATGACTGTCTTAATGGAGCAGAACCTAATAATTTTCTTAGAGGTTTTTATGGAAATATCAGTTAAATGTTGTCTGGTGGACTCTTATTTTAGTACCCTTATTTATACAACTAGATCAAATGATCCAATGAGGCTACTAAACTTAGTAAAGTGTAGGATAGGTATTAATATAACAAATGCCTTAATCGGAGGCTTCAGTGGAAGATCTTAGCAAAAAACCAGGATGAGTTGGGACCATGTCATTTAAGCATTGATGAGCATGTAGCCCCCCCAAAAAACTACTTAACTCTACAGATCTCTTGTTGTTGGCTTTGTTGACCTGATTTGTAATAATCTTGAGAGAAAAACTGTGGAGTAAACCTTAGTTAATCACTGCTAGTTCTGATTGATCATGCTACTCCATATATATACTTTTCTGAAGAGATTTCAAGTTAAGTTAATTGAGATAGTAAATATAACTGTTTTGTTCAGTTTATTTTTGTAGACTTACAGACTAATCCAAAACAAGCCATAAAGTATTGATTTGCACATTACCAGTCATCCCAAATTAATACAGCAATCTACTCCAATGGAGTTTATGTTCTTGATCCGGAAGATGTATTTGTCACAATTAAAACAAACTCAATCTGAGGTAAAAAGGTGCTCAACATGGACATAAATTTATGTGAATTAGGAACTGTAGTTCAAGAAACCGAAATGAGAAATACGCCCTTAGAATGATCTGTCTTTCTGTTAGTCCTTCCAATGTTGGATTTCAACAATCTTTAGTGTTCAGTAAGCACCTTTTTTTGATTTTGCTAGCTAAAGTTATGGGAGATGAAGTTGAAGACAATTTTAGGGTACCTGCTCTCTTCAGTTTACCTCCACCAGGAAGTTTTGATTCTTAGGAATACTCTCTAACATTACCAGTTGGAAGACCTCAAGAAAAAGTAAACTCTTGATTTACGTTCTACAAATACATTTGTATTTCAGGGAGATAATGATGAGTCATTGTCAGAAAAATTCACCATAGTAGATTGAAGCCCAGAATTCATACTTCATATAGTACAAAAACAAGTGTATCATTTTTGATACAATTTAGTTTCCAGGCTTTCTTTGTTCTTTTAACAATTTCTCTCTTTTCTTGACTGAAAAGTGAACTGAAGCATATACATTTTGCCAGATTTTATTTTTCCAGAAACATGCATATTTCACAACAACAGTTGGACACATTGGAAAAATATTAGAAAAAATTGAGCAATATCTTAATCTAACTCACACTGACTGCTACATTAACCTGCATTTTGCCCTTATTTAAGTCAGCAGAAGAGTATAATTGAATTTGTGTTGCCTCCATGACTGAGCTTCATTGGGCCTCAGTAGCAAGGCCAGCAAATCCTTGAGAGTGGAGAGAGATTGTGATTGCAAGGACATTAATTAATTTGATGTTAACCTGTCTCTAACTTAACCCTAAACTTGCAATATCCTGTGTTTCTATATTTTGGCATCCAATTAGTTGGGATGTTTTTGTTCATTTGGTTTTGACATAGGAACATAAACGTTCTAGACCTGTACCTATGTAGAAAATAAAAAGCATGACCCATTACTCAGAGTGGAGATCATAGATACATAGAACTGACCTCTGCATCACACAATGTTCTTCTTCTGGTCAGCCAGAAATAGATACACAAATATATAAACATGGATCAATATTTAACATGGAGTCTTCTGGATGATTGATAGTTCCATGTAATTTCACTCCCAAATAAATGTGAACTTTACTTTTCCAAATGTTCAGTAATCGCATTTAAAGATGGAGCCTGCAACTACTGTATCAACATCTGGAAATTGCCGTATTATGTGACACTCCTTGTCTGGACTGGCAAAAAAACCTGTAATATATTTCTTTGGGATATAACCAGTGTTACATTTATTTTCCAGTTAGAATCAATTGACAGTTTTTGCTTTCTTTTTTAAAAGACATATCTTTTGGTAATTCAAGATTGTTGTACCTATATTTAAACGCAGGTGCATTAGTCTTCCAGGACACTGGTAGACCTGTGTATCTAAGGAGCTCGCATAATGCATAGCTGTCAACCACATTGTCAATTGCAGACCAGGAAATCAACTCACTGGAAAGCTAAACCTACTTTTCATTGAGATTGGCAAAGGTAACAGAATCTTGGAGGTCTGATGGTTCTTTGCCTCCTCCCCCCACTTCTTACACCCCAGTGAATTGGAGAAACACCTACTTCAGTAACTTACAAACATTATCTTGTTGCCTTAAGCAGCCAAAAGAACCTGTGCACATCCCAGCCTTTGACCATGTCATCTCCAGCATCATCATCGAGGTGTTGTACATTCTTTCTACCTTAAGATATGTGTCAAAAACAGAGGGAAAACTCATTAAGAGCGAAACATCTAAAGATGACTTTAGCTTGTCTTTGCAGAGGGCTTTTGATAAAGGAACGGTGACTTCATGTCACCTCTTTAAAAAATTCTCTTTCTTTTCCAGCAGTTATCAAGGCACTTTCATACTATAGTAAATGGGATATGAGGAAGATTCCAATATGCTGAAATAAATTGGAATGGAGAGTACTCAGGATGGATATCTTCTGAAATAAACTGCAGCTCCTATTCCTAGGAGTCTTTAGAACAATATTTTAAGTGTCTTTAGAACAATATTTTTTATCAGAAGTATGAAGAGCCACCCTCTTTCTTTCCATATTGTTTAATGTGGCAGGTAAACACAACTTTGTACCATTGTGCTGGCAACTAGGAAGAACTATGATTAGGAAGAGGACTGAAGCAAGTTTCAAAATGCTTCTGTATGAGTCTGTGGAATGCATCACTTAGAGTACTAAATTCTACTTCGGGAAAGATACCATTAAACTGGAAAAGAAAAAAGAAAAACAAAGAACTAAGTGAAGAAAAATTTATGAACTGTAAACTAGAGTATGAAAAAACATACCCTGCTTCCCCGAAAATAAGATCTCCCCGATAATAAGTCCAATTGGGCTTTTGAGCGCATGCACTCAAATAGGCCCTCCCCCCAAAATGCCCCCCCCCAAATATTGCAACACAGCAGCAGCCATGAGGTGACCACGTCCACCGCCTCCTGCACCTCAAAAATAATAAGACCCCCAAAATAAGGCCAAGTGCTTATTTCGGGAGTCAAAAGAAAACAAGACCCTGTCTTATTTTCGGGGAAACACAGTATTTTGGGTAATATCTTTGGATCAAGCTTGTTCCTGAAGACCTAAATCTTTAACAATCTGAAATTTTTACATGCCTATTTGGGATAAAAAGGGCAATGGTAAATGATTTTCATCTTGTTACCAAATAGTTTCCCATTAAAATAGACTTTGTCCTTAGTTTTTACACTTTTCTTTCTTCTTCCTGTTTATTTTTTCCCTCCTTGTTCTTCTCTCCCTTTTCTTTCATTTCCCAATTCTTTGGTTTCTTCTTTTTTACAAAAATAGAAGCTCCCGAGAAGAAATAATTTACCTTAAGCCAATGCATTATCCTTTAGGGATCCTAATGAAGCAATTGCAATTCAGTGATATGATGTGGATTGTGAGGAGATTCTCATTATGTGTTCAATTGGAAGTGAGGGAAAAGTTGAGAAGGAGTTGCTCTAGGGGTGAAATCAACTTACCTTTGCTACCGGTTTGCAAATGTGAGCGTGCATCCGCAGAGCGTCAAAAAAGGAATGTGATGACGTTCGGTCAGGTAGGCGGAGCCTCCTGCCTCCACTGCTACCAGTTTGCCCGAACAGGATAGAACCGGCTGAATTGTACCACTGACTTGCTCCCAGCTCTCTTGCACACTATTCCTTTCTCCCAATCACCTCCCATTAAGTGAAGAAAAGTGTTTGAAAAAAATATTGTGTGAGCATTTATTTGAATGCAAGTACAGGAAGCCCAATAATGACCAGGAATTACAGTTGCCGACTGGGGGCAGTCTGCAACTATATAAGACGAACTATAGAAAGCAAGGTCCTTTTCGGAATAGTTGCAGACTGGGGGCAGTCTGCAACTATTCCGAAAAGGACCTTGCTTTCTATAGTTCGTCTTATTAAGCCGATAAAAAGAAAAATACCTTGCTCAGATGTTGGCTTCAGGTAAATTAAGCAGAAATGTCAAGAGCCCTTTTTCTATTGTACTCTCTCTATATTCTGAGATGTACTTGCTTCTGAATGTTAAGTTTCCATATGGCCATAAAGGTAAATAGCTATTGGGAAATCTGTGCTCCTTCACAATGAGCCTGTTTTCCATGGCCCGCTACTAAAAAAGCATTCTGACCTCATTTGAGACCAGGTGGCTTAGCAGACGTTTTCCCAGCACCTCCAGCTGGTGCTCAGTAACTTTATCACCTTCCTCCTAGCCTCCCTATAACTTAAGTTCATGAGAGGTTTACTAAAGATCATATGAATGGCAAGTCACTCCATTTGTATACAGTGACAGAGCCGGCATAATATGTGAATTGTATTTGTTGCCCAGCTGCCCATAGATTTTATTCACGTAAAACAGGACTGTGCAATCTACTTCAGGCCTAAAGCAAAGCTTGGCCTTTAAACTGCTTGTCTGGCTTTCAAAATGGGTAAGGCCAAAATAAAAGCAAAATTGTATTTAAATTCAATTTAAAACGAATTGTTTTATATGATTACTCTCCACTGCCAGGGGCACTGAGCAAATATCCAAAGGCTTGAGAGTTCATTTCTAAAGCAATTTCCTATTCTATTGCCTGATTTTTGCTGTTTGTTTTTATGAGCTGATGGCCCATAACTGAGCATATTTTCCTCTGTTGTTGCTGTTGGGCAATGACTACTTGGCTTAAGACCCTATCACTTGTTCTACCATTCCTCAATCCAGGCCAACCCCAGGCAGTCTCATTACTCCTCATTTCTCTTTCACTCCACAGTTACTTACTGGGTATATGGAACTTTTATGTTTTTCGTTTTTTTAGTTGGATATACTGGCTTTCCAAAAAGTTTGCTGTATTATAGTATGAATGCAGATTAAAGATCTCCTCTGCTCTATGATATGAGTAGTAGACTGTTTCAAAGATCTTGGATAAAGAGCTTTCACTGATGTTGAACCTGAAACTTAGTGTCTCTGCTTCAGCATGTGCTGCTTCATGAAGCTTTCGTTCCAGATGAGTACTAGACACCTGGCAGTAGGCAACACTACTCAGTCCTGTTGTATATACCTACATAATTCAGCCATTCTTTATGGATATCTCATACATTTTTACCCCTCTTTTCCTTTATTTGCTCCTTTTCCAAATCACCTTTATGCCAGGTTCTGTGTGCTGCTGATTTAGATTAGTTATTAGCTAAAGATAATATTGAAGGATTAGAAATTCTCTTCACGTTGGAGACTATGATGAGAATCACATCAGCCAAAGCTTATTCAGTAGGTAGTCCTTTTCACTAAACAGTGTCCCCAAATGGTATTTTCAGCTGATAGTGGATAGTAAAATCCATATAATATCCCTTTAGTCTGTATTATAGTCCCCCAAGAACTATTGGCAGGAAGGTAACAATGGCATATAACCCAGTATTCTGGCAACATTTCAACCAGTTTCCTGTACTCTGCAAATGAAGTGTTCCCTTGCTTCTGATTTTGGATAACATTCTTTTCTTAACCTAGTGAGGTAGCCCTGGCTGATCAGCTTCAGCAGCTGCTATGTTCCACTCTCAAATTGCTGCATTTTGGCAGCAAAAGATCTTCAAATGCATCTCATATTTATTCTTTGAAAAGATTAGGACTGTTTTGTTTTTAAAAAATAACAAGAAAATCAGATTTCATTTCCTATTTTTAATGTGTTTATGAATCTTGTTTTTATATTCTATGATAAATAACAAATGTGTTATGCATCTCCCTGCAATATCAACATGTTTCAATGCAAGGACTCCTGTTCAATATTCAAGCTAGCAGTACCACAGAGTGCAGCTCTAATCCATTTCCATCATTTTCCATTGGTGGTCGCAGCACATAGTTGCAGCTACCAGTCTTGACTACAAAATTCCAGGTGACAGTAGGTGGCAGCAAAGAGATGCAGAACTAACATTCTTAACTCTTTGCTGCTCTCCTGTGATCATCTATATTTTTACAGCCTTGATTGGTAACATTATATCAGGGGTGTCAAACTCACGTCATCACGGCTGCATCATGTGATGTATTGGGACTTTCCCCCCTTCGCTAAACTGGGCACGGGCATGACGCATCTGGCCCATGGGCCCGGAGTTTGACAGCCCTGCCTTCTATGTACTGTAGTATTTGTGGCCTTTTATCCTGCTGCATTTGTACTGGGCTTTTAAAGTGGCTGCTTATGTTTGCTTCTTCTTAAACGTTTTCTATATGCTTGAAAACCTTGAGAACTTCTTTGTACATTTATCTCTTCTAACAGGTGGTGACATGCTGGTTCAGATCAACACTTGAGCTTCTGAACATCAGTAACAGAATGACAAAAGTTAATGTTATGGGAACTTATTCATTAAGTTGGTCAGTCAATCAATTACATTCTGATCCTGCTTTTCTTCAAGTAGCTCTAAGGTGGCATTTGGATCTTTTTTTAAAGAGAAACTACACTGCAATTACCTGGGGCATTGAGAAAGACTGATTAGCTCAGATAAATAGGGTAATCTATGTTAAAAATGGTGTGTTTCAAGTTAATGTTATGCCTTGAATTTTTGGGGAATTAAACAGTTCATTGCAGCCATGAATTGTCAACTCCAAACATGGAAAAGAACCAAGCACAACCCACATTGAATTCACATAGTGTGCTAAACTATGAAGCATGATTTATAAATCACAATGCCTTGGTTCACACAGTTTGCTAAATCATAACCAAATAGCAAACCATTGGGTTTAACAGCAGCATTTGTGAATGAAGAGATTAAAGGGGAAGGCATATTGATAAAAATACTTTTGTGGCATCAGACCAGAAATCATGCCTCTTTTGTATGTATACATGCCTAAAAGGACTGGACGTATGGCACAGCTCCACAACACTGCTTTTTATCATTTTGATGAAAGCAACAAGATCCTGTGGATGTTGTTATTTAGCACAATGTGTAAGTTCACATATTGCATTTAAGGTATGGTTTACTTAGTTTCAATTTACAGATTGCGTTGCAATAGTTGACTTCACATAATTAGTTAAGTCAGAACTAAGAAGTGGCTCCATAGCTTAGTGTAATTTGTGAATCCAGTTATTGAATGCATTAGTATCACACACTTTGCTAAAATGTGGTTGACTAATTTATGTTTCTTTGTTGAATACATACAAGTGTGCTAATTCACTGCACATGTTTTAGTTAAGATTTGAAAGCATAGCCACTGAGTTCAAGTTCAATGGTAATATATTTCTTTGACCTTGCTAAGACTTACCTCCTAATAAAGTGTTTATTTATGATTAAAGTCTTTATGTCCTTAATAACTATGAACAATTAATAAATTAAGCAGCCAAGCACTTCTTAAAAAGAAAGCTGCTTTTGCATGGTATTTTTTATCTGTACTTAGAATAAAACACATGGGACAAAAACATCAGGGAAGTTTCAAGGATGCACTATTTCTGTAGCTCTTTTGGTGTTTGTATAAATGTAATAGAGAATAATAAATAATAAGACTGTTTGCTCTTATGGGAAAGCAGACCATATTCTGAATTTGGGAAGCATACATTTTCCTGTTATTGTACAGACAGCAGCCAAACTGGGTATGCTCTGTTCATTAACCAATCGGACTGAGGCTACACTTATGATGTCATCAGGGCCTTGTGGTTCTTCCCCAGTTTCAGACTCAGTCCAACCTGGACTGGCTGTGAGAATTGATCTCTCCTCCAAATTATTTAATTATAACTTTAATTGGTGATCTTTTCCCAAAAATTTTTTTCCTTTAAATTAGTTCCTTAAATAATCCTTTATTCTACAAATTGGAGGGAAATTCGAAACTGATCTCTGACTGCCTCTCCTCAGCCGTCTGATTGCCTGTGGCCACGAGTTCACTCAGGAAGCCTGCCTTGCAATCAGATTGGCCAGCTCACGAGCTACGGCTCCACGGCTGTTTCCCCGTGGTGCTCCTTGAATCTGGGCACTCGGAGGACTGCGTGACCAGCCATTTTGTGTGCAGCAGTTCCAGATGAGTCTGGTGGCCATTCTGCAGATCGCCTGGCCACACTTAGTATCAGTGGCCATTTTGCAGGTCGGAAAATCCCGCGAAGATAGTCCCTGAAGATTGGACGCTTTAAAAAAGTTGCGAACTCTACAGCAGCCATTTGGAGTGCCCAGTAATGCAGGATCACCCCAGGTAGATCAGGAGTGAGACTGTTGCCTATCTTATTGGGGTGTTGATTTATGTTTGGGGAAATGGCTGATCCAGCTATGGATATGAATGCAGGATTAGAGGAGGCAGGGACATCAGGGGCAAAGAGCAGCAGGAAGAGGCAAGCCAAAGAGGCCCCTTCCTCAGGAGTAAACCCTAAGGTCTCTAAAGTGACTACCAGGGCAGAAGAGTACAGGCAGAAGGCCCTTGAGAAAGAATTTCAGAGGGCCCCAAAACAACAACATATTCTAACTGCCCAGCCCTCCCTCTCTCCCTCCAAGGACCACCAAATGGTGCCCCCAGCTCCACCTGTCTTGCCTCCCATGGGCCCTGACTCCCCCTGGCCTATTCAGAAGGGGAATTGTCTTCTTTGGAGTCCTCATCTTCAATGGAACCTGACAACAGAGGTGATTTCTTTGATGTCCCTCTAAATAGGGACTGCACCTTTGAACAGGCTTCCCTCTCGGTTACACATGGTTCTGCCCCCCCCCAAACCATGTACACCTCTCCTGCTGATATGGCAACCATCATTGCCGAAACCATTAAACAGGTCATGGCTGCTGGCCTACAACAGCACCCCCAACCTGCTCCATCACAGGGCCATAAGCATAAATCTTCTGCTGCGGCTCAGCAACCTGATCCCTCTGCCTCTACTTCTCAGGTCTCAATTGGTGGGGAGCAAGATAATCTGTGGGACTCAGACCTGTCTGATGAAGAGGTGGTCACCCCAGATACCTCTGCCTTTACCGGATTATTCAAAACTGATCGATTCAAGTCCCTTCTACTTAAGGCCATTAAAGCTGCTAACTTACCATCTTCTGCTTCAGCTACTTCACAGGATAAACCGACAGAACTGGCTTCAACTGAGAGTCCCAGTACCCCATTCACCAAACCCGTGGTGGAAAAAGAAGTAATCCTTGTTCCCAAGATATTCCTGAACGTCATCCAGAAGCAGTGGGAGTCTCCAGGCATGGGCCCACAGCCAACCAAGCTTGACAAACGTCTCTACAATAATGCACCGGACCTCACCAAGTTCTTTGAGACTCCCCCAGTGGACGCTCTGGTTGCAGCCCTGTCTTCACCTACTGTGGTTTCTGAAGCCCCTGAGGAGGTTCTCAAGCCTGAGGAGAAAAGGTCAGATCAAACCTTAGTCAAAAACTATCAGGCTGGGGCCTGGGCTATTAGGGTCTCTACGGCCACTTCCTTTTTCTCCAGGGCAGCCTTGGTTTGGATTGAACAGCTTCAGGAGTGCATTGCTCCTACTGACACTAGATCACATAGGGATCTCAACAAGATCAGGGCAGCGGTTGAATTTGCGGCTGATTCTTCCCTTAATGCTGCTAGATTCACTTCTAAAGCCATGGCCTCTTTGGTCACTGCCAGGCATCTGCTTTGGCTCAAGCCATGGCAGGCAGATGTCTGTACCAAGTGGCACCTAGCAGCCTTCCCGTTTAGGGGCAGCCAATTATTTGGTAATCCCTTAGACCCGTACCTCACGGAATCTAAAGACAAGCGCAAGGTCCTTTCATCCATCTACAAGAAACAGGACTGTCGGCCCACTCCCTTCTATAGGAGGTCGCCCTTTTGACCGGTGGAGGGGGGAACCTCCTTCTCCCGTCCACAATGCCAATCATACACTCCCAGACAGGGATCTCACCAGGACAGGTCCAATAGAAACACACAAAGTTTCCCTCCAAGAAATCTTACCTTGGAGGAGGTAACTGCCATTTTTCATGTAGGAAATGACTATCTGGACTCTTCCGATCGGAGGCCACCTGGCATTTTGTCCACCACTGGGAGGAGACCACAACAGACAATTGGGTACTCAAAACTGTCAAATTTGGTCTCATGCTAGAATTCCTCTCCATCCCCCAGGAACACTTCGTGCCATGCCCGGTCTCTCAGTGTCCTCGCAAGAGGGCACTGATGGAACAAGCCATTCAGCACCTGTTGGAGATCTGGCCCATCCAACCGGTTCCTCCCCATCAGGAAGGGCAGGGTTTTTATTCCCGCCTGTTTGTAGTACTGAAGAATTCCGGGGGATGGAGAGCAATTTTAGATCTAAAAACGTTGAACCACCACATTGTCTATCGGCGGTTCAAAATGTATTCTCTGCACGCCGTCGTCCAGGCGGTCAGAGAAAATGACTTCCTCACGTCAGTGGACTTGATTGAAGCTTACCTTCATATCCCCATCTTCATAGACCACCGAAAATATCTCCGCTTCTTCTATGGGGGGGAGGCACTTCCAGTACCGAGCTCTTCTGTTCGGTCTATCCTCTGACCCCAGGCTATTCACAAAGGTACAGGCAGCACTAGCCGCCCACATCAGGTCATCCCCAGTTCAGATTCTCTGTTACCTGGATGACATCCTCTTGTTGTCCAGGTCTCCAGTTCAGGCAGAAAGAGATCTCACCCTCACCATTCACACCTTGCAGAATCACGGGTTCGGGATGAATCTCAAAAAGAGTCACCTCATTCCCAGCACTCGCCTTCTCCACTTCGGGGTCTTGATAGACACCATGGTGGAGAGGGTGTTCCTATCCAATGACCGCATTCTCAGTCTGAGGGAATTTGTCAGGAAGATGTTATGTCTATGCAAGACATCCCTTCTTCTTCTCTCCCAAGTCTTGGGCAAGATGGTATCTTGCTTCGGGATTGTCACGTGGGCCAGGTTCCACACCAGTAGCCTTCAGTGGTTCATGCTTCCACATCAAAAGGCCGACAGGAGCAGCTCTCCTCTCAGGGTCTCCCTTCCCAGACAGGTATTACACTCTCTCAAATGGTGGCAGTCCCCGCCAATTTTGCAAGGGACCTTGTTCAGAGAGCTGCGCTGTCTCACACTTATGATGGATGCAAGTCTGACAGGATGAGGGGCACACATGCAGGACCTAGTGGCTCAGGGTCAGTGGTCCCTCGAAGAGAGTCAAAGCAGCATAAATTGGCTAGAATTGCGGGCGGTTTGCCTCGCCCTCAGACACTCCCACCACAGAGTTCAGGCCTGACACATATTAGTCCTCATGGACAATACCACGACCAAGGCACACTTAAACAGAGGGTGGGGGCATGTTCCTGGTCCCTGATGCAGGAGTCCAAACTTTTGTGCCAGTGGGCAGAATCTCACCTGTCATCTATCAGGTCAGAACACATCTCAGGGTCTCCAACGTCCAAGCAGACTGGCTGAGCCAGACAACGATAGATCAGGTGGAGTGGAGCATACATCCAAACCTCTTCCATCGACTGACACTACGGTTTGGCCTCCCAGTCCTAGACCTGTTCACGACAGCAGACAACAACCAGGTACCCAGGTATTACTCGAGGTTCATGGACCCCATGGCAGAAGGAGTAGACACTCTCAGATGCCAGTGGCCCAGGGGTCTCCTGTACACATTTCCTCCCCTTCGCCTCATTCAGAGGGTAATTCAAAAAATGCTGGAGCAGGAGGCAGAACTGTTGCTGCTAGCGCCGAATTGGCCACGCCGGTCTTGGTATGCCGACATAGTGACTCTGTCAATCTCCACCCCATGGCACATCCCATGGTCTCTCCTGTTTCTACACCAAAGGTCAGTTTGTCATCCCGACCCCCAGTGGCTGCAATTAATCGCATGGCGATTGAGCGGCAAGCCTTAACAGCCGATAACATCTCCCTCAAAGTCTTTGCTACCATTCAGGCATCACGCAGAAGCTCTACTAACTGCATTTATGATGCAACGTGGCGGACTTTTGCTCTGTGATGTTCCAACCAAACTGTTGACCCACTTAGGGCATCCATTCTGCAGATATTGGAATTCCTGCAGAGGGGGCTTGATCAGGGACTTACCCCTAACAGAGGTGGCTGCTCTGGCCTCTGTTCTGGACGGCCTGGCATCCGAACATCTACCTTCTCACCCCTTGATCTGGAGATTTCTCCGTGGAGCATCCAACTTGCATCACCCTGCCAAACATAGATATCCGACTTGGGACTTATCTCGTGTCCTAGAGGCTTTGACTTCCGCTCCCTTTGAACCTATGAGGTCCGCTTCTTTGAAACTGTTGTCCTTTAAAACGCTGTTTTTGGTGGCTGTAACCTCAGCCAGATGTATTTCTGATTTAGCTGCTCTTTCAGTCAGGCATGACTTGTGCGTGAAGGTCAATAGCTGTTTCCACCAAGGTCAGGAGTTGACCTTACCTGATTTCTGTCCATCTCCCCGTCACGAGAGGGAGCGCAAGTGGCACACTCTTGACGTATGTCGTGCCCTCAAGATCTACATCGACCGCACCACCTTGTTCCGCCACACGGCAGTTCTCTTCATCTTTTTTTGCCAGGCCTCCTTGGGTACCAAGGCTTCATCGTCTAGTCTGGGGTACTGGATAAGAGCCTGTATTAAACTATCTTATAAACTTCAATCCATACAGATTCCTGCAAACATTGCAGCTCACTCTACACACAGCGCTGCGACATGTGCAGCTTGGTCCACTCAAGCCACCTTGGAAGAAGTCTGCCGGGCGGCCACCTGGGCATCTCCCACAGTCTTCATACGTCATTACAAGTTGGACAAGTATGTGTCGGCTGATGCGGCTTTTGGGCGCAGGTTGCTACAACAAGTGCTTGTGCCCTAACAGACCTTTTTTTTTACAATTTCCTAGTGGACAGCCCAGTCTTTAGTACATCCCAGTCTGGCTGCTGTCTCTATGATAACAGGAAAATGGGTGTTGGTTCTTACCTGATACACTCATTTTCTGGTAGAGTAGAGACAACAGCCAGCCCTGCCCTGGCATGGGTCACACGAGGGAATTCCTTGTGCGGAGGAGAGAGATACAGTGACTATGGACTTTCACCTTTTGCTCACAATTCTCACTTGCGTCTACAGTTTTCCTTCATCTGAAACTGGGGAGGAGCCACAAGGGCCCGATGACATCATAAGTGTAGACTCAGTCCGATTGGTTAATGGACGGAGCATACCCAGTCTGGCTGCTGTCTCTAGTCTACCAGAAAATGAGCGTATCAGGTAAGAACCAATGCCCATTTTCATTTTATTTTAACTGAACAACTGTCGACACATTTAAGCAAGAAGATACACTGTCAAGAGAGCTTTCTTCAGGTAAATGTATGCAGGATTTGTTTTAAGGCTGTACCCATATATACATTTCTCAGAGAATATTGGTTTTCTTTTGGGGAGACATGCATAAATTGTAAATATTCTTTCCCCTTCTACTGATGGTTACCAATGTTTTGTCTGTCAAATCATACAACGTCTCCATCTCTCTAAAAGCATGTGCTAATGTTCGTACATATTCAAATTTAATCAATTAATTGATTAAAAGGCAGAGAGCTAATCAACCCAAATTGTTGAATTGATTGGCAGCACTATTTTTTTTTTATACGTAGCTGCAGCAGATGACTAAGAGACAACAAAATTATTTGTTTATTTTTTAACATTTGCATCGCTTATCTTTCTAAAGCTATGTCCATTCAGGGACATTGCAATACAATGTTATACATAATATATAAATTATAAATAAACTGGTTATAATATACAAGTTTATAACATATAACTAAAACAAGAATACAAACAAATTAAAATCAGAATAAAGGAAAAAGAAGCTGAAAGGAATATAGTTTTTGAGTTTTGGGTTAGAAAAGATAAAGCAGGTTGGTTAATCCCTTTTTAAAGTTCTTAATTTAAACAGAGAGGAAAAAATTCCTAGCAGAAATGATATTTAATGAAAGCTGCAGAATGGATCTACTATATTTAATTCAATAACAATTGATAAAAAGATAGCATTAAGAAACAACTCTGGATATTTGGTCCAGGATGAATCAATTAACTGTTAGGATGATTGGAAATAGATAAGAAGATGTGGAAACCTCCTATGAGTTGCATACAATAATAGTTCATTAACAGAAGCTTTCGATATTTCTGTTGCCTTTCTATTGCCTTTTGTTTGTTTGTGGTTTTATCTGTTAACTATTTGGCTATTAATATAGTAGATAGATGATAGAGTTCAAACAGAATTAGAAGTTTGAAAACTTTTTGCAAAGGGTAGGAAACTAATATTGAAATATATTTATCAGTATTCAGCTGGGGGGTGTAATATGTGTATGTGTGTTTGTGTTTTTTTAATGTACTTTTAAAAGTTTGTTTCTTTTGTTTTTTGTTTGTTACTGTGAATTTCTTTTGAAACTTTGTATTTAAACTTTTTGAAAAAATAAAAAATATTGGCAATAACCTATGACACAGTACTGCCCAAGTAATGGCAATACTCTAATTGATCAAAAATCTTATCGTTATGTTGTTCCTAATAAGGCTATTGTCAACAGTAAAATTTGAATTTATCTCATGGCCAGATTTTGGCTTTATTTGTATTTATTTTGAGATCTACACTGCATTATTATACTGTCTTTAAGCTTGATCTACTGTTTTTACCTTTTTTGTGGGCTGTATACAGTGGTGGGTTCCGGATCCTTTTGCAACCGGTACGCTGGAATGGGGCTGAGCGCCCACCACATGCAAGTGCACAGTGCACGCATGTGTACCCACCACCCATGACGCTCCAGCTGCTTGGTGGAGTTTGTGCAGGCGCCGTATGCTCTGTGCATGTGTGCAGATGCCCCGGACAGCTCAAATAGAGGTAAGGAGAGCGGGCGGGCGGGTGGCCCCTCTGGAGCTCCGTACCGGAATGGTACCTGGTGCTCCCAGCAGGCACCGGTACGCCTATATCGGGGCTACCAGTTATAGCTCACTGCTGGTTGTATAAATTGGTTCTCCTTCAGTCTTCTACCTTGAAATATCACTCAATGCAGTATAATAATAAATAGATACATCAGTTGGAAGAGATGGACACCATCTCTTTCAACTGTCCATGTTAATCACACAGCAAGCTTTTCACAAAACATGGCTCTCTATTCATTGTTGATTCAATATTGTGGCAGAATTAGTACATTACATTGTTAAAAATGGGGGGGGGATGTGTGGGGGTTGGGGGAAATTGGAGGTTTAGGGCTGCTTTGCTGAAAGATAAACATCAGTCAAAAAGTTCCAGTACAGATAAGCAGCTTTTGCTCCCAAAAGTTAAAGAAGTTGTCCTTTGCCCTTCTAGATTTAACTGTAAATGAAGCATATGTGCTATGTATGCAAAGAAGCCCCTTTCATAAACCTAACTTTAATGTTACAGGAGAAAATTCAATGTTGAGGTGGGCTGCATTATTGCAAAGAGGCAAAGGTGAAGTAGACTAATACTGCTCTGCACATGCCAGTTAAAAGGTATTAATATTTAAAACCATGAAAATAAATGACCACCCCAGACCTAAAATCCTGGACTTTCTTTCCCTCAATTTTCTATGATCTTATGCAAAATCACGACTTCACTCACACTGTTATTTAAATGTTGCATACTTCTACAGAGAGAAATACACTGAAAAAAATTAAACAGTGACAGTTTACCCCGATCTCTAAATACGACAGGAAAACCATCTCCTTTCGTTTGCTAAATATATAACTTCTCCCAGCCTGAGACATAAGAACGTTGCCTAAGTAGGTCAGATTTGAGCTTGGGCTTTTCAAATGACATGAAAGCATACGCCATGAATATGCACTTCAAAGCCAAGAGCCCATTTTGTGTGCACATTTTGTTCCTGAGAAGTTTTCCATCTGTTTTAATGTCATAGCTGTGTTGCAGTGGCATGTCCTCAGCCTCTGGATCTTTGACAACTCTGGAGGCTTTATTTTATTTTATTTTTTTCATCTGGCAGGTAAAGGAGATAATTGGGAGACCTTTCATACAGGGTTGGAGGAGGGGCACACTTCAGAACTAAACAAAAATGAAGAATATACTTCCTTACTGCTTTGTTGTTGGGACTAATTTGATTGGGTGCCAAGAGTTGAAAGCCAGTGGCCTTCTGAAAGGCCCTTTTAACAACCCACCCTGGAAATGGGAGGACTTGAGAGTATCCTGCTCACTCTATCATCCCTGGCAGTGCAGTTCAGAATCTGGGGTTTTGACATCTTTCGTTTTCTTTCATCAGAAATAGCGCAAAATGATTTGTCTGTCACTTTTTCAAGTGGTGCATTACTGACTTCTTCATGTCTCTCTAAAAGAGAAGGAAGGTTTCCCACTTAACGTGTCACTCAAGCCACCCACCTACCCTCCTACAGCTTGCAGCTGGGTAACTTAATAAAGAAAAGGAAAAGGAAAGGAAAAACTAAGATTTAATGCAGAGTCCAAAACCGTGGTCATCGTCATGTTTATTACTGATATTTTGGCTCAGGCAAAAGAAAGCCAGTTTGGTCTAGTAGTTAAGGCTAGAAACCAGGAGGCTGTGAATACTAGTCTCACTTAAGCCTGAAAGCCAGCTGGGTGACTTTGGGCCAATCATTCACTCTCATCCCAAACCATCTCACAGATTGTTGTTGTGGAGAAGATAGGAGAAGGAGGGAGTATTAGGTATGTTTGCTGCCTTACATTATTAATAAAAATAATAAAGGTAGGATAATAAATAAATACACATTTTTTTAAAAAAATCTAGTCATAAGGAGCATGAATAAGCATGTAATAGTACATGAATAAGAAGGACTAGGGGCTTATTACATGAATAAGCACGTAATAGTACATGAATAAGAAGGACTAGGGGAGACATGATAGCAGTGTTCCAATATCTCAGGGGCTGCCAAAAAGAAGAGGGAGTCAAGCTATTCTCCAAAGCACCTAAGGGTAGGACAAGAAGCAATGGGTGGAAACTAATTAAGGAGCGTGTTAGATACTTGCTTTAACTACAGTGGTTTCCACCAAGGTCCTCTGTTCCGGCAGGAACAGAGGTTTAATCCTATTGGTCGAAGGGTCTGACAGCTCCCTATAAAAGGTGTTCTTATAGAGAGAAGCAACTTAGAATTAAGGAGAAATTTCCTGACAGTTAGAACAATTAATTCGTAGAACAACTTGCCTCCAGAAGTTGTGAATGCTCCAACACTGGAAGTTTTTAAGAAGATGTTGGATAACCATTTGTCTGTAGTGATGTAGGATTTCCTGCCTATGCAGGGAGTTGGACTAGAAGACCTCCAAGGTCCCTTACAACTCTGTTATTCTATTCATTCCAAGTTACAATATATTTTAAAATATTGTGTACCTGGAACCTTCAAAGATTTTGAACCTGTTTAAAACAAGTACAGTACACAGGCAAGGAAAATCTGCTACCAAGAGATTCCATTTCTTCTGTTGATGAATGGGAATTATCTAGACATCACATATTCCATCCTAACCCCTTGGTTCCATGACGGATATGATCTTAGAGCTCCCATTACTTAATCACTTAAGAGCAATGTGACCTTAAAGTCTCATACTAGGACCCTTGTGACTCCCCCAAAACCTTCTTGGGTCATGAAATTTATTCGCTATGCTATATTGAAAAATAATACAATATTAAAATCCCATCAATTGTGAGAAGCAATAGTGGCAGCAAATGGATCATTTTTAAAAAATTTAATATGGTAAATATTGATAAATATGACTCATGCAAACAAAAGCTCTTTTGGAGTCCTCTCTAATTTTTAAAAGTGGGAAGGAGTCTTGAGAGGGAAAAAAGTTCAAGAAACACTGAATTAGAGAAACTTTCCCTGAGATTTCAATTCCAGAATTTCTATTGAACATAAGAAGGAATTTAAGTCCGACACGTTTGAAGGGCAATAACTTGAAGCCTGCAGAGCAAGGTCAGAAGGTGATAGACAGATGTACATTAATTGTCCTTCCTGGCACAGAATTTTGTTCAAATGGACTGGGGACAAATTTTATATGTTGAGTGTTATGTATTGATTCTGGTGCAATATCTTTGCACCGAGTGACATATCATGCAAACCTATTTTTATCTATATCTTAAGCTATATGTTTATATGTTATTGCCAACCTATGTTTACTAGGAATTTTTCAGTTGTGGCCATTAATTTATAGAATATTGTTCCCGGGGGGTCGACCTAGCATTTTCTTCCTTCTACTTCAGAAAAATCATCAGCTTCTTTCCATTCCAGAAACCATGAGACCAGGAAAATGTAGAACATTTAAGATAAACAGCAATATATTGCTTACTCGTGTGTCTAATTTGCATGTTTAACTTTAAAACCTTATCTGAGTTATGATTTCATTTATTGTCTATTTGATGAAATATAATTGATAGTGTTTGAAATGTTATGTTATATTTGAAATGTTATAATTTTGTAATTTTAATAAAATGATACGTTATGAGAACCTGGAGCCATGACTTCTTGGCAGCTGAATATGATTCCCCCAATTTATTTAAATGAACAATTTATATAGCTTATAATTATATTACCTTGTGGTGGTGACTTTAGGCAGCACATAGAGGTTTAAAAACAATAACACATAAAACAAAACAAAAAACCCAATGAATACATAAACATAACATAACAACCATGGTCTAAAATATTTCATTTTCAATGCATATGGCCAAAGCAGCCAGTCCACTGACAGGACTGGTTCAACCTCCTGCTCCAATTGTCAGATCTTCAATGCCTTCTGAAAGGCCAGAAAAGTGAGGGCTCTTTGAGGGGGGGATCTTGTTCCATAGGGCAGATGTTCCAATAGAGAAAAATGATTTCTAGATCCCGCATGATGACTTTTCCTAATAAAAGGTCCTGGAGTATGCCAACTCTGTTTTGGTGGTCTTACCAAAAGAGACTGAGCAAGATGACGGGATCCACAAGTATCCTTGGCTCGTGTATGTAGCGCTTTGTAGGTGTCAACCAGCATCTTGAATTACACCCAGAAGACCACTGGGAGCCAGCTGCAGTGTCTGTGTGTCTTTTACGGGCAGGGCACATAATGTGTGTGTTAATATGGTCTTGATCTTCAGAAAGGTCTTAAAACACTGGCTTTTTAAATGGGCCAAAAGTGATTTCTGATCCTGACCACTGGACAATGGATAGCTGGTATTTAACTGTATTTCTATCCCTAATATATTATATTTATGTAAAGTAAGTGATTTCTGTGCTATTTGAATGTGTATGTCACCTAGAGTCCTTAGATTTGGCAGCCTATATATCTAAACCAACAAATAATCCATGTAAACGTTACTAAGAGCTGTGGTGGCATAGTGGTTAGAATGCAGTACTGCAGGCTACTTGTGCTGACTGCCGGCTGCCTGTAATTTGGCAATTCAAATCTCACCAGCTCAAGGTTGACTCAGCCTTCCATCCTTCCCAGGTGGTAAAATGAGGAGTGTTGGGAGCAATATGCTGACTCTGTAAACAGCTTAGAGAGAGCTATAAAGCACTGTGAAGCGGTACATAAGTCTAAGTGTTATTGCTTTTGCTAACAGTCATGATTCATAGTGTTTTCCTGAACAGCATTGGAACTGTTATGTAGGTTGACCCTGCACTTTCAATGCAACTTTTCTTTTTCTTTTCTTTTATTTTTTAAAAGCAATGAAGCTTCCATATGGTTCTGATCTTGTGTTACTGCTATGTATTGTGGTGTCCAACGCTTTTTGGAAGCACAGCATCATTGCCCACCTTCTCTAAAAGGTAAATTTCAGGCAGAAGGTTTGATGCACATCCATTGTGTGTCACTGGGTATGAAGCCAGAGACCTGCCCTGGGGCTTGGCCATCCACACAGAAGCAGAAGCGTCAGACAGGAGTGTGATCTGTGTGTCTGCTTTACCTTTCTGAAAGAGTGGAGATTGAGAGAAAAGTATCACCCATTTGGCAATACTACCCAGGAAGAATGGCTTTTTATACAGGTAGTCCTTGACTTATGACCACAATTGAGCCTACCATTTCTGTTGCTAAGTGAGACATTTGTTAAGTAGCTTTTGCTCCATTTTACAACTTTTCTTGTCACAGTTGTTAAGTGAATCACCCCAGGTATTAAGGTAGTGGTATGGTTGTTAAGTGAATCTGGCTTCCCCACTGACTTTGCTTGTCACAAGGTGGCAAAAGAGGATTAAGAGGACCCCAGGACATATGAGTCAGTTGCCAAGCATCTGAATTTTGATCGCATGACCAAGGGGATGCTGAAATGGTCGTTAAATGTTAAAAATGGTCATAAGTCACTTTTTCCAGAGTTGCTGTGACTTCGAACAGTCACTACAGTTGTAAGTCGAGGACTACCTTGTTTCCCTGAAAATAAGACCTCCCGGGATAATAAGCCCAATCAGGCTTTTGAGCACATGTGCTAAAATAAGCCCTCCCTGAAAATATTGCAACACAGCAAGAGCCCTGAGGTGACTACGCTTGCCACCTCCTGCACCTCAAAAATGATAAGACTTCCCTGAAAATAAGGCCAAGGGCTTATTTCAGGGGTGAAAAGAAAATAAGACCCTGTCTTATTTTTGGGGAAACATGGTACCTGTATAAGAATGGAATCCTAGTGATTTAAGTGATGTTTTCAGTGCAGCTGATTTGTATTTAAATAAATGTAGTTCTCCTTCCTTTGTCCTATTGCGCAGTGAAGAATGCCACCATGTTTGACTGAGGAATGCCTCAAGAATTAGCCATAAGAAGAGCAGAACCTACAAGAATTCATACTTGAGGGCTGAGAACTCCCCTTTTGACTCTCCTGAAGTATTTGTCTGCAAAGTAAGATATCTGAATGCCAAGGTCTTCCTTCAGGTATGCACATTCTCTTCTTCTTTGCTTCCTGCATCAGCCTTAGTGCTTGGAATGGAAAAGAAACAAGCTTCTTGTGTTCAAACAATAGATCAAATAGCTTCGCCACTACTTTCGAAGAGCTTCCATTTGTTAGAGAAAAAAGACTGCTGAATGCACACCTTTTCCATTCATTTCCACGGGAAGAGAACAGCATCTCTCTGGATCAAATCAGGCATCTAAACTGATTTATCTACATCAAAGACAGATGGAAAAACACACACACAAACACACACAAACCTTTCTTGCGCAGTGCTGTCATTATTAAATGTTTGCAAGTTCTCCAAAGTGGCTAGGCTCTCTAAATCAAAAAGACAAATGCTCAGTCTATCCAACCTAAAATTAGGAATAACGCCACAAAAGCAAGGTCATAAATAAGAGCAATGTAAGGAAATGATGATTTAAGATGCTGAGATCATGTGCTTACTCATGCTGTATGATTTCACCTTGACACTTTCAGTAACTATTTTATGGTTGTGCAAGCACACTCCATTTAATAATTTTAGTTTAGGGATGTAATCGCAAATAATGCAACAGTTAAACAAACTTGAGAACAACCAGTGTATTAGAGTTGAGAGGTGTCCAGCCCGGTCTTCCTCCACATATCTGCACAAATTACATTGAGCAAAATGATTTTTTCCCTAATAAATTTATATTAAGATTGCAATCTTTCATCGACTTATCATAGAAAAATATTCACAAAGATTTATCTAAAATTCAGTCTAGGAGAGCCATTTAGTCAAAACCCAGAAGAGAGCCTTCTGATTCCTAAATTCAAAGTTGGATAGTTCTGACTGAGTAATTAGGAAACCAGATCTATACAATACAATACAATAGCAGAGTTGGAAGGGACCTTGGAGGTCTTCTAGTCCAACCCCCTGCCTAGGCAGGAAATCCTATACCGTTTCAGACAGATGGCTATCCAACATCTTCTTAAAGACTTCCAGTGTTGGGGCATTCACAACTTCTGGAGGCAAGCTGTTCCACTGATTGATTGTTCTAACTGTCAGGAAATTTCTCCTCAGTTCTAAGTTGCTTCTCTCCTTGATTAGTTTCCACCCATTGCTTCTTGTTCTACCCTCAGGTGCCTTGGAGAATAGTTTGACTCCCTCTTCTTTGTGGCAACCCCTGAGATATTGGAACACTGCTATCATGTGTCCCCTAGTCCTTCTTTTCATTAAACTAGGCATACCCAGTTCCTGCAACTGTTCGTCATATGTTTTAGTCTCCAGTCCCCTAATCATCTTTGTTGCTCTTCTCTGCACTCTTTCTAGAGTCTCCACATTTTTCTACATTGTGGCGACCAAAACTGAATGCAGTATTCCAAGTGTGGCCTTAACAAGGCATTATAAAGTGATATTAACACTTCACTTGATCTTGATTTTATCCTTCTGTTTATGTAGCCTAGAATTGTGTTGGCTTTTTTGGCAGCTGCTGCACACTGCTGGCTCATATTTAAATGGTTGTCCACTAGGACTCCAAGATCCCTCTTACAGTTACTACTATTGAGCAAGGTACCACCTATACTGTACCTGTGCATTTCATTTTTCTTGCCTAAATGTAAAACAGAGCCTTGGAGTACTCCACTGCACACTTCCCTCCATGTAGATGCAGTTCCATTGAGGACTACACGTTGAGTGTGGTTGGTCAGTCAGTTACCAATCCATCTGGTGGTGATGCTGTTCAACCCACATTCTTCTATTTATCTAGTAGTAGGTTATGGTCTACCTTATCAAATGCCTTACTGAAGTTCAAGTAAACTATATCGACGGCATTCCTCTGGTCCACTAATTTTGTCATTTTGTCAAAGAATGCAATAAGATTAGTCTGGCATGATCTTTTTTTGACAAACTCAAGTTGGCTTTTGGCTATTACTTTGTTTACTTCTAGGTGTTCGCTAATTCATTGCTTGATTATCTTTTCCAGAATCTTTCCTGCTATTGAAGTCAGGCTGATAGGTCTGTAGTTTCCTGGATCTATTTTTTTCCTTTTTTGAAGATGGGAATCACATCAGTTCTTTTCTAGTCCTCTGGCAGTTCCCTGGTGCTCCAGGATCTCTGAAAGATATAGTTCAGTGGTTCTGAGATCTCATCTGCCAGTTCCTTCAGAACCCTGGGGTGTAATCCGTTCGGTCCTGGTGATTTGAACTTGTCTAGGGTAGGTAGGTGCTCACTTACCATTTTCTTCCCTATTTCAATTTGTGTTCCTAATCTTATTTTTGTGGTGCTTTTTTTTGATAGGTTGGACTGTTTTATCCCTTTGTGTAAAGACAGATGCAAAACATGAGTTAAATAGTTCTGCTTTTTCCCTGTTGCTTGTCACCTTCTTGCCACTTTCTCCCAGCAATGGACCAATTGTTTCCTTAACATTTTTCTTGTTTTTAACATATTGGAAGAAGCTTTTTTTTGCTATTTTTTTACTTTTGTGGCAAGCCTTTCTTCGTTGTGAGCCTTAGCTTTCCTCACTTCATCTTTACAGGCTCGGGCTATTTGCTGATATTCTGCCTTAGTTATATCCCCCTCTTTCCACTTTTTATACTTAACTTTTTTGCTTTCAATTTGTCAGAGAGTTCTTTATACAGCCATGCTGGTTTCTTTTGGGAGCAGTTATTTTTCTTCTTCATTGGTATTGTGCTAGACTGAGCTTTTGTAATCTCATTTTTTAAAATTTCCCAAACTTCTTGAGTTGTTTTCCTTTGAGGATTCTCATCCATGAAATTCTTCCCAAGCTCTCTCTAAGTTTATTGAAATTAGCTCTCTTAAAATCCAAGACTCTAGTTTGACTTTGTTCTACTACTTGTGTTTGCATAATGTTGAAGTCCAATATTGCATGGTCACTTGCCCCCACGGTTCCTATTGTTTCAACACCTTCTATCATTTCCTCTCTGTTAGTGAGAATTAAGTCTAATATGGCCAATCCCCTTGTTCCCTTCTCTACTTTTTGGGAAACAAAGTTATCTGCTAGGTTCGTTAGGAACCTGTTGGTTCTTCCACTTGGTGCAGAGTTTGTTTCCCAGTTGATGTCAGGGTAGTTAAAATCCCCCATTACTGTTGTGGTGGGTTTCCTACATACCTTAGTTAGCTGACTAGCAAAAAGTTCATCTACTTCCTCTGCTTGGTTGGGTGGCCTGTAGTATAGACCTATGGCAATGTCATTCCCCCCTCAACCTTTAATATTGACCCAAATGCATTCAAGATAGTTCTCATCATTGTTGTGCTCTATTTCTGTGGAGATGTAGTTATTTCTTATATATAGTGCAACTCCACCTCCTCTTTTATTTGGTCTACTTCTTTTAAATAATTTAAATCCTTCTAGCTGTATGCTCCATTTGTGGGTTTCATCCCACCAAGTTTCTGTAATGGCATCATTATTGTATCTGCCCTCATTTACTTGAATTTCTAATTCACCGTTTATTCCTCATACTCTGTGCATTGGTGTATAGACATTTGAGTCCATTTTGATTGACCTTGTGTTTACTGTCTACATAACCTGTGTTATGCCTGACTGCCCCTATTTTCTTGCCACTTGTATGATTCATGCACATGGTATGGCACTCACTATTAAATGCTTGATTTTGCTTGACAGCGGGAGTGATAATCTTACCCGCACAAACATCTATGTTACATGCACTGATAACCTTATGAGTTTTAGATTGCTGGGAACAGAAATGTTCTGTAACAATTAATTCTCTGCCCACGCTATTCAGTTTAAATGATTATCCAGAAAATCTGTGAATTTAATGCCAAGTAACTCAGTCCCTTTCTTGGATGGATGCAAACCATCTCTTTTGTATAGTGTTTCATTGGACCAGCTGCATCATGACTAATAAAACCAAAGCCTTCCCTTTTACACTCCTTTAACCACACATTAAACTCTGCTACACGCTGCCCCTCCCCTTTTTGTTCCTTATATACTGGTAAAACCTTTGAAAAGATAAGCCTACAACTTACACAGTGGTGGGTTTCAAAAACTTTTAGAACCTCTTCTGTAGGTGTGGCCTGCTTTGTGGGAGTGGCTTGCCAGCCATGTGACTGGGTAGGAGTGGCTTGCCAGCCATGTGACTGAGTGGGAGTGGCTTGGCAGTCATGTGACTGGGTGGGCATGGCCAACTTGTAAAATGTGGTGAAACACATTTATGCTCTTGCTTAGCAACCAAAATGTTGGCTCAGAAACTCTGGCATTTGAATCACGCAAGTCTTAAAGCTGTCAAGTTACAAGACCTTTGCACCCCTAACCCTTTAGGAAAAAACTCCAGGGATGTTCAAAGTTGACGGTTTTAAGACTTTAAGGCTTAGATAGGACTCTTAGAGGCGGGTGGGGCGATTGGTGAGCCAGCCAATCAGTGAGTGGTGGGCGGGGTAAGCATGGTGTGGACAGGCGGGGGCAGGGAGCTAAAACTGGTTCTAAACGGCACGGTAGATTTGTGGAACCTCTTCTATAGAAGAGGTTAGAACTGGCAGTAACCCCCCCCCCCTTGAACCTACACTACTAAGTTCATACCCCAAGCTCTGGAAATCATTCTTCACAGAAAGTACATCTTTTTGGGACAGATCATTTGTGCCAAGATGTATAATAGCATCAACGTCACAGTCCTTACTTGCATTCTTGACTATCTTAAGAATACGCCTCTTGTCTCTGCTGGCAGTAGCACTTCGCAGACACCTGACCTCTTTTAAAACCTCCATATCCTTTCCTAAATTTACATCCCTTATGATTGAATCACGAACTAGAAGGTGACTTCTCTTTTTACATACCTTGATCTTCTTGTGCGACTGATGTGTGATACCTGGGTCCCCATTTCACCTTTCCAAAGAAAGTTCTTCATTTTGGACCACGATCCCCTGCTTGTTTGAGTTATCATTATCACAAATACCTTGACCTGTCTCTTTAGTGTCCCCATTAAGGTCAGTAAGGGCGCTATATCTGTTATGCTGGGTCACAGCAAAAGCTTTGTGTTTATGGTTCACAGCTCTTACCCTGCCAGATCCCACTGTTGTCTAGACTGCTCTTCTCCTGCAGGATCTTTGCGGTAGAGGGGGCTGATAGCGTGACATCTCCATAGTGTGGAATGGCTGAATTGGGCACCTAATTTCTGCTTCAGATTAGAGATTCTAGATAGGTAATCTGTCTATGTAGACTAGTAATTTGTTAACAAAGGAGACAGTATCCAAATTTGAAGAGTACTGTGAAAGACTGGTGCAAAACAGCTATTACATTGAACTAAGCCGGTCATTTTGAAATAAAATGAAATCACAATCTCAAGTGCACTAATCCAGAATGTATTATTGCTATTTTGGTTTATAGATATACTACCTAGTCCTCTTTGTCTCTCTGACTCCCCCCTTGTAGAAAACAGTTCCAATCACCAACTTCAGGGAAGTTCAAATGAAATGGAATTAAAGGGCCACTACCTAGTTCTCTTTGTCTCTCTGACTCCCCCCTTGTAACCAGCAGCTTCAATCATCAGCCTCAGGAAGGTTCACCAATGGAGCTACAAATTAAATGCAAATGTTTATTTATGGTGGTTTTTACTATTGCAGGAAGTTACCGTAACTGTTTACAGGAAAATATTTAAGAGGGAATGATAGATTTTGTTTATTGAAGTTTAGATGTGTTTATTTTTTTAGTGTCAGATCTTATACTTGGCAACAGTTGAGCAATAGAGGTGGAATTAAGTACTCTGAAAGCCCTCACCTGTTTCCCAGTGAGGAAGGAAGCTGAATCCAGTCCCACCTGACATGCTGTCTGGAGCCAAACCTTTTTAGCCTACTAACACCTGTTTGTTAGTGCTGAGAGGCTAACATTGCAACAATGCCCATCCACTGGGTGTTTAATTCTTCAGTGCAGGTCTGAAGTTAAGGTGATTAGATTAATTTAGGGATGATTCATTTTTTCAGCCCTTCTTTCTTCTGCTTTTTCTTTGATAATAGAATAGAATAGAATAGAATTCTTTATTGGCCAGGTGTGATTGGACACACAGGAAATTTAGTGATGATTCAATTTGCCAGCCCTTCTTTCTTCTGCTTTTTCTTTGATAGTAGAATAGAATAGAATAGAATTCTTTATTGGCCAAGTGTGATTGGACACACAAGAAATTTGTCTTTGGTGCATATGCTCTCAGTGTACATAAAAAGATGTGAAAAGATACATTCATCAAGAATCATAAGGTACAATACTTAATGATAGTCCTAGGGTACAAATGAGCAGTCAGGAAACAATCAATATCAATATAAATTGTAAGGATGCAAGCAACAAAGTTACAATCCTGTATGCACATATATAACAAAGTATGTATGGGCTAACTGTTTTTAAATTGTATTTTAAACGTTAAATCTTAATTTTATATCGGGTTTTTACAATTGGGGTATTTTAATGCGGGTCTTTTAACTGTCTATATGATGTAAATTGTTTACCTCCTCCGAGTCCGTGTTTGTGTATCTGTATGTATGTTCTGTATGTACGCCTATGTGTTTTATATATTTTCTGTGTTTTATATGCCCCATTGTACGCCGCCCCGAGTCCTACTTGGAAAGGGAGCGGCTAATAAATTCAAACTTATTATTATTATTATATTATAATTTGAGAAATAACAACTATATATAACTGAGTAATTAATACATTATTAATTAAGTACTGAGTAAATAGGTGACTTACTCAATTAAAATATTTCAATTAGATTATATAATTGAAATATATATTGAAACATGATAGAAGGCAAATAGGATACTTGCTTTCCAGTGTCTCTCCCCCACAATAGATATCTTGAAAAATGCAACTACAATTGCTCACATATTTTATCCTTTTGAGTGGCTTCAAAAGAAGATAACTGTGGGGAACAATATAACGTAGAAATTCTGATCAGGCTTTAAGATCCAGACAAATAAGCTATTTCAGTTCATTTCCTTATCCACCCACTCACCAAAATCATATGTAGAATCTTCTTGAGCAATAACTCTGCCAAGAATGTTTTTCCCCCCTGGCAGAAGGGATTTTTGTTCAGTTCACTGCCTTGAGAAGCAAATGTTGCACTGAGAAAACTGAAGACCAATCTGGAAAAAAGAAAAGCATAAAGTCTTGATGAAGAGAAAAGTAAGATGAGATTTACTTGCAAGCTCCAACTGTTTAATCAGAAAGTTGAGCAGAGAAGTTGTCAAATGTTAAGGCTGGGAGTTTGCTTTGTAGATATTCAGCTATTTGGCAAACATCCAGACTATCACAGACCAACTTCATCTTCTGAATTCCATGCTATGTTTCCATGCTATCCATGATCTTTTGAGCTGGAGTTGAGGTTGACAGTTTCCAAGGATATGTTTTTAGTAATCATATTGATTTTGGTTGTTGCTGCGTGTATATGTGTGTGAGTGTGTATGTGTATATTGTGTGTGTGTGTGTGTGTGTATTCTGACAGGTTATGGAGAAGCGGTAGCGGAAATTTGGAGTAGTTCAGAGAACTGGCAAATACCACCTCTGGCTGGCACCAGAGTGGGATGGGAATGAAGATTTTTCAATATCCTTCCCCCAGGAGTGGGGAGGGAATGGGGATTTTGCAGTATCCTTCCCCTGCCATGCCACCAAGCCACGCCCACAGAACCCATAGTAAAATAAATTGAATTTCATCCTCCCAACACACACATATAGCGTGTGTGTGTGTGTATACACATATACATACATATACATAAATACATACATACATACATACATACATATATGTATTTGTGTTACAACATACATACCTATACATACACACCTATTTCCCTGGCTCAGCTGATAAGGAGGAGAGCCTGTGGCTTAGTGGCTAATAAATCTGCCTAATATGTAACACAGCCCAGGTTCAAATCCCAGTAAGGGTATGGCTAGCTGATGAGAGCTAAATAGCTTAAAATAGATCTATACTAGTCTCCCTTTATTTATTTATCAGCACAAATACAACACACACACACACACACACACACACACACATTATACACAGACACATTATACACACATACTTACACACACACAAACAAACAAACACACACACACACACACTTTCTACTGAAAGTAGGAGAGGAGTTCTGCTTCCTGAAAGTTCTCTTTTTCATGAAGGGTGTGTACCAAGGCAAAGAACTCTTGCTGTGTTAATGGTAGTGTTCCTAAGCACTCAATTCTGCTGCCTTATTTATTTATTTTTTTGAATAAGTATGCTGCTGTTTTTGGCCTTGACTGGCAGTTGCATCAACTTGTTTGCTTCTTTTTTAAAAAATAAGCCTTGTGTTTTTCCTGGCAGCCAGGGATATTGTCAAATAGCTATCAGATTTGGCTATGTGACAAGGTCAGGGAGGAAGGGAAAGGAATTTTGAGTGTAACATGGCTCATAAGGACAAGTTATAACACATAGAAGATTGGGTCAAGAGCTGGGTGTGAAGGCCTTTGTGGTAACATTGCCTATCTTAAAACGAATATATGAATTCATTATTTTTCCTTTTAAATGACCCAGTGCTGTAAAGAAAAAAAAAATAGGGAAGATGATGTCTGTTCCTCATCTTTAATGTCTCTATGCTCTTTCCCTGAAAGAACATCATGTGCAAAATCAAATCATGACTACCACATGAGGACTAGTTCATTAACCAAAGGCTACAACACTGAAGCCTTTTTATAGAGCGACACAAAAGACTCTAGTGAGTCGAAAATGAATGGTATCATGGTAACCATGGAATATAAAATTATTATTAAAAAAACACAAAATAATCATTTAGTTTGGTTAACTCAGGCGTTGGCAACCTTAAACACTCAGAGAGCCACAAAGGACATAACCGGAAGCCCCACATTCAGTTCTGGAGCTGACCGGAAATCAGGTTTCCCCACCATGGAGTCTCCTCCTAGCGCAGCATTCTTTTTCCTCTACGTCTCCTAACTGAAAGCCCTATCAATTGTGGAGCCAACTGCTGACAGGGAGCCGCAGCAGAGGGATGAAAGAACCACATGAAGCTCCAGAGCCACAGGTTGCCAAACCCTGGGTTATCCCAAAACCTGTGGGGTGGGGATATAATCCACCTTAATTTCAGGAAAATGTTTTGAGAAGGTTCCACCTCTTATTGACAATCGGTTAAAGCATTTCAGTAAAGGGGGGCGTGTAACTGACTGGGTAACCAGAATGAGAGACTTAGAATCAATGGCTCTGTATTGAGTTACATCTACGATGAGGACAGGCTTTTTAAAGGAATATGGGAGAAAGAAGACAGTGGGGAACATGATATCACTATTCTGGACATAAAAGAAACAATAGGAAAAATGGATGGGAACTGTTTTCCATGGCCACAAAACCGACAAAATGATGGCCATAAAGCCATTGAACTTTGATAGACTATTCTATTGTTGTACAGATCCTGGTATCAGAATTTCGTTTTAATCTAAACATAAAAATGAAATTCTGATACCAGGATCTGTACAACAATAGAATAGTCTATCAAAGTTCACCGGCACATTTTCTTGAAATGCTTGGCCTCATTCTATCTAAGTTTCAAAATAGCTGCTTCATAGGTTTCCCAGGTTCTGTTTGTGTTCATGTCTCTACACTGCTTCTTCCCGCTCTGATGCATCCCACCACAGCCTAGGAAAATGTTCCCAGCAGAAGGCTTTGGATGTTGAAGATGATCAAGAAAATGCTCATATCACTGTGAGCTCCATGTTCTGAATCAAGGTGGCCAGATTTTTGGCCCCACCACCCCAATCACCTTTTCATCGCCATATGCCTTCTTTGTGGCTGAATCCCACAACCTGAGACTGCCTGCAGAGGAACTGCTTTCCATGGCATGTATCTGAAATAATGCTTGGCACAGCACTAGCTTCTGATTGGACAGATAATAGAATCCTAATAAGAAGCAATTCGCATAATGTGAGCCAGAGAAGAATGAGATCTTGAACAAGTGAGCCCTGCAGGCTAAAGAGCTCTCCTTCTAAGGCAGCTATAGAAAGATGTCTCAACAGAGCGTTAAACCCAACTGAAGGTTCATGTAGGTTGAGAACATCTATAGCCTTAGGCTTAGTTTGAGGAGCACACTTAACTAGGCTACTGAATTAACCCTTTGGGGTTTTGCAGAATATATTGAATCACAAAATAACACATATGGTCTGGGGCTACGTTTATACAGCCTGCTAAGCCATTGAGGCTACGATTAACTAAACTAAACATATTGTGTGAATACAACTGCTAAAATTTAACTGACCTGGTCAAATGTGTTGTGTTGGTAGAGACATAATGGGATTACATCTACCTGCCAAAGAGTTGCTGACTTGACTTCCCCTGGGTCTGAAGTGTTTCTGATTTTTGCAAAACTGAAGCCACACACCAGCAATCAGAGTACGAAATTACATTGACAGGCTTTGCCAACCTTCAGACCCCATGACTGAGGGAACATCTTGGTCTCCAAAGATTTCTGAAATGCCAACAGGATCAGGGCCAAGCAAATCTTGGTGGAATATGGTGTTTTAAACAGCAAGCACTGTGACAAAGAAGCCACACTTCCTGGATCCTACCATACGGAACTGTTTAATTGATGTGATCCAAAGTACGCTCATCCTGCCAGATTTAGCAGGGTAAACAAGACAGAAAAAAAAGACATTTCTGCCAATAACCTGTTTCATGCCAAGAAGCATCTTGAATTGCACTGGGAAGCTTATTGGGAGTCAGTGCTGCTCATGGAGCACTGGTGTAATAGAGGTATGCTGAGGTGCACCTATCTATGCTGCCTCATCCTGAATCATTTGCAGCCTCTGGGTGTTCTTCAAGGCAGCCTTAACATTCAACATATTACAGCAATCCATTCAAGAGGTGACCAAGAAATGAACGACTTTGAATAGTGCCTCCCAAATCAGGAAAAGCATAACTGGCACACAAGATGGATCTCTGCATGTGCCTTCCTGGTCACAGCTATTACCTGTTCCTCAAACAGGAGGACTTCCAAATTGTGCACTTGTCCTGATCAGTTTGGGCAGTCCCACTGAGAAGCAAGAATGGAAAATCCTTGGATTATGGGGGCTAAAACCCAAACTCACTTCATCTTGCTTGTTCTTTCCTATTGAAACCCCCACAGTCTCCTGAGACCATGAAGTAACATCAAAAACATCAGTTGGTCAGCAGAGTGGAGATGTACAACTGAGTATCATCAGCACGACCTCACCCAGCAGCTTCATGTAGACGCTGAAGTGAGGAAAGAACAGAGCCTAGAAGGGTCTCACACAAAAGTGATCTTCCTGGTGGATCTGGAATTCCATCAGATCTCCCTCCTTCCTATTGCCAACTGGATACGGCTTGGAAGAAGGAGAAGTAATGCAATAATGAGCCTCCCATTCCTAGTTCCTTGAGCCAATCAGATGAAGCAAATTGTCCTTGCTAAATTAATTGCTTTTGAAATTACACCGAGGGCCATAAGACACTCGTCCAGCTGACACTACTGGCAACAGGTTGCCACCCCAATATAAGTTTAAACTTGCCAGTAACCGTATTTATACAAGAACAGATTTCAGAAACATTCAGAGTTTTACATGTTGATTGTTTCTTGCTACAAATCTGACAGTCTAAATCAATGCTGTCAAACCCAAATAGAATTTGGGGCTACTGAACTGTACAGTCACAACTATAGAAACATCACTTAGACTTACATACCGCTCCATAGTGCTTTACAGGCTGCTCTAAGCAGTTTACAGAGTCAGCAATTGGGCCTTCATTTTACCAACCTGGGAAGGATGGAAGACTGAGTCAATCTTGAGCCGATCAGGATCAAACTCCCGACTGTGGGCAAAGTTATACTGCAATACTGCATTCTAACCACTGCACCACCACAGCTCATATTCCTTGTTAAGCAAGGACCACATGGGTTATTGTGGCTTGCCCATTGACTTTGCTTGTTGGACGCCAGCATGGAAGATCACCAGTCACAATCACACAAATGCTGTTAGTACAAGGACTGGTTGCACTTACCACTTATTCAGTTAAGTATGAACACTCATTGAGTGAGTGGTCATTAAACAAGGACCACCTGTAATATAATCTTACTAGTCACATAAAACTACAACTAG
This sequence comes from Natrix helvetica, assembly GCF_964273705.1. Taxonomy (NCBI): domain Eukaryota; kingdom Metazoa; phylum Chordata; class Lepidosauria; order Squamata; family Natricidae; genus Natrix; species Natrix helvetica. The sequence continues at coordinate 209,790,514 of NC_138552.1, read as the reverse complement.
TATTTTGCATGCATTTATTTTTCCCCCCTTTGGTGGTTAGATTTTGATATTGTAATGAAAAAAATTGGGAAAAGAAAAAAAGGAAGAAAAACTATTCAAAAAGCATTTAGAATGCCCCTTTGTTTTCTTCCTCCCCCTCCCCCCTCCCCCCTCTTGTTTCTTCTCTGGGTGAATTTTGAACACATTCAAACTTCATGATTAGTTTTCAAAATTAAACTCCTATAAAGTTAATAACAATCACAGACCTTGTGCAGTCTGAAAGTCAACATATATTGTTTGAACTCATTTGGAGACAGAAGAGAATTGAATTCAATCTCTTTTGGAGAAAAGTGCTCTATTTCAAGGCCTTGCGAATGTCTGACAGGATTGGAACCATCCGAATCACACCGAATATGGTGCGGCTACTTCAGTGGTGGGATTTTAATTTTTGCTACCAGGTATGTGAGCGTGGTTTGGCATGGCTTGGTGGGCGTGGCAAGGGAAGGATACTGTAAAATTTCCATTCCCTCCCCACTGCAGGGGAAGGCTACTGCAAAATCCCCATTTCTTCCCGATCAGCTGGGACTCAGGAGGCAGAGAATAGATGGGGATGGGACCAGTCAGAAGTGGTATTTACTGGTTCTCCAAACTACTCAAAATTTCCGCTACCGGTTCTCCAGAACTAGTCAGAACCTGCTGAATAGCATCCCTGGCCTACTTCCATTTTCCATCTTTTTTCATCACTCATTCCAAATTGCCTTCTTTGCACGAAAAGGAAAGAGGTCCTCCATGAAAGACTCGGGGAGATTCTTGTTGTTAAAAAAAAAATCAATGCACACTTATTTGGATTGAGTGGAACATACTTCTGAATAAATATGCATGGGTTTGAGCTGTTAATTAAGCAGCGAGAAATATTCTTTCCGGCTCTCCGACAATCTATGTGTAAGAAGCAGCAGCATTCATAGAATTAAAAATGAGAAATATTGGATAAGTTACTTAGAGCAGCTCTGGTTGCTTCTTGCTGGAGGAGGGTGGGGTGGGAAGATGTTTATGGGTTATTAGGTTACTGCCAGCTGTGACTTATTAAAAAATAAATAAAAGTAAAGCAATAAATTACTTAAAAGTAGGTGAATAATGCAGCCCTTTGGTTTTATAATGCGCTGTTATTTGAATTGGATATATAAGTGAATCAGACAAAATATGTATTTATGCATTATTTTTAAAAAACAAATCTGATACAGTTTTTAATGAGATGCAGGAAAAAATAAACCATAACTTCAATCTTTTATTTCCAGACTGTTTGTGACAGACTTTCAGCATACCCTGCATTGAAGTGATTCATGTTAAGCATAGGCAGTGCATAGAAAGGAGCTTAATCAACAGTTTCAGAAATAAGTAGTGCCTTAACTCAAAAAAGGCTGATGCATCAATGAGTATAATTTGCTATAAACGCAGCTACCATTTAAGGCCCATGCACAGTATGGCAAGATGTGTTGTGATGTCCCAGTGAATATTTATTTTAGGTTGCTGAAAGTCCTTGCTTATAAATTCCTCTTGGATGCTTGGAACCAAATAAATTTTTAGTAAGGCATAATGGTTCATTGACAGGCAACATGGTCAGCAATAAATTGAGACATATGGCCTGGTGAGAATTCATTGGTAGCTGGAGATGGTGGGGAAAAGTCTGTTCTTCAACTTCAGTCTATAAATGGAAAGTGTCCCAATGTCCTACGGCAATACAGGAGTTCTTACAATGTCCTCAAATACAATAATTTCTAGGATATCATATGCTGACATTTTCTTTCGCGTTTCCTCTACAAATTGGTTAAATGTGTTCATGGAAGCTACAGATATGAACTAGAGGTGGTATTCAGCTGGTTCTCTCCGGTTCAGGCGAACCAGTAGTGGCGGCTGCGGGAGGCTCCGCCCATCCACCCCGACGTAATGGGTGAGCACTGTGCATGCGCAGAAGGTGTGCAAATGAAGCGCATGTGCGAGCGCACTCACATTTGTGAACCGGTAGGTAAGGTAAGTGAATTCCACCTCTGATATTTATTTATTTATTTATTTATTTATTTATTATTCGTATTTATAGACCGCCCCCTCTCCCGAAAGGGACTCGGGGCGGTGTACAGTCACTAAAATGCGTTATAAAATACATACATAAAACAGTTAAATAATTAAATACGTAGGTGGAGGAGGTTGCAAGACTGTATATAGAATAATAAATATAGTACATTAAAAGCTCTAATAACCCAGGAGTTAAAATATTACCCAGAATTACCCATTAAAATATATCCACCGGGAGGTAAAAACTAAGAATGTGCCAGGCCAGCTAATCGAAACAGGTAAACCATGAGGGCTCAATATTTACTCCAACTCTAATAACTGTGTTTTGTCAGAGTTTGGAAAGAGTATTTCATGAATCAGCTTGGATTGTTTTGTTGGAAGCTTCATCAAGACTGATGGTAATCAGGAAAATTCTCACATCACTTCTCTGTGATCCATGATCTGAGTCAATGCAGAAGGCGGGCAGAACATAGTCTCCTATGTTCCTGAGTTGTTTAATGAATTACAGGTAGTCCTTGACTTATAACAATTCATTTAGTGACTGTTCGAAGTTACATCAGGACTGAAAAAGGTATCTTATGACCATTTTTCACACTTACAATGTGTGTTGTTGCATCCCAATGGTCACATATCAAAATCTGGACATTTGGCAACTGGCTCATATTTATTATGGTTGCAGTGTTCCTAGATCATGTTGCGATCTTCTGACAGGCAGAGTCAATTCACTTAAAACAACTGTGTTACTAATTTAACAACTGCAGTGATTCATTTAACAATTGTTGCAAACAAGGTCATAAAATGGGGCAAAACTCACTTAACAAGTCTCTCACTTAGCAACAGACGTTTTGGACTCAATTATGATTGTAAGTCGAGGACTACCTGTAATCTCTTTGCAATAGCAGGAACACAAACAAAAGAATTCTATTTGTACAATAGTCTATTAGTTTCATGTCTCAAAGTTTTGTATCTACTGTATATATATATATATATTATCACTTCTGCCATATGCACTCTGTCTCTTGTCTGCTATATTCCAGGGGATCGAACATAATAAAACTCTCATTTCAGTCAAGAGAAACCCAATATGTGGCATGTACAAAGAGAGACAAAGAAAAAAGAAAAAAAAGGAACAAGCAAATAAATATGTAGGCTCTTGTGTTTTCAAATAACAATTTGCTGTTTAGTTTCTGGGTTTCTTTTTGTGCCTGCTAGGGGTTTTTTTTGTACATTTTTGCTTTGTGATTTGTTTCCATCTGTAGCATAGCCCTGGAGGGTAGCTCCCTCCAAAGGATGTTTATGGGACACTGCACACACACACACACAAACACACACAGAGCTCTCTCTCTCTCTCTCTCTCTCTCTCTCTCTCTCTCTCTCTCTCTCTCTCTCTCTCTCTCTCCCTCCCTCCCTCCCTCCCTCCCTCCCTCCCTCCAAATTACAAGGTCATTAGTTCTGTATAGTTTTTTTTTAACTTTCCCTTAAATACGAACTTAAGCTGTTTGGTCTGTCATGGTACCTAAGTATATATCAACATCCAGATGTCTATGAATGAATATATAATAAAGATGCTGGATTTTGTTCGTGCTCCATCTTCTTATTCATTTGGCATCAGACATTGGCAGCTTCCACTGAATTGCCTTGCTACTTATTTAAAAGAAGGTATATATTTAGATATAAATTATATTAAAAGAATCTTGGGAGTTCCTGGTGTATGTGGTGGAAGATCAAGATGTGGTATCACAAAAGGCAGATTTTGGGCAAAGATGTCCTTTATCTCCCCAGAAGCAAAGATTAAGACAAACAAGTGAAAAATGCAGAGAAACAAATTACGTCTAAGTAGTAATTTTTTTTAAAAAGAAGCTCATTTAAAAACTTTCTTCCTCCATTTATGGGTGGATGGACTCTCATTCATTGAAAGTATTTAAGCAAAGTTGACCAGTTGCCTCTTTGGCCAAAAATAATGCAGAGAAACCATATGCCTTTTGAACCATAGAAATCCCAATTGCACTGCCAAAGGAGTTTGATGCTGGGACATCTGGAAGATGATCACAGCCCCATGTCTACCATAGTGACCTCCAGTTAGTGACTTCCCATGCACTGAGAAGGAAGCACACTTTCCAATTCTATAATTTAGTGATGATAATGGTAATTATGGCATCTTCAATTATCTTAATAATCTAATAGTTGACTGAGTAGATACACTGTGATATCCATCTTGGAGTGCTGATGTACTGTATCGACATTTGCAAAAATCCCAAAATTATTGCTATTTATAAGTGATATAATAAACTGCCCTACAACCAAAGTCTAAGCTGTAAAGTGTCGCGGAGGAAATCTGTCCAAAGAAATTCTTTTTATTTCTTGAGGACAACTTAAAACAACTTTTCTGACTACCTGACATTTCATCATCTCCAGGAAACATACTTTTGTTACTGCGTCAAGGAGAATTACTTGAAATAATCCTTGCTTTCAGTTCTGTTATAGTTTCACACCATATCCCATTTCACTCAGATTTTTTTTTACAAAGACAAACAAATATCTGATCAATGCCTTTGTGGAAATGCTGGGGCCATATTTATTTCTCTGGAAGGAGTTATCATGGTGTGTATTCCCATTTCTTAAAGAAACTAAAAGGCTTCCGAAGTGGAGGAAATCTATTTATTTATTACATTTTTCAAAGTATAAGACACACCTTTTTCCCTCAAAAAAGAGGGTGAAAATCTGGGTGCATCTTATACACTGAATACAGCTTTTTTGGCCTCCTAAAACCCCACCCCCTTTGCAAAAATGGCTGTGTATAGCCTTTAGGAGGCTTCCAGAGTGCTCCTGGGGCTGGGGAGGGCAAAAGAAAGCAAAAAATGGGCTGTTTTTGTCCCACAGCCCCCAAGAGCCCTCTACAAGCCTTCCAAAGCTCTGCATTCTCCCCTTTTATTTTGCAAAATAAGGAGGCGTGCAGAGAATTTGGGAGGACTGCAGAGTGCAAAACCTTTTTTTAAAAAAAGAATTACCTTTTCAAAATCATGGTGCGTCTTATACTCCAGTGCGTCTTATACTCTGAAAATACAGTATTTACAAATTTATTTGTAAAAATAATAAAGACAGCCCACCTTTATTATTTTTGCAAATAACTCACGTTAACGAACATATCCAACATACCTTCCGCCACCTATTGTCTCCACCACAACAACCCTGGGAGATGAGTTTGGCTGAGAGAGAATGACTGGACCAAAATCACCCAGCTGACTTTTATGGCTAAGATAGGACACAACTTTTCATACCTAGTTCATTCAAAAGGAATCTGGTGGCACCTTTCCTGCCTAATAGTTGCATTTGTGAATTACAAATCACTTCATCAGACACACTAAAGTGGTTAAAGTAGTTTATGAAAGAATACGTCTTTAAATTAATTAGTCAGAGAAGGTGTCACAGACGCCTCCTGAAGTTTGGCTATTTAGCATAGCTCTTGTCATATAATGGCTAGCTCATTGTAACCAATATGCATTCAGAAGGAAAAAAGGGGGTAGAAAATGTCCACCTGCATGCTATTTCAGACACATCTAGATAATACTGTTCATTTGGACCCATTTAATTCTGGGTTTTAATTTGGATATGGATCTGAAACTGCAGAAGTCACCTTGACAGATGATATACAACGACTATATAGCTTCAGTAATTCTCTTGCAAGTCTAAACACTTTTTGATGCCAATGGTTCCCTTATTGCCAATGGTTCCCTTCTAGATTACCAGGTGGGATTGGACCTTAAAGTCCTAGACCCATGATGGTGAATCTATGGCACAGATGCCACAGGTGGCATACAGAGCCCTTTCTGAGGGCACACCGGGCCAGCTCCCACCGGGCATGCGCGCATGCCTCCTGCCAGCCATTTGGTCTTCAGGTCTCTGTCACGCATGCACGGGGGTGGGTGAGGGTAGGGCGCGTGCATGTGACAACAAAAAGGTTAGCCATCAAGGTCCTAGACCTTCCTAGCACGGTCTGTCTAGAGGGACTATTGGTTGACCGATAGAAAATCAGCTTTAATAAGGAAATGTTCATATTATTGATCTGCATCTAATGCCTTCACTATTAGGCTGTCCTGCGTTATTTTAAGTTTTGTGTTCACTTCTCTTTGTTCTCAGATAAACCATGATTTGATTTGCTAAATATATTCTGCCATCTTTAAAAGATGTGCTACACTATTCTACTTTGTTTCCTATATTATTTTAAATAGACAAGAAATGACTTGATGGTTGCTATTTGTCACAGATCTTAAAGTGCACTTCTGATAGTAACTGAATGTTGTCCAAGTCTAATCATGACCTTGATAGGAAGGAACAAGCTGGGATTAAATTCCTACAAGGCAGAAACACTGCTATCCAGTTGAAAGCTTATTTTGAGGTGAATGAAATCCAGCCAACTCTAAAACGTCAGATTTGTGGCTGAGAGTATTCCTTTAACTTTCCCCAGCTTTAAGTATTGATAACCCCAAGAATGGTTTATTGCAAAGTCTTATATGAGGAATTGCCCTTGACATGTGTCCAGAAGCTGCAGCCAGTGTAATATACTATGGTTAGATTGCAGGAAGTGGCAATTTACATGTATTCTACTTGCATTGGCTCTCAGTTTGTCATCAAGCAATATTTAAGATATTGTACTTGCTGTGATATGACAAAGCTGTATGTGACAAAAGCTCCATTATTGTATTTTCCCATCAAATATGCTTTAGTGGGGGTGCCCTCTCGTGGGCATCACATCGTTCAGTGATTGTTTATGTGACAATCTGTGTGAGGGCAGTTGTGATTCATGTGCTCCGGTTCTGGAATTCTCTCTCTGTTCAGGTATGGTTAGTAATAAGCCTTACACCTTTTTGCATCAGCTTACAAGCCTTTTTGTTAGCTAGTACATTTGAATGTGCTCCTCTAGCTGCACAATATATGCTTTTACAGGCTTCTATTGGACGTTCATTAAGGTACTTACAACTAGTTTTCAATTAAGGATTTTTAACTAAGCATTTTTTTATTTTAAACTGAATTGCTTCCCCATTTTGAGATTCTTAAAAATAGCGAAAATAAAAGATATGTGAACTTTTTTTTTTTAAAAAAAAATACCAAACCGATTTCCCCCCACATTTATTCCTCCATTTATTTTCACAACACCAGTATTTAGCTTACAAAGAGCATAAGGGTACAATTTCAGATGCAGAACAAAAGCAAATTTTAAGATCTGCCGAAGATTAAATTGCAGAACAACTGTGCATTCTAGCGATTAATGCCATGATTTGTTTTTTATAATAATTCTTTAACAAATCTGGGTGATACGCGCTCATATATACGTATTTACCCAACATAACATTCCCTTTTGGATTAAGCAACATTATGCAAAACACAGAAAAGGAGTAAGAAGTAGTAAGCCAAAATAGTTGAAGACATGAGATCACAAGTGACAATTCAGCTGGCATATGGCCCTTAGAGTAGTATATCCATATGATGACTTAGATTTTTATTGATGATTTTCACTCTCTGTACATGACTGATTATAACTGGTTCATATTCTAACTTCGTTGTACAATGCTCACAGTCCATTTGGATTGAGGCAGATTATATTAGAAAAACTATATAAACATCTTCCATATCCATAGTTGTCTGCAGATTATCAGGCCTCCAAACCAAGAATCACATGTGATTTTTCTTTCCCCCCTCTCACTTAAAACAACTTTATGAAACATCAAGAAAAACTAAATGCAAAATAACAAAAACAACAAAGGGGGAGGATTCAAATGGGGGAAAAGTTATAACATTGATTCTTCCAAGCAGATTTCTTTATTATTTCATACCTATAGACAGAATCTTGCCAAACTGAAGCACTCTACTATCTACATCAAGCATATACTCTGAGAACCATCAGGGAGGACCTGTCTGTACTTTCTTAAATGTCTTCACTCACATACTTAAGATATTGTGATGTACTGTATGTGAAGACACCTCAGCATCACTTATAAAAGAATAAAAATATTAACATGAAGCTTCTGGATCCAGATTGGAATCAGAATGCAGAGGAAAAGGGAAGGGTAAGTTGGAGCCTTGGCCAAAAATGTGGTAAGAATACAATCCTCCTCGGCCTCTGATCTGAAAATATCAATGCTGAGGTATGGAGATTCTCTCTATCTCTCCCCTAGATGCCACTTCCCTGCTGGAATCATGGTTTTAATATTGCGAATTGTCCCTTCAAGTGATATAATTCATGTCACATGGAAGTTAAAACCATGTCATACATGGTTAAAAAACAGTCAAATCTGTCCTCTGTAAAGAAATGTCCTTTTCTTCAGAGTTTGTTTTTCATTATTTGTCCCATATTTTATATTTCCTGTCACACTCACATCCACTGTTAAATAGTTCAGGTATGGGGGACAGGATGCTGTCACTCTACAGTCTTCTAAGTACATGGAGTAGATTAAATGGTCAGAGGAGAGGCAAAGGTCAATATTACTTTGTGCATGGCTGAATTGGAATTTGAATCCACCTTTTCTTGGTCCTGAACTCATTTTAGTTTTGTAATTTATGCGGATGGAATCAGAGAGGAAGCACATTTGACAGTCTAATGTCAAATTCTTAAGAATGATTAGGTAGCATTCACTGAATATTCTTGTTCACCCCCTTGTCTGTCTGTCTGTCTGTCTCCCTCCCTCTCCCTCTCTCTTTCCCTCCCTCCTCCCTCTCTCCCTCCCCCTCCTCCTCCTCCCTCCTCCTCCCCCCCTGTTAAAATGCATTACTTTTTTTGCCTTTAGCGAAAGAAATTCCTTTTGATCTTTAAATAGCTGCACAAGGTGAAATGGCAGGGTAATGCTAAAAATATATTATGGAGACATGAATAGTGACTCTGTGGCTAAGGTTATGTTAAGAGTTGAACTTGGAGTGGGACTTAAATCTCTCTGTTTCATATGATGCTGATTGAATTTAGCCTCCAAATTTAGCAAAGGGGAGTTCAGGGAACAGTTGCTTTTGCCACAGAATTACATTCTTGCACTGCTGACTTTGTGGAAGATACATTTTTCCAATGGCTCTGTTTAAAACACCCCATTTGCCCCATTCCATACCAGATGGTCTTTTCTGGGTAAAGGATAAAACTGTGACTGGAAATGACACACAACCTACAACTCTTCTGTGCATTATCCAAGCCTACATTTATTTGTTTATTTAGAACAAGAGTTCCTCAAACCCTTCAACGCATCAACCTCTTCATAAAGTTTCATATTATTCATCAACCTCCAAACAATTATGAAAATTATTTAATACAATTTTAACGAATAGTACAAATAATTACAATAATAGCAGCAACATTGAGTAGTCCCATCAATCTTTGTGTGTGTGTGGGTCAATATTGATAATTCTGGAGAATCTAATTTAGAACATTTATATGGCTACCTATCGGATTGCACTGGGTTGCACAACAATGATGAATATCAGCCAAATATGGAAAAACAAGGACGTCAGCCTGGCACCCAAATGTAGATGAGTTTGCTCTATTGGTTTTCTTGCAACTACCTATGGTTGTAAAAGTTGAACTTTAAAAAAGCAAGAGAGAAAGAAAATCAACTTGTTTGAGCTATGTTGCTGAAGAAGGTTTCTGTGTATTCCTTGGACAGCAAAGGTGACTAACAAGCAACTACTGGAATGTGTAACACCAGTCACTGGAAGGCAGAATCACAAAACTGCATTTCACTTATTTTGGCCATGTCTGGTAGGGGAATTCACTGGAGAAAGCAATTCTGTTTGGAAGAGTTAGTGGTAAAAAAAAGCCAGGAAGCCAAAGAACATGATGGCTGGACACCATCAAAGCTGACACCAACCAGAGCACAGAAAACCTCAAAAAAGTAGTCCAAGAATGGAAGACGTTGAGAGATGTGGCCCATAGAATTACCAAGAGTAAGACATGACTGAATGGATATCATCATCATCATCATCATCATCATCATCATCATCATCATCGTCATCATCATGATGGCTACTTAACTCAGACAACATGACTCTTGGTGGAATATAAGAAATAATTAAACAAAAATACAAAGAAAACAATTTGTTGTTGTTAGTTGCGAAGTTGTGTCCGCTCCATCATGACTCCATGGACAACGTTCCTCCTTCCTGTTCTCTACCATCCTCTGGAGTCCATTTAAGCTCAAGCCTACTGCTTCAGTTACTTCATCCAGCTACCTTATTTTCTGTCGTCCCCTTCTTCTTTTTGCCCTCAATCTTTCCCAGCATTAGGCTCTTCTGCAGTGAGTCTTTCCTTTTCATTTGGTGGCCAAAGTATCATCTTCAGGATCTGGCTTTCTAAAGAGCAGTCAGGGTTGCTCTCTAGGACTGACTGGTTTGATCGCCTTGCAGTCCAAGGGACTCGCAGGAGTCTTCTCCAGCACCATAGTTCAATGGTCTCAATTCTTCAGCGCTCAACCTTTCTTATGGTCTAACTTTCACAGCCATACATTGCGTCTGGGAACACCATATCCCTTTTGTTGGCAGGGTGATGTCTCTGCTTTTTAGTATGCTGTCTAGATTTGCCATAGCTTTCCTCCCCCAGGGCAAGCGTCTTTTAATTTCTTGGCTGCAGTCCCCATTTCTTGGCATGCAGTCCCCAAGAAAACAATACATACACATTAAAACTAATTAAAGTAATTGTTTATGAGAATAAATGCAAGTTAAATCCAAATATATTTCTCTCTCATAATGTACATTCCTAATATATTTTAATAAGGTAATAGGCATTTCTAGATACTACATTTCAATCTGAACGGAGGATTGCCTAAAGACATTTGGTGCGAGGTAAAATGAGGACATTTGCATCCAGTCTTCATTTCTGCAGGACAACAGGAATTATGTCAGTTTGCAAAGAATTAATTCCATCAGCATTCCTAGTTCTTAGACTCAAGACCCAGCAATGGAAAGCTAAGCAGATATGATAGAGACTTTTGAAGAGTAGTCCCAAGTGAATTTTAGTTTTGTCAGATAAAGATTCTGTTTAACCTGCCAGGTTGAAACAGAGCGGGGAAATTATAATAAGAGGCATTTGATGTGTAGAGCACTAAATATTTGTGTGAAGTGGCTACCCCATTATCCTTGTACCTTTAACCAATGGAGGACTTCTTCCTCTGAAATTGCTCTTACCAAAGTAAAGTAGCCCTATATATTGTGTGGGGAATTGGTCTCTTTTGTGTGCTGCTTCTTCCAGTAATGGAACTCATGAGCACAGACGATAATCACAGTAACCTCATCTGTCAAGCGCTGTAATCTCAGCCACTAGCTTTATACAGCATTGCTTCGCATTCTCCACTCAAATTATCCGTTGTTATGCAGAAGTATGCCCATTACCTGGAGCTGACAAACGTAAGAAAGATTTAAGTAAATCAGTGACGAGGGCAGCAAGAGTTTCTTGGGCAATGGCTCTTAGTACACAGAGCAGTAAATCATACAACAATTTCACACTGGGCATGAAAAATGACAGGCTGAATGGAAAGTTACTTGGGGCTATTATTGGAAAAGCAGCATCAAGCACTGTAGCTGAGTGAAACAAAGTCACTGCTTTATTTTTTATGCTGTTACTTTAGCTTGAACTTTGGAGACTTTGCTTGACTGAAGCAAAATTCTCCAGCTCTGTCAGCCTGATTGGGTCTACTTCAAAGATGCCCACAAAGACTGCCTTCCTGCTTTTGGGTTGTCCGCATTGGGGAATCATACAGTAAATGTAGATCTTGCTTACAATAGTGTAGTGTTACATAATTTATGAAAAGTCCGTGTTTATCAGTGATTCCCAGCTTTGTACTCAAAAATAAACAAATATGCATGGACCTGGAGGAGGGGAGAGAGAGAGGGAGAGAACAATTTGTGAGCAGGATTATATGAGATGTCAAGTAGAAATAATTGTGTGGATATTTTAGGATGAACTCATATTCTCGTCATCCTGTATGAACTGAGTGTCTGCCCCAGAACACATCTCATAATCCCCTGCAGGTCTGGAAAGACCTGTCATAACTTACATCCTTGGATAACTGGCAAGGAATATTGGAATAGACTGAGTATAACATCTGTTTTTTCTTCTTCTCACTTGAAAAGTGCATGGCTTTGAGATATTAACTAATTAAATTGTTACTCCAGCCCTTGCGATGATATTTTGGATTTGATAATTTTAGAGGGTTTTTTTTACTGTAAAATTGACAAGAGATCACGATAGTTAGCATTCATAAAGTATAATATTTTCAAAAAATAATGTGTTTGTTTATAACTAAAACAGTGAATAACTGCCTACTGTGCATCAGGGATTTACTGCTGCCTATCACTGTCATTAAACCAACTGATATCCAGATTTTTCTACATTTGGTGAAACCCAGCAGGATTAGTTGGCATTTTGTGGGGTACATGGTGATGTAGAAAGATTCCCTGAATGAAGAATGGTCAAAGTTACTAGCCTAAGTGTTTCCATTGTACTATTTGGACTGCTGTGATCAGTGTGAGCCCAACACTGCCAAAGGAATTAGTGCTATTAGATGACGACACCTGACCTATCTGAAACCTTTAATACCCTGAACTGCTGCTTTTAAACCCAGCTTCTCTTGGAGCCTTCAAAAAGAAAAGTTGCCTTCTATTCATGTGTAGCATGTAGGTTGCAGTAGAATACTGCCCCAGTCATGCTCTGTACCAAAGAGATGGAGGCTAAGACAAATATATGAGGCCAGCTGTTACCATGTAGATCACACAATCGACTTAATTTGGAATCCTGAAGGAAGTTTGTGGACAACCAAATGGGTGTTTAATGTATATTTTTCCAGTTTTTTTATGACAAGAAAAGTGTGCCAACATAAGTTGTGCTGCTCCAGTTTTAATCTGCTTTAGAATGTTGATGCAGAACAAACTTAAGGAAAGAAATTACTGGAGTCGCTAACTTCATTTCCCCTCCCCTTGAATGTTATCCGTTTCCCACCTGCCAATAGAGAAAGCATTCACAAATGATTGTCCTTCACATAATCATCTACTTATATTTATCCAACTCTGCCCATCATATATGAAGGAGAGCAATTGGTTGTTTGGCCTCCCAGCAGTTTCAGGAATTGCTCATTCTTTCTTTTCAAAGAATCTAAGATCAAAGGACATACGGTGCTAAGTAGAAATTGTGCAGCTAATTTTGTCAATTTAACGTTAATTAGAGTAAATGTGCAGTCTTAGGCCAGATAAAGACAACTGCACAAAAGATTTGGGGGGAAGGGAAAACCTTTCTTCTTCAACACTGATATTGCCAGAGCAATATTTTTAAATGAAAAAAATAATTTCATATTTTTAAATAAAAAACCCATGCAATAATAAGTATTGTCATATTCTTCCAATTCTACCCCTCTTTTTGCTTTTGTTAACATATTGTCAAGAAATGTAAGATGAGCATCCTATTTTGAAAATAGCTTTCTTGGGGGAATAAATATAATAATTATTGTGGCGTACAAACGAATGGTTTAATGCAAACCATGGTTTAAGCCCTGGTTTGTTTGTATTCTACTTGTCTGTTTCTTGCTGTAGAAATACAAGCTTCTGATTTGCCTGTTAAAACTTCCTTACCTGGGACATCACAGGCAGTCTGGCACATTTAGTTTTCCTTCTTTATGTGCAGATAGTGCCAGTGATGATGATATGTGACTTGAGCATCCATCTTCTTCAGTGTTTCTGTAATACTTCATTGATTGGAAGGTTATTGGGTAGTAACTACCCAAACTGCAATGTGTGTTTGTGCGTGCATCATTTCTCATGATTGTCATCATGAGTGACAGTGCAGAAATGTGAATGATGCCATTTGTTCCAGTTTAATGTTCTCTATAATGAACTATACTTCATGATAATAATAGTTGGAAACATTGATTTTGTTTTCTGTTACTTATCACGATCTCAAACACATTGCTTTGCATTATTGACTTTCTCAGCTAGTTTCAGGCATCGTCTCTTTAGAAGATGTGCAAAATCAATGCTGGTGTGAAAAGGATGTGCTCGGTTAGATCTCTATATGGGTTTGTACCACCACGAAAATCACTGAATGTGTCACGTTGTAGAATTGCTGAGTGGGTCTGCTAACAGAGAACAACGCTAGTGCTGCTTATCAGCAATGGGATGGAGAAACTCAATTATTTCCCTGGGTCAAACCTCCTGAATTGTTGTATGAATTTTTAAAAAGGTAATTAGCTTTTCAGATTGTTAAACCGGTGCATCATCTTAGAGGTTGCAATGGGACACCGATCAGACTGCAGACATAGCTTTGGAACATCTTGTCCCGTCCCGTCCCCGAGTGGATCAGGCCCAAACCCCCAGAGCTCTCTTCAAGAGCTTAAAAGACTTGGCTCTGCCAGTTCGCTTGGAGCTACAATGGAGGAGGGACTCAATGGTGGGTTCCGGATCCCGTTGCAACTGGTACGGTTGCAACAGGACCTGGTGTCCTCCACATGAACGTGTGCACATGCGTCTTACCATCCAGCGACACCTCCATGAGCCTCCGCAATGCTGCAGCTGCTTGACGGAGCATCACCCAGGCACTGTATGCGCCGTGCGTATGCGCGGAAGCACCAAAGAGTTTAAAGACAGGTAAGGAGCGTGGGCAGGTGGGTGGGTCCTCTGGAGCACCGTACCAGAACGGTATCTGATGCTCCGGGCAGGCTCCAGTACGCCCGTACTGGGGGATACCGCCTGCAACCCACCACTGGAGGGATTTCACATTGGTTGGTAGATTAGTAATAGTTCTTCCCCTCCCATTCATCCTATTCCCTCAATCCCAATTGTTTAGTTAAGACTGAATATTTGGATTTTTATATTATTTTATTTATATTGTCTATAGATTTTCTATAGTTTTATCTTTTTAAGCCATCTTTGTGAGCCACTCAGAGTTACCCTGTGGTAATATTGGGGGGGGGGGAATAAATTTAATAAACAAACAAACAAACAAACATTCAGGAATACAAACTAGAATTCCTTATTTCTATTATTGAAGTCCAGTTTTCAAGGCTGGGTTATGTTAAAACTGCTTTTGTTATTATTCTCTGATTGTGTTCAAGATCATAATCTGAGTTTTTGCAGGCAGTAACAATTTGTCAGCTCTTTAAGGTAAGTCAGGTCAAAAACGGGTACAGCAAGGATTGCAAGAATGTGTTAAAATAGTCTGGCAGTCTATTTCTACTTTTCTCTTATACCAAATAAAATCAGTGTGGGATTATTCTGGATTTTTTGTCACACTTTCTACTTTCTCGGGATTAAATAATATTTTCTGAAACTCTCCCTTTAATAGTTCATTCTTCCTTCCCCATTCCCAATCCCAGATCAACAGTCCTTCACATTATTAGATATAAATTTAATGAATAAACATACCGGTTTATACATTTATATTCATGTCTTATTCTTCTTATTTGTATGGGGATCAATGAAAACCCTACTTCAATCCAAAATTTGTGCCATTCAAGCCAATGTTTCATCAATCCAGAAATGAGTAGTGGAATTTGTCTTTCAAACAATATACAAGTTTGGAATTCTTTCTATGGATTCTATTAAGGTAGTTCCACCTAGGCATCAGTCAATTTACCTTAAAAGGTTCCTGTTGGCTAACCTAATTCCAATTAAGAGGAAATTAAACACAACTTAAATAATCGGGCTTAAACACTATGCAAATCGTTCTGTTCTAAATTAAGAATAAACAAATAAAAGCACTTTCTATTTTGACCCTTTGCTACCTGTCCTACCTATTGTATGATGAATACATTTTTAAAAAAATCAAGGAATTGCTTTAAAAAATAAGATATCCAGAGTTGGTTTCCTTTCTACCATTTATTCTGCTTCAAAACAGAAAAAGATTTGCTGCACCAATGGGATCAACAAGAGAACTTTTTAAAACTTATATCTTAGTTAAATCAAGCATAGGAAGTAATAATTATTTGTGATCGAAGACATTGACATTTTAAAATTATATCCATATTTGATTGTTTCACATGGGCAATTCAGATGAAAAAGCATTTATCCTGTAAAGATTTGAAATGAATAAATATCTCTCAGACCTTTATATCACATTTTGAATTAGTATGACTACACATGATGGGGTTTTAAAAAAGGGAATAAGAGATTTAAAAAAAAAAGCTATAGAGTTTATTGCCAAAAGGAGTTCCTAATATGACAAAGTATAATTGAACGTGTTAAGTATTTAATGAAGATTCTGAGTAAATAAAAGAACCAGTCATTTCAAGAAACAAACAATTTGATTTTGCACATAACTAAAAAAGTCATTTCATGTGCTTTTGGGAATTATATTTCTGTAGGAGATGGACAGAAATGTCTACCAAAGATAATCAGTGGTTATATGGGAAAAACATACCTCTATATTATGGTGACTTTTATATTGCGTCAATCTGGGTCACTCTGTGGATTACAAAATGTGTTCAATCAACAAACACAATAATAGCCAATGCAAAATGCCCATGGTGCCACTTTTCACTGAGAATAATATTAAGAAGTAATGTTCCAGTTCCCAAAAGCATTTTGTCAGCCAGATCATACATTTTCAGCATGAGTGAAAGAGGTATTCTTACCTCTGAAGGAAAGCTGAAAGAACTTCTCTTCAAAGAATCTGCCCTTTGAGTCTCCTTTACCAGACTTGCTGATTTTGGAGGTGGCGGCAAACATCATCAGTGGGCATTCTGTGTTTGCTTGAAATAATTAGTTCCCAAGCATTATAAAAGACAAAGGTTCCCCTCGGACATATGTGCTAGTCGTTCCCGACTCTAGGGGGCGGTGCTCATCTCCGTTTCAAAGCTGAAGTGCCAGCTCTGTCCAGAGATGTCTCCGTGGTCATATGGCCGGCATGAATAAATGCCGAAGGCGCACCGAATGCTGTTACCTTCCCACCAAAGTGGTTCCCATTTTCTAGGTGCCTTCGAACTACTAGATTGGCAGAAGCTGGGACAAGTAACAGGAGCTCACTCTGTTACACAGTGCTAGGGATTCTAACTGCTGAACTGCTGACCTTTCTGACTGACAAGCTCAGCGTCTTAGCTGCTGAGCCACTGCGCCCCAAGCCTTATAGAACTGTATAATTAACAACTACTACTTTGAATTGTGCATGGAAATAAACCATTAGCCAAGGGAGCTAATAAATAACCATGTAACATGGTAATAAGAAATTGGGCTCATTAAATGTGCAGCTGCATTCTGCACCAGCTGAAGTTTCCAAATAGTCTTGAAAGGAGCTGCACCTAGAGCAAAATACAGCTTGCATTCCTGTTTTGTTATCAAACTTAAAGTTGGTAGAGTTCTGGAGTTATGCCAGTTTGTTACTGGGTTCAATTCAAAACATTGAAACAAAAAAGACTTTAACTTTTACAGCTCTTCATGGCATGGGAGTGGTCTATCTGAGGCACTACCTCTCCCTGCTTGCATCAGTCCCATACAGTCCCATACTTGCATCAGACACATACAGTCCACCAATAGAGAAGAAAGACATACCTTCAGGTATAATTGACTAGAGATCTACTTTTGGTGGGTCCCAGGAGATTTACCTTCTCTGACATAGAGCCTGCCTTATGGAACATCCTTCCCCCTGAAGCCAGATTGGTCTGATTCCTTTTGCTATTCTGGAAGACCTGGTTATACGACCAGGCTTGAATTGCAGACTTGTTTAGATGGCAATAATAATAATTGCCATCTCTTATGGTTTGTAGGTTGAGTTTTTAGGATATTTAATTATAATTATATACTATTCTATTTTTATATTTGCTATTAGTGTTTTTATATTTTCTGCTTAATTTATTTTGTGTGCCACCCAGGCGTGACTTTTGCAAGATGGGCAACTACATAGATTTGATTAATAGATAAGTAAAAATTAAATTATCTGGCTTCTGAATTAATAACTCCTCCACCTTTATTGAGACGGAGGCTATAGTCTTTGTATTTGAGTGCCTGCCTGAGGATCTGATCATTCCTTCTCAATTGAAATCACTCACAGTATGTAAATGCATTGCTTGTTGTGAGGTAAAAAGGTAATTGTAAGATTATTTGTTCAAGACATTTAGAGAGCACCTGGTTAAGGAAGGCTACTATATGCTGTAGAACAGGTATGTCCAAAGTGCGGCCCGGGGGCCAAATGCGGCCCTTTTTCAAATTGCAAGCGGCCCGCAGCCTCTTCTCCCCACTGGAGTTATTTGTTTAGTCTTTCACAAAATACCGTATTTTATATAGGGTATAAAGATGCATCTTTTTCCCCCTCAAAAAAGAGGCTGAATATCTGGGTGCATCTTATACACTGAATACATCATTTTTTGCCTCCCAAAACTCTGCCCCCTTCACCAAAATGGCTGCGCATGGCCTTTAGGAGGTTTTCAGAGTGCTCCTGGGGGCTGTGGAGGGCATAAATGAGTAAAAATCGGGCCATTTTTTTGCTCAACTTTGCCCCCCCCCAGCCCCCAGGAGCACTCTAGAAGCCTCTTAAAGGCTATTCACGCCCTTTTAAAAAAAAGGCCCATTTTCGTGAAAAATGGGCCATTTTTGGGAGAGTGCAAAAACTTTTTTTAAAAATTTGCCTCTTCAAAATCTTGGTGCGTCTTGTACTCTGAAAAATACGGTAGTTAATTCGCATTTAATGTTAAGGGTTCAAAGAATGTCAGGCTGAATGATCGGCCCCACACATTTTCACCTCACCAAATCTGGCCCTCCTTGCAAAAAGTTTGGACACCCCTGCTGTAGAAAGAGGAGATCCCCTGGCTGACACTTGGGTTGGAATGGGAAAAGTCATCAAATTAAGTCTTAGACTCCTAGCAACTACATGGACATGACCATGCAGTTTTAGGACTGCAAAACATCCTAAGTAAACTAAAAGAGTCAGCAGCCCCAGAAGAATTAAAAAAAAAACAACAGGAGTCATCTACAACATACAGCATGAGGACTGCAGCAGGCACTTTGTAGGCCAAACATGCAGAAGACTAGCTGAACACATCCATGGATGCCAACTAGAGTCAGAAGACATGGTGAATTTTTTAAAATTTTACAATGGACAGTCTTAACCATAGTTTCAACTGGGAGACTGACCATTCTAGACCAAGCCAAAATGTAGAGAATTCCTGAAAGCTTGACATTCTGACAAATCAGCCATAAGTAGGCACATAGAAATAAACAACATTTACATACCATACAAAGAAGACAACCAACAAGCCAAAAAGGGGAGAAAAAGACCAAAACACCTCTCCACCAGCAATCAACACCCAGATGAGCAGAAATTAACACCAAGATTAACATCATCCCAATGATCAAGCAGTAAACAATACCCCAATCAAGGAACTGTGAAACCAGCAAACACTAAACAGCCTAAGCAAGACCACGCCCACCAACACTGACACAGGGCAAGCCACTGGAACAGAAACTGAGAACTGAGAAACCGAGAACTAGCACTGTTGATATTACCTACTTTGGATAAGGGAGCATCTGCAAAAAACAATCAAGCCCAAGGACCATTCAGTTAAGCTCAAAATCTACCCAGGGGCTGAAAAACCAATATCTAATCAGCAGATATTTTTCTATATGTGTATTAAAGTTCTTTATCAGCACTATTGGAAATACATCTTCAATTTTGTGCATCATTACTTCCAATGTCTCACTTACCATGAGGACTTTTGAAAATTTTGCCCACTTTTCAAACATCTTAAAACATAAATCAGTGGGCCTTAAAATAGCTCCACCATTCATGTCTGCCCATGCTGTCCAGATTCCTCATTTCCACTCCCAGCGTATTTCTCTTCAGTTGCATAAATTGAAAACAACAACTTGGCTTGTTCTATTTGCTATTCAGTTTAGGTTGTTTAAATTTTCATGTCACGGTCATATTTGTGATATACACCAGAAGCTGATCTAAACTGAATCCTGAAATCCTTTCTGAGCTAAAACCAATTTGTATAGAAATTGCTGTATAAAGCTAAAAGAGAGTTTACAATCTACAGAAGCTGCAAGAAGGATTATATAGCTATTTGGCTCAAAAGTGATTGAATGTGAGAAATAACACATGAGCAATATCCATAGTTTATTTGGAAATAGCTAGAATGTTGTTATTTGTTAGTTATTCATGACAGTGTATTTCCAATCATATTCTCAAAATTGTTAACAAAGTCACAATGCACAAAGAAATTATAAATCTGTGAAAAATATATTTAACACAAATCCAAGAATTGTACAATGAGAACCCTTCATATTCATTCAAGGGACAATGATGAAGAGTTGGAATTGGAGTTTTTCTTCCTTTGTGATAGGCAGTTCATATAGCTTTGTCCCACATCAATTGTTAAAATATTTAAATGGTTTAAAAAAAAACATTTTCCCAGATTTAAATAACTAGTATGAAACCCATAGAGATAATTTTTTTAAGGCAGAAATATGAAAAGCACACAGCAAACAAAAGTAAATATGGCTCTTTAAGTCTTCTTAGGAATTGTTAATATAAATTCATGTTGGGATATCATTTCGGTGGCGGGCGGTGGCGGGCGGTGCCTAGGAGTAGGGCCTTCTCTGTGATGGGCCCAACCCTCTGGAACGACCTCCCCCCCGATATTAGAACTACCTCTGATCTCTGCTCCTTCCGCAAGAAACTCAAGACCCACCTGTTTCGAGTAGCAGGTCTGGCTTAATTACAACCATAATTGTAACTGCATATAACATCTATTCAAACCTTCCTGGATGGCTTTTTAAATTTTATATTAGGGTTTTAATGGGTTTTAAAATTGTTCTTAATATTTAATTGGTTTTGGGATTTTATAACAGACCGTGTGTGTGAGTTGTTTATGTTGCATGTCTTATGTCTTATGTCATTTTATTGTTTTGATTACGAATGGTCTGTACACCGCCCCGAGTCCCTACGGGGAGAGGGGGCGGTCTATAAATTAAATAAACTATAAACTATAAACTATTTCTAAAACTGAAGATTGAGAGAAAAGAAATGATGAAAAGAAGATAAATGTTTACAAAAGGTACCATAGATGCCTGCAGTAAATGGGGATTATATCAAAGTGTTGACACATACACGATAACATTATGTCTTAAATCCCGCCCTTATAGGCTTGGTTCTGAAATATGATGCTACTAGATAACTTATAGTTTTGTGTTATGACCAGGGGTGGATTCCTCCCAGTTTTAACCTCTTCTATAGAAGAGGTTCCACAAATCTACCGTGCCGTTTAGAACTGGTTCCAGCTCCCTTCCCCCGCCAGTCCGCACCACACTTGCCCCGCCCGCCACTCACTGATTGGTTGGCTCACCAATTGCCCCACCTGCCTCTAAGAGTCCTAGCTAAACCTTAAAGCCTTAAAGCTGTCAAGTTTGACATCCCTGGGTTTTTTTTCTAAAGGAGTGCAAGGGTCTTGTAACTTGACAGCTTTAAGACTTGCGTGCTTCACATGCCAGGGTTTCTGAGCCAACATTTTGGTTGCTAAGCAAGAGCGTTATTAAGTGACTTTCACCACATTTTACAAGTTCACCATGCCCACCCAGTCACATGGCTGCCAAACCACTCCCACCCGGTCACATGGCTGTCAAGCCACTCCCACCCAGTCACATGGCCGGCAAGCCACTCCCACAAAGCAGGGCACACCTACAGAAAAGGTTCTAAAAATTTTTGAAACCCACCACTGGTTATAACATATGTGTCACGACATACCCCATTTCGCTTTGAGGATGTCTATGACAGCACTTGTTGCCACTAGAAGAACACATCTGCCATTACTTCAAGAGGGATCAGGAAGCAGATGATAGAAAAAAACAGATCCTCAAGGGTTCCAGCCAATATGTCTCAACCTCAACAACTTAAAGATGTTCAGGCTACAATTTCAAAATTCTGGATGAGGAATTCTGGAAGATGAAGTCCTACACATCTTAAAGTTGCTGAGATAGAGAAGCATTGGATCAGTTAAAAACTGACTAATGATCTCATGAGGCGTAAAGCTATCTTGCTAATTCTGCATGAATTTACTCTCCTTTTCTAACTCTGAGGCTAAATTATTTGCCCAAATCTGCTACTTGTTTTTTCATGCACATTTAGATAATGCAAAAGTTACTGCAAGTACATAAACTGATTCCAAAACTGCTTCAACACCTATCTAGATCATACTTACTGAAAATATTTCGAGCCTCCAGCTTGGGTTTCATCTTGAAAGATGCATAGAGGAGGTTCCAGAATGTATAACATGCACATAATTTTAAAGTAATACTGTTCTGAAGTAATCTTTGCAATGTTTAAAGATCTTTTTTTTTTTTTGAGAAAGAGGATTCCCCCCCCCCCATTGTATGCCCTGGATGTTTGATTTTTTTTAAAAAAAATATCCAGGGGTGTTTTTGACATTACTTCGTTGTTTGAAAGAGCAAAGAATGTTACTGTCCATTTGCACTTTTCACTTGAACATTTCTCTATCACTCTGACTAATGTCCATTTGGAAAAGTTCTCGTGGCATTTTGCTAATGCAGCTTCCAAAATTTTACCCAGTGCAATCCCTGCACAAAGAAAGAAATGCATTATACAACATAGCAGTTTGTTGCTTTTCTATGTCAGCCAATGGCAGAATTGATTTAATGCTCCTTTGGGTGAGCTAATGCTACCATCCTTCTTTAGGCTATGGATATTCAATCCCTAGTAGAAGGGAAGCTGCCCTACCATCTCAAACATTTTCATCCTTATGGATATAGTTAATATTGGTTTTCTTACATTTCTGTAAAGAAATCTGACTGCTTAGGGGGAAAAAGTTGCCTGATGGAAGGATTGGCTTTCTATATGTAAAATCTTGAGGCATGAACATCAATAAATGATTATTCTACATTATTGTAGGGAAAATGTTTGATTCTATGCTCATGATTAAGCTGGGATTTGATATGTGGTCGTTTTGATCCGTCACATCTCTGTAATATTTTACAATGTATATCACTCCACCATGTATTTATTATTTTCTTTTTACTTTTTCAGTGCATGCCAGCTGACTTATGACCATTAATTTATGATTTTTAAGGCTTGTCAGAAGAAGCGATGGAGACTCATTTTTTCTGAGTGATATACTAAAATCTCCCTTGGTCCACAGGTAAATTCTTATCTCTAATTAAATACAAAAAGACTTTATCCAGTGCAGAAGATAGCATTTTATTGGATTTGTTGTGCTGCATTTTTGAAGAAGCATAACCCTTACAAATAAGAGATTTATATAAGGACATAACAATAGAGGAAAAGCTGATTTAGAAAATTCTGGGGAGAATGAGAGCCCAGCATTCTCCCCAATTACATCCTGCTGGTCTTTTCTAAGTTATTCTCAGTTTTATATGTTTTTTAAAAAAATCTAAAGCATATGCCTAGGTATTTTTATACTGATGTTTATATTCTTGTATCTTTTGTCATAACAGACAATAGTTCTCTAGCTAGTTTGTGAATATTCTAAACTAATCTAGATGCCATCTGTCAAACAGATTTATGTAGCACAGTTCTTATTATTCCTTATGGCAGAGTTTTTCCAAATAATAAAACTAACTAAAATGGACTCTTTTTCTTCTAAATCAACTTATGTATATTCTTGCCCGCATACTTCAACTTCAAACAGCATAAATGATATCAATAAAGCAAGTGTTAGTGTTGGTCTTTTTCTATCCAAAGCCTGCATTGAACAGTGTACAAAAGAACAAACATGAAAAAGTGGGAAATACATTCTCCTACACTACTATGGATGTCCAACAATACACAAGCCCAACATACCTCTTCATCCAATAGTATTGTTACTAGAGACTCCAACATACAACAGAGCCAAAGAACTTACAAAAAAGCTTGGATATCTCACAGAGTGAAATGGATATTGTATCTTCTCTTCACTAAAGTGCTTCCCTAAAATCAAAAACAGAATAGGATGAAATTATGGTTCCATTTGATATCATGGTACTCTTTATGCCCAAAGATCCAGAAATAATGAAAGAATATATAGTAACAGTACTACACCCTGCACCGAACCTGGTCAAGTAGTAAGGTAAAATCGAAATACCCAGAATCGTGGATCTCATCATCCTCTGTCTCATTACCTACTTTCAGTTTGATAGACAAATATATCAACACAACAGAGGAACACCCAAAGGACCACCATCTTCAGAACTCAGCAGCAACTGTAATTCAGAGTGTAGAAACCATGTTACAGTTATATAGACAATCAAAGGTATGTATCTAGAAGACACATTTGTCATAATGACAAAGGAACAACTATAGAAGACACATTAAACAATCAACACATTCAAAGGAATAAATTCACAGGAGAAGAAAGCAACAGCACGCTACCCTTCCTGGATGTCAGCAGCAGAGGAAATGATGGAAAATTAGAAATGCAGTATTAAAAAACGATCCATACTAAATACTGGTAGGTATTCAGTTACTAAAATAGCAGCCCAACTTCCTATTAAGAGGAGCTGTGTAAGCACACTATTTAGACAAGAACTAATGCACTAGAGCAACATGGAACCCAAGAAAAAGGAAACAGTGCCAAGGACTCTACATATTTTCCTTTCTTTTCTTTAAAAAAAAAAGCTTTAGGGACCTTTCATTTTAAATGCCTGCATCATGTAGTTTAATGTAATTAAAAGACTAACTTCAAGTCTGTGGGACTTCAATATCCATTGGCTTGCAAAGTTAACACAATTTTCCAGATTTGTAGTACAGTTTTGGTAGGCATATCTGCAATGGGTTTCAGCTTAAGAGTTATTTCCTGCTTAAGAGTTTTTTTTTACACTTATATGTTTTGCTTGGAAGTACTGATTTCCCTGGGAACACTGTTTTTGAGCACCTGATCTGATTATCTCAACACCATCTTGTTACAATCCATAAATTAATGTTGAACTTCATGAGCAATTGCTTGAACTTTAAATACAGAAGTTGTCATTAGGAGAGCATTAAGTAAAAAAAAAGGTATGGATAATGAACCACCACTGAATACTGCGTCGTATTTTTGTAATATGAATTTTAAAAAAATGTACATACACTTCCAGATTAAAATAAGAAGTAAATAGGGATGAAAGGAAAATTAAAGACCACCTAATTAGCTTTGTTCATCTTTAGTAATCACATGAAGAACCAGAAGAGTAGAGCAGAAAACTGCAGAAACTCAGCAAATTCCTCAAACGAGAGTGAAGAACTCTGATAAGACCCAACTTTGTGGTAAGCATTTTAATGGACCTTTAATTAACTTTTCTGGAAAGCTTACTGATGATATGCTGGAATAATGATCCCATATGCTTGAAAAAGTCTAGTCATTAGCCAGCATGGTGGCTGAACATACTAATGCATTTGCCTCTTAGACATTTTAGGAATAACTTCTGCTAGTGAGGTCACATTTTATGTCATTAAATCACATGCTGACTCATTTTCTTAGTCAAGGTGCAAATGCCAATTCCCAAATGAGTGTCTCAGAATGGGTTGGCCAAAGTCCACATTTCTACTTAGGGCACTTCTCGCAATGAATCTTATTCACAGAAATCCAAGAGAAGAATGGCTTAAATGTGATGCTTCATCTGAAGAAAAGTACAGAGAGTATGAAAACTCCTTGACAAATAACTTGCTCTTTTCTTACCCTCCCTTCACTTTCCAGAGAGAATTTATGTACTGTATTTAGATTCAAACTTGACTTGTGCCAACACTTAAGATGACACATTGAAAATTTGGAATATCTAGTTCAGCGATGACTAACCTTTTTGTCCTTGCATGCCGAAATCGCATGCGCGTGCCCACACTCACAATGCAATGTGCCCCACCCCCAGCACATGCATGTGACCCCCTGTTACCCCCGTGCATGTGCACGACATCCCCCCTGGCCCATTTTGGGCCTAGTAGGTCTCCCTAAAGCCTCCAGAAACCAAAAATGGGGCACTGGGGATGCCACACACCCGTGCATGTGTGCACAACCCCCATGCCCCCCATATGTGTGTGTGTCTCCCACATGCGCAGGAGAGACCCAAAAATCAGCTGCTTGGTGGGAGGCACACGCAAATGCGTGGTGGAGCTAAGGTAGGCGACAGCTTGTGTGCCTGCAGAGAGTGCTCTGCATGCCACCTGTGGCACACATGCCATAGGCTTGCCATCACAGATCTAGTTTGAAATAACGGAGGGAGGTATTTTAGGTACCATTTCTTTAAGTTCAATGAAAACACATTGAGATGTCTGCTGGGCCAAGGTGCACACTAGAGTTTTGGCCGGTGTTTTGCACCCTTCCTGCAGGTTCTCACATAATTGTTGCTTTAAAGGAAGTGTGTATGCACAATAATTTTAACAGGCTAATGTGAGGGAAGGAAAAAAAAACCTGAAATTTGTCTTTTGAGAATACACATATTTAGAAATATAGTCACATTTTAAATTATTCATTTGAAAAAAAATCTGAAGCCCTCCAACCAAAAGAATCCCAATCATATATGTCTGTAAAAAAGAATATTAATTATAATAGAATGATCATTTTCTGAGACAAATGGGTGAGGGACGAGAATAACCAGGTGGAGCTGTCAGCCAGCTACATCACTCTTGCCAGGATATTAACTTGGGTGGTTGAGGATCCTAAGTAGGCTCCAGGAAGCTGCTACTTCAGCATAATAGAAGAATATAATAAAAGCCATGCAACAGTGTTTCATTTGCACATTGGAAAAACTATCAATTATATTCATGCAACATCACGTTATATACACTGTATTCAAGTTTTACATATTATTTCATTGACTCTAGTTTCTTAATGGCTCTGTTCATTCTATCTGCTCTTGTTATCTTGCATCCCCATTATCATAAGTTGATTTTTATTTAAAAAAATAATGGTGTTTTTTTCATATAGTGTGATCATCTTCCTTCCAGCGTCCTTGATTGAGTTTCCTGCCCCCTTTCTACCCTCACCACCATTAATCTCCTTTCTTTCCATTTCTATCCTGCTATGCACCTTTTTGCTATTTCTATTTCTATTATCTAATCTACCATTGAAGATATTAGTAATGGCAGAGACAAATTAGGATGTGCTAATGAGGAAAAGAAGCCATTTTGAGATCATTCTTAAAAGCAGGAATGTGATGAAAAACAGATTTGCTGCAGAACAATTGCAGAATATCTCAATTGTTCTCACATGAGCCATTAAGTTGTACCATATAAGTTCCGTATTCATGCTTCCTATCTCTTTATTCTTAACTTCCTATTGTGTGATTACAAATTATTATCATCAAGGGCTAAAAATACATGGTAATGGGTTCTAGGGTGGATATAGTTGGTAGCAATCTGATCCCAGACTAATGTGGTCTAATTTTCCATCTAGAATGTTGTTATTTATTTATTTAATTTGCACAGCTGCGCATATCACCTTGGTAACTCTGGGTGACTCATAACAATTAAAGTAATGCCCAAACCACAAAACAATTAATTAAAAATGTGTAAACATATAAAACCCTCAATAAAAATAAAAAAAAATCACCAAAGTCAGCTGCAACATCCAGTTAGGACATCATTCAACATGGCCATTGAAGAATCTCTCCAATGTCAACAGACCCCCTCCAAGCACAATGGCAGAGCTGTATTTTCAGGGTCTCCCTAAAGGCCAGTAAGTAAGCTAATCTAAGCTCTGTGGAAAAAATGAGCACTATGGCTGAAAATGCTTTCCTTCTGGGTCCCATTAGATGACAAACCTCATAAACAGAACCTGGAGAATGCCTCTCCTATCATATCCGATGAAAGGAATAGGTATAACCAGGCAGAGGTAATTCCTCAAGTATTCTGATTTATCATGGCAATTTTGGTAAAATAGCATAACTGGTGCACTTCAATTTTCAAACACTAGTAATCCAATGTTAACATGTATATTTTCAGAGTGTTGTTTTGAGATTGCACATTCAAATACTACTACCATCATCCTAGCATTTTAATAAGTCCTTAATTTAAAAAGAAGCATACCAAATGGTCATTTAATCAAATAGGGGAAATATACAAAGTTATTCAAGTGAAAGTGAAATAAACATGCAAGTGAAAGAACTTATGTGATTTTGCTGTTTATAAATAAACTTGATTGCTTTGTAAAAAAAAAGGTGCTTTTAAACAAATACTGTCATCAGCATCTTGTGGTTGGATTTGCTATAGGATATGGATTTAGTTTGCTCAAACTACAGAGTAATTCCTAAAATCTCCTGCTTTTATATTACATTGAACTGGTTTTTTGTTATTAGAGAGATCTAAAACTAAAATAGCACAGGGACAGTTTCTTATAAATAGAATAAGGTAAAGCTAAAGGTTCCCCTCACACATATGTGCTAGTCATTTCTGATTCTAGGGGGCGGTGCTCATCTCCATTTCAAAGCCAAAAAGCCAGTGCTGTCTGAAGATATCTTTGTGGTCATGTGGCCAGCATGACTTAATACCGAAGGTGCATGGAATGCTGTTAACCTTCCCACCAAAGGTGGTTTCTATTTTTCTACTTGCATTTTTACATGCTTTCGAACTGCTAGGTTGGCAGCAGCTGGGACAATTAACGGGAGCTCACTCCGTTACATGGTGCTAGGGATTCAAACTGCCGAACTGCCAACCTTTCTGATCGATAAGCTCAGTGTCTTAGCCACTGAGCCACTGTGTCCCCATAGAATAGACAAAGATAAAAACAGCAGAACCAGGTTGTTACTTTGAGTAACGCTAAAAGCACTAGATACTATTTTTACGACGTCATATTTGATTGAGAAACATGAGATTTAATTTCAATAGGGAAGAATGGAATTTTTCACCACAACACTTGACCCCGATGTACAGTTGTTATTACTTTATATTTCCAATGGTACTTGGGGTAATCCATTGACCTTGAATGGTTGGGGATTCAGAAAATACAACAGCACTTCTTAAAGCAATTGTTGAGATATAAGAAGCTCAACAGAATAAATAATAGAATTTAGTTTCATGATAAAATGATGACTTTAATCAATTAAAGTTTAGCTTTAGAAAGGATCTGGATGGCCCTCTGGGATTCTTGGGGGATCTGGTTGGCAACATTGAATGTAGAGTGCTAGGTTAAATGCCTACATGTTCTTATTCCTTAGATCTGCTGCTTTTTATGATCCTTGTTTGTCTTCCTGCAACCTTTTGTTATTTACCATGCATTTATTTATTTTATGTACTCAACCAATTTATATTGCTGCCCAACTCACACAAGGTGACTCTGGAATTAAAAATCCACGACATTAAAATCATAAAACCCTTGATCCCTATCCTCATGGCAGAATCAAACCACCCACTTGAACAGCTCCATCTCTAATTCAGAATACCCAGGCCTACTGACAAAACCACAACTTCAAGGCCTTTTGGAAAAGAAGCAAGGTGGGTGAATCATACCTCCTGGTGGTATTCTACCGGTTCAGACCAGTTTGCCCGAATCAGTAGCGGAAATCACTGGTGGCCTCGCCCACCTACCCTGGCTCTACGGCATCTGATTAGGCAATTTCTTTTTGCCAAAAGTGCATGCAAGCACACACTCACATTTGCAAACAGGTATGGAAGGTAAGTGAATACCAACTCTGCTTCTAGGCAATGATGTTCCCCAGGGAAAGGGCCATCACTGAAAAGGCCCCCTTTCATAAACCCACCAGATGTAAATCCTTAATAGGGGGGATCAGGTAGAAGTCTTCCTTCTGAGGCCATTAGAATGGTAAGAATCCATGTATATTAATCAATGAATAAAGATGCAACTGAATTTTCACACCTAAATGCAGCTTTTGTTTCCCCTGCAGATTTTTTCTAGATTCACAGGGGTGAATTTATACAAATAGAATAGAGTAGTTTGGTGACTGATTTTTAGGCTGCTTTCCACAATGAATGTCTTCAAACATTTCAGAATATCTCCTTCTAAGATAACTTATGAATACATGCGCTCAATTGTTCATAAGATATGGAAACCTACAAACAGTAATAGCTATTAAAATGGAAGAAAAGAAGGATGAAATAAAAATAGATCTCTTGCAGCAGCCTTTCTTCTATTGCAAATTATCAGGGGTGATGAATCTCAATTCTTCACAGAACAGCAGTTTAAAGACTCCTTTCTTATAATTTTAATCTATTTTTGTCAGTCAGGAGAAGAAAGAAAATTCAGGCAAAATGCCATGAGAAATACAATATCTTGAATGGATTTACACCTTGCACTTCATTTCATTATAAAAATTCTGTTGGATTGAATTGGAAAATATGCTGAAAGATTGTATAGTTTTCTAGCTGCAAAAATGAAAATAATGATCAGAAGTTAAAATTAAGTTTATAACCTACTTCCACACACTCTTAAAAAGAAATTAAATTCATTTAGTCTGAGTTATTGCCAGAATTAAAGTAATGTTCTTGATCTAAGTTATTTCTCCAATAAGAAATGGCATGTCTAGATTTGTACTTCTCTCTTTTCTGCAATATGACTTGCAATGGCTGGCAATGATGGACACTGCATGATTTGGTGATATTCCCCCTGGAAAATGCCTGTCCATAAACCAATTAATGAATTATAGGCATGATGGTCATCCATATGTGTAATTTTTTCATCTGTGACAGCTGCAATATTGATCATATTTTTCACTGTAACGTTAATGACAATCTTCATTGAATAATTAATTGCAATGTAATTTAATATGAGCTACCCATGGTCTGGAGGTTGAGAAATATTCTTCATTGCATTTAACTGTTTCACAACAGAAAACCTGTTCCCCTTTGAAAAATCTAAGAATCCTGAGGTCAATAGGAGGAACAGAGAACTGCCAGGAAATATGGGTGGAAGAAGAGAGGAAAACAGGTAGAAACAGTTGTGTTAAAGGCTGTAAAAAAGAGCTTAGATGAACTTTCATAGTAGGTGGGCAGAACACAGATAGATCAATTTGGAAAAACATCTTTATACCCCCAAATCATTCTGTAAAACACTAACACTCATTAGGTTCAACTGAAATCATCTGCTTTTATCTCTTCTCTTTGGAAATATTCTATATTTGAAAAAGTGTCCAATTCAAAAACAATGATCAGTTAATCATTTGATCACATTTCCCCCACCATGCTGATTCTAATTCTGTTTAAATTACAACCATTATTTTGATATCTGTATTTGTTTAGCGGTATAAAATTTAGGGAAATCTATCAGGTTGTTTTTGTTGTTGCTATTGTTCTTTAGTGGTGGGAATGCGATGCATTTGTCTAAATCCTATATACCACATCCCTAATAATGAATGATGCAATTTAGCCAAGGCATACATTCCATTTGGCCAGGGTATTTCTGTAAAGGGAACAAACGGGGCATAACGATCAAAATAGATCCCTGGGCCTGTGGCAAAAATAGCCATAATTGACTTAGCAGGATACAAATCATGCAGGATGTGTGATCTGATTTGAGATCGACACATTTCTCCCCAGACTGTCCTTGTCCAATTCAAAGCAGGCAAATATGTTTGAAAGCTTCTTTAAAATTAAATGAAAGTGGTTTGGGAATAAGGTGTGAGTTTTGCTCAAAGGGGAAATGTTCCTGAGTTGTTTGCCTGTTTTCCTTTCTACTTTTCTTTTCAACTACACACCAAAACGCTTTTGTCTTGGATGACGATAATACTCTGACAAATCATATGCTATCAGTTAAGGGCAAATGAAAGCACCGCAGTTCTCTAAAAACTCAGGTTTGCAAGACTAAACTGCAATAGATGAAGCTATTTAACTAGATTTCTATTGTTGACGGGCGTGGTGGTGGATTGTATTTATTTTTATTTGCTTTGGTACTGACACATCTGAAGTAATGATTAGACGAGACTGTGTACAATCCAGTCCATTTGGGTATCTCAAATTTCAAGGGAATTACAATCTTCTTGTTTTTTGTACGGTACGATAATTTGTTCACATTAGACATCACATTCAATAAGGCATCCTTAGTGAAAAATAGCTAATATTATTCAAAATTGGCTTTGGTTCCACATCGGAGATTGTTTATCATGTTGTCAGGTACACTAATCAAGTTTCACATTGTTCTTGCAACAGGGACACTCCTGGTGCAAATTGGTACACATTATCTCTACTTACTGTTCTTGTGAGGATAAAATCAGAGGATCTCTTTAGGTGTCACTCTGAAAGTGGGATGTAAACGTGTCAAATGAATATGTGAAAACCAAACGAATTCCAAAATGCTCGCTGATTTTCAGTGCCTTTTATAAAAAGTACTTTTCGGCACAGACAACACCGTACGCCATTCTGTTCATCTGCGATTTTTATCACACAAGATTGCAATCTGGCATTTGGTTAAATTTGGCATCCAGAGAATATCAGCTTTCATATTGTTAAAAACAAGTTTCTCTCCTTTGAGGGAAAGGGAGTGAGACAAAGAGAAAGAGGGCAAATGAGCTTGACAAGGTGATGATCTTATTTCTTTCTCAGTAAACCAGATTGTTTAAAAGCTGAAATCTTACGAAGGGAATATAATAAGGGAAATAAACATTGCAATTTCACATTATTTATGTCAGCTTGCCACCAACCTGGTGCCTTAACAATTGTGTTGGAACTATGATTTCTCAGTAAGCATGAACTCTGCAGCCCCAGCATTTCCAAAGGGCACAAGGTATAAGAAAGGCCAATTGACGTAATCATGTGCCTTACTGAATACACACACACAGAAACACAACCAAAGTGTGTTTGTATATGTATGTGTATGCCATTTGAACCATTTTATAATGATCTTATTTTCCAAAGTATTAAAAGTTACAGTTTCTTGCTAGGTAGCCGGCTTGGCCTAATTCTACCTATCCCACCTCAGTTCTATTTCTAAATTTTTAAGATTGGTTTTAAGGTCTGTTTTTAATTTTT
Organism: Natrix helvetica; assembly: GCF_964273705.1. Lineage (NCBI taxonomy): Eukaryota > Metazoa > Chordata > Lepidosauria > Squamata > Natricidae > Natrix > Natrix helvetica. The sequence goes on along the minus strand of NC_138552.1, from coordinate 209,757,621 downwards.
ATAAATTGTACAGGGGTTGTTAATTTAATTTGATTTTTACCTATTGTATGATTGTTTGTGTGTTTTAAATTTGTTCCTGTTCCTGTCCCTCCGGAGAGAGGTGGCGGTCTAGAAATTTAATAAATTAATTATTATTATTATTAGGTTTTTTTTAGGATACTGCAAAGCCACGTGAGTCAGAAGGAATTCTTCAACTATCTAAAACCTCTGAAATTGAAATTATTTCCTTGATGTAAAATTTGCTCAAAGTACCATCATGGGCATTGAGTCATGGTTTAATTACCATTTGTTATTTAATGTTCATAAGTGTTCTCTCTGCAATTTGATTATGATTTTTTTTCATTTTATACTATAGTCATTTAAGACAGTATTTTATTCTAATTCCATTTTAAATCATATTTTATCAAATTTCATTTTAAATTGCTTTTATCAAATTTTAGTAATAATTTGTTTCTGGAACTTTGCACTTGGGTATGGCCCAAGGGCTAATCAGTAAAGACTCAATGCTAATACTACAGGACCTTGAGCCCAAAATAGCTAGTGGAATTATAACATCATTTTGTGATTTGAAATACTATTTCAAAATGCACCAAGCAACTTGTGACAACTTCTTGAAAGAAAAAAGAAAAAAAAGTCTCTGGAAGATCAGTCTCATGCTTTAAAAAAGACTTTAAAATCCATAAGGTACTGAACCACATCTCAGACATGCAGCTTATGGTTCATTTTTATTAAAAATGTGGTGTCTTTCCAGGAAAACTTTTTTATATTCCACATTTGTCCTCACAACAAACTTGAGAAAGAGTACATTATGATCCTCCTCCCCTGTACTATAATAGTAGCCTTTTCAGATATGACAAAAACGTGTGCAAAGAATATGTGATGAAGGTAGAACGGGGAACATGCTTACGGAATCTATTCTGTGACCATCTCTTTTGTGAAGATAAAGTCCCAATTATATTTAGACACATAAACTCTGTTGAAATGGCAAGATCATGTTGAAATTCCAAATTGATTGTAATTATAATTTTGTCGGAAGAAACATGATGGAGGCAAAAACTTTAAAAATTGATTAGAATGGCCATAGTTAGTGCTTAGAATAATCTCCGAGGCAGACAATCTGCTGCCCTATCTTTTCTGAGGAAATACTAAACTACAAGAACTAATGCTGGGTTTCAAATCTGTGCCAGAACTAGCATGCAAATAGGCCCCTGATGGCAAACCTATGGCACGCGTGTCACACATGGCATGCGGAGCCATTTCTGAGAGCACGTGAGGCGTTGCCCTGTCAGCTCCAGCGGCCTTGATTTTGGGCCATTTTTCACTCTCCGGAGGCTTCCCTGAAAGCTTCTGGAGCCTGGGGAGGGTGAAAAATGGACCTACCAAGCCCACCGGATGTCAGAAAAAGCAACATGTTCAGACCTATTGTTTTCTACACAATCATCCGTGTGGAAGACTATAAAAGGGATTACTTTAGGCCTCTTGAGGAACTTTGGTCTTCTAGAGAGAATAAGTCCTTTTCCTAGGCTCTAGATCTTCTGCATTCCAGTGTGATTTAATTATGAGTAGTCAACAGGATTCTTTAGCAATCATTTTTTTTTCTTAAAATGATCATTTTCAAGATGTTGTCTACTAAAACTTTGATTCTGATATCTTATGATCATTGTGTATATGGACACATGCTTAGATGGCATGTGGCAACTAACAAATTATTCCTACTCCCAGGCTAAATAAATAAAAGAGGAATGCTTAACAAGAGTGTCTTGTGATTACCATAAACATACATTTGAATAATTTTGGTATTATTTTTTTATTTATTTTTCATTGTAGTATTTCTTCTTATAGCTCTTAGCATAATATATCTGTCTATGTCTATGTATAGGTGCATATCTATGTCTAGCTCACTCTCTCACTTTAGTTCTGCCTCACCAAGCGATGTCCAGACAGATGGGACATCTTTTGTTAAGGGCCAGGAGGAAAAATGAAAAATTACGAAAAATTAGTTTCGTCAGGAGGAAGTGACAAGAATATCTCTTTGGGGAGATCTGGAATATGCTTATCAGCCTTAGAATGATTGAATGAATAGAGGTGATAAAAACCAATGGCACTAGAACTTTAAAGAAGAAGATGGGAAACATAATTAATAAAAGAGATACAAGAGAAGAGAAGTCATCTTTCTCAATATAAGACATGAGATTTCAGAACAATTTAAGGTAGTGGTTACTATCTATCAAGCCCTTCATGGCAGAAGACCTGGTTCCTTCAGGGATCCCCTATCTCCAATAGATTATGTCTGTCTAGTAAGATAAGGCAGAATGGATATATTCCAGAACACACATCAAAACAAACATTAACCGCCAAGATTTAAGCACATTACTTTATACTGTGCATATTTAAAACTGAGTAAGGATATATGGTAAATAATCAAAATGTAGATGCATAAACTATTACCGATCTAGCACTATTTACTGATATTTTTATTCATCACCCTGAAAGAATTTTAAAGCCCAAGGATTTCCTATTATTACTCTTATTTCCAAAGTTATTGGAGTGAGAAGCCATACTACAGACATACAAACAAACATTAACAAAAGCATTTATTCTATCATATTATCACATTTTTCTTCATTGCCTGAATGCATAAAAGTATGTTCTCCTCTGCGGAGAGAAAAAAAAGAAGGACCGTAAAGTCTCCAATGATGGATCACCCACAACTTCTGAAGGCAAGTCATGCCACTGGTTAATTGTTCTCACGGTTAGGAAATTTCTCTTTAGTTCTAGATTGCTTCTCTCCTTGATTAGTTTCCATTCATTGTTTCTTGTCTTACCTCCTAGAAAATAGGTTGACCTCCTCTTCTCTGAAGACCTAAAAGATAACTAACTTTTCAACCTGCCATTGTTCAAATGCCCTGATCACAGTTCCCAAAATTCCTACCAGCATGGTAAAACAGCCTCTTTATTATGAATGGTGGAAGTTGTTGTCCTACACATTTTCAGAATGTATGTATGGGGTGCTTTATATAATAAGCAGTTTCATGAACTCTCTTAATTCTTCTCCAGATGTAATTATGCAAGATTTGTATTAGCTCCTGATACACATTGGTTTTATTGTATTATGTACTTTTGATTAAATTCTAGAGCTAAACATCAAAAATCACAGGACCTTTGTTGTACCATGTAAGGCTTGATGACAAAAGTTTATATATTCTATGCATTGCATGTCTTTGTTTGACTATAACCTTAGGCTGTGAAAAGATTTCCAGCTGTTATTTCTCAGTTTCTGGGCTATTTTCTTACATTTATATCCATTCTGACTCTTTCATTGGAATAACTGTTCAAAGCACTGATTGGCTTTGGCTGTAGGATATTTTCACAAATAGTTTTGATGTATTTGTTCTGTTTAGCTTCTCCTGAGGCCTTATTAAATTTTCCATGAGCAGCGCCTTCCCTCTCTGGTCAGCAGAAACACAAATAACAAAGGGCAGGCTTATTGACTGGGGTCCTGAGAACAAGCAAAAAGATTTATGTAAGTGTTTCTTTCACTTTTGACAAAGGCAATGATAGTAGAAGAATGCATTCTGCCTATCATCTTTGGATGTTATGAAGCAGAAAGAACATTTCCAGAAGCCCTGATGCATTGCAAGCAAAATAATACTACAAGGGAGATATCCTTCAAACTATGTATTGATTGCTAAGTGGCTGCACTTTTTATGGCATCTATTGCATCAAAAGTAGAATATGTTCAAGCTGCTGATTGTATAAAGCCCTTCATGGCATAGATACCTGGATATCTGAAATAATAGTAATAGTAGTAATAGTAGTAGTCGTAGTAGTAATAATAATAATAATAAAAAAGTAAAATAAAACAAAATTGAAGTTGAGCGACTGTGGAAAAAGAAATCATGTGTTGTCCCAATTGTAATTGGAGTCCTTGGAGCAATACCTAAAGGGCTACCTCACTATTTGAAAATTCTAAATTTACCTGACTTGAACATTCTGACTCTACAAAAAACCACCCTACTTGGAACAACTTATATTCTCCGACGTTACCTTAACAGTTCCTAGGTCCTTGGTTAGGACTCAAGTTGTTGAGCTACCAACCAGTCTCAAAGGCTGTGAATCTCACCAAAAATTAACATAATAATAATAATAATAATAATAATAATAATAATAATAATAATAACAACAACATCAACAACAACAACAATAATAATACAGCAAAATCACACAAACTTATTACAAAGCTAGACATGATTGAGTTGCTAAATTAATCCACTGGTAATTATGTAAAAAATACAATTTACTTGCATCCAGAAGGTCATGGGAACATAAAGTGGAAAAAGTTATCGAAAATGAGAAGGTGAAGATCTTGTGGGACTTTTGAATACAGATGGATTGTCATTTGGAACACAACATGCCAGATATCACAGTTGTCAAAAAAACGAAACGTACAATTTATTGACATCGTGGTACCAGGAGATGCCAGAGTCAAAGAAAAAGAACTGGAAAAAAAATCATGAAATACCATGACCTGGCCATCGAAACCACGTGATTATGGATGAAACATGTAACAGGGATATCCATTGTCATCGGGGCACTTGGTACCATGTCTAAGAATTTTATAAGATACATCAACAAATTGCAGCTTCCTGCAATAACACCAGCAGAACTGCAAAATTGGCTACTCAGAACATCGTATATTTTAAGAAGGTACTTCGTTGATACTTAGGATACTGACAGCAACCCATATCCACCATTAGCACCAGTCAATGGTATTTGTGATGCATTTTTGAATGTTCAGTTGACTGAGTTTCATGTTTGATGAATAAAGTATATAACAACAACAACAACAACAACAACAACAATAATAATACGATACTTTGCAGGAATAATTGACTGGACCCAGATGGAGTTTGACAATTTGGACAGAAAAACAAGGAAGCTTATGACAACGAATCATGCTTTGCACCCTAAAAGTGATGTTGACTGATTGTGTCTACCAAGAGCAGAGGGTGGCCAAGGACTCCTACAAGTAAAGCAGATTGTGGAAGAAGAAAGACACAGCTTGAATGATTACATCCAGAAAAGTGAAGAACCAATGATTAAGGAAGTAAATAAAGGAGGCCTTAGTTACTACACACCTGACATAACAACAATTGAAAAGAAAGAAGTATGGTTCATTGACATTACAATACCTGGTGATGCACGAGTTGAAGATAAACAGCAAGAAAAAATCACAAAATACCAGGACTTGCAAATTGAGGTTGAGCAACTGTGGAAAAAGAAACCATGTGTTGTTCCAATTGTAATTGGAGCCCTTGGAGCAATACCTAAAGGGCTACCTTGGTATTTGAAAATTCTAAATTTACCCGACTTGAACATTCTGACTCTACAAAAAACCACCCTACTTGGAACAACTTATATCGTCCGACTTTACCTTAACAATTCCTAAGTCCTTGGTTAGGACTCGAGCTATTGGGCTACCAACCAGCCCCAAAGGCTGTGAATCTCACCAAAGATTAACATCGTCGTTGTCGTCGTCATCATCATCATCATCATCATCATCATCATCATCATCATCATTATTATTATTATTATTAACTAGCCGAATAAATGTCATTAAGGCCAAAGTCGAAAAATCCTCTGATGATGCCAAATGTAGACTCTGCAAAGAAGTTGATGAAACTGTTGATCACATACTAAGCTGCTGTAAAAAAAATCCCACAGACTGACTATAAAATGCGGCACAATTCAGTGGCACAAATGATCCACTGGAATTTGTGCAAAAATTATAATATTAAAACAGCAACAAACTGGTGGGAACATAAGCCTGAAAAAGTCGTCGAGGGTCAGATGGTCAAGATCTTGTGGGATTTTCGCATACAAACGGATAAAATACTGGCGCATAATACACCAGACATCACACTGGTTGAGAAAAATAAGGTTACAATTATAGACATTGCAATACCAGGTGATAGCAGGATCGCCGAGAAGGAATATGAAAAAATCACGAAATACCAGGACTTAAAAATCAAAATTCAACGATTATGGCACAAACCAGCAGTGGTAATTCCAGTGGTAATCGGCACACTGGGTGCTATTCCAAAAGCACTGGAATTACATTTAAAACAGTTAAAAATTGACAAAATCACCATCAGTCAAATGCAAAAGGCCGCACTGCTTGGATCCGCACACATATTACAAAAATACGTTATGATGTCCTAGGCCCCTGGGTGGGGCCCGACTAGTAATTAATGCCAAATCCGGCGAAACAACTGGCCGCTGTGATACAATTCTGTTGATATAACAACAACAACAACAACAACAACAACAACAACAATAATAGTAATCTTTTCATGAAACCATAAGCATTAAAAGAAAACACAAAAGTTCTCAGGTGCAATCAATCAATGCAAGAATTGTGTTGTGGATGAGTATCCATTCAGCCTCTGATTCATTGTGATGCTATGGGCCAATGATCAGCAGTTAAAATTAGTATACACCTTTATACATGTTACAATACAATACAATACAATACAATAGTAGAGTTGGAAGGGACCTTGGAGGTCTTCTAGTCCAACCCCCTGCCTAGGCAGGAAATCCTATACCGTTTCAGACAGATGGCTATCCAACATCTTCTTAAAGACTTCCAGTGTTGGGGCATTCACAACTTCTGGAGGCAAGCTGTTCCACTGATTAATTGTTCTAACTGTCAGGAAGTTTCTCCTCAGTTCTAAGTTGCATCTCTCCTTGATTAGTTTCCACCCATTGCTTCTTGTTCTACACTCAGATGCATTGGAAAATAGTTTGACTCCCTCTTCTTTGTGGCAACCCCTGAGATATTGGAACACTGCTACCATGTCTCCCCTAGTCCTTCTTTCTCTTAAGCTAAACATACCCAGTTCCTGCAACCATTCTTCATATGTTTTAGTCTCCAGTCCCCTAATCATCTTTGTTGCTGTTCTCTGCACTCTTTCTAGAGTCTCCACATCTTTTTTACATCGCGGCGACCAGAACTGAATGCAGTATTCCAAGTGTGGCCTTGGTAAGGCATTATAAAGTGATATTAACACTTCACGTGATCTTGATTCTATCCCTCTGTTGATGCAGCCTAGAACTGTGTTGGCTTTTTTGGCAGCTGCTGCACACTGCTGGCTCATATTTAAATGGTTGTCCACTAGGACTCCAAGATCCCTTGTTCTTCTGATCATCATCCATCATCTGGATTCAGATGCACAAAATTGTTCTTATTGGCTGCCATGTAGCTCTGACTAAGATCACCTCTCACTAACATCTCAGATGATTTGCCAGAAGTGTGTAAAAGTTTTTCTTCAGGCAATTTCACAAGTAGAGAGTCAACTGTCATTAGGTGCTTGGTAGTAGGGCTGGAAAATCATTTTAAGGGTTCCCAAGAGTCTTTAAAAAAATTCCACATACATATTTTCCTTTGCTTTTAAAGTTTATGCCTATTCTAGCCCTTCTATTTATTAGATATGCTGTATTAGTTCAAAACATACTTTGAATTGAACTGGATGTGACAGTAATGGATATACACTCATTGTCTTTCAAAGTTGGACATGTAAAATAATTCTTGAGTCCCATTAGCTATGTAGGGAGATATAGACTTAAACTCAACTCTTCCCTTGTAAATTTCTAGGAAATCATTACTGAATATCTATATCACTATCCAAACCCTTTAATATTACAAAATGTTAGCAAACACAACATTACACAAATGCATACACAGGCAAACTAGCCAGGGTGGCATTTGGGGGTTGGCCAAACTGCACAGAATCCTAGCTAGAGGATCGCCCGAACCCGTGTGAACTCCCAGCAGCCCACTCCTGGGTCTACTGTCAACTTCAGTTCACTACTTCTGTGAATTTAAACCTGAAAGCAGAAGACAAGTGTGGTTTCTTTCAAATATCTATGGTTTTCTGAATCATGGCAACAGTTTTTAACGGACTTGATTACCATATGTTAAAGCTGTACTTCCTCCCAGCTCCTTTCTGCAGATGCTCTAAGGGAAGACTTTGGGTGTCCTGGCCTTTGATCTTTTAAAAAAGTTCACTCTGCCAGAATTAAATTGAAGTTCAGCAGTGCAGTTAAGCACATGGCTAATTTTAAAAGCCCCGTTTCAAATACGCTTCAACGCATTTGTAAAGCAGAAAATGAAAAGCAGTTTAATTGCATTATGTGTGAGATGAAGTCTAAACTCAGCTCAGCATATGGTGACGGACTTCACAAACTGGTTGTTCTTTACATTCTTTATAATATTTCACTAGGAAACAAAAGAGCAGATGCAAAATATTTCAGGCAAAGCAGCTCATCATCTTGCACTGCAAATGAACTGTCAGTTCTAAATTGAGGTTCTTGCTGTCAATGTGTCAGCAGCCCTAGCCAGTCTCGTTGAACTTGGGAAACTAAGCAAGGCTTGGCCGGGATAGTACTTGGATGGGAGATACCTGTAGACTAGATTAGAACAATTTTTCTCAACCTTAGCAACTTTAAGATGTGTGGACTCTCAGAACTGCTGGAATTGTCAGGGTTGAGAAACACCGGATCACAAGAATCAAAGCAACATCCAGAAGAAGCCAAGGGCAAGCCAGTTTTGGGAACACACCATGGAAATGTCCATGAATGTCAAGCTTGATTTGAGGAAACTTTACTGTCATCCACAGGGTAGGGTAGGTGAGAATGTGAGAATGGCATCGTAATAACACAATCAAAGCTTTGCCTTTTTGTGGGTGCATGCAGGATCAATGCATTAAAAAAAAGGGAAATGGGATTAATTTACATCTTTTTTAAAGAATCTCCTGAAACTGCTGATTAAGGCTATTGCTGTTTTTTTGTGTTATTGTTAGTATGAATATTACTTCCTCTGTAACTATGGCCATGGTGGCCCAGTAGTTAGAATGCAGACTAACTCTTCTGACTGCCGACCACCAGCAGTTTGGCAGTTCGAGTCACACCAGGCTCAAGATTGACTCAGCCTTCCATCCTTCTGAGGTGGGTAAAATGAGGACCCAGATTGTTGGGGGCAATAGGCTGACCGTAAACTGCTTATAGAGGGCTGCAAAGCACTATGAAGTGGTATATAAGTCTAAGTGCTATTGCTATGCCTGCTACTATTACTATAACAGTTGAACTTGGGTGGTTCTGAAGAAATTATGGTAAGGGAAGTGGCAAGTCACTTAATTAAAGAAGAAAGAGAATGCATCTGCCCTTCAAGAGTGCACGGTATATAAACAAAAACAGAGATGAGACACAGCATTGCTGTTCAAGAACAAACTTCTAGCCAAGGAAAACATGAACAAATGCAGCCTTTAAGGCTGAAACATTTTGTGAACACAGCCTCCCTATATTGCTAGAGGTTCAAGTATCTCTCAGCTCCCCACTCCCCCCACCCCATCAGAACCTGGGAAGTTGAAAACAGGACATAGCAGATAAAAGGCGACTGTCTTTTTGGCAGGCATGCTTTGTCAAAATCTAATTTCATTAAGATACACTTTTAAAATATATTTTTCTGCAGTTTTTTTTCCTGAAGCCAGGGCTCTGATGCCGCACGGATATCACCAATGGCTTAAATCTGGATTTGATAAAGGAGATAATAAACTTAGTTGCATATAGGAAATTAACATACTCCTCTCTGCGATTAAAACACCAAATCAGAGAAACTAAATATATAAGACATTTATTTGATGGCCATGTGGAATAAATACTCTCAGAAGCCATTTTTTTTAAAAAAAAAGATCGTCTAGTTTTTAAAACTGTAGAACCGTTTGCTTCCTTATGAATCACATTTATGGTTTTAGTCAATTTTCTTTCTTCATCTGCCCGTTTAAAAGAAGTGGGATGTGGAAGAGTAACTTATCTCAGTTAAGAATCTTTCTCTTTCTTTCCACAGTCAAAATTTTACCTGCACCTGATTTTTAATGAATCAAATAAACCTGCTTTCTCCTTAGAGAAAATGGCTTAAAATCCATTAAGCACAGACATTCCAGACATGTTTTTGAAGTGTCTCTTGCAGGTTAATGTATTAGCTAATAAATCTTTGTAAGAGTGTAGTGTGGAATAACAATAGACTCCTTCAGCTCAATTCTAAACATATTTACATGGAAGTCAGTCCTATACATTTCAAGAGCACATAACTTAGGAAAACCACTAGGACTCGAGTTTATTGCTTTTTTTTTCTTCCCGTGATTTTGACTTTGAAATTACTAATGGTCATTTCAAATTATTTTATAAGTTTGTGAACTATCTGGAGGTCAACTTTGAAGGACCTTTGAGGGATGCGTGGGCAAGAAATGAACAAAATTTAAATACAATTTAATTTAAAACTTAATGAACATTAATAGAATGTAGGAAATTTAATGAACAAAGACAATATGGTAAAAACTATTGGAGATCAGCTTTAAGGAATCATTTGTTAACCTGGAGCTTCAGACTATTTACCTCACTGTTCTATATCCATCAAAATGGCAGCCCTATTTTATGACCCACAGTCTTCAAACTATTTACACCAAACAGCCATTTCTAGATGAATTCAATGACAGGATGCTTACCACATAAGAAGCAGAAAACTATATTTTCTAATGTTAACATGCCTGTCAAATCCATCCAATTTAATTTGTGATATATGAGAGCATCAAATAATTTATCTAAAAGTTTATGTTGTATATCTGGATGCCCAATCTAGATTGAAATATATCTGGAGAAGGCCCAAATAAATTGACTCAAGAGTTTTCTCTCAGGCTTCTGTGTGATTGAATTTTTGAATTTTATAGGTCTTTATATTTTGAAATATCCCTTGGAGAAAGCCTCATGTTGATAATTGTCCTTTTCTTTTATAGACCTTCTAGGCTGCTCCTCTACACAACACCAAATGATAGAATCCTTTCTATGGTGCCCTTTATGCAGCACAAATTTCATTTAATTAATCTAGGTCCAGATACATTAGACTTACTAAAACCTAAAGCTAAATTCTAAAGCCTCTCCTCAAAGGAGCTTTAGAATCAATAAGGTGACCCAATAAAGTGTTCTACCTCTGGTGTGACATCATGATATAATGTGACTCAATAGGAAGCAAATGTGTTTGCCTCCAATCCCATGGGCTGCAGTGGAGGTTGTTTTATATGCTCCATTAAAAATAAGCAAGAATTGCAAATGGCTGTATATACATTGAAGTGTTAGAATTAGACTTTGCCAGCGTCATATAAGAGGTTGTTCCTCTTCTTGTAACCTTCTAAATATGACTTCTGGCACTTTTATTTCTTTCTTGTGTGATCCTATTCAGGGGTGGGTTCTGGATTCTTTTACTGCTGGTTCGCTCAGGGACGCGTTTTGCACGCGTGCTTGATGCACGTATGCGCAATAGGTAAAAAATTGCTTCTGCACATGCGCAGAAGCAAAAAACAAGATGTCGGCGCTTATGGCACCACTGAGAGAACCAGTTCGGATGTGTGGGCAGCCGAGTTACTACCTTTTCGGCCAAACCAGTCCTAACAGGTAGGAACCCATCACTGATCCTATTCTTTCCCTCTTTTTCTTACTTCCTTTTCCTTTCCCCCATTATTTCTACCCCTTCTTCCTTTTGCTATTCCTGCAAAAATGATGGATGGGGGGAGGAAATTGTCTCTGTGTGTCTCTGTGTGATTGTATGTGTTCTTTCTGAGTGTTAAGTGGGTTGAGCATTTCTTAGAAAGTACATAGAGGATAATTTAGTCTTATGAACCATGTGTTTTATTGTAGACTATTTATTAGATTTTTTTCATCCTGCCTTTATTATTTTCATAAATAATTCCACGGTGAATAACATATCTCCTTACTCCTCATATTTTTTTCCTACAACAGCAACACTCTCAGGAGGGTTGGGCTGAGGGGGGCTAACTGGCCCAAGTTAGTCAGCTGGTTTTCATGTCTAAGGCAGGACTAGAATTCACAATCATCCAATTTCTAGCCTGGTGCCTTAACTTTGAGATGAAACAGGCTCCCAACAACGAATGATTAACAAAGAATGTTAATAACTAGTTATTAATAGGGGGTATTTTGGCCCTGGCCCTGTCTTCTTTGGAATGTTGCTTTTTGAGAAGAGATGTACACAACTACACAGAAATATAATTATTGTGGAATGAAGGGAATTTCTAGGATTAATTTCAGGGGCATTGGCAGCCATAAGGGAGCAAAACGAGGAAGCTGGATACTGTGCATTTATATGTGGCTGTAATTCTCCCCTTTGGGTGGAGGAATCAAATTCAGAGCTGCCCTCTTTATAGCACGCATAAATAAATTATTGTTTGGATGTATGGGTGAACCTATATAAAAACTGCATAGATTTAAGAGACAGAACATGAACCTGCTTCATATATGGCAGGTATACATTAGGATTGTTGCATTATGCAGCATTTGGAGGTGGACCTTTGGAGGCACATTCCAATTGACCTGACCAGAGTTAATGAAAAGTGGCAAATACATTCAGTATTATCTGATTCTGCTGTGTTGGTGAATATATTTTAGGAAGACTGCATGTCAGCTCTGTCATCTTTGCAAAACATTGCTAAGCTTGCTGGCATCCTGCCATTATCAGAGGGGTTAGAAGAAATTGGGGAAGCTGTGCAGGTGGAGAGAAGAGGAATGTAAAGGGAAAGGGAAGATACTGATAGGAACCAAAGATGCTAAATGCTAGATTCCACTGCCTCAAGGATGCCTGCCCTGGGAAAGAATGTGAAACATCCTCAAGACACACCTACAATCAAAGTAGTTCTCAAAACATCATCAAACCAGGATGCTATTAGAAACTGAAGGCCTGGTCAGTGGGGAGGGCCACAAACAGGGGGAAAAATTGTAACGTGGTGTGGGAATTCTCAGAGCCAGGCTTACTTTTGCTGCGATCTCTAATCCTTAGTAAAAGAAACTATTACTTCAACCAAAGGGAGTCGAGGGTCTTTCTTTCCTACGGACTTCGCTGGGGCAGGTCTGACAAATAAATACAGTTTAATGTCTGCAATCCTCTTGAACATTTTCAAAGTATCCTTATTTCATTCCTTGCAAAGGAGAAATAAAATTGTTTGCACATCCGATCCCCACCAAACATCTTTTTCATGTCAAGTAGTTTTACTTGGCTGCATATAAATTTTTTCAGTGCTTCTTTTGAAGGGGAGATGAAAAGGCTTTAGGTGACCTTTCCCTTTGGACAATCTGAAATGCAGGAGCTTGGAGTAGTGAGGGGGGCAGGAATTCCTTCAAATGGGGAAACAAACTGCTCACAAGCTCCTTAGAGCCAAAATTCTTTCTTTTTCTTTTTTCTTTTAAAAAAGCTTAGTTTTGGATTGAGATACACTGTTGCTGAGCCAGAAAAAAATTGGCTCAGCTGTTGAAACTGCTGATGTTGTCAGATCACTGAGATTCAGAACTTCTTTGGAACCAGAAGGGAAGAATTCTTGTATGGAAATGCTAGATTTAGGATAAGTTATTCACAGGTACACATGTATACGTTTGCAGCTTTCTGGCAGTGATTTAAACAATAAGCTTACTATATTTATAACTAAACTATCTTCCAACGCTCTCCCCTCCCTTATCTGTACAAAAGCAAGATGCTTGGATAAGTTATTCTTTGCAGTGTAATTGTAGAGCTGCCTATTCAGATGTAAGTCCAGTTAAGTTTATGGACTCTTATTCTAAACAAGAGAATTTTAGCTGTCTTCCTAAAGCATATTTACCAAAACAGCAGAATCAGATAACACTGTCTGTATTTGGCACTTTTCATCACTTCTTAAAATGACGAATTCTTTTCCTCCCCTTACCCTCTTCTGACCCCTGGCTGAAATAAGGTGCCCAAAATAATAAATATTGGCATATGTGACAATTTGTGTCTCATATGACTTGCATTAGAACTTCATTAAGTTTTTTCCCAAGAAAGGTTCTGCTTCTGGCAAGCAAATAATGAATTTTTGTAGTCCTAGATACAAAAGGAATAGTCAAATCTAAAGATAGGAAGCAGCTGGCTTCAGATTGTTTGTTTCGCCATTATCAGGTTGCCTCCAACCATAGTTGGCTGCACAAGTTCATGCTTTCAGCAATGGATATTCTACTCATTCAATATATACCAACAACAAGACACTTAACTCATTTCCTTGTTAATCTGTTGAGTGAGGTTTCATTTGTCTTATTGTCTTATTTTTGGCAATAGTTCCATCCAGAGAACATCTTGGTTGTTTAGGGTCTACCTTAACCTCTTTCTCCATCCAGAGGGGGGAGGGATCCTTCAGTTTCCCCAGAGTCTGGAAGTCTTTCACCTGTTTTTCAAGTCTAGCCTATTAGCTCTTTTTTCTTTTTATCATAGCTTCGTTGCTGTCAGGTCTCTAGTTTTGGTCAATAAAGAAAAATATTTATTTTGTCCAGTCATGTCTGACTCTAGGGAGCAATGCTCATCCCCATTCTTACCCAAAGGAATCAGTGTTGTCCAAAGACATGTGGCCAGCATAACTACATGCCAACATGCACAGAATGCTGTTATCTTCCCACTCACTATTTATCTATTCACATTTGCATGCTTTTGAACTGCTAGGCTGGCAGGAGCTGGGACAAGTAATGGTTGCTCACCCCATCACATGGCACTTGGATCTTGAACTGGGGCTGGACAGGCTCAGCATTTTTAACTTCTGAACTATTGTCATCCCAGTTTTGGTCAATAGCACAACAGGCCCTGAAAAGGAAAGTTTGGGGAAACGCCATTGAGCTGTGCTGGCACAGTGGATAGAATGCAGTACTCCAGGCTATTTCTGCTGACTGTCAGCTGTCTGCAATTTGGCAGTTCAAATCTCACCAGGCTCAAGATTGACTTAACCTTCCATCCTTCTGAGGTGGGTAAAAGGAGGACCCAAATTGTTGGGGGCAATATGCTGACTGTAAAACTGCTTAGAGAGGGCTGTAAAGCACTGTAAAGCACTATATAAGTCTAAGTGCTATTGCTATTGTTCAGGGCTGCTTTCTGTAGTACCGTGGTAAGAATCCCATGCAGGAGGAAGCCACTTAATATCCAGTTCAGATGTGATGACTTCTGGGATCATTATAGCCTTTTATGATTCTGATTACACAGTCAGTCTGTTAAAAAAAGGCATTTATAATACATGAAAGCATTTATGCATGCCACCAGTTTTCTGAGTGTATGTGTGTTCTGTCAGCTGTCATGGTTCCAAATAAACTGTGACTAAACAAAAGTATTGCCAGTGGATCTGCCAACAAAATTGGCAGAAGATTCACTCATACATAGCCCACCTTCCTCACTGAAAAGAAATGCAATCAGAGCTTTTGGATATTGAAATATGTAAACTGTTCTTACTATGTACCAAGTTAATCTTACTTTAGTAGGGCTACTCCACAATAAATACTGTTCATGCAAGTTGCGGCATCAAGTTGTGGTGCCATGAGGAGGAGGGAAGTTGCAAATGTCTTAGACGAAAGTCTAAAACACACACTTGATCTACTCTGTATCTCTCTGTGCATTCATAAAATGCTCAAAGTCATTTCAGACTGAAAAGGAATTAACCACATCACTTAAAATTTGCAGCACTTCAAAAAGTGTACCAAAAAATTAACTCTATGGGCTTTGTCAATGTGTTCGCTCTTTGTTTTACCCATGATGCTAAGTCAGGTTTGCTTAACCATGATTTGATGAAGGAATTGTCATTTTGTGCAGGATTTACACAAAAGGCTAAATAAAAAAATCACAGTTTTTCTAAACCACAGTGGTTAGGTTCATACAACTTTAAGCCACAACCAAACCAAATATATATTGTAGCTTAGCATGATGCATGCTCTCTCTGTCATTCTCCAAACAAAATAAACATTCATAGAAAAGAGTTTCAAGTTATTGTACTCTCATTTCCATTATGTATTGAATTATATCCAACGGATTACATAGTAGGCCTTCCCTAATGTGATCTTTGTGGCAACAATAATTCTGGTCAGTGAGATGGTGACTTGTCTAAATTCTTAGGCATGAGAACTTCCATGAGTGATTAGGAATGTAAAATTGGATTCTTCCAATAGTTCAGTATCCTAAATTCTGCATTATACTAATGTCTTTCTTTCTGCTAGATTCTATATTAATTTTACTATGTAACTTTTTGACCTTTTCCAACTCTTACCTATTGTTTTTTCTGTTAGGGATTATCTGATGCCATTTGGTGGAAGAGACGAAACAGTATGTTGTCCTGGAGATGTAAAATTTCTTTTTACTTTTTTTTACTGTAGAGAAATATAGCATGTCAGATTCCTGAATAAATGTTCAGTTTAAAAACACAAATCTATTTGTTGTTATTTTGTTACAGGTAGTCCCTGAATTATTTGGAAAAAGTGAGTTTCATCTCATTTCTGAAGTTCTGACAATTGGTCTTCCCCATATCATGTGATCACAGTCTGGACACTGGCAATATGGCTGCTTTACGGCCATTTGTAGCATCTACACTCCATTTTGTTAAAAATAAGAAGTTACTTTCAGGAAAAACATATCATAGTGAACAATGGGTTTGCTTAATGACCACATCATTTGTTTTATGACTGTTAAGTTTATTTTATGACTGCCACATTAGCTTAATGACCGCCACAGGTTGGTCATGTCACTGACCCAATTTATGACTGTCTCAACATATGACCATAATGGACAGGCTCCGTTACAATCATATGTTGAGGACTGCCCATACCCCGTGTGAAGGAATGATTTCCCCTACTTCTTTTTTTATTTCCTTTTAATTATTCATCCAAAGAGAAGATCCTTAGGATGAAGACCTGGGGAAAATGATTATTTTTCAAAATAAATGTCTAGGTAATAATAAATTTCTTTGGTATATTCTTTTAGGCCCTGAGGTTCATGGCTGGCTGGGGAATTTTGGGAGTTGAAATTCAAACATTTTAAAGTTGCTAAGATTGAGAAACTTTGACCTAGTTTGGCCTTTCCAACTTTGATCAAGGCAGGCCACAGTTTTGAACAGCTCATCCTGTCCTATCAAAATCCAGATTCTGTAGCAAAAAATCTCCCTAGCTGGCTGCTCAAATTACTACTTAATGCTGTGCCCTCAATGGAATGGCTTGCCTTTGGAAGTTGTGGGAGCTTCATCACTTGAGACTTTCAAGAAGAGATTGGACTGCCATTTGTCAGAAATAGTGTAGGGTCTCTTGCTTGAGCAGGGGTGGGTGGGTTGGTCCCTTCCAATTCTGTTAATCTGTTAAATCTGCCCTGGGATGTAGGACAAACCACCTTTTCTTTCTTTCCAAAAAGGATTTTGTTTTTCTAGCCACTTCCTAGTCATGCCATTTGACAAGAAGCTTTGGCGGGCAATTGGAGAGGACAGCAGCAAAATAATACGAAAGCAAGCACTATGAATAGTTGTAGAGGAGTCAGGTTTGGGGCTTTTATTATCTTTAACACTGTATTTTATTGTCAACAATTGCATAAGTGCTCCAGGCAAGAGTCCTTGTTATCTGGAACAGTATTTTAATTTTAAAAAAAACTTCTATAGAACTGAAATTTAACCTCTTTTTTTTTTTTTGCCAGTCAGTGATTTATTTTGGAAAAAAAAACCTGCCTAAGTGCTCAGACAAGAGCCTTTCTTATCCTTCCTACAATAGTATGTTATTTCTGAAATAAAATTGTAGCTGCAGAGCTGGAATTACACTCTTTTCTTATCCTGCAATTTTATTTCATATCCAAAAAAGTATTTATATTTATTTTATTTTCAAAAACAGCCAAGAGCCTTTCTTTTCCTGAGCAGTATTTTATTTTACAGAACTGCTTAAGTGCTATGGGCAGCTTCCTTTCTTATCTGAACCAATAGTTTATTTTTTAATATATTGTACTACTGTGCCCTCCCAAATCCAAGCAGAAACATAATGAAAACTGGGTTCAGTTTCTCATCTTCTGTGTAAGGTAGAGGAGTTATAAAGCCACCTGGAAAAGAAGCCCGAATACTTTTTGTCAAAATATGTCCCTTTAACTTCTCACTAACCATGATGACATTCATGGTTATAAAGGGGCAGAAAAATTCTATCAAGTATAGGACAAGTCTACATTATTTAAAATTCTTCTGAAAACTTGGTCCAATTCACATAATCAGTAACAGTCAGTGCAACGAAGACAGAACTATTTGTTCACTTTTTCATTTTGTTATGAATAATAGTTTTGATAAATTAGTAAGCAGAATGTTCTCAGACTGTGAAATTGTGAAAGAAATATGCCTTCAGAAATACAAAAGCTTATCTTTTGGATCAAAAAAGGACCGGCAGTGCCATCCAAAATCAGCCATTAAATTAGATTTTGGATAGTAGAGAAGAACAAACAAAGCACTTCTGAGTATAGTTAGAATTTTTATTTTTAGGATTTGCGTGCAAGGGAAGATTGTGCTCGGCCATTATTTAAATATATTTCTTGGTTTGGGGTTAATGCCAAACACCACTTCAATCCCAGTTAAAAATTCCTAATTTGGGTGTATCCATTTAGGGCTCTAGAGGTAGCCAATGTACATTCTGTGGCAGGAAGAACAGAAGAAGGAAGGGAGGGTACTGTTTCTCATCCTCTTATCTTGGCAAGTTTGAGTCTGGTTTAATTTAATTCTATTTTCTATTTTCCTAACTCCAAAATCAAATGTGCTTTACATTAAAAAAAAATCACATACTGGGAATTTACACCTGGTTATTCATATCCTGCTTGTGGGCATCAGGAGGTATCTGCCAGACCATACTGGTAAATACAGCGAAACATTACAGAGAATAGAAACAGACAGAATGATCTTAGCATGTGGAGGTAGAAGGGAATGCCCAGGAGATCAAAAATGGACCAGATAATGATGACTGGTGTGGTGGTGAAGATCACCCAGGAATCTTACTGGACCTTTCAATATGTTCCATGTATCCTAGCAGAAATCCTTGTGATTTCCAAGATTACAGTAATCTCTAAAGACATTTTTGACATCTTCCCAAATTCCCAATCTGCCTTGTGTGGCACTATCATTGTTATAAAATTATTAAACTCTTACAGAACTGGAATATATTTGAAGTGAAAATAAACCAGACTTGTGGAGAACCGCACCCAATGTGGCCTTTGGCAGTGAAAGTTAAAACTATTTATTCAGAACGCCAGTCAAGTGTCTGGGCATTACGTTAGAAGTGCTGAAATAACTTGATTTAATGTGGTTTTTTTTTTTTGATATCCCTATAAATATCTGCATGCATATATGCATGCCAGACATCAATGGTAAAGGAAGAGACCTTGAATAAATTATCCAGAAGGAATGTGAAATAAACAAATCAAAATAAACATGGAAATTAAGAAATTCAGACCACGGGAAAGAAAATTATATAGTTTATTTCCTGGCACTTCACCTAGGTAATGATTCTGAGCTTTAATCCACCTGATCGTAATGCAAACCTTCTAAGCACCTCCGCCCACTGTCTGTGAGAAAATTTCAATAGGGCTAAAAGATGCGTGCATGACTCCGACTGCAAAAAGCCCAACAATTCGCAATATGCAGTGTGAATTGTGTGGCAACTGAAAAGTGTATGGAGACTGCTGACACTGGCAATATTTTTTCTCTTATATTCCTTCATTCCTTGAGCAAGGAATTCTCAGACAATTTCAAAATGATTAAGGATCAAATGTGAAAAGGTTCTTTTCACAGAGAAATATATATTCATTATTAAGTCTCTGTATTTTAGTTCTGGTGCTGGAACTCAATCATTGTGATCAAAGGACTGTATTGACAAAAGTGGATCCTGTTCTAATCCTACACATTGAACAAGTGGGAATTACAAGTATTGGTTTTGGTGACTAAAAACAGTGAGAAAATAAAAGTGATGATAATTCCAAGGATTTCCTTCAGACGAGATTTGCTGTCCCTTAGCTTTTTGTTAATGATGAACGTATTGAAAATTAAATAAAGATGTAACACTGACAATTGTAACACAACCTACTGTGTCGTAAAACTTGGGAGAGAGTGCTCTAACAAGCATCTTAATTTAGAAGATGGAGTCATGTTTCTTACCCTGGAACTGAGTGGCCATTTTTTTTTTTTTAGTGGTAGTTTTAAAAAATATTTTTTAAAGGATTTAACAATACTAAAAGATAATACAAAGTAACATAAAAAAGAAAAATAGAAAGAAAAAACAAATTGGAGAAAGAAAGAAAGAAAGAAAAAGAAAAAGGAAGAAAGAAGAAAGAAGAAAGAAAAAAGAGAAAGGAAAGAAGAGAAGAAAAAAGAAAGAAAGAAAGAAACTTTACAAAAAGTATAAGCAAATTTACTGTTCCTGTATACATAATCCTCTTCATTCACAAATTGGAAAATTGTAAATAAATGATGATGATCCCCTAATGACTGACACTTTATTGTGTTGGGGGTGGAGATGTGGGTTTGGACTGTCAACTGTCCCCAGTGTAGGTGACATTTGGTGGTGCAGTAATATGTTAAGGAATATGAAACTCTTAAAGATGATTGTAACTTGGGTTATTTTGTCCCAAATAAAATCCGTTATCTAAAGAAGGAGAGGATTCTCTCTTGCTGCTTTGCCAGAGACTAAAAGGCCATTTGCCTGGAATGCAATAATTATTGTCTCTGCTGAGCAGGAAATCGGACATATGTCCACCCTGGGATTATTTCTTCAATGAAAGGTGTATACATGTTATAAATGAGTGGCTAAAAAGTGTTCCTTACCTTAGAATATTGTTTGCTTTTGAACAGAGGTACTGCATATGAAAGAAAAGGAAAATAAAGGATGAGAAGCCATTAGTGCTAGACATCACCCATATTAGCATTTATCTTTTATCTGAAAACCATCATGTCCCATTTTAGATTGCTGGAAAGCATAAATAAATGACAACATCAGCAAAATCTCCTTAGTAATTAAACGTCATACAAAGGCAACATTTTCTCAATGCAAATAATAAAAATATAGCTATCTCTTAAAAGGAGATAAGCTCCCCTCCCTGATGCTTTAATGTTAATTAAAAAGTACTCAGATTTTCCATGTCTATTGAATATACTGGAAACTCCAGAATTTCAAATCTGTCTAGGATCTGGTGAGAAGAAATAGCTGTGAATCTCTTTGATTGTTTCATACACTTTATGATTTTGTCATCATTTCCCCTCACCCTTGCTAATCTAATTGTGTTTAGGCTGCTATTATGTGCAGTGCCCCATTGTTTACCTGAAAATTCAATTTATAAATTGAGCACTTTCAAAATTTATTATTTCCTTAGTTGAAATTGCCCCAAAGTTATGCATTTATGTAGGATTTGTGCGTTGGCATTCAACCTGAATGCTCCACGAAGCCTCTCTGATTCGTTGATTGAAAATTCTAAATAGCTACTAAAGAGCTTGTTGGGTTATCATTTCAGAAATATTTCCTTCATTTTAAACAGAGAACAGAATGAGCACAGGTGCGCAAAGAGACCAGGAGCAACTTCTGATTTCCCGCTGGCTTCCCCATTTACTTCCCTTGTAAGAACCTGGCACCGAGCATTGGAAATCACATGACTGAAGCTGATCATAGAAATGTGGTAATGCAGAAGGGGGGGGGCAGCATTGAAGCAGACACAACTTTGCCAAATTCCAGTCCCACAGTAGTCATTGGCCTTGGATTTTGGATACATTTTGTAACTTAGCCCATTTGAGGGAGTGATTCAAAAATTGTTGTTTTGTCATATGGCATAACTGAAGGTTACAAACAATGAAAGAGATACAAGCGATTTACTAGTATATAGATGAAAGAGAACTTATTGGAAGTGTCACACTAACAGTGAACTTCTGTCCATTGAGATTATTGCTTCATCATAGATTATTTTTGCTATCTCATACATATTCTAATTTTTGAACATGAAATAATTAATTCCTGCAGTTTTTTTAGCAGATTTTTTAAAATTATTTTTTCCCTTCTACACCTTACAGTCATTATATTAACATTATTATGTCATCATACCTGTACATGTATATATATATATATAGTTTTTCGCCTTAATTAATTTTATTCTTGTTTTACAGCCATTTGTACCAATTGTTCCAAATTTCATAATATTCCGACTCTTCTTTATCATTTAATTTCAGTGTTAATTTGTCCATCTCTGCACAATCCAAAGTTTTTTTTATCACTAATTCATCCGAAGGGGTATTATTTTGTTTCCAGCATTGGGAAAATGCTATTCTAGATGTGGTTAGCAGCTGTGTTAATATGTACTTAATTTTCTTTGTATATTTCCCTTTGATTATTCCTAGCAGAAAGGTTTTGGGTTTGTATTTTATCTGTTCTTCTGTAATTTCTTGCTCCCATTTCCAAATTTTTGTCCAATATTTTTGTGTTTCTGGGCAGGTCCACCATATGTGACAAAAAGTCCCTTGTACTTTTTAACACTTCCAGCAGGTTGGATTCATGTTTGGGTATATTTTAGTCAATCTTGTTGGTGGTATATGCCAACGATAAAATATTGTGTACATATTATCTTTAGGTGCTGCTGATCATGTTAGTTTATAATTTGTGTTCCAAATTCTTTCCCAATCCACTAGATCTATGTTGTAAACAAAGTTTTTGGCCCATGCTATCATGCAACCTTTAACTTTTTCTTCTTCTAATGTTACTTCTAATAAATATTTGTAAATTTTTGTTATGAATTTATTTTCTGGGCCAATTAAAATTTATCTATTTGTTGTAATTCTGTGTATATTCCATATTCTTTTACATCTTTTTTGCATCTCGATTGTAGTTGGAGATATGGTCACCAATCTATATTTATATTTTGCTCCTTTAATTCTTGATTTGTTTTCAAATTCCCTTGGCTGTCTAAAATTTCACTATTTTCAATACATCTAGTGTATTGGGATGTGTCATGGCTTTCATAGTGGAAAGCAATGTTGGTATTTTCATGTAATGTTTTTCTCTAATTTTATTTCAGACCTGTATCAGTGCATCTCTAATATAGTGTCTGTGAAAGTATTTTTGTCTCCCATAGGAAAAAATGCCATCCTGTTTGCAATCGTGGCCCTCTAATATTAGTATTCTTTTATTTTTTAAATTTATCCAATCCCTGATCCATGTTAGTGCTGCTGCTTTGTAATAAAGCTCCCAGTCAGAGAGTCCCATACCACCTCTGCTTCTGTCATCCTGTAGAGCTTTCAACTTTATCCTGGCTTTCTTCCCTTGCCATATAAATTTTAATATAATCTTATTCAATTCAGTAAAAAAAAAAGTATCCTAATTTTATGGGGATTTTTTGAAATAAGTATAATACTCTCGGTAGTACATTCATTTTTTATCACTGCTATTTTCCCTAATAATGAAAGTTGTAGTTTCCCCCATAATTCTAGATCTTTTTTTATTTGTTGTTCTAATTTTGTATAATTATTTTCTTTTATAGATGAGCACTTTGCAGTTAGCCATATTCCAAGATATGTAACTTTCTTTGTCACTTGCAGTCCTATTATTCTTTCTAATTCTTTATTTTGTTCTTCCTTCAAATTTTTAGTTATCATTTTAGTCTTTTCTCTATTAATCTTTAACCCTGCTACATCTCCATATTTCTCTAATTCTCACATTAAGCTATTTCCTGTTTCTATCATATCATCTGCAAAGGCCTGAATTTTATACTCCTCTTTTTTAATTTTAGTTCCTTTTGTCATCGAATTTTGTCTAATTCTTATTAAAATACTTTCAAGCGTCAGGATGAAGAGCAGAGGTAATAGTGGGCAACCCTGCCTTACTCCTTTCATTATTTTAAAGGTCTTTGTACTTTCCCCATTTAATAATATATTTGCCCTTTGGGTGGAGTATATCGTTTCTATTAATCTTTCAAATTGGTCCCCTAATTTCATATTCTTAATTTGTTATGTCATGAATTCCCCATTTAAATTGTCAAATGCCTTCTGTGTATCCAGAAAGACAAATGCCACTTGTTTCTCTGGATGCGCCTCATAGTACTCTAAAATATTTGCTATTATTCCAGTATTATTGCTGATTTGTCTTGTTGGGAGAAATCCATTTTGGTCTGGATGTATATAGTCATTTAATAGTTTTTTCAATCTCTCCACTATTATTGTTGTGAATAATTTATAGTCGGCATTTAACAACAAGATTGGCCTATAGTTTTGAATCTGTTTTTTATCTGCACCTTCTTTAAATATTAATGTAATATGTGCTTCCCTCTATGAATCCGGTATTTTTGCTTTCATCAGTGCCTCATTATACATCTCCAACATCAAGGGTTCTATCAATTCGTTCAATTCATCTATTATTTTGTACCATTCTGCTGGGCCTGGCATTTTACTTTTTTTCTGTTTCTGAATCACCTGTTTCAATTCTAGTTTCGTTATTTTTTTTGACAAAATTTCTTTCATATCTTCTGTTATTGCCAGGTTAATTCCTGCAGTTTTTAATTTAAATGAGTTCAAATAAATCTTTGGTGTTGATATATTTCTTGAATATTGCAGTAAGATGTTTTTGGGTTTGTTGTCACCTTTATGAACAAAGACTTGCTAAGATCAGATCATGAGCATAAAGAATGCTGAGTAGCTTATCTCCTCTCTTTTCACATACAGTTTTAATACAATTTATCTACTGATGTCAGATGTCATACTGTCATTACATCACTGTATCATTTGTACAGTGGTGGGTTTCAAACTTTTTAGAACCTCTTCTGTAGGTGTGGCCTGATTTGTGGGAGTGGCATGCCAGCCATGTGACTGGGTGGGAGTGGCTTGCTGGCCATGTGACTGGGTAGGAGTGGTTTGGCAGTCATGTGACTGGGTGGGCGTGGCCAACTTGTAAAATGTGGTGAAACTCACTTAACAATGCTCTTGCTTAGCAACCAAAATGTTGGCTCAGAAACACTGGCATTTGAAGCACGCAAGTCTTAAAGCTGTCAAGTTACAAGACCCTTGCACCCCTAATCCTTTAGAAAAAAAACCCCTGGGGTATTCAAACTTGGCAGCTTTAAGATTTGTAGACTTCAACTCCCAGAATTCCTCCTCCAGTCATGTTGGCTCAGGAACTCTGGCATTGAAGTGTGCAAGTCTTAAAGCTGTCAATTTACAAGATCCTTGTACCCCTAACCCTTTAGAAAAAAACCCCCAGGGGTGTTCAAACTTGACAGCTTTAAGACTTGTGGACGTCAACTCCCAGAATTCCTCCTCTCGCTCTTCATCTTGATGATGTGTGGATGGGCGGGGGGATAGAGCTGGAACCGGTTCTAAACAGCACTGTAGATTTGTGGAACCTCTTCTATAGAAGAGGTTAGAACTGGCAGGAACCCACCCCTGCATTTGTATGAAGTGATAATGCACGTATCATTTTGATGTCATAATGACTTGTTACGGTCGTTTTATTGTCTGTTATTGTCCCTCTGTGTTAGCATTTTTAATACCATTGTAGTACTACAACCTTTAATAAGTTGTATTTTAATAATGAAAGGTGGGAATTTAATGCTTCTCATTCTGCTCTTGACAACTTGTACTTTCTAAGAATGAATTTTTAGTTTGGAAAAAACTAAAACTGATGTGGATCTGTTCAGATACCTCATGCCCTGGAACTCACTCATTTATTGCATTGTGAAGTCTTATTTGACCAAGATGTTCTTTTCTTCAATAGGAATCTAAAAAAAACATATGAATTCATGTCAGATCATTCATTTTGTATCATAAGCTCACAATTAGTTTTTTTCTATGCTTTAGGATTTATACTTGGAATAGATCACTGTTTGCTTGGATGCTGTGGCTGGCATAGAAAATGCCATTCCAAAAATAAATGCTTGCCTTTGTTTGACCAATGCCAAAAGTTCTCAGCATAATATGAAGAGGCATATTGTACAGAAGCAAATAAAGATCAGCTAAAGAAAACATGCTGGCCTTTGCAGTTGGGCAAGAATTGTTCTGCTTTTACTAGGAAGTCTGGTATTCTTACTTGTTCTGGCCAAGGCTTCCCAAGAGCATGAAGCAAACTCCTTGTCCTGACAAAAACTCCTTTTATTACTTTACTGTGAATTCTGCTCATTCACATCCAGCAAAGTCTTTCAAGGGAGGATTTACAGTCACAGAACTTATCTGGCTTGGAGAGCTGACAGACCAATATCTGCAAAACTTGGCAAGGAGTCTCGGAGAGTCACAAACCAATTAAGCGAACTAATTGTCTCCTGCAAACTCCACTCCCCTTTTGCTCCTCTTTTATTTCTTCTGGGAGGGGCCATTCATCATCCATCTGTGGCCTTACTCCCAAGTTGACCCTGTTCTTTAACTGTTCCCTTTGTCTGGCAACTCTGTGCATGCACACACTGGGCTCCAGCTGTTTGTCTGCCTCACTGATGTCTGACTCTGAAGGCAGCTGATAACTGGCATACAGCTGTGGCACCCTCTCTGCCTCTGACACAGAGCCCTCATCAGAGCCTTCCCCCAGACTCCAGGACTGGCCCATGTTCCTCCCCATCCTCACTGTCTGAATATGCTGGCTGCTGGCAGGCCACAACATTACTAGGTATCCCAACAGATGGAGGAATTAAGGGCTACACAATGGGCTGGGGAGATGTTTGCAGCCAGTGGACCACATAGTGCCTGCTTCTACTCTAGGCAATCCTAGTAGTAAATGTGACTAGTAACTTTATTCCCACCTAGCCTAATTCAACATATACGGTATCTGTGAATTTAGTGAATCAGGAATAGAATAGAAGGACCTTGTTCACACTGATTTTCCCTGTCTTATCTAGACAAGCTACAATGGTCACACCTCCTCAGCCAGAGGGCAAGGTTTAAACAATTTTAAATTGCTGTTCATGGAAACACTTACCAATTCTTGAAAGGAAGGTGTGAGCCTGTTGAGGCAGAGGAGAGAGAAGAAGGAGGTGGGAAACCCTTTCAAAGAATCAGAGTTATTTAGAATGCAGTGGTTCACACTGTGATATTATTACAAATAGAAAGAGGTAAATTCATATAGAGGTTATCCAGATCTGTGTCCTTTCCCATTTTGTTCAAGAGCTCAGATCATAATCAGGAAATAAATCTAGTTGTCGCCACTGTGACAGCTTTTTAAGTCTAAGTCCTGAACAACTTAATTGGGGGGAATGATCCAGTTTGAAGATTCATAGTCTGCATGACATCCTTGTGCAATAAATTCTTTCAGGGAAGACCATGAATAAAATGAATACATTTTTGGAATAGTGATGGATTTTAGAATATGCCATGTTAAGGCATTGTCTACCTTCCTATTCTTCCTTGTTGCAAGAGAAAAAAAATTCAGTGTTGGAACATTTTAAGCGTGTCATAAAACATATTAATGCTAGAGGCCTCTTTTTAAATGCAGGTGACCCACATTAGCAGGTGCCCAAAGTATATCAAATTCTAATGATAACAGGGGAAAAATACTGATGGCAAAAATAAATCCTGAAAGGACAAAGTTCTGTCCCATATGCAATTTTGTATTGCATGTTAAAAAATGTTATTTTCAAGGATATTTTTCTTCTTTTTTCTAAGAGGTCAAATTGATTAGGAGTTATCCTTTCATCTTCCCCCTACATTGGCAATCTTTGGAGGGAACTGGGATGGGGGAAAGTCACTAGTGGCCCAGACTAATCTAAAGAGGTTTTGAGGATGGACTTGAACTAGATCTCGTTGCCCAAGTCCAGCACTTTAATCATTGCATCCCACTGGTTTTCATAACATTTCTAAAATATGTTTAGGACCACAGAAATAATTACAATTCTGTCCTGTTGAAACATTCAGAAGGATTGTCCCAAATGCTACTTTAGAAATAAGACTTTTCCCAACATAGGCAGGCAATGATGAAAAGTTTTGTATGTTGAATATATGTATAAGTAACAGTAACAGTGTTGGAAGGGACCTTGGAGGTCATCTGGTACAATCCCCTGCTCACGCAGGAGATCTGTACTAGGGATTCGAATCGCCGAACTGCCGGCCTTTCTGATTGACAAACTCAGAGTCTTAGCTACTGAGCCACCTAGTCAGTATGTCCTGGAGTTGTTGACATCCCATCTTCCAAGCTGGATGAGAGGTACAGTACACTGAAAATTAGTTCAGGATAAGAAATCCAGCTTGTTCAATTAAGTGTGCCAATTAGTGTTCAGTAATAAAATGATAACTAAAGTAACAATGTGGGCAGCAGGAAAGCCTATGTAAATACAAAGTGATTTCAAATTAGTGAGGAATTGGGGAGCAAATGGCGGGGGGGAAGAATATTGAATTAGATCACACCTCATGCATTCAAAAAGAGTGGTGGTGGACTCATCTTTAAGGAATACTGTACTGTGTATTTATCATAAAATAATAATGCATTAAGTGAATACATATTTACCTTTCAAATCTATTAACATTCCTTTATACATTCAGTGGAACTCAGATCTAAATATTTCATACTAGAAGGCAATGATCTTCCATCTCTTTTTCTCCCCAGAAAAGCTTCTATAACAATGCTGTAGTATTATGTTGTGTTAGTCCATGCCAAGTCAAATCTCCTTTGAGTTGAACCTAATTCCTGGTGAGTTCACAAAAACACTGATGTTGTTTTCTTGGTAACAATATGGGAATAGTTTGCCATTATCCTATCTCCTGAGGAGAGGCAGGACCAGTAGTGGGTTGCAGGCAGTATGCCTTGGTATGGGCGTACCGGAGCCTGCCCGGAGCACTGGGTACCGTTCCGGTACTGTGCTCCAGAGGGCCCACCCACGCTCCTTACCTGTCCTTTAAACCCTTCGACGCTTCCGCTTACTCGCATGGCACGTACAGTGCCTGTGTGACACTCTGCTGAGCAGCTGGAGCATCGCGTAAGCTTGCAGAGGCATAGCTGGAAGATAAGACACATGTGTGCGCCATGTGGAGGATGCTGGCCCCTGTTAAAACAGTACCAGTTGCAACGGGATCCGGAACCCTCCACTGGGCAGGACCCAACTCTTCTAGCCTTCATAAAGAGTCTGAAGGTCTTGCTTTGCCAGCTGACATGGACATCTAGAAGTGGTAGGCAATTCTGGGGTTGGTAGCTTGAGCATGCTCCCTCTTCTTTTTAAAACCTTTTAAACTTCGCTTTTAATTTCATTTTTTCATCTGTTTCTAATGCTAAAACCTTTTTGTATGGTCATCTGGGACGTAGGTGCTCAGTGGCTAAGAGGCTGACCTTGTTGATCAGGCAGTTCAGCGGTTCGAATCCCTAGTGCCGCGTAACGGAGTGAGCTCCTATTATTTGTCCCAACTTCTGCCAACCTAGCAGTTTGAAAGCACGTAAAAAATGCAAGTAGAAAAATATGGACCACTTTTGGTGGGAAGGTTAACAGCATTCCATGCACCTTCAACATTGAGTCATGCCAGTCACACGACCATGGAGACGTCTTCGGACAGCACTGGCTCTTTGGCTTTGAAATGGAGATGAGCACTGCCCCCTATATGTGTGAGGGGAACCTTTACTTTTACCTATGGCTTTCACTTGTAAACTGCCAGAAACTGAGATGGGTGGTTTTTGATAAATAAATAAATAAAATTTTGTGTGACTTCAACGCCCAGAATTCCCCGGTCAGCCAAGGAATTCTGGGAGTTGAAGTCTGCCCATCATAAGTTGCTAAGGTTGAGAAACACTGATCTACAGCAAAGAAAGGCACTTTCTAATAGGAAAGACAACCTGTTTATTTCTTTTCCATTATTTATGGTCTTGAGTCCTTGTCATATATAACCAACCATGTGGAAGCGGCTTTCTCTCTGTTGTTGGATATAAGCAGGCCAAACTTGTGGTTTGTAGCCAGCGTGCACTGAAAGATAAGTAGAAAAGTAAGACTATAGAAGTTTAGCTTCAGGCTGTGTTCAAAGAGGGTGGAATCTCTAGTTGCTTGAAGTCACTGGTAAATTTGCGTTGTACATTAATACAGTTGGACTGTTTCAAAGTTTCATCTTTCAGATGACCAAACAGTTCCTCACACTTTGCACATAGTACTATAAATTAATAATGAAGAATTAAAATTGTTATAATAATGCAATAAAAGTGTCATAAGTAATGTCATTATTACAACTCATTGTCAATAATTAGTATTATTAGTAATATGTGCGAAGAGAAAAATTTGCAAGAAAACAATAAAAACAGACTAAATGAAAGACACACCGTCATGTCAGCAATTTAGAATATAAAATCTTAAGTAATGTTCATTTAAAAAATAAAGCAAAGCAATACAACAGACAATCTAAAAATAGCCTACAAGGATTTTTTTTAAAAAATATTTATTTATTTCATCAAGTATGAATTCGATAACAGATATAAGTATAAACATGATTATGAATACATGAAATGAATACTCTCTGTTACTGAAGTCGTATTTTCTGCAATCAAGTTTGGAACGGTTTACCATGTTTGTAACTATTGTGTGTTTGTGTGTTGTGGTTGAAGCTGAAGTATTCATTGAGGTAGGACATTGCAGCAGATAATTGCATGTACTATGCTTAGATTGAATTAAAGGTGGTGAAGTTCTAAGTTGTCTAAGCCAAAAATTTCAAGTCTGGTGGTATAAGGTATTCTGTTGTGAGCAGAGGAGTGGTGGACTCTTCTCATGAAATGTCTCTGGACTCATTCGATTGCATTAATGTCTGATATGCCGTGCAGGTTGCAGACAGATGAACTGTATTCAAAAATTGGTCTAGCAAAATTTTGTATGCCCTAGTTTGCAGTTCAATATTACCAGAGAAGAAGCTATGCAAGATTAGGTTAACAACTCTTAATGCCTTTGACAATGCTGTTACAGTGAGCTCTGTCACTTAGATCATTTGAGATGAGTACTCCAAGGTCCTTGACAGAGTGGGGGTCGTCTATGAGGTCATATCCGCCCAGCTTGTATTTTGTGTTCTGATTTTCTTTTTTGCCAATGTGCAAGACAGAGCATTTGTTGGTTGAGATTTGGAGTTCCCAATTGTTTTGACTATTCTGACACATAGTCAAGGTCTTTTTATAGGATAGCAGCATTGTCGGTGGTGTTGAATAGTTTTACACTTCCGGTTTGCTTGTAGGGCCATTTTTCATCCTCCGGAGCCTTCAGGAAAGCCTTCTGAAGGTCTCTGAAGGCTCAGGAGGGCTTAAACCGGCCCTATGAGGAAACCAGAAGTCCGTTCTGTCCCATAGGGCCAGTTTCTTTGCACTCCTGAGGATTCAGGGAAGCTCCTGAAGCCTCCAGAGGGCCTCCGCGGGGGGAGGGGACTGTTTTCACCCTCTCCAGGCTCCTATAAAGCCTCTGGGGCCTGGGGAGGGTGAAAAATGGCTTTAAAAAAGGCTGAACTCAACTGGCCAATGCGCGCATGCACACTGGCCAGCTGACAGGGCAATGCCTTGCATGCCCTGACAAATGGCTCCGCGTGCCACCTGTGGTTTGCCATCCCGGCTTTAAGGCATTGCACGCTAAAACACCAAGACAGTTTTCCTCCATGCCATCACTCTGCTAAACAACTAATTCCCACAACCCTATCTTATGCCCTAAGACATCAAACCATATAGTAGGGTTGTATTACTATTATTCTTGTCATCTTTTCTATTCTTTAGCATCTTATGACTATCACTTTGTTATTTGCATCTTATAACTTGTGTTGATTGCTTTTATTTAGTATTTTATGACTATCACCGAGTGTTGTGTTTTATGATCTATGATGATTGTATTTTATGATTATGATCATGATTTATCATTTGTTGCTTATATGTACACCGAAGGTATGCAGCAGAGACAAATTCCTTGTGTGTCCAATTACACTTGGCCAAAAGGAATTCTATTCTATTCTACTCTAAAAAGTAGAATGAATGCTTATCTCTGTGTTATTCAGACCTGAAGCCAGATAGAAGTGGGTCTAGGCAACTGGTTTCTTACAAATATGCTTTTAGTTGAATGATGACCATTTTTTCTAGCACCTTGACCCATGGGTGATATTTATAACCAGATGATACTTGTCCAAACCATCAGTTAGAATTATGACTGAATTAGAATAGATAGAATTAAAATTCATAAGGCATCTGTTCCTAATAACAATAATCCTGAAGTTTTCTCAATGTTGCAGGAAGTATAGAAGGAGCAGAGTTTACATTATGGAATACATTTCATCCCTTGCTAGTTTTCTCCACTCTCAAATGCCTACACTAAGAAAGTTTGCAGAACAGCAAAGAACTAAAACATTAAATTGATTTCTACAAACATTAGGCTCTATCAACCATGAACTAACCACTTAATCATTTAAAATGAAGATCAGAAAGCCACATTCATAACAGCCATTTTGCACCTGTAGCTAAGACGAGTCAAAAATTTATTGAGTAAATCAATAACATATCACTTTGCTCCAAGGCCTCTGTGTACTGGTCCCTGAAACTCTCTTTTTGCTAAGATTTAGTTGGATAAAAGTAAATGGATCCCTATTATAAGCAGCCTTATCGTGCCTTTAGGAAAATGGCAATGTTTGTTTGGAAAAGAATTTAGGAATGAAAGGATAACAAGAACACTGTTTTCTATTTGAGACATGCAAATATTTTAATTTCCCACCTACCATGTTCATAAAACAGAAGTATTCATGGCTAATATTTGGAGACAGTCCTCAAGACAGATATAATTTATGGATTTGATCATTTTAGTTTGGGCAGATGGCTAAAAGTATCTTCTTAATTCTTATGCCATATCCATCATCGGACGTTGGCAATCATGTTGGCAATCCTATTTTTATTAACAGCCACACAAAAAAGTGCTGTTGATTTTTTCCCCAAATCAATCCCTTAGATTTTGAAGCCATGATATTCTTCTTCTAGTCTGGACTTCATTTGCCTTCAATCTTTCCTTGGAGGATTAAGTGAAGTATGCCATATTTTTCTGGGTGTCGCATCACATGTCCAAAATATTCTTTCACTTTTTTATGGTTTTGATGATCTTAAATGATCTTACACCGCCCCGAGTCCCTTTTGGGAGAGGGGGCGGTATAAAAATCTAAAATAAAGTAAATAAAATAAAACTTAAAAAAAATAAAAGGAAAGCCATATTGTTGATCAGAAAAGAGATAAATTTGGAATCTGTCAATGAAATGTGTAAAAATATGGTCTAGCTTTATAAAAATTGAGCAACCCTAATTCAATGTTAATTCAAGACTGGCAATTCTCATACAAAAAATGCTCCATTGCTCCAAGTCATCCATGTCCTTTCTCAGTGGCATTCATAGTTCCAAAAACACAAATCACACAACTATCATGGAATATTAGATATGTTCACTGTCTTGAGTTGTTTATAAAAAACGATAAAGGCAAGAGGTTGAATCAACAAACAAAGAAACAAATATAAAACAAAAATGACTGAAATTTGCAGTATCACTGTTTGGTGCTTTCAGGTAAAGTATCAAAATACTGTGCTGACCAGAACTTGATAGTCATAGATGGAAAAGTTTGAAACAAGACACATTGGTGTTTAATATATATATTCAATAAGATACAAAATTCAGATAATGATATGCAGTGTACTACATGAGTATTGTAGCAAATTAAAAACATCAAAACCTTATTAAAAATAGCTAGGTTCTTTTAAAAACAATGTTGGTCACAGAAATGTTGAATAAAATTCTGGAAACATTTTTTTATGGAATAAGTGTCCAATGATGCTTAGTTAAAATGTGTAAACTTTGAAAGATCTATAGGCTTAATTGCATGCAAACATTTAGACACTCTTAGTCAAACTGTATATTTTAAGCAATCCTTCAGTGATGAGAAGCTGAAACTTCCTCTATACGGTATAGAATTACACATTGCATACATCTGAAAATGTAAACATACTTACAGGCATTTGTTTACAGATTCCTTTAAAAAAAGTGAGTATGGCACATGCAGAAATTTGGACACCCTTCCAGTTATTTCAGCACTATTTTAATAACACTTTACTAGTATTTAGTACAGTTATTAATAAGAGCACCAAAAGTGATTCACAGTTAGCTAGGCAAAGACAGTTCTATGGATGAACAAATACTTTAACCTTTCTAATATTTTGGTTTCTGTTTGTTGTTTTTATTTGTAACAATCACAGGGCTTCTCTGAGCAGCTGTCTGGGCAGATGAAAATGAAGGTATTTCATTCTTACAAAGCAGGGGAAGGCTATAGAATTTGTTCTAAATGCTTCAGGCTAGCAATTTCAACAGTGAGAAACATTGTTAAGAAATAGAAGTGACATGGAATTTTTGAAGGGAAAGCAGGATCTGCTGAATCAAGAAAAAACTGATAGAAACTGCTCTGAAACTGGTTGGAACAGTAAAAAGAAACCCAGTGACAATGCCAGATATGCTGAAACTCTAGCTACTCCTGAATTAGTTGTCTGCAACTTCACAGTGGAATATTGTTTAAACCATTATATAAATGGGAGAGGAATATATCTAAAGAAGACAGTGAATATTGTTAACAGAAGCTGAAAAAGATGGGAATACAGAATCAATACAGATCAATACAGAAATCCAATCACACCTCTATGTCAACCTAAGTATTTATAGGAACATAAGCTAAAGGTTCTGTATTGGACTTCATAATTCCCAGATTTGAAAAATATTGAAAACTATGGTGAGATCTCAAATATGCAGTGCACAGGAGGAAATTTAAGAATATTTCTAAGCTAGAAGAGTTCTACTAGGAAGAATGGGGGAAGGGGGAATCCAAATTCAAGAATAGAAGGATATTTAGCCAGCTACAAGAAACTTTTGGAAGCTGCAATTTCTGTCAAAAGAAGCATTACAAAGTCCTTACTGAAAGGTTATTTGAACTTTGGCACCTGCCATATGTGCTACGTTTTTATCTTCAGTCTATAAATAACTGCATCAAATAATAAGTAGGCATTCAAATTGTAAAAATAAAGTATGTGCTTAGCTTTGTATCATGTGGAGGCTATGTCAACTAAATTGTTATTTAATTTCTCACTAAAATATAAAATGTTGAAACTTTTGCATGTAACTGGATCCCTTTGGATATTAATGTTTGAAATGATACATTAATTTTACAATAAGATCATTTAGTTTTAAGACCACACGGACACACAAATATAATCTGTAACTGTACACATTTCCACAAACTCCCGCATATTGTGCTGCTGCTCCACTGATTATGCAGATAATGCTAAATGGGAAAGGTTAAAATCAGATTTAGCATATTCCTATCTGTTATTCAGTATAATTCTTAGTTTTATACATCCAAAGGCTAAGTTGGAAATTTCTCTTCAAAAACCTGTTGCTAAAAGAAGCTGAAAGATGACCTTACTTTGAAGCCAAGAAAGCTGTGAAGGATAGGGAAAGGTATTTTTAAATTGCTTCATTCTTTTCACAGCAGAGCATGGTAATTGTTTACCATTCATTGTGAGAAATTTTTTTTGGGGCCAGTCACATAGTTTTAAAAGTGAGAATTCAAGAGGAAGAACATTGCATAATACTCAAGAGTATCACATCCTATTGATCTCTCCATTCTCTGCGGAGCTACTCTTCTAGTGATGAAATCGGGGGGTTCATGCACTTTAGATTGCTACTGTTTAAGATGACTTTTGAAAATGCTTAGGGCTGGAGAAAGAACTTGAAAAGAAGAAGGACATCAGGTGGAATTAATATTGTCATAAGACATTTTGGTGTTGCGGGAACAGAAAGAAGAAGTAAAATCCAATTCTCACTCATAGTCTGGCAGTAGTAGAAGTGATGAATTTCCACAAGTTTGTGATAAAGGGATAAAATGGTCTCTCTCTGACTTCTTTTTTTCACTATAACTAAGAAAATGGCTGCCTGAAAAATGGCCGAGGTTTAAGATATTCAAACCAGAGGTGGTATTCAGGGGGTTCTCACCAGTTCTGGAGAACTGGTAGCAGAAATTTTGAGTACTTCACAGAACTGGTAAAATACCACTTCTGACTGGCTCCCACCCCAATCTATTCTCTGCCTCCCGAGTCCCAGCTCATTGGGAGGAAATGGGGATTTTCCAGTATCCTTCCCCTGGAGTGGGATGGGAATGGAGATTTTACAGTATCCTTCCCCACAAAGTTTACAGGTAGTAAAAATTTTTGAATCCTACCACTGATCCAGAGGTTCCCAAATGCAGCCAATATTTTAGTTTATTTTTCCTTTTAAATGGTGGATTAACCTTTAACCACCCAATTCCCTCCCATTCCTACTGGAAACTCTGATGAATCACTAGACCAACACCCTGTGGGTTCAAGGCAAAGCAGGTAAAAGATTTATAGAGTTTCCAGCTGAAACATATTGACCAACCCTTCCATAGCAAACCACAGCAAAGAGATGCCTATGTCAAACAGAGGGGGAAGGGATATGACATCATCTATGTCCAGTCTAGAACTCAGTCCTTTCAGAAGTTCCAAGAAGGCTCTACATCCATTTGCACTACTCAGTGACCCTGAGGACACAGGTAAACCTCCAAATGGCCTCAACGATTCTCTAAAAGAATGCAAATGACCAGCTGTCTGCAAGGAACAAAAATCCTTCCATTTCCCCATCATCCAGTCAGAGCCAAAGAAGCTTCTTGGATGAGAAGCAAAACATCTTCAAAGAAAATCAAAAAAGTCCAGTTGCCTCTTGAAAAAGTATCTTAGGGACAATCATGACCTGGATGAACAAGAATCTCCATAGCCACACAACCAACAGAGGACTACAGCTACATGTTAATCAAAACCGAGCAAAGTTATGTCCCTCTAGTGATCTATAGTGACATCTGCTACGCTTGAGTATAGAATCGAGTACAGCTACCAATAAATAGCTCCCTTGACACAATTAATTGCAAAACTGATTATGTATTAATATATACAAATTACAAAGTTAAGCACAATGTCAAAAAATAAGAAATGCCATCAAGAATTTATTATCCTCCCATTTGTATTTAATTAGAAAGAGTGGAAAGAAAGATCGTACTGTTTTTGAATGCCCTTGGAAAAGAATTGGAATAAGAGACTATATTACCTTAAAAAACATTAAAACTTCATTTTATGCATTTACATCTCTATCGGGTGGGATTCACTTACATTCCCTATTGGTTCACAAATGTGAGTGCGCGCATGTGTGTTTTTGGAGAAAAAAAGGGCCTAAATGGGATGCTGTAGAGCAGGGGTGTCCAAACTTGGGAACTTTAAGACTTGTGGACTTCAACTCCCAGAATTCCCCAGCCAGCATGGCTGGCTGGGGAATTCTGGGAGTTGAAGTCCACAAGTCTTAAAGTTCCCAAGTTTGGACACCCCTGCCGTAGAGCCTGGGTGAGTGGGCTACCGGTTCAGCCAATCCGGTCCGAACCGGTAGAATACCACCAGTGATATGTATCTCTAGTTATATTGCTTTTTGTTTTTCAATAGATGTTGCAGGTATGAATTTGACATGAGTATTTCCCACAAATATAGGAAGTGTGCAGTTTCACAAATTATGTGCCCATAAATGTACTTGTATACTAATTTGTACACAGGAGAAGTATGATGCAGCATATGATACAGCGAACAAATATTATGTGTATATCTATATCTGTATTTCTATGTGTATATATATATACTCTATGTATAATATGGTCACTCGAGTACCAGAATACGACTCTAAATGAGAAACAACAATAAAAACAAAATCACAATATCTCAAAAAATAAGAAAAAAAAAGAGTCAACAACAAAGCAAATCACACAGGGCACACCAACATATGCTCTATCTCCTAGGCTGGCTTTATCTAACATTATGGGTCCAATGCCTAAAGCACAGCCAGGTTTTCAAACCCTTCCAAGATAGTCATCTTAAACTTTGGGTAGATCTTTAAGATGCTGTACATCATACAGATTTATATGGTGGAAACCACTTGCTATGTTATGAGAATAACATGTCAAGGAAAAATAAGCATATAAATATCCTGAACCAGAATTTCTCCTTTGCCTTCTTGTCCTGAAGAAGAAAGAAAGTGTAGGGATTAGAGAGAAGGAGAAGAGAAAAAAATATTATTTATTATACAGAAAACTGAGTCATGTAGATTTAGGAATGGATAAATCATACTAATTTGTATGATCTGTTTGTATCTGTTTTGCATGTGTTCATTTATAAATACATTCTTTCCTTTGAATGTTTGAACAATTAAATGAAATCTGTTCTTAAATAATTAGCCACTAAGTAACATTATTGTTATATTATTCTGAAATAATGGATTCTCATTTGCATTTTGATAGAGTTTTGAAGCTGAGAATTGCATCACAAAATCTGGAAAAGTATCTAATCTGAAGAATAAATGTATTTCAATCTGTGCATTATTTGGGGAAAATCAAAACAAGCTGGTCTGCTTAAAAATGAACTGGATGAAATCCTTAAGAATGCCTATGAGAAGTGCTTTAAACATTTATCTAGTTCATAAATACTAGATATAATCTTATTCACTGTAGTACTCTATGCTTTGAGTACACATTAATCAATATAAAGTAAGCAACAGCAACTGGAAACGTAGTTGCATATTCCAGTTATTCAAATAAAAGAAAGATGTTCAGAAGAAATTAAATTCCAAAATTTTACAGATAAAGGATTTTGCAATAACAAACGTGCAATGTATTCCTGGACTTCTCAGATTAAGAGTATCAAATGGAATATGAGTTATAAAATGACAAGGATCCTGGACTGTTCTTGGTTGTCCTGAAAAAACAGAAAACTTTTGGAGAGATAAAAGGTAAAGGTAAAGCAGTAGTGGGTTGCAGGCAGTACATCCAGGTATGGGCGTACAAGAGCCTGCCTAGAGCACCGGGTTAAGTTCTGGTACGGTGCTCCGGAGGGCCCACCTGCCCGCCCAAGCTCCTTACTTGTCCTTTAAAGCTTTCAGCGCTTCCACGCACATGCATGGCACATACAGCGCCTGTGCAATGCTCTGCGCAAAGCAACTTGATTGCCTTGTAAAAAAGGTGCTTTTAAACAAATACTGTCATCAGCATCTTGTGGTTGGATTTGGTATAGGATATGGATTTAGTGTGCTCGAACTGCAGAGCAATTCCTAAAATCATCTGCCTTTATATTACATTGAACTGATTTTTTGTTATTAGACAGATCTAAAACTAAAATAGCATGGGGACAGTTTCTTATACATAGAATAAGGTAAAGCTAAAGGTTCCCCTCACACATATGTGCTAGTCATTCCCGACTCTAGGGGGCTGTGCTCCATTTCAAAGCCAAAGAGCCAGTGCTGTCTGAAGACGTCTTCATGGTCATGTGGCCAACATGACTCAACACCGAAGGTGCACGGAATGTTGTTAATCTTCCTATCAAGGGTGGTTCCTATTTTTCTACTTGCATTTTTACATGCTTTCGAAATGCTAGGTTGGCAGAAACTGAGACAAGTAATGGGAGCTCACTCCGTTACACGGCGCTAGGGATTCGAACCACCGAACTGCCAGTCTTTCTGATTGACAAGCTCAGCGTCTTAGCCACTGAGCCACCATGTCTCTCTACAGAGATACTCTGCTGTTTATATTGAACTATACAGTTATGTTGTTTATTTTGCAAATAAAAACAGCCAAATCTTAAGGAATATGTTTCCCCCACTCCCCACTAATAGTCAGTAAAACAATTCTAGGTTTGAAAATGAGAAGGCAAGATGACATCAGGGATAAGCAGAATGCTGTCGTTCAGTTTAAATTTACTTGAATCATTTATATCCCACATTTCAGTCTGAAGGACATCCGTAGCAGTTTAGGTAAAAATAAAAAGGGATATTTTCTCTTTGTTAGGTTAATAGTTTATTAAAGAAGCAGAAGGAAAATAGATGAGGAGGGGAAAAGGACAAAAAATAACATAAATACTCATTTTTAATGTCTTATGGATTCTTAGCTAGCCAACTGTAAAGGAAATGCATTGTATTAGAAGGCCAGGGGCTTCTACAAGTTCCCCCAGGTTCAGGAGAACCCATAGCCACGTTATGGCTGGTTAGGAGAACCTCCAAATCCCACCTGGCTGGCCCCACCCACCATGCCCCTCCCAAGAGTCTCCACGCAGCCCATTTTGGATGCAAGTTGAGTGCAGGGCCCGCGTGGAGGCTCAGTGAGGCGGAAAATGGGTCTCCGAAGCCTGGGGGAGGTAGTTTTTGCCTTTCCAGAGGTTTGAGGAAAGCCTCCAGAGCCTGGGGAACGTGAAAATGGCCCTTCTGCCATGATGCCGGAGGCTGACTAGGCCACGCCCACCATGGACAGAGAATCCGTTGCTGAAATTTTT
Organism: Natrix helvetica; assembly: GCF_964273705.1. Classification (NCBI taxonomy): domain Eukaryota; kingdom Metazoa; phylum Chordata; class Lepidosauria; order Squamata; family Natricidae; genus Natrix; species Natrix helvetica. The sequence continues at coordinate 209,717,429 of NC_138552.1, read as the reverse complement.
AAAGCCTACCCCTGTAGAAGGCGCAGATGACACATCATCCCCTGTGAAGGAATGTAGATCTGGCCTTGGAAATGGAAAAGGACAGTCTGAACTGTTCACAGAACACATTAAAAAAAGGGTCACTCAGTCATGAGAAAGAACAAAGTACACAAAAGTCAAAATAATCCTGATTTTGTTTGCTATAAATCAGGGCAGGGAGAAAACCTGACCGCCTCTCAAGATGTTGTTCTTCTACCCTACAACAATAAAGATCATTCCTAGAATTCTTGCCATGCTTGTTTCCTGATCTGGCCTACTTTCAACTTCAGCCAACAATCTCTAAAGAAGAAAGCAGAGACTGATAGCAAATATGCATTCTCTTTAGGTACAAGGGATATTTACTTCTTTGGATCTTCGAGTAGAGGGAATCGGTTGATTCAGTATTTGTTTTGCCATATGCAGCTATCTCTGGCATTACTACTCTATTTATGGAGAAATGTGTGACTAAACTGTACGGGGGGAAATGACATTACCCACAATCTCAAGCTTTTTTTTTTTTAATGGACGAAATAAATCACCCATTAAATTACGCCTGATTTGCATGAAATACTATATGCACCTAGTTCTCTGCATGAACTCGTGGAAAGATATTGTTTTAATTCTGTGGCCCTTTATAGTTGATATTTGTATTAAATTTTCCCGTACTATAATTCTTCCTGTTTTTCTATTACATTCAAGGAACCCTCCTGGGTATAATTTAACATCTGCACATTACTACTGCTGGGAATGAAAGATGAGCATGGTATTGCCTGGGCTGGAAGAGAGGAACGAACGGAAGGGCTTTTTCCACTGGGGATGCAACTGCGGTCTTTTTAAAGACAAGACAAATCCAGGACGGGGGGAGGAGGGGGGAGGCCCCTTTTTATTTAATATACTTTGTATATGGCAACTTCCAAATTCAGTCACTGAATTTCCAGTTAAAACAAGAAGCAGGTGCAGAAGGATTGAGAAGGAACCTGGAAAAGTGCCATTATTCAGAAGAGATGGCCCTGGGCTGTGTACACTAATGGCCTGATCTGGAATAACGTAGCTTCCTAAAATCCTCTGTATGGCTCAAAGAGAAAAACATAGGAAGCTATGTTTTGTTCTGCAAAATTCTGGGACTGTAACTCTTTTAAAAACGGAACATTATTTTTATCCCACAGCTGAGCACAGGAAGCTCTTCATCTACAAAGAAAAATTAACTCAGAGAATGGATTTAATCCTGTCCATCCCCTCCCCCACTCCTTTAATTTTTTTTTTAAAGGAGATATGTATAAGATTTCCATCCCAAAATCTAATTGTAGCAACTTTGAGCCTTCGACTCCCACGGCACTTCACTGTGGCATGAATGTGAAGATCAGGCAGGCTGTTGAAAGTAGTTGCTTTTCATTAAAAATTCACCAACATCTGTATCTGAAAAAAAAGAGTGTGCTTTTAGAAGTTAGAATCATAAGACTGGAAAAGACCTCAGAGGTCTTCTAGATCAGCCTGCTTCTCAAAGCAAGGGTCTTTCACCACCCAGTCAATTATTGTTCAATCTATTTTTGAAAACTTCAGTGATGGAGCACCCACATTTTCTTTCCTTTTGCTTTTTTAAAAAGCTTACTTTAGCGAATTTGTATTTTGATAATATCAGCTTTGGATAAATTCACAGGTCACAGAAGAATTTGCATTAAAAAGTTCTTGATTAGCAAATTAAGGAGTGATAGTTGTTTTGGGAAATTGTTAATGTAAATAATCCCAACATTTTCTATTTATTATTAAAAACTATGGATTGGAATATTCTTAAACAGACATTTTTATGCATTGCATTGTGATTTGCGCAATGCAATTTCTAATCAATTAATTGGTTTGGTTGATGGGTCAGAAATCTTGTAATGAAATAGATACCCCTAATTAATGTAGAACTGATTTTTTAAAATTCTTTCTAAAAGAATATGGAAGTAAATGTTTAAAATGCATATAATGATGGAAAGTAATTCTCCCTTATCCCTCAATTGGAAAGTAATACTGTATTACAGAATATATTTAAAAATAGATTTTCTTACCTATTTCAGAATTAAGTTGTTCGACAAAATAAATATTAACAAAATAAAATAATAGGAAGTCAACTCTAATTTTCATATATTAGATCTCAATAATTAAAATGAATGACATTTTAATCCTTATTTATTCATAAATCCTACTGAATTCAAGTAATAACCACATTACTAATGCCACTGCAGGAACCATGATCCTTAAAGAAGAAGAAAAATATAAGTTAATATGATTTTATTTTATAAGTTTCAATATTCATTGAACTATAGTTTTATATATTGCATAAAACTCATGATACCTACATCCTCATGGAAGAAAATGTTGAAAATGTGGTGCTGGTGACAGTCTGCGTAACAGTTTTGCTGCTAACTTTCCCATATGTCTGATACTCTGTGATGGTCCTAGAGTGAGAATGAAATGCAAAAGGAGTGTACCAAAAAAGCTTACAAACATCTAATTGGCTAGGAACCATGATCAGGCAAAATTCTGAATCCCAGGCAAACTGGTAAGGGGGTTTATCTAACGTTTCAAAAACAAATATATAATGCAAAGGAATATAAAGCAAAATGGCACAAGCTCTCAAAATGAACCAAGAAGCAACAATGGATGTAAGGCAGTAGTGGGTTTCAGCTTCCGTTGCAACCGGTACATTGCAACGGGAACCGGGCGTGCGCCACGGGCATGCACGCCACGCACCAATGCTCACCCATTGCCTGTGATGCTCCAGCTGTTCGGCGGAATGTTGCACAGGCGCTGTACACTGCGCCTGCATGCTCAGATAGCCCATTTCCTTCAAATGCAGGTAAGGAACAAGGGCGGGCGGGTGGGCCCTCCAAAGTACCGTTCCGGTATGATGACTGCTGCTTCCGGCAGGCACCGGTACGTGCGTACCCTGGCGTACTGCCTGCAACCCACCACTGATGTAAGGCATAATTAACATGTGTTAATGATGTTTTTTAACATCAGCGTTTCTGCTCAATACTTTTCATGAAAACATCAGATATTGTCCAAAAATAATGTATATTTAGGGGAGCTGTATTTTTTTCCAAAGTCTATAAGATGGTTTAATTACAAAAAATATTATTGATAGATGGATTATATTGAGGAAAACTCTTTGCATTGTGAAGAATTATGAATAACACTGAATGTACTTTTTTCCAGCAAGATTTAAAAACAGAACAAAAACATTTATAGAATGGACTAATATATAAAAGTGCATGTCAGTGATACAGATCAGATCCAGCCTGAGCTGCGTTGTCTGCTTACAAACCATTGTCAATATCAAAACGTATTTAGTAGTAGTCATTTTACTAGGGATTTGTCCCTGGGATTAGATTTACATGCAGTTCCCAGTGGTCTCTGCAAGGGGTAGTGGTGGTATGGTAAATAAGGCAAGAAGGCAGAAATGATATCACAGTTTAAACTCCCGCCATTTTCTGTGTGTGTAGGACACTGGGACCAACACCAAGGGTGGCTGATTTTGCATCTTAATGCTGTTTCCCCCGAATTCTTTCACTTTATGGAGACTTTATGTTGGCCAGGAAATGTTATATATGCCTAGTGAATAGTTTCTGGAGGGAGAAATATCTACTTTTTTCTCTCTTCTTAAATCATCTGACTCAGTATTTATGTTCCTATTTTTTTCTGAAGTAAAAATCAGTTTGGATGCTATTTTAATATAGCACATCATCTTTAAAACTGCAATGATTTCTTTCTTAAATTCACCAGCTTCTAACAGTGAATGAACTTTTCTATGTGAAAGCAAAAGTGACATTTAAGATGATGGCACCTATCTATGATAATTGGTATAATTCTTTTCTTAAAAACGTTTTGCATACTCATGCAGAAAAGGAGAAAAGTCAAACTTCCATTTCATAGCAGCCTTACGAGTTTTAATTTCTTAAAGCTTAATTTCCTACTAAAAACCATTACATTAACAAAAATGTCATCTCTTTACAGTTGAATTAATACAACTCTGTTCTATTAGCGTCCATTGGAGTTGGGTGTCTTATACATTGAAATAAATAAATAGACATTACAAACAATTGAATGTGGAATATCATTTGGATGAATATAGTCTGAAGATACAGAGGAGATAATTTGAATACTGAATATGTTTTGAATTCTACTCACCAGGTTTGATTAATTGTGTGTTTTGGGGAAAGCTTACTTCTTTGTCTGGAGCGTACCTTAATTTTGGCATCCTACTGTGCATTTAGGCTCCAAAAGCATTCATAAGAAAAGGGCTGATTGGGATGGAGGAGATGGCATGTGTAGAAAGTAAGATACAGAATCACAATGCATATTCAAGCTCCGTTGTCAAGACAAGAAGAAGTAAAATCTATTTTATCTGTGCAACATTTCGAATGATGCAGGCAGACACCCCTAAGTCCTTGAACTATAAATATGAAGAAAAGGTACAATATAATCATACTTGCACAATTTTTGTTAATCCCACTAGGCCAGGGGTCTGCAACTCAAAGAACCATTTGGACCGGTTTCCCACAGAAAAGAAAACGTCAGGAGCCACAAAACTTGGGCATGGCCAACTTGATGTCACTCACTCCCACCCAATCATATGAACCCCCACCCCAGCCACGCCTATCCAGGTTTTGTGGCTCCCCGTGTTTTCTGTGGGGAAACAGGTCTCTCTCTGTCTCTGTCTCTCTCTTTCTGTCTCTCCTTTCTCTCTCTTTCTGTCTCTCCTTTCTCTCTCTTTCTGTCTCTCTCTCATCTCTGTCATCTCCCTCCCTCTTCTCTCTCTCTCTCTCTCTCTCTCTCTCTCTCTCTCATCTCTCTCTTTCTCCCTTCCTTCCCCCCCTCTCATGTGTGCATGCATGTGTCTCTGTTCCCTCTTAAACCATTTCCAAAAACAGGCGAGGTGGGTTTTTTTTTCCTGATGTTGTTCTTTCTTCTTCTCTGGGAGCTTTTTAACATATGATTTAAATCAAGTCACTTCCGGTTCCCAGATAAATGAAACTCCCCCTGCTGTGGCTTCCTCTCAGCTGAACCCACCATTGGATGGCCCCATCTCTCAAGGCCAACAAGGACCAGAAGAAGCACCCGTGAGACTCAGGAAGTACAGGAGCATTTTGCTCCTGCTTTGGAATATGGAGCAATTCTCCATCCCCTGCCATCGCCCTTGCCTTCTCAGGGCAGGCAAGGAGTGATTGGAGATAGGGGTAGGCCAGCCAGCCAGTGGTGGGTTCAGCCAACTGGGAGCCACAACAGGGGAATGAAATAGCCACATGCAGCTCTGGAGCCGTGGGTTGCTGGCACCAAACACTAGGCAGAGCAGATCAATAAATCAACAAAACTAAAACAATTTTTACTGACTATAATAATACCATTAGGGGTTTTAAGATTATATCAGGGGCTTCAGATGGACTCTTCACTAAATCAAATGAATTGAGGTGTTCAATCAGATCCAGAGGTTAATACCCATGGAAGCATCCAGCTTGGAATTGGAGATGTTCACAGAATCCAATTCACACCGATAAATACAGTAGAAGAGGCCCTTGTTTTCATTCACTAAAAGGAATATATCCAGTCAATAACTTTGTCTAGCTAGAGTTGAGCATCAGTAGTTCCAGGTTTCTACCTGCAGATGCAAAATTCTTCCTTGGAGTGACTTGCCACATGTTGATGTCTCAAACAGGCTATGCAGTGCTTTAAACTGGATTCCAGAAAGCTACTTCAGAGTTTGCAGAAGTATGAACCTGTCCTTTAAAGAAGCCACACGATGGCAGGCAAAAGCACAGCTACTTTAAGGAACTGCAGATAGATGCTAGGTTCGTATTCCTGTACACTGTAAAGCATTTTTTGCAAGTGAAACCAAAGCTCTAATTGGAACTCCCCTAATATTCCACAGTTATAACAAGACAACCGTGTGATAAAATAGCTACACTGCAAGCAACCTTAATTCAAGATTCGTGATTCCAAGCGATTTAAACTGAATTCAGTTGTATGCTCTCTATTTCTCCTATAGGTTTTCTACTTGTGATTAAGGCGTGGTACCATTGGAAGCGAAAGTTCAGCCAGAAGTAAATATTGTGAAAGAATTTTTAAAAATGTATTAAAGCAGCAGGAGTGAATTTCACCACGGTATTGCTATCGAAAGTAATAATCTGATGAAATTCAGATGATACAATAACCTCTGCAGGAGAAAAAGCAATTGTCAGATAAAAGTACACATAAATGTCCAATATAGCTTCTGTTCTCATAAATATTGTGAATCCATGTTAGCAAGTCATTTTGCTCACTATTCTTAGGGGAGTTTTAACATGTTGTGCAGTGGTCCATATAGAATGCATTTAGCCTGGGGATAGTTCAGCTGATTAAGCCTTTTCTGCTGATATGCTCTCCCAGACAGCAGTACAGGGAAAGAGGGGAAGATACAATCATCTAAAGATATGAAAGCAATTAAACCAGAATTATGCTGGATTTAAGAGAACATGAGTATATACTCCTAAGTAAATTAATTTCACTTAGAAAATATCTCTAATTACAATGGAAACTTCCTCTCACACTAGGGGATGCTGCTTTGGATTCTAGTAGAAGGATAAGAAGTCATCATTGTTCCCCAAAATACAACTCATAGAAGACAACTTTTGAATATGCCATGTTCGATGTGGTCATATATTGCTAATAGATGATAACAGAGGGATTAGTGGTGTTGCTGGTTTTTCACTGTCTTAAACACATGTGGGCCAGAGGAAAGTTTCTTCTGTGGCAGTCGCAGTGCTGGGATGCTCCTGGTTTAATAACTGGTTCAGTGAGTATGCGCTTTGCGCATGTGTGTGCCTGTAGTGCTTGCTCGCAGCACTGAAAATGGAGCATTTAGAAGTTCAGCTGCTTACCTTCCAAATCAGCAATGGTAAGTAGAACAACACAGGGGGGTAAATCAGCTGTGCCATGTGATTGAGATGAGCTAGAAAGCAGGAAATAAAAGACAGGTTAGCACAGGGGTGGATGGGCGGGGCCAACTGATTGTTGGCGCTACTGGTTCGCCTGAACCAGGCTGAACTGGCTGAATACCACCAGCTCTGGGCAGTCCCTTTGCAGTGGAAAAACCTACTCCTTAAGTTCTGCCTTTTCAAAGCTCAGGAAGGGGCTGTAGTTATTCCATTGGACATTGTCACATGTTACTGTCTTTATGAAGTTACAAAGATCTTAAATGGGTGGTTCTTTACGTATCCTATGACATTTTATTTGCAAACTGCTTGGAGTTTGTGGAATTGGGTAGGATATAAATCAGAATGGACCTGAAGCTCATGGGACTGGCACAGGTAAGTCAAGATAAGTGGTCCCTCAAATAACCCAACCCTATCCCATAAAAGGGTTTGTGGACTCTACCCAGCATCTTGAATTACACCCAGAAATATATAGGGAACCAGACTGCAATGCAGAGGTGCTGCTTGGGTGACCCAAGATATGTCAAAAACTATTTTAATTGTTGCATTGTGGGCTAAGTCTATTACTTGACAGCTTTTTAGTATTATCTTATTATTGAGAGGTTTTTTACAGTAACCTCAAGTTGGAGGTAACAGACCATAAGAGAATGAATATAAATTAACATAAAATAATAAACATGAAATAAATAAAATATGTGCAAGTGTATATAGGTATATGTATATATTAATTTGTTGCTATATTAAGAGGGAACTAATAAAAGAAATGTGTTGTTGATATGGATTCTAGTTCAGTAAGCTGACTGGCAAATTATCCTCTCTAGGTATAATTTTCTGAAAAAGGGCTTAAGTAGGTGAAAGAATTCTCATAACAATTGACTTTAGCCTTTGGGTTAAGAAAGAGTCAAATTTACACCTGTTTGTGTGTTCATGTAGTAGTAAACACTTATCCTTAAAGGATTCATAATGTGTTGGATGGATTCTGCTTCTTTTGGTTTGCAAAGGAATCAAGTAAGAGCAAGAGAAGTCATTTTGCTTGACCTAACCAATTGAAGAGCTCATTTCTAAACCCTGCAGTATTTTTCTATGAATAGCAGAAATATGGAAGGAAAACAGCATATCCAAAGCAAAACAAGTAGAGGTGGCTACCGGCTTGCCTCCACAGTGAGCTGAGGTTGAGGTCACATCGTGAGAACATGTCCCTCAAAATGGAGAGTGAGGTCTCTTTGGGTCAGAGCAAGTGGGGCTGAGGTTGAGTATTCAGAATGAAGGACAGGGAAATGATGACCATGCATCATAACACAAAAACTGTGCCTTGTATCAGATGTGAGAATGCATCAGATACTGGAGGATTTATTTACTTATTTATCTATGAAATCAATTGATTGATATGGTAAGATGTTACCATAGGATAACTCTGGGCAGTTTATAATCATAAAACATGTCTATACCCCTGATGACGAACCTATGGCATCGTGCCACAGGTGGCATGCAGAGCCCTCTCTGTGGGCACATGAGCCATTGCCCCAGCTCAGTTCCACCGCGCGCACCTCCCACCAGCCAGCTGGTTTTTGAGTCTGTGCTGTGCGTGCGGGGCATGTGGGATGCATGTGGGAGATGTGTGTTTATGCACGGGTGGGGACAGGATATGCACAGTGATCATGCACATGCATGAGATGCATGTGGAACCACGCATGCATGTGTGAGAGGCATGTGGAGGGTCACGCACGCATGCGTGGGGTGCATGCAGGGGAGTCATGAATGCATTGCGTTATGGGTGTGTGCGTGCAAACGTGTTCTTTTGGCACTTGGCGACGAAAAGGTTAGCCATCACGGATCTATACATATACAATTAAAACATAAAATCCAACAGTAAAACCACTGGTATTTATGTACCAGTATGACTCACAAATCAAGTTTTTACATATACCATAATAATCAGTTATTATGATAGCTGTCTTCTGCAGAAAACCTTTCTGATCAAAAGATAGACTCCATAAAGTGTTAAAACCATTGTGGATGCTTAGAATGTTTACCAACATTGCCTAATGCTCAGCAGTTAAACCGAGCAATATTTGGAGAAAGTTGACATCTCTGAATACTCATCCTCAGTCCCACTTGCTCTGTGGGGACAGAGTGGAGGGGGAGGGGAGATCTGTTGTTATTCAATCAATCATCTCTATTGTGCTGTTCCCCATTGAGGCATCCCAGGCCAACTGGCAGAACCAGCTCTTTAGACAAAAGGATAGGAGGGTTTGGGCCCAATCTCATCTCGGAAAAGGGGCAAGATGTTCCCAGGGCAGAAGCAATAGCAGAGAAGGCCCTTCTCCTAGACCCCACCAACCAGAACAATCTGGCTGATGGGACCTGCAACATGCCTCCTCTGCTGGCATGAGTGGGACATATCAATCCCAGTGGGGTGAGATGGTCCCATCATGACATCAGCATACACATTGTTATGATAACAAACTCTTAGTTTGCTGCAAACACCTGTGAACTGATCAGCAGAGATCTTCTTATATTCTAATGGTCATATTACTTCCCTCTTTGTCTTCCTGTACAATGGGAATAAAAGTAGAAGCTGTCATGTCTCATGTAGCCCTCAGTAACACAAGACAGAAAAGGAAACTAATGGATGTTATTTAAATCTCACAAACTACGTTCAAGCCTTAAGAATATTATTTTTTCTGGATTGCAAAGATATAATGTATTGATAGAGGACTGTTGTATGTGCTGTATCAGATAATAGGAGGGGTTGGTCCCATCATCTTTTATGTGGTGCAAACCCTATTTGGAAACTGGTGTGACCTTCATTAATGATTTCATGACTTGCAGGTGAAATAGTTTTGAAATGGAATATCATTGCAGGAAGCTGTTCCAGAAAAGCTCACTTACTTATAGTACAATTGATGTCCAGCTCTTTGGGGAGCAAGAATAAATGATGCGTCTCTGAAACCTTCATGCTGTCTAATTTTTCAAAGCCATATTAAAGTACCATATGTTCCTTAATCTTGATATAATTTTGTCATGAAAGGAATGAGGATAGGAAAGGCGGAACAGCACAATGGACCTTGATTCCAGTTGAAAATACCAGTTGGGCTGATGTGTGCAGGATAGAGAGACCCCACTGTGGCATTATTGGATCAAAAGGATTGTACTTGGATTACTACAAAGATAAGCCTGTCTGACTAATCTGATAGTATTTTTTTAAAGGTGAGAAAACAAAAGAGTGAACAGAAGGGGACTACAAATATTATTTATCCAGACTGTGATGTCTTCAGAAAATGGTACCTCTTTGTAAAATGAGTCAGCAGGTATAGCTGTGTGGAATGAAGGTGAAAATGCTTGAATGGATCAGGAAGTGGCTTAGGTATTGATCACAGAAAGAAAAAGGTGGATGACAAACAGAGCGATCCATCTAATGACAAATGAATCAAAGTTTTGGGGGGCATTTTATATTAAATTGCACATTCAAGGTTTGGAGAAAGAAATAGAAAGCCCTAAAGGCAAGAACTGCCATATACATTGATTTTGAAAAATGTTGTCATAAACATAGGTAATATATAATCCTATACATTTGCACAAGGGGAGAGAGAGAGGAGGGGGAGGAGGGAGGAGAGAGAGGGAGAGAACTGTAAGTACGGTATGTTTTCCGGTTTTCTTGAGTGTGCCTACTTTGCTATTTTTGCTATTCCATCATTAGAATACATTTGCTGGCAAAATATGTTGGCAGCATTATCATATAAGTGTCAAGACTTATGCTACAGTATAAAATTGCAGAAAAGGTAGATGGATATCTGTTTCAAGGAAGAAAAGAGGAATAATGGTACCAACTAGGGATATGGTTAATCCAAGACATTTGGCTGATGCCTTTATATAGGTTGTGTCTGAATCATCTCCAGTTGTGATTAACATTCACTTTTTTCATCATCCTTGCTGAGATCAAGTTGGTCAGCAGGCCCAGCCAAAGGGGTTCAAGGACAATGGTGGGCAGCTTCCCCCAAAATCTGCAACTTGCCAAATAGTAGAGCTAGCTAATCACCAATAAGCAAGAGGATCTGTTAGCTGCTCATGCTGTTCATATGGTAAAGAGATTGCAGATACAGATAGTTCAGGAAGGGTGGTGAATATTATTTTGCCACCATTTTATTGAATGGGAGGAATCCAATGCCTGCAGTGATTGCTAGGGTAAAGCAGCCTTCAATCATTTGCAGTGCAGTATGTTCTTGGAAGCACTGTTTAAGTTATCACGTGCCTATTTGGAGGCTTCCATTATTGTTATCATATAATTTGCACTTCAGAGTTGAGGGCAATTTTGTTAGCCATTTTCCTTCATTCCAGCTGGGGAGGCTTGAAGGATGATAATGATGAACTTAAAGTCACAGGTTTCCCAGTTCTGTCCTAAAACAGATTTCAACAGAGAAAACAGCCAGCTTTGTGTGATATATCACTTAATCTGTGACTGAAATGCTTCCCCTATAAACAAACACACATGTATCTTTCACTTGGAAAGCATTCATTTTCTCGGCTCACTTTTTTGGCTACGGCTTATCCAACCATTTGTACTCTTACTGGTATCGTAATATGGCAGTGACCTGCCAATCTTGCAAATAAAACTCCTACAATGTCACAATTTTAATCTGAGCATCACCACAGGGCCTGATCCACAATAAATGAACACTTACTGTGGGTATCCAAACCTGCAAAAAAGGACAGCAATACCAGAAACCGTTTCACTTCCAACAAATGTAGTATTGCATGACACTGTGCCAGGCAAAGAAAATAAAATGCACACCAAAGGATACACAGATTGACACTAGATCCAGTATTTTAAATGTGGAGTAGATATACCTGCGCAGCAAATTGTTTTTATGTACGCAATTAATAATGAAGAAACAATACAATATCAGAGAGCGGCCCAAGGGAAGAAATTGTTAGCATATTTTATTCATTTGTTCTTTTCCAGCTAAATTGATGGGATAGCCTCTGATGTCTTTTCAGATTCTGTATAGATGATGGAGCAGCAAACAAGTTGCATTTAAATAATGAGCAAATCTACCAATTAGTCAAAGCCTAATCTTCATGCCTTAAAAATGATGAAGTGCACTTAATGTGGTCTTGCCAATTTGAAAAGAGCTTTAAAAATTGTGTGTGCGTGTGTGGGGGGAGGGAGAATGACCAAAGACATTGATCTAAAATTTTAGTTACAGATTTAATTGTACATTAATCTAGTGGAGTCTTTTCTGTGACTCTGACAGTAGGGTTCATTTATCAATGTGATGCCACTGATAGTCTCTCCTCATAGAAGCAAGTGATACACCTTTAAGAAACAAAGATGTTATATTTACTGTAGAACCATATACACATCTATACATCTGTTGAAGAGTCAACATCTGTACTTCAGCAATCTATCAGGCTACTTGCGTTGATGGAAAAGTGATGAATGAAACAACAAATAATGACATGCAAAACTTGGAGATTGGTGGACAAATTGTTTTGCTGATTATCTTCCCAATTTAGATGAAGTCATCAAAATAGGTGGGGACATGGGAATAAATGCTGGTCCATGATTCTGCCATGTTATTGACTGTGAAATGCCAACTTCATAAATAACATGATGACATCTCCAAATATTGCTTGGTTTAACTGCTGAGCAATAGGCAATGTTGATAAACATTCTAAGCATTCACAATGGTTTTAACACTTTATGGTGTCTATCTTTTGATTAGAAAGGTTTTCTACAGAAGACAGTGCTATCATAATAACCGATTATTATGGTATATGTAAAAACTTGATTTGTGAGTCATACTGGTACATAAATACCAGTGGTGAAATTCATTTTTTTTTACTACCGGTTCTATGGGTGTGGCTTGGTGGGCATCAGGGACGTGCGGTCAGGGGAGGCAGGGGAGGCAGAGCCTCACCGCTCTCATTATGAAAAGAAAAAAAAGGGAAAAGGGAAAAGGCACACGTGGTCCGATTCCCTACCTTCCTGAGTTAACATGAAGGGGACCGCGGAGCGCGCTCCGTGGTCCCCTTCATGTTGACTCAGGAAGGCGGGGAATGGGACCACGTGTGCAGGAGGCTGAGGCTGCCTCAGCCTCCTGCACACATGGTCCCATTCCCTGCCTTCTTGATGACGTCACCAGCCTCACCAGCCATAAACCTCACCGCACGTCACTGGTGGGCATGGCAGGGGAAGGATACTGCAAAATCTCCATTCCCTCCCCACTTTGGGGCCAGCCAGACGTGGTATTTGCCGGTTCTCTGAACTACTCAAAATGTCTACTACAGTTCTCCAGAACATGTCAGAACCTGCTGAATTTCACCCCTGATACATACACAATACGTACAGCTATTGTGAATGCATGAGGAGATGTTGAAGAGAGGAATATGGGGGAGAATAAAAAGAGAAAGATCATATGTATTGCTTAGAAAAAACACATTTTGCATTTATAAAGTACATATTATCCATCTTGCTGCAGCTAGCCATGCTCACATCAACAGAACGATTCATTCATTTTGTGTGAGTGAAGTCATGAGCAGTTGTAGGTAGAGCAGAAGAAATTTGGTAAGCCACAGATGATAAATTATTAAAAGGCAAATGCTTATAAGAAAAAGTTGCACGAAACTTGGTGAGTTATATTGATCTAAAGATTGGTTTTTGGACTTCCTTTTTTGTGCACAAGCTCTTACGCTTAAAAAAACATATTCAAAGGAGTCTGATGTATAATAGATACAATTAGTGTTTTACCAATAATAAGTGATGGCGGCTATCAATGTATTTTTGAGCTTCTTTGAACAGCCTAGGAAGAGAAGATATTATTAGTATTTATCAAACAAATTGCCCTGATAATCAGAGTCCCCTGCAAAGAAGAATCGGAAGACTAATTATTTAAAACAGAGTTCTTAAGTGTCTCACAGCAGTGAAGTGTAAATAAGAAAAAATGTTTTTCTAAAACACACACACACACACACACACACACAAATAAGAAAGAATATACATAAGCAAAACAGTAAGCAAGCATCTTTTAAATAAAAAAAACAGTGATTAAAAACAGAAAGGAAAAATTATTCATCAAAAGACTTCCTAAAAAGAAAGAACTTCATCAGGTTATAGAAAGTTGTTAATAAAGAGCCCAGCTTCTTTGGAAGAGAATTGCAGAGCTTAGATGCATTGTCCACAAAAGGTTCTCTCAGTAGAAAGGTAATGGTTTTCCTGTCCCAGTTGTGTCTGACTTTAGCCTTCTCATTTCTGTTTCTAGGTTGAGGAAGCCAGCAGGGTCTGGAGACATGTGGCCAGCCCAGCATGCCTATATATGCCAAAGATGCACAGAATGGAGGTACTGACATGGGAAGGTAGTGAGTAGATCTATTAATCTACTCACATTTGAATGCTTCTGAACTGCTAGGTGGGCAGGAGCTGAGGCAAGGAATGGGAGCTCACTCCTTTGCACAGTGCTCAGGTCTCAACCCAGTTGTCAGTTTTCCAGCTGACAAGCTCAGTATCTTTAACCGCTGAGCCATTGTGCCCAGTCAACTTATCTTCACTATCGGTTCACAAATGTGAGCGCACGCACATGCGCAGAGCATCAAAAATGGGACACGATGATGCCTGGGTGGGTGAGTGGAGCCTCCTGCCGCCCAAACTGGATAGAACCAGCTGAATTGCACCATTGATTGTGCCCCCTAGTCTCACTAATCTTCGTGAAATAGATTTCAGATATTGCCAGCAGAAATAAAGTGGCCCTTGAACATGATCTCTTTAGGTAGGTATATTTGTACGAGATGAACAACTTCATCTTAAATTAGAGATTGGTTCCTCCCCCCCCCCTCCACCTCCACCTCCACCAACACCATCACCACCAGTTTTAAGACAACTCTGGGCTTCCCTGAGTCAAGATACAAATATCATGAAAATGGCAAAGCAATCAATCTAGGTCTAGTGCAAATAGTGGCTTAATTAACCTATTTAAGGACATACCTTGTGGCATTGAGAGTGGCCAAACGTCGATATTGTGCCGCTCTCATTGCATCCGCAGACAACCGCCCTGCCGCCCTGTTTCGGGTGATCCGCTCCCTTCTGTCACAGAGGCCGCGGGAAGCCCCCTTGCAGGGTAGGGCAGAGGAATTTGGGGAATATCTGCAGGATAAAATCGCTCAGATACGGAGGGAGTGGGTCTCCTTCAGTAATCCAGGGGAGACGTCCGAGGCCAGTCTTGAGAGACCATTCTGGGAGGAGTTTGACTCTGTTGCCACCGATGATTTGGACAGGTTGCGTGGGCGACTGCGAGCCACCACATGTTTATTGGACCCATGTCCCTCCTGGCTTGTACTGGCATCCTGGGAGGTTACACGAGGCTGGCTCTTGGGACTAGTGAACGCTTCATTGAGCGAGGGGTTCCTACCAGCCGCCTTGAAAGAGGCGGTTGTGAGGCCCTTACTCAAGAAGCCTTCTCTGGACCCAACTGAGCTAGCAAATTATCGTCCTGTCTCCAACCTTCCCTTTCTAGCGAAGGTTGTAGAGAGTGTGGTTGCTATACAGTTCCCACGTCACCTGGAGGAAACTGATTATCTAGACCCGCGCCAATCCGGTTTCTGACCCAGGCACAGCACAGAGACGGCCTTGGTCGCGTTGGTAGATGATCTCTGGAGAGCCAGTGATAGGGGTTGTTCCTCTATCCTGGTTCTATTAGACCTTTCAGCGGCTTTCGATACCATCGACCATGGTATCCTATTGCGCCGGCTGGAGGGGTTGGGGGTAAGAGGCACCATTTTACGGTGGTTCTGCTCCTACCTCTCTGACCGGATGAAATGTGTGTTGGCAGGGGAGCAGAGGTCGACCCTAAGGTCGCTCACTTGTGGGGTGCCACAGGGGTCGGTCCTCTCGCCCCTCCTGTTCAACACATATATGAAACCGCTGGGTGAGATCATCCGTGGTTTTGGGGTGGGATACCATCTGTATGCTGACGACACGCAGCTGTACATCTCTACCCCGAACCACGCCAACGGCCTCGTTGGGGTGGTTCGGGGTGGAGATGTACAGCTGCGTGTCGTCAGCATACAGATGGTATCCCACCCCAAAACCACGGATGATCTCACCCAGCGGTTTCATATATGTGTTGAACAGGAGGGGCGAGAGGACCGACCCCTGTGGCACCCCACAAGTGAGCGACGACACGCAGCTGTACATCTCCACCCCGAGCCACCCCAACGAGGCTGTTGACGTGATGTCCCGGTGTTTGGAAGCCGTACGGGTCTGGATGGGAGACAACAGACTTAAACTCAACCCCTCCAAGACGGAGTGGCTGTGGCTACTGGCCCCCCGGTTCAACCAGCTGATTCCATCGCTGGCCATCGGGGGCGAGCAACTGGCCCCCGTGGAGCGGGCGCGCAATTTGGACGTCCTCCTAGATGCCCGGCTGTCTATGGATGACCATGTGGCAGCCGTGGCAAGGGGGGCGTTCCACCAGGTTCACCTGGTGCGCCAATTGCGCCCCCTATTGGACCGGAATGCCCTTTGCACAGTCACTCATGCACTGGTGACGTCCCGTCTGGATTACTGTAATGCTCTCTACATGGGGCTTCCCTTGAGATGCACCCGGAGACTGCAGTTGGTCCAGAACGCGGCCGCGCGGGCAGTTATGGGGAGTACGAGGTACTCCCATGTGACACCTCTCCTGCGCGAGCTGCACTGGCTTCCTGTGGCCTTCCGGGTGCGTTTCAAGGTGTTGATCACCATCTTTAAAGCGCTCCATGGCACGGGACCTAGTTATTTGCGGGATCGTATCCTGCCCCATACATCCCTGCGACCAATTCGCTCTCACAGAGAGGGACTCCTCCAGGTGCCGTCCACTAAGCAATGCCAGAGGGCGGCGCCGAGGCGAAGGGCCTTCTCTGTGATGGGCCCAGCCCTCTGGAATGACCTCCCCCCTGACATTAGGACAACTACTGAACTCCGCTCCTTCCGCACGAAACTTAAGACCCACCTGTTCCAACTAGCTGGCCTGGCTTAAATTACAACTACATTTTCTAATCCCCCCTGGACTATTTTAAATTTAAATTAACTGATTTTTTGGTATTTTAATCGTTTTAAATTTTATTGTGTTGTTTTTAACTTATGATTATTTATTTATTTATGAACTGTACAATGTTTTGATTACCTCCTCCTTGGCATTTATTTGTATATTGAGTTGTACGCCGCCCCGAGTCCCTTAGTGGAGAGAGTGCAGCCTATAAATTGAATTAATAATAATAATAATAATTAATAAATAATAAATAAATAAATTATGTTTAAGATCTCTTTCACTGTGTTTTCCTATTTTTTGCCAACATTGATAGAATTATGATTTCTTATACTGGATTTTTTTCTTGTTATATGCAATTGAAGTAGCACTACGAGATACATAAGAAAAGAGCCCCCCCCCTTCCTCAAAAGAAGAGCAAGTTGATACATTGACAAAAGCCATATGTATTTAGCATAGCACCTGTTGTCATGGTAAGTACATTGCATTTTTACCCATTCTGACTTTGCTTCAGTGGCTGAAAGATCACACTCTCTACAATCCATGTATATATAATGCTCTGGGCAGGTGCTTGAATTAATAAGAGTTTGGGTCCTTCTTGTCTCATTGTTTCTGACAGTTCTTCCAAACTCTGTTCTTGATTGGCCATTGGCAATAGTAAAGGTCCCGAGTCATGGGAATCACGCTTCTCGTTGGTTTGAATGCTACTCACTGAATGGTTTTTATGTGCTTGTTTATGTTCCCATTCATAACTGGTGTTATGGAATATTTTAAGTTATTCTGGGTACTGAAATTCAAACATTTTAAATTTCTGCCATAAATCTTTCATCCTGTATTGTTTTCTTCTAGTCCAGTGAATTCCATTTGTACAGTCTGTCTAAAAATCCCAGTCATGAGAGGCAAGTTGCATCTTGACCCTTAATTATTGACCTCAGTCAATTTTCTGCTTCCAGATATTTGTCTTAATCTTGAAAGGCCAAAGAAGAAATTCTTTTTTTAAAAAATGTTTTTTTTATTTTGAAGACTTAAACACATCGACAAAAACAAACACAACTTACAAACAACACTGGAACTGAACTTTCCCTCTCACAGCAGTTACCTATCGGTGCATCTTTACAGTTATTATTTCCCCTCCGGTACATTCCAATTTTACATTTGTGGTCACCTTGTTTCTTACTCCTTTGTTTAATTGCTTATGTTTAGCCATTTATATCAGACTGTCAGACTGTCATATTACCTTTGTTGTATTGTATATTTTTTTCTTATGTTAGTGTATCTTAAATTATCTTTCCTACCCCCGATCCAATTGTTATGTCCTAATTCTTCTAACGTACATTAATTTTGCATATCCCAATTTCTTAATTCTTGTTTCTATCATCTAACCATTTATACCATTTTCCCCAAACTAAATAGTATTCTGATTCCTCCTTTTCTTGAATTTCCTTTATCAATTTATCCAACTCGGTGCATTCTAAGATCTTCCAAGAAGGAATTCTTATTTTAGCCTTGCCTCTTGAAATCTGGCCTGGACTTCACTCTTAAATTCAACCTTGTCAGCCAAGTCCCTAACATTTGCTAATGCACAGATTATGAAAAAATATAAATCTTGATAATGAAGTTTTTCATCCTCATCCAGATGGGGGAAATGCAATTAGCCTATCATATAATGAAGAAAAATCTGGCCGAGCGATGACAAGGTTTCTAAGCATTGTTGCTGAGTCATCTATTCTTACACCTGAATACCCAGATGGCAAACTGCTCGTATCGCAAATGCACCAGGCTTCACAGGAAGACACTGCACTCCAGAAGTCAACATTGCTTCCTCATTTACCTCCGACTGAAAATGCCAATTCGGGGGGGGGGGGGGGGAAATAAATGCCACATCGGACCTTTAGAAGAACTGATATACGGTACACATCTCCCAATGAATTGTGACTAGAGCTTGTCTCAAGAGGCTAATCCACGTATTCTCTCTAATAAATGACTAAATGTTTATAGAGACTTGGTACTATAAATCTTACGTAGTCTAATGTTACAACTTGCAAATAAAAAAGAAGCTTGAAAGACGGTTGAGTGAAAGAAGAGGGAAGTATAACCATTGCTATTGTTTCTATAACAAAGTTACTAATATCAGATAAGCAGATAGATGGGCAATATTTAATATTGTAAAGTGCCCAGAGTTAGCGTTTAGTAAGATGAGCAGCTAATAAATTTTTACAAACAAGCAAACAAATGAATAGAAATGTATGTTTTAATTCCTTCCTTCCCTCCTTCCCATCTTCCCTCTTTCCCTCCTCCTCCCCTTCCTCCCTCAAGGGTACAGATAGGATGAGAGTGAAATGTTGAAACTATTAGATAAGGTCAAACTATGTTTCATTGTTCTTGTTTTTTTCCATTTAAAAAACAAACAAACGAACAGGTTTGCTTGTGTCCTTGAAAGTTTATTATACCTATTATTTTCATGGCCGTAAAACAAAAATTGTGCGAAACGATATAATTCTTCTATTGCCAAAATTTGGTGGTGTTGAGAGGGTTATGGGTTTGCAAAAATGGGGCATGGGGGAAAGCTCCATTTCTTTCACAAGATGTGGACATCAAATAATGCCTTAGAGTTGTGCTTTTCAAAGTTGGCAACTCTTCAAGTATGGCAAGTATGCTGGCTGGGGAATTCTGAGAGTTGAAGCCCACACAAGTTAAAGTTGTCATGTTTGGAAAAACACTGCCTTAAAGGATACACTGGAATCACTTTTCAAGAAATAATGGACTTTATTACTGTCTCCCCTTTTCCCTAAAATAATATTAGAATTTTGGGAACACAATTCTAGTATGAAATATAGTACTGCATTTTACCTACTACATTTTTAATAAATTTTATTTTTGATCTGGCATTGAGAGTTTGAATAAATGGCATGTTTTGCTATGGTGAATAGCAGACGACAGTCTTTATCAAAAATTAAAAACATTATTAGTTATGGTTTATAATAGGGCTAGTTAATCACACATGATATATTTGTCCATTATTTGGGAAGAGCTATCTTATCCTCATTCAAATGCTCTACTTTCAAAGCAGAGATGGGTTGCCACATACCAGTTCGGGCACACTCCTGCATGCTTGCGGGTGGGCGGAGACTCCCACCACCACCACCACTACTGGTTCACCTGAACTGGCAGCAACCCACCTCTGTTTCAAAGCCAAATATTCCCAGTTCCTTTAATCTGTTTTCATAGGGCTTAATTCTTAACTTGTAGGACCCTCTCTAAACCTATTCCAGTTGTTTGAGCCCTTTTATGTACAGTACCCAGTACTTGAAGTGGCACATGGCCAATTAAGAGTAAATAAAAATGTTGATTTGGAAACTACACTACTGTTGATGCAGCTTGAAACTGAATTAGCCTTTTTCTTCTAGCTGACTCATATTCAATTTGTAGTTGTCTGCTGTTCCAAGATGTTTTACACAAATATTATACTGTCCTATAATTATGCATTTGATTTTCTGTACATGCATCTTTAACAGTATTGCCAAGTGTTGTCTTATCAAAAATATTAATTTTCCCATACAATGTGTCTATTAATAGATGGCCATGTGCTCATTTGAAGTCGATATTCCACAATTTTACCAGATATTATATCTAAGCTTTATGAAATAAGATTGTTATTTATAAGAACCAGTTTGGTCTAGTGGTAAAGGCACCAGGAAGGTGTAGGAAGACCATGAGTTCTAGTCCTGCCTTTCATCCATGAAAGTCAGCTGGGTGACTGTGGGCCGGTGGCTTTCTCCCACCTCACAAGACTGCTGTTGTGGGAAAAACAGGAGGAGGAAGGAATATTAAGTAAAAATAATAAAGGAGGGATATCCACCGGCCCACAGTCACCCAGCTGACTTTCATGGATGAAAGGCAGGACTAGAACTCATGGTCTTCCTACACCTTCCTGGTGCCTTTACCACTAGACCAAACTGGTTCTTATAAATAACAATCATATATATATATATTTGTGTTACAACCCCTGGTATGCCTAAATATGGGAGGAAGGTCACACTCCCTCTTTCTGTCCTTCGGCTTCATCACAGAAGACCATGCAGGCAGAAAACCATATTTTTATTTTTAATGTTGCCTTTTATATTTGTGTTGTATTTGTACTGATAAATAAATAAAGGGAGACTGGGATAGATCTAATTAGCTCGAAATAGATCTATCCTAGTCTCCCTTTATTTATTTATCAGTACAAATACAACACACACACACACACACACACACACACACACACACACACACACACACACATATATATATATATATATATACAAACAAACAAACAAACAAACAAATATTGCATGTTTAAAAGTTTTATGGACAGTCTAGAACAGGGCTGGACCATCATTGTAGATTTCCTCCATGGGCCAGTGGGAGGGATGGGTGGAGGAGTGGGGTGGGAGATTGGATGGATGCCTCCTGCAGCACCCTGTTGGCCAATGTGCGCCTCCTCTGTGCCCCATTTTCAGCCTGAACAGCCTCCTGCAGCACTTTGTCAGCTACAATGGGGCACAGGGGGTCTGCGCGGGTCCCCATGCCTCATTTTTGGCATCCATGGCCTCCTGTAGCACTCTGCCAGCCAAAAACAGATTGCCCAGAGACCCCGCAAGACCTCTGTGCAGCTTATTTTTGGCAGCAGAATGCTGATGGAGGCTGGGGAGGCTGAAAATGGGCTGCATGGGAGCCTCACGGGGCCTCTGTGTGGCCTGTTTTTGGGCAGCAGAGTGCTGCAGGAGGCCAGGGAAGCTGAAAATGGGCCTTGTGTGGCCTCCACACAGCCCATTTTTGACTGGCAGAGTCCTGCAGGATACCAGGGAGGCTGAAAACAGGCCAGAGGGCCCCCACATCCAGCCCCCTTGCAGCCCATTTTGGTTGGCAGAGGCACTGCAAGCCAGTCCTTTGATATTTTCAGGCCGGCCCCCGGGCCAGATTTAAACACCCATTGTGTTTGACACCCCTGGTCTAGAGGGACATGTACCTCGAGTAATGACAAGTATTCCAGACATGATGGATGCAAGAAAACTAGAGTCTCAGAAACATCCATTGCAGTCAAGTATTTTATCTCTCAAGTACATTTCAAGAACAATAGGCTACCCAGCAAAGAGAACATGTTCACCTCAACTGGAACAAATGACAATACTAGAGCAGAAACAGCGATAACCTATTACAATACAATACAATACAATACAATACAATACAATACAATACAATAATACAATAATACAATACAATACAATACAATACAATAGTAGAGTTGGAAGGGACCTTGGAGGTCTTCTAGTCCAACCCCCTGCCTAGGCAGGAAACCCTATACCGTTTCAGACAAATAGCTATCCAACATCTTCTTAAAGACTTCCAGTGTTGGGGCATTCACAACTTCTGGAGGCAAGCTGTTCCACTGATTAATTGTTCTCACTGTCAGGAAATTTCTCCTCAGTTCTAAGTTGCTTCTCTCCTTGATTAGTTTCCACCCATTGCTTCTTGTTCTACCCTCAGGTGCTTTGGAGAATAGTTTGACTCCCTCTTCTTTGTGGCAACCTCTGAGATATTGGAATAATGCTATCATGTCTGCCCTAGTCCTTCTTTCTCTTAAGCTAAACATACCCAGTTCCTGCAACCGTTCTTCATATGTTTTAGTCTCCAGTCCCCTAATCATCTTTGTTGCTCTTCTCTGCACTCTTTCTAGAGTCTCCACATCTTTTTTACATCGTGGCGACCAGAACTGAATGCAGTATTCCAAGTGTGGCCTTACCAAGGCATTATAAAGTGGTATTAACACTTCACGTGATCTTGACTCTATCCCTCTGTTGATGCAGCCTAGAACTGTGTTGGCTTTTTTGGCAGCTGCTGCACACTGCTGGCTCATATTTAAATGGTTGTCCACTAGGACTCCAAGATCCCTTTCACAGTTACTACTACTGAGTAAGGTATCACCTATACTGTACCTGTGCATTCCGTTTTTGTTGCCTAAATGTAGAACCTTACTCTTTTCACCATTGAATTTCATTTTATTAGATAGTGCCCAATGTTCAAGTTTGTCAAGATCCTTCTGTATCTTAAGCCTATCTTCTGGAGTGTTGGCTATTCCTGCCAGCTTGGTATCATCTGCAAATTTGATGAGTTCCCCATTTATTCCCTCATCCAAATCATTGATGAAGATGTTGAAGAGTACTGGGCCTAAAACAGAGCCTTGGGGTACTCCACTGCATACTTCCCTCCATGTAGATGCAGTTCCATTGAGAACTACACGTTGAGTGCGGTTGGTCAGCCAGTTACCAATCCATCTGGTGGTGATGCTGTCTAACCCACATTCTTCTACTTTATCTAGTAGTAGGTTATGGTCTACCTTATCAAAAGCCTTACTGAAGTCCAAGTAAACTATATCAACGGCATTCCTCTGGTCCACTAATTTTGTCACATTATCAAAGAATGCAATAAGATTAGTCTGGCATGATCTGTTTTTGACAAATCCATGTTGACTTTTGGCTATTACTTTGTTTGCTTCTAGGTGTTCGCAAATTCGTTGCTTGATTATTTTTTCCAGAATCTTTCCTGGTATTGAGGTTAGGCTGATAGGTCTGTAGTTTCCTGGATCTAATTTTTTCCCTTTTTTGAAGATGGGAACCACATCAGCTCTTTTCCAGTCCTCTGGTAGTTCCCCGGTGTTCCAGGATCTCTGAAAGATATAATTCAGTGGTTCTGAGATCTCGTCTGCTAGTTCCTTCAGAACTCTGGGGTGTAATCCATCCGGTTAACACTCTTATTAACACTCTTCTTTCCCTAGCCTTACAGGACCACTGCCTACTTGATATACTGCATCTCACCTTCCAAAATCGCCAGCAAATATGGCTATTGGCAGAAAGTTGGGGAAGGCAGTACTAGTATGGAAAAAGAGACGTGAGATTTCACAATTTATCTTCCATACCTTTACTATTATTTCTTACTATTGTGTCCTAAGGAGTGCATTATGGCAGCAGATTATATGTTTAATTATTACATAAAGTTGGGACAAAGATGAAAATAAGGCAACCTTCTTTTGTGGTGTTTGTCATCTAACAAATTAAAAATTTGAAATTTGAAATTTTATCTTTGATTTTGTTGGAGAACATTCCCTGAGTTTCCGCAATAGCTTTTCCTCTTCCCACTCATACCCCTACTCCATTAGGATACAGTTTCCAATAACCAATAATTAAAAACCTGTAGACCCTGGGGAAGTGCGCATGCACGCGCGCACACACACACACACACACACACACACACACACAGGGTCTTTGAGCAAAACCACAAATGCATGGATAAGTTGGTTTATATAGACAGTTTGAGTACAGGAAATAGAGAAAAGTGGGGGGGGGATCACATTGACTTTCACAGGCATCTACTCAATTTCCATCATTCCTGGACAAAACCAGGAACATTTCTCATTTCGTTTATGGCACTTAGTGCTTTAGCACTTGAGAAGTACTGCTGATTGCAATAACAGTGGTTATCGCTTGGCTCTGGTGTGAACTACAACCTGGTCATTGCAAGATAATCTTGACTCTTGTTGCCATGAATGCACATGACTGACTGACTTAAGAGAAGATGTCTGACTAAAGTTCCAGATTTAGCCCTATGCATTTACTTCCACAATTTCACTCTGATTTCAGATGTCCAGTACGCTTCATTTATTCGAAGTATTTTATACCAGTACTTGTTGCTGAAATACCCAAAGTTACAATTCAATTAATAATATAGAGAAAAAGAAACAAATAGTAGAGGGAGCTAAGGTCTGGAGAAGAGCAAAAAATATTGGTATCAACATTGGGGTTTGATGGGCCATGGAAGAGAGGTCATTTTATAATATAAGGACCACTGTTGAGAAGGCCTTCGGACACATTGTCACTAAGTAGCCGTCTAAAAGGGCATATGGAAGGGTCAGAGAATGGTCCCTGACATCTCCATAAACGCAAAGGTATAACATATTCCTGTCAATCTGAAAACATATCAATGAAAGGTTAATTAGTTCACAATGGTTCAAACATTCACATGTTAGAAAATGGTGTTTTGCCTAGCAGCTAGCTTCAAAACACAGAAAACCGCTGCAAATTCGATTGCAGAAAATATGACTTCAGCAAAAGAGTGGTCAAAGCCTGGAATGCACTACCTGACTCTGTCGTTACATCCTCAAACCTCACCTCCATAACTTTAATCTTAAACTGTCTAGCGTGGACCTCACCCCCTCCTAAAAAGTCTGTAGAGGGCATGCATAAGTGCACCAGTCCCTGTCCTATTGTCCCTATTTATTTGTCCCCATTTCCAGTGTTCATTTCCATGTTTATACTTATACCTGTTATCTCGTACGTTTGATGAACTAACTAAATAAAATAAAACAGGGTGTTCAAGATTTGTCTTTAAAGAATGCACACTGATGTAACAAAAAGAACAACCCTACGCTTAAGTATGAATATGACATGGAAAAATATGACAAAATATTAATTTTATTGATTGCTGAGGCAGCAGAAGTAGGATTTATTTTCTTACAGAAAGTAGCTAGGCAGGAAAGCTCTAAGACTTATGAAAAGATTCTGAAGTTTCTGGACTTCAAGAAACTGTAGAGATGTTGGAAGCAAGTTGACACATACATAGCACTTTTAGAAATTGATACACAGTACTACAGAAGAGTATATTTTTACACATTTTGATGTGCTGTCTACATACCAATAGTGCAATAACAAACATCAATTAGAGGCACGCTGTTGAATTTTGGATTTGCTGAAGAGTTTAAAAATTCAGCAAAGTTACATTTTATTTTACCATTCACTTTATCACTGAATGGATGATAACTTGTGCAAATTCAATAGAGAAGCTTTCATCTATATCTTTAATATTTATCCTATTGTTTTTTTGGTCTGAAGATGCTATAATTTCAATTTAGTCACATGCTTTTCATTTGAAATGCCATGCAAAATTATCAGTAGCATCATGCTTCTGGAATGCATGCTAGAAGTTAAGAATAAGATTAACGGGTGGTTTCCAACATTGTGGCACAATGACACCAAAATGTCACCATGTGTGTGGCAACATCAGCATGCCAATGTCAACTTTATATACTGTATTTGTATCCTGATGACTGTCACATATATGGAAACTGCAGCATTAGTATGATGATGTTGCCATGCATACTTCATTATTCACCCACACTTGCCCCCATGGGAAGAGACTTAACCTCACATACGTTTTGCATGAAGAAAATAATGAGAATCTAGATAACTGCTGGAGAACGAAATGGCAACCCACTCCAGTATCTTTGCCATGAAAACCCCATAGACAGCATTGTCCATGGGGTTGCGATGGGTCGGACACGACTTCACAACTAATAACAACAAGACAATTGCTTCATAGAGAACTAGAATGTAGATTCTTCTCACTGATGAGCACATTGATGGCCAGAATCTCTCCAGGATTTTGGGTAGCTTCCCAAATGTTCTCTTCTAGTCTTGAAAGGTAAAGAGGTGAAATGAAGATGCATTTAGGGAGCTTCTCATACCAAACTTCAATTATTTTACAGAACTCTGGCTACCCCATAGGTTTAATGCAGAGCATTTTAAGGCATTCCGCAATCAGAGCAGGGAAATTGGTTTGGCCAAGATTTTTAGGAGCTAATTGTTGAGGTCTGGAGTAGGCAAAATGTATATTTTTTCTGGCAAGAATTACATGTCAATACTGAGGGGTGAAGTTTGAACTAAAATAGATGGTACCACTTATTTTCCTTTTCTGATACCATTGTTCCCCCTGTTACTGTATTTAAGCAACAGATTATCAAGGAACAGAGGAATCTCATAGCAGAGCTTTGCAGTTATAATGGCCTTTAGAAATAAGGCAAAGGATTTCTTGAGCAAGGGCAACATTTGGCATAAATGCTAGGAGATTCTTGTCTTAAGTGGAGAACACTGGGGGTTGCTGATTCTATTCTAGCAGAAAATTCCCGAATAGGACCAAGACTATCCATTGTCTTATGCACAAATTGCCTAACTTGCTTTGGTGGAAAATAGAGAAAAGTGTGTTTCTTTTTCTTCTTCTTCTTTGACTTGAAGGAACAATTTTTACTTGCAATAGTTACTCTTTTATTAATGAGGTTTCAAATTGGCTCCAATTGTGCCACTCTGGGGAGGCCACTACTAGAAGCAGAATTGGCAGCAATAGCTTTCTGCCTGTACAACTTTCTACAGATATGCTTATTTGTATGTAAGTCAGGTGTCGTATTCAGCAGGTTCTGACTAGTTCTGCAGAACCGGTAGTGGAAAATTTGAGTAGTTTGGAGAACCGGTAAATACCACGTCTGACTGGCCCCGCCCCCATCTATTCTCTTCCTCCTGAGTCCCAGCTGATTGGGAGGGAATGGGGATTTTGCAGTATCCTTCTCCTGGAGTGGGAAGGGAATGGAGATTTTACAGTGTCCTTCCCCTGGAGTGGGGAAGGTATGGGGATTTTGCAGTATCCTTCCCCTGGAGTGGGAAAAGAATGTGGATTTTGCAGTATCCTTTCCCTGGAGTGGGAAAAGAATGTGGATTTTGCAGTATCCTTTCCCTGGAGTGGGAAAAGAATGTGGATTTTGCAGTATCCTTTCCCTGGAGTGGGAAGGGAATGGGGAATTTGCAGTATCCTTTCCCTGGAGTGGGAAAGGAATGGGGATTTTGCAGTATCCTTCCCTGCCATGCCCATCAAGCCACACTCACCAATCCATAGCCACAGAACCGATAGTAAAAAATTTTTGAATCCCACCATTGATGTGTGTATTATGTTCGTGCATGCGTTCACATGCATGTGGGCGAAGATTTTGCTGTGGATTTTAACTACTTTTCTGAGGATTTGTTTTGATCCTGTTTTTATTTTATTTTATTGTTTATTGCCATGTTCCTATCTATTTAATTTCTATTCTCTAAAAATAAAATTCAAAGTAGCTTAGAAAAGGAAAGTGATTCACGAAATAAAAAAAAAAACAGCTCAAATTACAATAAACTGAATAAAACACTTTCTGGATTACCTATCTTAATGGCTATTGATTAAACTGTTTGTGTACTTCCGATAGCTGAACTAAAGCAAGGAGATCAGGCTTAGAAGTAAAGGAAGGAAATCAACTATTCACATCTTGAGTGGATCATATCCATCAAGGCAGGCCTTATATAGCAGTTACTATTGGCTTTACATTTTTAGAAAACCTAGAACAATCACTAGGTGTTCAGGAAGACATAGACATAAATCACAAAGCAGCACAGTTTCAACAAAGCAACACATTTCCACAAAAGGGGGAAAAACATTTATGTGAGATAACTTCCCTACTTTATTTCAAGCTGATGGATTGATTGTCCAACAAAAATTATTTACCTAAGAACTCATACCTAAGCATATTTTTTACTCTCCAGGTGACACCTCTTTTAAAAATCTAACATGATTTCATCTTGAATATAAAAGTAACATATGTGCAAGCTTTTTGTTTTGCTTTAGTTTTATTTATTTTTGCTGACACCTGGTGCTCCTGAATGTGCTGACATTTCATGACTCGTAGAGGGATCAATCAATCCTAGGTAGCCTATAAATCTCTGTGCTCTAAAAACAGTGGAAGATGTGTGTGCGTGTGTGCATGTGTGCATGTGAATTTATGTAATCTGATTTTGGGATGGGGGAGTCATGCAATTTTTGTAATTAGTTTTGTTTATATTTTTTAAGGTTGGGTATCCATTCCCGATGCATTTGGGATTCTAGGCAATCTTCTTGTTTTATTCTGCCCCGGTAGTTTCTCCACAGTGGAACTTGTGATTTATTAGTGCTGTCTTTGAGGTCTTCCAAATTTGCAGAAATACAATGTTCTAAACGGCAAAGATGGAAGAAAGTTCAAAGGATTCATGAATAAAATTTAAGTGAATGATACTTCAAGCTTAAAGCGCAAACACCGAGTTGGCTAAATGCATATGCAAACATTATTTTTGCTTGTAGCAGAGATAGAGATGGCTGCAGTGGGATTTGCCTAAATTTAGCATGGCTCTGGATTTCATTCTGAACACTTGTGTGAAATACATTTATCAGGGGTTCACATAATGTGCTAGTGACTGCTGTGATGGCTTTTATGCCAGCATTTTTCAATTAAAGTAAAATAAAACAGACTGCCAGAGAAACAGTGTAATCTACGACATGGATCTATAATAGAGATGCTATTTTCTTAG
Source organism: Natrix helvetica (assembly GCF_964273705.1). Taxonomy (NCBI): domain Eukaryota; kingdom Metazoa; phylum Chordata; class Lepidosauria; order Squamata; family Natricidae; genus Natrix; species Natrix helvetica. The sequence continues at coordinate 209,688,203 of NC_138552.1, read as the reverse complement.
AAGATAGGGCAAGTCTATAGCCCTTTGGGACATATATATTGCCCCTGAGGTGAGATTTGTTTCCACCCTCCTGACTTTCCATAAGAGCCTGAATACCTGGCTTGGAGCCCTGATGAAGGAGCTGTTGTGGCCCACCAGTGGCCAGCAGAGTTGGCAGCAGATTCGGACAGTGAGGAGGTTGGGGAGGAACATGGGTCAGTCCTGGAGTCTGGGGAAGGCTCTGATGAGGGCTCTGTGTCGGAGGCAGAGAGGGGCCAGAGCCGTATGTCAGTTATCAGCTGCCTTCAGAGTCAGACATCAGTGAGGCAGACAAACAGCTGGAGCCTGTTCCCAGTGTGCGCATGCCCAGAGTTGCCAGATGAAGGGAACAGCTAAAGAACAGGGGTCGACTTGGGAGTAAGGTCAAAGGTGGACAATGAATGGCCTTCCCAGAGGAAATAAAAGAGGAGCGAAAGGGGAGTGGAGTTTGCAGGAGACAATTTTTTCGCTTAATTGGTTTGTGACTCTCCGAGACTCCTTGCCAGGTTTTGCAGATATTGGTCTGTCAGCTCTCCAAGCCAGATAAGTTCTGTGACTGTAAATCCTCCCTGGAAAGACTTTGCTGGATGTGAATGAGCAGAATTCACAGTAAATTAATAAAATAGGTTTTTGTTGGGACAAGGAGTTTGCTTCATGCTCTTGGGAAGCCTCAGTCAGAAAAGGAGCTTCACACTGGAGGTGGCTGATCGACCAGTAGCAATTCCCATCTCCTCCTCCCCTGGTATATTCTTCTTCCTTCTTTCCTAGCTGTAGTTATTATTGTATTTTATTGTAATTTTAATGTGCTTATATATAAAACCACATTAAAAATTACAATAAAATACAAAAGACACACATTTATGGTTTAATTTTAATATTGTACCCAGAGCTATCTTGTGGTGAAATGGGGTTGCCAAACAAACAAACAAACAAACAAACAAAAACAAACAAACAAACAGTTCTCAATAGTGAGTTTCTAGACTGGAACCCATATTTAGATTACTTTGAGCTACAGGAGGAAGCTCACAACATAAACCCAACTCACAACAATATAGTCCAATTTAAAATTTTTATTACATTCCATCTACAGTACCTACCTATTTCAAAATGCATCCATAAATTGCCACACTAGAGCTACATTCATAAATCTCCCAACCAGAACTTGCCAAAAACATTAGGCTCTAAAATTGGGCTCGATTTATCCATGGCTGGGCTTACCCATGAGTATATCCAGTTTTTTTTTTTAAAGTACTGGTATATATTTGCAGATAAGACAAATAAAAATACCCTGAAAAATGTGTCACTGCAGATAAACTAGTGAGAATGTAAAATAGAATATGTTTTGGAAAGCATTTATTGAAACAATATATGAAAATGAATTAAGTTCTTCAGAATATATTGAAAAAAACATTAAAAAAGTTAAAGTACCAGTTTATCTGCAGTGGTACATTTTTCCAGGGTATTTTGGTTAAAATTCAAGGGTGGCCTCATCTGCAAATCTGTGAGTATATATGGTACTTAGCAGTGACGTGCGGTAAGGTTTATGGCTGGTGAGGCACTGATGTCATCAAATGATCATCATGAAGGGAGGACTGTGACAACTTTGATCTTTGCAAGCGTGCAAGCAAAATACCCCAGGATCACAGTGGCGGGGACAGCAACTCCTTCCGCTGCACTGCGGAGAAGAGCCACGCTGTGCAGGAGGCTCCTCAGCGCTAGTCTCAGATCAGTGTGAGCCACGTTCCCCTTCATGTTGGCTCAGGAAAGAGGGGAATGGGACCGCGGCTTGCACTGATCTGAGGCTAGCGCTGAGAAGCCTCCTGCACATGCGGTCCCATTCCCCTCCTTCCTGAGCCAACATGAAGGGGACCGCAGCTCGCGCTGATCTGAGGCTAGCGCTGAGGAGCCTCCTGCACAGCGTGGCTCTTCTCTGCAGCGCAGCGGAAGGAGTTGCTGTCCCCACCACCGTGATCCTGGGATATTTTGCTTGCACGCTTGCAAAGATCAAAGTTGTCACAGTCCTCCCTTTTTTAGAGGCTTTTTAAAGCCTCACCTCAGCACTCGCCTTTTCCCTTTTACATTTTTTTTCTTTTCATGAGAACGGTGAGGCTCTGCCTCCCCTGCCTCCCCTGACTGCACGTCACTGGTTCTTAGTCCATGTATAGGGTACTGAAAAGGTACTAGCCCAGATCCTCCCCATCTTTGCTTGGTGTATTACCTTCATAAAAACAGGCTTCCTTAAGTACATCTTTATTTGGATTGGGAATGCAATGCCATTATGAATCGGCTCTTTGTCCAGTACAGCATTCAGGAGAGGATAATCAGTCATCATTTCCCCCATAGTGCTTACTGGAAAAAATGTTATGTTTCTTTACTGGGCTATGGCAGTATTTTCCAAATTCGGCAACTTTAAGATGTGTAGACGTGAAGTCCCAAATCCCTCAACCAGCATGTTGGCTGGGGAATTCTGTAGCTGAAATTCACATATATTAAAGTTGCCAAGTTTGAGAAGCAAACTTCTCAAATATATCTAATTGACCGGATAAAGGTCCTATGCCATATAAATACAGGAACTCTTAGTAACAGCCTTTGCTGCAAAATCATTGTAATCAAGTTTAGTTTAGTTTAGTTTAGTTTAGTTTATTTAATTTATAGACCGCCCCCTCTCCCCGTAGGGACTCGGGGCGGTGTACAGACCATTCATAATCAAAACAACAGAAAATAACATAAGACATAGAGCAGAAACAACACACACACACTGTCTGTATATAAAACCCCAAAACCAATTTAAATAATTAAAAAACAATTTTAAAACCCGTTTAAAACCCCAATATAAAATTTAAAAAGCCATCCAATCAACTACTATTCTTGTACGACTACCACCAATGCTCAACTGTTTCCAGTGGATCTGATTATGCATTCATTATGTATCAGCATACAGAATCGGTTAAGTAGGCAGCAAAAGGCTGAGGCAGTTGGAAAACACAGATCATCCTTTTACTCACTCCCTTACATCACTTAACTCTGTGTTGGTGACCCTGGGACCTGGTAATACATACTGCAACCAATAACCATAACTCTATGATCTGTACAGAATACATGAAGGATGGCAGCCAAGGTATAATTTATAACCTTCTGAAGTGCTGTGTTATTATGTGACTGTTATAGTGTTTGTAGTATGACAGATTCTGATTAGGCAGTCAAGCAGGGAGGTTATAGTCCTGAAAGTGATTTTGCATTAATAGGCTTGTTCAAAAGAATATTAGTACTAATGTGCCAATGACTTAGAGATAAGAGCTTGCACAGTCTCAACTCATCTACCATTACTAGAACTGAAAAAAGTAATATACAGCATGCAGCTTTAAAGAAATGGCTAGGTTGCTGCTTAAGAGTGAATCAACCTGCTCAGAAATTCCCATTTCTAAAACATCCAAGCTTATTTAAGATCACTTTAAAATATAGGGATTCTTCCATTCTGAAAGTGGTACCAATTGCTCTATAACTCCACAATATTTGGATGTTTTTTCTCCCCAGAAGTCTGAGATGCTGAGCTGATTTTGACTAGGTTTCTGCTTCAGGGGAAATGCTGGGATGGCAGTTTTGTAACGTTTTCTCTGGAGCTTTGGAAGAGATGGTTTCCCTTGCAGCAAGTACAACTATCCCATTTCCTGATTCTCCACCATCAGACTGAGGGGTGGCATTGCTGCTTCTAGCCACTTCTATGAAACAAAACTGTGATAAATATGGAAGTAAGTCCTGGCTGTCTTCAAATTATGAGAGTCTCCCATTGGGAAATGGAGAGAATGGTGGCTGATGATATTGGATGATAGATAAGATACTTACACAATGGTATGAAGCTGTTGGAAATATAAGAAGGAAACACCCTAAAGTAGAATTGGGACTCATACCAAATTGAATCAAGGTATAATCCTAAATAGTGAAGCTGGTTCTGCCATCACATCTCACACAGGAGGTGTTTCTTTCAGCAGAAGATGCAGACGTAGAAATTTGACACATATTGCAAACTATATAAGCAAAATTGCTTGGCTTAGTACAGTAGATGAGTCCAACTATAATATTATACATTCTCCTGCTTTTCTTTGCATTGAATGCTATTGTTTCACAACTGTTCTAATAAACCAAGGTTTGACCCTTTTCCTCATGCCAAATTGACTTTATGGGAAAACCCAACTTTGAAAATTAGGAAAAAGATGGTGATATGGAAAAATGGAAGCAGGGTTATTCATTTTGGGCCAACTGATAGATGCTGATGAATTTTTAATATACTCTATGTTAAAAAACACAAAGCACCTATCAGATATAACTCAATGGCAATATTTACAATAACATTTTTTAAAAAGTATTTATTGTAGTTCAAAAGAAGTATAAAATACAAAGAGGAAAAAAAACTCAGGGAAAGGAAAAAATGGGGTGGAATAAAGTAAAATTGGGAGTGGAATCAAAAAGGGGAAGAGCTATGAAGGAGAATAACTTCCACTTTCTTTAGTGCAGATAGAAACATAAAATATGTTAAACATTTGAACTAAGTTAAATGACAATTTGCAATCTTTCTGTAATCAATAAACCAATCTAGCCATCAAATCCCAAAGTTAACATTTCATTTCTTTCCATTTCAGGCAAAGAGTTCAAGAGTGGTTTCCAAGCAGAGATGAAGTTAGACATCTTTTCTCTAATCAAAGCAGTCAATTTTGCTGTCTCTGCCAACTCCATGAGTTTTACCATCCATTCTTCCACTGTGGGTACTTGTGAGTCTTTCTATTGCTGTGCCTAAAGAAGCCTTGCTGCTCTAATCATGTATAAAAACAAAGTGCCATGCTTTTTTTAAAAAAAATAATTACAACACTTATTAACAACATTGTTTTGATCAGCAGCATTTTAAATTTCTGAGACACCCAAGATACTAGAAAACTTGTTAACTTATTTTTTAAAAAACCCTCTATTTATTATTATAGACATTTGTTATTAATAAATCAATTTGTTGGGCAGATGTTAAGAAATTAGTGGAATAATGAATTAGAGGTTTCTATATTACCTAAATGAGATGCGGTGGCTCAGTGGCTAAGATGCTGAACTTGTCGATCAGAAAGGTTGGCAGTTCAGCGGTTTGAATCCTTAGCACCGTGTAATGGAGTGAGCTTATCCCAGCTTCTGCCAACCTAGCAGTTCGAAAGCATGTAAAAATGCAAGTAGAAAAATAGGGACCAACTTTGGTGGGAAGGTAATAGCGTTCCATATTCCTTTGGCATTTAGTCATGCCGGCCACATGACCATGGAGACATCTTCAGACAGCGCTGGCTCTTCGGCTTTGAAACGGAGATGAGCAACGCCCCTTAGAGTCAGGGACGACTAGCACATATGTGCAAGGGGAACCTTTACCTTTGCCTATATTACCTATACAATGGGAGAGTGTCTTAATATCTATAGCAAAAGGATCAATGGACATCATATTGGACTTATACAACAAAAATTAATACTTAGAATGTGTATTGTTGTATATGTTTATATAGTTATATACACATTTCTATAGAAAAGGATTCTCAAACACAGCATTTTGTTGAAACATTAATAAGGATTAAATACCTGTGTTTACAACTTCCTATACGCAGCAAGTTTTGGGAGAAAGTAGTAAGTGATATAAATATCGCTGTGTAACAAAAGCTAAAATACTCAGCGGATAATGTTCTCTTGAACTATATATCTAGTACATGGAAGTTGACAACCAAACAACATAAATGGATTCTCCATGCCCTTGCTGATACTGAGCATTGGAAAAATAAATTTATGGCCCTTTCACTGAATAGATTGAAGATAACAATTGCCCCCTTTGCCTATAGACGAAGACTTTGTATGGATAACTATAATGAATATGGGACTCATTTATCCAGAATTCAGTAGGTTAAAAAGACAGTTGTATAGATGCATCAAAAATATATACAGCTTGAATAATATTTGCATTAGACAAGTACAGATAGATTTAGTCCAAAATGTCTGCTGCTAAGCGAGACAGTTGTTAAGTGAGTTTTGCGCCATTTTATGACTTTTCTTGCCACAGTTAAGTGAATCACTGCAGTTATTAACTTAGTAATACTGTTGTTAAGGGAATCTGGCTTCTCCATTGATTTTACTTGTCAGAAGCAGAGTGGGCTACTGGGGGTTTGCATGGGTTCAGGCAATCCTCTAGCTAGGATTCTGCCCAGTTTGGAGAACCCCCAATTGCCATCCCTGGCTGGCCACACCCACCCCTCCCCTCCCCTGAGTCTCCACGTGGCCCATTCATTATGCCAAGTAAGTGAAGGGCCCATGCAGAGACTCGGGGCTAACAGAGGTTAAGAAAGTGCCTGTTCGGTCCTGTTTCTGGCCTCCGAAGGGCCTCCGGAGCTGGGGTAAGCAGATTTCACCCTCCAGGAGGCTCAAGGAAAGCCTCTGGAGCAGTGGTGGGATACGACCGGTATGTCCTGGTACGGGCTCTGGAGGGCTCACCCACCTGCCTGCTCATCCTCCTTACCTGTATTTGAGCTGATCGGGCCTTTCGTGCACGTGCATGGAGCGTAAGGCCCCTGTGCAATGCTCTGCAGAGCAGCTGGAGAGTCGCGGGTGGTAAATACGCATGCGTACCAGTAGCAACAGGATCCGGAACCCACCACTGCTCTGGAGCCTGGGGAGGGTGAAAAACAGGTCTACCGGAAGTTCAGAAGTCTGGAAATAGGCCTGTTTCAGGACTCTGGAGGGTGTCCAGAGCCCAGGGGAAGCAGTTTTTGCCCTCCCAGAGGCTCAAGGAAAGCCTCTGGAGCCTGGGGAGGGTGAAAAACATCCCCCTGCCATGGTGCAGGAGGCCAAAATGGCCACACCTGCCATGGCCACACCCACCCAACAATGGAACCTGTTGCTGCAATTTTTGAAGCCCACCCCTGGTCAGAAGGTCACAAAAGGTGATCACATGATCCCAGGACACTTTGGCAATGTATGAATCACTATCACTGTTAATTTTGTGTTTTGCTTTTTAATTTTTTTTACTATTGATTAACAATTAAAAAATGTTATTTTTATTAATTAAAAAATGAAATAAGATACAGAAATAAAGGGAGGGAAGGAAGGAGGGAAGGAGGGAGAGAGGGAGGGAGGAAGGGAGGGAGAGAGAGAGAGAGATTGCACCAAATTTACTTCAGAAAATCTTTAAGAAATTAGGCAGTGTGTTAGCTGAATCACTCGATACTAAATTGACAGCTTTTGAAAAAGGAATGGATGAAAGACTTGCAAAGATGAAAGAGGAGATGAAAGAAGAAGGAAAGCTCAGTAGAACAAGTGTCAGGAGATGTAAAACAAAATAATGGTAAAGTGGCCATTCTGCAAAGTAAAACCGAAGTTATAAACAGTGCTGGAAAAGGGATTAGATAATTTTAACTACCATGGAACTTTATATTTGTATACAATAACTGCACAAGATTATTGTGTACGCATTGGTGAAAAGATTAGGCAATATCTACAATGGCGGAATGGTTTCTGAAGATGATGGAACTTGCTAAGATGGCCAAATTGACTTCTTTGATAAAATAAAAGACAATTATCAACATTTCTTGCTGACTGGAAACCCCTTATAGACATTTTTGAGAAAACAAAATGAATCTACGATTTAAAACTTTTATAATTGGACAGGATAGATTATATAAAAAAAGGAGAAACTGTTGCAACTTTAGAGAAAGAGATAAATTTATAATTGTAGTTACTACTACTGTAAAGATCAGAAACCACATTGTACTTTTTTCAGATAAGCATGGATTAACACCAGACAATTATAAAAAGTAAGTGGCTGGATTGTAAACCATAGTTTAAATTTGTCTTGTTTTCCAAACAATAATTAAAGTCTAATCATCTGGTTTAGGTTTAGATATATCAAACGAACAATATTAACTTTGTACAGAAGAAAATGATTCCATCTGCATTCACTGATATTTATGGGGATACAGGATACTCAGAGTTTACTTCTAAATAATTGTATGGCATTGTGTCTGAATGAGAGCATTACATTGCATTTTGTTTCTGAGAATTGTTCACTGTATAAATTTGGTGAATTCTGGAGGTTTTGGTATACAAATCCAATCAGCCCCTGATAACAAGGTCAGAATGATGAAAACTGATCATATGTGTAAGGCTTACACCAAATAAATTTGGGGAAGTCATGCCATATTGAATTTTGAAAAACTTCAGTTAAAAGGTAGGGAGGGTATCTTGATTGCTTTCTCCACTATTTCCACAAAAGTGGGAGGAGAATCTGTAGCACATCCACCTGAGAAGTAGGATTCAACCACCAATTAATTAGCCAACACCTTCAGAATCAAAGCCAGGTGGCTACACAGATGGATCAGCTTGTTTTGACTATGAACCAATTTAGTATCAGTATTTCGGATATGACATCTTATTTGAAGGAATACATATAAATCTAGCTAAAGTACAATTCATTTTGACTTTCAGATTGCCAAAGATTGACAGTGATTCTTAAGCTCTGTCAATTTTTCCTGAAAGTTAATGTTGTCTAACTTTGCTGCTCTTTTCACCCTACCAACTCAGCTTATCAAGAGAAACATAGATTGTTCACTGAATCTGGAGGTTTGAAAAATGTCTTCTGATGTTGTGGTCCATGTTCTGCGCTCACAGACTGCCTGTCCTTCCAGAGGAGGCCTATGAAAAATTGCCTCCTTTCAGTGGTATTCCAAAGCCCAACAAACCATTGATCAACCCATATGGTCTTTGACTTCTCAGCCCATCCTTCCTTAACCCAACCTTCCCATCGTCTGTGATGTATATTCATATTTCTGGTTTTGCCCTTTTGGAACTCTCCACTTGCTAAAGGAGTTTGTTCCTAGCCACTGCATTCAATAATTGACCAGGCCTGAGGAATAAAGTAGGAGTTTATTCAACAGGATTCATATAAAACAAAGTGTTTTGGTCTCCTGGTGGCCTGTGGAGCTGGCAGCAGAGTCAGACGGTGAGGAGGTTGGGGAGGAACATGGGCCAGTCCTGGAGTCTGGGGAAAGCTTGGATGAGGGCTCTTTATTGGAGGCAGAGAGGCGGCCACGGCCATCTGGGAGTTATGTGCTGCCTCTGGAGCCTCCAGAGTCAGACATCAGTGAGGCAGAGGAACAGGTGCCTCCTGTTCCCAGTCCGTGCATGTGCAGAGCTGCCAGAAAGTAAGAACAGTTAAGAAAAAAGGGATGACTTAGGAGTAAGGCTTGGTGGTGATTGGCCCCTCCCATACGACATAAAGGAGGAGGAAAGGCACACGAGCCTTTGCAGGAAGCAACTTGGTTCATGCTGGTCAGTTTACCTTCTGAAGCTCCATTTTGACTCTTTGCTCCACGTGGCCTTGCCAAGCTAATTGCCAATTAGGTCTTTAGCCGCGTTTCAAGGAAGATAAAGGTGGATGCTTATCAGCCTTATCTTGAAATAAGATAAGCAGCCTACTGTAGGACTCTTTACAACTATTTTGGACTCATTATGGGCTGTGAATGAACATAATTCACAGCCTTTGAAATAAAAAGAGGGTTTGGGGGACTTAGCATGTGCTTATTACTGCATCAGGAAGCCTAGGCCAGAACACAAAATGCCTCTTCGGGCAAAGCTTTATGGGGGAACCCAGAAAAAAATTAATTAACATTGCTTTCTATGAGCTTCAGATTCTGTTTCTTGGGATGGTTCTTTGCTATCATGAAACCATCAGCTTATCTGAAATAATATAGTCACAATCCCATATGGTCTGAGCTGTTTTTTTTAAAAAACCCAAATAATTAGCAGGATTTCTATTGCGGGATGAAAAGACAGGAGGCCAGGATACCAAGTTTAAAGAAGAACAGCCTTTACTGTCAGATGGCAATCAATTAGTTAAAAGTAACTCCTCTGTAGTAGTACAATAAAGGTATTTTGCCAGTTATGCCATCAGTCCAGTTAGAGTCATCCAAAGGAGAAATTGACATAGGGTGGTTATGAACAATAAATACCCATACTTCAAAAGGTAGTGAAACAAAAGGGAAAAATGGGTGTACCCTGCCCTGAGGTTTTGGAGGAACACTGGGATATAATAAATGATGGCAATGAAATAATTAAAATATGACTGTTTCATAATAAAGGAACAAACTGGAAATGCCCAAGAAGTAGCTATAAAACATTCATGCTATTCCATTCCTATTTCCCTTTTTACAGAAAGGGCTTTCATGTGCCAACCATCCAGAAGTGTTCGACCGAGAATTCACCATTCTTCAAAGTGTCTTTTCTAGGATTAACAGTTGCCTTTGGTGTCCCATCTGATCCTGCAATAAAACACTTCACTATCAGTAGTTCCCCCAAAGCAAACAGTATCTCTTAAGGGGCCGAGAGATGGATTTTTTTAAAAAAAGAAAACCACACACAAAACAATATCGTGATTCAGTTGCGTGACACTTTAATCGGTTCCTTATTCTGCAGTGCCTTATACAGGGAAGAGAGTGGAAGACATATGCCATGTCCCACCTTAACTGTGCATTTTCTAGTTTGTTGGGATTTATGTCAGCACCTTAATGGGATTTAAATGGAATTTTTATATGTGAATAATACTTGGCATTAATGCAAGAACTTGAGGTAGCTGTGCCATCAAGATGATTTGCATAAAGGTTTTAAAATATAAAAGTAAAATAGCTGGGCTATTGTAAATTGTCAGGCAAAATATGACAGTCGGATAATAGAAAAGAGAAGAAACAAAAACTGGAGAAGCACGTGCTTTCCCAGGGGATGAATTTTTCTGTATTAAGGTTCAGCAGGGGGCAGGGAGAAAGAAAAGCCGGGGTAATAGTGTTTGGGGTCTTAGTGATTGGTGGATTAAATGGGTGCAGAGGGCAGTTCAACATGGTGAGTCTGGCAGCTTTTCTCCGAAACTCTCTTTCCTGCCCCCTTCCTTATTGTATTATAAACATCCTCTGCATGGCTAATGTATTCCAGTCATTTGTTGCCACTATTGTACATTCAAAGAGATCTAATAACTGTGCTTTGTTATGAAAAGCAGGCTTTTGAGTAGGGGGGAAAAAAAGCAACAGCTTGACCAAATGATCCTGTAAGGGTGTTTGATCCACGAAGGTGAGACCAGGAATTCCATTAAAGGAAGCAAAGCAAGAACCTACAGGATAGTTTGAGGACGCCCTGTGAAATTCTATCCCTATTTAAGACTTTGAATGAAGAAAGGGAGGATTCCAAGCAGATGGCCATACTCCTTGGAAAACCTTTTTCTTTTTTCTTGCATGTTGCACTTCACCAGTGTAGTTTCATTTCCAGTTACCCCTTCTAAGCATATGGAAAAGAATGTTTATAGCCTGTGGGTGCTGCGACTCGCTGTGACAGAACTGAGAGCAGAACTAAGTGTAGCAAAGCCTCCCGCTGTGTCTAAGGGGTAGTGGCCACATACATTATTTGTACTTGATGAGAGCCGTGGGGACGGGGGTGCACAGTAGTAAAACAGCATTTTCCGAGCCCTGCTGCTTCATTTCAGTTAGAGGAGGAGAGGGAAGGCAGTTTTTCTTTGTCAATTATACCCACGGTTCTTTTTTTTTCTCTTCCCCCTCCTTGTACTTGTTCTAATTCCAATACTGGCTTTTTCAGCTATTGGTTTTAAGCAGCTTTTCGGTTGTGGAATACTTGTGGAACACATTGCGGGGATTCACATTGGATGGCTTTGTGTGGACTGAGCAGATTTGCCATCAGTGAAGGGGTCGGTTTCAAATGATAGGGTTGATATTTGAAGGATCAGCTAAACAAGTTGCTTTAGAAAGGGGAATGTTGGGTAGCTAGTAACTACCAACACTTTCTCCTCTGAAAAGGTTAAAATTCAGAGAATCTATGAAAGAGATATTAAAAGAGAAGAGATATGTGCAAATCCGGATACATATTGTTACATTTTTTTTAAAGCAATATAAGACAAATGTATTCATTCTGAAATCAGGGCTTACTGCTTAAAAACGGATAGTTGACTCATGTATGTACCATTTTAAAAGCTGTATATTGATTTTTAGAGAAAGTGGTTTGAAAAATTAAACTAAATTAAAGTAGAATAATATTAATAATAATACAGTGTTTGGTGTTTTTGATTATTTGATTAAGAGCCCTGGTGGCACAGTGATTAGAATGCAGCATTGCAGCTAATTCTGCCAACTGCCAGCAGTTCGATTCTCACCGGTTTCAGATTGACTTAGTCTTCCCTCCTTCTGAGGTCAGTAAAATGAGGGCCAAGATTGTAAGGGGCAATATTCTGATTCTGTAAACTGCTTAGAGAAGGTATATAAGTCTAAGAGCTATTGCTATTATGTGCCATCCAATCATTTTCAACTCCTAGCAATCATATAGATAGTTCTTCTCCTTAGTAATCTAGCCCTAATTTTTACTTTCAAATTCCCCAATGCTCACTCTAGTTGCCACTGTAACTGAATCATGAAGGGTTAACTCCCATTTGTACCTATAAACTAGAGGTGAGGACCCTAGAGTATGACTACAATTCCCCCATCTCTTTATTATAGCTCCAAAAGTTTATAGAAATATCTAAGTATCCTTCAATACATAAGAACCTAGTTATAGAATTCCATTTTATGAGAGTTTTGGACACTTTGGGGCTTTTTTTAATTTAAAATTTTTATTTTTGAATAAACACAAACAAACAAAACACAACCCCCCCCCCAAAACCATCTTCCATTACAAATTGCAGAAAGTGTGTCGATTGGTTACAAAAGCTTCCATGCATCCCTTCCACAGTCGTCACCTACAATTCATGTCAAATAATATATTTTATATCAAATATATTTATATATATATATTACTGTCATCATACACCAGCCTTCATTTGACTGGAATTGTTTTTACATCCTTTTATCTAAAATATTCCAAATTTAAAGCAAAATCACATAATGGCATTCCATTAGCTCTTCCCAATGTCATCCAACAACATTATATCTTTATAACATGTTCTAAATAAAAATTGGTTATATTTAATAACAAAGTTTCTAAACCTCCTTTCTTAGTTACCATTTGCAATTTATATCAAATTTCCTCTTATCAAACATATATATATATATATATATATATATATATATATATATATATATATATATATATATATATATATATATATATATATATATATATATATATATATATATATATATATATATATATATATATATATATACACACACACACACATATACATACATACACACATTATTATCATTATCAATCATTTATTTAACTATATCCATTATCACTTCATTTTTTATCTAATGTTCTAAATTTGACTTAATTTTTTATTATTTAAGCTTTCATACATAACAGAGTTTTTAAACCTTATTTCATAGTCACCATTTGCAATTTATATCAAATTTCCTCTTATCAAACCAATACATATGTATACATTATTATCATTATCAATCATTTATTTAACTATATCCATTATCACTTCATTTTACATAATGCTCTAAATTTAACTAAGTTTGGCTTAATTTTTATAATAAGCTTTCATATATCAACCTGTGTCTTTCCAGTAATAGTGCAGTCTTATGTCTCTTGCCATTTGTGGCATTAGTATTGTGGTTAATTCCTTAGTAAATTTTGTATGGACTTCTCTTCGCAACTTGTTGCTTGTTGCATATCTTGTATAAGATCGAAATCCTCCATCTGCTTCCTCAGTCAGCTTACCTTTGGTTATCACTAGTGCTTCTAACAAGATTTCTCTTGTTGGTTCCATAAATTCTTCTCTCCTTTCTTCTTCTATGCTTTGAAATCTAGGGTAAGGCTCCAGTCCATCTTTCTCCCCTTTCCATATTCCACTCTTTCCATTTCCAACACGCTCAGTTCACTGTCGGTATCAACAATTTTCTTATCTTTGTTTATTTTTTCCTTCAGTTTTTAGAGCTCTGATCTCCACTTTCTTCATTTGATTAACATCCTCAATTTTTCTATCAAATTTTACTGTTCTACAATCTGTGATCTCCAATCTTTTCTCAATTTTCTCTGTTACTTCTAATCATTTTTGAATTTCAAACATAATCTTTTGCTACGTTAAGGTTTCTTTTTCATGTTGCACCATTCTTCCAACTAGTAAACATTGCCACTCTGGGATTCAAAACTTTTTATTAGGTTTAAAGCAAGTTCATTTATAATCTTTCAAGACAAGGCTTTGTTTTCATTCCACTCCAGCTGCCAATGATATTCCCGAAGAGCACCTGTATAAACAATCCATGCTCTTCTCACTATCACTCTCTGTAAACAATCTGAAGAACCTTGAAATACAAAGTCAAATGATCAAAAAGAAAAAAGAAAGGACAATATTTCCAAGACTCAACCCTCCAGCGTTCAATTGGCAGTGTTACTTCCTTTCCCACTGTTCTCACAGCCCTCTTTATATACCTTTTATATCTTCTTTATATTCCGGGCTTAAAGAAAACAAAAATTCTAAATGGAGCAAAAAGAAAAAAGACCATCCAATCCAGCATTATAAAAATAAAGAAAAGGATTTTAATCCATAAGCAAAAGAAAGAATATAAAAAGTAGTAGAAGAAAAACTAATCTGTTCAATTTAAGGAATAGGAAACATTTGTGGAAGTTCCATCTGTAAAAATAAAAAAAGATAATAAACTGTCTAATGTGGCTTAATTTCACTGCTTATTCTCTTCTCTTTTCAAATTTAATTTAGCTTTCATTTTTTTGGGTAGACTCTTTTATAACAAAAGGATTTCCTCACCAGATGGACACACTTTCTCTTTCCATTTTCCTCCCATTCCGGAATTGTCCCAACTTCAGCAGCTTCAAAGGCTGCGCTTCTGTCGCCAGCAAAAAGAGCTTCTCCTGGATCAATCAGGGACATTGCGGTGTCCCTGAGATCAGCAGGACATACTCTTCCCTATCACTGTCTCTTCAGGATGGTTTAGGTCCAAAAGGACCGTCCAGTGGCAAAAGTATTGACTGTGATGTTGTAGTTCCAAGATCACATGTTGTGTCATCGCGACATCAGCATCCTCTCCCCAGCACTTTGGGGCTTTTGAGTGCATCTACACTTGAACAAACTGCTGCCTACACACAGTTCTCTGAAATGTAATCTGTAGATTCTAAGAAACTAGGACTGCACTGCTGAAATTCAGTGTTCATTCAGTCATCCCCTTGCTTCACCTTTTTGAATTTAGCTTTGTCTCAGATGCAGGAAATAAGATTAATCTACAACATACAGTATAAAAACTGTAACAGTCACTATGTAGAACAGACAGGCAGAAAACTAACAGAGCTAACCCATGAACACCAACTAGAGATCAGAGGACATGATTAAAACATTTTAATACCACAACACATGGACAAACTCAACCATAGTTTCTACTGGGAAAGTGTGAGCATTCTAAATCAAGCTAATCCAAAAATTTGAGGAAGTTTTGGAATCTTGATGTTCAGACAAGTCAGCCATCAACAGATACATAGAGATCAACAACATTTACACACTATTAAAAAAGGAATTTTAAAAAAAGAAACAGAAAGACCAGAACACCACTTTGCCAGCAAGCAACAGCCAGATAAGCATGGATTAACACCAGACAAACAATCAAGCAATAAATACAACACAATCAAGGTACTACTGTGAAGAAAACAACACCTCACCAACCTTGACAGGTAAAGGTTCTACATAAGCAGAGAGAAAACTCCACTCCCTTCTAGCACTAAAAATGTTTCTTAGTTGGATTGCGAAATGTCTGCAAGCAAATAGCCAAGCTCAGAGAGCACCAAGGAGTCCACAAATTGCATTTCCCTTAAACTCTCTGATAGTAGAAGGGAAGTGCTTATAAATTCTAATTGGACTTTATCTTCTGATATACATGGGTGAAAATTGAGGGACAATGGAAGGGGCAAGGGGGGGGGGGGCGACCATGCTAGCAGGTCAATAAAACCAATTTCCTTTTACTTGAGCTAACTGCTTCCTAAACTTTTATAATTACAACACACATCCAGTTGTATCTATAATTTTATTTACAAATGCAGAAAAAAGGATTTTCACTAGAAATTAGACTTGAACCCAACACGTTTCCTCCCTTTTCATTTTAGAAGTTAAATAGTGCCCCTCATCCTTTCCTTTCTGGTACACTTTTGTGACTGGCAAGTGAAAATAGATACAGATTCTGATGAGATTTTTCTTTTTAAAAAAGAAAAGCTTTTCAGGCTGATCAAACCAGTTGAAGGGCTCTGAAGTGGCAGGATCTAATAAAGCCAAGGATGAGAGGCTAGTTTTGAAACCTAAAAACTATGCTGCTGTCAGCACAGTATAGACTTTAAAATCCAAAGGAGATTTAGCCTACTCAAATGATTTGTCTTCCCTGTCTTCAAAGAATGATGGCTTCTTTTTCATCTTCTTGCCTTGCTGTTAAACCAAAGGGAATTATTGACTTTATGGTGCACTTTAAATACATCGTCCAGGAGGAAGAGAACATGAATGCACACTGAAGCTAGGAATTGAAGGTCTCTTCTTTTTGCATAGTTTCCCCATTTAATTGAAGGCAGCTTTCAACAGAGGAGAACAAAAAAGTGATGATACACAAGGGACTTGTACTTGCTAGCCATTACAGTGCATTGTGAAATGTATGTTTTATGTACCCAGATACACACATGCATATTGCTGTGGAGAAAACTTTCTTCTTTTTTAAACAAGAACTTTGTTAGAAGATTGACTTCTATAACATCACTGAGAATGTTTTAAGAAAAGTGTTGAAGATATGAAACTGCCAGGCCTGGATGTGATGATATGTAAGATAATTCAGTGCATTTGATTTGTTATCTCTCCACTTTCCTGCTTACAAATGCCTTTCTTCTTCCCCAGTTTGTTTCAGGATTTTTTGAGAAAATCCCACAACAACATTGTTGCATCAGATCTAAAATTTCATAAATGAGGAAGAGCTTCCTTCTTTCTTCATCTGTATCGGTATCTATATACTTCCTGAAAATTTCAGTGATATACCCTGAGCAGCCCAAAGGTGTATGGTTAGAACTATGCTATGTGACCTATTTTGAAGGCAGTGTTCTTGACTTTTGGGGCGGAGATATCAAATGCCCTCCAAAGTAAGAATTCATAACATTCCTTGAGTTCCCATATGCCTCCAGACCTTCGATGAGTAGTTATGGATTCTTAAAGCCTAGCTAAATGGAAGCACCTAGCTAACCACAGTTGATTTTGAAAAGCTATTATGGTTAGTTCTTGGATAAGAAAGCCACAAAAAAAAAACAACCCATAAATTTATTGGTTTACAAAAATAAAAATAAAAAATGACAGAAGGAAGGGACAACCAGCTTCTGCATTGTTGTGAAAAAAATCGCCATCACTTAAGTTTGACTAGAATGAAATTGGGTGGGGGGTTCTGTATTCTCGGTGCTCTTTGATAACTTGCACATGTAAAATAATCTCCCATCATCCGTCAATAGATGTTTGGAAATCCCTTTTCTTCTAGAATTGGACTTCTAACTGTTCCAAGGCTAATGGCCAATAAGTTGGACAGATTCTTATTTTGGAATGCATCTTTGACATTCCAGGGTTGCTTTTTCTGACTGGCTTTACTTATTTTGGCAGTAGGACTGACAATTTTGGGTCACTGAGTTTTTACTAAATGTACGAAGGATGAAAGAAGAACTACCTCTGTGTAATGTACAGGTGAAAGTCAAAAAATTAGAATATCATGCAAAAGTTCATTTATTTCAGCAATGCAACTTAAAAGGTGAAAGTAATATATGAGATAGACTCATTACATGCAAAGCAAGATAGCTCAAGCTGTGATTTGTCATAATTGTGATGATTATGGCTTACAGCTCATGAAAATCCCAAATCCACAATCTCAGAAAATTAGAATATTACATGCAATCAATAAAACAAGGATTGTACATAGAACAATATTGGACCTCTGAAAAGTATAAGCATGCATATGTACTCAGTGCTTGGTTTGGGCCCCTTTTGCAGCAATTACTGCCTCAATGTGGCGTGGCATGGAAGCTATCAGCCTGTGGCACTGCTAAGGTGTTATGGAAGACCAGGATGCTTCAATAGTGGCCTTCAGCTCTTCTGCATTGTTCGATCTCATGTCTCTCATCTTTCTTTTGGCAATGCCCCATTGATTCTCTATGAGGTTCAGGTCTGGCTAGTTTGCTGGCCAATCAAGCACAGTAATCCCATGGTCATTGAACCAGATTTTGGTGCTTTTGGCAGTGTGGGCATGTGCCAAGTCCTGCTGGAAAATGAAATCAGCATCCCCATAAAGCTTGTCTGTGGAAGGAAGCATGAAGTGCTCCAAAATCTCCTGGTAGACGGCTGCATTGACCCTGGACTTAATGAAGCACAGTGGACCAACACCAGCAGATGACATGGCTTGCCAAATCAACACAGACTGTGGAAACTTCACACTGGACTTCAAGCATCTTGCAGTGTGTGCCTCTCCATTCTTCCTCCATACTCTGGGTCCTTGGTTTCCAAATGAGATGCAAAAGTTGCTCTCATCAGAAAAAAGGACTTTGGACCAGTGAGCAACAGACCAGGTCTGTTTTTCTTTAGCCCAGGTAAGACACCTCTGACATTGTTTGTTGTTCAGGAGAGGCTTGACAAGAGGAATACGGTATTTGAAGCCCATGTCCAGGATCCGTCTGTGTGTGGTGGCTCTTGATGCACTGACTCCAGCCTCAGTCCACTCCTTGTGAAAGTCCCCAACACTTTTGAATGGCCTTTTCCTGACAATCCTCTCCAGGATGCAGTCATCCCTGCTGCTTGTGCACCTTTTTCTTCCACACTTTTCCCCTCCACATAACTTTCTATTAATGTGCTTTGATACAGCACTTTGGGAACATCCAACTTCTTTTGCAATTACCTTTTGAGGTTTTCCCTCCTTATGGAGGGTGTCAATGATGGTTCTCAGCACAACTATCAGGTCAGCAGTCTTTCCCATGATTGTGAACCAGAAAGAGAGACCATTTAAAGGCTCAGGAACCCTTTGCAGGTGTTATGGCTTAATTAGCTGATTAGAGTGGGTCACTTTGAGCCTAGAATATTGTACCTTTTCACAATATTCTAATTGTGAAATTGTGAGAATGTGGATTTGGGGTTTTCATGAACTGTAAGCCATAATCATCACAATTATGACAAATCATGGCTTGAACTATCTTGCTTTGCATGTAATGAGTCTATCTCATATATTAGTTTCACCTTTTAAGTTGCATTACTGAAATAAATTAACTTTTGCACGATATTCTAATTTTTCGAGTTTCACCTGTACTACAGAGGTAGTCAATGTGTTCACAGATTCACTTTATACTCCAAGCTTGAACAGCAAATGTCACCTTCTCATTGATTACAAATAGTGTAATATCGTATGTAAAATATAAACTATCTTTAGAGAAAGATTCTTAGTGTGTGATGCTTTATTTTCTTTAACTAATTATGTGGGCGAATTAAAGACTTTTTAAAAAAGAGGCACTAATAACAGGGTTCAAATAAAATAATGCTGGCTAAGATGCCACACAGAGAGAATCTTGGTTTTTTTCTTGTTTAATGGCATAATCAGCTACAAACTAAAATGTCTGCTACAAAGCTTTTTCTATGACCAAAAGAAGTAGCTGATTTTGGATTTTGTGGAGAAAAAGGAACCTTCCATTAAGTACCTGGAACATCATGGAGTTTGCTTTTGTATAACTGTTTGAATGTTAATAACTAATTGTTGACAAGTTGTTGGGGTTTTTTTTTGGCAAACACTTGAAAATTTCCTGGGGACTTTTATTTTACAAATCAGAGTACATATAAAACACAAACTTAATTCTGTTTTTGAACTTGGCTCTATGAAGTGGAATACAATGGTTGTCAGCTTTAGGAGGACCACATATTGTCTGCAACTTCTACAACGTTTAAATGAAGTTAGCAAAGTAATTTATAAAGCCACAACTTCAGATCCTCTGCTATAGAAATCCTAAAATATGATTTGGGTCCAATGGGTGGCTAGTAATTAATGTTGTCATTTACACACCAGGAAAGGCACTAGATATTTCCTGATACCATTTTTGGAGACAATATCCACAGTGTTTTCCACAATTCCAGAATATATGGAGACGGTTTTACCAGGCATCAGCAGAGTAAATGGAAATGGAAGAATTTTTCTGTAAGACTTAAAAATATAACTGCAGAATGCTCAAGGAGTCAGGAATTTCAATTACAAAAGGAAGACAATTCTGTAAGATCCTCACCCTATTCTAAGTAATAAGTAGGCTAAATAGAAACATTAAAAAATAACATCATCTGTCTACAGCCCAAGGTGTTCATTAATAAGCAGTTGGGCTCAATTTCAAAGGGAGATAGAAACAGGATGGTGGACTATAGTTCAATGAATAAGATTTTGTCTATAGACAGAACTATCAGAGCACAGAGATGGGTTAAAATATTGGGTTTTTCTGATATCTGATGTCCTATATATAAGGGCTAACTTTTATATAGAAGGTTACTAAATCATGAGTATTCCCATTTGCCATTTGAGACCTTGTACAGTCTACAACTAAACCAAAAGAGCTAAAGCTTAGTTTCCAGATTAGTATCAATAAGTTTTTTCCACAAGATATTAATCAATGTTAACCCTGCATTCGCTCTTTGCTGATTGTTGCCTCTTTAACCATTTGACACAGTAACATCAGAGAAAGGACCTCCTGAAGCAAAAGAGAGAAATGCAAAGCTCAAGAAAATAATCATCTACCAAATGGCCTATACTGCTGATGGTGGATGAAACCTAAACCTCTATTTTAGGCTTTATTTAATATAATACTACAGTCTGAATAGTTTTGTGTCTTATGAAATTCAGAGAGATACATGCAAATAGGGGCGAAATGAATTGTGAGCCATATTGTGGGTTCTCATCATGCAGTAATTTGCTACTGGTAGGCAAAGAATGTCATATAGTAAATAGCTGTGGCTATTGAATAACTAACTGGATAGATACATTTTATTTTCTGCAATAGATCAGACAAATATATGTTAGTACTTACCCACCTTTAAATGAGGGGAGGGAGCAACATAAATGGGCCTTATTAAGCATCATCATCATCATCATCATCATCATCATCATCATCATCATTATTATTATTATTGATAATCTAATTCCAATTAGGTTTTAAGTCTTATAGTATGTAATTTGTCCATGTTTATATCAGTGGTGGGTTTCAATTTTTTGAGAACCTATTCTGTAGGTGTGGCCTGTTTTGTTGGAGTGGCTTGGTGGTCATGTGACCGAGTGGGAATAGCTTGGTTGATCATGTGACCAGGTGAGAGTAGCTTGGCAGTCATGTGACTGAGTGGGAGTGGCCAAGTCGATGTCACTGAATTCTTTGCCCCAAAGAATGACCTATAAAAAGAAGATATAAAAAAAGGAAATTTATTATTTTGTGCACTTACTAGTTAAATAAGAATAAAACAAGTACACGAAACAATAAAACAGCTACAGATAAAATATGGCTGTTCTTGCCGGTCTTCAACATTACTGACCACCTTACAAACACACTTCCAGCCCCTCTGCCTCTTCCCTCTTCCTGGATTCACTCAGACATTTTTAAAAGAATGGAAGTGTGTGTGCGTGTGCACAGGCTGTAAGTTTTAAAAACGTCTGAATGAATCTAGGAAGAGGGAAGAGGCAGGAGGCGTGTGTTCCTATAGTATCTTCCAGCCTCTCTGCCTCTTCCCTCTTCCTGGATTCACTCAGATGTTTTTTTAAAACCTACAGCCTGTGCACATGCACACACTCTTCTAGCAGCCCCTCTACCTCTTCCCTCTTTCCCAACATCCTCCCCTGCGGGTTTGCCTCCCCGCAAATAATGGGCTGCGCATAATGAAGACAACACACAGGTTTCTTGATTACATGAGTGGCCCAGAACGTTATCTGGACCCCCCTTTTATTAAGAGCATATAAGGAAATAAAGCATCGTAATTTATTATTGGTTAAAATACAGCGTTATGCCTAATATGGTTATTTTTAGCTATACCTGCTTAAGCGCTTTTACCACGTGTTTCCTATGCAGCTAGTAACTTCCTCAGTTTGAGAGTTCCTGTTAAGATCTAAGCATTGCTATTGTCATTGCAAACACATCTTTCTAATTTGGGTCCTCCCAGTGGGCATCCATCTCAACCCGCATTTACTACTCAATTTATTCCAGTCCCAAATTCCATATATGTGTTCCAATCAGGAAAACTGATCTGCACATATACCATGGGGACCTTGTTCCCACATCTCCTCTGTTTTTGTTTTATTAGAAGCGATCCTCTTGTTCAGAGTCACTACCTGAAATGCAAGGATGTTTGAAGGAAGAGATGTTGCCAGAGGCTTGGTCAGTGGTGTCTTTGTTCTCATCCTCACTGTCTAAGGTGAGGGGAACTTTTGCAGACACCTCATCTTCCTGAGGCAGGGGTTGATAGGAGCCACGAGTGTGTAGCAACGCACAAACTTGTGCTGTTGCCCTTTTTTCAGCCAATAATGACAAACTATTGGAGATAGTCCGAACAAAAATTGGCAAACACAGGGTAATATTATGCAGCCTAAAGCAATCATTCCAATAAGCGCAACAATAGCTTGAAGACCTGGCAGTTTGGGAAACCATGAACCAAACATATCTCTGAAGTCTACCCCAGACCATGTCTGGACAGGAACATGTGCAATTTTTATCATATCCGATGTTATTTGTTCAATTACTTTTCCACTGTTGTCTATCTGGATACAACAATTGGATAGATTAAACTTTCCACATACTCCCCCTTCTTCGGCTAATAAATAGTCTAGGGCAAGACGATTTTGCATGATGTATGTGCGAGAAAGAGCACTTTCTTTGGCGAGTTGTTTTAAAGCAAGAGCTGTTTTGTTGGTAATGATTTCTACCACTGCTTGTAGTCTTATAATGCGATTAAGCATATAAATGGGTGTGCGATATCCCCAAGTGCCATCTTGGGCCCATGTAGCAGGGTCATAATAACTAATAATGCGCTCGGGGGGCCATTCACTATCTTTCCAGTTGCCAATTTTAACTTTGTTTGATATTCTAGAAATGTCACGTTTTTGTATGCGACCTACTTCATCATATAAAGGTATGCCAAGTATTTGGCGTCGTTTAAGAGGAAGAAGGAAAAAAGAAGGTTGAATGACACCTAAAACACAAGAGCCATACCATCCCTTGGGAAGAACATTATAAGCATAAGCGCCACAAATCCAATATAGCCCGTCAGGTGAAAACCATGGTAAAAGATCATTTTCAGGGTCCTGTAGATACGATAAATGTTCTATGGATGCAAGGGAATTGATGGGAGCGGTGGCATTGTTAGAAGACCACCATGTATTATTATTCCAGGTGGACAAACACAACAAATTTCCCACTGGGACTCTGTTAGATGCATTATTTCTTTGGTAGCATACCCGTCCAACGAGATTAGAACTTAATAGCCAAGTTTCATTTGCTCGTTGGAGATAGGTATAGTTTGCTTTCCATATTGCAAGTTCAGTATAATTGGCCTCTCTGGCATGCCATGGCCACTGATCTCCCATATTAGTCCCACCACACACAAAACAATTTTTTATAGCCAACTCTTTTGCTATAGTTTCAGCCAAATTAATAAACATATTATGAGCTTTAGGAGGAACAGGGAGTTGATTGAGTTTTGAAATCTCTTCTTCATATTCCCAAAACACCGAAAAAGAGGAAGAAGAGAGTATGTGGGTTTGAACCCGTACCACAATGTACCCATAAGGGTCCTTTCCAGTGCCATCAATACCAAGACCAAATCCATAATACTGGGTTGAAGGGGAGTGCGTAGTAGGGGCTGATAAACAAACAGTGTTACAGTGACCGGTGGAACATGTGGTGGCAGCCGGGCCTAAAGTAAAATTGAAACCTTCAGGGCCAGATTGGATGGTTCCAATCGGGCCTGTGTACCAGTAGTTATAAGCATCTTGAAAACTAACGTGCCCAGTGGATTGGACCTTGCGAAGTGTAAAAAGATATTTTTGTGCAGTTAAGTATGATTGCTCCCATGAAAAGGAGCCACAGGTAACCCCCGCAGCCCCATCACCCTGCCCCTTAGTTATGGCTGTGCAAGCGTCAAAACAAACAGAAACTGAGCCCTTTTGGTTATTTGAGGGGCGATTCCGGGAGGTACTGTGAGCAACATACCCATATCGTTGTTGGGCAAGTGAGAAAAGAGTTGAGGGTACTTGAAATTTGGCATTTGGATGCCAATTACCCCCTTTATACCCGTATATGTGAATAGAAGCATATACAGGGCCCAGGGCGTGCAGTTGATAACACTGAGTTCCTGATGAGGTGGTGCAGCGGGCATACACAGTGTTGTTTCTAGTGCAAGAGTCTAGGTCTTTTATGCAGTCTGGCTTCAATGTGTGGTAAATTAATGTCTGACGAGTGCGGGTGCCTGATTTTGTGGTCTGGATACATTCTGCACAATCCTGAGAGAGGGTGGTTGCTCGCTTTCGTCTTGGCGGGTGAGAAACTTTAAGAAAAGCATCAAGTGAAAAAATGACTTTGCGAGCGGGAATGCGGGTACGAAGGAGCCGGCATCGGTAAACACCAGAGTCTGAGGGTTGGGCATGATGAAAGGTCAGCGTAGATGATGTAGGGTTGACACGAGAGGTAATTGTGATGGTAGAAGAGTTGGACAGCTGATGTTCCTCTTTTCCTCTCCGGGCCCATGTTAAAATCATTGGTCCAGGGCTACCCATGGTAAGGATGCAGGTGAAAGATGTGGTCCCACTAACTGGAGCTGTGGCATTCCGTGGCATCAGCATCAGTGGAGGTGGTGGTTGGTTGATCGTGGCGGTGGACACATTCCGATTGTGTTTTGCAGTCCAGATTGCCATCAGGATGATCAGTAGAAGAGGCTGCATCGCGGGCTTTCAGATGACAAGGGCGGATGTGACGACCTGGAACCCAGAGGACACGGTCAGGCAGTTGCACCGCAGCGTAGCCTCGGCCCCAGGTGATAAGGTCTGCTGGTCCTTGCCAAGTTGGATCTGGAAGACAGCGATAGTAGACTTTGGGTCTTGGTGACTTGACAGCTGAAGAAGAGGTGAAGTCGACTGGCGGCGGTGGTGGGTGGCTGTCTCGTCAAATTCAAGAAATTCAGGGTGTACAGGGAGAGATTTAAAATATTTTGCACTGCTGGGAGGTTAGGGGGTGCTTTTCCCTGTGTGCCAATATATCTGTCTAGAGCATGCTTCAAGGTCTGATTTGCACGTTCTACAAGGGCCTGTCCTTGGCTATTGTAAGGGATGCCAAACTTGTGGACAATTTCCCATTTTTTACAAAAATCTGCAAAAGCAGTACTCGTGTAAGCCGGACCATTGTCTGTTTTGAGTTCCTTTGGGCGTCCCAGCGATGCAAAGGTACGAATGCAGTGATTAACCACTTGCTTTGTGGTTTCACCCCTTTGCGGGGTGGCCATTATGAAGCCAGAATAAGTGTCAATGGAAACATGTAGATATTTCCACGGGGCAAATGAAGCATATTGGGTGACATCCATTTGCCAGATCTCGCAGGATTCAGTGCCCCTGGGATTTACTCCCATAGGCACTGAATGTGCTTGACGACTGCATGTGGGGCATTGTTGAATGATTGCAGCCGCTTCTGTTGAAGAGAGATCAAATTGTTTCATAAGTGCCTTTTTATTTTGATGAAAATAAGAATGACTTTCCCAAGGAAGGGAAGAGGCAGGTTGTAGAGTCAAGGCTGTCAAAGCAGTTGATGCCGCAGCATCAGCTACGTCATTTCCTTCCTGGATAGGCCCAGGAAAAGGCTGATGGCTTCTGATGTGAGAAACATGAAATGGATGTCGTCTTTTTGAAATAAGAATTTGTAGAGAAAGAAAAAGGGATAACAAGGTAGGTTCAATAGAAGGAGAAAGGTAAGCTTCATAGATAGAAGAAATAATTTGAGAGACATACAGACTATCCAAAATAAGATTAAAAGGCTGATCAGAAAATTGTTGAAATGCTAGCAAAGATGCATACAGCTCTGCACGCTGTGCAGAGGACTGTGGGGGAGTAATTTTTGTCTGCCAACGGCCATTCAACTGCCAGGCACACGCACCATATTTTTTG
Source organism: Natrix helvetica (assembly GCF_964273705.1). NCBI lineage: Eukaryota > Metazoa > Chordata > Lepidosauria > Squamata > Natricidae > Natrix > Natrix helvetica. The sequence goes on along the minus strand of NC_138552.1, from coordinate 209,662,023 downwards.
CTTCCATCAGCAAACACTGTGATAGCATCTGTAATAGGCAAAGGGTTAAAAGGAGAGTTCCAGAGAAAAGGTACAGTTTTTAGCAATTGCAGCCTGGGGTCTGGAGGAGGGTGACAAGAGACCATTCCAGGCCAGTCTTCCATTGCAAATTGCAGCTGTTCAGATGAGATAAGAAGAGATTGCCAAGTAGCTAAAGAACACGGGACATAGATAGTAGATGGTTCCATACCAACCAAAGCTTTGCTACGAGAACGGCCTTTATTGATAAGCAGGGCCAACAGGGTTGGTTTGGAAGTGATCGTGGTTTTGGATGTGTGAGAGAGGTGGAGCCACTCTATAATTAGTAATGATGGTGTCACTTGTCCCAGCACACCTGTTGGTAAACCTGGGGTGTTGAACAACAAGAGCACCATTGGAAAGTTTGCTTGAATTCGATCCACCCATTTGGTTCTAAGGGCCTGATTGACCAATTGGATGACTGATGTCTGATCCTGCTGCAATGGAATAATGTCTGCAGGATGCTTTCCTTTGGCTAGAGCTGAAAACAACGGTGAGAGTTGCATGGTAGAGAGTCCCAGGTAGGGACGCACCCAGTTAATGGCGCCTAAATATTGTTGTAGCTGTAAGAGGGTTGGCTTTTCAGGAAGCTTTACATGAGGCACTGTGGGCACTGCATGTTAAGCAAGTACCTTGTGACCTAAATAGGAAAAAGGTTCTGCTGTTTGAACTTTGTCTGGAGCTATGTGCAAGCCTCCCTTCTGTAAAACACATCTAAGCTGAGGCAGGGTGGCCAACACTGTGCCCTTAGGGCCAGGTGCAGCCACTAAAATGTCATCCATGTAATGGTACACTAAAAAGTTAGAATAAAGCAATCTGTAAGGTTTAAGGATGCTAGCAACATAGTATTGACACATTGTTGGACTATTGAGCATATACCATTGTTGGACTATTGTGGCAATACTTTCCATTGGTATCTACAGGTGGGTTGAGAATTGTTCAATTCAGGGACTGTGAAAGCAAAAATCTGTCTGTTATCCGGATGCAAAGGAATAGAAAAAAAGCAATCTTTTAGATCAATGATCATCATGTCATAATTTTGAGGAATCAAATTGGGGTTTGGGAGACCGCTCTGCAACGCCCCCATGGGTTGAATAATATTATTGATCGCCCTCAAATCATTTAACAAATGCCAATTGCCAGATTTCTTTTTTATTACAAATACCGGAGTATTGTAAGGGCTAACTGAATTTTCAATATGTCCTTTTTGTAATTGTTCAGCCACTAGGTGGCGTAAGGCGGTCAATTTTTCTAAAGGTAATGGCCATTGATCAATCCAGATCGGAATATGCGACTTCAGTTGCAAACGTAGCACAAACTCAGCCATTGTTATTGCAAAATTAATTTAGCTTGGAGTTGGGACATCAAGTTTCTTCCCCATAGGTTTGTATGCAAAGGCAATATAACAGGCTTAATATAGGCAGTAACAGACAAAGAAGGTGATGTAACAGAAAGCCAATTAGTGCTGACAAGCGCAGCTTGCGTTCCTCCTATCCCTCGAACAGATGGGGCGGTGTCTGTGGGCCAGTCAGAAGGCCACTCAGCAGAACGTATGACCGAAACATCCGCTCCGGTATCTAAAAGACCACAGAAAGAACGGCCACTGAGAGAAAATGTCGCCGTTGGGCGGGCAGGCTGCACACTTTGCTCTAAAGCCAGAGTGTCTGCAGCTGTTTCCAACAAAATCATAGTAGCAACCACTTCCCCTTTTGTTATTGTCACAGGATAATTCACCATTATAGATAAAGCCAGATCAGAAAAAGTGTCAGAAGAGCGCATGAAAGGGGCAGCTATCACCCCTTGAGAGGTCAGATCCAAGTTGGGGAAAATGAGCACAGGTAATGCTGGAGGGAGATTGAGTTTCAGTCGGGGGGAGATGAAAAGAGGGTACACATGGGCAGGAATTGAGTAGGTCACTGTTTCATCAGCAACCATTTCAAAAGAATGAGAGAGAACCTGATCATCAAGAGTTTCAACCTTTGGAGTGGGGCTGGCTGAGTGCCCCACATCTAGTTTCCCGATTGTAATTCTTGGGGGGAGGATGGGCATTGATTTGCCCAATGGAATCCCCTTTTGCATTTGGGACAGACAGTTTTTGGTTTTGAGCTTCTTTGGAGATTGTTCCTGTTTGCACCGCCCCCAAGGGCGCGGCACTGAGCCTTGAAATGACCAGCTTTCCCACAATTAAAGCAATTTCCGGTAGGGCGGGAAGAAGCAGATGAAGAAGAAGCAGAGGAAGAAGAAGCAGGAAATGCGCCATTTTGTTGCAACGCAGCCGCAAGAGCCCCCATCTTGTGGTCAGTTGTACCCACGATGCGACAAGCCTGAAGGAAATCAGCTAAAGTAACCCCGGGACGATTTGCTATAGGTTGAAGAACCTTTTGACAATCCTTATTAGCATTTTCATAAGCCAATTTCAGAGAAAGTTCATTTCGAGCATCCTCATTATCAATTTGTCTTTCTAGTGCCAATTGGAGACGGCTTAAAAATTCTGAATAATTTTCATTTGGCTGTTGAATTATTTTTGAAAAGGTTTGAGTGCGCTTAGAGGTGGAGTCATCCACTTTTTTGATCGCATTCAATGCACATTGCTTAATGAGGGGGAAAGCTGCTCTGTCTTGGTTTTGTTGTTGGGCTATTGTTGTAAGAGTCCCTGTACCAAAAAGATGGTCTCTGGTGATATTATTTGGCAATCCAGCTTGGGTTGCTATTTCGGCTTGTTTCTGATATTCTGACCACCACACAACATACTGAGCTGGGGTTAAAAGCATGTTAAAAAGCAACTGCCAGTCTGCCAAAAGCATTTCTGTAGTAGCATTGGTCAAAGATCCTAGCATTCCTTGTGTATAGCGTGATTGCAAGCCATAGGTAAGAACTGCATTTTTCAAATCCTTAATAGACTTAAAGCACAATGGGTTATAAACAGGGACAGCTGCTGCTCCAGCAGCAGCTCCCGCAGGCACAATAAAATTCACTGGATAAGCTGCACAAGCTTCCAAGTCTTTCCCCTCCAATTCTCCCCTATTTCTAGCTTCCACCATCGCACGGATCAGATAACCACCCACCGGACAGGGAGGGGGGGCTTGAGGCTCCAAAGCAGCTCCCAAGGGTTTTTGTGGCTCCTGAGGGGCTGATGTGGCTCCTTTTTTGGTGATTATAACCACAGGAGCGACAGCCATTGCAGAATCATACGGGGGAGGTGTAGCTTCTGCAGGCGTCTGATTGTTAAATTTGTGATGAATCATTAGACATTCCATGACTATGCGCCACACAGTCAGAATTTGAACTGGGGCCCTGGGAGCCTCATGAAAGTACTCCCCCAATTTTGTCCAAGTTGAAATTTTCAGACTTCCTTTATCAGGATAAGACGGGCATTGCTGCCAGATGTAGGTCAAAAGGCCAATTAACTCCTTTTTTTTCAAATGAGGGAGAGATTTCCCTCCATTTGAGGCAATTTTATTGGAGGATTCGGTTAATTCTTTCAATTCGTGCAAATGTCCAACTTGCCCTTGAGAGAATTTCCCGCCCATACTCATGGGTAACCGGTCGTGTTTCAGACAGGTCGAAAGGCCAGCCTCTTCCAGGCGAGTAGGTACAGACGGTCCGAGACTGATTCTGATGAATCACGTCGGGGTCACCAGTTGCGGGTTTGCCTCCCCGCAAATAATGGGCTGTGCATAATGAAGACAACACACAGGTTTCTTGATTACACGAGTGGCCCAGAACGTTATCTGGACCCCCCTTTTATTAAGAGCATATAAGGAAATAAAGCATCGTAATTTATTATTGGTTAAAATACAGCGTTATACCTAATATGGTTATTTTTAGCTATACCTTTTACCACGTGTTTCCTATGCAGCTAGTAACTTCCTCAGTTTGAGAGTTCCTGTTAAGATCTAAGCATTGCTATTGTCATTGCAAACACATCTTTCTAATTTGGGTCCTTCCAGTGGGCATCCATCTCAACCCGCATTTACTACTCAATTTATTCCAGTCCCAAATTCCATATATGTGTTCCAATCAGGAAAACTGATCTGCACATATACCATGGGGACCTTGTTCCCACACTCCCCCACATCCCAGCCACTCACCAGCTCTTTCTTTTTCTGGTTCTTCTTCTGAGAACTTTTCGGTAGCATGGTGAGGATGGGTGGGGCGAGTGAAAGAGTGAACGAGGGGAGGTAGCGTTCTGGTATGGGACCTCCTGACCAACAGGTATGTGAAAGCATGCTAAATTTCATCATCTGGTCCGTACCAGTTGAAACCCATCCCTGGTCTATATCTATGATGTCTGTCTGTCTGTCTGTCTGTCTGTCTGTCTGTCTGTCTGTCTGTCTGTCTGTCTGTCTGTCTGTCTGTCTGTCTGTCTGTCTGTCTGTCTGTCTGTCTATCTATCTATCTATCTATCTATCTATCTATCTATCTATCTATCTATCTATCTATCTATATCATATTTACAAAACTGCCCCTGTCTCATAGAATGACTGGGTAGTGTACAAGGAAAATATATTGATCTGATAATGTGTTATCCAGCTGTTTTCATCTGTTAGTGACCACATAGATTGAGTTTCTCTAAGATGATCTGCCCTTGGTGTAATCATTGGCACTGTTAACTATTTATTTACTTTCACTTTCATAGTCAAGAACAGGAAAAATAATTGCCTGCATGATTGTGATCTTGGTAGGCAAAGCATTAGCATCCCAATACCTTTTCCAAAATCTTCATGTCTCTTTATGCTAATCTGCATCATGCTGTATGGCTTCCGCATTGGTTCCTTCATTGTTGATTATAAAAGGCAGAAGCTAGCCATCACTTTAATGCCTTCACTGTCACTTCTAAGGTTGCGCAATTTTAATTACTTTGACCTTCCTTATAGTTAAACTTTCTTTACTAGAGTTTGCAGATTATTGGCATTTTCAACTATCAGTTTAGTGCCATCAGCATAGCATAGGCTCCTTTTTCTTTTTCTTTCCTTTTTAAAGCCATGCTCCTCTCGTCTTCTTCTAGCCTCCCTTAATATATATTTAGCATATGGGTTAAATAAATAAGGAGAGAAACTATAGCCTTGTCTCACCCCAATCTGGATGCAGTCTCATTTGCTGTGTTCTTTGGTATCCTGGCCTGTTTTTTAGGTTTTTCATGAAGACAATGAGATATTTTAGCATTTCCATTCTCCTAAGGACATTCTACAGTTTACTTGGTCAACACAGTACAAGGCCTTTCTATCACATAGGCAATATGGACTTCTTTTTGTTATTCTTTGGCTTTCTTAATTATCCAACATGCACGGGCAACAAAATCCCTTTCCATCTCAAAAAACCAGCTTGAACCTCTCGTATTTCCCTTTCATAGAGGCCTCTAATCCTTACTGAATGAGCCTAAGCATTGTTTTGTCAGGATGTAGTATTTTGGATCTTGTATGATAATTTGCACACTGCTGAGACTAAGAATAAGGGAGATGTACACAAACAAACATCTTGAACTACTATAGGAGAGGAAGAAAATAAATACAAAACTATAACTTACATTGAGAACAAACTGTGGCTGATGGTAGTTTTGGTTATGGCTGTTGAAGCAATTTAAACATAAAAGAGGAAAAATCAAAGTTTGACAATCAGAAAGGGTATTGTTTGGTTGAGGCTATTATAAAAGAATTATGCTGTTTTCTAGTATGTATTTGGCAACAAATAGCATTGTGTTTAGCTTTTAAATCAACAGGGTACAGCCTGCTACAAAATAAATGAGAGCTGCTTCCAGCATGCAGAGTAAACCGTTAGCAATTTATAATGCTGGGGAAGTGCCTTGAGCAGTGATCCTTGATATGAGAACTGAACTGTTACAAGCATGTCCTTTTTTCATCTCCCTACTTCTTCTAAAATAACCTTCTGGGTCTAGTTGCTTTGCGGCTCTTTTTTTTATTGCTGCCTTGTGTTCTTTGTTTCATCAAGGGAAGCACTTGCTGCTAGTGCTATCCAGTAATTGTGTGTCTTAACAAGTTGTTTATGGTTCTTAGATTTGGAGATTCCTCAAAGGTACATGGTTTCTGATGATATTCAGCGCATGTTCATGTTTGGTATCCATTTTCCTTCCTGAAACATTGAGCTTTCCAGGGATAAGATACGTTCTGTTGTGCTGAGCAGAGCACTTATAGGCTTGGTACAGTTTCCTGTAATGTACTATATTTCCTAATTCAATAAAATAATATAAAACAAAAGATTAAAAAAGAGAAGGAAAAAGACCTAGAAGATATACTTGGGCTACCCACTTGAGGCAAGATGAGCAGATAAACAAAGAAACAAATAAATAAACAAATATCTGATTAAAATACCCAACCAGCTCAAAACCCAAGACAAATTCTTACTTCTCCAGCGACATAGTCAGGGAAGAAAGGTTATGCTAGAGAATGAGGGACCTATTTCTGTTCCTGCTCTGTTTGATTTTAACATTAGCCACCTTTGATCTCTTGTTTTATAATGAAATGATTCACTCACAGAGACCAGCGCTGCGCATAATCCAAATTTGGTGCTTTGGTGCTCACTTTATTTTGGACATATTTAGGGACCTTCCCATACAATATGAGCCCTAAATCTCCATGGATCTATCTTCTTGATAATTACTTGGAATCATCAGATAGCTATCACCTTCATTTTCTTAACAGCTTGTAAGAATCCGGCAGTATTTTTTCAGAAGTACTACAAATTTAACCCAAATGGGTCTTGTGGTAAAACCTTCAAAATGTGATTTAAAAAAAGAAAAGAAAAGAAAGAGGAGGAGCAAGGCATTTTGAAATAAAGTTATAACATCTGAAAACAACTGTGACCTTCTGAAAGCTAAGCGTCATATGAAATAGATTCAAGATTTTTGTTCAAGAAGAAAAGAAATGAGCTACTGGATGGGCACTATGTTTATCTAGGACAGGTGTGTTATATCTAATTTTTATAGAAGCAGACATTGTTCCCAAATTGCCCTAATTTCTTCCATAACTACATTGCATTTTTACATTGTATTAATATGTCCTCTTCCCCTCTAATTATAATACTTAGTTCTCTCTGGTACCCTCTAGTCCAGCAGTCAGCAACTGGTGGTCCATGAGAAAATTTTGGTGGTCTACAGAAAAATTATTTGCATTTTTTATATTGCACTAAATACTACTTATCTTTTTAAAAAATCATTTTAGTGGTCCACAGGATTTATGAATTTAGAGTTCCCTGAGGTCCGAAAAGTTGATGACCCCTGCTCTAGTCAACCTTCAAAGTCCACTCTTATCATATTTTATGATAAACACTGGACGTGAAATATTCTTTCAAGTCTATCATCTCTTTAAATTACCAAAATCATCATTCTAGCCCCCTTTATGCTGTTTTCCAAAAGTTGAAGTTTTCTATTTAATTTTTAAACTTACATAAAACTTCCTTTATCCAGGATAGAAAGAAGCTGTCCCAGTGTGATGAAACCTGCTCTTCGGAAGGTTCTTAACCACAAAATCATTAATACCAACCTTCTGAAGTAATTAAAGGAGAAAGCAGGTGACTCTTAATGTCTGAAGGTGTTGAACTGTGGCTTAATCAGGATGATTTTCCCTGGACCCTCAGAGCTCTCAAACATGCTGGAAATCACTATTTTAATTAATTTCTTCATGGAGGTAATCTGTGTGGGTCAAACCTATGGGCAATCTTAGCCTTCTCCTTGATCCAGAGAGGAGATCTGAGGAGCTGATCAATTCACTGACTCCTCTTTTACTATGGCCAACAGCTATCAAAAGAGCTATCTTCTATCTGCCATTGTTCCCCAGAGGGCCACTGGTTGATTAGTGTTTCTCCTCATCTATAGTCATCCAAAGACTGTGATGAAATAAAAACAGTAGACAGCTGGAAGCTGGAAGCAGGGTTTTTTTTTTTTTTGGCATTGCCCTCAGAAACCTGCTTTTCAAAAGATAATTATGAAATACAGTAATTCTTGGGTACCCTCAATAGCATTTGGAAGAAGGCATTTTTAAACATTGGATCTTGCTTTATGAGATATTTCTTGGAAGTGATCTTTGAAATTAAATGCCTCTCAGTCAGCTCCAATATTTGTGTCTTTAACATTCATATTTACCCAACAGAATACATTTTTTTAAAAAAAGAAGAAGATAATTTAAGGATTGCTATTTTCATTCCAAATGCTAAAGGAAGAATGAGAAGAATTGGAGAATACCATTTAAAAAGCTTGAAGGAGTGGCAGTGATATTTTAAGCCTACATTTGTTTGTCATGAGCTTCCTCATTATTAGATTCCATTCTTTATACAAGACATAATTTGTGTCTATGTTAATACGTACAAGCACCTGTACAAGTACATACTTCATACTTCATTTGTACATACAAATGAAGACATGTGTCAAAGTAGGTTGTTTTAATTCCATGAAATTTTCTATTAGAATTCATTGATTTCACATTAACAAGGCCATAAGACAGTGGTGGGTTACGACCGGTATACCCTGGTATGGGCATACCGGTGCCTGACGGGAGCACTTAGTACCGTTCCGGTATAATAGCCCACTCACCTGCCATCCTTACCTGTATTTGAGATCTTTGGGGCTTCCACGCATGCACACAGAGTGTATGGCACCTGTGCAATGCTCTGTCAAACAGCTGGAGCGTCATGGAGGTGTCATGCAGCATTGCTGGCAGTAAGTACACATGTACATGCTGCGCGCGTTCATGTGATGGACGCCGGGCCCCATTGAACTGTACTGGTTGCAACGGGATCTGGAACCCACCATTGCCACAAGACAATGCAAACTGCCAGAAAGAAAGGCACACAAAACAAATTTCAGTCACTGGAGTTGGAATGCATCTATCAGGCTTTATTGACCTGAGAGATCACTTGACTTTTGTTCAGTGGTGTGTTACTACTGGTTTAGACTGGTTCGGTCGAACCGGTAGTGGTTTGGTGGCCTGGGTCGCTGGAACTGGCAGCGAGCCAGGCTTGCCATGCCCCTGAACCAGTTCTCTGGCTGGCACCATAGGCCCTGCCATCTTGTTTTTTGCGCAGAGCATTTTTTATTGTACTGTGCATGCGTGTGCAGTGCGCATCAAGCACGGGGGGGGGGGCACCCACGAGTAAACCGGCAGTAGTGACTGCTGGGACCAACTCCTGCTTTTGTTGAGAATTTTATGAATAACAGATTGCTATTAGCTTCCAGAGATTATCTCTGATATACATTTACGGTATATTGAAAGATACAGTAGGTGCTCTATTCTGTATATCAGAGACAGATTCAGTAATGTGCAAGAGAATCTGAACATGATGATCTCTTTTGCCAAAATACTCTCCAGATATTTTCTACAAATTTTAATCTTCAAATGTTCTTCCCTTGAGACAAGAAATTATCATCATAATCCTTAGCATTTATGCAGAATTTAAGAGTGTTAGCAGTTCATTGTGTATTATTATACACAATTAGCCTGTTGGGCTCAGGCTACTTCTCAGCTGTTTACAACTGTTTAAGTACAGACTGGCCGCAGAAGGGGAAAAAACACAGAATGGTGGAAGGGAAGGATTTCTCTAGTCTTTTTCTTCTTGCTATAACAGCTCAAACCCCAACATTTCATTTGTAAGTGTACTCTTTGCATAAAGGAGTGGGTTGATCCAGAGCATCCTTTGTGTGCATGTGTATATGTGTGTGTATGGGTATATGGACAGAGAGTTAAAGGGTCTGTGGAAATAAATCTTATCTATTTACCTTATAATAGATATTTGTGAAAAGTTAACCTTCCCTGTCGTAGTCTTTTTGTGTGAGGAAAAAATACCCATGACATACTTACTAACTTTAGATTTGCATGATTACACATGTGAACAGCTTTTTCTTCTTCAATATCTTCTGCAAACGTATCATATAATACCACTGAATTTCTGGGCCAGCAGCAGGTTATAAGTCCTGCTGGATGATTCTGTGAAAACGAAATAAGGGTGAAAAATACATTTTTCTCTTCCATATTCCTCAGATAATAACCCTGTTTTTGTTTTATTCATTTCAGAAATAGAGTCTACAATAGTTGCCAAATAGCAACTATTTCTCCTTTACATACATATCTGTTGTGGCCCAGCCGGTGCCGCTGTCACCAGACTCCGAGAGTGATACTCCATACGAGTCAGCTCCAGAGGAGATGTGCGATCCTGGACAGGATTCGGAGGCTGAGCAGGAATCCGAGAGTCTGGTCGGCCACCAGGTGGCGCCAGAGGCATGGAGCAGCGGTGAGAGCGAGAGGAGGAGGACTCCCGATGCCCTGCCTTGGAGCAGCGGAGAGGATAGTGACTCAGGACTTAGTAGGGCGTTTCGAGATGCCCGTTTCCGGCGCGCCCACAAACGCAAGTAATTATAGGCAGTAAAGAGCTGTCAGGTGCTGTTGGGAGACGCCCTTTTTAGGTTATAAAAGGGTTGACTCTGGAGAGGCTCTGCGTAGCAATCAACAAAGGACTTTTGACAGCAACTCTAGTCTGGGATCCTGGCAAGCTGGATTGCTGCTTTTGTGTGTTCTGTCTTTGTGAGTTCTGTCTTGGTGGCTTGCTGCCACAAAACCTCTTGTCTGTTGGTGTAATAAACCTTGTTCCCTTGTACTGTTCCGGAGTGTGTGTGCTGTGTGGGCAACGGAGGAAGGGGGGTCAGAACAGATTGATTGCTACCCCAAACGTATCTCCATTCAGCTATGATGGAGCAACTTCAGGCGGAGAATGCTCTCTTCGCACAGCAACTTGCCTTGCTAACAGCGCAAGTTGCACAGCTGTCTGCTCCTGCCAACCCCCCCAGCAGCAACGAAGGAAATGCCCAGTGGCCATGCCGGATAAGTTTGATGGCAGTCCGAAACTTTTCCCGGCGTTCCTGGGCCAATGCCGGTTGTTCATTGCCTTGAGAGCGGAGGACTTTCCCACCGACCAGACGAAGGTGGGCTTTGTGATAAGCTTGCTCTCAGGCACAGCAGCACGGTGGGCTACGCCTTTGCTGACTCAGCCAAGCCCCCTGCTGGATGACTTCCAGGGTTTTTGCAATCATCTTCGGCTGACGTTCGAGGACCCCATCAAAGGAGAAACAGCCACCAGACTCCTGAAAGAGTTGCACCAAGGGCGTGGTTCTTTACTGGACTACGTTACCGAGTTCCGGCTGCTCAGTCAGGACTCTGAGTGGAATGAGCCAGCCCTTATGGATGCTTTTCAGGATGGCCTGTCAGAAGACCTGCAGGATGAGCTGGTGAGAGTGGACAGGCCTCCAACGTTTGACGCGTTGGTTCATCTATGCCTCCGGATTGACGTCCGGCTGCAGAGGCGGAGGCCTCGCCGAGCGTCCCGGGAGGTGCTGAAAGTGCCAGTTCCACAAGAGACTCCTGTCCCACGAGAGGAGCCCATGGAGTTGGGTGCAGCCAGACCCCGCTTGTCACTCACGGAGATGGAGAGACGGCGTGCAGGGGGGTTGTGTTTTTACTGTGGGGATCCGGGACATCTGGCTACGGGTTGCCCCAAGAAGGGAGGTAGAGGGGCTGCACGGTCTACGGCCCCCCCTCAATGACGGACCTCCGTCTCGGGAAACGGGGAAAGCCCGATCTGAGGGAGACTTCGGGTCGGGCACAGGCCAGAACAGAGGCGGAGGGGCCTCCACGACATCTGATTCTTGCAGCGCACATTCTCTTGTCGGGTAGTCCGCAGGGAATACCAGCCCATGCCTTGGTCGATTCCGGGGCTACCACGAATTTTATGGATGCAGCGTTTGTCACGAAATATCACGTCTCTCTGTGCCCGGTAGACCCTCCGATGCGAGTGGAGACCATTGACGGCCGGGTGCTTCTGTCTGGGCCCATCAAGAACGCCACGAAACCTTTGTGCCTGATCCTCGGGGAGCATGAGGAGGCCATTCAATTTTACGTGGCTTCGGGTCTGCATTTCCCCGTGGTGTTGGGCTTGGCTTGGCTGCGGGCGCACGATCCCCAGATCCACTGGTCGCAGAACCGCATCTCGTTCCCGTCCTTGCAATGTGTGGACCATACCCGTCATGTTTGCGCGGCTCAGGTGCCCAGTTCGGCCGAGGTGACAGTGCCGCCGGATTTAGCGGAGTTCGCGGACGTGTTTAGCGAGCAGGAGGCGGACCAACTGCCACCGCACCGGCCTTACGACTGTCCCATTGACCTGGTACCTGATGCGAAACTCCCGACGGGCCGCCTATACTCCATGTCTGAACCGGAGTTGGCCGCATTGCGGGACTTCCTTGACAAGAACCTTGCCCGGGGTTTTATCCGGCCTTCGTCTTCGCCCTTGTCTGCCCCGGTTTTGTTCGTCAAAAAGAAGACCGGGGATCTAAGACTTTGTTGCGATTACTGGCGCTTGAACGCTATCACGATCCGTAATCGCTACCCGTTGCCTCTGATTCCCGAGTTGTTGGAGTGGCTCCGGGAGGCCGTGGTGTTTACAAAACTGGACTAACGTGGAGCTTACAATCTGGTTCGAGTCAGGGCGGGGGACGAATGGAAGACAGCTTTTGGCACCCGATACGGACATTTTGAGTATACGGTCATGCCGTTCGGGTTGACCAATGCCCCAGCTGTCTTCCAACATTTTATGAACGATATCTTTCGGGACCTTTTGGATCAGTTTGTCGTCATCTACCTGGACGACATCTTGATCTACTCTATGTCTCGGAAGGATCATCAACAGCATTTGCGTCAGGTCTTGCAGCGCCTTCGAAAGCATCGCTTGTTTGCCAAGCTGGAGAAGTGTCAGTTCTGGCAGACCACCATCGAGTTCCTGGGGCACCGTATATCCCCTGAAGGAATTGCGATGGAGCCAGGCAAGGTGGAGGCATTACGAAGTTGGCAATCTCCTCGACGGATGAAAGACGTTCAGAGACTCCTCGGGTTTGCCAACTACTACCGGTCCTTCATCCCCGGCTTTGCTTTCTTGACCACGCCCCTCACTCGGCTCCTGCAAAAGAAAGTGCCGTTTCACTGGGGGTCCACGGAACAACAAGCGTTCGTGGCCTTGAAGCGCACTTTTACAAAGGAGCCGATCTTGAAACACCCTGATCCCCATCGCCCCTTTGTAGTCGAGGCGGATGCGTCCGACATCGCGGTGGGGGCGGTGTTATTGCAGGCTCACGCCCCTGATGGCACCCTTTTCCCTTGCGCCTATTACTCTCAGAAACTCAATCCTTCCGAGCGCAATTATACCATCTGGGAGAAGGAGTTGCTGGCTATCAAGGCGGCGTTCGAAGCCTGGCGACATCACCTGGAGGGGGCCAGGCATCAGGTCGAAGTCCGGACCGACCATCGGAATCTGGAGTTTTTGACAACAGCGCGGAAGCTCAATCAGCGCCAGATCCGGTGGTCTCTGTTTTTTGCCCGGTTCCACTTCAAGGTCACGTATATCCCCAGTGCCTTGAACCAGAGGGCGGATGCCCTATCTAGAAAGCCGGAGTACTCAGACCCTGCTGACTCACTGCCCCCCCGGACGGTCCTACCCGTCGAGTCCTTCGCTGCAATCCAGGAACCCGTGGATTTACGGTCGTTGATACGGAATGCGCAGCGAAACGACGAGTGGGTGGAACAACGGCGGGCAGAGGTAGGGCCGACATCCCCGTGGACCTTTGACGAGGACCTTTTGAGGTATCGGGATCGGCTCTACGTGCCTGCAGGACCACTCCGTGGATTGGTTCTCTCCCAATGTCATGACACTCCGGCAGCGGGACACTTTGGCCTGTTCAAAACTTTGCACCCGTACGTTTTGGTGGCCTCGCCTGTGACACGACGTGCAGACGTACGTCACGTCATGTGTGCAGTGTCGACAGGCCAAATCAGCGACGGGAGCTCCTCCAGGCTTGCTACAGCCATTGCCGACCCTGGACAGACCCTGTGGAGCCGTGTCCATGGACTTCTTGACGGAACTGCCTCCGTCGTCCGGTTTCACTACGGTCCTAGTGGTGGTGGACATGCTCACCAAGATGGCGCATTTCATCCCCTGCCAGAGATTGCCGACAGCCCGCGCCACCACCCGCATGTTCATCCAGCACGTGTTCCGGCTGCACGGCCTACCTGACCGGGTCGTCTCCGATCGTGGTACACAATTCACGGCCCAGTTCTGGAAAGGGCTGATGGCCGCTCTTGACGTTCAAGTTTGTCTGTCCTCGGCGCACCATCCCGAAACCGATGGAGGGACGGAGAAGGTGATTGGGATTCTGGAACAATACCTGCGCTGCTTCGTGAACCAGCAGCAGAACAATTGGGCGGAGTACCTCGCCGTGGCGGAGTTTGCGTTCAACAACTCGCAGCACTCCTCCACACGGACGACGCCTTTCATGGCGAACGTCGGGTACCACCCTCGTTTTTTCCCTCTCACCCCCCTGGACTCTCCGGTCCCCGCAGCGCAGGATTTCCTCTCTGAGCTTCAGGCGGTTCACCAGATGGTGCGCCGCTACTTGAATCAGGCAAAGGAGGATTACAAGCGGGTGGCGGACAGGTCTCGCCGTGCGGTGCCGGAATTGGCCGTGGGTGATCGCGTGTGGTTGTCCATGCGGCATTCTCCGTCCCACCGGCCTACGAGGAAGTTGGACCACCGGTATCTGGGGCCGTTCCCTGTGGAGGCCGTTATCAATCCGGTGGCCTATCACCTGACCCTCCCGCGCTCGATGCGAGTACACCCGGTGTTCCATCGCTCGCTCCTGATCCCTGAGCGATCGGATTGTCCTCTCCGACGTCCCTCTTCACCCCTGCTGTCGTCGCCTGAGGTGCATGCACGGCCATCGCACAGAGTGACCCGGATCCGTGACTCGAGATGGCTCAAGGGTCGGTTCCAGTATTTGGTCGACTGGGCGGACGAGGACTCGGACGGGGGGGCCTGGACCGATGCGACGGCTGTGCATGCTCCAGCTTTGGTGCGGGCCTATCATGGACAATTTCCCTCTCGACCGCATCCCGAGCGTCAGGCCCGGGGGAAGGGCCCTGCGGTGAGGGATAGTGTTGTAGCCCAGCCGGTGCCGCTGTCACCAGACTCCGAGAGTGATACTCCATACGAGTCAGCTCCAGAGGAGATGTGCGATCCTGGACAGGATTCGGAGGCTGAGCAGGAATCCGAGAGTCTGGTCGGCCACCAGGTGGCGCCAGAGGCATGGAGCAGCGGTGAGAGCGAGAGGAGGAGGACTCCCGATGCCCTGCCTTGGAGCAGCGGAGAGGATAGTGACTCAGGACTTAGTAGGGCGTTTCGAGATGCCCGTTTCCGGCGCGCCCACAAACGCAAGTAATTATAGGCAGTAAAGAGCTGTCAGGTGCTGTTGGGAGACGCCCTTTTTAGGTTATAAAAGGGTTGACTCTGGAGAGGCTCTGCATAGCAATCAACAAAGGACTTTTGACAGCAACTCTAGTCTGGGATCCTGGCAAGCTGGATTGCTGCTTTTGTGTGTTCTGTCTTTGTGAGTTCTGTCTTGGTGGCTTGCTGCCACAAAACCTCTTGTCTGTTGGTGTAATAAACCTTGTTCCCTTGTACTGTTCCGGAGTGTGTGTGCTGTGTGGGCAATGGAGGAAGGGGGGTCAGAACACATATCCTCTTGTTTCTTAACCAGTATTTATATATAAAATACATAGTAAATATTTGACTCACTGGAGAAGAGCGTAATGCTGGGAAAAATTACCACAGATGATCTTGGAGCCCAGCCAAGAAATTAAAAGACGCTTGCTCCTGGGGAGGAAAACTATGGCAAATCTAGACAGAATACTAAAAAGCAGAGACATCACCCTGCCAACAAAAGTGCATATAGTCAAGGCTATGGTGTTCCCAGTTGCAATGTATGGCTGTAAAAGTTGGACCATAAGGAAGGTTGAGAGCCAAAGAATTGAGGCCTTTGAACTATGGTGGAGTCCCTTGGGCTGCAAGGCGATCAAACCAGTCAGTCCTACAGGAGGTCAACTCTGACTGCTCTTTAGAAGGCCAGATCCTGAAGATGAAACTTAAATACTTTGGTCACCTAAAGAGAAGGAAGGACTCACTAGAGAAGAGCCTAATGCTGGGAAAGACTGAGGGCAAAAGAAGAATGGGATGACAGAGAATGAGATGGCTAGATGGAGTCACTGAAGCAGTGGGCGTGATCTTAAATGGACGCCAGAGGATGGTAGAGGACAGGAAGGCCTGGAGTAATGTTATCCATGGAGTCGCGAAGGATCGGAAATGACTTCGCAACTAACAATAACATTTACATATTATTTCCATCTCTATTTTTGCCTCTGTATCATGTTATATTAACATAGAAGACATTGCCATTAAAAAACTCTAATTAAGCCAATACAATATGCATGCTAGTCAGTTATGCCCCTATACCTCAGCACCTCATCTATTTGACACATATAAAAATGATTGTGTTGTTCAAAAATTTAGAAGTATTCTGTCCTATTTGTGCCATATGATAAAGAATGGGCTATTTTCTGTCAAGTTTTTTTAAATTATTATGATTACAGATGATGCTTTTTTCAGTGTTTGCCTCAGTATCCAGGTCAAAACACTTGTTTGGGCTCTTTGCAGGAAAACAAGAGATAATGTTCAGTGCTTTCAAGTTTCCTGTGAAGCAGACATGCAATTAGGCATTTATCTGTTTCCTACTCATCAGCGTTTCCACTGTGGCATCTAATATGCTTAGGAGGGCAACCTTAAGCAAAGCATCTTGCTGAAGGCGAATTCCTTTTAACTACTGAGAAGTTCTCTCAGCTTGTCATTCACTGTTGGGTGAAAACTGGAGGATGTGATAATAAGGCTCCACAAGAAGTGACCTGCTATAGCAGTTTTCAGCAAACCCTTGGAGTTCTTGCAATTTCCACAAGAAAAACACCCTTCTGTCTTTCTATTGTTTTCTAAAAGTCTGCTCAAGCTGCCACCTAACCACAGATTTTTCTGACACTCCTTATTAGGGGTTATGCAGCACATCAGTCTAGTCCTACTTGTCCTATTATGCAGTCTGAAATTTTGCTGCCTGACAACCCTGTTCTGCCAGCAGAGTTTCACAGCAACATTAGATGAGGCTGGGTCAGCTGCTTTCATTCTGAGTAAAGGGACAATCTCCCGCAAAAGATTCCACTTCGGTATAGCTTGTATTTCTCTAGCCTAGTTTTAGGTTTTTGATAGAAAAATAGACAAGAGTTTCAATAGATTTAAATAGAAGGTCTGAAGTGCTCAATCCGAATGCAGACTTCTGAATTTCAAACACCTAGTGCACATTCATTGAAAACTTCCCAACCTACAGGCTCAGTCAAGGAAACACTTTAAAACTGCTCTGCTCTGTTTGCATAATTTATATAAACTCTGATAATATTTGCTTAATTCCTCGATGGCTAATTTCTCCCCATTCATCTGAGCAGCATTTGATCAAGATGACCCTGTTCTTGTGCTAATTGAGCAAGAACTTCAATGCTATCGTGCCAGATTAAGATGGCTAAATGTCACCATGACCTTCAAACCAAATCCATGTTGCATAGTTTAAGCATTAATTGGAGGTACCTACTTTGTGTAGGGGACCTTACAGAAGAATGCCAGCTTTGCATGTACAACCCCATATTCATGTTTAAGAATGGCTGGTTAAAAGGTACCTAGGCTGGAACAGAGCTCGTGAAATGAGGATTACCCTATGGTAGGAGACAGTGTTACCAAGAATTGGCCTGGCAAAAGGCAACTTCTTTGTGATCAATTCAATAAAGCAAAGTGTGGAAAGCAGCATAAAGGTAATATATTTGTCTTAAACCCGTGATGGCGAACCTATGGCACGCGTGCTGGAAGTGGCACGCAGAGCCATTTCTCCTGGCACGCGGAGCCATCTCCAGTTCCTCTTCCGGGTCGGGTGCAGCAGCCAGCTGGTCTTGACACGCATTGGCGTGCCAGAAAGCAGAAGTGGAGCCGCCCGGTGCGCATGCGCACGCTAGGAACGTGATCTTTTTGTTTCCAGGGTGCACATGCGTGTCGGCCATTTGGTGATCTGGTTCCTGGCACGCATGCACACCAAAAACCAACAACAGGAAGAGCAACGGCCGCGCGTGCCCAAAGACACAGAGAGGGGTGCCTGGCCATCGCTTCTTAGTAGAGCTGTGGTCGGGGCTTCCTTCCCTCCCCCGCCTGAGTGGGCTACTTGCATAGAAGCAACCGGGCAGCCACCGGCTGGAAGCAGCAGCACAACAGTCTCCGTTACCAGGGGCGAAGGGGTGGCGGTGGCGAGAACGGGCGACCGCCACCCCTTTGTCTCTTCCCCAACAGCGGCTGTTGTGCTTCCGCTTCCAGCCGGGATGCTGGCGGAGGAGCTGCTGGCGGGGAGGCGAGCTACCTGCATAAAGACGCCGCCGAGGGTTTGGCAGAATATATCCCGGCTGGAAGCGGCAGCGCTCCAGACCATGGATCCTCATCAGAGCTGCAGGCTGGAGCTCTGAAGAAGTCTGCTCAGACGGGGGGTGAGGGGAGGGAGGGACGCCTGAGACCGTCCTTGCCATCACTACTCCTTTGCTGTTGTGCTGCTTCTTCCAGCCGGGATATATTCTGCCAGACCCTCGGTGGTGTCTTTATGTGGGTAGCTCTCCTCTCTGCCAGCATCCCGGCTGGAAGCAGAAGCGCAACAGCCGCTGTTGGGGAGAGGATGAAGGGGCGGTGGTCGCCCGTTCTCTCCACCGCCACCCCTTCGCCCCTGGTAACCACGACTGTTGTGCTGCTGCTTCCAGCTGGGACACTGGATGAGCTGCTGGCAGGAAGGCGAGCTAACCGCATAAAGTCACCACTGAGGATCTGGCAAAATATATCCTGGCTGGAAGCGGCAGCGCTCCAGACCGTGGATCCTCATCAGAGCTGCAGGCTGGAGCTCTGAAGAAGTCTGCTCAGGTGGGGGGGGAGGGACGCCTGGGGCCGCCCGTCCTTGCCATCGCTACTCCTTTGCTGTTGCGCTGCTTCTTCCAGCCGGGATATATTCTGCCAGACCCTCGGTGGTGTCTTTATGCAGGTAGCTCACCTCTCCGCCAGCAGCTCTTCCGCCAGCATCCCGGCTGGAAGCAGAAGCGCAACAGCTGCTGTTGGGGAGAGGATGAAGGGGCGGTGGTTGCCCGTTCTCTCCACCGCCACCCCTTCGCCCCTGGTAACAGCAGCTGTTGCGCTGCTGCTTCCAGCCGGGACGCTGGATGAGCTGCTGGCAGGGAGGCGAGCTACCCGCATAAAGACGCCGCCAAGGGTCTGGCAGAATATATCCCGGCTGGAAGTAGCAGCGCTCCAGACTGCAGATCTTTATTATTAGGGCTAGAGCCGTGCAGTCCGAGAGACAGCAAAGAGCCTCGGGAGGGTGGGGGAGGCTGTTTTCACCCTCCTCAAGCTCCTTGAAAGCTTCTCGAGCCTGGGGAGGGTGAAAAACGGGTCTATCGCTTGCCAAAAGGGAGGGGTCACACGCATGCGCAGGGCGTGTTTGTGCGCATGCGCAACAGGGGGTCGCGCGCATAGCATTATGGGTATGGCACGCCTGCGTACGATCCCCCCGGGCTCCCCCCGCTTTTGGCATGGGAGCCCAAAAAGGTTCGCCATCGCTGTCTTAAACTGTTCATTAAACAAATTCAAAAGCAAAGAAGCAGGTATGTCTGCTGCATACTTTATAACCAGAAGAAAGTTGAGGCTCAGTTGGAATGGAAAGTATAGCTTTTTATTGAACATGTTTCCCAGAATTTCCCGTTATTTCATGATATTATTTGGGAGGCTGATTTGCCCTGAAATTGCAGTGTTGAGAGATTATGTGCTTAGTTATATTTGGATTTTATTTCTATGTTTTTTACCTGCAAAGTTCTTGCTTGTTGAATTCATATCAGTGATGCTTGGTGTGGTGTAACTTGGTGCCCCAGGTGATGTATATATAAGAATGGCTCTTCAGAAGCAAAAATTATATTGGCCTGAAAAAAAGATGGGTGCATCAATGACACTTCTGCAGAAAAAAATAATATCAATAAGCATTTCCTGTCAATGCCAGTTTTTTATTTACTATCTTAATAATTGTGAGAGATTGTAGGAAGTTGGGAAAGGAGGGTAAACCTAAACAAAAAAGAGATGGAAGGCAAG
This sequence comes from Natrix helvetica, assembly GCF_964273705.1. Classification (NCBI taxonomy): domain Eukaryota; kingdom Metazoa; phylum Chordata; class Lepidosauria; order Squamata; family Natricidae; genus Natrix; species Natrix helvetica. Next base: position 209,641,893 of record NC_138552.1, on the reverse strand, counting down.
TTCATTGGCAGCTTATCTCATAAATGGCAACTCAGCATTGCTGACAAGAAAACTGGGAGGAAGCATTTCAAATCATTCAAAGTAACTATGCCTTAACGATTAAGCAAGGTAGGGAATTCTTACACCTACCAAGCTTCTCAATCTATCTCTGACTAAGATATAGTAGTGAAATCTGTGAAGTTCTTGCTTCCTTTCTGTTGCCCAGCTGTGGGAGGTTTGATAAAAACCCCACAAAGCAAACTGAGATAGAAACCTGTGTTCCACTCATCCATTTATGCACATGTGGTGTAACAAAAAAAAACAAACCTTAAATTATTCCAAAGTGATTTCTTCTCTGCCTTTTAAATATTATCTCTTCAGTGTTGGAACTAATTAAACAGTACACAAAGAATATTAAATGCACTTGCAGTAGAAATTATAAATGCATATTTGGAATATACGAAGTTATACAAATTTACAAAGTTATACAAATTATAAAATTGAAGGATTTGGCTTTTATTTTATACTGCTTGCACAGGAGCAATACAGATCCATAACAGTTTGCAATATAAGCAGATCTAAAGAAAATAGCCACAATTTACAAAACAGATCAAATACATTTCAGTGAGTACGTTGAACCTCAGACATACTTATAGTAGCAAACTAGTCTTGACCGTTGTTTCTGAAGGGCATTGAGATGGCTCCATATTTTCTATCACCGTTGTCTTAACTTTTATTCTATATATGTCACATTGAAATGTAATGTCCCCAAAGTGCTTTTTCTGGAGGCAACTGGACCTTGTTTTTCTTTTGAAGATGTTCTGCTTCTCACCCAAGAAGCTTCTCCAGCTCTGGCAGGATAGTGGGGAATGAAAGGATTTATATTTCTGGCAGACAGCTGGTCATTTGCATCCTTTTAGAGGGTTGTTGAAACCTTTGGAGGTTTACTTGTGTCCTCAGGGTCACTTGCGCAGTGCTCCTGGTCCTGTAGTTTGCAATTTTTTCCTGGAAATCCATTCCTACTCTCACATCTTTCAAAGGGTGTCTGAGACTAGTCTTGAGAGACCATGCTGGGAGGAGTTTGACCCTGTTGTCATCGAAGATTTGGACAGGTTGCGCGGGCGACTGCGGGCCACCACATGTTTACTGGACCCGTGTCCCTCCTGGTTGGTGCTGGCCTCCTGGGAGGGCTCACGAGGCTGGCTACTGGGACTGGTGAACGCTTCGTTGGGGGAGGGCCTGATGCCGGCCGCCTTGAAAGAGGCGGTGGTCAGGCCCCTGCTCAAGAAGCCTTCTCTGGACCCAAAGGAGCTAGCAAATTATCGTCCTGTCTCCAACCTTCCTTTTTTAGCGAAGGTTGTGGAGAGTGTGGTGGCTCAGCAGTTTCCGCGCCACCTGGAGGAAGCTGATTATCTAGACCCGCGCCAGTCCGGCTTCCGACCCGGTCACAGCACGGAGACGGCCTTGGTCGCGTTGGTGGATGATCTCTGGAGGGCAAAGGATGGGGGTTGTTCCTCCATCCTTGTCCTATTAGATCTCTCGGCGGCCTTCGATACCATCGACCATGGTATCCTATTGCGCCGGCTGGAGGGGCTGGGGGTTGGAGGCACCATGCTACGGTGGTTCCGCTCCTACCTCTCTGGCCGGACGCAATGTGTGTTGACGGGGGAGCAGAGGTCGACTGCAAGGCCCCTCATTTGTGGGGTCCCTCAGGGGTCGATCCTCTCGCCTCTCCTGTTCAACATATATATGAGGCCGCTGGGCGAGATCATCCGTGGTTTTGGGGTGAGTTACCATCTGTACGCTGATGATACCCAGTTGTACATTTCCACCCCAAACCACCCCAACGAGGCTGTCGAAGTGATGGCCCGGTGTCTGGAAGCCGTACGGGTCTGGATGGATGACAACAGGCTCAGGCTCAACCCCTCCAAGACAGAGTGGCTGTGGTTCCCGGCTTCCCGATTCAATCAGCATACTCCATCGCTGACCATCGGGGATGAGCAATTAGCCCCGGTGGAAGGGGCGCGCAACTTGGGCGTCCTCCTTGATGATCGGCTGACCTTAGAAGATCACGTGGCGGCCGTGGCAAGGGGGGCATTCCACCAGGTTCGCCTGGTGCGCCAGTTGCGGCCCCTTTTGGACCGGGAGGCCTTGCGCACAGTCACTCACGCGCTGGTGACGTCCCGCCTGGACTACTGTAACGCTCTCTACATGGGGCTCCCCTTGAGGTGCGCCCGGAGACTGCAGTTGGTCCAGAATGCAGCCGCGCGGGTTATTATGGGGAGATCGAGATTCTCCCATATAACACCTATCCTGCGCGAGCTGCACTGGCTTCCTGTGGCCTACCGGGTGCGCTTCAAGGTACTGGTTACCATCTTCAAAGCGCTCCATGGCACAGGGCCCAGTTACCTGCGGGATCGCGTCCTGCCCCATACATCCCTGTGACCCATTCGCTCACACAGAGAGGGGCTACTCCGGGTGCCGTCCTCTAGAGAGTGCCAGAGGGCGATGCCCAGGAGTAGGGCCTTCTCTGTGGTGGGCCCTACCCTTTGGAATGACCTCCCCCCAGACATCCGGACAACAACCGACCTTCGCTCCTTCCGTATGAAGCTGAAGACCTACCTGTTTTGTCAAGCCGGCCTGGCATAACGTTACAATCTTGCCACCCCAGGTCATTTTATAATGGGAAATTTTGTTTTTTAAAGTTTTTAGAGTTTAATATTTTTGGGGTTTTAAATTTTGTAAGTATGTTTATTTATGGACTTATTTTTACCTCCTCTGTACGATATATGGTGCTATCTTGATTATTGCTCTGTACGTCGCCCCGAGTCCCTGTGGGGAGAGGGGGCGACTAATAAGTTCAATAAAATAAATAAATAATAATCCCAAATTGTGTAGCTAAAAACCTGTAGAGATTCCCAGTAATATATATAATTACTGGGACATGGGATTATCCACTCATTGCCATGTTTTTAAATATATATTTGGAACTTTTGAGTCAACATTGACTTCTGGCAACTGTCTGGACAAGTCCTTGCAGTTTTCCTGGGAAGATTTTAAAAATGGTTTGCCATTACCTTTTTTCTAAAGCTAAGAGAGCATGACTGGCCTAAGGACATCCTGTTGGCTTTGTGTCCAAGGTAAGACTAGAACTCATGACCTCCTGGTTTCTAGCCTGATGTTTTAAATATTATACTGAACTGGCTCTCCAAGGTTTTCAAACAGTATTACAAAATTGTGGAATATATACTGTGACGTTTTTAGGCATGTGTCCTCCACAAACTCAAAAAATTAAAAACCACCCATATTTAAACATATGAACTTTGGTCTGAAAGCTATTGTCAAATTAAGAAATTTGCCCCCCTAGAGCCCTTCATTTCATATGTTGGCAGCACATCACTAAATCAGGGAGATGCCAGATATCTCAATTAGAGGATAATGATTGAGAATCATTTGCCGCATAAGCTTTATATACTTTGAGATTGATTGAAATCTTTCCGCTAAAAACATTTTTACAGAAAAATGATTACAATAAATAACAACTGGAGATGAGCTAGGGCAGGGGTGTCACACTTGTGTCATCACAGCAGCATCACATGACCTGTCGCGACTTTCCCCCCTTCACTAAACTGGGTGTGGGCATGGCCAGCGCTTGACGCATCCAACATAAAACAATTTTCAACGGTTTCAAGTGGTCACTACCACACTTTATCTTCCCCTTATTGAAACAGGATAACTACATTGTATTTCACACTGTTTTAACATCTTTTGGAGCAAGACCTGCTATCGGCTATAAAAGCCCATAGTCAGAAATTACTGCTCTGTATCTAATTGGCAAAGAGACTAATTCTGGGCTTTTTTCCTTCTCTCTCTAGGTTTATGGGTTGGTAATTGTCACTAGTTTTTATTTCCTGGTCTTGTCGAGGGCGATAGATTAGATTTATTTAACCTTTAAAAATATTGTTTTAAATTACACTTATTTTTTCATGAGCATATTATTTCTTATTTCATCTTGTTATATCCTCATAATCTCTTCTAAGGTTTTAATCCATCTCATGGTGGTTTACTTGTGACCATTAAAAGAAAGCCATATATTAAACCATGAAAATCTCAGTTTTAATTACCACCAACTGGCACTTGTTTTTTTAAACAATATTTTATACTATTCTGATTCTGAGAAGGGCTGAATAGCACACAAAACAACAAGCAAAAATAATTGAATACTGTATCTCCACAGTATAAAAACAAAAGTTAAAGAATAGGCTAGAAACCAGGAGACTGTGAGTTTTAGTACTGTCTTAGGTACAAAGCAGCTGGATAACCTTGGGCCAGTCACTTTCAGCCCTAGGAAGGAAACAATGACAAACCGTTTCCAAAAAATATTGTGAAGAAAATTGCAGGGACTAGTTTTGGCAGTCAACTGCATTAAAACCAAAACCAAAACCCTGACCTTAAGGCAGAGATGGTATTCAGCAGGTTCTGACCAGTTCTGGAGAACTGGTAGCAGACATTTTGAGTAGTTCAGAGAACTAGTAAATACCACCTCTGACTGGCTCCGCCTCCATCTATTCTCTGCCTCCCGAGTCTCAGCTAATCAGGAGGAAATGGAGATTTTGCAGTAACTTCCCCTGGAGTGAGGAGGGAATAGAGATTTTACAGTATCCTTCCCCTGCCATGCCCAACAAGCCATGCCCAACAAGCCACACCCACAGAACCGGTAGTAATAATTTTTGAATTTCACCACTGCCTTAAGGCATGCGTGTTCAAACACACAAAGGGGAAAAAAAGAGAAAATAATAGTACTAAGAAAGAGAACTGCCTATTGACCCAATTTCTTAAGGGCTTTGAAACAAAATGTTTTTAAGAGTCTGAATGGAGTGGAAGGGAGCAGCCAGTTATACTGTACCTTCAGGGGCAACGTACTCATTAATCTTAAGAATACTACTGCCCAATTCTGCAGAGCCACTGAAGTAGGGCGCCCCTTATTCCTAAGCTTGGTAGGAAGTAAGAAGGATATCATAGCAATCAGCTGGTAACCAGGCACCAACTGGCTAGTAATCCTTTGTATTCAACTCTTGGCTCAGAATAGCAAGTGCTGATTGGCTACCAGTTCTTTGCACACTGTAGAGACTCACACATATGAAGCCGTGACAGTTTCCATAATAGTATTGTAATAGGGAGTTAAAGAAACTGACAAGTTCCTGCTGTATTTTAACTGTCGAATCAAAATACCTGAGCAATGGAATGGCTCTAAGGTGGTGGAGGTTTCAGTGTAACTAACTTCTGAGAACATGTATAGAATTTGTATCGGCTAAAGTTTTTGAGTTGTCTACAAAAGCAGATCTGCCCAAGGCATATTGCAATAGTTGTAGTTATCAAGGCATGAATCACAATCAAAGAGGTCATAGTCACAATAGGGGTAACAGAAAATAGAAGATGGTAAAAAAAATAATCAGAATGCTAATAAAATACTTTAGATAAATTGTATGAAGGCATCTTCAAAGGTTAAGCACCAAAATGCAGTTTATTTTCTGTACAACTGGAGGCGACTGCTTTCCTCTTTATCCTCATTTACGACTACCATTCTTAAGTAGTTATATTCTGGATCTTATGTAATAATGGACGATGACTTTTTGTGCAGATAGAGAGTTTTTCATGGTAAATTTAACATTGGTGACAGAGTTACTGACACCTAATCTATACAGATTGTTAACAATGAGATTGGAATTCTTAAAACATGTAAATAAATAGTCAGCTAAACTATGTCAATAGACATTTCAAACTATTATTATCCATCTTTTCTATTCAACTGTTAAGATTCTTCTTATTAGCATAAGCCCTTACATCAGGTAGCAGAGTTAGAAGAGACTTTGGAGGTCTTCTAGTCTAATTCCTTATGCAAGCAAGAAACCCTATACCACTTCAGACAAGTAGTTTGCCCAATCTCTTCTTAAAAACCTCCAATGGCAAAGCACCCACAACTTTTGGATGCAAAGCATTCCACTGATTAATTGTTCTCACTCTCAGTAAATTTCTCGTTATTTCTAAGTTAGTTCCCTACCTGATTCCACCACATTACATCACATTAGACATTAGACATCACATTAGAGCAAGCGTGAACACAAAGGATTTCCACTACAAAAAAATCTAATCATGGACACATTTTATCCAAAATTATACAGTATCTTTAGTACCGAAGAGTCAGAATAGTGTAAAGGTTAAGGTGTTGGACTTAAACCAGGCGCTGAAAATCTCAATTTCAGTAAGTGGTAGCTAGTCACACTCTGCTAAATATTCCTTACAGGATTGTTATTATGGAGATAACGCCTTGTATTTTGACATTATTAATAATATTTACAAGGTGGCCCTACTATCTAATTTTACCAACCGTCATCTACTCTCAATCCCTTCCACCAATCTATTTTGATTTTTCAATATATGGTATGTATTCATGTATGTTTACGTCTCACTTTTTTTCTCTCAGCACACACACACACACACACACACACACACACACACACACACACACACACACAAACTCTCTATCTCTCTCTCTATCTCACTCACTCACACACACTCTCTTACAGTGGTTTGATATTATTGGAATGTACATTCGTTTCTATAATTAACAATGTTACATTAACAATGTTAAATTGTTTGATCAATTCATTTTCCTCGTTTCAAGAAGGTTACACTTAAGTATATGTTGATTATTCATTTTTACCATTATGGCCTAAATAAAAGTAATAAATTGCTTTCTGTCATCATTTTTGTTAATATAGATACAAACAGCTGGGGTGAAAAAATGAGACCCTTTAGAAAACATAATTAGCATTTTAATATATCATGACGAAATTTTGAGGTGTTTTATTTCCAAGTTGATTAATACTACGGTTCTTCCATGTAAAGGAATGCAAATTAGATGACATTCTCATCTTGAAAGTTTTGTTTCCAATAATAGATTTCTTTTCCCTGTGCAAAGATTTCACTTCCTTTCACTCCCTTCCTAGCTTTGGTGTGGAGCAACGGTCACACCCAGTGGCTGGATAGGTTAATCGCATACATGTATTCCCTATAGATCCATATAAGTTCACAGGCAGCAGTCACAATGGGGAATGTGCATTATACACAATGGTGATCAGTAATAGCTTCCTGAACCAATCAGAACATGGCAGCAGTTTGCAAGGTATACAGTACTTTCTAAAGACGACTAATTGATGAATGTGGCATTAAATTTTAAGGATCACTTACAAATTTAATGGGGAAATCAGTGAGTTTTGCTACTATTCCTTACATTAAGCTGAACTGTGAGATTCTTTTAAAAATATAACTTTCAAGTCAAAAGATGAAAGGAACCAGAACTAATATTTAGAATAAAGAGAGAAGGAAGAAGAAGAAGAAAATAACAAAGATAAATATAGGGGAAAATAATATAAAGAAATGCTTTTTGATTTTCTTTTAAATATGTTATAAGCATTAATGTAAATTAAACTTTTACTCTATGGTTTACAGTATTGCTTATTTCTATTTTATCATCAACACCATAATTTCAATTTTTTCCTGTTTCAGGCAAAAAGTCAGTAAGGGGTTTCCACTTAGCATTATGGTTGTTTTATCTCTAATTAAAAATGATAATTTGGCCATTTCAGCAAGTTCCATCCTCTTCACCACCATTCCTCCATTGTGAGTAAAGTTGCGTCTTTCACCTTTGTACACATAACAGTTGTCATATGCAAAACAGTTTCCCCAACTGTTTATTCACCTACCCCAACAGAAAAATATCTGATTTCAATTTGATATTAATATTTAAAATCTTATGTATTATTACAAATAGTTGAGTGCAAAATTTTCTAGCTTTTTTACATATCCACTAAGCAACATGAGCTTTGAGATTCTGAGAATTCCATGATAGGGTTTGTAATATGAATAAACTTTCGGTGAACAGTTTTTATGATTTTTATTTAAAAAATCAGAATTCCATGGGATTCTTTATTTTCCCCAAAATTTTTGCATATGACTATACTCTATTTTTTTCTCTGAGATCAGTAGAATGTGTATTTTCTAAGTTTTGTAATGGAACCATTATTTTCATTGTCCAAACATGTGAAATAAGGACATTCCCAGGTAGTGTTTGGGGCATATCTGAGTTTGACTGAGGCTGAGTAAGCTCAATTAAAACTCAGCACCATAGAATTGCGGAGGAGAGTCAGAGACCATATGCAATTCACAAGGGATGCTAAGATATATTGATCTTTTGGCTTATAGGTGTTCTTCCAGCTAGCAATCTTCTAGTAACTTCTAGACCTTTTTTTTGCTCATTTGATTTATATTAGGCATGATCAAATCCTACAATTCCAGGAACTGAACATTACAGTTCAGAACTTTCAGTTTTATTATTATTATTAAACATGAAACTCAGTCAACTGAACATTTAAAAATGTATCACAAATACCATTGACTGGCACTAATGGTTGATACAGGTTGCTGCCATCTGTCAAGCTGGCCTCCCTCAGCAACCAAGAAAGAAACCATTTTGTAGAATTAAGACTACTTTTACTGGTTATGAAAAGATAGCAGCTAAGCAAAGCAAGATCTGAGGCAAAAGCGCACGAAATCATACATATCAATATGTGACCAATCCCCTTCCCTTGGTAACCCTCATCCCACTGTCCAATCTGCAAATCCCTTAGGTGTCATGTGAGTTTCATCTTCAAGGAGCATCATCAGGTTGGTATGCAGGACGGTTGGCTTGACACCAGCATCCTAGGTATCAACCAAGTATCTTCTTAAAATGTATAATGTTCCGAGTAACACAGTTTTTTGCAGTTCCACTGGTGTTATTGCAGGAAGTTGCAATTTCTTGATGTATTTAAAAAAAAAATTGGACATAGTACCAAGTGTCCTAATGACAAGGAGTATCACTGTTACATGTTTCATCCTTAATCACGTAGTTTCTACGGCCAGGTCACAATATTTTGTGGGGTTTTTTCCAGTTCTTTTTCTTTGGCTCTGGGGTCTCCCAGTACAGTGATATCAATAAATTGTATGCTTCGGTTTTCAACAACTGTGATATCTGATGTGTTGTGTTCCAAATGATGATCTGTCTGTATTCAAAAGTCCCACAAGATCTTCACTGTCTCATTTTCAACAACTTTTTCCACTTTATGTTCCCATGATTTTTCAGCTACAGATAAGGCATATTTTTACATAATGACCAGTGAATTAATTTAGTAACTTGGTCATGTCTAGATGATGATGATGATGATGATGATGATGATGATGATGATGACCCAGTTGTCAGGTAGGCATACATTTCAAAAACTTCCCTTTTACAACTCTGTAATCTCTAAATTCAGGGTAGAGTTGAGGCAACTAGATAGAGCTGAGAGTTTATTGGCCAGATGCCCTTTTTGATGCCTATGCAGAGTTCGCAGCAGATTTTTTTTATCTTTTCTCCCTAGGAGAGAAACATGTGTCACTATCCAGATAGTAAGCTTCAAAAAACTTTTGTATGCCTTAATAACACCTTAAACTGTGTATGGGAAGCATTTAGCAAGCAATGCAAATCTTTCTGCACAGTGTTTCATTTGATCTGCATTATTTAGCAGTTTGGCAGCCATATTTAGCCTCAACTGCAATTTTTGGACAATTTTGAAGAGTATCTTTACCTAGACTGCACATTGCAGTACTGAATGTCACAAAATCTTGAATAATGGCTGCCAAATCCAACTGGCACAGGAATAACCACAGCTGCACTTTCAGTATTATTTTGAAAAACTGCTTTGTGCCATAACTATCATCTGAGAATCCAGCTGAGGATCAAGAAGTATTTTTAGCCTTTGGACTTATTTTTTTCAGCAAGAATACAGTCCCATCCAGCCATGTTTAGAAATCTTGCTGCCGAATGGCAGGTAAATTATGGGAAACATCTGTCACTCAGGATGCCTATTAAGAAGAAAAACTGATTTGATGAAGTAGAAGGAAGGAAAAATTATTTTGATAATATTTAGAACAATCTAGGGACAGGATAACTAAAGGATTGTTTTAACCAAAATGAACCAGTCTATCTACAGATATAATCTTTAACATTTCTCTTATATATCCTAGATAATCTTGAGAAATGTTATTTGGGGCTAGGAAGAAAGACTTTTGGTAGCTGTAGCTAATTTTTTGGAATTTGCTTCCAGGTGTAAGGAATGCCTGTACACTTTAATGATCTTCCTGAAGTTGGTATAGAGCTTTTTGTTTATGAAGGTCTTCCATATTTAATTTTAATCTGCCAATTCTATTTTTGCTTAATAAATGAGATATTTGATTGCTCTGTGTGATTTTTACTGCTCTTTCTGTATTTTAAAGTGTCATTTTGTACTGTAAATTAAAAGAATATTTATAATTGTTGCATTATTGTTTTGTTTTAGATTCCCTTTAACTTCTGTGAAGCATGGTATGAGTGAGAGTTCCTTGGTGCTCTCTGAACTTGATTGGCATTTTGCAGACATTTCATTACCCAAACTAGGTAACATCATCATTGTCAGTGATATGATTGTTTTAAAGTAAACAAATAAAAACAGTAAAAAGTGCAGTTAATAAAAATCACAACCTTTAGCAACTTAGGAAGAAAATGTGAATTGGTTGATAGTTAGCCTGATATAATCAAAAACATTCAATGATGGCCAATGTAACTGAACATACTCAATTCTCTATTTCCAATAATAATTTTTAATCTATTCAATTTTTATGCAACCCAGAGTCAGTTAGAAGTAGGTGGCATCAAAACTGAATGAAGGAATGAAGGAATGAATGAACATTTTGAAGCAACAAGTAATAAGGTCCAAAAAGCTGTTCCTTAACATGTATACTGGAACCCCTTAGTTTCCTTACTCTCCTTTCTTTTGCAAATGTTTATTACAAAACAGCACTTCCATGCTAAAGTTGCTCAGAAGTGCTTATCTAAGTGATTATCTAATCACTTCTAGTGCCATTTTATTCATACTAAAATATTTCAGAAGAAGAAGAAACTGAATCCAACTTAACCCCCTATTTAGTGTGTCTTTGGGGCAGGAAGATGAACCTCACTTTATAGTTCAATCCCACCACTTTAAGAGATGACATTTAAAAGAGGGCAGTGTGCCAGTTATCAAGACCAGGACACAGAGTGATAGAACTAACTTCTAGGAAAGCACATGAGAGATTTGGAGATGAGAAAGATGCATCGTTAGAAATCTACCAGCTCTCTAATCACAACTAGATTTAAACAGTCTGTAGATATCTTGCTTCATATTACTTCCTGATACTCTATTGATTATGTTCCTTGCAGTCAGGCTCCACAATTTGTTGGTGGGAGAAGTGCCAACAGAATCTGCCATAATGTTTTCACTCACACCATGCCATACAGCTAGCAATAAACCACAGGGGTCTTTCTTGTTTTTAAAAAAACAAGAAAGTTTCCTTGGACTGTTTAAAGCTATTTTTATAAGTAGGAGCATTAATAAAATATCATTATAAAACTAAAAATATATATGACTAAAATAAAATATTTTAAAGTTATTTTTATTGTGCCTTTATTATTTTTTCTAAATAACTCAAGATGACAAATATAAGGAATACTCCTTCCTCCTCCTGTTTTCCCCACAACGAGCCTGTGAAATGGGATGGACTGAGAGAGAGAGAGAGAGAGAGAGAGAGAGAGAGAGAGGGAGGGAGGGAGGGAGGGAGGGAGGGAGGGAGAGGGAGAGATTGGCCCAAAGTCAGCCAAAAGGCTATGATGCTTTAGATGGAACTAGAAATCGTAGTCTCCTTTTTTTTTTAGCTTGGTGCCTTTATCACTAGACCAAACTGGCTATAATAAAATAAAATTGTTTTATTTACTTACTGACTTTACAATTTGTACACCTCAGTGGGACTAGTGTGGTTAGGAGGACAAATATATATTAAGAGCTGATATATTAAGAACCATAATAAAATCAATAGTCCAATAGAAAAGCACCTGGCAAGTCTGCCCGAATCAGATCCAGCACTCTTGACATGTAGAGTGTACATCTTCACTGAAGCAACAGGTAGAAATAACAGAAGTTATTCTGTTTCACATTGCAGGACTCATTTGTGCCTGTACTTCGACGGCTCAAAAAAATCCACTTGTAAAATTGTAGGAGAGTTGCTGGTTTGTCAGTGGCATCATGAAAAAAAGTGGGAGAAAGCAGTGACAGCTACTGCTACTGTATGTTTGCTCACTAGTAATGCAGAAAGAGGGATTGTGTAACTTGTCATTCATTTCAACTGAAGACATCAGTTTGGATAAGGTTGATCATGTCCCTGGTATATGCCTGAGATCGGTACCATTGGCCCTCCAAAATACTCATAACACTATGGAGCTTGAAAACCTTGCAGAGTAACTTCAGTTCAATTCCTGCTACAAAGAAATTCAATGAGAGACGGTTGAGGACACAGTTCTGGCTGGATGTTGGTTTTTACACCTTTATGAGCGATGATGGCACAGTGGTTAGAGTGCAGTACTGCAGGCCCTTGCTGCCTGCCGGCTGCCTGCAATTTGGCAGTTCAAATCTCACCAGGCTCAAGGTTGACTCAATCTTCCATCCTTCTGAGGTCGGTAAAATGAGGAACCAAAATCGTTGGGGGCAATATGCTGACTCTGTAAACCACTTAGAGAGGGCTGTAAAGCACTGTGAGGTGGTACATAAATCCAAATGCTATTGCTATATTGACCCACTGGAGATAGGTGAGGTGGGGTCATGGGTGGAGAAAATAGAATACTAATGTACAAGTGCAAAATGGCTGCTAAGTATTTGAGAACTGAGTCTAGAAGTTGTGTGTACATCTCTTAGATGATGGAACAGTGGTGATTCTGAACATTCTTATAAAAATAGCTATTAGAAGCAATGGATTTCTTCAGGCTGGTTTTTATATAAGAAGATGTAAGGCACAATTCCCTATTTCTGCTTTCTCTGGAACAGCCTACTACTTTGCATGTTCCTGGGGTTTTCAAAGAGAACAATGACACATAAGCTTTAATTGAGCCATAGATAAAGGAACAAGAGGAGTCAAATACCTCAAGAATAGAGGTAAGATACAAGACACAGTGCATGAAAGGAACAAAAACTTTTCCTCACACTTTTAAACATTGGCAAAGGTATTATTTCCTATGTAGAATTCTACCTTCCCACCAGTTCTATTCACTGCTAACACTGTATATTTGTTTAGTTCAAATACTTTTCGTTTTCCTCTTAATTCCCTTATGCCCAATGGAGGATTCCAACTCATGTTCTAGCCCTGAAATAAGAAACCAGTAGTTTTTCAGATCACGGCTAATGTTTTACTTGGAGTGTTCTGATTTAATTATATCTTGGGCAGTATCTAGATTAAATACTATGGCAAGGTTGTTTGATGAAGGTTTCTTTTCCTTGTTGTAGGCAGCACTGCAGGACACCACCACTGGTAAGTGAAACTGCCCTTCCTTCTGGAACTTGTGAAATTATCCATCTAAAAAAAATCTCTTTTCTCAGTAGGTGGGAAGATTCTCTCTACACAGAATAATGTAGGCCATGCAGTTTGTGAGAAGGAGATGCCAGTGATATCCCTGTGAAGAGAAGCCTCCATAATCTATTGGAGAAGATAAATGGGGAGCACACAATGCATACACACAAATTTCCACCTATGGCCGAGGCTCACTTCTCCTTGCAAAAGAAACTCCTGAACAAAAGGAAACTCCAGACAATGTTCCAATGGTATCTCCTTTAGAAGGGTGAAAATAGGAAAATATGCATATTAAAATGCTGAACTCCACATTTTGACTGAGCTATATCTGGTGTTGGAATATCCAATACTGAACTATATTTAGCTGGAGAGGAAAGAAAGTAATCAAGGTGAAAAATAGTCTAGCAGGCTACAGGCATATCCGTGTCTCTTTGGTGAACAATATTGTTTTTTGTAGCAGTGTAGGTATATCAGTATAATAGGTACCATTCTGTTATATCTCTCATTCATCAGCTAATATTGCAGCCGTCAAGGAGAGACTTACCTTTCTGGTGCATTATCTGACTCCATAGAATTACATTGTTTGCATAATGTGCAATAAGATTTGTAAATTGTTTCAAGTGTCTCATTGAAATCACCCTGACATTGCAGATTTGCTTCTATGCTACTCCTCCCAACACAACTAGTTGCTCAGTTTAGCTCTTATCGCTCTGGTGTGACTTTTAATTAATGCAATTGGGGCAGGTTTAAGCCTTTTGAGAATGAATGGATGGGTGCTGTGATAATGCTTTTACTCAAACGTCTACGGTATTGCTTTTAGGAACAGGAGTTGCAAGACTATGAATGCCACTTTCCCTCTACTAGCCTCTTTCTCTTGCCTTACTTACCTCTGGGGCATTATGGACACCCTTCTTCTCTATCTAGCAGAATATTGCTAGTAAACCATAACGCTGACACCACTATGTCCTACCAATAAAGAGGGGGTCCTTTCCATGAGACACCTAATTTGTTGACCAGTTATGCATCCTTTTTGGCCCTTCAAAAATCTGCAATCAGAATGAGAAATCTTCAATCAGGGCAGTACTATCCCACAGAGCAAGTCAACAGACTTCATTTTCCTGCTAGTCTGGTATTACAGATAAGTAAGTCGAAAGATAGGAAATTTAAAAAATAAATTACCGGTAGATTTTGAAAGTCTGTTTCATTTTAAATCTCAGAAAGACCCCCTCTACATCAGATTGCCCAGTTTCTCTATAACATTTTGGCTAGAAATCTGAAGTTGATGGGTTGCCCTTTTCTTGTCCCTGCTATTTCTGCTATCAAAATAGCACATTTTGGGATGTTTCAATATTTTATTGCAATAAAACCCCTTGAGGTATTCAGTTGAAACTTGTTAGAGTAAATGTCCTATAAGGGCAAAATTCCTACTATTCCTACTATTTCCATCACTTTTTGCTTAAAAAAACGAAATCACTATCAAGCATTTTGAGTTCCCCACTAAAGTCTATGAATATTTCTTAATTGAGTCTCAAAAGTGGCTCAGATTGAATTGGGTTGCTCTTGAATAATAAATTCTGATCAAATCATTTTATCAAATTTAAATGTAAACCAAATTGGGATGATTTGCAAAGCTTGGTGTACATACTACACTATCAACTAATGTCAACTTGCTATTATATTCCTTCATGTACATGTGCTCCATTGCCTTCACCTCTGATCTTGCTGGCTTCCTTTGCTTATGGGAATATGGGTATGAACCGATTTGTATGACTTCACAGTTCTGACTTCTGAGTTATTGTGTTGCGATTGCTGCCAAAGATGTAGCTAATATGAGGAACATTCTCATAGAATGAAATTGATGGTTACAAGTGCTAGGACACAATCAAAGCACTTATCTGCCACATTGTAAATATCACAAAATTAACCTGCTTTTTTGTCTTTTGGGCTATCTGTTTCAAAAATCTCAAAAATATTCTATTTTCATTATTGAAGAGTTCCATAATAGGAGGGGTTTTTTTTCACTGACACATATTATGAAGATCACTTCAGGAGGTTTATGGATGAGCTACAGAAATGGTCACTTCCAAAGCCTAAGGAAGGAAGCTTACAGAAATTTGACGGTGAGAATAAATACTTTTGTTATGCATTGCTGCTTTAATATACAGTAGATGCCTTCCAATCAACTACATTAATTATTGTCCCTGTCACGTTTTTGGAGTGTGAAGAAAAGAACAGCTTACCTTTCCCAAACATTCTGAAACATATAAACTTTGAGAAAATAAAAGAGCATACATAATAAAAGGAGAAATTTCTACATTTGTGGATTACAGGAGAAAATTGATTGAAACTGTCATGATGTTGTCTCACTGTATGTTTAATTATAGGATTTTTTATTTGTCTTAGATTCCTTTATTTTTGGTGTGTGATACTATCAGACACAGAATGGGGAATCACGGTGATCTGAGTTTAATGGGCCAAGGAAAGCTTGTCATTCATTCATTCATTCATTCATTCATTCATCCATTCATTCATTCATTCATTCATTCCAGCAACTCAGAATTGAAAAGAATTGAACAGAGCTTTATAGAACATACTAGCACTTAAATCAATTAAACCAGAAACAAACTAGAAACCAGTACAGCTTCTGAAGCAGGGATGTCACATGGCCATACCAAAGCTTGCCCATCACTGAACATACCACTGCATTCTGAACTGGTTGAGATAGCTTCATGTGGACCATGTTGCAGTTGTTAAGCTGTGGGGTGACTAAAATATGAAGAGGAGATCCGTCCAATCTAGGAAAGAGGACAACTGGCATATCAGATGAAGCTAAGAAAGGCCTTCTTGACTACATCTCCCACTTCCTCATCAATCAAGAGCTGCAGGAGAATATGTGCACTATAAGAAGGAATTCATCAAGGCAATAATTGTATTAAAGATTATAAATAAGGAGAATAGAAATTACACAAATTACAAAAAATAGGGAAGAGTGAAAAAAAAAAGAAAAAGAAGTAACTTCTCCTTAATTAAAAGTAAAAAGTTCATTTCCCCCCTCCATTTCTAAAAAAGTTTTTCAATATTTTTACAGATTTTTTAAATACATACAATTAAAAAATTCCATATCTTTTCTTTTTTTGGTCATGAAACATCATCCTGTTTGCAAGGATACTTTTCTTATCTTTGTCAATGCTTGCCATATTTATATCCACATTCAGTTTGATTCCAAACATATCCAGAGCAACTACTTCTTCTTTTATTACTTCCTTAATAGCCCATATAGCAATCATTTCTGAAAATTTCAAGACTATTTTTCATAAATTTTAATCACAGAATTCCCTGCTAAAATATTACATTCTTTATTCAATTGTACTCTTTATTCTTTTGTTGCTCTTTCTGGTGTACTTTCAAACTTTCAAAGTCCCATTATCTTGTTTTGAAAAAAACCTGAACAACGACAATTTCCCACAAGAGAAATTGTAATAGTTTAAAGTGATAATTCCAAGACCACCTGAATCCTTAAACTGTTATCAACTTTCACAAATCAGGAAGCAGACTTTTGTTACTTAATCCCAAAAGCAATATTTTTCAAAAACTTTGAAATGGTGTTTAAAAATTCTTTCTCTAAGAAGAAGGCGAATAACCTATCAAATGCAGTAAAACTTGACATTTCAAGAGGTCTTAATCCTTCCAAAGCAAATTTGAAGAGATTAAGAAATGATCTTAATCCAGAGAGAATTTTAGCAGCCAGGATCCCCTATCCATGTGCCAATTGCATTGTAACACTGACCCACTTCAAAAATTGATGACTAACTCACCATGGCTCTCAACCGGAAGTCTGGAATCTAGTCCCTAATCTAGATAACCTCAGCATCCACAGCTTCTCTGGATTCACAGGACTGAATAGGAATTGGCTGCCCTCCATGTAAACCTACCCAACTACCATCTCTGTGCTTGCCTAACAATGTTAGCTAGTTAATCCATTTTCAAAATTCACAAAGGGCATTGAATTGTACACTAATGAAAAGCTGCTGGACTGGAGTAGTAAATGAGGAGATCTTGCAAGCAGGAAATAAAGCACTGGGATATGCAACGATGACAGAAGGGTATTATAGGTAGTCCTTGGTTCATGACCTCAATTGAGGCCCATTTTTTTTGTTGCTAAGCAAAACAGTTGTTAAATGAGCTTTGCCCCATTTTATGACCTTTCTTGTTACAGTTGTTAAATGAATCATTGCAATTGTTAAGTGCATCATTTGGTCATTAAATGAATCTGACTTCCCCTATTGACTTGTCAGAAGCCTGCTGGGAAGTTTACAAATGGTGATCACATGACAGTGCAACGGGGACCGTTCAACTGTCACTTATGTATACCAGTTGCCAAGCAACTGAATTTCGACCATGTGACCATGAGGAGGCTGCAACGCTCATAAGTGCGAAAAAACAGTCATGTCACTTTTCTCTAGTGCTGTTGTATCATCAAATGGTCACTAAAGGTATGGTTTGTAGGTCTAGGACTACCTGTATTCACAAACTGATATTGTTAATTCAAAATGGTTTGACTTGCACTCGGGTTTGCCCCCACCATCCCCTCTTCAAATTCAAGGAATTACATATGGAGACAGGGACAGAAACGTGCGAAGAAGCATAGTGAATATAAGTATGTAGTCAATCATGCTAAATATAGTCGACCAATTTCAAAGAACTGTTTGAAACCTGGTTCCTTTGACTCCATCCGTCCCATTCTCTTATTTTACAAAATGAACAGTGATGCACACATGAATGCAAATTAGAGACGGCGCCCATAGAACGAATGTACTTTAGAAAGATGGCACCCTCACAATGCGAAGCAACAGCATCTGTTTTCACTGAGGAGAGAAATGGCATCTCCACGGGCTGCTAAACTCATTGTTTCTAATGCAGCAGGCAGTACGTCTGGGTAGAAATCTGTGGAGATGCATTGCCCTCCTTTGTTCAATTCTGATCTTCAAACAAAGAGCCACCCAGTATGTCTCCTCAAAAGAGACATTTTATTTGGATCATTTCTCTCCGCTCTCGTGCTCAGTTCATCACCAAGGCACATGAGTGAATATGATCATAATGTCCTATAATTAGAAGTGCATGGAATACAACCTAACAATTATCCACAGTCACTTTCCAGATCTTGCAACAAGGAGACCTAATTTTAAATCATGGCTGTAGGATTTACAGGTTTCCAAATATTTGCTCTTTCAATTAAGCAGATGGAGAGCCTGCTGGTAATGAGTGAGCAAGCTTCAGAACTTCTTTTGCAGCTAATTTCTGCCCAGGCAGAAACAAATTACGTGCAGCATTTCTTTATTAAGGTAAATAATGCCATGTGCCACTTGGCAAAGTTCCTAACAGCCACAGCAAAAGGAAACCTGAGTAGTGTTTCCAGGTATCCTACCTAGTGGGAGCTTTTTTGACACCACCGTAACAAATGTGATGCTGCAGAAAGCTGGCAGCAGAAGATGTGCTCTCTTATCTAAGTGCTCCGGAGGATATTTGCTGATGAATCCTTCGAAAGGTTGATATGCTTATGTGCATCCAGGGGATGAAATAACAGGCCTGGGGGCAATAGGGTCTCATATCTTCTTTGTGGATTTTACAAATGCAGCATGAAGCTCGGTGTGATTCAACTTGAATGGAATTCTTAACACATGCATTTTACATGATACTTCAATGCAAGCTTTTTCAGACAGTTATCTAATACTGGGGGATGTTGATTTATAAGGTTGGTTTTAAAAAAAAATCGCATTTGGTATACCACAACACATTTTTTTCTGAACTGTTTGTGGAAGGCTGTAGTTCTAGAATAGGAGAATTTCAAGGCGATTTGATTTGCATCAGTCTGTAAACATTTCTGATCTTTTTCAGCAATTTTAAGAAGAAGAAAAAAGAGGAGGAAGAGGAGGAAGAAGAGGATGATGAAGAAGAAGTAGAAGGTGGTGGTGGTTTGGGGTCAAGTTATTTTTCTGCAAAATTCTGACTGATACCAACAAACTCTATCGTGGTCCTCTAAGATTCATGGACAGTCTTTTTTCTGAGATCAGACTGAAGGTCCATAACCTTCAGGGAGGGATTAGACTACAGAACTCCTTCCCATGCCTTTAACCTAACAGTTTCCGATGTCAGAATAATCAACACAACAAAAGCCAATGAAAGAACATGACAAGCTTGGCCAAGGGGCAGACTGAGAGTGGCCTTAGACCCAAAGGAAGCAAGTCTCCTTTCCCTCTATGCTATCTTGAAAGCTAAGGGAGAGTTTAGACCAGGAATGTCCAACCTTATCAACTTTCAGACTTGTATGGGAGCATGGCTGGTTGGTGAATTCTGGGAGTTAAAGTCCACAAGTCTTAAAGTTAACAAAGTTTGACACCCCTGGTTTAGACTTACAGCTGGTGATGTTTGATTAAAGATCTGAAGGAAAAAGGACCTTGCAAACATCTCTCTGACATCACTTCAACTCTGTTCATATGGGCTCCACAGGCACAGATTCTCTCAAAACCCACCATGTCTGAGCACTCCCAAAATATCGGTAGTTCTTTTCTGCCTTTTTTTCCATTATCATCCAGTATAAAATCTAAAATTGCAGTACATTTGCCTTTATTTCTTTAAAGATAAGCCAAATGAAACAGGCAGATAACAAGATGCTCACTCCAATTCTTTATGGGTGCACGCATACACACACACTAACTTTTTCCTTCTCTTATCCTTCTATTTCCCCTGTAACATTGCTACAACCTTTCTACTGCTGCCCAAGCAATATTTAATTGAAATAGCTTGTTAGTGAATTGTTGGATTTTTGCTTAAATCACAAATGCAACATATGCATCATATCTGAGGCTGTCATCTGCAAATGTTTCCACCACGATACATGCATTAATTTCTGTTGCAGTGGAAAAAGCTTGGAAAGACCGGTTTTATTCATATATTCATTTCAAACAAGCAAATAAACACACACTTTTGCAATAAAGGCAAAACAGATATATGCAAGGCGACTTTTCATGCACATTCAAAAGTCCGTTTTTAAAATACAGCAAGTAGATGCGTTTGTCATTGTAGAGGTGTGAGATGTGTCTGAATTCCCAGGTATCAAAATATTCCAGGTAAATTTCAGGATGAGAATCATTCTGGTGTAGTGGTTAAGGCACCAGACTACAAACCATGACACCATGAGTGCTGGTCCTCCTTAGGCACAAAACCAGCTGTTTGAACTAGGTCGGATCTCTCTCTCCCTCCCTCCCCGCCTCTCTCTCTCTCCCCTCCCTCCTTCCCCAACCCTACCCCAGAAGGAGGCAATGGCAATCCAGTTCTGTAGTGTTGCCACAAAAACTGCAGGGTCTTGTCCAGGCAATCACCAGGAATCAAGAGTGACATGTAGGCACAATTTAAAAAAAAATCAGGATACTTATAAAAAACCCTCTTCACATTTTTTAAAGGAACTGGCTTTAAACAAAATAACCTGTCATATGGCCTATATATGGAAACATAAAAGCAGCCATCTGACATATCTCCGGTATCAGTTTTCTATAAATAGAAAAGCTGTTATTTATCAGTTGAATTATTCATTGAAAATAGCAATGTCTTGTTATTGACTGGCTGCCCCCACCCCTCTCTCTGTATTTACTATATTACCTTGCATTGTGATGATCAAAATTCACTATATTCATTCACCATTTATTCAATACCCCATATATTAGGAGATTTGGCAGAAATAACTCTTGACATGAATTTCAAGTCAAATTGCTGATATAAGCAGGTAAGAATATCTTAAGTACATAATCCTATTTTATACAATACCTAGTGACATATACTCATGATATTCAGGACAGCATTCCTGTCATATGTTGCACTTCAGCTGTATATTTAATAAATTTTAATTTACAAATTATCTGTATGGAGCAACTGAGCCACAGGATTGGTCACCAAATTTTTAAAAGTTAAATAAAAGAAAGAAATGTACCTCCACATCAAAAAGAAAAAGGATACTGCGTGACCTTCATTCCTTGCTCGGGTCCTTTTTTTGGAGCCTTCCTTCTCAAATGACCAATAAGTTTGTTTTTATTTCTGTATGATTGAGGAAGTTTTGTCGAATTTTCAGCAAATCAATGCCAGTTCCATGCACATGTTT
Source organism: Natrix helvetica (assembly GCF_964273705.1). NCBI lineage: Eukaryota > Metazoa > Chordata > Lepidosauria > Squamata > Natricidae > Natrix > Natrix helvetica. Next base: position 209,620,271 of record NC_138552.1, on the reverse strand, counting down.
AATGACTGAAGGATCTCCATGAAGCATTTGTTGACTGTAAAACTTACCGTATATGGCTGGGCTATATCAGCCTTTTGTTTGTTAAGCATGTGTGGGATGTGTCACTCTCTAAATAGCTCCCCATCTGGCTAGTGAATTAGCCTCAGTGAAGCAGAGGGAACAGACCATCCGAGTTCCAAAGATACATTTGTGGAGTTTGCACATTGGAGTACGTTTCAGTCTGGTTTGTTTGGTTTGCGTTAACATGTTGTGTGAATTCAAGAACTTGTGATTTGTAAACTCTGGTTCATGGCTTTGAATGCTAGATGCCCAACCTAGGATGGGATCCTTAACAAACAAAAGTTAAGCAAACAGTATAGTGATATAGAAGGTTGGCTAATATGTTAATCTGGAAGATACATTAAGGTGACTGCATATCAACATGGCCAGATGAGAGAGAAATATTAGAAAAGGAACAAGCTGTTTCTAAATGCTTAAGCAGAAAGTTTGTTCTTAAAAAGCTGATTCTGAAGATCAGGTGTTACTGAGAGCTTCTCTAGGAGATTGTCAGAATATTCATGAACCGGCAGAGACATGGTAACAGATCAGCCAATGGAGCTTGTTTGGAAAACAGAAACTTAAACAAAAGGTCTGGGCGTGGTTAGCTCTGTGCTCAGCTCTGAAAAGAAACTAATATACTAGTTTGCTCTGAACTCTGAACTGAAACAATCTCTCCTTTCTATCCTGTTGGAAGAATCTGCTGTTGGTATTGTACATTTATTCATGTGTTATTATGTATATAAAGAAGTTAATGAATCCTGCTGAATCAGTTATCTCTGTGTGCTTTCTGGACGTGATTTCTACTGCAAACTCAGACAGAGATAAATTTATATTTGGAGATAGATTTACACTTTTTTTTTTGGGTGGGGGGGGGCTTGATGTTGTTTGAGGAAACAGCATTAAAAGTATTACACAATAGTGATGTAAAAACAGAGCCAACACACTGTCAAATTCACTTAAAATCATTTCAAAGGAATTAAGAGGTTTAGACCAAGCAGAAGTAAACACCTTGAAGGAAAGACAAGGGTTTTTCATCTGACTGACAGCTTCCCAGGGAGTTGATGCAGGTAGTCTTCAACCAACCACCACAACTGAACCCCAAATTTCTATTGCTAAGTGTGACATTTGTTCAGTGAGTTTTGCCCCATATTATGATCTTTCTTGACACAGTGCTTAAGTGAATCACTGCAGTTGTTAAGTTAGTAAGACGGTGGTTAAGTGAATCTGGCTTCCCCACTGCCTTTGCTTTTCAGAAGGGCGCAAAAGGGGATCCTGTGACTCTGAGACTCTATCACAAATATGAATCAGTTGCCAAGTGCCTACATTTTGATTACGTGACCAGGGGAATGCTGCAACAGTTGTAAGTGTGAAAAAATGGCCATACGTTCAGTGTTGTAACCTGGTTACTAAAAAAAAATGGTTGTAAGTTGAGGGCCACCTGTACTTTTTCTGGGCTTTCACTCTTCTTCACAGTTGTGTTAAAAAGTTTCCTTCCAATGCTTATGTTGCTGGAAATCTATGCTTGCCCTCATTGCCTCACAGTAACAAGGCCAGGTAGCTGTTTTGCCTTACAGTGGTAATACGTATGGGAAAGTGAATGGTGGAACCCCTAGCTTTGTTTTGGCCTCCCTCCAAACACCTCCAGCTGGTGAGAAACACCCACTGATCCTTCTTCTTAACGTAGAATAGGCTGGAGCTAGGGAGGAGGCAAGTTCTGACAGACGGATATCCTTACTGGTTGAGAGATCTGTCAAAACCATATTTAGAGAAGGCTGATAGGTAGAGAGGGAGCAGATCAATACACCATGGTCAGCTTTTCTTCAGCTGATCCCGAGGCTGCCAGAGGCTTGGCAAGAAAAATGTGTGCCTTGGGTAAGGGTGGTGGGAGAGAAGCATCCTTTTGCTGACTCGATTTTATTTTTTATAGCAGTGCAGCAATTTATGTGCTACTCAGTTTTGCAAAAGCTCTGAATGGGGTTGCAAATGATACAAACATGAAACAGAGCAATTTTAACAAAAAAAGATCACCCTCCCAACCTTAATAACAAGAGCCACTTACACATGACAGAAAACACTCCTAGCAGAAACAATATACCATTGGTCCTCAAAGGATTTCTGGAAAAGCCAGACCTTGGCAGCTTTCCTAATGTCAGCGGGGTTGGATGCTGACTTAATCTCAAATGGAGAGCTGTTCCTGTGGAGAGGGCAGCTACAGAAAACTCATATGTGCAAATGAAGACAAGTGGATTTAAAAAAAAAACCCCATTGCTCTATACTTCTCTTTCCACTCCCCTGAGCCTTTATCAGCTTCTTTATCAGCCAGGGGTTCGGGAGAGCTTGGTTTGAAAGAATGACTCTCACTGACAAAAGCTGAAATGGCCAGGAAACCAGTGGCCAGGAACTGGAGTGGGGAGGGTGCCCCCAGCAGCTTAAAAGGTCAGGACAAGAAACAAGGGATGGAAACTTTGGGGCAGATAGAGGGAAAGTAATGCTTGGCTAGGGGATGTTAGATCTTCCCTACCCAGAAGTGACCTGTTTTCCAGTATTGAACACCTGGAGGGAAGTGTGTTGCAGACTTTGTGGTTGCTTGAACATACACTAGAACAGTGATGGTGAACCTTTTTGGCACTGAGTGCCAAAAAGGTTGCATGGAACCACCGACTCCAGAAAAGCCTAAATTCCAGGTTCTGGCACGCATGCGCCCCCAGCGATCAGCTGTCTGGCACTCATGCACACACCACTTTTCAGCACTGCCACGTGCGCAAAGGACAGCTGATTGTTGCGCACGCACACATGCATGCCAGAAACCCAGAAGACAAACAGGCAAGGCCGTGCGTGCTGGGCAACATGGCTTCACATGCCACGTTGGGCACGCATGCCATAGGTTTGCCATCATGGCACTAGGAGCTGTGGTCTTCCCCATACCTGGCAGGAGCTTCCATTTACGGTATGTTCATGTTCAGCTCCAACTACTGGATGGGTAGTTTGGAAGAGATTACTGGATTGGAAGAGAGAGGTGTGACAATATTGGGGTTATCCAAAGCTGTTTATGAGCAAGATACAGAACCTTTGAAGACTACATTAGACCTGCAATCTAGAGACCATCCTGGGCTTATTTTGTGTAGATAAAACTTCTATCACTTCCTGTCAGCTGTCCTTGGATTAAAAAGTGGATTTTAAAATAATGCTTTTTGTAGCCTTGTTACTACCTACATGCCTAAATTCCAGTCCTTCCCACCTTTACCCCAACCTTATCCTCTGAGACTTGTCTTCACCTTCAATTGTTTTTTTCAAGAGTTCCCAAAATTGTTCCCTTTTCAGGTTTTTCTATTTTGTTGTTTCTTATTGCTTGCCTTACTAAATTCCACCCCTGTTGATGGAAAAGGAACAGGGCTGTTAGTTCCAACCAAAGCTTTGATTCGGATAATTAATAACATTGTTTCAATCTTCATCTTACCAGAAGAAAATTAAGATCCATCTTTTCATTTATATTGCTAACATTTGTTTTCCTTTCTATTTTCAGCATGCGTTTCCAGTGACATCTTGTTAATCCAATTGCTCTAATTAGGATTTCTCCTTATGCTTGATGAGAATTATGTTATGCTATCTATATTTGCTTTCTATCATCTTTTTCTCACATTTTCTTTCTCTCCCCACCTCATCTTTTATTTTGGTTACATATTTTGGTGTGGATTTGTAAATGTGGAGGAGAAAACCTAGAGTTATGAAAAATATCATAACTCAAAATATCATAATATCAAAATAAGCAAATCAAAATAAGTTGTTTTTTTCCTTCATGGGCAAGGGGGAGTTCCAGCAGAAAGCTTTCAAGCTCTTTGGGGGCAGTGAAATTTCTATGCTTATGGCAAATAAGCTAGGCAGTTTAATTTGCAAGCTTTCCTTCCCTTAAGTCTTATTTTTAGCAATTCAGAGCTTGGCCTCCACAAATCAGGTTAAGCGGTACATTACAAGGTAACCGTCTGACCTTGAAGCCATCCGTTTTTGAGGGAGAGGTGACAAAGGGTTTGGAAGCAGAATTTATGCCTCTCTGGGGAGCTCAGGAGGTGCACATGAGCATAAATATAATGTGGAAACGGGAGCAGGAATTGCTGATGGCTCTGAAAGATAAGGCTGGCTTGGGCCTGTGCTTCAAAGCAAGTAGGTCAAAAGACGATAAGTATCATCTCCTGCAGAAATACAATTCAAAATCTGGTTTGGATGGGATGAGATGGCGATTGGGACTTCGTCAAAGAGATAAAAAAATTATCTCCATTATGCCAGCAAGGCTGCCGAGCAAGTGGGAAACTGAGCATAGATTATGAGACAGGGAAGGTTCCGAGGCAGAAATCAAAGGATGATGGGATAGGTCACTGGAGACCAATTCTTGCTAAGCACAGTGCTAAAGCAGCCGGAAGCCCATGTGCTGGCTGGAGCACAGCACTTATTGGAGTCATTTCACTCCAAATGTGCTATTCCTACAGTTACAATTATCTACTGCTGGGTTGGATTTAAAGGGAAAGAGAGACAGAGAGACCGGATGGATGAAGAACAGCCCTACTGCTACGTCAGAACTGGGGAGGGGTGGGTATTGCACTCCTTCTGCCAGCTGGCTTATGATCTTGGTAGTGTTCATCAACACAGCAGTGCCACCAATTGCCAACCTCATTTGGAGGAGATGTGGGCTCAGTATCAAATATTCTCCACCGTGCTTCTACTTAATCCCTGGAGCATGGGTGGACACGGATTGTTCCCACTGACTTTATACTCTAGTACATGAATGTACCATTAGCAGAACATGATGCATTGATACACATGCAGTTGTATATATATCCATATGTATATAATCATTCTATTAGTTAGGGAAATAAAATTTATCCCGTCATGGAAGAGTGTACCTACATATCTGTACAACACTTTTACGTAAAAAGCTTAGCAGGCAGACATCAGGAGGTATAGCCAATAGTCCATGAGTGATCCAGGTGGGAAGCATTGTACGAAGTGAACACATGAACAAACCAAACCAAACAAGCCAAATCTTCCCATAGTAAGAAAGGCTAGGCAATAACTAGTCAGTTTATAGTCATATAACACACTGTTGTGTTTGTGTGGTCTCACTAGAAGCAAATAACATTCAACTCAAGTTAATATGACTCAAGATCATAAGACAGGATCCCCACTTTGCAAGAGGCATTTAACCAGGGGTATCCACAGTGACAGTCATTAGTTTCAAAATGGTGGCTCTGACTAGGAGATCAAAGCCTCAACACCTTTTTACCATGCATTGCACTTTCTAAAAGGGACAGGGATTTGATTGTCATGGAATCAGAAATGCCCTGTCACACAGGTAGAACCTCAGTTGCCATAATGTGGTGTCACTGGAACTGGATCATCCTGTCCCCTGAAGTTCTCTACATCAGGGCCCATAAATACTTCCTACAGCTTTAATAATGAAGACTAGTGACAGAGCAGTGGCTGCAAAGCTGCCCATTTTGAACCATGGTTGACTCCAAAATCCTTATGTGTGTTGTGACAACAACCCTGTCCCTTTAGTATTTGCACTACAATATTGCATAGAGGTACCGGTATATAAGCAACATGGCTTGCATTGTAATATCACAACACACATATTGCCATTCCACCTTTGCTTTTCCCTTTGCTTTCCCCTCCCTGGTATTTAAGACCAAAGGTAATATCCTAATTGCTCTTTGTAAAGGAGAATTCGGAGAGCCACAAATGGCATTTCCTTGGCCATCCGTACATATGAACATACTGTGATCTTATTCTGTGACCTTATGTTCAGTCTGGAAGTTGGCAGGAAGCACTACCTAATGCATTTCATAAACTGCTGAAAGTCAATTAAATGAGATGGTGTCTGCCTGAGCACATAGACTGCATGCAGAAGTTATAGACTAATATGCAAAAGGGAGCATGCTGGACCTCTGCAGAGGCATATTTTGCACAAATTCACCAGCCATGTGAAGTCACTGTTCTGAAAAACTGTTGCTTTGCAACTCAGCTCACCTATTAATATCTCTGAATGCTGACGTTTGGGATGCCATTCATTTTCCTCCAATTCCTGAATTGTCAAACAGGAGACACACTACTGGAGAACAACCTTATACAATCTCTTGCTAGATAACTGTGGTGTTTTATTCCATGGTTACATATATCTACTAGCCATCATTGTGTCTTTCATAATTACCACCTGTTCAGTGGTTCCCTTCAGATTTCATCACCTTTGTCACTTTAAGCAGCCAGCTGCAGGAAACTGAGTTGACTTCCCTGGAGCAACAACGCTCAGGCTCTGCGTTTCAGGCTATAATTGCTGTCTCTGCACGAAACGTTCCTTTGAGGCTTCCAACATATAAAATATCCAGGGCTCTTCCCTGGCTTTGGGTAAAAACAGGAGTTACCGTGTTCAGGTTTTTTGCTTTCCTAATGCTGTAGTCTTTGCATTTGACACCTGGTCCTTTCAATGTCAGTTTAGAAGTCAATTATATTCAGAAGTGATGTCGTACTCTAGGTAAGAAACTCAGCTGTGAAGGAGTTGCCACTTCAGATCCAATCTAAAACTGAATCTGGTAGGCAGTGGCGTAGCGTAGGTTGTCAGCACCCGGGGCAAGGCAAGTAATTTGCACCCCCTAACCCAAGGGCGGCCCGACTGCAGCTGCCCCTGGGTCGGCATCAGTCAAGTGAGGCTCTCCATGCTGGCCTCCTGCCTTCCTCCCGAAAAGGAACTCGAAGGGCAGCGGGAAAAGGCTCGACTGAAGGGAAGCAGGTGCCGCGGGGGTGGGAGGCGCACCGGGGGCTTCAGGAAGGCGCCGGCTCCCCGGGGCGCTCCAGGCGGAGCGGGAGGACGCGGTGGCGTTGCAGCGGCAGGCAGACGGAGCGCAGCGCCGCTCTCCTTCGGCTCCCGTGGGGGCGGCGCGGTGGGTCTTGCCGGCTCCGCTGGGAGGTAGGCGGTGCGCAGGAGGGGCCTGGGCGGGCCGGGGCCGGGGAGCTTAGTTTGCGGGCCGAGCCGGGCGCAGAAAGAGGTGGCCACAGTCCGGCAAAGGGTGGCGCGGGGCGAGTCAGGGCGCCCCCCCAGACGTTGCGCCCGGTGCGGCCGGCCCCCCCTGCACCCCCCACGCTACGCCACTGCTGGTAGGTTTTGCACTGAATTTAAGCTGTTGCCTCTCACTCTGCAGTACAGAAATAATAATGCGGGTTATACTTGCAGAGTTGTTGCAAAAACTACAGAAGTAATCCCTGCAAAGTACTTGGCACCATGCAACATGTCGCCTAAAATGAAACGTGGATTTATTTTATCATGGCTATGGAATTAAAAGAGAACAATTGCAAGTCCACCCACCAACACAAGTACTCAATCCACGTTACAAGGTCCCTGGGTAGTAAAGGTGTATTCACAAAACAAAAAAGAGTCAGGATTAAAGACTAAGTGACCCATGTGGAATCTGGGGTTCATTTGCTCTGTGACACCTGCCACCTTCCTTGGCATTTAGAAGTCTCCAACTAGGACAAAGTAGAGCTTTCTGGGTCTTCAGTCAATCTTCTCAGAAGGGGTTCCTCAAGAGAGAGGATAATTCAGCTGTGGCAATTGAGGGCAGGCAGCAGAAAGAGAGGAGAGGGTCACATGTGACTAATTCTTCTGTCCCTGTCACCATAAACCATTTCTTCCCCAACTGAGGAAGGAGGCTGGTGATGGACTGTGCTGTGCTGTGCTCTGAACTGGGGACATGGCAGAATCAGAGTTGAGAGGGACGGCAAAGTTAGCTGTTTGTACCTGTACGTCTCCCCAACCAGCCCATGGCTACTACACCTACCTAATTAAAGTTGAGGAGTCCCCCCTCCCTCAGGGCAGATGACCAACACAACCTAATTAACACTGTTCATGTTTTGCCCTTCCTGGGCTGGCTCTCCAGGCCCTGTTGGGGTTCTACCTGCGTTTCTCCTTCATCCTAAATGAAGGCTCCAATATCTTCAGTTCACAGGCAAGGGAGCTTCTGAGGTGTCTTCTCCCTTACGTTGACTATTTCTAATGCCCGTAGCCCCATCTGACTTTTAAAAAAATTAAATGTAATTATGGAATTAAACATAAGCAGCTGTGCTGCTATTGAAAGCAGCAACTTTAGCCTCATGTTTACATTCAGCAGATATGCAATATAAACATGATATTTATATACAGCAGGGAGGCAGCGTTTGAGATGTCAGAAGCTACAATTCACTTATGAATCTTCCAGGGATCTGCAAGTAGCCCTAATAATCAAGGGGTGGGGATTATTTTTCTCTCTCTTTTGGGGTGGTGGTGTGAATGGCTTACCACCCAGAAATCTCCTGTGATCATTCCCTCCTTTTAAATTCCCCCCATAATCCTGAAGGCAAATTCATCTGGAAAATGGGTATTTTAATGACTGGCCAGGCATGAAGCAATCTTGTCAGCATCTTGCCATGGGCTTTCAAAAGTGTCATTCTAACAAGGTTGCCAATCTCTGTGACCCTCTTTAGAGCACAGATACCACAAGCAGTCAAAATAACAGAATTCTCTGAGAGACATGATGGGAACACGGTCCTTGCTATGATGTGAAATTGAGATATATTTATTTACTTTTCAAACTGATATAGCCGCCCATCTCACAAAACAAAAACACTCTTAGGGGTAGAATACTTCTATTCGCACCTGCATATTCTGCAGCTGCTTCTCCTCTTAATTGATAGATCAAAGATAAATTTAGAGCCACACATGTAGGTAATATATAAAAAGATCCAGCTTTGTTAAAAGTTTTCCAGGAGGGCTGATCATCACTAATCTTGTAACATAACAGTATAACACAGTTGGAAGGGATCTTGGAAATCTTCTAGTCCAACCCCCTGTTTCAGCAGGAGGCCCTTTAATGTGACAAATGACAGTCCAATATCTTCTTAGAAACCTCTAGTGATGGGGCACGGACAACTTCTGAAGGCAAGCTGTTCTACTGTTTAACTGTTCTCACTGTCAGGAAATGTCTCCTTAGTTCTAGGTTGGATCTCTCTTTGATAAGTTTCCATCCATTACTTCTTGTCCTGCCCCAGGTGCTTTGAAGAATAGGTCAACCTCCTCCTCTCTGAGGTTGCCCCTCAAAAATTAAACCAAGTCACCCCTAGTACTTCTTATGATTTCCTGAGCGCTAAGTCTCCCTTAATTGGGGAGAAGTAGCACTTTCTGCAATAAGAAATTATAATACAAGCCTTAAAATAAGCATATCACATTTTTTAAATAAAGAGAAAGGATCAGCCTCAGACCTAGTCCTACCAACAGATATTTTGTTATTTTGAGTGTTTTGCAGCCTCAGCCCCTGAGCCACTAAAAAAAAAAAGTCTCACTCTTGTCTTGTCAGCTGACCAGAGCATCCATATACAATCCCCAAGAGTTCTTGGATATATCTACAGAATCTCTACTTCTAACCTCCATGAAATTGGAATCCCCAAGTGCAGGAATATGATGGTCCTGCAACCACAGCTACTTTTCTTTCTCCTGGACCCAGAAAAATATTTGCCTTTTTACTTGTAGGTGGGTAGTAGCATTAAGCCATAAATTGTAGCAACATCAAAAAGGGTATTACCTAGAGAAAAAAACTATACTTTTGGTGAGAACAGCCAGTCAGCAGCACATCCAGGAGACTACTGAACTGTGTTTCCAAATATAGTTTGATTTATTTGCATTAATACTACTGCTGATTCTGTGTCTGTATATAGAGGCATCATCTATCAGATAGTTGCAGATTTCTTCTGCTGTTATTTGAGAGGAAAATGAGTTAGAATTAGTTAGAATTATAGAGTTGGAAGGGGCCTTGGAGGTTTTCTAGTCAACCCCCCTGCTCAGGCAGGAAACCCTACATCATTTCAGACAGATGGTTGTCCAATCTTTTCTTAAAAACTTCCAGTGTTGGGGCATCCACAACTTCTGGAGACAAGTTGTTCCCCTGATTAATTGTTCTAACTGTCAGAAATTTCTTCTTATTTCTAGGTTGCTTCTCTCCTTGATTAGTTTCCATCTATTGCTTCTTGTCCTGCCCTCAGTTGCTTTGGAGAATAGCCTGACCCCCTCTTCTTTGTGGCAACCCCTGAGATATCAGAAAACTGTTATCATGTCACTCTTTAGTCCTTCTTTTCATTAAACTGGACATACCCTATTCCAGCAACCATTCTTTATATGTTTTAGTCTCCAATCCCCTAATTACTTCTCCAACGTTCCAATGCCTAGACAGCAGAAGAAAAAAATACCTTAAAACACAAAAACCAGGCAAAATACAGGGGGAGGAGGAGCTGTCAGCAAGAAAGGTTTCACACCTGTTCTATATAATAAAGTATCTAATCTAATTTATAGAGTAAGATTTGTTTATCTTGATTGCTGTCTTCTCTTTGCATGTAAAAACAAGCTCCAGAGATTTATTTAGTTTAAACTCCAAATATTGTTTAGAACATTTAGTTTAAACTCCAAATATTTTTCCCCAAATTACTTGGAGGGGAAGAAGAGTTTCCAACTGAAAAGGAGGAAAAAGAAAACAAGCACAATGAGAACACCTGTATGACGGCTGAAAATGATTTGTCCCATTTTTCCTTCATCTCCTGAGTTCTTGAAAATGGATCTCCAGCGGGCTCCAGCCTGAATGGGGCTATATTAAAATGATGGCAAATGTAAGAGTTTCTTAACTATTCAGGACCAGATGATCCCTGCAAACAGATGATCCACTTTTATGCAAAATAAGGTAAAGGTAAAGGTTCCCCTCGCACATATGTGCTAGTCATTCCTGACTCTAGGGGTCGGTGCTCATCTCCGTTTCAAAGCCGAAGAGCCAGCACTGTCTGAAGATGTCTCTGTGGTCATGTGGTCGGCATGACTAAACACTGAAGGTGCACGGAACGCTGTTACCTTCCCACCAAGGTGGTCCCTATTTTTCTACTTGCATTTTTACATGCTTTCAAACTGCTAAGTTGACAGAAGCTGGGACAAGTAACAGGAGCTCAATTCGTTACACGGTGCTAGGGATTCGAACCGCCAAACTGCCGACCTTTCTGATTGACAAGCTCAGCATCTTAGCCACTGAGCCACTGTGTCTCCTTATGCAGAGTAGGGAGTGCAAATTATAAAGGAGGTTTATGTAAAGAGCCACTGGTGTGTGTGTGTGTTGACGCTTCTATGGCACCAGTGTTTCTGTCTCACCAATCTTTTATAAAGCAGTTTGTAACCAGCTTGAGACTGTCTTCATTTATGCTGAACTTGAAACACAGAGAATACAAGGAGCCAGTCACTGTTTAACCTCTTTCCCTCCAGCTGGCTCATAGGAGAATACAGAACAGAAGAATCATTTGATCAATGAGCTCCTGCTGTTCGTCTGGTGATAAAAAATTTAATTTCCCTACACCCCCAAAAAGGAATAAAATAAAATTACTAGTACTTGAGCCTTCCCTGATTTCAGGAGATGCATTTATCTTCATTCGTCTGGGCAGAGCTGATCCCCACCTCCAATGTGTGACCCAAAAAGCTCTGCCCCTCCATACCTCTAAGTAATTGTTAAGAGAATGTAAACTGAAATCCCCCCAAAGGCTGTGCAGTCCCCGTGTTGTCATTCATTCCTCTGCCACATTAAAAATCCTTCATGAGTTGTGAAGGTGAAATGACAGTGCCTTGCAGGTGATTTTTTTGCAACAGGGTGCTTTTCCTAGTAGCACACACCCTGTTTGCATATTGCCCCATGGCTGGATTAAGGGAAGGGGGAAATAAGATTGGGTACTATAAATACAAAATAAGCAAATTCCATGTGAAAGATGCTGAACTTCAGAGGGATGGAGTGGGATGGGATGGGATGGTACAAAACAAGAGTTCTTTCTACGTGGGAAATGGATTTTCTAAGGAAAATACCAGTTGTGCTGCAGTTTCCTATAAAACAGAGCCGAGTCAGAAATAGAGTTGTTTCCAGAAAAGCAATCTTGGAATGTCTCCAGAGCAGATTCCAAAGAAGAACTGTCTTCTGAATGAATAGTATATCTCTTTGTTGTTGTTGTTAGTTGTGAAGTTGTGTCCAACCCATCACACTCCATGGACAACATTCCTCCAGGCTTTCCTGTCCTCTACCATCCTCTGGAGTCCATTCAAGCTCATGCCTACTGCTTCGATGACTCCATCCATCCACCTCATTCTCTGCTGTCCCCTTCTTCTTTTGCCCTCAATCTTTCCCAGCATTAGGCTCTTCTCCAGTGAGTCCTTCCTTCTCATTTGGTGGCCAAAGTATTTGAGTTTCATCTTCAGGATTTGGCCTTATAAAGAGCAGTCAAGGTTGATTTCTTCTAGGACTGACCGGTTGGATCGCCTTGCAGTCCAAGGGACTCGCAGGAATCTCCTCCAGCACCATAGTTCAAAGGCCTCAATTCTTTGGCGCTCAGCCTTTCTTATGGTCCAACCTTCACAGTCATACATTACAACTGGAAAAACCATAGCCTTGACTATACACACTTGTTGGCAGGATGATGTCTCTGCATTTAAGTATGCTGCCTAGTTTTGCCATAGTCTTCCTCTCCAGGAGCAAGCGTCTTTTAATTTCTTGGCTACAGTCCCTATCTGCGGTGATCTTGGAGCCCAATAAAATCTCTCACTATCCCCATTTCTTCTCCATCTATTTGCCAGGAATTGAGAGAACTGGATGCCATGATCTTAGTTTCCTTAATGTTGAGTTTCAAGCCAACTTTTGCACTCTCCTTCTGCACCCGCATCAAGAGGCTCTTTAGTTCCTCTTCACTTTCTGCCATTAGAATGGTATCATCTGCATATCTGAGGTTGTTGAAATTTCTCCCGGCAATCTTAATTCTAACTTTTGATTCATTAAAAAAAAAACTGTATCTCTAGGGGATGGGATATCACATTCAGGAAAAATACACACTTTGAAGGTGTAAGTTCTAGATAACTGATCTGAAAGGGGTTCAAATAACTGCTGTGGAAATGCCACATAGCTCTTCTACATTATGGCTATATTATTCCAATCTAGCCAATGTTTTTAAAAGGGCAAACAAGTTCCTGTTCTTTTAACTCAGATCCTGAAATCTGTTTAGTCTTTCATGTCTCTTCTTGCCTGAAAAACAGCTGGTGAATTTCCACAATGACCAGTGATGACTGTGCCAAAGGGCACAGTTGCCAGGACATTCATTGCACTGAAGTGGAGACCAGAAGTATAAATGCTCCCAGGTACAGTCTTTTAAGAAGAGAGACTGCCTTAATAATGATCACTGGTTGTACATCTTTAAACTTTACAGATCATTACAAATGTCTGCATTTGCCATTGCTACTTGGAAGTTGGTTCTGACATTCCAACTCTTATGCAGACCAGAATCAGGGGTGGGTTGCTGTCGGCATTACTGCCGGTTCGGTGCGCGCACAATTTTGCACTCACACATGAGCATTTGACCATAAATGCAATAAAAATTGCTCTGCTCATGTGCAGAAGCAAAAAACAAGATGGCAGCACTTGCAGTGCTGCTGGGAGAACCAGTTCAGGGGCATGGCAAGCCTGGGTCACTGCTGGTTCCAGCGACCCAGGTTGCCAAATAACTATTGGTTCGGCCCGTTTTTCGCTCATTTTTGCCCTCCACAGCCCCCAGGAGCACTCTGGAAAGCCTCCTAAAGGCTATGCATGGCCATTTTGGTGAAGAGGCAGGGTTTCGAGGCCAAAAAATGCTGCATTCAGTGTATAAGACACACCCAGTTATTCACCCTATTTTTTGAGAGAAAAAGGTGTGTCTTATACTCCGAAAAAATACGTTAAATGAAATGTCCCCCCCCCCCAAAAGTAGAATCCCAATGAGACCTGCATGTGTTTTTTTAAACCCTAAAAATGTTCTATGATAGGGTGGAGGGGATTTTTTTGGCAAAGGTGTAATGCTCTAAAGATTGACACTTGAAAAATAAAGTTGCATGTAAATAAACCATGCTAAAATTAGTCCTGGTATTGCTAACAGGGCTTCTATTTGAATTAAATGAGGTTCTAACCTCTGCCCCAATCAACCTTGGTCGATGTTAAAATGCATAACTGTTGTCAAACCCCATGCTGCATTTTAAACATATGTCTGCTAGAGTGTGATATCTGGAGCTGATGCTGCAAGTCTATTCCCCACTTCCTGTATGCTCCAGAGTGAGACCCAACTCCTCTGTATAATTAGGTATTCAGTCTCTGAACTAAGAAGCCCCCTGTTCATAAATATGAGTTATTCCTCTTGGTAGCAGCCTATCCAAAAGCAGAATGAAAAACTGCGTTGGGTTAGAAGTTGTTGATTTTTTTTCAAGGCCTAAATATACATTAATCATTTAATAAAAGGATAGGTGCAAACATTCCTTCTGTGGCTTTGAGAATCACCTATGTACAATGGATGAATTTTGCCCCCCCCTTTTTGGTACTTTTTGGAGTTGGGAGTTACTGAGAGGGGAAAAACAGGTATTGCAAACCTTGCAGAGAATTTTAGGACTTAGGAGTCTTTCTCTTCAATTCAGACCTCTACAGATCATGGCCCCATTCAGAAAAGATTATTGTTCTTATCTGTCTTCTGCTGCCATGATCTCTTGGAACAGATTGATTGGATCTTGTCAGATTTCCCAGATAGACAAGACAAGGCCCGAAGCATGAGTAGATGAGCTAATTCTATTTTATTATAAGGGTACATTAACAGAATCTTGCAAGCCTGAAAGCACTAATCTCCTGCCCTCTTTTTTTTAACCTCTTTATAAGTTAGGGAAAATCCTTTTTGAATACAAATAATAAAAATCCCAATTATTTTGATTGGGAGCAGCTATATAAATGTTTTAAATACATAAAATGTGAAGGTTATTTGTAATGCTGAAAGACTCATGACCCCTTTGTGGGCAGGGTTTTTTTCTGTAGCAGTCACTCTGTTAATGCTTCCTAGAACAAACACATATCAACAATACAATTTGCTTGTATTGTTACAATTCACTGTTAATTTTTTCCATAAGGAAATTAAACTCATTATATCAATATGAAGCCTTATATTAATATTATTGATGTCTAACATTTGTATTCCATCCATCATCATCCATCCATCCATCCATCCAGATATATAGCTACATAGCTATCTATCATTGGTATTCTATCTTTTCCTTTGGATCTCAATGTGGCATCTCTGAAGATTTTGTTTCTCAACTGTGTAAAGTTGACTGGGCTGTGGGCTGAAAGAGAAGGCCTGCACCAAAATCACTGAGTGAGTTTTATCTTGAGTTGGTCTTATAATTGGTTCTCTCCTGTCTAAAACCAAAACTACTACACCACTACCCTATCTGTAAGGATAGTTACCTCCTTCGAAAGCGCTAAGAAAACAAACAAATTCTAAGGTTTGCTTCCAATTATACAAGATGCAAATGACAAGCCATCAATAAGCACATTGGCTGCCAATTACACGGGAAGAAAAGGAGTGGGATTAGGTGGAGCTGTGACCCCTCCTAGCAAATAAACTATTTTTTAAAATAATGTTAATTAAAGCTGACTTTGTAAAACTCTATACCATCCTAAGAGGGGAGAGGAGAAGGAGGGGAAAAAAAGTTTAAAGGAAACACCAATTATCCTTTTAATATTTAGCCCTTTCCTCTCAATAGATTCAAATGCTTTTTTAAAAAAAATACTGCACCAAATGCTTAATTCTAAGCTGTTGTTGTTGCTTTTTAGTTACTTTCTATGCTGTTTATCACCTTTGCCCAGTTCTGCATTTCCCTGAGTTCTTGTTGAAAATTATGGCTTTGGCATTATTGTTGTCTTTCTTTCACCCCCTCCTCCTCTATTTATGTAAAAGCTGACTTGCTTTTTAGGTACAGTTAAAGAATTCTTTGTTATTAGCTGAGCCATTGAATTGAGGGATTCTTTTTTTAATCCAATGTACTACTCTCTTCTTTCTTGCTTACTGTGAAATAATAGAAAGGCAGAATTTTGCAATTCATAACCTTGAAGTGCTTTGAGGAGTTTCACCTCCAGGGCTCAGAAGCGGAGCATTTGCTAACATCTTGAGAGAGAGAAAAGGCAATAAACAATATGATTTGGGATCGTCATTATGCCTTTTAAACGAAACGATGGGAAAGTGGTAACTAAAGGAGAGATTTAAATAATTACATAATTTAAAATACATGGAATAGAAAAACAGCTACTGGAAGAAAGCATACAGTATTATATCAAACCATTATTTAAAGGTCTTTGGCAGTGAAATTCTATGAATTATTATAAGATCTTTTGTGGGATGTTTGCTTGATAGTGAAGGGGGAGAAAATCTGCAAATGGCAATGAAAAAAAAAAACAGGTAGCAGCTCTTATCAAGCGTGTCAGTTTGAACCCTCGCCTAATCTGATACAAGCATTTCATTTGAGAGATGCATAATGTTTTGTAATGTTTTTTGTTTTGATACCTGAATATAAAAAAGGTTGGATCTGCAAGAAAATATTGCAGTATATTCTATTAACAGGCATGCATATCTTCCGAAGTCAACCAGATACCATTTGGAGAACTTCAATCATTTATATTTAGTTGTGCTTTTAATATTTGATTAAAAATCTCCCCCTCCACAAATCTGGAGATTGCTGGGAAGAAAATCATATCTCAGAGACCAGAGGATCCAGAATTGTCTTGTTTATCTATTGCCTAAATTCATTACAGAGAATTACTTTCAGATACCTGCCAATATCCACAAATATTGACCTGACCATCAAGCCAGTACTTGGCCAGTTGTGAGTTTGTATTCTTGCTGATGCATCCCTCTTTTGGCATGACCCAAATTTGGATATTCTCCTATTGGCCCTTTCTCATCTGGACTGACTATTGAAAGTAGTGAAGCCACTAATTTTGAGCTGAATGTAAAAGATGAGGTGAAAATGTGGAAGAATTGCCCAGTTTCTATTTTTGCTAACAGGGCTGTATTTCTTGACAACACCTTGAGCAGATGGTACATTGGCAACACAATTTTCTTTGGAATCAGTTGGTATATAGACTTTGAAGGAATGCAATATTTTAATTGTAAATAATATGAATTAACCTGAGCAAACTGTGGTTATTGCTCATCTTTTATAGAAAGAAAGCAGCTTCAAATTGTTAGTGCATTTGCCTTGCTTTAGTAGATTGTAATTTAGTTAACACGTTTCCGGGTGTGGAGAAAAAAAATATCACAGCCTTAGGATATGTGGAAGAGGAGGGGAAGGGAATTGATAAGTCCACGTTATGTGTGAACCATATTAAAAAAGTAAGTTGCTAGCAAAGATGCAGAAACTTGGACATTGAACTACTAAGTATGACCTTTGACCTCAAATGTTGGCTACTTCTGTGCTTTTGTCCTCTGTTGATTGATTAGCATGTTTGCCAGTCACTGTGGTTTGTAAATGATGACTTATGACATTGTAAAATGTGTACAATAGAATTCTATTTCTTCTTCAAAAACCATGGTTGCAACAACAGATGACATTATTATTATATGTGAATTCAGCCAATGTGTAAATCCTCACATCCTCATATCCCATTCTGCTGGAATACCTGCTGGCAGTGTATAGTTATCACTACCACTACCTATTACCTCTAACATCTCATTTAAAAAAAAACAGAATTACTTACTCCTTCTATCTGCAAGCACTGGAAATAAGATTCCAGACATAGCTTTTTTGTGGGGGTGGGGGGTGGGAGAGGGAGAATGAATAGATTGCTTCTGTGGGACAAATGCAAAAAATGCCAAGCCAATTTTCCCTTCTCAAGGAAAGTTTATAGAGATTCAAGTAAGGGTCAGGTTGACAAAATGAGAGTTCAAGAAAACTCATGCTATATAGTCATGTCACTGGGCAGAAGACTGTGGGCCATTGTATTTGTATGCATGCCTAGTCAACCCTATGATTTCTATTTATGATTGCAAAGGAGAAGTTAGATGGAGGTTTTAAAGAAGCATCAACTCTTTCTACTATTGATAGGCTGCAAAGGCAGAATGAGTTGCTTCCCTGGGCTATTCATTTTCCCAGGTGTACCTTTAAAATACACACCTTTAGTCTCCAAACATAAATCAGGTTCATTTCTTCTCTGCCTCCATCTATTCTGCCAACACTCTGTCCCATCCCCCTTTGGCCTCACATAACACACATGCAATGAAATGAAGGAATGCTGTTGTCAGTTCTGATGAGCAAATGCCAGAAGGATGGCAGCATTTTGCCATCCTAGAAAAGAAGATCCTAAATTCTTGGATTAATATTGCAACAGTTGCACTAAGTGAGACCACTTTGATAACAAAACATTTATCAACTAAACGCTGCCACCTACTGAAGTTTTGCAAAGAGCCCAGATGATTGGAGAAGATCATAAATTCTTTCTGTCAGAAGCATATGGTGTTCACTGAAACCTCCCAGAAGGAAGGAATGGCAAGAAGAAAGAAAGGAATGGTAACTTACAGAACAAAGGGAGACATCTCCTTCATGCAGTCTGTTTGGAACATGTCAGACTAAATCCTGAGAGTAGCATCCAAACAGAGTAGAATGAGATTTTTATTTGTGGGTATGAGAGAGGGGGTGGGGGAAAGGAGAGAGACACTTTTCATAGTTACATTTTTAGTCACCATTTTGCTGTTTTTCCCATTTTAAAAAATCTTAAACTTGTTAAACATTTCTTTCTTTAAGGATTGCAGGAAACTTACCAAGTGCTGCAAAGTTGTCAATTCAAAGCAAACAACCAAGCTCAGAGAGCACAAAGGACATAAAGTTCGACTCTGAGTTATATATTCTCTTCTATTAAGGGTTTCTAAATAGTGAAAAAACAATTAACAAGCAATTCACAAAACCATTTACATATAGAATCAACAAACCTAGAGTCTTTTCAAAGGCATGACTGAAGTTCCAGCAGTCATGCCTTTGGCTATTCCAATATCTCCCAGATCTGTAAACTCTCTGGAGACTGTTGCCTTCTGAGGAGCAAATGTCTGGAGTACTTGTGGGCAATCTCCAATCCCATCCTTGTCTAGAGAAGTTTGAAAAGCTGGTCTACTTGTTGGCTCTTCTTTCTACTGCAATCATCAACTCTGTTTTTTATAGAACCACCTTCAACCCACCATTTCTTCCTTCCAAAGTCAGTATCAATATACTGTATATGAGTAAATATTCTCTATTTACAAATACTATGAACAGACAAGAAAGCAAAGAAATGACTATTGAATAAATCAACACAGAACTCTCGTTCAATTTACAAATGACCACTTTGGACACATTATGGGAAGACCTAGTTCTCTGGAGAAGGCTATAATGCTTGGAAAGGTGGAAGGAAAGAGAAGAAGAGCAGCAGTAAGATGAATGAACTCAGTTACAATGATGATTTGTGCATCATTGGACAACTTGAAAGACCAGAATTAGAGGCAGATCATCACAGATAAAATTTATCTATGTGACGGATATGAGTTGACATCAAACTGATGACACATAATCAGTTAATAATCATTCACTTCAATTGGATTTATGATGTTTACTTATTGTGTATTCAAAGGAGATTAGCTACCTGTGGCTGTATAATATGAATGAAATGATAAAAGTTGGAATTTATCAACTTTTGAGGAATAGGTAGAGTTGGATTTCTAAACAAAGTATTGAAGATAAAAGTTCTGTTGGATTAATTTCAGTATTGCTTGTATTGTGTAGAAAAAATGTACATATAATTCTCCAAACTGGGTTACTGGAAAATACCGTGGAGTATTTTCCAAGGTGTACAACACTGACTTTAATAATTGCAAATATGTTCCATCAAGGATATTTCTCTCACCTTTGTTGGTGTTGCATTTTCCCAGCATAGAAGAAATGTTTTGCCCCTGGGGAAATAGTTTCCTGAGAGTAGTACATCTGCTCCTATTTCAAGAGCTTAAATAATGTGTCCCATGGATTTTCTTGAACCAGATATCATGAGATTGGACAATCTCATGGTCCAATTATACAATCATTGTACAATCATGTATCATTTTTACAATTTCCTTTCATTAGAGTTTAAGCCTTGGATTCTGATACAGTCTTGCCTGGCTATCAGGGTGGTAAGGATATTCATGCCACAGGTGGTTAAGAAGACAAATAAGATTGGAGAAAAATGACCACCAAACAACTTTCTCTTCCTTAAACTGATTTAGCATTTTAAGAACCTTTCCTAGATTATTGGGAAATCTCTTTTCCTCTTTATGCAAGACAGGGCTAGGAATAATAATTCCTTTACCTTTTAATAAAGGTATGATCACATTATGGCTACTATTCTCTTTGTAGAAAGCTTAGCACTAGGAGATGCTAAGGGGGAAAATCCATGTTTTAAAATATTGCCTGGAAAACTCATTGACTTACTTTCATTATCCAAGGGATAAATGTTTTTTTTTCTTTTCTGACACTCAAGAGCTGCACGATCCCCATCTTGGATTATCCTTTACCCCTTTAAGCCTTCAGCTTTACTAAGATTGGAATGGCTATTTCTGAGAGACCAGGGAAAGTGTTTTGTTGATGAGAATTTTATCGGCCCTAATATGGAATTCAGGAACCATAGATCTGGGAGAAAATGATAACAGCAATTCCACAAGAAAGTCCAAGGGCAATTCTGACACAATTTCAGTGATAGCTTTGGTATTTTCATTCGGAGAGAACAAAGGGATATTTGAACAGTTATTTCAGTATAGAAAAGAAGACATTACCAGATCAAGTACAAATTTAGTATGTCTAATTTTAGGAGTTTTTCTTTCAAGACTGAAAGCTAAATTTGACCTTCTTTCTATCCATCCAATTTTTCCATCCATTGAAATCAACACATTTTTTTAAAGAAACCTACTACAAAATAAATGTGTAATATAGTAATCTGAAATACACATAACATTATATGTTTAGTGTTAATTGTATATCTGTGTATGAAGATTCCCAGTCATCCAGGTCCCAAAGGTGCTAGAAGACCTCTGAGGTCCCTTCCAACTGGTTATCCTATTAAGTAAAATAGAAGCCATGCCAAACCAAATCAAACCTTACTGTAGCTCACCATCACACTACCGATGATCTGGGAGAATAATTCAGTTTTAGTTCCTTCTAGAATGTCATCAGGGTGGGAGCCACATGGATCTTTGTGGCATTCTGTCCCAGAGGGTAGATGTCTCAATAGAGAAGGCACATTTCCAGAGTCCCACAAGATAACCTTGTTGAATCCACTCTGTGGTACTTTATCAGGAATAAATTATTCCTTCAGACCAGGGGTGGGTTGCTCCTGGCATTACTGTTGGTCTATGCGTGCAAAAATTTTGTGCTTGCATGCTCACATCACTTGTGTGCATGCCACACACATGCATAGTGCATTTGCACAACAATATGTCTGTGCATGTGCAAAATGTCAAAAAAAGGAAAAAAATAAATTTATGCAATTAGAATTGTACTGCGCATGCGCAGAACCAGCCCCATAGGACAACTGGTTCGGGGGCATGGCAGGCCTAGGTCACTGCCTGATCCAGAGACCCAGGCCACCAAACCACTACCGATTCGCCCGAACTGGCCCAAACCGGTAGGAACCCACCTCTGCATGCAAATGTAGGATGACCACCTTGTTCATCCTACATTTCATACCAGAGACTGAAAATAAAATAATATCCATCATATACTTTGAAAACTGTTCGGGGATTTTACATTGTCTTTAGAGAAATTTTAAAAACAACTCAAAGTTCACAAATATTTCTATTCCACTCTTTTTCTATTATATGCACAAACACACACGCAAATAAAATTTCAGTTTTCTCTATGTGCAAATCACGTGCAGAATGTAAAAGTATCTCTGTGAAGTGTCCTTCCAAACCGTCTCTGTGCATGCAGGGTCTCAGTGTTTTTCAAGAGTGTTTGCATTTTTCTACTCTGTAAATAACTCTATCAAGGAAACAGGAGATTGGTCCCTCAATACAAGGACATGCTTCAGGAAACGATATTAACCTTCTTTTATGTGGAGCATTCTCTTAAGAGTAGGCACTGTTAAATCTCTTAAGGAAGCAATCTAAAATGACAACCAACAGCAACCAGGAATGCCCAAGAGATAAAGAACAGAACTTAAATTACTTCAGTGCCCTAACAACCTTTCCCTTCCAAATATGAATCAATAACATAATTCATTCCCACTCATATTTTAGACTGTAGGCTTAATTCTTGTTCTTGACTCTGTTCTTACAGCTCACACCCCACCCTCTGTTGCTCCCTGCCAGCCTTTTCATAGCTGTGTCAGACTGTCCTCCTGTCTTTTCTTCTCCATGTATTTTTAATGGAGTTGAGGCACCTTGAGAACAAGAGGATGGTTTCAAAGGAGAGACTTGTTTGACTCAAGCATCGGGTCAGGAGTAAACAAATCACACATTCTTCTCCTCAAAAGGAGCAAAAACTCTTTGATTATTGATTGTAGATGTTTTACAAAGGAGAAGCAATGAAAATATACACTTGATGTGTGAAGAACCCATGTATTTTTCCCCTCAGAGTTGTAAAAAAAACCTCTTTGAAATGGTACGTTAAATTTAAACAGAGTGATAGATAATTGTTTTCCATGACAGCCTTAAACTGTTTATCTCCTATGCAGAAATTGGGTAGAAGAGCTGTCCAGATCTCAGTTTTTATTCTTCTGCTTTCAAACAATGCTGGACAGGTGTTCAGCCTGGATGACAATTACCACAATCACTAATTTTCCTTTCCTTGGGTGGACATGTGTTTTGTGTTTCCACTGATACATTTTTTGTATGAGACTCGATCCACAGATTCTCCACTTGTCACCTTCTTGTCCAGACCCACCTATTGGCTTAGGAATATAGTTTCACATTTCTTGATGTAGTTTAGAGTAAAAGGGGAAACTGGCAGAGCCTTTGTTAATTCTGGTGAACTGGTTCAATAATAAAAGCTCAGCTTTTCATGGGACCATCAAGAAAGAAGAAAGAAAGAAAGAAAGAAAGAAAGAAAGAAAGAAAGAAAGAAAGAAAGAAAGAAAGAAGAAAGAAGGAAAGGAAGGAGGGAGGGAGAGACAGAGATAGAGATAGAGAGAGATAGAAAGAGAGGGAAATATCTTATCCACAATCGGATAGAAAATTCAGCAGCCCAAGATTAAATGTCTACAGAGGAATGCAATAACAGGAAAGATTGTACTTCTGTCAGACTGAACAGTGGCCAATTGCCTACAGTGAAATACAGAATATCAGTCAGATCATACAACTATCTTTGCATAACAGAATCTGGCACATGCATACTTTTGATGCACAGTAAGAGTTTGTCTTTATAGAGGTTTGGTGGTAAGTTGAGACTGTTTTCGTGCATTTATGTCCTCAAGAAATAGTGAGTTGTCTTCATTCTGGGGCAAGCAAAATATGTGATGAGACCAAAGAAAGAGTATTTTCTAAATTAAGCTCCATCCTGTCTCTTGTCACCTCAAGGCTGGACTATGCAATTGATCATAATTGAGAACATTTATGGAAGTTTATTTGCTTCTAAACATAAACTTACTGTCCAGATCTTGTGAGACTTTCTCAAGCCAATCAAGATTAGGATTTGTCATGTGACAGAGAGACAGATTTATGCTATCCCCATCCCTGCTGTTAGGCTAGAATTTAATGGCAGCTGATTTCTCCAGACTGGTAAAAAACCCGAGCAGAGGATTATTATTGACTTTATTTCAATGCCATTCTCTAACAAACTTTTTATGTTGTTTTAAACATCACTTTTATTTGGCCCTTCCAATCAGTTCAGACTGATCTTTTATATACTACACTGTTCCTGTGGAAAGGGAGATGAGCAATGACAGGATTGTTGCTCATTTGGAAGTTCTGCTAATAGATGACCACACACACACACACACACACACACACACACACACACACTTTTGGTAGCTTGGGGAAAATAGAGAAAAGACATAAATATTAAGTTATCCACTGGATGATATTGGCATCATTCAGATCAGTGGTGGGTTCCAGATCCCGTTGCAACCAGTACAGTTGCAACGGGGCCCGGCATCCACCACATGAACGCATGCAACATGTGCATGCGTCCTTACCTCTTGTGATGCCTCCGTGATGCGTTCTAGTCCCACTTTAGGCATGGGCCCAGCTGGTTGCTCTTGGGTTAGTCACTCTTAGCCATAGGAGGAAGGTGGTACAAGGCACTTCTGAAATCTTGTCAAGAAAACTGCAGGGATTAATTCACAACATCTCCAGGAACTGGCATTGACTTGAAGCCACAAAAAAGGTAATCAATACTTTTTGCATACAGTAAATGTAACATCTTGGTGGCATGGAAAATGTTTGCTTCTTAGAAGACCAAGGGCTTTCCCAACATTAAGCAAAAGTGAATTGGCAGAAAATTATAATGGCATGAAATTTACTATCTCCATTGCTGATCCCTATTCTGCATGTAGAGTTTATAATTCAAGACATTGCAGTAACCTGGTTTCCTTCTAAATAGTAACAAATCCCATTTTCTAAAAAAGAGAAAATACTCCTTTTTTAAATATATATGTAGTAAATATTTAGTATAATGAAGGACTACTAAATGTGTTTCATTTATGGGTTGTGGACAAGATGAAGGCTCCATCTTGGGGACTTGGTGAAAAAATATTTTGCTGTGTATTTGGGTTGAGATTAAGGACAGGTCCAGAATGTCCTTTAGAGGGTATTTCAGAGGATATGAGGGCACAGCTCTGAGAACTCCCTTCAATAAATCAAATAGACTTAAGTCTAAAACCTTTAAAGCTCTAGAATCTTTGGTCAACATTGCAATAAGAAAGAATATCACATTAGGCACCGTTTTGATAGATAAGCCACATTAAAAAAAATTAGGGCCAACAACTCTCAATCTTTCAGTTTACAACTGTCTTAATTAGGGATAGAATTTTGTTTGGGCTTTCCAAACCTGTAAATCTGAATTTGGTTATGGAAAACCAAACTTTTAATGTCATAAATCAACTATGTTGTCCAGGAACTGGAGAGTTAATTACAATAATCCAGCTGCTTGTATCAAGAACATTTTTCATACGTGTCCTTAAGCATCTTACTCCTCCAGGGCACATCTTTTAAATGAATATACACATTCCTATGAATAGAATTGTGTGAAAAAGAGATTTTATCCCCTTCCTGTCTTGGATCTATTCCTATATAATGGTTCCAAAGAGGTCTTCAGCTTCTATCATACTTTTTTGACTTGGCATGCCTGGGAAAATGAGGATGTGGAACATTGCAAGTGCAAAAGGGAACAGAGATTCAATCACATTGGTTGAAGGGTTTGACAGCTCCCTATAAAAGGGGCTGCTGTCAGACTGAACCTTCGCTGGATTGTATATACTTGTTCTATTACAATAAAGAGCTGTTGTTGCCTAAGCCGGAGTGTGCCTTTCCATCACCCGATCTAACACTGGTGATGAAGATGGGATTGGAAGGCAACTAGGCGAACCAAAAAGAGCGTAGTAATCCAGCAAGTAAATCCAGCCCAGAGTTCAGCAGCAAACTCAAAACGCCCTCAGAACACAAAATGGCCATGCATGCCCCACCGACTCCGTATGACCAGTCACCAAGCACTGGGAATTGTATATGCTGATGTTCGACTGCTTCCTCGAAGCCAACGACCTCATGGGCCTTTCTGAAGGCCACAAGAAGAACATGTTCCTGGGTTACTGTGGACGGGAAGTGTTCAAAACAGCCAAAGATCTATCAGAGCCAACGCTGCTCCAATCGGTCGCTTGGTTGGTGCTCCAACAGACGCTGAGGACACACTATGCTCCCAAGCCGTCTAAGCATGTCCACCAGCACAAATTTAATATTTGCAATCAGAAGGAAGGCGAATCGATCAATGAGTACGTTGTCCCCATCGTGGGCCAGGGCACCTTCCAGGTGCAATTCAAAAACTTCTGCGGCCAGCTCCCAGTGACGGTGGTCAGCGGTGACCTGCAGAGCCTCTTGAGGCATGACTGGTTCGAAGCCCTGCACCTAGAAGTGACTGGTATCAATGCCTTGAAAGACGAGAGTGCCGAAGAATTCTTTAAAGAGTTCGAGGACGTCTTCGGTACCGATCTAGATAAGTATGTGGGGACCCCAATCTCTTTAAATTTGGACCCCAACATAGCCCCTATCAGGCTAAAACCCAGGAGAGCCCTAAAATTGATCTGGAAATTGACAAGTTCATAGGCCAGGGAATCCTGGAGCCGGTTGATCACACACGCTGGGAGTCCCCTATAGTGACATCTGTCAAATCTGATGGGTCGGTCCACATCTGTGTGGACTGCAAGTGCACAATCAATAAATCGTTACAACAAAACGCTTTCCCTGTACCCATTGTACAGCATTTATTACATTCCTTAGGCCCGGCAAAGTATTCGCTAAATTGGACATGGCGCAGGCATACCAACAATTGCCTGTATATGGCACTATGGCGGAGGCCCAAACCATTGTGACACACAGGGGTACTTTCAAATGTAACCGCCTGCCGCATTTGCCGCGGTAAAGAGACTTCTGTCAGCAGATATGTTTCTGGTCCAGTACAGTCAGACCCTGCCACGTGTGTTAACTTGCGATGCTTCAGCGTTTGGCGTCGGAGCCGTCCTCAGCCACCACATGCTTAATGGAACCGAGGCACCCATAGCCTATTACTCAAGGACCTTGTCCGCTGCTGAGCGGAACTACAGCCAGCTGGACCGTGAGGCCTTGGCTGCAGTGGCCGGTGTAAAAAGGTTCCATGAGCATCTCTACGGCCGTGATTTTGAACTCATCACGGACCACAAACCACTACTGGGCTTGCTGGCTGGGGACTGGCCTACTCCTGTGTCATTGTTGCCGCAAATGACCAGATGGACTATTTTCCTCGCGGCCTACACCTATCGCCTCGTCCATCGAACAGGATCAACCTTGGGGCATGCTGAGGCTTTGAGTCGCTGCCCCCTGCCAGAACTACTTGTGGACCCTACCCTGAGACACCAGTTATTGACTGCTTAGAGACTGGACCTGTCTCATCTAGTGACATTTCCCACCACTTTGCAAGAGACTCCACGATCAAACAAATTTTGAACTGGGTGTGGAGGGAGTGGCCAAGGGGCCTGTTGGGTCTGATTTTAAAATGTATTTATTTATTTATTTATTTATTTATTACTTGAACTTATTAGTCGCCCCCTCTCCCCACAGGGACTCGGGGCGACGTACAAAAGTATTATATAGCGTACAGAGGAGGTAAAAATAAATAAATAAGTTACAATACCTAAAAAAGTTAAAACCCCAGTGAAATTAACCCTTAAAACTAAAATTACCAATTAAAAATGCCCTGGGCTGGAGAGGTTGTAGTATTATGCCAGGTCAGCTAGTCGAAACAGGTAGGTTTTCAGCTTCATACGGAAGGAGCGAAGGTCGGTTGTTGCCCTGATGTCTGGGGGGAGGTCATTCCAAAGGGTGGGGCCCACTACAGAGAAGGCCCTACTCCTGGGCGCCGCCCTCTGGCACTCTCTGGAGGACGGCACCCGGAGTAGTCCCTCTCTGTGTGAGCGGACGGGTCGCAGGGATGTATGGGGCAGGACGCGATCCCGCAGGTAAAAGAGATGAATTGTCTGTTATTAATGGCTGTTTGCTGTGGGGGGACCGGATCGTTGTTCCACCCAAACTGCACGTTGCAGTATTAGAGGCTTTACACATAGGACATCCTGGAATTGTCAGGATGAAGTCTTTGGCTAGGAGTTACATGTGGTGGCCTAACATGGACAGGGAGATCGAAGAATGGGTGGCTACATGCACACCGTGCCAGGGGTCCAGACCAGCTCCCCCAGAGGCGCCCGCTAAGGAGTGGGAGTGACCTCAAGTGCCATGGTCTAGGATGCACATAGACTTTGCTGGCCCAGTTCATGGCCAGACATTCTTTGTAGTTGTGGACGCCTACTCGAAATGACTAGAGGTAGTCCTCATGACCTCCACCACAGCAGAAGCAGTCATCAAGGTCCTACGGAGACTTTTCTCCATGCATGGCTTGCCCGATATCTTGGTCTCTGACAATGGCCCCCAATTCACAGCCATCAATTTGAGAGCTTCCTAGCAGCTCAGGGAATCAGGCATGCCCTGGTCGCGCCATTCCATTTGGCCTCCAATGGTCAGGCAGAGAGAATGGTGAGATCTGCAAAAGAGGCCCAATCTAGGATGGGCCCAGGAGATTGGCAAACATGGGTTGATCATTATCTTCTAATTAAACACATCACGCCAAGCGCTACTACAGGGAGAAGTCCCTCCGAGATTCTCATGGGTCACCGGCTAAGGTCCCACTTAGACCAGCTACACCCAAACTATTCTGCTGCATCGCCTCCAGATTCCACAAGCAAAATTCAGAATTTTAGTGTAGGGGATTCAGTTTAGGCCCACAACTACGCTGGTGGAACTCTGTGAATTCCTGCCACAGTGATAGGCATCACTGGGCCTCGCTCTTATCTCGTAGAGCTTGAGGATGGTCAGAATTGGAGAAGGCATGTTGACCAACTCTGTGGCTGCCTCTCCAACTCCACTCTTAGACAGCAAGAGGTAACTCCTGCATGAGTTAGCCAAAGCCCTACCCAAAAAGAGCACGAAGTCACTCCTTCCACAGCCAACTCAAACCCGAAGACACCGGGATACTCATCTACTTGTGTTGCAGGCCCGCAGCAAGCTCCGAGCGAACCGGCTCTAGAAGCTCCAGCCGTGGCCTGTGAAAGGTTCCAGGAGGTTCCACCAGGCGAAGCTGCAGAGCCAACAGGTCCGTCCGACCTGTCTGAAGAACACCCTCTGACTGAACTGCACAGGTCTGGCAGAGCTACCTAAAAGCCCGCCTACCTGTGTGGCTATGTCACAAGTCGGTTGATTCCATCTAAGAGGGGAGCGGTGTTAGATATTAGCAACTGTTATAATGGTTTCCACCAAGGTCCTCTGTTCCGGTGGGAACAGAGATTCAATCTCATTGGTCGAAGGGTCTGACAGTTCCCTATAAAAGGGCTGCTGTCAGACTGAACCTTCGCTGGATTGTACATACTTGTTCTGTTACAATAAAGAGCTGTTGTTGCCTAAGCCTGAGTGGGCCTTTCCATTACCCGATCTAACAGCAAGTTTGTCTAGCACTCTTTAATAGTATCAGTATTAAATATTCAGATGTTAACTAATCATATGTGGGGAGGGAATGACATAACTTCAGCTGGATCACTGCAGTTGTCTTAGTTATACAGAAAGGTGAGGAAGGAAAGTGAAGTCTGCAGTGTTTCTGCAGAAAGTTTCTGTCTGCAGAAAAAGCAGGGACTATTTGTTTAGAAAAACAGTGGAATAAAAGATAACCATTTTTAATGGCAAATAATGTCTTTAGGAGGATGTGGCACTAAACCTCCTTGCCTGCCTTCATCTTTTGTAAATTGAATTGTTACTTTTTATGGACAGCTGAGAGTGATGCCTAGGGAAATTGAACACCAGTGGAATCAGCCTGGGTGTAAAGAAATGGAAGTGCACTTTCTGGCTGATGGATTCGTAAACCACAACAGTATCAAGATCTCATTAATGCAAAAAAAAATTTTTTTAGACTGTGGCTCTTAGGGATGGGGAAGTGCTCCAGAGAGACAGAAAGATGTGCGGTATTGTCAGTGTGGCCTCCTAAAGCAATGCTTCATGGGAAAAGAATAACTTTCCAACTGTTCAGATCACCTTTCCCTGGGGAAATAATGATGTTTTCACTTGCATACAAATCAGGAAGGGGGAAATGTGAAATATGGCAGTTTAACCTAACTTTTGACTTCAGCTTTTTGACCTGGCACAGTAGATAGAGAAGTAAGCCAATTACGTGCACCCTATATTCTTCAGCTGCAAAATATGGATGATTCATAAGCATGGACTTTAAGCTGGCACATTTCTGATTAGGGTATATTTTGAGAGCTAACAGGTTAGCAATGGTTCTCAGCATCCAGATCTTTAACTATATTTTACATTTCTTTCCCTTAGCATGAAGAATAGATCAGAGGGATTATTCTTGCTTCTGCGCTATGTAACGAGGCAAGTTCATAATGAAACTTCAGGGGGTAATTTCCCTGGAGTTTCATAAGCGAATTCTTCTTAGGCAAAGTTAGCTCTCAGATCAATTACAACTTCCTGAAAAGATTCTCCCAAAGTTGAGCTGTTTGGACAACATAAAATAATATGCTTCAAATCCTTGTTAGAAGATACCTGTAAAAATTCATAGCACACTACTAAATACAGCAGATCCCATTTTAATATACTTTGCTTCTTTTCAGCATTGAAAGATGACCATTTTTACCAATAGAGAATTGAACTGAAAATATCTCTGATTAGAATTCTTCACGAAAGATATTGTCCGTTCTTTCTTGGGATGGGGTGGTGGTGGGAAATTCCCAATGATGGTTTTCCTCAATAGAAAAACATGTTCATAGTACTCCCCTTTTTTTGTTTCCCTCAAGAACTTGCAAGACTGTTTGTACATTTCTGCATAAAACCCAGTTAAAATTATATACAATTGAAAAAAAATGAGTGGGTTTTCCCCCCATTATACTCATTTCTGGCCTATCACCATGAATTCTAAGTTATTTAATCATTCAATTTCTTTTTAATTTTAATGTACCTAATGGAATAAGAATTCTGCTTTTTGGAACAATTAGGATTAGGATTTGGACATCATTCTCTCACATCTAATATCCTTGAGCCTAAAATATACTTCCAGGTAATCATTACCTCTTTCCATCCTTGACTATTATGCCTATTCAATCTAAAAAAACTCCCAAACCCCTCAGCCTTCTGCTGACAGTTCAGTAGCAAAATACAAAGAATATAAAACTTGAACAGTGATCAACAGATTATGTCAGCATGCAGCTATATTTGAGTATCAAGTATGCACATTCTTTGCAAATGTGTCTTCTGAATTTCACAATAGCCATATCAGCCTGCTTGCATTCATTTAGGAAATGACAGGCTGTGAAAATGAATAAATCCAGAGATAGTGCAAAGAAATGGCACAAACAACTTTATTCATATCTGGATCGGCACTAATTCCAAGGATCCAAATATACATATTTGTTTAAGATAAGGTTGTAAAGAAAATTTAGCACAGTAAAAAAAAAAAACCTTTTTCCTAACCATATTAAATTAGAAGTTGGTCATCTGCAATCATTATAACTTTGCTGACTGGGAATGATCACCAACACATCTAGGAGGCATCATTTGGACAAAGGCAGTTTTGGAGATGCTATCGAAACCCCTAACATATCCATTTGCACAGTATTTTACAAAAACAATTCAAATGTGCATGTTTATATTTCATTGCATGGTCATTTATTGAAGGCACAAACAAGAAACACAGAGGGCTTCCCCTTCTGTAGTTATTGTATTATCCATGATGACATAGTGGAAGCTGCAAATTCAGAAAAGCCCTATACCAGTTATGAGGCGCTCAGAATTAACACCTCATAACAGATGAGGTGTTTCTTCATTTCTCCCTTCTTCTGAATGATCAAGATCTCTGTCTGTCTCTGTCTCTGTCTCTGTCGGTCGGTCTGTCTGTCTGTCTCTCTCTCTCTCACACACACACACACACTCACTCTCTTATCACTCACTCTCACTCACTTTCTTACTCACTGACTCTCATGTATCATCCAGTTATCAGATTGGATCTGTAGTGAACATCCTAAATATTCAGTTCTTGCCTATGGATCCATAGCTCAAAGCGGATATCCTCAAAGAGCAAACATGAAAGAGAACTTCCCTTAGGCCAGTGATGGCGAACCTATGGCATGCGTGCCACAGGTGGCACGCGGAGCCATTTGTCAGGGCACACAAGGCGCTGCCCTGTCAGCTGGCCAGTGCGCATGCGCGCGCTGGCCAGCTGAGTTCACCCCGTTTTAAACCCATTTTCATCCTCCCCAGGCTCCAGAGGTTTATAGGAGCCTGGGGAGGGCGATAAGAGCCTCCCCCATCCCCCCAGAGGCCCTCATGAGCTTCCCCAAAGCCTCCGGAGTGCAAATAACCAGCCCTATGGGCAAACTGGAGGTTTGGGAATGGACTTCCAGTTTGCTTGGAGATTCATTTTGACTGCACTGGAGGCTTCAGGGAAGTGTCATGAAGGTCCCTGACGCCTTCGGAGCGCTTAAAACGACCCTTCCGGTTTGCTCGGAGATTCGTTTTGACTGTTCCGGAGGCTTCAGGGAAGCGTCCTGAAGGTCCCTGAAGCCTCCGGACGGCTTCCCGGGTGGGGCGGGGAGGCTGTTTTCGCCCTCCCCAGGCTCCTATAAAGCCTCTGGAGCCTGGGGAGGGTGAAAAAAGCATGCAAAAAATGGGGGGTCGTGCTTGTAGTGCACGCATGCGCAGTGGTGGGGCGCATTGCATTATGGGTGCAGCACGCCCACACATTACCCCCCTGCACTCCCCTCACTTATGGCACGCAAGCCAAAAAAGGTTCACCATCGCTTCCTTAGGCCATTGAAAGGAATTTCTTTTAGGAGAGAGAAAGCGGATGGGAAGCAGGAGAAAAGTTGAAATGTCAGGTAAGACTCCCACTCCCATGCCACTCAGATCCATTTTTTTCCTATCATTGCAAAGGAGGCCTTCCAAACAGGGTGCGTAAAC
This sequence comes from Natrix helvetica, assembly GCF_964273705.1. Classification (NCBI taxonomy): domain Eukaryota; kingdom Metazoa; phylum Chordata; class Lepidosauria; order Squamata; family Natricidae; genus Natrix; species Natrix helvetica. Next base: position 209,587,634 of record NC_138552.1, on the reverse strand, counting down.
ACCAATTACACATGCTGACAGCTGATAAAAAGAAAAGACCAGCATTTGCTCACACTGCAGGCTGATAGCATTCACATCATACACCATTTGTTACTAGGCAACTGATTAAATATATGTGCTGGCCCCTCAAGCAGTGCTTGCAATTAATTAACCAACCCATTTTCATTTTGTCTTCCTTCCCCCAATCCTTTATGCAAATTAACAGCCAAAGGGTGCTAGTAATCTTCCCCAACTGAGGATGGCTAGGAGTCATCCAACCACTAGAAATGGTCACCTCTGAATAGACTAGGGAAGCTTAAGGGGATCTGGATAGTACAAAAGGGACTCCTTTCCATTTTTCTTATCCATGTATGCAGTGGGGGGGGGGGGGAGGGAGAGACACCAACAATGCATTTCTAGATGAATCTGCTCAGAAGTGAATTCAGCTCAGGTTACTGAAATTTATTCCCAAGTACGTGAGGACAGAATGTATTTCATTTGGAGATACAATACTAAACATCTAGCTGCCCCTTCTTGCTTTTCATGAAGGTTCAGGATATCGATGTATGGAATAAAGACACAATAGGAAAACAGAATCATAAAATTATAATTCTGGAAAGAGCTAGTTTCCCTATCAAATCAAATTGAGTCCTCATTATAAAATCTGTATTATTGAAAAGCATTCCAATGTCTCTTTAACCACATCTAATGAAGAGGAGCCCACATCTCCCTGAGCAATTGGCACCAGTGTTAAATAGCTATTATCCTCTGGAAAGGTTATTTTTTTTTTGTCAAAGGCTGGGGATTCAGTCCCAATCTACCTTCTTGCAACATAAAACTATTATTCTGTACTCCAGAACAGTGGAGGACAGGTCTTGTCTTTCTATGGTCTATTACTCTTTTTGTTTCTTAAAGAGTGGTTTTATAGCTTACTTTAGTCTTCTATATATCTTCAATGTGTCTTTTTAGGATTTAGCATCTGGACCCACGGGCATCCTTTAGGCTCCCGGAGCATAAGACGCCATATTATGTTTTGACCCCATGTACAACGTTTTTCATGACTTCCAGTTCCCCCTCCCCCAGATACCACCTAGAATATGCCCTATGAAAGAAAACAGAGACATCCCTTCCACAAAATGGATATGTGTGTGTAGCAGGGGTGGCCTCTGGCTTCTGTTATTGCTGGTTCCCTCCGCTTCACGCATGCTTGATGTGCATTACACGTGCATGTGCAGTAGTAAAGAAAAATGCAAGATGGCGGCGCCTATGGCACTGCTGATAGAACTGGTTCGTGGGCGTGGCTGGCTGAGTTACTATCTACTCTCTGAACTAGTCTGAACTGGTAGGAACCCACCTCTGGTGTGTAGAAGTTATATAAATCTTTGTACATGGGAGCTTGAAAAACACAACACCTCTGCTTGAGAGCTTAAAGGAAACTGGGCTGTAAGTATAATTTTGATAGCCTCTAGATAACCCTTTTTGCAAACTATTGAGCATCAGGATCTTCAAACCTCCTAAAGGTAATGCAGTGTATATAGTCTGGCAGATGGTTTGAACCCCATAAAACAGGGCTGTCAAACTTGTGGCCCATAGAGCATCATACGCTGGCCACGCCCATGCCCAGTTTAGCAAAGGGGGGAAAAGTCATGCTATGTCAAGTGATGCTGCCCTGACGACGCAAGTTTGACACCCCTGCCCTAAAACCACATCTGGCTATCTGCATGTGAAGATTCCCAATTAGGATAAAATTGTAACAAGGTACCTTCTGGTAGTCACCGTAACCTTTGCTATTCTTTAAATCTATTCCAATTTCTCTGAATTCTTCTTAAAACATAGTTTCCGAACCCACAACAGAAAGGCTGTCTGACTATAATTTGTATATTAGACATGATTCAGCCAAAGGCAGGTATAACTATTGTAGTATAAGATAACTATTGTATATTGTCTGAGGGATGACAATCGGGAGTTAAGCATCATCATGCTATTTTTTTTTATGTGTAGACATGGAAAGAAAGACATTGAAATCTGGTAAGATTTTAATCTGGTAATATTCTGCCAGCTCTTAAAAGGGTTTGCATTGTTCTTGGAAATGTTGCAAGGGTCTAGCATTTTCTTCCAAATGTTGCTTTTGAGGTAAGGACACTGAAATGTAATGTTGTAAAATTTGGGCCACTTAAAATTGGGTTTTTTAAAAAAATTGTTCTATTTTTAAAAAAAAATTAAAAAATTGTTCATCCTGGGTGAGATGATGTCCAAGACAATAGCTTTGTCAATCCTAGGAGATTTTGGTGACATAGTAAATTTTAAAGTATTATGTAGAAGCACAAAACCAGCTTGTAAAAATCTTCAACTGCCTGAATATCACTTTTAGCATTTATTAGAAATGCAGATTTTTTTTTTTGCAAAGAAGTATTTTCATATACATTTCTAATCAAAGTAATTATAAAGAAGCATACAGGATCAGTTTCAGCATTTTTCTCATTTCCATCTTCCTCTGTTAAGCCAACCTGTCACAAACAATACTAAAATCTGAAAACCTCATTATCATCTCCTTCACTTGTCAAAGCAAGGACAGTCCATGAATTACCCTGGTGTTCCAACAGCCGATGGCATTGCTTGCATGTTGAAAAAAAAGAGTCTTGTAAGTCTTCCCTTTGGATTGCACTCATGATTTAGAGTGCAAACCTCATTTGTAAAAACCCACATAAAAATCACAGCACCGAGATGACCAGTCTGACTGGGAGGTTCAAGATCAATATTTAAACACTCTGAACATAAGCAAAAATGCTAATGGAGGGAGTGTAAAGAGAAGAGAGAAATAGGAATAAAAAAGATGAAAGATTTATAAGCGGTTACTCATTGGGTCAGTCCCTGGGCTCTAGGACAAGATTGTACACCTTTGGACTTGGATTTAATTACACAGCTACGCCACTAACCAATCCTGCTATTTTAGCCCGCTGATTTTGTAATACAGTTGTCCTATTAAAATTCTATGAGAGAGACAGGAAATACACATGGAGAATAGGTAGTTACAAGGATTTGGGAAGATCTGACTGTTCCTATTACACTTGATCAAATGCAACTGTCAGCAGCTTTGGCAGAGATCACCTTTGATGAGGAAAAGGAAAGAACTACATTATAAGAGGGTTCAAAGACAAATAATAAAAAAAAGAGCTCACCGGAATCTGCAATTAAATGGAAGGAGTTATTGTTCTGCTTTCTGGCAGAGACTAGAGCTTCAGTCTTGCTGTTCAGCTTGCCTTTAATGAGAACTTCCTAAATTGGATCAGCTCCCTCTACCCTCTCAAAACCAGTGCAATTTAGGCAAAGCATCGGTATAGAAATATGTGCCGCAGGTTATTTCCAGTTGGTTCCTTCCTTTCTTCCATTGATATTTTCCAGATCTTTTCTTTCTTTTTTTGCTTTGAATCAGTGGATTCTCAAAAGTACTGTCTAGCAGTAGAGTTGAGGATGTGATGGATGGAGGTAAATTTTCAAAGAACAGGAGTCTTGGAAATTAATGGTCTGCGGAGATTGGGGCAAACTCTCTGCTGGCTGAAACTGGAGGAGCTCTTTGACATTGCCAGTGTGCTCATTTTGGGTATGGATACAGAATCGAGCTGTTTTTCAGAACCAGAAATTTTGACTTGCTGAGCTTCAATGATTACAAAAGGAGTCACTTGCTATTGCACAAGTAGATTAGGTTTTTGCATATATATACTAGGGGTGGGTTCCAGCAGGCACTACTGCCGGTTTGCTCGTGTGCATGCCATGTACGCTTGATGGGCAGTGCCATTAAAAATTTTCTGTGCATGTGCAGAACTGAAAAACAAGATGGCTGTGCCAATGTGGCCCCCGGAAAACTGGTTCCAGGGCATGACAGGCCTGGGTTGCTGCAGGTTCCAGCGACCCAAACCACCAAACCACTACCGGTTCGGCTGAATCGATCCGAACCGGTAGGAACCCACCACTGACATATATGTACTATACACACTGCAAAAGAGATGTGTTACATCTGCAAACCTAGTGCTCCTTACAATGGTACCCTGTATGTGAAAAGATAAATTAGAATTATTTGAAAAATAAAGAGTCCTCAAGAGAAAACCTTGGATCAAATATAGGTTTCAAACCTGTATGCATGTTTTGGAGAAATGGATGACAGAAAATGGATAGAGGGAACATCTACCCATGATGGATGTTTACACAACATAAATACACAACTTATTCCATATGTAGCTACTGTGTCCGTGACACAGTGAAGTTTTTTAACTCTCTAAAAAGTATTGCTCGTGTTCACTGGAATGCGAGTTGAACTGTCTTTACAATCCCAAACCAGTTTAATTGGTGCTCTGCTCATGAAGACTTTTAAAATGTGACACAATTTTTGCCACAAAGTTCATGGGAAACAACCCAACACATGGCACAACAAACAATCTTTTTTTTTAATTTGAGCAAAAGCAAGAGAAGCATTCATTTCACCAATGCCATTTCTTCTAAGTCAAAACATATTACCCAAGGCATTTGCCCAAGATCTCAACTGAATTTCCCTTTCTGCATTCCTTCTGAAAAAGCTGCAGTGAAAGTGGGAACATGATTAGTCAAGCATTACTAGATTTTTTACTAGAAAAGTTTCTTGCCTTCAAAAAAATCTACCCCATAATTATTTCTACAAATCTCCCCACTTAGAGTTAAAGAAGGGCATTAATTGCTCTATAGCAGGGCTGTCCAAACTTGGGAACTTTAAGACTTGTGGACTTCAACTCCCAGAATTCCCCAGCCAGCCAGCACAAGTCTTAAAGTTCCCAAGTCTGGACACCCCTGCTCTATAGGTAGTATTCAACTTACAACTGTTCATTTAGTGACTGTATAAAGTTACAAAGGTAGTGAAAAAGTGACTTATGATGATTTTTCCCACTTATGACTGTAGTGACATCCCCAGAGTCACGTGATCAAATTCGGATACTTGGCAACGGATTCATATTTATGATGGTTGCAGTTTCCTAGGGTCATGTGATCACCTTTTCTGAAAAGCAAAGTCAATGGGGAAACCTGATTCGGTTAACAACCATGTTACTAACTTAACAACTGCAGTGATTCACTTAACAACTGTGACAAGAAAGATTGTAAAATGGGGCAAAACTCACTTAAATGTCTCATTTAACAACATAAATTTTGGGCTCAACTGTGGACATAAGTCGAGGACTACCTGTACCTAACAATCTTTTGTCAGGCAAGAGAGTTTTCTCTTTAACCTCAACTGAGGAGACATCTTCCTTGTTACTCATTTTCTCTGTAGTTTTTGAACCTCACTCAGCTCCCTTCAAGAATTTTGCCCCAATCTCTTCTGGAATCCGATCCGTATTGGATCGCCAGTCACAATCCTTTCCAATTTCTCTTTTCCTCTCTTTTCACATTTCCTAGCTTTCTCTTTCACTTTGTCAATGTATCAGTCCTTTTTCCTGTTAGAATAGCATGCTAAAATGTCTCTCCCCACAGGTTTATTATCAGCTATATTGTCAGTATCTGCCTCACAGGACATGATGGCAGATAGACTTTAATAGCAATAGCACTTAGACTTATATACTGCTTCACAGCCCACTCTAAGCAGTTTACAGAGTCAGCATATTGCCCCCAACAATCTGGGTTCTCATTGTACTGACCTCAGAAGGATGGAAGGCCCTGTGTCAGCAAGAATTGAAATACTGCATACTGTCATAATCATAATCAGGGCCCGAAGGAGGTAATGCAGGCAAAGTAGAGGGACAGAAGATAAGAGTGCACTGCCCAATCCTTCTACCCATGCTGACCCCTCACAACCTCTTCAGAGTAAATGACCAGGGTGAAGTCAAAGTTCATGGTGAAAAGAGTAAGGTTCTACATTTAGGCAACAAAAATGGAATGCACAGGTACAGTATAGGTGATACCTTGCTCAGTAGTAGTAACTGTGAGAGGGATCTTGGAGTCCTAGTGGACAACCATTTAAATATGAGCCAGCAGTGTGCAGCAGCTGCCAAAAAAGCCAACACAGTCCTAGGCTGCATCAACAGAGGGATAGAATCAAGATCACGTGAAGTGTTAATACCACTTTATAATGCCTTGGTAAGGCCACACTTGGAATACTGCATTCAGTTCTGGTCGCCACGATGTAAAAAAATGTGGAGACTCTAGAAAGAGTGCAGAGAAGAGCAACAAAGATGATTAGGGGACTGGAGACTAAAACATATGAAGAACAGTTGCAGGAACTGGGTATGCCTAGTTTAATAAAAAGAAGGACCAGGGGCGACATGATAGCAGTGTTCCAATATCTCAGGGGTTGCCACAAAGAAGAGGGAGTCAAACTATTCTCCAAGGCACCTGAGGGTAGAACAAGAAGCAATGGGTGGAAACTAATCAAGGAGAGAAGCAACTTAGAACTGAGGAGAAATTTCCTGACAGTTAGAACAATTAATCAGTGGAACAAATTGCCTCCAGAAGTTGTGAATGCCCCAACACTGGAAGTCTTTAAGAAGATGTTGAATAGCTATTTGTCTGAAACGGTATATGGTTTCCTGCCTAGGCAGGGGGTTGGACTAGAAGACCTCCAAGGTCCCTTCCAACTCTACTATTGTATTGTATTATTGTATTGTATTATTCAATAAAGCAGAATGTTCTTCCTTTGATCATCCAAACATTTGCAGAAAGGCTATGTGGTGATTCTATTTTCTTTGTGTGGCCATGCAAATCAAGATTTATACTGTTGTAACCGAGAAGCACATGAACAATGACCTTAATGCATTCAGCATTGTTATTCTGTGGTGTAGTTTAAGAAACTCCAGTATATTATTCCACAGTGACAAGTTAGAGTTAAAAAAAAAAGACCTTATCTTGAGCAGTGGCTTGTAACATTTGAAAGTTCACAGTAATCCCTGTAGCTTTGTTCAATTTAGTTTTCAGATACCACTGTTGGTATTTGCAGAAAGTTTGAAGGAGGACTGTTAGTAATATGGTGAAGAACCCAACCCTTCAATCTCAATATCCTTTGAAACTTTTCCAGTGATTCTTTAATGGGATTATATCTGAGCATTTCCAACTTCTGGAAATCTCCAACATTTTATTGTTGCTTGCTTGTTAGAGTTATAACTCATCTTTTGTCCAGCAGTTCAGGGGAGATCTCCCCTCATTTTATCTCTACCATCACAACTCTATTGGAGAGGTTGGGCTGAGGGAAAGTTAATGATCCAAATTCTGCCAGTGAACTTCCTGGCTGAGGTAGGACTTGAAGATGGATTTTCCCAATCCTTCTCCATCAACTTAATTACATAAGGCAGTTTTCTTTGATTTCAGCATTTCTTCTTCCTGACAAGCTAATAATTAACCATTAAGTCATAAATACAAGCATACACTGAAGCTTTGGGTTCAAATCCTTAATTACACAGAGGTCCTCGTTTGTCAGGCCCCAGGAACTAAAACCAGAATTCTTGGGTAAATGTTGAGGCCTGTAGGTGTTGATCTCAGCTCCAGATTGGGTTCATTTATTTGTTTCTTCCCCCAGGTCCAGCTTTTATCTAAGAGCAGGCAGCTGCAGACACATGTCATTCTACATATCCAATAATGCCTTGAGGGATGCTCTCTTGTTGGAATTTTAATCGGGTTCACCTGATTTGCTTGCAGCCCCTAACCTGTTTCTAAGTGTTGTGGCTACCTGCCATCTGTAAGGCTGAATCCACGAGAACTGCATAGAGGCACAACTTGAACCTGCCACCAGCCATACTGTTGCCCTCAGACAGACCTTTTTCCAGTTTTTACCTGGAAATACACACCTGGGGAAAAATAAGGATACGTCAAAAGATAGTATATGAAAATAAATAATATTCTGCAATATAAATTAGTAGTACTGTAGTTGAGATGTCCTTCTTTCATTTCAAAGAATCCAAAGTGTTACATCACCAAAGTGTTACAATACCCACCCTGTATTTTCAACAGTTCATCAGTGGCTTCCCATGCCTTGCCAAGATTATCATAGGCACAGCACTTCATTTGAAGCCAACTTTTGCCAGACGTAGTGCTGGTACAGATTGACATCTGCTCAGTTTCAAAATGCTGCTTGTTTGCTTATCTCCTCTTGGAGATGAATTCTTACTATAAGCTTTTCTTTTGCACACAAATCCTCTGTCTTGCAACACTGATCTTAAAAGGCGAGAACTTTACCTAAGACATCCTCATGGATTAAAACAAAATCTTAATAAACTGGGGCAATGTAAGAACCTATTAACACTTTGGTGGCACAGTGGTTAGAATGCAGCATTGCAGGTTAACTCACTGCACCAGCCAGGAGTTCCATCCTCACTGGCTCAAGGTTGACTCATCCTTCCGAGGTGGGTAAAATGAGGACCCAGATTGTTGGGGGTAATATGCTGACTCTGTAAACCACTTAGAAAGGGATGTAAAGCACTGTGAAGCAGTATATAAATTTAAGTGCTATTGTGAAGGAGTAAAGCAGTTCTAGATCAATGTTTTTCCTTGTGATTAAATGTCTGAACATGTGAACGCACATCATGTGAACTAGTACCAAAGCACTGGTGGGTGCTGCTATCCTTCCTTTGGCCACCACTATCTTGCCTCTGTTTAGGGTGTCTGTTTCCAATTTAACCCTTAACCACAGATCTGAGTTCATAGTGACTGCAACAGTTTTCCAAAATGTTCGGAACACCCCTATTTTTTAAAATGGACCATTCCGTTTGCAAATAGAATATATAAAGTTTGTTAATTTGATCAATAAATGAAAATTGTAACTACGCAAAGTAAATGTAACAACAAATCCCACTTATCATTTTAATAGATTAAGAAAATTGTATGAGCAGTCATTGTGACCTCATGTCTGTAATAGCGTAGCCAAAATAGTACATCTGTGGTTAAGGGTTAATCAAGGCTCAAGGGAAGAGCAGGTTCTGAACAGATTCATTAGGGAAACTTTATTGTCTGATTAGGTCCACTGTTCTGGAGCTTATTGGAAGTTTACACAAGCAGAAAAAGTGTCTTGCTGAAGAAATCTGCCCCCACCTTGTGAACAGCAATGAGATCAAAGATGGGTGAGTCCAGCACAGTCTTCCTCAGTTCTCCACAACACATTTTAATTAAACAGACATAGAAGACCTGAACAAGGTTTCTACCTGATCTGACAGCTTGTTAAAACTTGTAGGCATAACTTGGCAGGGGCTATTGGATATTCTGATTTATTATCACTAAACCAATTGTGAAAACAGAAACCTTCGACTAAAATCAACATTGGTGGTGATAGCTCCAGATTTCAAAGCGGCAGGGAAATCAGCCATTAAAAAATGATGGAGTCAGCCCACCTGTAATCTCTCTACCTGCATTTATCAGAACCATGGGAATCTCCTGAGAAAGATGCAACGATAGTGATTACTATCTGTTCCGATGCTCCTTCTCAAGGTTATTAAATCCAGGAAGGAGAGTGTGGGGTGGGGATGAAAGAAAAGGAATGAGGCAACACCTGTATTCCTTTTACAGGCCCTTGCATGCTCTTCTGCTTTCATTGTGTATTCACCATGTTTTATCTTTAATTTGCTTTTAATTATGTCTCTGTTCTCGTTCATCTCACGAGGCCTGTGCCAAAGTTTCTTGCCTGCCCCAGTTTCCCATCTTGCTTATGACAGTTAATTCAGAGGGAGATGAGAAAGAAAATTGTCTTACCAAGGCTTGAAGTCTGTTTGCTGAAGCAGACAGAAGTGATAATCTGCTGATAGATCTATAAGGCTTTAAGAAGAGAGACTTCTTAAAGGCTCTCTAAGCATGTATGGAAATCTATGCACGTACTGTATCTGCAGTTTTCTGTACTGATTACGTATAGCTATTAAACAAATTGGCCCACCTTCATGATGTTTTTAAATGTCCTTTTAGCAAATGCATAGGGAAATAAGCAAGGTTTGTAAGCAATGCCCCCAAGCATCTTTGGGTTGTCAGTGCCATTAGTGGTGTAGTTGATGGCAAAAGAGGGAAAAGATTCTCCAGGCAAAACTACATTTTGTTCCAGCAAGCCGGCTTGGCCTAATTCCACCTTTCCCACCTCAGTTTTATTTCTAAATTTTATGATTGGTTTTATGGTCTGTTTTTAACTTTAGCTATTTATACGATTGTTTGTATGGTTTTTTAAATTTATTCCTGTACACCGCCCCGAGTCCCTCCGGGGAGAGGGGGCGGTCTAGAAATCTAATAAATTATTATTTATTTATTACATAGGATGCTAAAACTAGGAGAATGTTCAGATGTGCTGCCTTGGGTCCCCAGAAACATGGTACTTTAATGTTGTCCTCCATTGCCAGCATGTGTTTTGCTTGATTTTCTATATTCTGTTGATTTTGATGGAACAGGCTTTAGTGGTGGACACCGTTCGAGGAGTCAGAAGTCCTTAGAAGAAATCCATTTGTCATTTCTTCTCAAACTCTGTCCCACTTCTCCAATAGAGGAAAAGTAACGCTGTCCCATCTTGCTGGGATTTTGTAAAGATTTCATTTTTTAAAAGTAGAAACTTTGCCTCTTCTAAAAGCATTTTATTTGAACCCGAGTGTGCATTTTCCCTGCCTGTAGCTTTTTGTAAACAAGAATGATCAAATCCTGTTAGAACATGCTATTTTATTTTGTACCCCCACATAATGAAAATAATTTCTCAGTGGACTTGTTCCAGTAGACTTGATCAGGTAATTGGGACATGAAAGGGTTATTCTTGATAATGCCATTTTTTTTTCAGAATAAGCTACCCTAACCCAATGTAACTGGCTTCCCTTTGAATAGTCATGGGAATCATCCAAACTTTCTGGGGTCCTTTTTTTTTTCATTTTATTCTTTTCTGCCTTCTGTTCACCCTTCTGATTTTTTCAAATGACTCCATCTACTTGTCATAAACTTCAGCTCCAACTTCTAGGCCATCAGTATCATCTGCTGTCAATCTTATTTCTTTTTTGCTGAATTAATAAATGGCTTCTATATAGTATCTTCTCCCACCTTCAGAACAGACAACTGTGCTTTAGCTACATTAACTTGCAAACCATTATCCCTGCAACACTTAACAGCAGTTAATCTTCAGGATAAAATTTGGTATCACCCCATATTATTTTACATTAAGAGTTTATTTATTTGGCATATGGCATGTGCATAGGTCATGCAATCACTGATTTATATTGAGTCATTTGATTGTGAATGGATAGAAATGCAAAATAAAATAATTACGATTAAAGTAATTAAATAAAATAAGATGGTGTTCCTAATTTGTAGTACCGTAAGTCAATAAACAAACATTGTATAATCATAAAAAAATACAGTGTGTTGGGGTCTATTTATTTTTTAGTCGATTTTTACCTGCTTCAGTCTAACTAAATGAATCACATTTATCATGACTAACTTGTCTCAGTGATTTTACAAACGTGAAACAATCTGCAAAGAAAAGAAGGGAAATCAATGACTCTGATTCTCTTTCAATGCAATTAGATCAGATCAGATTCTGCATCAGCTTCTAACCATGTCTATTGTCCAAACATTCAGATTCCTTCTGCCTTAAAAGATTTTATATGTGTGTGCACACCAGTGGTGGGTTGCAGGTCTCGTTCCAACTGGTATGGTTGGAACGGGGCCAGCAGCGTCTTCATGGACACGTGCAGCATGTGTTCACATATGCATAGCGCGCGCATGCATTCAAGCGCCTCCGTGATGCTCCAGCTGCTCTGTGAAGCGTCACACAGCTGCTATATGTGCCATGTGCCTGTGCGGAAACGCAGAAGCCTTTAAACTCTGGTAAGGAGCTCGGGCAGATGGGCGAGCCCTCCGGAACACTGTACCGGAACAGTATCCAATGCTTCGGGCTGGCTCTGGTACCCCTGTACCGGGGTGTACCACCTGCAACCCACCACTGGTGCACACACACAGAGAAAGAATAAAGGTAAAGGTGCTTGTCGTTTCTGTCTCTAGGGGGTGGTGCTCATCTCCGTTTCAAAGCCGAAGAGCCAGCGCTGTCTGAAGTCATCTCCATGGTCATGTGGCCGGCATGACTAAGTGCTGAAACTGCATGGAATGCTGTTACCTTCCCACCAAAGGTGGTTCCTATTTTTCTCCTTGCATTTTTACATGCTTTCGAACTGCTAGGTTGTCAGAAGCTGGGATAAGTAACGGGAGCTCACTCCGTTACGTGGCACTAGGGATTCAAACCACTGAACTGCCGACCTTCTGATTGACAAACTCAGTGTCTTAGCCACTGAGCCACCATGTCCCCAACAGAAAGAATAGTTTAGGTGAAATCAAACTGTTCATATAACCCTGGGCAACATTCAGGAATGTTAGTTATTTAGTGGATACTGTGGTTGCCTATTTTACACTTGACTATATTATCCCATTGTGTATGCCTGGAAGAGAAGACCAAGTGTACTATTTCAGTTATCCAACCTCTTTCTTTTCATCTCTTTCCTTCTTACACCCAAATATTTGCATACTGTATCTAGCTGCTCTGGATTAGCATTATATGCAGAGACCAAGTATTAGAACATCTGGCCATTATCTCAACATCAAACTTCCCAGCTACTTAGAAGAGACTCATTTGAAGCTGGACTATCTAGTACATGGGAAAAAGTGCATGGCCTCTGAGTCTTGTAATGTGTTCCTTAGGGAAGTATGATTCTTTTCCACTCTCCCAATATTCAGGAAGATGGTAACAACAGAACTCTTCTGCCATGCTTTTAATTATTAATTTATGAGCTCCTGTTACTTGTCCCAGCTTCTGCTAACCTAGCAGTTTGAAAGCATGTAAAAATGCAAGTAGAAAAATAGGAACCACCTTTGGTGGGAAGATAACAGCATTCTGTGCGCCTTCAACAATGAGTAATGCCGGCCTGACCACATAACCACGGAGACGTCTCAGACAGCGCTGGCTCTTCGGCTTCAAAATGGAGATGAGCACTGACACCTAGAGTCAGGAACAACTAGCATATATGTGCGAGGGAACCTTTACCTTTAATTTTACTTTTGATTTTACTTGTCTTAATGTTTTCATGTGTGCTTTATATTTTTATTGTTATAAGCCATCTTAAGCCATCTTTTATTGTTATAAGCCGTGTCCCTCCTGGCTTGTACTGCCATCCTGGGAGGTTACACGAGACTGGCTCTTGGTGCTAGTGAACGCTTCATTGGGCGAGGGGTTCTTACCGGCCGCCTTGAAAGAGGCGGTTGTGAGACCCTTACTCAAGAAGCCTTCCCTGGACCCAACGGAGCTAGCCAATTACTGTCCTGTCTCCAAACTTCCTTTTTTAGCGAAGGTTGTAGAGAGTGTGGTGGCCCAACAGTTCCCATGTCACCTGGAGGAGAATGATTATCTAGACCCGCGCCAGTCCGGCTTCCGACCCGGGTACAGCACAGAGACGGCCTTGGTCGCGTTGGTTGATGATCTCTGGAGAGCCAGGGATAGGGGCTGTTCCTCTATCCTGGTTCTATTAGACCTCTCAGCGGCTTTCGATACCATCGACCATGGTATCCTCCTGCACCGGCTGGAAGGGCTGGGGGTAAGGGGCACCATTCTACGGTGGTTCTGCTCCTACCTCTCCGACCGGACGCAGCGTGTGTTGGCAGGGGATCAGAGGTCGTCCCTGAGGCCTCTCACTTGTGGGGTGCCGCAGGGGTCAGTCCTCTCGCCTCTCCTGTTCAACACATATATGAAACTGCTGGGTGAGATCATCCGTGGTTTTGGGGTGGGATACCATCTGTATGCTGATGATACACAGCTGTACATCTCCACCCCGAACCACCCCAACGAGGCCGTTGAAATGATGTCCCGGTGTTTGGAAGCCGTACGGGTCTGGATGGGTGGCAACCAACTCAAACTCAACCCCTCCAAGACGGAGTGGCTGTGGCTTCCGGCCCCCCGGTTCAACCAGCTAATTCCAACACTGGCCATTGGGGGCAAGCAACTGGCCCCCATGGAACGGGCGCGCAATTTGGGCATCCTCCTGGATGCCCGGCTGTCCATGGATGACCATGTGGCAGCCGTGGCGAGGGGGGCGTTCCACCAGGTTCGCCTGGTGCGCCAATTGCGCCCCCTATTGGACCGGGATGCCCTTAGCACAGTCACTCACACGCTGGTGATGTCCCGCCTAGACTACTGTAATGCTCTCTACATGGGGCTTCCCTTGAGATGCACTCGAAGACTGCAGCTGGTCCAGAACACGGCCGTGCGGGTGATTATGGGGAGTACGAGATACTCCCATATAACACCTCTCCTGCGCGAGCTGCACTGGCTTCCTGTGGTCTATCGGGTGCGTTTCAAGGTATTGATTACCATCTTCAAAGCGCTCCATGGCACAGGACCTAGCTACATGCGGGATCGCATCCTGCCCCATACATCCCTATGACCAATTTGCTCTCACAGAGAGGGACTTCTCCAGGTGCCGTCCACTAAGCAGTGCCAGAGGGCGGCGCCGAGGAGTAGGGCCTTCTCTGTGATGGGCCCAGCCCTCTGGAATGACCTCCCCCCGGATATTAGGATTACCACCGACCTCCGCTCCTTACGTTCAAAACTCAAGACCCACCTTTTTCAACTAGCAGGCCTGGCTCAACCATAGCTCCATTTTATTCCTCCTGGCAATTTTTAAACTTGTAATTTCTATTGGGGTTTTAATTTAACTTATTTTAATATTGCTATGTTATTATAATATTGTATTGTGTTTTATACCTCCTCCGTACAATGTGTAATTTTATAATATGTGTTTTATTTATTGTACGCCGCCCCGAGTCCCTTTGTGGAGAGGGAGCGGCTAACAAATTTAATAAAATAAAATAAATAATAAATTAATTAATTAATGGTTAAAAACACAAAAGGTTAGGTAGAAATTTATTAAATTTTGTGTGTTTGTGTGTGTGTGAGGGAAAGAGAGGGGGGGGAAGAGACTTTAAATTATTTTTTTCACACCTGTGGCAAATGGTTCCAAAGTAGTTACTAGAGAAGCCTCAATAGTTTCTGAAGAATTCTATGGATGGCCTTCCAATAGAATGGTTTATATAGATTATGAGCCATTAGGAAAGCAAATTAATAGGCATGGCCTTCTTTTTCAGGTTACCTACAGATAAATGTAGCTTTGAGCACTAGGAGAATAGGCTACACTAGACCTTAAAAGAGGTAACTGGAAAAACTAATAAGTTGTTTGAGCTTAAAGTATGGAACTGAAGCCATGCTGGCTCTTTCATCTGGCTGCTTCTTGCCGCCCAGCAAATTCAAGAATAAGTCCTCCTCTTTAGAAAGCATAACTCCCAGGCTGGAAACAATCTCGATGCAGCTTTTCTTTTTTTTTAAAAAAATGTTTCTTTCATTCCCGTCAGTGCTGTAATAAGTTTGGATTAAAGCCAATTATATTTGTAGTGTATGTGGGGACGCAAAGAAACAATGAATACCAAATTCCTGAGATAAAGGGAAAGCTATACTCTACTCCCCACTCAATCCTTCCTGAATTACAAGAAGGTGTGGAAAATCATGGATTTTTTTTCATGATAACAAGTCCTTCTGTCTTCGGGTGAATAATTTTGATAGCTGGTTCATTCTTCTCAGAGTTCTACAGTGACCCTCCCCCCAATACAGCCTCTTCATAGGATGCTTGATTTATTCATTTAGAAGACTTACACTGCTATCTGATTTATGTATGATAATCCTAGGCAGCTCATAATGTTGTTGTTAGTTGTTAGTCCAATTTTCACAGCCATACGCAACTGGGAAAACCATAGCCTTGACTATACGCATTTTTGTTGGCAGGGTGATGCCTCTGCTTTTTAGTATGCTGTCTAGATTTGCCATAGCTTTCCTCCCCAGGAGCGTCTTTTAATTTCTTGGCTGCACTCCCCATCTGTGATCTTGGAGCCCAGGAAAATACAATCTGTCACTACCTCCATTTCTTCCCCATCTATTTACCAGGAATTGAGCGGGCCGGATGCCATGATCTTAGTTTTCTTAATGTTGAGTTTCAAGCCAACTTTTGCACTCTCCTTCTTCACCCGCATCAAGAGTCTCTTTTCTCCAGCTTATGAGTGAAGAGAGTTTAGGGGGAGGGACACACAATTTCCCTCCCGCAAAATGCATGGGATTCGTTACACTGGAATTCAGTCTGTATTGAACCACATAAAACAGAATGTCATGATACAAAAATGAATGAAGAATGAAATTCTGCGGTCCTAGTGCAAGGTGTTTATGAAAAGATATCTTGCAATGGTGTACACATTAGCTGTATGAAATTGCAGGGAATTCAGATTCAAAATTGACAGCTGATAATAAAGAGTTTTGATTCAGCAGCGTTGTTGTTGTTATTTTAAAAGAAATATCAACCAGAAATGTTTACTCTAAGGGTAACCGAGATTATGGAAAAGTTATTCAATATAGTTTGTGCTCGGTGCTTATTTAAATGTTTCTCTGTAATGACAATCATGTGTTCAGTGCATGAGTTCATGACTCCCTCTATTGGATAATCTCACAACTAGACTTCAGAATCTCTCAGATTTTTGCAAATGAATGATGACAGGTTTTCTTGAATTCTTTATTCTATCTCATCTTTTTTTAGAGTGTTTTTTTCTGACCCTTTGACCCAGTTTTCACTGGCAAGGTTGTTTGAAAGGCAAAAATGCAAGGCCCTATTTGTTTTGAAGTCTCAGTCCAGCACATTTTATTCTCATGGCATCTCATATCCGATGTTTCCTTTCAATAATATTTCTTTTGTTAGATGAACAGGCTGCAATAAGCTTAGCAATTCAGCAAATCCTTCCCAATTTTTGCTCTTAAAAAGTGGGTCTCTTTTTCTACTGTTTTAATGAGAACAAGGGTACTTTAATTTCTACTCCAACAGGATTACAAATAGTCTGGGTCAACACAAGAAAATTTAGCTGGAGTGGGAATAAATGAGAGAATTATAGTGGAGTACTTTATATACTATTAAATGATAGTGTTACATAAAAGCTCTTCAGATTTATCTTTAAAAGGGGCTTTGCAATGGGTGCAGGCATAAATATAGCAGTTGTCTACAGCTCTTTAAACAGCAATAACTTTTCCAGGATCACGTGGCAACTGCAGTGAGCAATTCCAACTGATTTAAAAGAATTACAGGTAGATGCTAAGTTTGTCCTTTCATATTCTCCAAGTAACATTTTCAGAGCTCTGTGCAGCTATGCTGGTAATTGTCTCATGAAACAATGGCTCAGAATAATTTTTTTTCACAATATATTTCCTTTCCTTTTGTATATAAGCTGAACATCAATAAATTAGTTTTCTGTGTTTTAACAAATTAACCAATTTGTAAATTCTTTTCCTAAAATGAAACTTTTAGAGCAAGCACATTGCACATGAATCTAGAAACATGTTTGATTCATTGGGGGGGGGGGATAATTGGTGAAGTTGTCTGTGGAAATTTGCAAGTTGATGATACCTTTCTCTATTTGTACTTTACCAGGAAATATCCCATGTGTCCCTTCAGATATTGTTGGCGATAATGGAAGTTTGAGCCCAACAATCAATTGGTGAACTGTGGTTCTTATTCCTAATATTAATGCTTCAGAAGTTGATCTAAGCAGCCAGAAAAGCAAAAGTCATATCTCCTATAAAAATGTAAAACATATTAAAATAATAATTACACATTGTACACATATTAGCATATATAAATGAATATATATATATATATATATATATATATATATATATATATATATATATATATATATATATATATATATATATATATATATATATAATTGAATATGTATGTATGTATGTATGTATGTATGTATGTATGTATGTATGTATGTATGTATATTGTGTCACAACCCCTGGTATGCCCAAATATGGGAGGGAACACACTGTTTTCCTTTGTCTGTCTTTCAGCTCACTCCAGGAGACCATCCAGGCAGAAAACCTTATTTTTAATGTTACCTTTGTTATATTTGTGTTGTGGTATGCCCAAATATGGGAAGGAACACACTGTTTTCCTTTGTCTGTCTTTCGGATCACTCCAGGAGACCATCCAGGCAGAAAACCATATTTTTAATGTTGCCTTTGTTATATTTGTGTTGTTATATACTAGGGGATTGACACAATACATACCTATTTCCCTGGCTTAGCTGATAAAGGAGGAGAGCCTGTGGCTTAGTGGCTAATACATCTGCCTAATATATAATACAGCCCATGTTCAAATCCCAGTAAGGGTATGACTAGCTGATGAGAGCTAAATAGCTTGAAATAGATCTTTACTAGTCTCCATTTATTTATTTATCAGCACAAATACAACACAAATACATACACACACACACACACACATACATACATATACACATATACATATACACATATATGTACCGGTATGTATGTGTATGTATGTATGTATGTATGTATGTATGTATACATACATACATACATACATACATACATAAGATTACACGGGAAAAGACCCGAATACAATAAGACCAGTATGTGTGTGTGTGTGTTTGTGTAGATATATAGATATACACACAGACACATACACATACATATACATGTATGTACATACATACACCTCATGCATATCAGGTGTATACTGATACTGAAATGTTGTAAAGATGAAAACTCTGATATAAAATCACAAAAACTGTTTAATAAAAGTTTTTTTAAAAATTAGCAAGATGAGCAAAAAGAGAGAGGCATATCTCAGCAGGCAATGCCAAATCATTAAATTCAGTTTATTCAAGCAACCTCTTGACTTGCAAAGTAATCCTAGAAGCCGTTTTAGATTTATGAATAAAATTTATACTTTGGATAGCTCCTAGTAAGGCCTCCAAGTTGAAATCTTTCTTTTTTCCCTAATGAAACAACTATATCAGGCTGAAGTCTTAGCAAAAGCTGAGGTTACCTTGTATAGTCTGGTAATGTTATGTGTGCTTCAGTTTTGTCCCCTGAAGGACATCACATCTGATTTTGTAGACCCAGGTCTTTTTCAGATTAAAGAGACTGAAATCCTGTTAGGGATTCAGTCTCTCTCCACATGTGACAAAGCTGAGAGGGCACTGAAGAGGTGATGATAGCTATTCTTTCCCTGAGAAAGCAAGCTGTGTCTCCTGTTTACTGGAGCCTACAGTGGAAGGTTTGAGGATTGAGTGGTTCGCATTTCATTTGGAGAAGCTTCGTTTTCATTGTTGGTATTATCAACCGCACTGTGGAATCCTTGATAAGCCATTGAAAAGTGTCTTGAGTTCCTTGGAATACAATTGAAAATCTTTACTACAGACTTCTCTTTTGAGGTTTTGTTTTTACAGAACAACACAAAGAAATATTAAAGGACATACAAAAAATATATTCGGAAAAGATCCAGCTCCAAAATGGGCTGCTGCTGCTGCTTCTTCTTCTTCCTCTTCTTCTTCTTCTTCTTCTTCTTCTTCTTCTTCTTCTTCTTCTTCTTCTTCTTCTTCTTCTTCTTCTTCTTCTTCTTCTCCTCCTCCTCCTCCTCCTCCTCCTCTTCCTCCTCCTCCTCCTCCTCCTCCTCCTCCTCCTCCTCCTCCTCCTCCTCCTCCTCCTTCTTCTTCTTCTTCTTCTTCTTCTTCTTCTTTCACAGCATTGTTCTGAAAACTAATTATGAACAATTGCTATTTGTCCCATTGGTTTCTTTGATATCACAACTTTTAATTCTGGCACTCTGTATTCTTCTTGATCTCTACCCTTCTTAGAAATAAATTGCAGATTTAATGCATATACGGAACAAGATTAGGATATTTTTTCACTATTTTCACTAGGCATTTTTTGTGGAATCGTGTTGAATCCCTCTGGATTCCTATTAAAGAAATTTAAGCTACTTTAGGATTTAGGATTTGGATTTAATTCAGCCAATGGTAATGATTATTAATTTATATTTTGCAGTGTAATTTCAGTTGTATATTGTCTGTATATTGTAGGCTATTTGATAAATAATTAACATGCTAAGAATATCTCTTGTTAGTTTTATCCACCAATATATATTTGGATACCAGATATTGGTTTGATGACGTTGCTGTATTCACATCACCTTGGAGTCTGAGATACCAATTCTGCTCTAAAACGGAAATAAGCATTTTGTAACCAAAGCAGAACCTTAAAGTTCTGCAAGAGTTTATTTGCTGAGTTACTATGCAAATTTGACAATTAACATCATAACAATCTCCTGTGGGAAGGACGGGGAATTATGAAGGGAAAGAAAATTGACATGAAGAGGGAAAGAAATTTGACAAAGAAAAGCAAGTATAGTAGGCAGTTGATCGTGCTTGTTTGCACAAGCCATCAGTGGAAATTACTTCAGAGAATTCCAGGTAGTAACCTAAAGTAAAGGGATTACACACACCCACATCTACACACACCATGCATTATTAAAAATGACACAGAATATACCAGCATTTGTATCTGTTTGCAGAACTGAAATAATGATGGGATCTTCGAAGCCTTGCACGAATTCCACATGTCTTGTTTCTTATGGAAACAACCACTTTACCATTTGGGAAATAGATTGTTTCTCTGGTTTGGTTCAGTTATATTCTGCCTGTAATTGTTTGTTTTATTGCCTACACTTTGGCGGCTTTCAAGAAGCTCCTGTTCTCCTATTTAATCATGTGGGTGGTTTGATCCTATCAGAGATCAGCATCAGTGATCCAGATGATTTCACTGTACCTAAGACCACAGAATTCTCACAACTAAATCAGCCAATTAGATTAGTCACTAAGGGCAAGTTAAAAAATTTCATGGAATACATACAGTCAAGGAGCAAAAACAAGTTAGTAAGCGAAGATAAGGTCAGGTTTAGCTAAATTTGTCGTATGTTCTATTTTCTATGTAAAGATTTTTGGTTCCGTTTTAACATAAAGTTCAAGAACTATGAAAAGGGAGAAGGCAATTATTATACCTTTGAATCTAGACAGGAGGCTAACCCAAAGCTTTCTTGGTTGTATTGTACCCAGATCATTGAGTTTGATTATATTTTATTCCCATTTAAGTTATAGCTATTATTTTTAAATTTGACACTCTCTGTCTACAGTATGCAATTCATATGTAGCCTATTGGAATATGCTAATTTTTTGCTGATAGTTTAGTAGCCATATTGTAACAGTTGCAGTTAGAGAAATATTGTCTCTGTGACAATTTTGAAAAAAATATATAGGAAAAATAAATGATGCCATTTTTTTCTTCCCATTGTGCAAGTAAAGAGACTCATTTTTTTCTGTAAGATAAAGATTTTTCATAGAAATTGTTTTGTTTGACATCGGTTAAATAGCATAGACTATACTTATGTAAAATAACATTTTTTTTTTTTTTATGATTCTTGCATTTCAGATACAGGCCAACTGTTGATCATTGAATACCACAGCTATTTTGAAAAGCATCATTTATATAGAATATAATCTATATACCAGATTTAAGTCAAGCTACTACTTCTCTAACCCCAAGTATTACTTACATCTGATGGACATACAATTCTTGATATACTCTTAGATCTCTGTAGAGGCTTGGAATATCAAAATTATTAAGTTCTAGAAAGAAAGAAAAATGGTTGAAACTAGTAGTTTCAGTTATTCACCTAGGAGCCTTTATCTGGCCTCACAAAAGAGAGCGTAATGAGGAGCGAATGGCTTTGCCTTTAAAATTACATTTCCTTTCAGTGGTATTATTATTTTTCACAAAGATGTACAAAAAACTGCTTAGCTGATCCATCCAATATGGTGCATTTAAAAAATCCTAAAGGTGCTGCTTGATTTTTATTAAAATATTGGATTCTCAGTTATTTCTCTCTATTTTTAAAAGTCCTTTTCATAGTTAAAAAAATAGCATATTTCTCCCACAATCAATTATTCGATTATAAGAAGGTGCAGAAAATAAATGTGCTTAGGTGAGTTTTTCGAATACATGCATACTATTTAAATACTTTCTTAATAGGAACCAAAATGCCTCTTGAATAAAAGGACATCTTTTTCAGTACATCTCCTGTTTGTTATTCAACAGTGAGTTTGAAGTCATGTGATTTTATTATGGGGAAAGATGCCTGTCCTTGCAGAAATATTTAATAATAATAAATAAATATTTAACTTTCTTAACCAAAGCATTTTGTATACTTGTGTACTTTGATACTCCAGGCTTTAATAATTATTGTACTGATATTTAGAACTCTAGTATACTTTTTATATTATATATTAAACAGAGATTACAGAAAAAACAACAACCACAAAACAATATCCTAATTAAGAAACTACTAAGGAGACAAACAATCAAGGAGAAAGGAAGGTCTAGGAATACAGGTAGTCCTCGACATTCAACTACAGTTGACCCAAAATTTCTGTTGCTAAGTGAGACAGTTGTTAAGTGCATTTTGCCCCATTTTACAAGCTTTCTTGCTGCAGTTGTTAAGTGAATCACTGCAGTTGTTAAATTAATAACACAGTTGTTAAGTGAATCCGGCTTCCCATTGGCTTTGTTTGTCAAAAGGTTGCAAAGGGTGACCCTGTGACACCAGGACATTGCAATAAATATGAGTCAGTTGCCAAGCATCTGAATTTTGATAATGTGACCATGGGGCTGCTGCAATGGTTGTGTGAAAAATGATCATAATTCAATGCTGTTGTAACTTTGAACAGTCACTAAATGAACTGTATTATATGTTTTAAGTCAGGACTACCTAAACAATGCACTGGCTCTGCCTGGGGGCATGCAACCCCGGCAAGAAGCAGAGATGTTTCAAAAAGGAGATAAGAATCTACTAGTAGATCTTTGGGTGAAGCCAGAACTAGAGTTGAGTCAAAGCAGGTTCTTCTTAATCTAAAGCCTTACAGCCTTCAGTCTCTCTACATGGGGCTCCCCTTGAGATGCACCCGAAGACTGCAGTTGGTTCAGAATGCGGCCACGCGGGCAGTCTCGGGAGTCGCTAGATACTTCCACGTAACACCTCTCCTGCACGGGCTGCACTGGCTACCTGTAGCTTTTCGGGTGCGTTTCAAGGTGCTGATTATCATCTTCAAAGCGCTCCATGGCACAGGGCCTAGTTATTTGCGGGATCGTATCCTGCCCCACACATCCCTTCGGCCGATTCGCTCACACAGAGAGGGACTCCTCCGGGTGCCGTCCACTAGGCTGTGCCAGCGGGCGGCACCCAGGGGAAGGGCCTTCTCTGTGATGGGCCTGACCCTCTGGAATGACCTTCCCCCTGATATTAGAACAACCACGGACCTCCGCTCCTTCCGTAAGAAGCTCAAAACCCACCTGTTTAATCTAGCCGGCTTGGCCTAATTCCAGCTCTCCCACCCCAGCCTGTATTTTTAAATTTCACGGGTTGTTCTTAGGCTAAGTTTTTAATTTTTATAAATTTGTACAGGGGTTTAAAGTTTAATTCGATTTTAATTATATTTATGATTATTTGTATGGTTTTTAATTTGGTACCTGTACACCGCCCCGAGTCCCTTCGGGGAGAGGGGGCGGTCTAGAAATCAAAAAGAAGAAGAAGAAGTCTTTGGGATAACACTGGACCACATTACTTTGTCAGCCAGGTATGGAGCTGTATATCTCAGTATGATCAAATTTTCCCAGCAGTTTCAATGGTGGGGTGGGGTGGGGGTTACAAAAGACCCAAGTCCTAAAGCACCCAGCAATGGTGAGGTTTAGGGCTTAACCTCTCTCCCCAAACCTGATGGAACCTGTAATATAGTGAACTCCACTCCAGGGGTGGGTTTCTGCAGATTCTAACCGGTTCAGTAGAAGAGGTTCCACAAATCTACCGTGCCGTTTAGAACCGGTTGGAACGCTTGACTCACTGCCCCCCTCCCGACACAACCTCCTTTCATTCTCCGTCTGCCTCATTCACTCGTTTGGCAGCAGATAATGAAAGGAGATTGCATAGCGGAGGGCAAAGGAGCCTGCAACCTCCTTCATTCAAACATTCAGGCGGGGGGGGGGAGCTTTCTCACATGCCTTCTTTCTTTCTCCAAAGGCATGCAAGAAAGCTCCCCCCATTGCCTGAATGTGTCCTGGGATTGCGCCACGAGGTAAGAGAAGCAGGTCTTGGGAGAGACCTTCCGTCCCCCTCCAGAGACCCCATGCCAAAAGAGAGAGGTGGGCTGGTTTGAATGCGGGTGAGCAGGCAGCTTAATGACCCACCTTCTTTGCTAGTTCGGGCGGGTGGAGAAAGGAGGCATGCAATAGTTGAGGCCGAAGGTGCTCCCCTTCGCCCTTGGTGGCAGGGCTGCCACAAGCCTCCTTTCTTTCTCTGCCTGCCCGAATTAGTGAAAGAGGTGCTGGCCCCAAATCGCCCGCTAGTCTACATTCAAACTAGCCTGGCCCCTTTTCTCTCTCGGCATGGGCTCGCTGGAGGGGGAGGTTCTTTCCAAAGACCAGCTTCTTTCTGGCGTGGTAGTGATGACAAGAAGCGGCTGCCAGCAAAGCTCTCCGCGAAGGCAAGAGTCCCGCCGCCATGCCGGATTCAGCAAACCAGGCAGCTGTCAGAAGAAGAGGACAGCATGCGCCCTTGGGCTTGTGCAGCAGCAGAATCCTCGCCTCCTGTTCTTCAACAGGAGGGGTTCCCCTTGCGTTCCTCATCTTCCCGGATGGGCTCTGGACCAGTGGAGCTTCATCCTTCTTTTTAACCAGGCGGCTGTCAAGAGAGGAGGGGGAAGCACACGCCACATGGGCTTGTGCAGCAGCCAAAAAACAGGAGGCGAGGATTCGGTTGCTGCACAAGCCCACGTGGTGTGCGCTGCCCCCTCCTCTCTTGACAGCTGCCTGGTTAAAAAGAAGGACGAGGCTCCACTGGTCCGGAGCCCATCCGCGAGGGGAGGGGTCCCCCTCACATTTCTCATCTTCTCAGATGGGCTGTGGAGTCATTGCCAGCCGTGCAGTGCTTCGACGCGGCTCCACATCATAGAAAACATAGGTGTGTGCGCACATCCTATAAATTACAGCTTCGGAGACTTCGTAATGGTGGGAAAAAGTTGGGAGAGGGGCTTTGGTCCTGCTCCGGGCTGTAATTGTGCTGGACGTGCACACACCTATGTTTTCCATGGTGTGGACCTGCAGCTGGAAGATGAGGAACGGGAGGGCAATCAGTGGGGGCTCGTCCTTCTGAAGGGGACCTGTCCCCGAAGAGAAAAATGCCGCTGCCAGGTACTTTTAACCTGTGATTGGAACACAAGGTGACCACAGTATGTGTGTCTCTGTGTGTATATGTGAGTGTGAGAGAGTGACAAACAGACAAAGAGAGGCACAGAGGGAGAGACAAAGAGAGAGGGAGGGAGGAACTCAAAGAGAGCCAAAACACACAGAGAGAGACAGAGAGACAGATCAGGGGAAGAAGGGATGGAGAGACAGACAGACAGAGACACACAGAGAGAGACACACACACAGGGTGAGTGATTAAGTGAGTGAGTGAGTGAGACACATACACACATATACACAGAGAGAGGAAGGGAGGGGAGAGAGACAGAGAGACACACAGAGAGATAGAGAGAGAGGGAGGGAGGGACACACACACACACACAGTGACAGATGGGGGAGGGAGGAGAGAGAGAGAGACAGACAGACACGCAGAGAGAATGACAGATAGATAGATAGACACACAGAGAGAGAGACAGAGAGAGACAGAAAAAGAGAGAGAAAGAGGAAGAAAGAAAGAAAGAAAGAAAGAAAGAAAGAAAGAAAAAGAAAGAAAGAAAGAAAGAAAGAAAGAAAGAAAGAAAGAAAGAAAGAAAGAAAGAAAGAAAGAAAGAAAAAGAAAAAGAACTTATGACCACAATTGAGCCCAAAATTTTGGTTGCTAAGCAAGAGTGTCATTAAGTGAGTTTACCCATTTTTCAAGTTGGCCATGCCCACCTGGTCACATGACCACCAAGCCACTCCCACACAACAGGCCACACCTACAGAATAGGTTCTAAAAAGTTTTGAAATCCACCACTGCCCCAGTCCCAATCCTAGAGCCAGTCCAGAAGGCATCATGATTGATGACAGCCCTGAGAAATCCAAGGGGTGGGAGGTCAAGACAGATTCATTACCTCTGGTCATCCACAAGGGCCACCAATGATGTCTCAATGCTGTTACCTAGCTTGAACTCTAAAAGGGGTCAAAGTAATCAGCTTCATCCAGGGCCCTCTGAAACTGAGAGTCTACCTCAACACCTCATGAGTATGAGAGAAGGTAGAAATCACTGGTGAAATCCTCCCGGTTTGGTTCAGTTCGGCCAAACTGGCAGGGACCATTGGCATCAGTTCTCCAAACCAGTGGCAAAAATTCCTGGTGGCTCTGCCCACGCCCACCTGGTCGCCCTGTCGCCGCTCACTTCTTCTGGCTGCTTGACCCGCCCACCCAATCTGAACGTTTCTTCCTCTGTCCTCAGCAGAGCTGCTGCAGCCTGTCCCTTTAAGGTAGACCCAGGGAGGGAGGGGGAACCATAAAGGGAGTAGCAGCTCTGCTGTGAACAGAAGAAGAAACATTTGGATTGTCTCTGCCACAGAATTCAACATTAAATGCAGCAGAGACAATCTAAATGTTTCTTCCTCTGTTCACAGCAGAGTTGCTTCAGCCTGTCCCTTTAAGATAGTTCCCAGGAGGGAGGAGGCCAGGGAGGAGCATAAAGGGAGCAGCATCTCTGCTGTGAATGGACTCATATTCACGTTTTTTTCCTACTGGGTTCTGTGGGCGTGGCTTGGTGGTGGTGGGGGCATGTGACTGAGTGGGCATGGCCATGAGTGACATCGAGTTGGCCACGCCCACTCAGTCACAGGACCCCACCAACAAGCCACGCTCACAGAATCGGTAGTAAAAAAAATTGAATTTCACCACTTGTGGAAATAGTTTAGATGTAAAATGGGAAATGAAGAATAGGCTGAAAGATAAATGGGTTGCTTAATGACTGTAGGGTGGGAGCAGAACTTGAATCCTCACCTTAGGTTTAAGTTAAACTGCTTTTACACAGATCAATGATCAGACTAGGGCTGAGAAGGCTCACATTCCAATGCCAGACCTGCAACCCATTTGGAAACTTGTCTTGTTGAATGATGCTAACCTATCTCACAAAGCCATCCTGAGGACACAGGCCAAAATTTCATATTTGGAGGGAGTAGATCAATTTGATTGATAACACAGTGCATTGTGACTTACAGGTGGTTTATCCTTCCCTACTTACTACTTCTGCTAATGGAACGACCTATATTCCTACATGGATTACCAATGAAATAGATGTTTCCATGGCACTTAGGATGGCATGAGATCAGTACCATTTATCTGGGAAGAGATTTGAAATAGCTTGGTAAAATAAGTCTTCTTTAACTGGGGAGTTCAGTCAATCTACCAGGCACCTGCATAACCCTCAACTGGCTGAAATATTTATCCACGCTACCTGCATTCTCAAAAAGGAATGCCATACACAACGTGAGCAAATGCTTCTGCTATGGGATATTTCTTCCATGTCAGTGTCATAAATGGTCGTAGAGATGCCCTAAGGATTCAGCATGTGCATTTATGACAGCATCCCTGTCTCGCAGATTTAACATCCACCCCTGCTTCTCTTGATTTTTCCCCTCCTTTCAATGCTTCAGGAAGAATTATTGAAATGAGACTGGGAACAGATGAATACCCTAAACACGCTTCAGCCCATTACTTTCCGTTAGGCCATTTGCCTTCAACTCTCACTTGAGCTACTGTTCGGCAAAGTTAATAGCCGCGAGCTCTTCGGGGAAGGTTTATAAAATCATGTCCAAGAAAATAAATAGAATGAATGAGCAATCTTCAGAGAAAGCCTTGACATTAAGGTGGGGGGGGGTGCGGTGCGGGGGAGAGAACAGGAAAGTGTTCCAAATGTATTAACCATGAGGAACGCTGGGATGCAGGGAGAATGTTTTTTTATCCCAATTAGAGGAAGGAATAATATTCCTCACCAGAGAACCACATCAAAAGCTAGATCTGTGCAGTACCCAGGAACCTAAACGCGTCTGATCCAAAGTTGCTTTGCTCATAAGTTTCTTATCGCACCCTGCCTGCATTTCAATGCACTTCTGCTGCTACAGAATCAATGGGCTTTGATATGTGGAAAGCTGGAGAACAGCTTTGAACTTCACTGAACCCAATTATATCTGGCCATTTAAAAGTGCCACTGCTTGGTGATGGTGGAACACTGCTCTTTGAACTAAGAAACAGAGTTCAAGGCATACTTTGAGTGCAGCGGCTAAATTCATCCTCCATTTGGGGTATGACTTTCTTGTCTAGAATCAAGAAAGGAATTGCGAAAGGGGAATTGCATTCATTAATATAAAGATACTCGGAGCAATAAAAAATGCTGGGACTGAAAAGTTCTACTGAAGTTCTGTTTTAGGACACTTGGCTCCTTCCATTTAAAAGCCTAAGTGAGCAATGGGAATCATAGAAAGTCATAGTTATTTGGCATGCAGGAAGGACTCAAATGGAATCAAGTGTGGCAGGAATCTTAAGGTGAACTTGGATCTTAGTTATAATAGGAGATCGGGGTGGGGATGAGAAGACTGACAATAATAAACCAAGGTCATTGTGCACTAATTAGTGGCAGTCATATATTTTAATATATACGATACGTTCAATCCATGGAGGGTAAAGCTGAGCTCAGTATTAGAGCCACTTTGGTCTAGTGGTTAAGATGTTGGGTTAGAAACGGAGAGGCTGTGAGTTCTAGTCCCCCTTTTGGCATGAAAACTGGCTTGGTGACCTTGGGCCAGTCACTCTCTCTCAGCTCAACCCAGCTCACAGGGCTGTTGTTATGGGGAAAATAGGAAGAGGAAAGAGTATTAGATAAGGTCACTGCTTTGATGTATTTATAAAAATAATAAAGGTGGGATATAAATAAATAAATAAGTAGGAATAGGCAGAGATACTCAGTTGGCATCAGTGGTGAATTTCTACTGGTTTGGACTGGTTTAGCTGAACCAGTAGTGGTGTGGCAGCCTAGGTCGCAGGAACTGGAAGAGACGCAGGCCTGCCATGCCCCCAAACTGGTGCCACCATCTTGTTTTTTTCCCCCTGCATGTGCGCCAGTGGTGGGTTGCCGACGATGCACCCCAGTACGGGCATACTGGAGCCTGTCCGGAGCACCAGGCACCATTCTGGTATGGTGCTCCGGAGGGCCCACCCTCCCACCCGAGCTCCTTACCTGTCCTATAAAGCCTTTGGCACTTCCGTGCATGCACATGGCGCATACAGAGCCTGCGCAATGGTCCGACGAGCACCTGGAGCATCACGGTGGCTTGCAGAAGCATCGCTGGCAGCTACAATGCATCGGCGTGCCACATGTGTGTGCGCATGTGCTGAGCACGTCCATCTGGGCGACGCTGGGCCAGTTCCAACCACACCAGTTGGAACGGGATCTGGAACCCACCACTGATGTGAACAATTTTTAGTTCCCTAAGAATGTAATGCTGCTAAGAAAGAAAGAAAATGAATAAGCAGTGCACTGAATAAAAGGACAAAAGTTGCCCATGGATGTCTCGTCCCTAAACCACCCCCTGAAAGATTCCTTTTTTGTTTTAAAGTAAGAAAACGATATTAAACATGTGCAAAATTAGAAAAAGCACAATCAAATCTTTGAATAAAAAATGGTTACCATTTTGGAATCTGACATACTGTATTTTTTTTGTTCCTAAATCTGCAGAAGTCATATGACTAATCCTTTGATTATGCCCCCTCTCCCCATGAAAGATGACATTTCTGGATATTTGGGGGACAGAAGATATACATCTTTAATCTTATCTGTTGGGTGAAAAATGTATAACCTGCACTTCATTGTCAAGACAAATTCCAAATGGCTTGCAGATATTTTATAAACAACCCCAATACAAAATGCATTGCTTTAAAAATTCGAATAAAGATAAACCAAGTAAAAAAATTAAACATTCAGCAAAAATCCCAAACATTATGCTGGCGTGAACACTGTGGCTTTTGCAGCAAAGTCTCAGAGAATAAATGAGGTAGCTGCAAAAGTCTGCTTTCTTTTGACTCTCCAGTAAGACTAATTTATCACCTCTCCCATGAAGATCAGAAGAAGTTCCTTATTTTTGAGATCAGAGGTTTTTCAAACTGTGTGTCATGGACTTCTGCTGGTCACCAGTTTCAAGGAAAGGTTTCAATAGGTTTTTGAGTCATTCGGTTTCATTAGTTAAGCATGCATTCTTTCTTTGAATGCAATGGAAATAGTGGGCGATACTCTCTTCAAGACTTGATTTCACAACATACATACATACACACATACACACACACACATGCATGCATGCATACATACATACATACACACACATCATTAGAAGATGTTTGGATAAAAGTTTCTGGAGAAGAAGAATTTTTAAATGAAAAAAATATTTTAAAGGTCATACTATCTTTTCCTTCCACATTTCTTTTTGACAGTAGGTTTTCAGCCCTTTCTGCTACCAAGGCCGAATATTGAAATAGGATGAATTCTAATTATTCTGATTCTAAGACTTTAGAAGACCCTGCTCCATTCTACATTGAACTATATTGTCATCTATATGTCCATGCATTCCATTAAGATTTACAATATAAATCAGAGGTGATATTCAGCAGGTTCTGACCAGTTCTGGAGAACCGTTAGTAGAAATTTTGAGTAGTTCGGAGAACCGGTAAATACCACCTCTGACTGGCCTCACCCCCATCTATTCTCTGCCTTCCGAGTCCCAGCTGATTGGGAGGAAATGGGGATTTTGCAGTATCCTTCCCCTGCAGTGGGGAGGAAATGGAGATTTTACAGTATCCTTCCCCTGTCATGCCCACCAAGCCATGCCACAGTCATCAAGCCAACAGAACCAGTAGTAAAGAAATTAGAATTCCACCAGTGATATATATGTAAGTAAGGAGAGGCTGAAATTATTTTTCATTTATAAAAGAAATTGGTGTGGATATTTTTGAGGAGAAAGAGAAGCAGTTATTGCTTCTTCAGTGTTGATCAATTCAAGGAATACTAGCTTCCCTATCACTATCAGGATTACACCGTGGACCAGCAGATGCTAAAGACAGTGACAGATATCCCTTACTATCTCTCATACTTCTTGAAATTTGCTTAATATGAAGCTGTGCTTGAAGAGAACTTGGAAACTGGCCCAGAATATGGCTTCCTGCTTGCTGATTCCCATTAGACAACTCAGAAAAAATAACACATTTTTGTGGATGTTTCATGGGTTACCCATAGGTTTTTAAGTTCTAATAGTACTGGTAATTATTTATGAAGACTTTTATGGTTAGGGTCCTTATTTTGAGGACCATCTGTTCTAGCTAGAATCTACCAACCCTACATATTTTAGCAAAGAGAAAATGCTCTCGTTGCTCCCCTTGAGATAGATTGGCAGTTGAGATTATCTCTAGGGCAGCCCTCTCTCTTTGCAACAGCATGCCCTTGGATGTTGCCAATGGCTAAGGCTTGATGGAAGTTATCACCCCAACTATCAGAATGTTGTGATCACAAGGAGGAGGAAATCTGTTTAAGACCCAGGCTGGAGACTAGTAGCTATTTTAAAGGAATTTGAAGAAAGTGACAATTTCCAATGTTAAGAGACAGGTTTCTCCTGTCCCACTATTATCTTGGACACAACAAAACTTTTCAGATACTATCAAAAAATCTATTTGTCAAGATGGGGTGAATGTAAAATTTGACCTGCTTTGTAACCCTTTTTCATGTCTCTGCATGTGTGTGTGCATTGAAAGAGAAGATGGCATTTTAGTTGCCTCCAGTTTCTAGGTGGATATGTCTGGTTGGGTGATGTTTATTTCTCCAGCTACATACCATGCTTTGGAAGCCTTGGATCATTTCACAACCAATTTCAGGTGTGACATTTGAGTTCCACATTTCATTTTCCTCTCTGGCCAACCACTCCTGACTCTTTTTTTCCTACATGTACATTGCTCCAAGAATACATTATTTAAAGCTCTTGCTATCTCTGTGCTGGAGAGATAAAAGCTCTGGCTTTTCTCAGGGAAAAAGGAGCAATGATAGTCAGTTACTCTAATAAAGTGTGTGTGAGTGCGCATATACATGCGCGCACACAAAATCCTTGGAGACATTTTGCATAAGAAGAAGTGAGAATGACTTGAGATAATATTCCCCTAGCTTTCTCCATGCAGAAACCATTGAGGCATATTATGTCCACACCTTACTGTGTGTATTCACTAGAGGGGGGTTGAAATGTTTCCCAAGCAACCAAATACTTTGCCTAACCCCCCCCTCTCTTTTTCTTATAGTGCAGATAAAGTTGCTAAAACGTTACTGAGACTTTCAAAGATTTATGCTACTTTTAAGCTTTCTGTGGGTGCCTGCCTGAAGCAGTCAATCATGTCTGACAGCAACCTAGCATTACAAACAGAAAAGAGGAAGCTATCGACGGATAAGTTGTCTACCTATGCTTTAGCTCACCTTTTTCCAAAGGCTTACATTACAAATCAGGACTCGGATCCTAAAGTAGAAAAGGCAAATGAGAGACAAGGATGAACCAGGGTGCCTTCTGAAGAAATGGGGCAAATTCTGGGCCATTCAACCTTTCTAACTCTGAATCTACTAAATCCCTTTAGAAAATCCTTGAGATTGAGTTGGGCTATTCTGATTTTATTAGATCTATTGAGACATCAGAATACTATGAACATGAAGTCTATAGAGCTTGGAAAGAAACTCATGTTGGAAGAAATATCCATCTGGTTCAGTTACAAGTGAGGAGAAAGACACTGCAAACATGGAAGCTGATTGGAAAGATGGTTTATTGGTGAACAGGACCACATGGGTTTTAGGTCCTGGACAGCTGACCACATGGAGTGGAGCATGAGAGATACCCTTTCTTGGGCTTTGAACTTGAGCTTCCTGTTCCTGTACAAGGGCATGTATTCTATTGGTTGCTTTCAGACTCCCATGGGGCTATGCAGGGTCATATATTGTCTGAACCCCAGTTTTGGTTGAAAACTTGGAGGGTGTTGTAATGTTCATTGTTCCCTCTAAGCTGCGCAGCTGCGTGGCCATGCATGTGACAAACAAATGCCATGCAACAATTTCTAACTGCTGTGCAGTGCTTTTAAAAGACTTTTGGGCTGAATAACCAACCCAAGCTTCTTCTCTGCATCAAACTATCTCCTCTATCGGGTGAAGTCAAGGGAGGCTCTGATGATGCTCCAAAAGGGAGAATTCTCATTGGTCCTCCTGGTCTTTCTGGACACACCCAAGTCCAAAGTCTGAGGAAAACTCCTCCTCCCACCAATCCAGACCCACCAATCCGCCTCTGGGGCTGGAGGCATCAGCGTCTTTCTCCTCTCTCTTTGGGGCGCTTGTGGGGCAGCATCCATGGCTTTTGCTGGGCTCCCCCTGATGCTGCTGGTGGGGGCACTGGCCTGGATCCCCGGAAGCAAATGAGGGAAGGAGACCCCCAGTAAGGAGGAGGCTGGGAGGGGGAGGTTGGGGTGAGGGGGGAAGAAAGCTGCTGGGTCTCCAGAGCCTCCAACAGCCTCCATCTCTGCGTGGTCTCCTCCCCCTTCCTCCCCACATCCCTCCCAGTTGGACGGAGAGGGACTCCCCCATTCCCCAATTGTAGCCAAGGTGGTGAGCCACAGCCAGACCACTTTCTCTCTCCCCCCCGCCCAGCAGTGTCTGGATGGGAGTCAGCTGCATGGAAAGAGGAAGGGAAGGAAAAGAGAAAGCGAAAGAGGGAAAGTGAGGCATTTTCAGCCCTAAATCCCCAGAAGGAAAAAGATGCATTTGAGCAAAAGGATTTTGACTTCTTCAGAAACTTCAATATATACATACATACATACATACATACATGCATGCATGCATGCATGCACGCACGCACGCACACACACACACACACACATTCATTCATTCTCAGGGATGAACACACTGCAGTATTTTGGATTTTGTTAAAGTTTACAATTTCATCAGCCTAAAAAACAGTGAGAAAGATTGCAGGAGTTGCTGATAAAGAAGATACTGAAATCACACATTATATAATTTGGAATGCTTTTTATAATGCTTTTGAAAAAGAAGTGTGAGAAAGCATAAAGGAAAGATAGTTTCCAGGTGGAAAAAGATGCATTTGAGCAAAAGGATTTTAGCTTCTTCAGAAACTTCACTTTTTCTTCTGAATCTCAAATTTGAGGCTTTGAAGGTCAGGCAAGAGGGGAGCTTCCATCCCTTCTGGGGAAGGAGACCAAGACCCCCCCATAATCCCCCTTGTTCTATCGGGACCTGGAGGGAAGGGGAATTGAGAGAGAAGGAACTGGCTCCCCTTTGTGAAGGGGCTGGAGACCCTCCCTTTGAAGGGATCTTGAGAGGCTGCAGGGGGTGTTTTGGGCGGAGAGAAACAAGTTTTTTGGGGGGGGAGAGAAACAGGTGTGATCCCCAAGAATCTTCCCAAGGGAGAGAGTTGGGCTGAAGATTAGGGAGAAGAAGAAAAGCTGGGGCGACCCAGGGAAGGTGGGGGTTGAAGGGCTGGGAGACCCCAGGAGGTTTGGTCTAGATGTCCTCATACTTGCTGGCCAATACCTGACTGCTTTATCAAGGCCCTTTCTACTCCATGCAATAATGCACACAAAAAATAAAATATTGAATTGATTCAATTTTTCCATCTTTCTGTGCTTGCTGCAATGGCAGTCTTCTGTTACCATTGAAGCTGCTTCACTTATTCATGCCAAATTATTGCTGTCCAAAGTCCCCTCCAATTCACAGACAGCTGCCTTCCAGCCTATGACGGGGATACATCGACACATTTGCAGTGATGATCCCTTGAAATGACAATTCCCCATCCACAGATGTACTGCTGACACAAGAATATATTGAAATTCATTGTAGTTGAAAGTCTTCAGTTGTGATAGCAGGTGATGTCAAAGATTGGCTGACACAAAATTGTGTGTGTTTTGGGACTGCCCTTGATTTGGAAGAGCCTTCTGTTTGATGTATTGTCATGAATTAAAATGGAAAGGGCAGCTTCTATTAGCATCCTTTGTTGCTGTTTAGGAATGGGTAAGTTGTAAAAATTGATTCTACTGAAATTTGTTACTGTTTTACAAGCTGCTTTTAAGCTGTAGTGGGCCTCACATATTCTATACAGCATGCATACTCATACCATGTGCATGCAGCTTATGTTATCTTGCATCTTGAAATCCCATTCCCCTTCTGGTGGGCTTTCAATTGTTGCAAGGTTGATGTCAGGCTTGGAAGCCATCTTTTACAGTGGGCCTTCAAGCCTGCCACATATTCTACTGTGGGAAACTGGGAGGAGGGATTGTATGGAGCATGGGAGGTATGTAGTCAAAATAACATTCTTTCTAAGTGAGTCAAAGTCAACTTGCCCTTGCACCTTGAGTAGCATGACTGGGAGGAATCTTCTTCTGGACAATGACTGGTTGGACCATGTGATGGACATGTGGGTGCTGGGGCAAGGTCTTTTTTTTAAAAAACAAAATTTTATTGGTTTTTTTAAAAAATAGTCAAGGAAAGGGGTAGTGGATAAAGTTACAAATTTTGACAGTTACATTATGCAGGAAATGGCTCTCTCCCCCATTCTCATCACTTTCATTTATCAATACATTAGATTGTTACTACTTAATAGTATTTTGTCAGCATATAAACTTTTATCCTCAAATAATTTCAATCATTTTATATCAAACAGATTTTCTAGTTCATTTTTGTTATCTGAGTTTTCTAGATGTTGCCTCTTCTCCCCCCTCCAGCAGAGCTCCGGCACCTCCTGTGTCCTGTATGTCCGGTGTAGTATCATCAGGTTTATCTAGGAGGACTTTATTTTTTCCATGAAAGCCTCAGCCTCCAAAGTTGTGTGAATTCTAACTCTCGTGTCCTCCCAGAATATTAGCATACCTTCTGGAAAAAGCCATCTAAACCACACCCCTTTCTGGTATAGTTTCTTTGCTAACAGCGAATAGTTTTTTCTTTTATCTCTAACTTTCTTTGGGATCTGTTTCAGAATGGCTATTTCTCTATCCTTGTATTTTAATGCTTGCCCCCTTTGTGCACTCAGAATCTCGTCTCTTGTGGTCTTTCTGAGAAATTTAATGTGTACCTCCCTTGGAATGTTGTGTGTTCTGGCATATGCTGAGTTTACTCTATAAACCAGGTCCATATCCCACCCCATCTGTTGTCTGTCTTTTTTTAATATATTCAGCCAATAAATTTGTCATAATATCCCTCAGATCTTCATCATCAGCCTCAATTACATTTTGAAATCTAAGGAAAAAAGACATTCGTTCAAATTCCGTTTTTATCTGGTGGTTCTCAAGTTCTTGATTTCCTTTCTGCACCCCCTTCACCTCTCTCCTCATCTCAGCCGTCCCCTCCTCCAAAAGTTCCAGTCTCTGTGAGTTTTGGATCGCACGGTCTTGATTCTCTCTGAGCTGCTCGTTCATTTCCTTCAACTGATTTTTTAAGTCCTCCTGCCCCTTTAAGAGTTGTTGAAACTTCTGTTGAAAGTCCAACTCAGGGGGCTTGGGCTGGAACAAAGAAGTTATTGTCTGTTGTCCGCTGGGGCTGGACGTCGAAGATGCCAGGGGGGAACCAGCAAAACCCGGTCTCCCCGGTGGTGGTCTTTTAGGTGGCATTGTGGTAGACAAAGCTCAGAGATGACAATATCAGTACAAAGAAGAAACAATTGGGGAGGTGGATAGCCAAGAGAGATCGCGAGGCAGGGAGTCTAAGCATATAAGGATCTTTTCTCAGTTCCAACTCCGGGCAATAAAGCAATAAAATCCTTTGTTCCAAGTCCAGGGTAAAATGTAACATGAGATTTCTCTGAGTGTCACGGAGACAAAGACAAAATGCCAGCAATTTCTGTGGGTGGAGTCAAGTTTCAAAGTACATGAAGACGACAGAAGTGTGCCATCTTGCCCTGCTGGGGCAGGGTCTTGAACTTTCAACTGGGTGGAGAAAACCTGAAAGCTTTCAGATTCGGATTTTCCCAGATGTGCCAACATGGCTTCTCTAATAAATTGCTAATTTTTCTGCCAGTCTTCTCAGGCATGTGTGTTAAGAACATGGGTTCTTGGACTTTTCTTGGAAGGTTATAGCTAGCTTTGCTTACCTTTATAATATATTACCTGTAAATAAGCCTCCTTTCTGTTGCAGCTACAAAATCTGTTTCATTAATCATTGTTCAGATGCCTGCTTTCAGGAACATGGTCCTTCCACACCCACACTCAAATTTGGCTTCAACGGCTGTTAATGTCAGAGTTCCAAATAGCATCCTCAATGAAATAAGAATCTGAGGCTAGAGTTTCATCGAAGTTCCATTTTGTAGTAGTAGTAGTAGTAGTAGTAGTAGTAGTGGTGGTGGTGGTGGTGGTGGTGGTGGTGGTGGTGGTGGTGGTGGTGGTGGTGATGATGATGATGATGATGATGATGATAATAATAATAATAATAATAATAATAATAATAATAATAATAATGACATCCTAGGCCCCTGGGTGGGGCCCGACTAGTAATTAATGCCAAATCCGGCAAAACAACTGGCCGCTGTGATACAATTCTGTTGATGATGATGATGATGATAATAATAATAATAATAATAATAATAATAATAATAATAATAATAATAATAATAATAATAATAATAATAATAATAATTAATAATTAATAATTAATAATTAACAATTAACAATTAATAATTAATAATTAATAATTAATAATTAATAATCAATAACTAGTAATTAATAATTAATAATTAATAATTAATAATTAGTAATAAATAATAAATAATAAATAATAAATAATAAATAATAAATAATCATAATCATAATCATAATCATAATCATAATCATAATCATAATCATAATCATAATCATAATCATAATCATAATCATAATCATAATCATAATCATAAATAATTGGAGCAATACCTAAAGGACTACCTTGCTATTTGGAAATTTTAAATGTATCAGATTTGAACATTCTGATTCTACAAAAAACCGCCCTACTTGGAACAGCTTATATCCTTCGACGTTACCTTAACAGTTCCTAGGTCCTTGGTTAGGACTCGAGCTGTTGAGCTATCAACTAGCCCCAAAGGCTGTGAATCTCACCAAAGATTAACCACATAATAATAATAATAATAATAATAATAATAATAATAATAATAATAATAATAATAATAATAATAATAATAATAATAACAACAATAACAACAACAACAACAACAACAACAACAACAATTCCAACTCCCAGAGATTCTAGGCAATTTACAATTTGTTAAAAAAATTTAAAAACAGGACAATACAACAAACTCAAAACAAAGAAACAAAGATGGCAAAGAAAACAAATACAGATGGGATCAAGAGAATAGGGGGAAAAGGAGAGTCAACTGTCCTCATCAAAGGCCCCTTGAAAGAACAGACAGAGGGAAAGACAAAAGAGGACACACAGAGACCATTCTTGATTTTCTCTCTGTGCCCTCCTACTCCCTTGTGTCAAGAAGCATGAAGTGCTGAAGAGTCAGTGCCATTGAATTTGCAATCCCCAACATAGAGATATATCCTTTGCTTGATCCAATTGGTGATAACATCCAAAGCAGAATTACAACTGGACAATTACAAGCATAATGCTTTCATCCTGTTACTGTTAAGTACTTATGTAGAAAAGTGCAGTAAGCCTATAGTTTTTCAGTATTATTAAGAAAGGTAAGGTCATTTTCAGTATTTCAGTGTTCCATATATTTTCCAGTTGTCTTTGCCCTGATGAGTTCAGAGCAATGCATCTGGAAGCCATCTTTTTCATTGGAGCTTCAGGGCCGCCACATTTAGTGCCTGGGAAAATGGAAGGGGGGAATTACAAGAGTGATGGAAGATTAGCCATAACAACATTCTTTTCTCTGGGAGTCAAGGGCATTCAGCCCTGCACCTGGATGGAAGTGACTGGGAGTTGTCTCCAGTTGGGACAGTGAATTGATTGGACCATGTGATCGACTCGTGGGTGCAGGGAGATGGATCTTTGACTTTCTTTTGGATGGGGAAAACCCAGAACTCTCAGATTCAGGTTTTCCCAGATGTGCCAATATGACATCTCTAATAAAATGGAACTTTGAGGAACTTCAAGCCTCAGAGTCTTCTTTCATTGGGGGTGTTACTTGGAACCCTGAGAGCATGTGGGATTTCCCCATTTTTATGTTCACAAAATAATATTTGTATAGGTGACTAAACTAAGCATGTTTGGTTGCTCAATATTTATGGATGTAGGAAAATGTTTTCTGACAAGATTATTTCTCAATTTTGTACATCTGGAGGGAACTAGCCTAGGCAAGTTAGCTTTAGTGGTTCTACATATTTCCTTCCCTGTTATGTTACAAATATTTCAGGGATAATGCATAGCATCCATGGACCACACAATTAAAATAAAAAAAGAAGCAGAGAAAAAGAAGTCCGCTATTTATAAGA
The DNA here is from genome assembly GCF_964273705.1 of Natrix helvetica. Classification (NCBI taxonomy): domain Eukaryota; kingdom Metazoa; phylum Chordata; class Lepidosauria; order Squamata; family Natricidae; genus Natrix; species Natrix helvetica. The sequence continues at coordinate 209,548,246 of NC_138552.1, read as the reverse complement.
TCTCATGCCTGCCTATCAATATTCTCTTAACATTTTTTTACAAAGCTGAATGAGAAATTGCCTTCAATGAAACTCAATATGAGTTGAGGTAGTCCTCTCTTAACATCCATCCATTAGGACCAGAAACTCCATTGCTAAGTAGTACCGTCAGTATGTATGACATCATGTGAAGATGCTACTTAAGTTTTAGTGGTCCTAGAAGTTCCAGTTGCAATCTTTAAGGAAAGACAGCATAGGTCACTAAGCAAGGATGTCACATGACTGCATCTTCCTACTTCCTGCTGGCTTCCCCATAGAATTTGCTGGTTGGTCGATCGCTGAATATCCAAACTATGAGTTGTAAGTATCATTTGTTCACCATCTATGCTGAACTGTGAGTACAATTGTGAGTAATGGTTGTAGGAACCACTTGTTCAGCATTGTCCTAAGCTTGAATGGTTGCTGAAGAAGTGTTGACTAAATGAGGATTTACCTGTATGAGGGATTCATTTTATTTTTAAGAGGAAAGAAGAAAACAGTTCACTTTAAAATGTAATAAAAATAGTTCTCAGAGATCAGGAATTGGATCAGCCTGGAAAAAGATCTTTGGTGTTTTTCAAGAAATTGTATTCACAACAGGATTTTCCTACTATTTTCAGTTTTAAAATAGATTTATGTGGAAGGGTATGTTGTGACTTTGTTAAAAAAAAAAACACTGTTTCAATTATTTTGCTTTCTTTGTAGGAGTATTCCACAGTACATCACTTGAACACAAGTGTATTGTATTCAACAGTATCAATTCTTCCTATATTTTCTGTGTACATTAAACTGTCCATTAAAATTATAGAGACAAGGGAAGAGCCATACTGTAGACATATATTTTCCTGTGTCAGTACTCACATGCACAAACACAAATACACACAAAGACATTATATCACTATATACATAAATATGGGGGCAGCTTTTTTGAGTTTCTCAGGAACTGAGAGTTTTCATGAAAACCAAAGTAACATCTGCTCTGCTCTTGTCGTATTTGTTCCAAAATAGTTTAGATTTTCTCTTAAAATACACTTTATTTTTATGTATCTAGCAAGTTTATATACACTTCCCCATTTCACACAATGAAACCAAATAGCCAATTTTGAAATGAAATGGCCCCAAAAAGTGGTTTGTCAATTTGATAATGCCCTAAACACAAGAAATTTCAAATAACTATATCTATTTTCATCATCCCATTGTTAACACAGACCAGTGATGTGCGGTGAGGTTTATGACTGGTGAGGCACTGACACAGTGCTGAGTTTCAAATATTTTTAGACTTGTGGACTTCAACTCCCAGAATTCCACAGCCAGGCATGCTCAGTTCCAATTTAAAGCGACAGCATTTGTTTTTCTCCTTTGCTCCTTCTTTCTTTTTCTTTTTCTTCTCCTTCCCCTCCTTCCTCCCTCTCTCCCTTCCTCCCCCTCTCTCAAACACACACACACACACACACAGAAGTTGGATTGGACTATCTCTCCTACCCTTTCCCTCTTCACTCACTCTCAAACAAACCCGCCCACACACAAAATTTGGATTGGATATCTTTTCCAGTGGCTTGAAAGCAGCTCCTCTGCCATCCCCCCCATTCCCCTGCTGCCTTTCCCAAACACCTCCACCATTGCAAATGCAATACAATACAATACAATAGTAGAGTTGGAAGGGACCTTGGAGGCCTTCTAGTCCAACCCCCTGCCTAGGCAGGAAACCCTATACCGTTTCAGGCAAATGGCTATCCAACATCTTCTTAAAGACTTCCAGTGTTGGGGCATTCACAACTTCTGGAGGCAAGCTGTTCCACTGATTAATTGTTCTGTCAGGAAATGTCTCCTCAGTTCTAAGTTGCTTCTTTCCTTGATTAGTTTCCACCCATTGCTTCTTGTTCTACCCTCAGGTGCCTTGCAGCCTGCTGTCTGGGTGGGAAATGCCTGGAACACAATAAAGCCCACCCACCAACTCCTGCTGGCAGGCTGGGGTGAGAGGAGAGGCAGAGAAGCCGGAGGGGAGCCGAGCCGAGCCTTCCAAAAGAAAGAGGCTGGGGGGGAAGTGTGTGTACTACAGCATGGCTCTTTGCCTGGCTTCCTGCCTCCTCCTGTGGTCTCCTCAGTGCTCGCTTGTGCTCTCCCTCCCCAAGTGTAGTTGATTGCAGGTGGAGCCACGTTGCCTTTTCAAACTTGTAATCAGTGAAGCTGGGCTAGATTTTTATATAGTTTTATCCAGCTGTGTGTGTGTGAGAGAGAAATGAATGGGGGCCTGGGGAGGAAGTCACTACACTTGGGGAGGGAGAGAACCAGTGAGGTTAAGCAGAGTCATCCACGGTGAGGCAGCAACTAGCTCAGCTTTTTCCTTTTACTTTTTTTTTTCATGATGAGAGTGGTGAGGCTGTGCCTCACTTGCCTCACCTGACTGCACGTCACTGACACAGACCCTTCTTTCCATAGGTGAAATAGGAATGTTTTAGGCTGAAACTATGTGCTACTTTTATCATAGGTATTTTGGTTGGTTTAGATCCTTGTGAGCAAATATTCACCGAGAAGCAGTTCTGCTGAAGGGGAGAAAAAGTGTGAACTTGCCTGCAAATATTATTAAAGGGCAAATATATACCGGTATTCATTATGCTTAATTTAATAAAACATTTACTATAAAAATAAAAGGTCAAATCACAATGTTACACTCAAAGTTTTACCATATGAGAAGCTATTTAATGAGGTATTTTTAATTTAAGGAAAGATTTGAAGGTGGACAACTGAATGGCAGCTTGTAATAATGCTGTTTTTATAGGCATGTTAGAAGTAGAAGATATTAGCAAGTTTGAAATGTCATTTGAAAAAGATTAAATGGAGACTGGATGTTGAAACGGAAACTATTTGAAAGCATCCTGCAAGGAGGATTGCTGGAGTCATCTCTATGGTCGTTTAAGTACTAAGACAGGGGTCCCCAACCCCACAGACTGGTACTTGTCTGTGGCTTGTTAGGAACTGGGCCATGCAAGTGACAGATGAGCAAGCAAAGCTTCTTTTGTTCATGCGTGGGATCTAGGTTGTGGCAAAATCCATGAACCCACCCGGTCCATGGAAAAATTGTCTTCCACGAAACCAGTCCCTGTGCCGGAAAGGTTGAGGACTGTTGTACTAAGATATACTGTATATCCATGATGGCGAACCTATGGCATGCACGCCAGAGGTGGCATGCAGAGCACTCTGTGGGTATGTGTGCCATCTCCAGCTGCTCTTCTGGTTTCTAGTGCACACAAGCCCGCCAGCCAGTTGGTCTTTGTGAGCTCTGGAGCACCAGAAAACCAAAGACCAGCAACACACACCGACCACCTGGTCTTCAGGTTTCCAGTGCTCTGGCAGGCATGAAAACCAGCTGGCCGGCTTGCATGCACATGCCAGAGACCCAAAAGTTCAGCTGGCCTTCAGGTTTCTGGTGCACATGCATGCATATGTGCATGCACGTTCCGATTTGGGCGCTCGGTGCTGAAAAGGTTCGCCATCACTGCTGTACATCTTTCTCTTGGACCCTTGCATAGTATCAGATAGGCAGAGATATGTGAATCCTAAATGTGGTTCCCTGATTTGTGGATCCTTCCTGTGATCAATGCCCTCGATGCATTTTAGGATAATAAGAATGCCATAAACTGTGGCATCATTATATGGCCATAAGCCAGGTTGATTTACATGACTATTTAGCTGTCATATTTAAAAAAAAACTTTTTTGAGAACTTTTGTAGACCTCTTTGTAGAAAAAAAATCATTGCAATAAAAATAAATGCAACTATTGTTTTGACTTGCCTGTAAATCTAGACAGCATACTAAAAAGCAGAGACATCACCCTGCCAACAAAAGTGCGTATAGTCAAGACTGTGGTTTTCCCAGTTACAATGTATGGGTGTGAAGGTTGAACCATAAGAAAGGCTGAGCGCCAAAGAATTGAGGCCTTTGAGCTATGGTGCTGAAGAAGACTCCTGCGAGTCCCTTGGACTGTAAGGTGATCAAACTGGTCAGTCCTAGAGGAGATCAACTCTGACTGCTCTTTAGAAGGCCAGATCCTGAAGGTGAAACTCAAATATAACGAGAAGGAAGGACTCACTGGAGAAGAGCCTAATGGTGGGAAAGATTGAGGGCAAAAGAAGAAGGCGATGACAGAGAATGAGGTGGCTGGATGGAGTCATTGAAGCAGTAGGCGTGAGTTTAAATGGACTCCAGGGGCTGGTAGAGGACAGGAAGGCATGGAGGAATGTTGTCCATAGAGTCACCATGGGTCGAACATGACTTTGCAACTAACAACAACAACAAATTGTTTGATGTCTGGCAAAGGAGGAATAATTGTGACTATTGCGTACCCTTACATAGAGGTTTTTTTAGGACTCAACCTGATTGTAATGCTTAAATGTACAAGCTAATACCTAGCCCAATATATAATTAGAACAGCAAGGAGTGTTTGCTAACATTGCCTATATAATTTGTACCTTGCTTTTCTAAATTGTGTAGACAACAGATGCCACTAAAGGATTTTATATGTGTAGATTTTCAAGTCAGGTAAACATGACCACACGAAATAACAATTCTCAACGCCACATCTTGCAATGGACATTCTAAGTAATTTTCTCCTTAATTTGATATATGAATCAAGTTCAGCCTGTTTCATTTTCAAGAAATTTTACAGTCCAAGCAATTTGTAATGTAGTTTATTTGTGGTGTTGGGAGTGGTAGAGGAGACCAATTTTAGCTAATAATTTACAAATCACCATATCCAATTTCTCTTTAAAAGCTTTGCTGTATTATCTGAGGTCTGGTTAGCCCTAACATAGTAAAATAGGCAGTCATTGACCTCTTTCTCGGTTCCCGAAGCCTGGAACTTAGAATCAAGACGACCTCTAATCTAGACTGAATTTTGGACATTGCTATTCAAAACAGATAGCGCTCTTTCAGTGATGGTCCAAAGAAGATTGACTCATTTTAGAAATGATGTACCAGGGAAATGTAACTTCCTTTTCCATTCACACTACCCATATTACATAGTTTTCATACAATACAGAGCTTCTTGCTATTGAAGAGGTATCTTCCAATAAGGATCCCCTGCCCTCAAGTTATTTATACAGGTGATTTTTTTTGTATGCATAGCTTTCCAATTGGATGGTCAACCAATCTTTATGGGGTGGGTCGCTCAGTGGTGGGCTGCTGCATGGTCGCAAGGGTTCGGGTGAACCCTTAGCTCTGCCCACCAGGGACGTGTGGTCAGGGGAGGCAGGGGAGGCAGAGCCTCACGTCTCATCATGAAATAATAATATATAATAATAATATCCACAAGGGAGTTTCATATACATAAGAGGAAGAGGAGGGAGGAGGAGGAGCGCGCGCGGGGTGGTGCCAGCTGGGCAACCGGTGGAGGCAGGAGGATTCTCGGAAGCGCCAATAACCTTCCTGCCTCCGCTGTACTTTGCGCGCTCCTCGCGACTGCAATAGACGTCCAGAAGTGGCAGAGGCTTGATGATGTTGCTGCAGCTGCCATACGCGGACGGACAGAAGTAGCCAGAGTGGCGCCGAAGCAGTCCGGCAGACGAGTGACCGAGGATCAGACTGCCTGATCCTCCATCGCTCGCTCGCTCGCTCTTTCGTCCGCCCGGACCCCTCGGCGCCACTCTGGGTTCCGTCCGGCTGCGCCCAGCAGCGATGTCAGTGACGTCATCAATAATAATAATAATAATAATAATAATAATAATAATAATAATAATAATAATAATAATAATAATAATAATAATAATAATAATAATTATTATTATTATTATTATTATTATTATTATTTATTTATTTATTTCTTAGCCGCACCCTCTCCCGAAGGACATGGGGCGGCGTACAATAAAACATAGGAAATAAATATATAAACAAACATATATATAACAAAAACGTATACCAAGACATATACATATACAAGGAGGAGGTGAGCTGATGAATAAAAAACAATTAAAAACACAATGTTTAAAAACCCCTAAATAATTTAATACAATTAAAATACCCCAAATAAAAAACCCGTCAGGAGCGATATAGTTGGATCAAAGTTGAGCCAGGCCAGCTACTTGAAATAGGTGGGTCTTGAGCTTTACACGAAAGGAGCGGAGGTCAGAGGTATTCCTAATATCCGGGGGGAGGTCATTCCACAGGGCTGGGCCCGCCACAGAGAAGGCTCTACTCCTAGGCGCCGCCCCCCGGCACTGCCTGGTGGACGGCACCTGGAGGAGACCCTCTCTGTGCGAGCGGATTGGTCGCAGGGATGTATGGGGCAGAATACGATCCCGCAAGTAACTAGGTCCTGAGCCATGGAGTGCTTTGAAGATCGTTATCAAAACCGTGAAACGCACCCGATAGACCACAGGAAGCCAGTGCAGCTCGCGCAGGAACGGTGTCACATGGGAGTACCTAGTACTCCCCATAATTACCCGCGCGGCTGCGTTCTAGACCAGTGGTGGGCAACCTTTTTTTTCAACTGAGCCAAATCTCGCCAAAACCACGATTGAAATTTACTTTGAGAGCCACATTTTTAAAACCGAAAATACATAGGATGGTACACTGTTTTTAGTTTCAATAAGTTTTTATTGAGAATATTCTGCATGCAAGTATCCACATAGGTCGGGAGGATACAAATAACACAACTAATAAAACAAAAACTTTAGAACGATATTATTTATCGATAACGTTAAATTCCGTAAAATTTGCCTTACAATGTAGAGAAAATTACATCCTGACATTGACTGACAAAGTCACAACCACTAATGTGAACATTGGCCTTGCATTTCCTTGGATAGTTTGAGTAAGTCAGGTTTGTATGTTGTTGTTTTTAATTTCATCTCTCTCTCCCACTTTCTTTCTTTTTTTCTTTTTCTCTCTCTCTCTCTCTCTGGCTCTTTGTCTCTCTCTCCCTCCCTCCCCCATCTCTGTCACTCTGTGTGTGTGTGTGTGTCTGTCTGTCTCTCACTCACTCTGTGTGTGTGTGTGTGTCTGTCTGTCTCTCACTCACTCTCTCTGTGTGTGTGTCTGTCTCTGTCTCTCCCTCTGTCTCTCTCCCCTCCCTTCCTCTCTCTCTGTCACTCTGTGTATGTGGGTGTGTCTGTCTCTCACTCATTCACTTAATCACTCACTCTGTGTGTGTCTCTCTGTCTGTCTATCTTTCTCTCCCTCCCTCCCCCTCTCTGTCTCTCTCTGTCTGTGTGTGTGTGTGTGTCTGTCTGTGAGTCTCTCTCTGATTCCCTCCCTCACTCCCTCTCTCTGTTCCTCTCTCTGTCTGTCTTTCTCACTCTCTCTCACACACACACACTGTGGTCACCTTGTTGAGTGTTCCAATCACATTTGAAACACTCAACAACTGGCCTGCATTTATGGTATTTTGCAGCATTCTGCAGTCATAGGACCAAAATTGGTTGTCACTCGCCCGGGCTTTTGCAGAAGCTTCCCTCCGAAGCCCGAGAGGAGGGAGGGGAGCGGGCACCCGGCACACAGAAGAGCCGCATTAAAGGGTGTAAAGAGCCGCATGTGGCTCCCGAGCCGCAGGTTGCCCACCACTGTTCTAGACCAACTGTAGCCTCCGGGTGCATTTCAAGGGAAGCCCCATGTAGAGAGCGTAGTCCAAGCGAGACGTCACCAGCGCATGAGTGACCGTGCGTAAGGCGTCCTGGTCCAGTAGGGGGCGCAATTGGCGCACCAGGCGAACCTGGTGGAACGCCCCCCTTGCCACGGCTGTCACATGGTCATCCATGGACAGCCGGGCATCCAGGAGGACGCCCAAATTGCGCGCCCGCTCCACGGGGGCGAGTTGGATGCCCCCGATGGCCAATGATGGAATTAATTGGCTGAACCGGGGAGCTGGTACCCACAGCCACTCCGTCTTGGAGGGGTTGAGTTTGAGTCGGTTGCCATCCATCCAGACCCATCAAGACGAAGTGGCTTGGAGGCGAAGTGCTTTTCAGTGCTTTTCTGTGCGTTTGGCGTTTAGGTAGATAGCCGGATGTCCTAAACACCAGACGCACAAAAAAGCAGCTGCTGTTGGGGATCGCGGAGCGCGAGCCGGCAGAGCGCGCTCAGGAAGGCGGGGAATGTGATCACGTGTGCTGGAGGCTGAGGCAGCCTCAGCCTCCAGCACACGTGGTCCCATTCCCCGCCTTCCTGATTACGTCACCAGCCTCACCAGCCATAAACCTCGCCGCACGTCACTGCTGCCCACCCACCCATGTTTTATGCTATCCATTTATAACTTACCTTCTGGCCCGTTGGCTGGCCCAGCTGCATTCCGTGCCATCCCAGCTGTTCTCACTGAGCTGATTAGGAGCCTTTCTGAAGCTCCGTTTCTCTCCCAAAGGGGTGTGTGCAAGTGAAGTGAGCAAGTGCGAGCACTCGCAATCAGCAAACCCTTTGTTAAAGAAAGTGCAGCCCACCTGTGGCATCACTGGAGGAGGGAAGAGGATAGATGGATAGAAGTAGCATTGTGATCCAATCCCCATTTCCCAAGGGTGCTTTTTCGAGGGGTAACTGGAGTTTCTGGTTTTTCTTTGAAGACGTTTCGCTCTCAGAGATGAAGAAGCTTCTGGGATGAGAAGTGAAACGTCTTCAAGGAAAAACCAGAAAGTCCAGTTGCCCTTTGAAAAAGCACCTTTGGGACAATCATGAACCAGATGACTGAGAATCTCCATAGACAATCCCCATAACTTTTTAACTGCTTTATGGTGTCACACCTATGAAAATCCGAGCCTGGACTTGGGGGGCTTTCATTGTTTTGACCAAAGCAGGGAATGCCTATGAATGCTTTCCCAATATTTAGCTATGGCAGCAATGGTGACATAAAGAATGAGCAAATAAGGAAATTACTTGGTTCTCTCACTTGAACCTCCATTTTGGGGTGAAATTCCTTTTCCAAAAAGGGAAGCATGGACGGAATCCGTGGCTGGCCTGTTCTCTTTAGCTAGGCAACAAGCTGCAATATTATTTGACTAATCTTCTATAAAGATTACATACCATATTTTTTGAAGTATAAGACACAGCCTTTTCCCTCAGAAAAGAGGCTGAAAATCTGGGTGTGTCTTATACACTGAATACAACAGAAAAATATGGTAATATTATTTGACTAATCTTGTATAAAGTAAAAAAAAACCTTATTCATTATTTTTAAGAACACATACAAATGGATGTTTCAAATGTCCCTGGGCAATTGACACCATTACTGGAGGCATTGTTTTGAATAATTCTGCCCACATCCATAAAGCTTGCCATTTTGGGGATACAATCTCCCAGAACGCAGTACCAAAGTATCACATATTGTTCTATTCTTATGACATATTTCAAATAACAGCCTGCAAGACATAGCAGCATGCCAGCAACATGTTGTCACTTCTTTTTTTAAAAAAAATACAGTTACCTTAGCTATAAATAATGTATTCATCTGCAAAGGAGGACAAAAGCTCCTGTACTAGCAGTAGTTGTGTAAAATTAGGTGTTCCAAGTGATGTAGTTTTCCATATGTTGCATATATCAGTTCAACCTAAAAAAAACTGAAATCCCATTGCTCAAATGAAATTGCAAATTAAAATGTTATGCCAGAATTACAAATAGGAAAAGTAACCAATGAACTAAAAACCTAGGGCAGAATTTAAAACATTCTACTTTTATAGTCATAAAAATATATTAGAGAACAAGAGCCAGAGGTTGTTTCTTTTTCTTAATAACTTGTTCCATCCTCTTTTTCTGTCCACCCAGGGTTGTATCTAAGATATCTGCCAGCTTGAGCTATTTTGACTCCTACTGTCGAAAGTTAGCACCCACCCTTCTCCCAGAAGAATGACATATTCTAGGAAATATTAAAAAGCCAGAATATTATACCTCCCTGGATGAGAAAAGGAGAAACATGCTGTTGGAAAGCAGCCTCCACCTTTATTAATAGCCTCAGAAAGACTGGTGCCAACCTATTTACAAGACAAAAGACTGGGTCAGTTTATCTACAAAAAAAAAAAAAGACCTTCAACCTCAGGACATGATAGAATTAGCCCTCATTCAAGATCCAAACCAGGACAAAGCCATTAAGCCATAATAGGAATTGCCCAACATCCTTTTCAGAAAACAATCCTCACGATCCTCCACAATCATCACCTAGCAAGATTCAACCAAGCCTGGGACTCAAGTCAACCTACAAAGTTACCCGTGCATGGCCCCATGGGAGTCTGACAACCAATCAGAATATCTGACCTTACACAGGAACAGGAAGGTCCAAGGCAGGGCCCAAGAGAGGGTATCTCCCTCCCTCCCTCCCTCTATCTCCCTCATGTGCTCATTTGTCCAAAAAAGCTCATGTGGTCCTGTCCACCATTAAACCATCTTTCCAAACAGCCTCCATGTTTCCAGTGTCCTTCTCCCCACTTGGAACTGAACCCATATGGACATTTCTTCCAACACTACTTAAGAATTCTTTTCTTTAAGAGCAATTAAATCACAGCCCAGTATTTGCAAGAATTCTCTCCTTCAAGAGTTACCTCTAAATCTAGGTAGTCCTTAAGGGTTTAAATACTGTATAAGAAGCTAAAAGAAGAAAGGAATCCTAAATCTGCCCAGAAACAATTAGCAACTGGTCAACAAGAACATGGATCATCTGATCACAATCTTCCCAGTCTTAAAATAGTTCCTAGCGGTAACTGCTAATGGAAAACAGCTGCACCTAGCTTATTTATGCTGACCTTGAAAAAGTTAAGCCAGGCCAAACCTGGTTAGAATGGATGAGAGACCACCATGAAGATAATTGGAAAAACAACCAGGGGCAAGCTGTATCTGTTCTGCTGTCAAGAAAACTATAGGGATATATCTGGTAGTCATCAGGAGTTGAGCAGAACTTGGAGGCTTCACCTTTTTGCTGCTAATGAGAGGCTTCACCTTTTTTGCTGCTGGTTCCCTCTTTAGAGCCATGACTCATCCTGAAAAATCCTCTCTCCCATCTACAGCTAGGTTTTAAAACAACCTCCATTTAATTGCTCTGGGGACAGAGCAACATACTGTGAGTGACCTTGTTGACAATGCAAGTGGTAATACTGCTTTTCAGTCTATTAATGCCGGACCTAAAAATCACATTGACGTTAGACATGCAGCAACTGTTAACAAACACACTGAGGTGTAGATGATATGAGGGGACCTTAAATGTATTTATTTAGTTTGCACATTTATAGAGCTGCCCATCCACTAATGGAGGTTTAAGCAGGGAATAAACGCTGCAAGAGAATACACACATCAAATAAAAAAATCTAAGTTGGGGTTATTATAAAAACATTGGGGAGAAGGGGAAGCTTGGTATTTGCAGCCTTTCAGAAGGCCAACAGGATTGATGTCACTCATATCTGTGGGTGTTCTGACCTAGGCTTCCCAAGAGCATGAAGCAAACTCCTTGTCCTGAAAAAAACTCCTTTTATTAACTTACTGTGAATTCTTCCAAATTCACATCCAACAAAGTCTTTCAAGGGGGGATTTACAGTCACAGTCCTTATCTGGCTTGGAGAGCTGCCAGACCGGTATCTGCAAAACTTGGTAAGGAGTCTGGAAGGATCACGAACCAATCTCCTGCAAACTCCACTCCCCTTTCTCTCCTCTTTCATTTCCTCTGGGAGGGGCCATTCATTGTCCACCTGTGGCCTTACTCTCAAGTCCACCCCTGCTCTTTAGCTGTTCCATTCATCTGGCAACTCTGCACATGCACACACTGGGAACAGGCTCCAGCTGTTCGTCTGCCTCACTGATGTCTGACTCTGAAGGCAGCTGATAACTGACATATGGCCCTGGCCCTCTCTCTGCCTCTGATACAGAGCCCTCATCAAAACCTTCCCCAGACTCCAGGACTGGCCCATGCTCCTCTCCAACCTCCTCATTGTCTGAATCTGTTGCCAGTTCTGCTGGCCACTGGCGGGTCACAACAGTGGAAAGGGGAGGGAGAGGCTGTTCCATAAAGCAATGTCAGACAAGGCATACCTGATTCACCAGGTGACACTACTTCACCAAGAGAATTTGGAGTGTGTCCATTCTGCCATACTTAGAGGGATGGGCAGAAACCACCAGGGACAAGCTGTTATGGGGCACTGTTACTGGAAAAGTTGACTCTACTCTCTCCTAGTCTGTGTAACATGCACACACACTGACCTGTGTTGTGATTAGGCTTTAAAATACCCTGTCTTGTGTCAAAGGAGCCATGGTACGGGAGGACTCGTATCTTTTCTCATTATTTCCTCTTTCCTCCCATTTCACTACCCTACCCATAAAGGGAAAGTGAATTTAGGATCAATATGAAAATAAATTGCCATACGGTCTTTATTGTGAAGGTAAGATTTCTACAGAAAATCTTTGTAATCAGAAAAAAAGGAAGGCAAGATTAAGCTGATTAAACTGAGAAAGTCAAAAAAGGACAACTTGAAAGATTAGCTCTAGGACGCCTGAAAAGCATAATCCTCCATGCATGTTAAGTAGAATAGTCCCTCTCTCCTATCAGCCCTTCATCTGGTGACCTTCTGTTCTATTAGCTCACAGCTACCTGATCCAAGGCAAACAGTGAAAATTGAAAAGCCTGAATTCCAGTGATTACAACAGGTACTGTTGCAACTGGCAGCAAGCCTTTGTTATCATTAGGGAGTCTTGACCGACATTTGCTGGGAAAACAAGAGGGGGAGGAAATAATGATAAATCAGGATTGTGCCAAGAAAAAGGAGAGGAAAATAAGTACAATTACGGACAAGCCTTTTTTCATTTGTTGTTATGTCTAAAGTTAGATCAGAGGGGAAGGGCATGCAGGAACAGCCAGAAACCTCCAAGGATTTCGAGCAGTTCAGCTTCAGTACACACAAACATGCAAGCTTATCCAGCAGAAGCATGTAGGCCACCAATGCCAGTATATAAAAACAAAACAAAACCAAGAATAAATCACTTGAAAACATGTTTGCATTCCTGAACGGTTGATTTTTACATAGCACTTGGCTTATTTTACACCAAAATGAACTGCCAGGAGAAGTGCTGTAAATCACATCTACTTACATTAAATAGAATGATACATATGGCAAGATTACAATAAATATAAGAGGAAATCAAATAACGCACAACTAATGCAGGCATCCATATACTGAGCAAGATAAATTTGAGTGTGTCAGGGTTTTTTCTTTAATGGAGTAAATTGTCAATCAGTAACTGATGTGCAACCTGATGGACATATTAAGGCCCTCTGCATTTGTATTCATTTATGTAGCAAAGATAGCCTGGGTTAAGTTTACATATGCTTGGTAATTTATTTCATGTGGTCTGTAATATATCACTGGGTGGGGAGTACATTAATATATCATATAAGGGGTGCCTTTCACAGAGGAGATGGGCAATCTTATCCCATAGTGCGATTTTCCCATTTATTTTGCCAGGAAATGTACATAAGGCTGGCTCAAACAGCGTGAGCATACCCACGGACTCTGAATCCAATGGCGATGTCTCTTTTCCTCTGCTAATTCATGGAGAGCTAACCCTAACCCTAAGTGGAATTTTCCCAAATGGGATTTTCCAATGTATTTAGCCAGGAAATGTACATAAGGCAGGCTCAAAAGGTGTGTCCCCTCCTAACGATACCAAGGAGCACTGAAACCAATGGCGGTATCCATTTTGTTCTGTGAATTCACGGAGAACTAACCTTAACCCTAAGTGGAAGTTTCCCAAATGGGATTTTCCCATATATTTTGCCAGGAAATGTACATAAGTCGGGGTCAAAAAGCGTGTCCACTCCTAACCATACCGATGGGCTCTGAATCTAATGGCAATATCTGTTTTTCTCTCCGAATTTTGTGAGAGCTAACCCTAACCCTAAGTGGAATTTTCCCAAATGGGATTTTCCCATGTATTTAGCCAGGAAATGTACATAGGTTGGGCTCAAAAGGTGTGTCCACTCGAAATCATACCAGCAGGTTGTGAATCCAACGGCAATGTCTGTTTTGCTCTCCAAACTAATGGAGAGCTAACCCTAATCCTAAATGGAATTTTCCCAAATGGGATTTTCCCATGTGTTTTGCCAAGAAATGTACATAAGGCTGGCTCAAACGGCGTGAGCATTCCAACGGACTCTGAATCCAATGGTGATGTCTCTTTTCCTCTGCTAATTCATGGAGAGCTAACCCTAACCCTAAGTAGAATTTTTCCCAAATGGAATTTTCCCATGTAATTTGCCAGGAAATGTACATAAGGCTGGCTCAAAAGGTGTGCACCCTCCTAACCATACCGAGGGGCACCGATTCCAATGGCGGTATCAATTTTGTTCTGTGAATTCACGGAGAACTAACCCTAACCCTAAGTGGAAGTTTCCCAAATGGGATTTTCCCATATATTTTGCCAGGAAGTGTACATAAGGCAGGCTCAAAATGTGTGTCCACTCCTAACCATACCAACGGGCTCCGAATCTAATGGCAATGTCCTTTTTTCTCTCCGAATTCTGTGAGAGCTAACCCTAACCCTAAGTTGAATTTTCCCAAATGCGATTTTCCAATGTATTTTGCCAGGAAATGTACATAAGGTCACCACAAAAGGCGTGTCCACTCCTAACCATCCCGATGGCCTCCGAATAAGATGGCGATGTATGTTTTCCCCCCGCGAATAAATGGAGAGTTAGCCCTAACCCTAAGTCGAATTTTCCCAAATGGGATTTTCACATGTGTTTTGCCAGGAAATGTATATAAGTCTGGCCGAAAAGGCGTGTCAACTCCTAACCATGCTGAGGTGTGCCGAATCCTATGGCAATGTCCATTTTGCTCTCCGAATTCAGTGACAGCTAACCCTAACTTAAATTTTCCCAAATGGGTTTTCCCAGGTATTTTGCCAGGAAATGTACGTAAGTCTGGTTCAAAAGGGGTCTCAACTCCTAACCATGCTGAGGGGCTCCGAATCCAGCTACCCCTAAGCGTAAGTGGAATTTTCCCAAATGGAATTTTCCCATGTATTTTGCCAGGGAATATACATAAGTCTGGCTCAAAAGTTGTGCCACCTCCTAACCATACTGACGGGGTCCGAATGCAATGGCGATGTATGTTTCCCCCCGCAAATTGATGGAGAGCTAACTCTAATCCTAAATTGAATTTTCCCAAATTCACTCCATGAATTCACAGAACAAAACGGACATTGCCATTGGATTCGGAGCCTCTTGGTATGGTTAGGAGGGGGCACACCATTTGAGCCTGCCTTATGTACATTTCCTGGCTAAATATATGGGAAAATCCCATTTGGTAAATTCCACTTAGGATTAGGATTCGGAGTCGGACGTATGTACATTAGGGTCAGTTCTCCATGAATTCACGGAGGAAAACTGACATCGCCATCGCGAGAGCTAACCCTAACTCTAAATGAAATTTTCCCAAATGGGATTTTCCCATGTATTTTGCCAGGAAATGTACATAAGTTGGGCTCAAAAGGCGTGTCCACTCCTAATGATACTGGCGGGTTGTGAATCCAATGGCGATGTCTCTTTTCCTCTGCTAATTCATGGAGAGCTAACCCTAACCCTAAGTAGAATTTTCCCAAATGGGATTTTCCCATGTAATTTGCCAGGAAATGTACATAAGGCCGGCTCAAAATGCCTGTCCCCTCCTTATCATACCGATGGGCTCTGAATCCAATGCCTATGTATGTTTGCTCCGTGAATTCATGGAGAACTAACCCTAATCCTAAGTGGGATTTTCTAGAATGGGATTTTCCCATGTATTTTGCCAGTACATGCACAAGAGTCTCTCTCAAACGGCGTGTCCTCTGCTAACCATACAGATGGGCTATGAATGCAATGGCAATGTTTGTTTTCTTCCACGAATTCACGGAGAACTAATCCTAACCCTAAGTCGAATTTTCCCAAATGGGATTTTCACATATGTTTTGCCAGGAAATGTATATAAGTCTGGCTCAAAAGGCGTGTCAACTCCTAACCATGCTGAGGGTTGCCGAATCCTATGGCAATGTCCGTTTTGCTCTGCGAATTCAGTGAGAGCTAACCCTAACTTAAATTTTCCCAAATGGGTTTTCCCAGATATTTTGCCAGGAAATGTACGTAAGTCTGATTCAAAAGGCGTGCCCTCTCCTAGCCGTACTGAGGAACTCTGAATCCCATGGTATTGTAAGTTTTGCTCTGCGAATTCAATGCTAGCTAACCCTAACCCTAAGTGTAATTTTCCCAAATGGGATTTTCCCATGTATTTTGCCAGGGAATGTACATAAGGTCGCCACAAAAGGCGTGTCCACTACTAACCATCCCGATGGGCTCCGAATGCAATGGCAATGTATGTTTCCCCCCCGCAAATAAATGGAGAGTTAGCCCTAACCCTAAGTTGAATTTTCCCAAAAGGGATTTTCACATGTGTTTTGCCAGGAAATGTATATAAGTCTGGCTCAAAAGACGTGTCAACTCCTAACCATGCTGAAGGGTGCCGAATCCTATGGCGATGTCTGTTTTGCTCTGTGAATTCAGTGAGAGCTAACCCTAACTTGAATTTTCCCAAATGGTTTTTCCCAGGTATTTTGCCAGGAAATGTATGTACGTCTGGTTCAAAAGGCGTGTCAACTCCTAACCATGCTGAGGGGCTCCGAATCCAATGGCGATGTCAGTTTTGCTCTTAGAATTCAGTGAGAGCTAACCCTAAGCGTAAGTGGAATTTTCCCAAATGGGATTTTCCCATGTATTTTGCCAGGGAATATACATAAGTCTGGCTCAAAAGCCGTGCCACCTCCTAACCATACTGACGGGCTCCGAATGCAATGGCGATGTATGTTTCCCCCCGCGAATTGATGGAGAGCTAACTCTAACCCTAAATTGAATTTTCCCAAATGGGATTTTTCCATGTATTTTGCCAGGAATTGTACATAAGGTCGCCACAAAAGGCGTGTCCACTCCTAACCATCCCGATGGCCTCCGAATGCGATGGCGATGCCTGTTTTCCTCCGCGAATTAATGGAGAGCTAGCCCTAACTTAAATTTTCCCAAATGGGTTTTCCCAGGTATTTTGCCAGGAAATGTACGTAAGTCTGGTTCAAAAGGCATGCCCTCTCCTAGCCATACTGAGGGGCTCTGAATCCAATGGTATTGTCAGTTTTGCTCTGCGAATTCAGTGAGAGCTAACCCTAACCCTAAGTGTCATTTTCCCAAATGGGATTTTCCAATGTATTTTGCCAGGAAATGTACATAAGGCAGGCTCAAAATGTGTGTCCACTCCTAACCATATGGACATGCTCTGAATCTAATGGCGATGTCCGTTTTTCTCTCCGAATTCTGTGAGAGCTAACCCTAACCCTAAGTTGAATTTTCCCAAATGGGATTTTCCAATGTATTTTGCCAGGAAATGTACAGAAGGTCACCACAAACGGCGTGTCCACTCCTAACCATCCCGATGGCCTCCGAATGCGATGGTGATGTCTGTTCTGCTCTCCAAATTCAGTGAGAGCTAATCGTAACACTAAGTGGAATTTTCCTAGATGGGATTTTCCAATGTATTTTGCCAGGAAATGTACATAAGGCAGGCTCAAAATGTGTGTCCACTCCTAACCATACGGACATGCTCTGAATCTAATGGCGATGTCCGTTTTTCTCTCCGAATTCTGTGAGAGCTAACCCTAACCCTAAGTTGAATTTTCCCAAATGGGATTTTCCAATGTATTTTGCCAGGAAATGTACAGAAGGTCACCACAAAAGGCGTGTCCACTCCTAATCATACCGGCGGGTTGTGAATCCAATGGCAATGTCTGTTTTTCTCTCCGAATTCTGTGAGAGCTAACCCTAACCCTAAGTGGAAGTTTCCCAAATGGGATTTTCCCATGTATTTATCCAGGAAATGTACATAAGTCGGGGTCAAAAAGCGTGTCCACTCCTAACCATACCGATGGGCTCTGAATCTAATGGCAATGTCTGTTTTTCTCTCCGAATTCTGTGAGAGCTAACCCTAACCCTAAGTGGAATTTTCCCAAATGGGATTTTCCCATGTATTTATCCAGGAAATGTACATAGGTTGGGCTCAAAAGGTGTGTCCACTCCTAATCATACCAGCAGGTTGTGAATCCAACGGCAATGTCTGTTTTGCTCTCCGAACTAATGGACAGCCAACCCTAATCCTAAATGGAATTTTCCCAAATGGGATTTTCCCATGTGTTTTGCCAGGAAATGTACATAAGGCTGGCTCAAACGGCGTGAGCATACCCACGGACTCTGAATCTAATGGCGATGTCTCTTTTCCTCTGCTAATTCATGGAGAGCTAACCCTAACCCTAAGTAGAATTTTCCCAAATGGGATTTTCCCATGTGTTTTGCCAGGAAATGTACATAAGGCTGGCTCAAACGGCGTGAGCATACCCACGGACTCTGAATCTAATGGCGATGTCTCTTTTCCTCTGCTAATTCATGGAGAGCTAACCCTAACCCTAAGTAGAATTTTCCCAAATGGGATTTTCCCATGTAATTTGCCAGGAAATGTACATAAGGCCGGCTCAAAATGCCTGTCCCCTCCTTATCATACCGATGGGCTCTGAATCCAATACCTATGTCTGTTTGATCTGTGAATTCATGGAGAACTAACCCTAATCCTAAGTGGAATTTTCTAGAATGGGATTTTCCCATGTATTTTGCCAGTACATGCACAAGAGTCTCTCTCAAACGGCGTGTCCTCTGCTAACCATACAGATGGGCTACGAATGCAATGGTGATGTTTGTTTTCCTCCGCGAATTCACGGAGAACTAATCCTAACCCTAAGTGGAATTTTCCCACAAGGGTTTTTCCAATGTATTTTACCAAAAACTGTTCATAAGGATGACTCAAAATGCCTGCCCACTCCTTACCATATGAATGGGCGCCGCATCCAATGGCAATGTCCATTTTGCTCTCCGAATTAATGGAGAGCTAACCCTAACCATAAATGGAATTTTCCCAAGTGGGATTTTTCCATGTATTTTGCCAGGAAATATGCATATGTCCGGCTCAAAAAGCGTGCCCCCTCCTAACCATACCTGTGGGCTCGGAATGCAATTGTGATGTCTGTTTTCCTCAGTGAATTGATGGAGAGCTAGCCCTAACCCTAAGTGAACTTTTCCCAAATGGGATTTTCCCATGTATTTTCCCAGGAAATGTATATAAGGCCGGCTCAAAAGGTGTGCCCCCTCCTAACCATACCGAGGGGCACCGATTCCAACGGCGGTATCAATTTTGTCCTGTGAATTCACGGAGAACTAACCCTAACCCTAAGTGGAATTTTCTCAAATGGGATTTTTCCATATATTTTGCCAGGAAATGTAAATAAGGCAGGCTCAAAATGTGTGTCCACTCCTAACCATACGGACATGCTCTGAATCTAATGGCGATGTTGTTGGGTGTAACCAACAAGTTGGGTAGACAATATATTGCATAAGGCATGTTATGTATCTTTAAGAGAGGAGCTCTGCTAATTAGTAGATTACAGCATTTAAATTGCAGCTGATGTTGTTTCTCTTTCTCTCTCTCTCTTGATTGATGTATGATAACTGCTGTCTAACTGTTACTACTGTTGCTACTACTTACTGTGTGTAAGTTATTTGCTACTTGTATCCAAGTTATCTTGGTAGTATTGGACTGTTTTTTCTGTGTATGACTTTTTGGCTGTGTTTATGGATTTTGCTATATTCTTCAAAAAGTAAAGTTAATTTTGTTACTTTACTATCCATTATTCAGTGTGGTTGCTTTATCTATCGCACGCTGCGTATACTTTACAGGGTTGCTCTGTTATAACCTCGACCTGGGGTTCATTGCTAGTGCTTAATCGCACCAGTACCTAACAGATGTCCATTTTTCTCTCCAAATTCTGTGAGAGCTAACCCTAACCCTAAGTTGAATTTTCCCAAATGGGATTTTCCAATGTATTTTGCCAGGAAATGTACAGAAGGTCACCACAAAAGGCGTGTCCACTCCTTACCATCCCGATGGCCTACGAATGCGATGGCGATGTCTGTTTTCCTCCGCGAATTCATGGAGAGCTAGCCCTAACCCCAAGTGTCATTTTCTCAAATGGGATTTTCCCATGTATTTTGCCAGGAAATATACATAAGTCCAGCTCAAAAGCCGTGCCACCTCCCAACCATACCGATGGGCTCCGAATGCAATGGCAATGTATGTTTCCCCCCCGCAAATTAACATTGAGTTAGCCCTAACCCTAAGTTGAATTTTCCCAAATGGGATTTTCACATGTGTTTTGCCAGGAAATGTATATAAGTCTGGCTCAAAAGGCGTGTCAACTCCTAACCATGCTGAGGGGCTCCGAATCCAATGGCGATGTCAGTTTTCCTCCGCGAATTCATGGAGAGCTAGCCCTAACCCCAAGTGTCATTTTCTCAAATGGGATTTTCCCAAGTATTTTGCCAGAGAATATACATAAGTCTGGCTCAAAAGGCGTGTCAACTCCTCACCATGTTTAGGGGTGCCGAATCCAATGGTGATGTCTGTTCTGCTCTCCAAATTCAGTGAGAGCTAATCGTAACACTAAGTGGAATTTTCCTAGATGGGATTTTCCAATGTATTTTGCCAGGAAATGTACATAAGGCAGGCTCAAAATGTGTGTCCACTCCTAACCATACGGACATGCTGTGAATCAAATGGCGATGTCTGTTTTTCTCTCCGAATTCTGTGAGAGCTAACCCTAACCCTAAGTTGAATTTTCCCAAATGGGATTTTCCAATGTATTTTGCCAGGAAATGTACAGAAGGTCACCACAAAAGGCGTGTCCACTCCTAATCATACCGGCGGGTTGTGAATCCAATGGCAATTCCTGTTTTGGTCTCCGAATTAATGGAGACCTAACCCTAATCCGAAATGGAATTTTCCCAAATGGGATTTTCCCATGTAATTTGCCAGGAAATGTACATAAGGCCGGCTCAAAATGCCTGTCCACTCCTTATCATACCGATGGGCTCTGAATCCAATGCCTATGTCTGTTTGCTCTGTGAATTCATGGAGAACTAACCCTAATCCTAAGTGGAATTTTCTAGAATGGGATTTTCCCATGTATTTTGCCAGTACATGCACAAGAGTCTCTCTCAAACGGTGTGTCCTCTGCTAACCATACAGATGGGCTACGAATGCAATGGCGATGTTTGTTTTCCTCTGCGAATTCACGGAGAACTAATCCTAACCCTAAGTGGAATTTTCCCACAAGGGATTTTCCAATGTATTTTACCACAAAATGTTCATAAGGATGACTCAAAATGCCTGACCACTCCTTACCATATGAATGGGCGCCGCATCCAATGGCAATGTCCGTTTTGCTCTCCGAATTAATGGAGAGCTAACCCTAACCATAAAAGGAATTTTCCCAAATGGGATTTTTCCATGTATTTTGCCAGGAAATATGCATATGTCCGGCTCAAAAAGCGTGCCCCCTCCTAACCATACCGATGGGCTCGGAATGCAATTGTGATGTCTGTTTTCCTCAGTGAATTGATGGAGAGCTAACCCTAACCCTAAGTGAACTTTTCCCAAATGGGATTTTCCCATGTATTTTCCCAGGAAATGTATATAAGGCCGGCTCAAAAGGTGTGCCCCCTCCTAACCATACCGAGGGGCACCGATTCCAACGGCGGTATCAATTTTGTCCTGTGAATTCACGGAGAACTAACCCTAACCCTAAGTGGAATTTTCTCAAATGGGATTTTTCCATATATTTTGCCAGGAAATGTAAATAAGGCAGGCTCAAAATGTGTGTCCACTCCTAACCATACGGACATGCTCTGAATCTAATGGCGATGTTGTTGGGTGTAACCAACAAGTTGGGTAGACAATATATTGCACAAGGCATGTTATGTATCTTTAAGAGAGGAGCTCTGCTAATTAGTAGATTACAGCATTTAAATTGCAGCTGATGTTGTTTCTCTTTCTCTCTCTCTCTTGATTGATGTATGATAACTGCTGTCTAACTGTTACTACTGTTGCTACTACTTACTGTGTGTAAGTTATTTGCTACTTGTATCCAAGTTATCTTGGTAGTATTGGACTGTTTTTTCTGTGTATGACTTTTTGGCTGTGTTTATGGATTTTGCTATATTCTTCAAAAAGTAAAGTTAATTTTGTTACTTTACTATCCATTATTCAGTGTGGTTGCTTTATCTATCGCACGCTGCGTATACTTTACAGGGTTGCTCTGTTATAACCTCGACCTGGGGTTCATTGCTAGTGCTTAATCGCACCAGTACCTAACAGATGTCCGTTTTTCTCTCCAAATTCTGTGAGAGCTAACCCTAACCCTAAGTTGAATTTTCCCAAATGGGTTTTCCCAGGTATTTTGCCAGGAAATGTACGTAAGTCTGGTTCAAAAGGGGTCTCAACTCCTAACCATGCTGAGGGGCTCCGAATCCAGCTACCCCTAAGCGTAAGTGGAATTTTCCCAAATGGAATTTTCCCATGTATTTTGCCAGGGAATATACATAAGTCTGGCTCAAAAGTTGTGCCACCTCCTAACCATACTGACGGGGTCCGAATGCAATGGCGATGTATGTTTCCCCCCGCAAATTGATGGAGAGCTAACTCTAATCCTAAATTGAATTTTCCCAAATTCACTCCATGAATTCACAGAACAAAACGGACATTGCCATTGGATTCGGAGCCTCTTGGTATGGTTAGGAGGGGGCACACCATTTGAGCCTGCCTTATGTACATTTCCTGGCTAAATATATGGGAAAATCCCATTTGGTAAATTCCACTTAGGATTAGGATTCGGAGTCGGACGTATGTACATTAGGGTCAGTTCTCCATGAATTCACGGAGGAAAACTGACATCGCCATCGCGAGAGCTAACCCTAACTCTAAATGAAATTTTCCCAAATGGGATTTTCCCATGTATTTTGCCAGGAAATGTACATAAGTTGGGCTCAAAAGGCGTGTCCACTCCTAATGATACTGGCGGGTTGTGAATCCAATGGCGATGTCTCTTTTCCTCTGCTAATTCATGGAGAGCTAACCCTAACCCTAAGTAGAATTTTCCCAAATGGGATTTTCCCATGTAATTTGCCAGGAAATGTACATAAGGCCGGCTCAAAATGCCTGTCCCCTCCTTATCATACCGATGGGCTCTGAATCCAATGCCTATGTATGTTTGCTCCGTGAATTCATGGAGAACTAACCCTAATCCTAAGTGGGATTTTCTAGAATGGGATTTTCCCATGTATTTTGCCAGTACATGCACAAGAGTCTCTCTCAAACGGCGTGTCCTCTGCTAACCATACAGATGGGCTATGAATGCAATGGCAATGTTTGTTTTCTTCCACGAATTCACGGAGAACTAATCCTAACCCTAAGTCGAATTTTCCCAAATGGGATTTTCACATATGTTTTGCCAGGAAATGTATATAAGTCTGGCTCAAAAGGCGTGTCAACTCCTAACCATGCTGAGGGTTGCCGAATCCTATGGCAATGTCCGTTTTGCTCTGCGAATTCAGTGAGAGCTAACCCTAACTTAAATTTTCCCAAATGGGTTTTCCCAGATATTTTGCCAGGAAATGTACGTAAGTCTGATTCAAAAGGCGTGCCCTCTCCTAGCCGTACTGAGGAACTCTGAATCCCATGGTATTGTCAGTTTTGCTCTGCGAATTCAGTGCTAGCTAACCCTAACCCTAAGTGTAATTTTCCCAAATGGGATTTTCCCATGTATTTTGCCAGGGAATGTACATAAGGTCGCCACAAAAGGCGTGTCCACTACTAACCATCCCGATGGGCTCCGAATGCAATGGCAATGTATGTTTCCCCCCCGCAAATAAATGGAGAGTTAGCCCTAACCCTAAGTTGAATTTTCCCAAAAGGGATTTTCACATGTGTTTTGCCAGGAAATGTATATAAGTCTGGCTCAAAAGGCGTGTCAACTCCTAACCATGCTGAAGGGTGCCGAATCCTATGGCGATGTCTGTTTTGCTCTGTGAATTCAGTGAGAGCTAACCCTAACTTGAATTTTCCCAAATGGTTTTTCCCAGGTATTTTGCCAGGAAATGTATGTACGTCTGGTTCAAAAGGCGTGTCAACTCCTAACCATGCTGAGGGGCTCCGAATCCAATGGCGATGTCAGTTTTGCTCTTAGAATTCAGTGAGAGCTAACCCTAAGTGTAAGTGGAATTTTCCCAAATGGGATTTTCCCATGTATTTTGCCAGGGAATATACATAAGTCTGGCTCAAAAGCCGTGCCACCTCCTAACCATACTGACGGGCTCCGAATGCAATGGCGATGTATGTTTCCCCCCGCGAATTGATGGAGAGCTAACTCTAACCCTAAATTGAATTTTCCCAAATGGGATTTTTCCATGTATTTTGCCAGGAATTGTACATAAGGTCGCCACAAAAGGCGTGTCCACTCCTAACCATCCCGATGGCCTCCGAATGCGATGGCGATGCCTGTTTTCCTCCGCGAATTAATGGAGAGCTAGCCCTAACTTAAATTTTCCCAAATGGGTTTTCCCAGGTATTTTGCCAGGAAATGTACGTAAGTCTGGTTCAAAAGGCATGCCCTCTCCTAGCCATACTGAGGGGCTCTGAATCCAATGGTATTGTCAGTTTTGCTCTGCGAATTCAGTGAGAGCTAACCCTAACCCTAAGTGTCATTTTCCCAAATGGGATTTTGCCATGTATTTTGCCAGGGAATATACATAAGTCCAGCTCAAAAGCCGTGCCACGATCCAACCATACTGACAGGCTCCGAATGCAATGGCGATGTATGTTTCCCCCGGCGAATTGATGGAGAGCTAACTCTAACCCTAAATTGAATTTTCCCAAATGAGATTTTTCCATGTATTTTGCCAGGAAACGTACATAAGGTCGCCACAAAAGACCTGTCCACTCCTAACCATCCCGATGGCCTCCGAATGCGATGGTGATGTCTGTTCTGCTCTCCAAATTCAGTGAGAGCTAATCGTAACACTAAGTGGAATTTTCCTAGATGGGATTTTCCAATGTATTTTGCCAGGAAATGTACATAAGGCAGGCTCAAAATGTGTGTCCACTCCTAACCATACGGACATGCTCTGAATCTAATGGCGATGTCCGTTTTTCTCTCTGAATTCTGTGAGAGCTAACCCTAACCCTAAGTTGAATTTTCCCAAATGGGATTTTCCAATGTATTTTGCCAGGAAATGTACAGAAGGTCACCACAAAAGGCGTCTCCACTCCTAACCATCCCGATGGCCTCCGAATGCGATGGCGATGTCTGTTTTCCTCCACGAATTAATGGAGAGCTAGCCCTAACCCCAAGTGTCATTTTCTCAAATGGGATTTTCCGATGTATTTTGCCAGAGAATATACATAACTCTGGCTCAAAAGGCGTGTCAACTCCTCACCATGTTTAGGGGTGCCGAATCCAATGGTGATTTCTGTTCTGCTCTCCAAATTCAGTGAGAGCTAATCGTAACAGTAAGTGGAATTTTCCTAGATGGGATTTTCCAATGTATTTTGCCAGGAAATGTACATAAGGCAGGCTCAAAATGTGTGTCCCCTCCTAACCATACGGACATGCTCTGAATCTAATGGCGATGTCCGTTTTTCTCTCCGAATTCTGTGAGAGCTAACCCTAACCCTAAGTTGAATTTTCCCAAATGGGATTAACCAATGTATTTTGCCAGGAAATGTACAGAAGGTCACCACAAAAGGCGTATCCACTCCTAATCATACCGGCGGGTTTTGAATCCAATGGCAATGCCTGTTTTGCTCTCCGAATTAATGGAGAGCTAACCCTAATCAAAATGGAATTCTCCCAAATGGGATTTTCCCATGTGTTTTGCCAGGAAATGTACATAAAGCTGGCTCAAACGGCGTGAGCATATCCACGCACTCTGAATCTAATGGCGATGTCTCTTTTCCTCTGCTAATTCATGGAGAGCTAACCCTAACCCTAAGTAGAATTTTCCCAAATGGGATTTTCCCATGTAATTTGCCAGGAAATGTACATAAGGCCGGCTCAAAATGCCTGTCCCCTCCTTATCATACCGATGGGCTCTGAATCCAATGCCTATGTCTGTTTGCTCTGTGAATTCATGGTGAACTAACCCTAATCCTAAGTGGAATTTTCAAGAATGGGATTTTCCCATGTATTTTGCCAGTACATGCACAAGAGTCTCTCTCAAACGGCGTGTCCTCTGCTAACCATACAGATGGGCTACGAATGCAATGGCGATGTTTGTTTTCCTCCGCGAATTCACGGAGAACTAATCCTAACCCTAAGTGGAATTTTCCCACAAGGGATTTTCCAATGTATTTTACCACAAAATGTTCATAAGGATGACTCAAAATGTCTGACCACTCCTTACCATATGAATGGGCGCCGCATCCAATGGCAATGTCCGTTTTGCTCTCCGAATTAATGGAGAGCTAACCCTAACCATAAATGGAATTTTCCCAAATGGGATTTTCCAATGTATTTTGCCAGGAAATGTACAGAAGGTCACCACAAAAGGCGTGTCCACTCCTAATCATACCGGCGGGTTGTGAATCCAATGGCAATGCCTGTTTTGCTCTCCGAATTAATGGACAGCTAACCCTAATCCTAAATGGAATTTTCCCAAATGGGGTTTTCCCATATGTCTTGCCAGGAAGTGTACATAAGGCTGGCTCAAACAGCGTGAGCATACCCACGGACTCTGAATCTAATGGCGATGTCTCTTTTCCTCTGCTAATTCATGGAGAGCTAGCCCTAACCCCAAGTGTCATTTTCTCAAATGGGATTTTCCCATGTATTTTGCCAGGAAATATACATAAGTCCAGCTCAAAATCCCTGCCGCCTCCTAACCATACCGATGGGCTCCGAATGCAATGGCAATGTATGTTTCCCCCCCGCAAATAAATGGAGAGTTAGCCCTAACCCTAACTTGAATTTTCCCAAATGGGTTTTCCCAGGTATTTTGCCAGGAAATGTATGTACGTCTGGTTCAAAAGCCGTGTCAATTCCTAACCATGTTTAGGGGTGCCGAATCCAATGGTGATGTCTGTTCTGCTCTCCAAATTCAGTGAGACCTAATCGTAACACTAAGTTGAATTTTCCTAGATGGGATTTTCCCATGTATTTTGCCAGGAAATGTACATAAGGCAGGCTCAAAATGTGTGTCCACTCCTAACCATACGGACATGCTCTGAATCTAATGGCGATGTCCGTTTTTCTCTCCGAATTCTGTGAGAGCTAACCCTAACCCTAAGTTGAATTTTCCCAAATGGGATTTTCCCATGTATTTTGCCAGGAAATATACATAAGTCCGGCTCAAAAGCCGTGCCGCCTCCAAACCATTCCAATGGGGTCCGAATGCAATGGCATTGTATGTTTCCCCCCCCCCGCAAACAAATGGAGACTTAGCCCTAACCCTAAGTTGAATTTTCCCAAATGGGATTTTCACATGTGTTTTGCCAGGAAATGTATGTACGTCTGGTTCAAAAGGCGTGTCAACGCCTAACCATGCTGAGGGGCTCTGAATCCAATGGCGATGTCAGTTTTGCTCTGCGAATTCAGTGAGAGCTAACCCTAAGCGTAAGTGGAATTTTCCCAAATGGGATTTTCCCATGTATTTTGCCAGAGAATATACATAAGTCTGGCGCAAAAGGCGTGTCAACTCCTCACCATGTTTAGGGGTGCCGAATCCAATGGTGATGTCAGTGAGACCTAATCGTAACACTAAGTGGAATTTTCAAAAGGCGTGCCCTCTCCTAGCCGTACTGAGGGGCTCTGAATCCAATGGTATTGTCAGTTTTGCTCTGCGAATTCAGTGAGAGCTAACCCTAACCCTAAGTGTGTGTATGTATGTAAATATGTAATTTGCCAGAAAATGTACATAAGGCCGGCTCAAAATGCCTGTCCCCTCCTTATCATACCGATGGGCTCTGAATCCAATGCCTATGTCTGTTTGCTCTGTGAATTCATGGAGAACTAACCCTAATCCTAAGTGGAATTTTCCCAAATGGGGTTTTCCCATGTATTTTGCCATTACATTCACAAGAGTCTCTCTCAAACGGCGTGTCCTCTGCTAACCATACAGATGGGCTACGAATGCAATGGCGATGTTTGTTTTCCTCCGCGAATTCACGGAGAACTAATCCTAACCCTAAGTGGAATTTTCCCACAAGGGATTTTCCAATGTATTTTACCACAAAATGTTCATAAGGATGACTCAAAATGTCTGACCACTCCTTACCATATGAATGGGCGCCGCATCCAATGGCAATGTCCGTTTTGCTCTCCGAATTAATGGAGAGCTAACCCTAACCATAAATGGAATTTTCCCAAATGGGATTTTCCAATGTATTTTGCCAGGAAATGTACAGAAGGTCACCACAAAAGGCGTGTCCACTCCTAATCATACCGGCGGGTTGTGAATCCAATGGCAATGCCTGTTTTGCTCTCCGAATTAATGGACAGCTAACCCTAATCCTAAATGGAATTTTCCCAAATGGGGTTTTCCCATATGTCTTGCCAGGAAGTGTACATAAGGCTGGCTCAAACAGCGTGAGCATACCCACGGACTCTGAATCTAATGGCGATGTCTCTTTTCCTCTGCTAATTCATGGAGAGCTAGCCCTAACCCCAAGTGTCATTTTCTCAAATGGGATTTTCCCATGTATTTTGCCAGGAAATATACATAAGTCCAGCTCAAAATCCCTGCCGCCTCCTAACCATACCGATGGGCTCCGAATGCAATGGCAATGTATGTTTCCCCCCCGCAAATAAATGGAGAGTTAGCCCTAACCCTAACTTGAATTTTCCCAAATGGGTTTTCCCAGGTATTTTGCCAGGAAATGTATGTACGTCTGGTTCAAAAGCCGTGTCAACTCCTAACCATGTTTAGGGGTGCCGAATCCAATGGTGATGTCTGTTCTGCTCTCCAAATTCAGTGAGACCTAATCGTAACACTAAGTTGAATTTTCCTAGATGGGATTTTCCCATGTATTTTGCCAGGAAATGTACATAAGGCAGGCTCAAAATGTGTGTCCACTCCTAACCATACGGACATGCTCTGAATCTAATGGCGATGTCCGTTTTTCTCTCCGAATTCTGTGAGAGCTAACCCTAACCCTAAGTTGAATTTTCCCAAATGGGATTTTCCCATGTATTTTGCCAGGAAATATACATAAGTCCGGCTCAAAAGCCGTGCCGCCTCCAAACCATTCCAATGGGGTCCGAATGCAATGGCATTGTATGTTCCCCCCCCCCCCCCGCAAACAAATGGAGACTTAGCCCTAACCCTAAGTTGAATTTTCCCAAATGGGATTTTCACATGTGTTTTGCCAGGAAATGTATGTACGTCTGGTTCAAAAGGCGTGTCAACGCCTAACCATGCTGAGGGGCTCTGAATCCAATGGCGATGTCAGTTTTGCTCTGCGAATTCAGTGAGAGCTAACCCTAAGCGTAAGTGGAATTTTCCCAAATGGGATTTTCCCATGTATTTTGCCAGAGAATATACATAAGTCTGGCGCAAAAGGCGTGTCAACTCCTCACCATGTTTAGGGGTGCCGAATCCAATGGTGATGTCAGTGAGACCTAATCGTAACACTAAGTGGAATTTTCAAAAGGCGTGCCCTCTCCTAGCCGTACTGAGGGGCTCTGAATCCAATGGTATTGTCAGTTTTGCTCTGCGAATTCAGTGAGAGCTAACCCTAACCCTAAGTGTGTGTATGTATGTAAATATGTAATTTGCCAGAAAATGTACATAAGGCCGGCTCAAAATGCCTGTCCCCTCCTTATCATACCGATGGGCTCTGAATCCAATGCCTATGTCTGTTTGCTCTGTGAATTCATGGAGAACTAACCCTAATCCTAAGTGGAATTTTCCCAAATGGGGTTTTCCCATGTATTTTGCCATTACATTCACAAGAGTCTCTCTCAAACGGCGTGTCCTCTGCTAACCATACAGATGGGCTACGAATGCAATGGCGATGTTTGTTTTCCTCCGCGAATTCACGGAGAACTAATCCTAACCCTAAGTGGAATTTTCCCACAAGGGATTTTCCAATGTATTTTACCACAAAATGTTCATAAGGATGACTCAAAATGCCTGACCACTCCTTACCATATGAATGGGCGCCGCATCCAATGGCAATGTCCGTTTTGCTCTCCGAATTAATGGAGAGCTAACCCTAACCATAAATGGAATTTTCCCAAATGGGATTTTTCCATGTATTTTCCCAGGAAATATGCATATGTCCGGCTCAAAAAGCGTGCCCCCTCCTAACCATACCGATGGGCTCGGAATGCAATTGTGATGTCTGTTTTCCTCAGTGAATTGATGGAGAGCTAGCCCTAACCCTAAGTGAACTTTTCCCAAATGGGATTTTCCCATGTATTTTGCCACGAAATTTTCATAAGGATGACTCAAAATGCCCGTCCCCTTCTTACCAAACCCATGGGCTTGAATTCCAATGCTGATGTGCGTTTTGTTCTGCGAATTCAGGGAGAGCTAACTCTAACCCTAAGTGGAATTTTCCCAAATGAGATTTTCCCATGTATTTTCCCAGGAAATGTATATAAGGCCGGCTCAAAAGGTGTGCCCCATCCTAACCATACCGAGGGGCACCGATTCCAATGGCGGTATCAATTTTGTTCTGTGAATTCACGGAGAACTAACCCTAAGCCTAAGTGGAATTTTCTCAAATAGGATTTTTCCATATATTTTGCCAGGAAATGTAAATAAGGCAGGCTCAAAATGTGTGTCCACTCCTAACCATACCGACGGGCTCCAAATCTAATGGCAATGTCCATTTTTCTCTCCGAATTCTGTGAGAGCTAACCCTAACCCTAAGTTGAATTTTCCCAAATGGGATTTTCCAATGTATTTTGCCAGGAAATGTACAGAAGGTCACCACAAAAGGCGTGTCCACTCCTAACCATCCCAATGGTCTACGAATACGATGGCGATGTCTGTTTTCCTCCGCGAATTCATGGAGAGCTAGCCCTAACCCCAAGTGTCATTTTCTCAAATGGGATTTTCCCATGTATTTTCCCAGGAATATACATAAGTCCAACTCAAAAGCCGTGCCGCCTCCTAACCATACCGATGTGCTCCGAATGCAATGGCAATGTATGTTTCCCCCCCGATAATAAATGGAGAGTTAGCCCTAACCCTAAGTCGAATTTTCCCAAATGGGATTTTCACATATATTTTGCCAGGAAATGTATATAAGTCTGGCTCAAAAGGCCTGTCAACTCCTAACCATGCTGAGGGGTGCCGAATCCTATGGCAATGTCCGTTTTGCTCTGCGAATTCAGTGAGAGCTAACCCTAACTTAAATTTTCCCAAATGGTTTTTCCCAGGTATTTTGCCAGGAAATGTACGTAAGTCTGGTTCAAAAGGCGTGCCCTCTCCTAGCCGTACTGAGGGGCTCTGAATCCCATGGTATTGTCAGTTTTGCTCTGCGAATTCAGTGAGAGCTAACCCTAACCCTAAGTGTCATTTTCTCAAATGGGATTTTCCCATGTATTTTGCCAGGAAATATACATAAGTCCAGCTCAAAAGCCATGCCACCTCCTAACCATACCGATGGGCTCCGAATGCAATGGCGATGTATGTTTCCCCCGGCGAATTGATGGAGAGCTAACTCTAACCCTAAATTCAATTTTACCAAATGAGATTTTTCCATGTATTTTGCCAGGAAACGTACATAAGGTCACCACAAAAGACCTGTCCACTCCTAACCATCCCGATGGCCTCCGAATGCGATGGTGATGTCTGTTCTGCTCTCCAAATTCAGTGAGAGCTAATAGTAACACTAAGTGGAATTTTCCTAGATGGGATTTTCCAATGTATTTTGCCAGGAAATGTACATAAGGCAGGCTCAAAATGTGTGTGCACTCCTAACCATACGGACATGCTCTGAATCTAATGGCAATGTCCATTTTTCTCTCCGAATTCTGTGAGAGCTAACCCTAACCCTAAGTGGAAGTTTCCCAAATGGGATTTTCCAATGTATTTTGTCAGGAAATGTACAGAAGGTCACCACCAAAAGCGTGTCCACTCCTAACCATCCCGATGGCCTACGAATACGATGGCAAAGTCTGTTTTCCTCCGCGAATTCATGGAGAGCTAGCCCTAACCCAAAGTGTCATTTCTCAAATGGGATTTTCCCATGTATTTTGCCAGGAAATATACATAAGTCCACCTCAAAAGCCGTGCCACCTCCTAACCATACCGATGGGCTCCGAATGCAATGGCAATGTATGTTTCCCCCCCCCGCAAATAAATGGAGAGTTAGCCCTAACCCTAAGTCGAATTTTCCCAAATGGGATTTTCACATGTATTTTGCCAGAGAATATACATAAGTCTGGCTCAAAAGGCGTGTCAACTCCTAACCATGTTTAGGGGTGCCGAAACCAATAGTGATGTCTGTTCTGCTCTCCAAATTCAGTGAGAGCTAATCGTAACACTAAGTGGAATTTTCCTAGATGGGATTTTCCAATGTATCTTGCCAGGAAATGTATATAAGGCCGGCTCAAAAGGTGTGCCCCCTCCTAACCATATTGAGGGGCACCGATTCCAACGGCGGTATCAATTTTGTTCATACCGACGGGCTCCGAATCTAATGGCAATGTCCATTTTTCTCTCCGAATTCTGTGAGAGCTAACCCTAACCCTAAGTTGAATTTTTCCAAATGGGATTTTCCAATTTATTTTGCTAGGAAATGTACAGAAGGTCACCACAAACGGCGTGTCCACTCCTAACCATCCCGATGGCCTACGAATACGATGGCGAAGTCTGTTTTCCTCCGCGAATTCATGGAGAGCTAGCCCTAACCCAAAGTGTCATTTCTCAAATGGGATTTTCCCATGTATTTTGCCAGGAAATATACATAAGTCCAGCTCAAAAGCCCTGCCGCCTCCTAACCATACCGATGGGCTCCGAATGCAATGGCAATGTATGTTCCCCCCCCCCCGCAAATAAATGGAGAGTTAGCCCTAACCCTAAGTCGAATTTTCCCAAATGGGATTTTCACATCTGTTTTGCCAGGAAATGTATATAAGTCTGGCTCAAAAGGCGTGTCAACTCCTAACCATGCTGAGGGCTGCCGAATCCTATGGCAATGTCCGTTTTGCTCTCCGAATTCAGTGAGAGCTAACCCTAACTTAAATTTTCCCAAATGGTTTTTCCCAGGTATTTTGCCAGGAAATGTACGTAAGTCTGGTTCAAAAGGCGTGCCCTCTCCTAGCCGTACTGAGGGGCTCTGAATCCCATGGTATTGTCAGTTTTGCTCTGCGAATTCAGTGAGAGCTAACCCTAACCCTAAGTGTCATTTTCTCAAATGGGATTTTCCCATGTATTTTGCCAGGAAATATACATAAGTCCAGCTCAAAAGCCATGCCACCTCCTAACCCTACCGATGGGCTCCGAATGCAATGGCGATGTATGTTTCCCCCCGCGAATTGATGGAGAGCTAACTCTAACCCTAAATTGAATTTTTCCAAATGAGATTTTCACATATGTTTTGCCAGGAAATGTATATAAGTCTGGCTCAAAAGGCGTGTCAACTCCTAACCATGCTGAGGGGTGCCGAATCCTATGGCAATGTCCGTTTTGCTCTGCGAATTCAGTGAGAGCTAACCCTAACCCTAAGTGTCAATTTCTCAAATGGGATTTTCCCATGTATTTTGCCAGGAAATATACAGAAGTCCAGCTCAAAAGCCATGCCACCTCCTAACCATACCGATGGGCTCCGAATGCAATGGCGATGTATGTTTCCCCCGGCGAATTGATGGAGAGCTAACTCTAACCCTAAATTGAATTTTCCCAAATGAGATTTTTCCATGTATTTTGCCAGGAAACGTACATAAGGTCGCCACAAAGGCGTATCCACTCCTAACCATCCCGATGGCCTCCGAATGCGATGGTGATGTCTGTTCTGCTCTCCAAATTCAGTGAGAGCTAATCGTAACACTAAGTTGAATTTTCCTAGATGGGATTTTCCAATGTATTTTGCCAGGAAATGTACAGAAGGTCACCACAAAAGGCGTGTCCACTCCTAATCATACCGGCGGGTTGTGAATCCAATGGCAATGCCTGTTTTGCTCTCCGAATTAATGGACAGCTAACCCTAATCCTAAATGGAATTTTCCGAAATGGGATTTTCCCATGTGTCTTGCCAGGAAATGTACATAAGGCTGGCTCAAACAGCGTGAGCATACCCACGGACTCTGAATCTAATGGCGATGTCTCTTTTCCTCTGCTAATTCATGGAGAGCTAACCCTAACCCTAAGTAGAATTTTCCCAAAGGGGATTTTCCCATGTAATTTGCCAGGAAATGTACATAAGTGCAGCTCAAAAGGCCTGCTGCCTCCTAACCATACCGAGGGGCACCGATTCCAACGGCGGTATCAATTTTGTTCTTTGAATTCATGGAGAACTAACCCTAACCCTAAGTGGAATTTTCCCAAATGGGATTTTGCCATATATTTTGCCAGAAAATGTACATAAGGCAGGCTCAAAATGTGCGTCCACTCCTAACCATACCGACGGGCTACGAATCTAATGGCAATGTCCATTTTTCTCTCCGAATTCTGTGAGAGCTAACCCTAACCCTAAGTTGAATTTTCCCAAATGGGATTTTCCAATGTATTTTGCCAGGAAATGTACAAAAGGTCACCACAAAAGGCATGTCCACTCCTAACCATCCCGATGGCCTACGAATACGATGGGAAAGTCTGTTTTCCTCCGCGAATTCATGGAGAGCTAGCCCTAACCCCAAGTGTCATTTCTCAAATGGGATTTTCCCATGTATTTTGCCAGGAAATATACATAAGTCCACCTCAAAAGCCGTGCCACCTCCTAACCATACCGATGGGCTCCGAATGCAATGGCAATGTATGTTTCCCCCCCCGCAAATAAATGGAGAGTTAGCCCTAACCCTAAGTCGAATTTTCCCAAATGGGATTTTCACATGTATTTTGCCAGAGAATATACATAAGTCTGGCTGAAAAGGCGTGTCAACTCCTAACCATGTTTAGGGGTGCCGAAACCAATAGTGATGTCTGTTCTGCTCTCCAAATTCAGTGAGAGCTAATCGTAACACTAAGTGGAATTTTCCTAGATGGGATTTTCCAATGTATTTTGCCAGGAAATGTATATAAGGCCGGCTCAAAAGGTGTGCCCCCTCCTAACCATACTGAGGGGCACCGATTCCAACGGCGGTATCAATTTTGTTCATACCGACGGGCTCCGAATCTAATGGCAATGTCCATTTTTCTCTCCGAATTCTGTGAGAGCTAACCCTAACCCTAAGTTGAATTTTTCCAAATGGGATTTTCCAATGTATTTTGCTAGGAAATGTACAGAAGGTCACCACAAAAGGCGTGTCCACTCCTAACCATCCCGATCGCCTACGAATGCAATGGCAATGTATGTTTCCCCCCCGCAAATAAATGGAGAGTTAGCCCTAACCCTAAGTGGAATTTTCCCAAATGGGATTTTCCCATATATTTTGCCAGAAAATGTACATAAGGCAGGCTCAAAATGTGTGTCCTCTCCTAACCATACGGACATGCTCTGAATCTAATGGCGATGTCCGTTTTTCTCTCCGAATTCTGTGAGAGCTAACCCTAACCCTAAGTTGAATTTTCCCAAATGGGATTTTCCCATGTGTCTTGCCAGGAAATGTACATAAGGCTGGCTCAAACAGCTTGAGCATACCCACGGACTCTGAATCTAATGGCGATGTCTCTTTTCCTCTGCTAATTCATGGAGAGCTAACCCTAACCCTAAGTAGAATTTTCCCAAAGGGGATTTTCCCATGTAATTTGCTAGGAAATGTACATAAGTGCAACTCAAAAGGCCTGCTGCCTCCTAACCATACCGAGGGGCACCGATTCCAACGGCGGTATCAATTTTGTTCTCTGAATTCACGGAGAACTAACCCTAACCCTAAGTGGAATTTTCCCAAATGGGATTTTGCCATATATTTTGCCAGAAAATGTACATAAGGCAGGCTCAAAATGTGCGTCCACTCCTAACCATACCGACGGGCTACGAATCTAATGGCAATGTCCATTTTTCTCTCCGAATTCTGTGAGAACTAATCCTAACCCTAAGTGGAATTTTCCCACAAGGGATTTTCCAATGTATTTTACCACAAAATGTTCATAAGGATGACTCAAACTGCCTGACCACTCCTTTCCATATAAATGGGCGCCGCATCCAATGGCAATGTCCGTTTTGCTCTCCAAATTAATTGAGAGCTAACCCTAACCATAAATGGAATTTTCCCAAATGGGATTTTTCCATGTATTTTGCCAGGAAATATGCATATCTCCGGCTCAAAAAGCGTGCCCCCTCCTAACCATACCGATGGGTTCGGAATCTAATGGCAATGTCCATTTTTCTCTCCGAATTCTGTGAGAGCTAACCCTAACCCTAAGTTGAATTTTCCCAAATGGGATTTTCCAATGTATTTTGCCAGGAAATGTACAGAAGGTCACCACAAACGTCGTGTCCACTCCTAACCATCCCGATGGCCTACGAATACAATGGCGATGTCTGTTTTCCTCCGCAAATTCATGGAGAGCTAGCCCTAACCCCAAGTGTCATTTTCTCAAATGGGATTTTCCCATGTATTTTGCCAGGAATATACATAAGTCCAACTCAAAAGCCGTGCCGCCTCCTAACCATACCGATGGGCTCCGAATGCAATGGCAATGTATGTTTCCCCCCCCCCGAAAATAAATGGAGAGTTAGCCCTAACCCTAAGTTGAATTTTCCCAAATGGGATTTTCACATATGTTTTGCCAGGAAATGTATATAAGTCTGGCTCAAAAGGCATGTCAACTCCTAACCATTCTGAGGGGCTTCGAATCCTATGGCGATGTCTGTTTTGCTCTTTGAATTCAGTGAGAGCTAACCCTAACTTGAATTTTCCCAAATGGGTTTTCCCAGGTATTTTGCCAGGAAATGTATGTACGTCTGGTTCAAAATGCGCGTCAACTCCTAACCATGCTGAGGGGCTCCGAATCCAATGGCGATGTCAGTTTTGCTCTGCGAATTCAGTGAGAGCTAACGCTAAGCGTAAGTGGAATTTTCCCATGTATTTTGCCAGGGAATATACATAAGTCTGGCTCAAAAGGCGTGTCAACTCCTAACCATGTTTAGAGGTGCCGAATCCAATGGTGATGTCTGTTCTGCTCTCCAATTTCAGTGGGACCTAATCGTAACACTAAGTGGAATTTTCCTAGATGGGATTTTCCAATGTATTTTGCCAGGAAATGTACATAAGGCAGGCTCAAAATGTGTGTCCACTCCTAACCATACGGACATGCTCTGAATCTAATGGCGATGTCCGTTTTTCTCTCTGAATTCTGTGAGAGCTAACCCTAACCCTAAGTTGAATTTTCCCAAATGGGATTTTCCAATGTATTTTGCCAGGAAATGTACAGAAGGTCACCACAAAAGGCGTGTCCACTCCTAACCATCCCGATGGCCTCCGAATGCGATGGCGATGTCTGTTTTCCTCCACGAATTAATGGAGAGCTAGCCCTAACCCCAAGTGTCATTTTCTCAAATGGGATTTTCCGATGTATTTTGCCAGAGAATATACATAACTCTGGCTCAAAAGGCGTGTCAACTCCTCACCATGTTTAGGGGTGCCGAATCCAATGGTGATTTCTGTTCTGCTCTCCAAATTCAGTGAGAGCTAATCGTAACAGTAAGTGGAATTTTCCTAGATGGGATTTTCCAATGTATTTTGCGAGGAAATGTACATAAGGCAGGCTCAAAATGTGTGTCCCCTCCTAACCATACGGACATGCTCTGAATCTAATGGCGATGTCCGTTTTTCTCTCCGAATTCTGTGAGAGCTAACCCTAACCCTAAGTTGAATTTTCCCAAATGGGATTAACCAATGTATTTTGCCAGGAAATGTACAGAAGGTCACCAGAAAAGGCGTATCCACTCCTAATCATACCGGCGGGTTTTGAATCCAATGGCAATGCCTGTTTTGCTCTCCGAATTAATGGAGAGCTAACCCTAATCAAAATGGAATTCTCCCAAATGGGATTTTCCCATGTGTTTTGCCAGGAAATGTACATAAGGCTGGCTCAAACGGCGTGAGCATATCCACGCACTCTGAATCTAATGGCGATGTCTCTTTTCCTCTGCTAATTCATGGAGAGCTAACCCTAACCTTAAGTAGAATTTTCCCAAATGGGATTTTCCCATGTAATTTGCCAGGAAATGTACATAAGGCCGGCTCAAAATGCCTGTCCCCTCCTTATCATACCGATGGGCTCTGAATCCAATGCCTATGTCTGTTTGCTCTGTGAATTCATGGTGAACTAACCCTAATCCTAAGTGGAATTTTCAAGAATGGGATTTTCCCATGTATTTTGCCAGTACATGCACAAGAGTCTCTCTCAAACGGCGTGTCCTCTGCTAACCATACAGATGGGCTACGAATGCAATGGCGATGTTTGTTTTCCTCCGCGAATTCACGGAGAACTAATCCTAACCCTAAGTGGAATTTTCCCACAAGGGATTTTCCAATGTATTTTACCACAAAATGTTCATAAGGATGACTCAAAATGTCTGACCACTCCTTACCATATGAATGGGCGCCGCATCCAATGGCAATGTCCGTTTTGCTCTCCGAATTAATGGAGAGCTAACCCTAACCATAAATGGAATTTTCCCAAATGGGATTTTCCAATGTATTTTGCCAGGAAATGTACAGAAGGTCACCACAAAAGGCGTGTCCACTCCTAATCATACCGGCGGGTTGTGAATCCAATGGCAATGCCTGTTTTGCTCTCCGAATTAATGGACAGCTAACCCTAATCCTAAATGGAATTTTCCCAAATGGGGTTTTCCCATATGTCTTGCCAGGAAGTGTACATAAGGCTGGCTCAAACAGCGTGAGCATACCCACGGACTCTGAATCTAATGGCGATGTCTCTTTTCCTCTGCTAATTCATGGAGAGCTAGCCCTAACCCCAAGTGTCATTTTCTCAAATGGGATTTTCCCATGTAATTTGCCAGGAAATGTACATAAGTGCAGCTCAAAAGGCCTGCTGCCTCCTAACCATAACGAGGGGCACCGATTCCAACGGCGGTATCAATTTTGTTCTCTGAATTCACGGAGAACTAACCCTAACCCTAAGTGGAATTTTCCCAAA
This sequence comes from Natrix helvetica, assembly GCF_964273705.1. NCBI lineage: Eukaryota > Metazoa > Chordata > Lepidosauria > Squamata > Natricidae > Natrix > Natrix helvetica. Next base: position 209,509,107 of record NC_138552.1, on the reverse strand, counting down.
TGGGATTTTGCCATATATTTTGCCAGAAAATGTACATAAGGCAGGCTCAAAATGTGCGTCCACTCCTAACCATACCGACGGGCTACGAATCTAATGGCAATGTCCATTTTTCTCTCCGAATTCTGTGAGAGCTAACCCTAACCCTAAGTTGAATTTTCCCAAATGGGATTTTCCAATGTATTTTGCCAGGAAATGTACAAAAGGTCACCACAAAAGGCATGTCCACTCCTAACCATCCCGATGGCCTACGAATACGATGGGAAAGTCTGTTTTCCTCCGCGAATTCATGGAGAGCTAGCCCTAACCCCAAGTGTCATTTCTCAAATGGGATTTTCCCATGTATTTTGCCAGGAAACGTACATAAGGTCGCCACAAAAGGCGTGTCCACTCCTAACCATCCCGATGGCCTCCGAATGCGATGGTGATGTCTGTTCTGCTCTCCAAATTCAGTGAGAGCTAATCGTAACACTAAGTGGAATTTTCCTAGATGGGATTTTCCAATGTATTTCGCAAGGAAATGTACATAAGGCAGGCTCAAAATGTGTGTCCACTCCTAACCATATGGACATGCTCTGAATCTAATGGCGATGTCCGTTTTTCTCTCCAAATTCAGTGAGAGCTAATCGTAACACTAAGTGGAATTTTCCTAGATGGGATTTTCCAATGTATTTTGCCAGGAAATGTATATAAGGCCGGCTCAAAAGGTGTGCCCCCTCCTAACCATACTGAGGGGCACCGATTCCAACGGCGGTATCAATTTTGTTCATACCGACGGGCTCCGAATCTAATGGCAATGTCCATTTTTCTCTCCGAATTCTGTGAGAGCTAACCCTAACCCTAAGTTGAATTTTTCCAAATGGGATTTTCCAATGTATTTTGCTAGGAAATGTACAGAAGGTCACCACAAAAGGCGTGTCCACTCCTAACCATCCCGATCGCCTACGAATGCAATGGCAATGTATGTTTCCCCCCCGCAAATAAATGGAGAGTTAGCCCTAACCCTAAGTGGAATTTTCCCAAATGGGATTTTCCCATGTATTTTGCCAGGAAATGTACATAAGGCAGGCTCAAAAGCCCTGCCGCCTCCTAACCATACCGATGGGCTCCGAATGCAATGGCAATGTATGTTTCCCCCCCCCGCAAATAAATGGAGAGTTAGCCCTAACCCTAAGTCGAATTTTCCCAAATGGGATTTTCACATCTGTTTTGCCAGGAAATGTATATAAGTCTGGCTCAAAAGGCGTGTCCACTCCTAATCATACCGGCGGGTTGTGAATCCAATGGCAATGCCTGTTTTGCTCTCCGAATTAATGGACAGCTAACCCTAATCCTAAATGGAATTTTCCGAAATGGGATTTTCCCATGTGTCTTGCCAGGAAATGTACATAAGGCTGGCTCAAACAGCTTGAGCATACCCACGGACTCTGAATCTAATGGCGATGTCTCTTTTCCTCTGCTAATTCATGGAGAGCTAACCCTAACCCTAAGTAGAATTTTCCCAAAGGGGATTTTCCCATGTAATTTGCCAGGAAATGTACATAAGTGCAGCTCAAAAGGCCTGCTGCCTCCTAACCATACCGAGGGGCACCGATTCCAACGGCGGTATCAATTTTGTTCTCTGAATTCACGGAGAACTAACCCTAACCCTAAGTGGAATTTTCCCAAATGGGATTTTGCCATATATTTTGCCAGAAAATGTACATAAGGCAGGCTCAAAATGTGCGTCCACTCCTAACCATACCGACGGGCTACGAATCTAATGGCAATGTCCATTTTTCTCTCCGAATTCTGTGAGAGCTAACCCTAACCCTAAGTTGAATTTTCCCAAATGGGATTTTCCAATGTATTTTGCCAGGAAATGTACAAAAGGTCACCACAAAAGGCATGTCCACTCCTAACCATCCCGATGGCCTACGAATACGATGGGAAAGTCTGTTTTCCTCCGCGAATTCATGGAGAGCTAGCCCTAACCCCAAGTGTCATTTCTCAAATGGGATTTTCCCATGTATTTTGCCAGGAAATATACATAAGTCCACCTCAAAAGCCATGCCACCTCCTAACCATACCGATGGGCTCCGAATGCAATGGCAATGTATGTTCCCCCCCCCCCCGCAAATAAATGGAGAGTTAGCCCTAACCCTAAGTCGAATTTTCCCAAATGGGATTTTCACATGTATTTTGCCAGAGAATATACATAAGTCTGGCTCAAAAGGCGTGTCAACTCCTAACCATGTTTAGGGGTGCCGAAACCAATAGTGATGTCTGTTCTGCTCTCCAAATTCAGTGAGAGCTAATCGTAACGCTAAGTGGAATTTTCCTAGATGGGATTTTCCAATGTATTTTGCCAGGAAATGTATATAAGGCCGGCTCAAAAGGTGTGCCCCCTCCTAACCATACTGAGGGGCACCGATTCCAACGGCGGTATCAATTTTGTTCATACCGACGGGCTCCGAATCTAATGGCAATGTCCATTTTTCTCTCCGAATTCTGTGAGAGCTAACCCTAACCCTAAGTTGAATTTTTCCAAATGGGATTTTCCAATGTATTTTGCTAGGAAATGTACAGAAGGTCACCACAAAAGGCGTGTCCACTCCTAACCATCCCGATCGCCTACGAATGCAATGGCAATGTATGTTTCCCCCCCGCAAATAAATGGAGAGTTAGCCCTAACCCTAAGTGGAATTTTCCCAAATGGGATTTTCCCATATATTTTGCCAGAAAATGTACATAAGGCAGGCTCAAAATGTGTGTCCTCTCCTAACCATACGGACATGCTCTGAATCTAATGGCGATGTCCGTTTTTCTCTCCGAATTCTGTGAGAGCTAACCCTAACCCTAAGTTGAATTTTCCCAAATGGGATTTTCCAATGTATTTTACCAGGAAATGTACAGAAGGTCACCACAAACGGCGTGTCCACTCCTAACCATCCCGATGGCCTACGAATACGATGGCGAAGTCTGTTTTCCTACGCGAATTCATGGAGAGCTAGCCCTAACCCAAAGTGTCATTTCTCAAATGGGATTTTCCCATGTATTTTGCCAGGAAATATACATAAGTCCAGCTCAAAAGCCCTGCCGCCTCCTAACCATACCGATGGGCTCCGAATGCAATGGCAATGTATGTTTCCCCCCCCCCCCCCGCAAATAAATGGAGAGTTAGCCCTAACCCTAAGTCGAATTTTCCCAAATGGGATTTTCACATCTGTTTTGCCAGGAAATGTATATAAGTCTGGCTCAAAAGGCGTGTCAACTCCTAACCATGCTGAGGGGTGCCGAATCCTATGGCAATGTCCGTTTTGCTCTCCGAATTCAGTGAGAGCTAACCCTAACTTAAATTTTCCCAAATGGTTTTTCCCAGGTATTTTGCCAGGAAATGTACGTAAGTCTGGTTCAAAAGGCGTGCCCTCTCCTAGCCGTACTGAGGGGCTCTGAATCCCATGGTATTGTCAGTTTTGCTCTGCGAATTCAGTGAGAGCTAACCCTAACCCTAAGTGTCATTTTCTCAAATGGGATTTTCCCATGTATTTTGCCAGGAAATATACATAAGTCCAGCTCAAAAGCCATGCCACCTCCTAACCATACCGATGGGCTCCGAATGCAATGGCGATGTATGTTTCCCCCGGCGAATTGATGGAGAGCTAACTCTAACCCTAAATTGAATTTTCCCAAATGAGATTTTTCCATGTATTTTGCCAGGAAACGTACATAAGGTCGCCACAAAAGGCGTGTCCACTCCTAACCATCCCAATGGCCTCCGAATGCGATGGTGATGTCTGTTCTGCTCTACAAATTCAGTGAGAGCTAATCGTAACACTAAGTGGAATTTTCCTAGATGGGATTTTCCCATGTATTTTGCCAGGAAATATACATAAGTCCAGCTCAAAAGCCATGCCACCTCCTAACCATACCGATGGGCTCCGAATGCAATGGCGATGTATGTTTCCCCCGGCGAATTGATGGAGAGCTAACTCTAACCCTAAATTGAATTTTCCCAAATGAGATTTTTCCATGTATTTTGCCAGGAAACGTACATAAGGTCGCCACAAAGGCGTGTCCACTCCTAACCATCCCGATGGCCTCCGAATGCGATGGTGATGTCTGTTCTGCTCTCCAAATTCAGTGAGAGCTAATCGTAACACTAAGTGGAATTTTCCTAGATGGGATTTTCCAATGTATTTTGCCAGGAAATGTACATAAGGCAGGCTCAAAATGTGTGTCCACTCCTAACCATACGGACATGCTCTGAATCTAATGGCGATGTCCGTTTTTCTCTCCGAATTCTCTGAGAGCTAACCCTAACCCTAAGTTGAATTTTCCCAAATGGGATTTTCCAATGTATTTTGCCAGGAAATGTACAGAAGGTCACCACAAAAGGCGTGTCCACTCCTAATCATACCGGCGGGTTGTGAATCCAATGGCAATGCCTGTTTTGCTCTCCGAATTAATGGACAGCTAACCCTAATCCTAAATGGAATTTTCCGAAATGGGATTTTCCCATGTGTCTTGCCAGGAAATGTACATAAGGCTGGCTCAAACAGCGTGAGCATACCCACGGACTCTGAATCTAATGGCGATGTCTCTTTTCCTCTGCTAATTCATGGAGAGCTAACCCTAACCCTAAGTAGAATTTTCCCAAAGGGGATTTTCCCATGTAATTTGCCAGGAAATGTACAGAAGGTCACCACAAAAGGCATGTCCACTCCTAACCATCCCGATGGCCTACGAATACGATGGCAAAGTCTGTTTTCCTCCGCGAATTCATGGAGAGCTAGCCCTAACCCAAAGTGTCATTTCTCAAATGGGATTTTCCCATGTATTTTGCCAGGAAATATACATAAGTCCACCTCAAAAGCCGTGCCACCTCCTAACCATACCGATGGGCTCCGAATGCAATGGCAAGGTATGTTTCCCCCCCCCCGCAAATAAATGGAGAGTTAGCCCTAACCCTAAGTCGAATTTTCCCAAATGGGATTTTCACATGTATTTTGCCAGAGAATATACATAAGTCTGGCTCAAAAGGCATGTCAACTCCTAACCATGTTTAGGGGTGCCGAAACCAATAGTGATGTCTGTTCTGCTCTCCAAATTCAGTGAGAGCTAATCGTAACACTAAGTGGAATTTTCCTAGATGGGATTTTCCAATGTATTTTGCCAGGAAATGTATATAAGGCCGGCTCAAAAGGTGTGCCCCCTCCTAACCATACTGAGGGGCACCGATTCCAACGGCGGGATCAATTTTGTTCATACCGACGGGCTCCGAATCTAATGGCAATGTCCATTTTTCTCTCCGAATTCTGTGAGAGCTAACCCTAACCCTAAGTTGAATTTTCCCAAATGGGATTAACCAATGTATTTTGCCAGGAAATGTACAGAAGGTCACCACAAAAGGCGTGTCCACTCCTAACCATCCCAATGGCCTCCGAATGCGATGGCGATGTCTGTTTTGCTCTCCGTATTAATGGACAGCTAACCCTAATCCTAAATGGAATTTTCCCAAATGGGATTTTCCCATGTGTTTTGCCAGTAAATGTACATAAGTCTGGCTCAAACGGCGTGAGCATACCCACGGACTCTGAATCTAATGGCGATGTCTCTTTTCCTCTGTTAATTCATGGAGAGCTAACCCTAAGTAGAATTTTCCCAAATGGGATTTTCCCATGTAATTTGCCAGGAAATGTACATAAGGCCGGCTCAAAATGCCTGTCCCCTCCTTATCATACCGATGGGCTCTGAATCCAATGCCTATGTCTGTTTGCTCTGTGAATTCATGGAGAACAAACCCTAATCCTAAGTGGAATTTTCTAGAATGGGATTTTCCCATGTATTTTGCCAGTACATGCACAAGAGTCTCTCTCAAACGGCGTGTCCTCTGCTAACCATACAGATGGGCTACGAATGCAATGGCGATGTTTGTTTTCCTCCGCGAATTCACGGAGAACTAATCCTAACCCTAAGTGGAATTTTCCCACAAGGGATTTTCCAATGTATTTTACCACAAAATGTTCATAAGGATGACTCAAAATGCCTGACCACTCCTTACCATATGAATGGGCGCCGCATCCAATGGCAATGTCCGTTTTGCTCTCCGAATTAATGGAGAGCTAACCCTAACCATAAATGGAATTTTCCCAAATGGGATTTTTCCATGTATTTTGCCAGGAAATATGCATATCTCCGGCTCAAAAAGCGTGCCCCCTCCTAACCATACCGATGGGCTCGGAATGCGATTGTGATGTCTGTTTTCCTCAGTGAATTGATGGAGAGCTAGCCCTAACCCTAAGTGAACTTTTCCCAAATGGGATTTTCCCATGTATTTTGCCACGAAATTTTCATAAGGATGACTCAAAATGCCCGTCCCCTACTTACCAAACCCATGGGCTTGAATTCCAATGCTGATGTGCGTTTTGTTCTGCGAATTCAGGGAGAGCTAACTCTAACCCTAAGTGGAATTTTCCCAAATGAGATTTTCCCATGTATTTTCCCAGGAAATGTATATAAGGCCGGCTCAAAAAGCGTGCCCACTCCTAACCATACTGAGGGGCACCGATTCCAACGGCGGTATCAATTTTGTTCTGTGAATTCACGGAGAACTAACCCTAACCCTAAGTGGTATTTTCCCAAATGGGATTTTCCCATGTATTTTGCCAGGAAATATACATAAGTCCAGTTCAAAAGCCATGCCACCTCCTAACCATACCGATGGGCTCCGAATGCAATGGCAATGTGTGCTTCCCCCCCGCAAATAAATGGAGAGTTAGCCCTAACCCTAAGTCGAATTTTCCCAAATGTGATTTTCACATGTATTTTGCCAGAGAATATACATAAGTCTGGCTCAAAAGGCGTGTCAACTCCTAACCATGTTTAGGGGTGCCGAAACCAATGGTGATGTCTGTTCTGCTCTCCAAATTCAGTGAGATCTAATCGTAACACTAAGTGGAATTTTCCTAGATGGGATTTTCCAATGTATTTTGCCAGGAAACGTACATAAGGCAGGCTCAAAATGTATGTCCACTCCTAACCATACGGACATGCTCTGAATTTAATGGCAATGTCCATTTTTCATTCCGAATTCTGTGGAATTTTCCTAGATGGGATTTTCCAATGTATTTTGCCAGGAAATGTACATAAGGCAGGCTCAAAATGTGTGTCCACTCCTAACCATACGGACATGCTCTGAATCTAATGGCAATGTCCATTTTTCTCTCCGAATTCTGTGAGAGCTAACCCTAACCCTAAGTTGAATTTTCCCAAATGGGATTTTCCAATGTATTTTGCCAGGAAATGTACAGAAGGTCACCACAAAAGGCGTTTCCACTCCTAATCATACCGGCTGGTTGTGAATCCAATGGCAATGCCTGTTTTGCTCTGTGAATTCATGGAGAACTAACCCTAATCCTAAATGGAATTTTCTAGAATGGGATTTTCCCATGTATTTTGCCAGTACATGCACAAGAGTCTCTCTCAAACGGCGTGTCCTCTGCTAACCATACAGATGGGCTACGAATGCAATGGCAATGTGTGCTTCCCCCCCACAAATAAATGGAGAGTTAGCCCTAACCCTAAGTCGAATTTTCCCAAATGTGATTTTCACATGTATTTTGCCAGAGAATATACATAAGTCTGGCTCAAAAGGCGTGTCAACTCCTAACCATGTTTAGGGGTGCCGAATCCAATGGTGATGTCTGTTCTGCTCTCCAAATTCAGTGAGAGCTAATCGTAACACTAAGTGGAATTTTCCTAGATGGGATTTTCCAATGTATTTTGCCAGGAAACGTACGTAAGGCAGGCTCAAAATGTGTGTCCACTCCTAACCATACGGACATGCTCTGAATCTAATGGCAATGTCCATTTTTCACTCCGAATTCTGTGGAATTTTCCTAGATGGGATTTTCCAATGTATTTTGCCAGGAAATGTACATAAGGCAGGCTCAAAATGTGTGTCCACTCCTAACCATACGGACATGCTCTGAATCTAATGGCAATGTCCATTTTTCTCTCCGAATTCTGTGAGAGCTAACCCTAACCCTAAGTTGAATTTTCCCAAATGGGATTTTTCCAATGTATTTTGCCAGGAAATGTACAGAAGGTCACCACAAAAGGCGTGTCCACTCCTAATCATACCGGCGGGTTGTGAATCCAATGGCAATGCCTTTTTTGCTCTGTGAATTCATGGAGAACTAACCCTAATCCTAAATGGAATTTTCTAGAATGGGATTTTCCCATGTATTTTGCCAGTACATGCACAAGAGTCTCTCTCAAACGGCGTGTCCTCTGCTAACCATACAGATGGGCTACGAATGCAATGGCGATGTTTGTTTTCCTCCGCAAATAAATGGAGAGTTAGCCCTAACCCTAAGTCGAATTTTCCCACAAGGGATTTTCACATATGTTTTGCCAGGAAATGTATATAAGTCTGGCTCAAAAGGCGTGTCAACTCCTAACCATGCTGAGGGGTGCCGAATCCTATGGCAATGTCCGTTTTGCTCTCCGAATTCAGTGAGAGCTAACCCTAACTTGAATTTTCCCAAATGGGTTTTCCAGGTATTTTGCCAGAAATGTACGTAAATCTGGTTCAAAAGGCATGTCCTCTCCTAACCATACCGAGGGCTTCTGAATCCAATGGCGATGACTGTTTTGTTCTATGAATTCACGGAGAACTAACCCTAACCCTATGTGGAATTTAATCAAATGGGATTTTCCCATGTATTTTTCCACGAAATGTTCATAAGGCCTGCTCAAAATGTCTGTCCCTTCCTTACCATACCAACAGTCTCCGAATCCAATGGTGATGTCCATTTTGCTCTGCGAATTCATGGAGAGCTAATCCTAACCCTAAGTGGAAGTTTACCAAATAGGATTCTTCCATGTATTTTCCCAGGAAAAGTACATAAGCCCAGCTCAAAAGGCATGCCCCTCCAAACCATACCGATGGGCTCTGAATCCAATTGCAATGTCCGTATTGCTCTGCAAATTCCTGTAAAGGTAATTCTAACCCTAAATGGATTACAAATGGGATTTTCCCATGTATTTTGCCACGAAATGTACATAAGGTTGGCTCAAAATGCCTACCCCCTCCTAACCAAACCTAGAACTCAAAATTCAATGGCTATGTCCGTTTTGCTCTGTGAATTTATGGAGAGCTAACCCTAAGTGGAAGTTTCCCAAATGGGATTTTCCCAGTAAATGTATAATATGGCTGGCTCAAAAGGCATGCCCCCTCCTAATCATTCTGATGGGCTCCGAATCCAATGGTGATGTCCGTTTTGCTCTGTGAATTCATGGAGAACTAATCCTAACCCTAAGTGTAATATTCGTGAATGGGCTTTTCCCATGTATTTTGCCACGAAATATACATAAGGCTGTCTCAAAGTGCCTACCCCCTCCTAAGTACACCAACAGGCTCCGTATCCAAGTGCAATGTCCATTTTGCTCTACGAACTCATGGTGAGCTAACCTTAACCCTACATACCTACTGTAACTATGAATTGTTCTTCTTCGCATAATCCCTGACCTCCGGTCCTTCCGACATGCCCTAAAAAGTTGGCTTTTCCAGCAAACCGGCCTGGCATGTTAATTTTATCTAATTTTTTAAATGGTAGTGCTATATTAATTGAGTTTGTTTTTTGGGATTGTTTCTAATTTCCTTTTAACTTTTGTAATATGCGTTTTAGTGCTGTACGTCGCCCTGAGTCCTTTTGGAGAAGGGCGGCATATAAATCCAATAAAAGAAGAAAAAATCATCTCTTGCTTGGATTTCCTCAATCCCTACCAGACCTTACAAGTGAGTAAGTTACAGAGTGTGTTCGCTTGTTTGTTGCAATGTTTATTATCTCAAACTCCAGTTGCAAAGTTTCTTGAAGCAGCTGGCAATCATAGAGATAATTAATACAACATTTTAGGAGTAATTTTAGGAGATATCTAGTTTATTGGTTTTTCAGCAATCGAAATTTCGCAATAGAAGTAGTCCTCAAGTATTGCGACCACAATACAGCCCAAAATTTATGTTACTAACTGAAACACTTGTTAAGTAAATTTTGCCTCATTTTACAACCTTTCAAGCCACAGTTGTTAAGGGAATCATGGCAGTTTTTAAATTAGTATTCCGATTGTTAAATGAAACTGGCTTATCCATTGACTTTGTCAGAGCAAAAGTCATAAATAGGAATCAGTTGCCAAACATCTGAATTTTTGTAACATAAACATAGGGATGCTGCAAAGGTTGTAACTGTGAAAATAGGTCATAAGTCCAATTTTACACTGCCGTTGCAACTTTGAATGGTCACTAAACGAGCTATCGTGAGTTGAGCACTACCTGGATTTTTTAAAGAGGCACTTTTAATCCTTTTTTGGGACAAGAGTGAATGACAACATTCTCCTACTATGAGTTGTTTCTCAAGTGGGAGGCCTCAGAAAGTGAATGACTGAGACAACAAATGAACTGTTACCTATGCATTTCTATAGACAATTCATCAACATATCCATTTTTACCTCACAGCAACAATATCATATATTTGACTGAGTGAAATTATGCACACTGATCAGTTTAACGGCTTATCTGTAGTCAAACCTATTTCACTTCTGTCCAGAATCCACTGATTTAAATCCTGCGTTTTCTTAAAGGGATTAGGGATCTCAGATTACAAGAAAGTGAATGGCTGAGACAACAAATGCATAGGTTACAGTTCAGCCTCTCGCAGCTACTGCTACTGGTTTGCTCGAACTGGAGAGAACCCTCTGAATACCATCTCTGGTTCCACCTCAGTTAGAGATTTGGGGTGCCATGAAGTTAGCACTAGCGATAGCACTTAGACTTATATATCGCTTCATAGTGCATTACAACCCTCTCAAAGTGATTTACAGAGTCAGCCTATTTCCCCCAACAATCTGGGTCCTCCTTTTACCCACCTCGGAAGGATGGGAGGCTGAGTCAACCTTGAACCTGCTGAGATTCGATCTGCCAAACTACTGGCAGTAAAGTTCAGTAAATTGCTAATTATTCAATATGCTATTGTACTTATACTAGCCCATGTTTGTTACCAATAACAACCCCTTATTATCAGGATGGGGAGAGATCTTTGTGGGATTTTCTGTCTCACCTACTAAAATATGCAGACATTTTAGGTAACACATACCTTCTCTCAAATGGGTACATAATGCCATTTGCTGCTCTGACTTTAGCAGCAATCTATATTTAGTTGAATCCTAACAGACAGTTAAGATAGCAATAGCAATAACAGCTGTTGGGCTTGCCAGCTGGAAAGCCGGACCTAGATTGTTGCGGGCAATATGCAAATAATATCTCCATTGTAAAACACCCATAGAGTGCTGTAAAGCATTAAGGGGAGGCATATAAGTCTAGGTGCTATTCCTATTCCTATTGCAATTATAAAAACATACCCGCAAACTGCAGTTGCTTGTTAAAATAATGCTCAATCTGTAGGTTTTCCTGTTTTCAGATTTCTCAATATAAATGATACATGAAAATAAAATAACACTCACATAGACATATATAAAAAGGAAGATGCAGGATCTAAATTTGAGGGATTCTATGAACTTTAGCCCAAGGCCAAAAAGTCTCATTGTCTTTCTATTTCTGATAGTCCTGACTACCTTCCATTGACTAGACCAGACGTGTTAAACATACGGCCTGTGGGCCGGATCTGGCCCGCGATAGGCCCAGAGAAGACCCGTGCAGCTGTCCTGAAGATGGCAAGGAACCGGCTCGTGTCACCCCGGTCATACCTATCCAGTTAGCGGTAATGGCCAGGGCACGCCCACCCAGGACCCCCAAGGGCAAGCAAAATCCTGATACAGCCCACAATGGGATTGAGTTTGACACCCTTGGACTAGACTTTCAACATGATTTTAGCATAGAAAAAAGCTGGATAGAAATATACCATATTTTTCAAAGTATAAGACGCTCATTTTTCCCTCAAAAAAGAGGGAGAAAATCTGGGTGCATCTTATACACTGAACACATCATTTTTGGCCTCCCAAAACCCCACCCCCTTTGCAAAAATGGCTGTGGATATCCTTTAGGAGACTTCCAGAGTGCTCCTGGGGACTGGGGAAGGCAAAAATGAGTGAAAAGCGGGCTGGTTTTTGCTTGCTTTTGGCCCCCCAGCCCCCAGGAGCACTCTATAAACCTCCTAAAGGCTATTCATGCCCCTTTTTTGACAAAAAAACAGGACTGTTTTTGAAAAAAAATGGGCCATTTTTGAGAGGTCTGCAGAGTACAAAAACTTTCTTTTTAATTTGCCTCTTCAAAATCTTGGTGCGTCTTACACTCCGGTGCATCTTATACTCCAAAAAATACGGTATGTGTGCTCCTTCTTTTTCACCACACTTCCACCCCAAGCTCATACCTTCCTACTGCAGGTAGTCCTTGACTTAAAACAGTTGATTTAGTGACCATTTGAAGTTATAAAGGCACTGAACAGAATGACTTATGATGGTTTTTCACACTTACATGGTCACATGATCAAAATTCAGACATTTGGCAATTGACCCCTATTTATGACAGTTTCAGCATCCTGGGGTCATGTGATCACCTTTTACAATCTGCTGACCAGCAAGATCAATGGGGAAGCCACATTAACAACTGCATGATTCACTTAACAATTTTGACAAGAAAGGTTGTAAAATGAGGCAAAACTCACTACAGATGTCCCACTTAGCAACAGAAATGTTGGGCTTAATTGTGGTTATAAGTCGAGGACTACCTGTACTATGTTTCAATGAAAAGCACTGGGAGATATTACCTAGAGAAAGTCTATTTTGATCCTTCTAAGGGATCTTTTCTATCAATGAAGTTATGTGCAGGCTATTTTACAGAAGAAATTGCTTTGCAGAATTCAGCTCTTGAATGTTTTAAAGACTGACATCATCAGCTGGTAAAGCTAGGACCCTTAGCAAAAATCACACTCAAAAGAAATAGCATGGTAGCTGACAAAGTCAGTGAGAAACGGTGCCCAGAAGGATCTGAAATGAAAGGATCGAACAGGTCATCAAATAAAGGTAATCTTGAGTTGGATTAGGAAAGACAATTACTAGACATCCGGCCTCCTTTAGGAATATCATACTATGAATTAATTCTATATTTTCTTTAGCAAAAAAGACAGCTACTGAAACCAGAAGCTAGACTTTCACTGTAAAAGTTGAAATTATGTTAATTTGCCAATCTAGTTTTCTTCTGCATTCATCAGTTCACAAGTACCATATGTGAAAAGTGGGGAAAGGAAAGAAGTGGCATTTTTCGTGCTTTGCTGCAAAATGCCTTTGACTGGTATTGAAATGAGGTTTCATCCTAAGTGCAGATTCTCGTATTATACTTTTATCCTTTAAAAAAATCAGTTGATCTTGAACCAGAAGACATTTTATAAAACGGGAGCTTTTTATTCCAATGTTAGAATGAGACTTTCCTGTTCCATCCCCTTAAAAATGTCAGCTTTTGGGGGATGGCAGAAAAGGTTCGGGTTTTCAAATCAATGTGAACTACTCTGGATGAGCTGCTGTAGTGGCAGTCTATCAGGTCAAGCCAAGCCAAAATACTGCAAAAAATGAGAAAGAAATCAAAATGAACTCATTTGGAACCAATTATCATTTCATGTCATATTGACATCAGCTGCTGCATGTTATTAAAAACCCTCTTGGAAGCTGAAGCTGGATAGGTTTGTTGCTGTGACATGAAATTGAAAACTTTCCCTGAAGTATTGTGGCCCCTTCCCCTTCAAATATAGCCAAATGGCCCTTGATTTCAAATTTAAAAAAAGTCTGTCACCCAATTAACAAGGCCTATACTGAAGAGCAGATGTGCAATGCTTAGTTAATGTATATAATAATAAAAACCCCAAATTTACCACTTCTTAATTATGGTATCTATATTGTAGTTCTGAAATCCTGAAAAACAAGAAAATGATTTTCCCAGGGTAACAATAACATCCTTACTGACCACAGCTGTCTCTCCCATATTTTAAATAAGGGATGGTACTTTATCTTTTCGACAATGTATGATTCACTTATTGCTTAAATGTTGGGAAATGTGAAGATCACCATGCATACTAAGCCTATAGAGATGTCTTCAGGGTGAGTCAAAAAGTCAAGAAAGTGGTGATAGTTATACATATAAAAACCCGCCTTTTAATGTGTAGGCTTGCATAACAGAACAGAGTTGGAAGGGACCTTGGAGGTCTTCTACTCTAACCCCCTGTTCAAGCAGGAGACCCTATACCAGTGATGGCGAACCTTTTTTTGGCTCGCATACCACAAGTGGGGGGAGCGCAGGGGGGTCGAGTGCGGGCGTGCTGCACCCATAATGCAACGCGCGACCCCCCCAGTGCACATGCACGCACAACACGTGACCCCCCCATTTTACATGTTTTTTTGCCCTCCCCAGGCTCCAGGGGCTTTATAGGAGCCTGGGGAGGGCGAAAAGAGCCTCCCCCAACCCTCTGGAGGCTTCAGGGACTGTCCGGAGGCTTCCCTGAAGCCTTCGGAGCGCTTAAAACCACCCTCCGAGCAAACCAGAAGTGACTTCCAGGTTGCTCGGAGGGTTGTTTTAAGCGCTCCGAAGGCATCAGGGAAGCCTCGGACGGTCCCTGAAGCCTTCGGAACGCTTAAAACCACCCTCCGAGCAAACCGAAAGTGACTTCCGGGTTGCTCGGAGGGTCGTTTTAAGTGCTCCGAAGGCATCAGGGAAGCCTCGGATGGTCCCTGAAGGCTTCGGAGCGTTTAAAACCACCCTCCGAGCAAACCGGAAGTGACTTCCGGGTTGCTCGGAGGGTCGTTTTAAGCGCTCCGAAGGCATCAGGGAAGCCTCGGACGGTCCCTGATGCCTTCGGAACGCTTAAAACCACCCTCTGACCAACCCGGAAGTCACTTCCGGTTTGCTCGGAGGGTCGTTTTAAGCGTTCCGAAGGCTTCAGGGATGGTCCCTGAAGCCTCCGGGGGGCGGGGGAGGCTCTTTTCGCCCTCCCCAGGCTCCTATAAAGCCTCTGGAGCCTGGGGAAGGCGAAAAATAGCTTTTAAAAAGGTGAACTCAGCTGGCCAGCGCGTGCATGCGCGCTGGCCAGCTGAGAGGGCAGCGCCTCGCGTGCCCTGTGCCATAGGTTCACCATCACGGCCCTATACCATTCCAGACAGGTGGATGTCCAGTTTCTTCTAAAAGCCTTCAGTGATGGAGCACCCACAACTTCTGAAATAAACTTCTTAGTTAGAGGTTACTTCTCTCATTGATTAGTATCCATCTATTGTTTCTTGTCCTGCCTTCTGGTACTATGGAAAATAGTTGACTCTCTCTTCTTAGTGGCAGCCCCTGGGATATTGGAACACTGCTATCAGGTCACCCCTGGTCCTCTTTTTATTAAACTAGACATACCCAATTCCAGCAAGTGTTCTTCATATGTTTTAGCCTTCAGTCCCCATATCATCTCTTTTGCTCTTTTCTGCACTTTTTCAGAGTCTCTACCATCTTTTTTTTTCTAAAATAAAAAATATAAAAAGGGTTCCTATTTATATCATTGTCAACTGAAAACCCCTTGCCTACCCTGTTTGTTGCATATAGTAGATTAGGGGACAAATAATTTTGGGATTCTGTTTATAGGAAAACAAAGGCTATGTACTCTACTCACATAACATGCTTCACCAGATTGGGTAGTCACCAGTTTTAGCAGAGACAACTTCTAGAACTTCAATGTTATGAGATTTTTTCCCCCAGCTTGGGAAAATGTGGAATTCAAAATATTGGACTAAATTAGCTGAAGTCAAAAGTACTCCTTTGAGATGGTGGAGGAATATCTATCTGCTAAAAAAAAAGGGATTAATCTGAAATGTCATAGTGATTGTTCTGTTTCAGACTGAGCAGGTTTATACCAAACTGATTTACAAGTTTACCAGGGAGCAGTAAGCAATTGCACGCACAAGAGAAAAGGTAGATGGATGCAAACACCCACATGCTCCAGCAACATTTATTATGTCTTGCCTGAAAGAATTCAGTCCAAAGTCAAAACAGAATATGGTTAAATATAATCCAGTATAATTCTGGATAATCCAATCCAGAAGTCCCATTACCAAGGAGGTTAGTAATCAGTCAATCAGACCAGGTTTGAAGAGCCAAGTTTCTTGATGCAAATAGGAATGAAAGCTTGCTTCATAAGGGCTTATTTCCAACAAAGAGGACAACTGCGAATATCTAATATCAGGCATCTGCAGTTGTGGCTCAATTAAGGTGTGGATTTAACAGGGCACCATCACTGTTCAGCCTTTGCAATGTGTTCTTGGGCTATTTATTCCTGACTCCTTCTCCACCTGACTGTGGGCTAAGTCAGCCTCTAGTAGTTGACTGCTTATTGATTCCTGAGGCTGGTCATTTGTTGGAGAAGGGCCCTTCCATGCATGCGCAGAGTGTCAAAAACGGGATGGGATGATATTCAGGGGATGAGCAGAGCCTTCCGTCACTACCGCTACTGTTCGCCCGAACCGGATAGAACCAGCTGAATTGCACCATTGCCCCAAACATACTACTTTTTGAGCATGGCAAATACTATTACTTTATGGCCGAAACAGGGACATTTAAATCCAGAGTTCATAATATAATAAAATGAGAGAAACATATTGTAAATGGTTTGTTTATAGATTTTAGAATCTACATATTATTAAAATTCTTGCTCCCATTTGTAATCTTCAAGTGAGTAAAACTGGAAAGTATAGGGCAATGGTTATTGAAGCAAGTATTTTAAATAAGCTTCAGAATACTGAGGTCCATGACTTCCGTGGGAATGAAATTTGGGGACATTGTGGCCACTTCAGTGTCTTCCAACTCTACTTCCCCAAAACCCATATATTTTGTAGCAGAAAATGGGAAGCTGTATATCTTCCCTCTTTCCCACCTCCTTTGGATCTGCACCCAATCAGCTGATAGCAAGACCTGACAGTGAATGGTGTTTGGCTGTTTTGGAACCAAGGATGAAACTTGGAAGGAAATGTCTCTGGAAGAGAAACCCAATGGGTCATGGGATGTTTAATTATCTAATTTGACCCCCCCCCCTCTGTTCATTTACAGAGATTTTTAGGATTCAGGAGTGCAGAAAACTATTTTTAGAAAACAAGGATATTGTTGATTTCAGCACTTACATACTTAAAAAACCCCTACAGATATTGATATTGTGAAGTTTTTCATCACTGATAAAGAGATGTAAACAGGGAAGCTTTATTTTTATGTGGTTTCAAGTGAAAGCTTTAAATATGCAGGCAAAATGAGATGTTCCATAATACTGTCACATATTCATATAACACGAGATATTGTGGTTAAAATTGTATCAGTCACCACGTGAGGTTTTTCAAGTAAAATTGTGCAGGCTGCTAGTATATGTACTGAGTTAATGCCCTAGTGCAATGAAAATTCATAACAGCTAAATTGCTCTGGTATGAAACATGAATTTAGCTGTATAATATTCAGCTACCCTTCTTTCTGTAAAATTTCACTACATGCAAAGGCAGAGCTGCCTGTGGAATCAACAGGCAACTTGGAAGATGAAACATGATGGAGAATTATCTATCAGAAAAACGTATTCCAAAAATGGCAGGATTTGTCCATTTTATTTACTCAATAAATTATTATAGCATCATAAATAATTTAAAGATCACAATGCATGTTAAATTAGATAAATCACACTTATTAAATCACAATGTTATAAATATTATAATAAGTGTGTATTAATAGTGATTAGAATTCAGGGGAATTCCTGGGTTAATGATTCATTTCAATGACACTGGCTATTTTATAGAATACGTGCGACTTGTAGCAGAAAGTGCTCTTATTCTGGAAATCCAACATATTGTTTCAAAAACACTATATTTATTCTTCTTTCCTTAAACCTCCCTTTTTTTCAATCTTGCTAGATTTGTATTTTTTAAAGGATCCACAAAAATATGGGGGGTTTTTGGGAGGAGAGGGGAGAATCCCAGCCTTCTTTGGAATGTTAGAAGTTGAATGTTGATTCTGCTGAAACAAACTTCTGATGATCGAAAGAAACATTTTTTTAAGAGCTGTGTATTCACGTGTAATGATTATGATGAGCAATTTCTCCCCTATTATATCATGATGTGCTGTCCATAGTTCAGGTGCACATCATAATTGCTTGCAGTACAGAAAAGAGTTGGATATGTTCACCATCTTGAGTTATCTATTAAAATAATAAAGATGGGATATACTGTAGAAAGAAATGAATGAATGAATAAAATCTCTGTTATCATGTTCCTACACCCAAAAATAGATTCAAGTGTGAGCTGGAACCTGAGATTTCAAGATTCATATGGAAGCCCATATGTACAATGTGAAGAGTGTTGGACCTAGATGGCCTCTGAGGAAATAACTGTTAGGGTGTCTTGCAGAATCTTATGCTATACTCATGGACAACTGGCAGAGGACAACTTCATAGAGCAGAGAGCCTGTTCATGAACAACTTATGTAAAGCAGTACTACATGCTGTTTTAAATACTACATTAAGGTACTGCCTGAACAAAGATTGGTGGGGAGGATATGTGTTTACTTGGTCTTGCTGTGTTTTGTTGCTTGCTTGAATAAGCTTACTTGGTGGATTTCTTGCTGGCTTGTTTTTGTTGCTGTTTTGACAGCCTGCCTCCCTGCCTGTGTTTGTAGAGATGGTTGAAAAAGTGCAGCATGAATAATAATATTAACATTCCCAATAAAACACAACACTACAACTGCATTTGCCAAGATTAAAGGCAACCCAATCTTCTACATCAATAGGGACACAGAATACATGAACACTCCAAAGCTCAACAGACAGGATATTCTTTGCATTGTGACAATACATCCTGAAAGCTCAACTTTCAGTACAAGAGCAAAGTCATATCTATATAACTATATCTCCATTTTGCAATGCTTTCAGAGGTTCACATCAACAAGAGAGAAGAGTCAAAGCTCAATCAACATTTCCAAGTGTTAATAAGCAAATAGCTTTGTAAGTTCCTGTCTTGGTTACTTAGATTTATTTGGCTGATAAACCATACTCAACAAGTAGTCCTTAATGGTACTGCATCTACATGGAAGGAAGGAAGCAGTGAGGTGCCACAAGGTTCTGTCTTATGGCCAGTACTCTTCAATATCTTCATAAATTATTTAGATGAGGGAATAGAAGGGGGACTCATCAAATTTGCAGATGACACTAAACTGCCAACACCCCAGAAGATGAGCTCAGGAACCTAAAAGATCTTGACAGGCTTGAACAATGGCCCCTATACAACAACATGAAATCTGATGTGGAGAAAATCAAGGTTTTACACAGACAGGAAAAACCAAAGGTACAGAGTAAGCAAAATTATGGACTGTGGAAATGGTCAATATTAGAACATTTATTGTTGTGGGCCTGATGATCTGAATGGTGAGATGCAGATCTAGCCCAGTGGTGGGTTTCAATTTTGTTTACTACCAGTTTGCTTGTGTAAATGTGCATGCTCACATGTGTGCGCAACACTTCTGTGCATGCTCAGAACCATCCGGGCGGGTGGGCAGAGCCTCCCGCTGCTGCTACTACCAGTTTGCCCAATCCGGGCCAAACCGGGAGCAACCCCCCCTCCCGATCTAGCCCCTGGTCTCCTGCTATCAGAAAAAAATATGTTCTTCTATTTGCTCACTTTTCTGTTTTGGAATAAACCTAAAGCATATGAAAAGATATTTACAGTGAGACTGGAAAATATAAGGGGTGTACCTGAGTTTTGTGTTGAAACAATTTTTGCCCTCCATATGTCTCTCCACCCAGTTCAAACTAATTGCAGCAGGGACATAGCTATCTATTATCATTGTCCTGGCTATGCTGGTATTTAAAAATGAAGACACAAAATAAAATTCCAATTGAACACATAAGTTAATACTGAGCACCAAATATGGAGCGAAGGTGTACTTTGTATTCTTCCCTGCAACATGTATATTGTTTTTATGCTCAAAACACTTGAAATAGCTGTTTTCAGTATTTCGAATTTGAATTATTTTGCCCAATCTTTTTTTTTTTTACTTCTGAAAATGTGGGGATTCCCAAAGTTTATTGATACTCTCATATGTGCACAAATAATGCAAAATTTGAATATATGAAGCATAGTATTTGCAAAACAGAATTTACTATTAAAATATATAATGTTCGGTATCATTTTGTTATAATAGCTGGCATTGCTAGTAATACTCAAAACAACTCTCTGAAGTAACAAATAAGAGACAAAGTAGTAATTGGCTAGCAATAATAACTATTATTATCAAACTTATAAAAAAAGTTTGACCTTTTCAAGCGTCGAAAATTGTGTACCAAGTCTGGAAAGGAGCGGTTTCCTAGCAGTTTCTATTTAAACTTTAGAATTTCCAAAAACTTGAGGAATTAAGAAAAGGAGAGTACCAGATTTTGGGTAGTGCTACTTTGGTATAAATGAGTAAAGGTATAGCTAGGAACTTACCTTATGATTTTAATTTCTTTCCTGTGTGATGCTATGTTAACTTTCAAAGTTTAAATGTTCCTTATTACTCTGTCATGTTAATGATCTCTGAGTAACTTAGCCTTTATTCGTATTTTAGACATTTTTGCTTTAACATTTTCACATGATACGTTTTTTTCTAGTATAACTTGCTGCTCTGTTATCTATTAGCATCCCCAGTCATTCATTGGTTGCTTTGGAGCCCTGTGTTTTTAATTCATAATTTTATGTTAAGTTGCTGTCCCCTTATTTATCTTTTCCAACACTGAACATTTTCAGTTTAATATTTAAAGTTGAGACAACTTTACATGTTATATTTTCTTACCTTTAAATAAAGTTTAATTTTAGCTATGTCTGATGAAATTGGTTTATCTTCCAAGGAGAAAAGTAAAGTCATATATAATTAGTGTATATTGAGGCCAGGAGATACATTGTGGAAATTATTTTGCTTCTTTTATTTTTTAATTGAAGAAGTGTGACACAGTGTGGATGTGTTTCCTTTTATGTGAATCTGTGTGTATTTGACTAGATTTGATTTGACAGGCAATGTATTAACAAATTGATTTGCTCTAGTATGATGTAGATAAAGATGTTTGTTTATTTTGATATTTTTGTATAGATATAGAATGTAACCTGCTTGCTTTATGGCAGTATCATAGCTTGGAGTTGGTTGGAGTAAAGCAGCAACAAAATTGAACAAATGAATGGATAAAAGAATGAATAAATAACTAGATTGGTATCTACAGAAGTCTCACTTATCCACATCCCCAGGCCTTGTGATCACAGAAGCAAACATGCTCTGGAACCATTGGATATGGGTTTATTCAAGCCTGAGGCCTAGCACAAATCAGTATGTAGCAGTCCATTGTGTCCCAACACTCTATATAGGTGGGACCCTGCTCCTCAGCCCCACCCACTCATCTGACATCAGCATCCTGTTTTGCCAGTGGTGAAATCTAATTTTTTTTGCCACCAGTTCTGTGGGCATGGCTTGGTAGTGGTGTCATGTGACTGGTGGGCGTGGCCAACTTTTTCTCACTTTTTAAAGCATTTATTTCCTGCCGGTTTGGGCAAATAGGCAGGAAAAAAATGCTTTAAAAAGTGGGTGGGTGGGGGGAAATCTTCTGATGATCGCACGGCTCACAGCTTATCTGTGCGATCATCGGAAGCTCTTTTTTTTTTACTACAGGTTCACAGAACCAATGACAATCATCCCTACCAGTTTGGCCAAACTGGGCCGAACCGGGAAGATTTCACCCCTGAGTTCTATGTTAGCAATCCACCATCCGTGTGTTTAGGCCATCCCAGCCTCCGTCTCATGGACTGTAGGCCTCTTCCACCCTGCATGCTGTTGCATCCAGCACTGGCCAGCTGGGTCCCAGAAGCCAGCTGTGCAGGCGAGGATGCTGCCATTGCCCTCCTTGCCGCCATGTCCGCTGCATCCGGAGCCGAACCCATCTCAGCCAGGCATCTTATCGCCCCCAGGCTGCCACCCAGAATACCACCATGCAGCTGTTCCTGCCACCACCATCTCCACTTCCCCCCTCCCTGTAGGTATGGCAAGCTGGTCGGGGCCTCACCTGGAAGACAGTAAACATATATATGTTAATCACGGTTACATATCCATGAGTGTCTAGTTCCCATCTCTCCCCCCATGGTTTATGGGGATAGGTCTTGTGGGTTAGTCAGGCAGCCCAAATGTCCTTCTCCACAACCCAGGTGTCCTCTGTCGAGGGGTCCACTTCCCCTCTCCCCCCAGGTATGGCAAGCCGGTTGGGGCTTGACAAGAAGAAATTTTTGGTTAAGCTTTGAAGGGACAAATATCTCATCTGGTATTCAGAACTCAGATTCCATCTCAAAGAGGCAAGGTTTTTTTTTCCCTTTTATTGTAACAAAACACCTCTGGAAAGAGATGTTTTGTGACAGACTGTGTCCATCATGGTAGCCATTTTGTGAATATGAAGCTTTTCTTTTAAAAGGCTCCCAGATGTTTTTGAATTCTATAGAGGAAGAAGATTCTGCAGAACTATATGCAGTTGTGAGATTAATACTAATATTAATGGACTTCTATCACGTGTTGTTAAGGACATTACAAAAAAGCCCCATTACTGTGTTCCCTGAGATTTGAGAAAATTACACTTTCAAAACAATTTCCTATAGATGCCACATTAAATAAGACCAGAATAACTGATTCTGAGTTATTAATAAATTTTTCTTATTTGGTTGCTTTATCTAAGGAAGAAAGGGAGAACTTGCCCATGCCTATTTATTTGAAATCAAAAGTAAATTTCAGTAGGATCTGGCTTGTGTGCCCTTCTCAAACATTTGAGTTCTACTAGCACAAATACTGGCAAGAAGAAGATTTAAAACTCAGTTGGCCAAATATTTGCCCAGTGTCAGTTCTGAATTATTGTGCTTTAAATAATTACAATTTAATATTTTGGAATGGGTATTTGATATCTGGGATCATAACAAATACCATGTGAAAACTGTAATTTCCATTCTCCAGACTTAGAATTTTCTTCCAAGGAAAATGGAGCATAGAATTCCTCTTGCTTCCAAATGCAACCTGCGAGGGAAAACCAAATATCTAATGCCCCCTGCTTGGAATGCCCTATAGAAGGATCTAGACTAGAGGAATTTTTTAGAGGATTCTTACTTCTAGTAGGCCATCTTGCTTCTAACAAGACAATGATCAGATAAAAGGAGTCTCAGCCTGGATGAAATAGTAAAATGAGTAAACATATCATATAGGCTCCTTGCCCACATGAAGATAAAGTGAGGGAGAGGAAAAGCACATTAAGACTTAAAAGATTCTGGCATTCTGACTATTCCAATAAAAGCAATTCTGGCCTAGAAGATATTATTTAGTCTGATACACGTTGTAAGGCTAACAGATTTCTGTTATCTACTCCCTGTTTTAAGGAATTGGAGTGCAAAGGGGAGATGAAGTTAATTTTATCTATTAATTTGTATGGAAAAATTATTGCTATTTATTTCTTCCAGACATGTAAGATAATGCTTGTAGGTAAGGGTATTTACAATAAATACTTACAACAAAGCATTTTTAGAAAATGTCTGACCTATACAGAAGATAAGACCTTATTTTTGGTGATAAAATAAATCCTTCTGTAAAGCTAGGCTGCCTCTTGGGGTTATAGGAACCAGTGTTGTGGAAAAGTGTAATCACGACTCTTTGTTGGGGGAAGAATCATGAAAACCATCCAGGTATGGCTGATGTGGAGCAACAACAAGAAAATCCTTAACTAAAAATAGATTTTATGGCGATATATAGACTAGGATTCAGAAAATAAATTCATATCTGTCATTCTTGTCAGTTTGTATAAGTTAGGCTATGTCTTGCACCAGAAAATCACTAGATATTGCTAGCTAACTTCATAGCAGCGCTTTTATATTGATTCTACTGGTTCTTTTTAAGAGGCAATTTTTTTTTGTATTTGTAGAAGTGGACTAGACTTTCTGTTAATAGTGACAATGCAGTACTATTGATTTTGAAACTTGTAAATTATCACTGTTAATAATAACTATATTTCCAATCTGAGGATTGGACAACTTTTTCTAAGATAATATAATATTGGTCATGCATAATCTACCTGCTTCTAAGTGCTACACTTATAATAGGAGATTTAAAAGATGACATCAGACTTTTCATCCATCCTAAAATACCTAAAGAAGACAAGCATTTTACCTTCAAAAAACAACCATTTGTCTTGTCCCCCGCCTTTAGATTGGGAATTTATAGGCATTGTCTTATTGTTCCAACTATGGAGGTAAAGTTATGGGGATTATTATTGTTAAATTTGTTACGGTTGCCCACTGGACAGCTTACAAAATCCAAGAAGCAATAAAAAGTGTTAAAAACATAAAACAACACAAACTGCATGGAGTAAAGAATAAATAAAAGTTAAGAACATGAAGAAATCAACAGGAGCCTGCAAACATATTCAACCCAGGCATAAAGCAATCATATACAATGGGGGGGGGGGGGGGGATATGAAAATATTTAAAATAAAATTCACTAATTCTGTCAATCAATTTCCATTAATTTCAAACAGATATCTCTCTCTCTCTCTCTCTCTCTCTCTCTCTCTCCCTCTCCCTCTCCCTCTCCCTCTCCCTCTCTCTCTCTCCATTAAAAAGCAGCAAAATTCAACTATCACAAAAGTCAGAGAAAGACCCATTTCTATCCCATATAACTCACATTGTAGTCCATTCCAGACTAAAGGTTTTGCTCTGCTTGAGCTTCTCTGAAGCAGAGGCAATTCAGACTTTTAAGAAAGGTCTCGGTGAAAGGTCTTTTCATCAGGACTTTACTGATGAAGAGTTTTTAGCATGGAATTCAGCTATATAGTTTACAAAGCACTAGTGCTTCTATGAAGGTTAAATGAAAGGGAATACCTCCAATGTGATAAATCCCCCATAAACAGCAGAACCAATTCACTAGAAGCTATGATGTGTTTTTTAGCATTTTTTTCCTTTTATACCAATTGATGGAAAGTTGCTTTGAGAAAAGCTTGTGTCATTATTGGAAACAGAAGCCTGCAGTGAGTTCTTGCCAATGCACTTTAAGTAAGGTGCTATGATTGATTTTTTTTACTGTTAAAGTTATTGGAAATTCACTACCAAATGCAGGTTGTTTGTAGTGATGACAATGTTGACATGAGTACAGTAGGTCTCTCCATCAAAACGTGTAGGAAGAGCTGCTTTGCTTGATCAAGAATGAAGTGGACAACCTGTGACAGTAACCAACAAGTTTCATATGAGAGAGGTTGATGAACTGATTAAAGACAATTAGTGGATCACTCAAAGGGAAATTGCTGTCAAGTTTGGCATTTCAAAGCAGCATATGGGTCACATTATTGATGTTCTTCAATAAGAGAAGATTTGTGCAAGAAGGTTCCTCCTATGATGATAGCAGAAATGAAAGCTTCAGGAGCTGCAATTTGCCTGCAATTGTTATCATGCTATGAGAATAAAGATGAGGAATTTTTTAAAAGTTTCATGGACATGAACTTGCCATTGTAACCCAGAAACAAAACGTCAGTCTATGGAATACTATCACAAAGCTTTACCTGTGGTGGGGAGTGTGGTTGAATTTGGAAGGAAAACTCACAATTTGGAATGTGGATAGTGTTATTCACATGGATTTCCTTGAACTTGGCACCTCTGTCAACTCAGAGTGTTGCACTGCTGCAATATTCAAAATTTTGAAACAACTTTTAAGCAGGATTTGGAGGCATCTGCTGCAACTTGACGATGCCAGGCCTCGTATCTCATGAGGAATACAAGGGGCAATTGCTAAGTTAGATCTCACCCTTTCACTACATCCGCTTCCACTATGCAATCCAGACTTGGTGCTATGGAATTTCCAGCTTTTCTCCACCATTGAGGCAATGTCTTTGTGCGACTTAAATGAAGAGGTAGAAAGACTGACAGGACCTGGATGGAGAGAGTCAAGTTATAAAGTCCTTTTGTGATACTTACAGAAGCTTTATCTATCCTTGGCAGAAGTGTGTTATTAATGATGACGATTACGGTATGTGGAAAGGTAAATGCCGGGAACCAAAGATGTCATTTCAGGAATTATTTCACAATTTCATTTACTAAAATATCCTTATTTAAACTAAAGTTATGAAGGTGAGGCATTACTTTTTATTCCATCCTTGCAGATGTTTGGTGGAGAAAGGACTTGGGGGACCCCTGAGGTTTGCTACAGATCCCTGCAGATGTTGAATCATTATAAATTGCTGGATGGCAGCTTTGATTAGAGGTAGGTCACTTTGAATAAAAAGGAGAGTGAGAGAGAGGGGGGCGGAGACAGAGAGACCATTATCTCAGAAGATTGATTAATAAACCCTGTGCTTTGTTGAAAGATGAACCAAGACTCTTTGCATACAGAAGAGAATCAAGCTTGCATTTTTTCCATACATTCTTCTTCATGACAGTGTGCAAATTTCTGGTTTCTTGGTATTATTCAAACTTTGCTTCCAACTGTTCATGAAGAATTGTCCAGACAATAATGAAGCAAACGGAAGGGGGGAGAATAATTCATACTGACTCTCCACTTTGGTTATTGCTTTCACACAATTTCTCCAAAAGGGAAGAGTGCTGGAGTGAAAGAAATGGCAACTATCTCTAACAATCCTTTAATCTATTTTATGATACTGAATGAACACATTGCAAGCAAATAGTCTGTCCCTATGCGGAGAAAATTATGTGCTGAGATTCTTTGTCTATGAGTTCAAAATGTTCTAGCAAAGTGGAAGCAGTTGAGGAAAGCGGTTCTATTATCTGCTGGCTTTTTTTTTTAATGCCTGGAACCTTTGCAGGCAAAGTAGATTCTCTATCACTGAACATTCCTTTTACTGCAAAGTTAGAATTTGGTTCCAATCATCAACCCAGGACACGCAAAATGAGGTAGAAAACAAAAGGAAAAGAGTAGCAGGATATGTTGTCGGTGCTGCTGTAATTGTGCTTTAGATCTTTTCTTCCATACACAAACCCCAGATTCAGATTAGAAAAGCCCAAGAGACTAACAACAAAACCAGTGACCTCCTTGCGTCAAGACTTTACACTAAACAGCTTGAACATGATCCAAAAACAAAACCATCCGCTATCGCTTGCATTTGCACCAGAGAGTTTTCACTCTTTGAACAATGTACCCTTTAATTGCAGTAATGTTTTGTTGCATGCCTTCAGATTAAAATGCTATTTCTAACTGTCACTTAATAGGTTTTAATGAAAGCAATTTATTAGACATTATGTACTTAGTTTAATCTAACAGGGTAACTAAACATTCAGATAACCAAGGATGGGATAGAAGGAAATCTATATCACTCTAATTTGCATTGTATGTTCTTCTCATTGAGTATAATTGCTATTGACTGCCTAGAGGAACACTTGCCAAATCACAAATAATCAGGAAAAAATATAATTAAGTAAAATAAGCACATTCAGGCAGAAGTATGAGAAAGGGAGGAAGGGAAGAATTCTAATATGGCTTGAATACACATACACACACACAGGAAAAAAAGAGACGTTCTACTTTAGACTCTCAGTTTGTAATGTCTTCAGAATACTGTGGTTCTTCATAAAATATAGGATCTGGTCCCTCGTAGACATTATATCCATATAACCAGTGGTGGGATTCAGCCATTCACACCACTTCTGGAGAACCAGTTGTTAACTTTCTGACCAGTTTGGTGAACTGGCTGTTGGAAGAAATAATTAGGGCAGAGAACCAGTTGTTAAATTATTTGAATCCCACCACTGCACATAACTCTTTACTGCCACCTAGGTATCATACATCTGCCCTCTGGTATAGCTGACAAAGTGAGGAGAGCCCATGGCTTAGAGATTAAAACATCTACCTAATTTGCAAGTAACCTGGGTTCAAATCCCAGAAGGGTATGGCTAGCTGTTGAGAGCTAAATAGCTTGAAATACATCTATAGTAGTCTCTCTTTATTTCTTTGTCCGTAAAACATAAATTTAACACAGAAATAGTTTGTTACGAAAGTAACTGCCTGCGAAGGCTCCTGGATTGGGGCTGAAAGGCGAATATGCTCCGTCCATAATTGGGTAGACAGGTTGCTCTGCCCCCCCAAAAAAAACCCATGGTTCATACAGATGTTTACAGCTCAAGTCTGGAATGACCAGACAATTGTATTAAAATGCTATCTTCCTCTCTTTGAACTGATACAAAGTTCATTATCCAAACTGACAATTCTGCTATTCTGCTTCATCATGAGTTTGATCGGTAATGTTGTTTTATTGTTCTAATGCAGGACAAATGAAAGAAAATGATTGGTGGGTTTCCCTAGTTTTTTCTTCTTCCACTAAACCTCCTCTGCAAGTAGGTGGGGAGGGAAACCAAAACTCACCATCCACTACAGGTAGTGAAGTGGAGAGAAGCACAGACAGGCTGGTGTTTTGAACAATTGCTTTGGGTTGCCTGAGTAATAGGTTGCAGGTATGGAGAGGAGCTGGACGGCTGTTGCTTATCAATCAATTTCTGAGCATGGGACTAATCCTCTTCAGGACCCCAATGTAGCCTGGATGACAGGTCACAGGTATAGGATGAAGTGAGAAGGGTATTAGCAATAAGCAAGATCTTCCCTCGGGAAACAGCAGTGCTGGCAGCAAGTGACTCTGACTGGAGGTAACCTACGGAGAGACTAATTATATAGACAAAATGGCACCTCACCCCAAGGTAATAAAAACAGTAAAAAGTATTGCTACATAAACTTTTTGTCAGCAGAAATGATTAACATTCTGTAGTTCAATTGCTTGTGAGGGAGAAAGGAACACAAAGCTGGTAAAACATGTCTTTCGTGGTTTAACCAATTCTTCTCTACAGCATAAGACTATCACTCTCTGAAGACTCTGTACCAGGGGTGGGCTCCTGCCAGTTCCAACCTCCTCTATAGAAGAGAGGTTCCACAAATGCACAGTGCCGTTTAGAACCGGTTCCAGCCCCTCCCCCTGCCTGTCCGCACATCATCAAGATGAAGAGCAAGAGGAGGAATTCTGGGAGTTGAAGTCCACAAGTCTTAAAGCTGTCAAGTTTCAACACCCCTGGGGTTTTTTTCTAAAGGGTTAGGGGTGCAAGGGTCTTGTAACTTGACAGCTTTAAGACTTGTGTGCTTCAATGCCAGAGTTCCTGAGCCAACATGACTGGAGGAGGAATTCTGGGAATTGAAGTCCACAAGTCTTAAAGCTGTCAAGTTTGGACATCCCTGGGCGTTTTTTTCTAAAGGGTTAGGGGTGCAAGAGTCTTGTAACTTGACAACTTTAAGACTTGTGTGCTTCAATGCCAGAGTTCCTGAGCCAACATGACTGGAGGAGGAATTCTGGGAATTGAAGTCCACAAGTCTTAAAGCTGTCAAGTTTGGACATGCCTGGGATTTTTTTCCTAAAGGGTTAGGGGTGCAAGGGTCTTGTAACTTGACAGCTTTAAGACTTGTGTGCTTCAAATGCCAGAGTTTAACATTTTGGTTGCTAAGCAAGAGTGTTGTTAAGAGCTTTCACCACATTTTACAAGTTGGCCACTCCCACTCGGTCACATGGCTGCCAAGCCACTCCCACCTGGTCACATGGCCAGAAAAACACTCCCACAAAGCAGGCCACACCTACAGAAGAGGTTCTCAAAAATTTTGAAACCCACCACTGCTCTGTACATAAACCCACCTATATAAGAAACCCTCATGAAACTTGTCATGTTCTTTTGAAAGAGACATTGGCCATCAGGTGGGTAGATATCTCCATGGAAGCCAATGACTGGTCTCCCTGACAATCCAAACAAAAAATGATCATGTAAAGTGCACATTTGCAACAGCTTAAAATGACCAATAGAAGCTAGGCAGGACCAACCACTAACTGTGTCAACAACCACATTGTCCACGGAGACTGCTGGAAAGTGTCCATGGCAAAGTTGTGTCAGAACAAGAGATGAAGTACATCTGTAATCACCAAATACGACTAATTGTCTTTGGTGATTTCAGATGTACAGGTGTATTTATTTGTGGACTTAAGTATACAGTATTTAGTTGTGAGCTTGAAATGATGGTGAATCTATGGCACGTGAGCCATCGACCCAGCTCAGCTCCACCGAGCATACGCATGTGTCTCCCACCAGCTAGTTGGTTTTTGGGTCTCTGCCATGCATTTATGGGAGGAGATGTGTGCGCATGTGTGGGGGTGGGGTGCATGCATGGGGCATGCGTGCATGCACAAGGGGAATATGGTGCACATATGCACATGCACAGGTGGCAGGGCACACATGGAGGGTCGCACATGCATGTGTGCGTACTTTTGGCACTTGGCACCCAAAACGTTTGCTGTCTAGTTCATTATATAATAGCTGGCCTGAAACATAAGGACAGAATAATGGACAGTTGAAATGCCTCACTGCTGTTAATCTGAGGTGCATCTAGTAAACTAAATCAAGGATATTAAAAACAAAGCTTGTACTATAATTAGAGTTCATGAAAAATTCAGCTTTTTGACATGACGGTTTTGGGATAGGAAGTGTAAGAAAATCATGATTTGAAATTCGCTTCCAAAAGTGATAAATATCGACAAGAGACCCAATTTAACTTACAATGATAACTTTGCTGGAATTTTTAAAATTGATAGATCTTTCAAATAAACTAAATGGGTAATATTTTGAAATTTTGCGATATATAAAGACACTGTAGCACCAGAGATGGTATTCAGCAGGTTCTGACCAGTTCTGGAGAACCAGTAGCGGAAATTTTGAGTAGTTCGGAGAACCAGTAAATACCACCTCTGACTGGCTCTGCTCTCATCTATTCTCTTTCTCCAGAGTCCCACGTGATCAGGAGGGAATGGGGATTTTGCAGTATCTTTCCCCTGGAGTGGGGAGGGAATGGATATTTACAGTATCCTTCCCCTGGAGTGGGGAGGGAATGGAGATTTTACAGTATCCTTCCCCTGGAATGGAGATTTACAGTATCCTTCCCCTGGAGTGGGGAGGGAATGGAGATTTTACAGTATCCTTCCCCTGGAGTGGGGAGGGAATGGAGATTTTACAGTAGCCTTCCTCTGCCATGCCCACCAAGCCACGCCCACCAAGCCATACCCACAGAACTGGTAGCAAAAAAATGAATCCCACCATTGTGTAGAACCCAGTAAAAAATGTAAAACATTGGTTACTTCTGTTAGAATCAGGCAATTACATTTATACTAAAGCTATATACACGGAGGAGGATTCTTACAACCTCAAAACCAATTCTTCTGTTTCAGTTGTACTTTAGTATTTAGTATTATAAACTTTTTCAAGAGTAAAAAATAGGAAAATGAAGTTCTTTCATTTATTTTTAAAACCCCTACTCTAAAATATAGCTTGAATTTTAGGGAATTTTAAAAAGCCTTCTATTATAAAAACCACCTGCTGCTTTTTGCCTGCTTCTTCTTCTAGAGTACAGAAATAGTGTATCTGCTAGTAGAGTAGATTGAGAAGGATACTGGTTCTTTTCAAAAAGTTCAATACATCAACCAGGTATTAAAACATATCACAGTGTGCTTTCTTCATGATAATATTTTTTAAAAATCTCAACTATTAAGAATATAATATTTTACTTTTATATATTTTTATATTAATACAGACAGTCTCCAAAAATAATTTCCAAAGAAAACCCATTTGGAAAACATCCCTTATCATTTGTTGAGGGAATTGAGATTAATACAATACAATAGTAGAGTTGGAAGGGACCTTGGAGGTCTTCTAGTCCAACCCCCTGCCTAGGCAGGAAACCCTATACCGTTTCAGACAAATTAATATTACAATGATTTTTTTAAATGTTTTATTTGTTTTATTTATGTAACAATTTTCATCAAACAGTGTGTATTCTGGGTACAATTATGTTTAGATAGTCATATTTATACATATTCATTATATGTAGTCATAACCATCATATTAATAATATAGTAACATTATAATATAATAATCTTAATACTTAACATTTAACATGTTAAATATTACAATTCTATTCAATTCCAGCATGAAGTAGGGCCTGTGAACAGAGTCATTTTGGGGAGGCACATATAAAGAAGAGATGAGAGTTTGATCACACAGTTACAGCCACCGTTTCAATTGTTTGGACAATTCCACTTTCTCCTCTATGCTTTCACCGTGGATTTTCTCCCAAAAGCTGAAGAATTAATGAAATTATTTGAAGATAAGGATGACAGCATTTTAGAAAGACTAAATTTCTTTAGAATATAATAGCAGCTCCATAATTTTTGACTCACTGCTTCTTCCCAGTTCATAGAAGTCCTGTTCTCGACATTACTCTAAACCTATTAGATATTTTTTAAAGGTTGAATTATCAAGTAATACTCTCTCATAATGTTATTTTGGCTTCCTGATAAGTTTTTTCTGCTGTCACAAGCAATCAGCTGGACTTTCAGTGAAGTTGATCACTCAACATTAATATATTGCAAACCTTTTCAAATAAAGAAATGGATGTACATATATTGGGACCCTCACCAATTACATTCACATGTGGGTTATAAAAATTATTTTTGCAATATATTAATAGAATTGAGTAATCTAACATCTGTATGGTAATCAATCACATTTTAACATATTGTAAACTAAGAAAAGACTTATGATTTACTTTTAATTGAATATAAAGATTGGTATGGAAAGAGTATTGAGATGGACAGAGAGAGAAGAGCTATAAAACCTGCTGTGTACCCAGTAACTTGAGAAATATTAAAACATTTTATTTTTTATTTTTTATGGTATCTTTATATTTCATTCACCATCTACACTGAAGGAAGAATAATTTATAAAATATACAATAATGAAGAAAATGAAATTGCAGTGAAAAAGTCTATTATTTTGGAATTATTTCAATTAACTGATGGCTTATGTGCCATCATGTCAGTACCATGTCTTATACACCACAACTATAAGATTATCTTCAAGAAGATCATCTCCAACTGGTCCTTCAATTGTCTCTGTAATCTAGTCTGTCCACTTTATTGGACCTATCCTTTTTTGTCTTCTCTTCTAATTTCCCAGCAATATAGACTTCTCCAGAGATCTAAGTTTCATATAATAGATCTAAAGTGTGATCATTTGAACTGGGACATTTATGCATTGAGAGAGAAATCTGGATGGTTTCCTAATTATGGTATTCTTAGGAATTGCTTCCAACACCAATGTTCAAAGACATGAATATTCTCTCTATCTTTTGTCTTCATTGTGCAGCTTTTGTTTCCATATAATATTATAGGAAAAATCATTGTCTGCAGAATTTGGATCTTTATAGGTCAAAGGAAGCATTTCAATATCTTTTCTAAGAACTTGGAATTATTTTAGAGAAAGAATATTAGACGTGCATGCATAGTTTCACTTGCAATCCCTAATCTAGGCTAAAGAGAATGTCTGTGGAACTTTATATGCTCTATTTAGTCAAGAAAAAAAATAATTATTGCTTCTGTGCCTATCTATCAAATTTTGTGGCTCAACACAAGTATATCATAAATCTGTGAAAAGAATTTTGAAGAATTTTGAGGACTGTGGTTAAAAATGTTCAAAATAGTTTCATAAAATGTAACTGACAATTTAGTCTGCACACAATTTCGGACTCCAGTTATCCCCTTCATCTTCTTTTATCTACATTAATAGACTTTTCACCTGCTAAATAACTGCTGTGATTGTTAAATGAGAAAGCTGTGATATAAGGTGATAAATTCAACCTTTTTCACATAGTTAGAGCCTGAAGGTTTAGTGGGAGATGATTTAATATACCCTGTTAGCCTTAAAGCTTAGGATGAAGCTGAGTGTTTACAGGCAAAAAGGCCTATTTCTAAGAGCCTGTTCACACATCAGGTCCATGTCCTGTCTATACATACAGACTCGTTTAAGTAAGGGTATATTCCCAGAATTTTAGGTAAATGAATCCCATGAATGTAGTCAAGCAATGGTCTACATTTTTGAGTACTTTGGAGAATATCACATTCAGTCATCCCTCAAGGTATCTCTGAACTACAGGCATGTGACCTTCTACCCATAAGTTGATGGAACTAAGTGGTAAATAATATATCCTTCCAACCACCAGCTAATAGGACACAATTTGGTTTCTATTGATTTTATGTCTATCATCTAAAATTAATCTTCAGCTTTACTTCTATAACTGTAATATTTTTCTTTACTGCTCTTTTGTGCCTTAGAGCCTAAGTGCTAGAAGGCACCACATGTCTGCATTCACACGGAATGATTAAACACAGCAGGTTTTTTTTAAAGCTTACAGTCTTAGTTAAATAAGCAAGATGGGTTTTGAAAATAAGTAGCCTTTTCTCTGAAACAGTAGCAGCAAAACTTTTACTAACTGAAAGTATAGGGTACGTTAGGTAAACAAAATCAAAAAGGTGCTCTGTGGATACTCTCAAAAAGGGAGAATAGCTATAAAAGAATCCTTTTTTAGATGTGTTGATATCAATGGAACAAATGGAGGGAGAAATAGGACTGAGGGTACTAGCTTAATCACAACATTCTCAGTTCTTTTTTATTGTTCTGGACCTTCTCGTGAATACGTCTCATGATCTTCTCATGAATACTTTTTTATACATTCATATACATACATAAGGGACATGGTGGCTCAGGGGCTATGATGCTGAGCTTGTCGATCAGAAAGGTTGGCAGTTCAGCAGTTTGAATCCCTAGTGCCATGTAAGGGAGTGAACTCCCGCTACTTGTCCCAGCTTCTGCCAACCTAGTAGTTTGAAAGCATGTAAAAATGCAAGTAGAAAAATAGGGACCACATTTGATGGGCAGTAACAGCGTTCTGTGCGTCTTCGGCGTTTAGTCATGCCAGCCACATGACAACAGAGATGTCTTCAGACAGAGCTGGCTCTTCGGCTTTGAAATGGAGATGAGCGCTACCCCCTAGAGTTGGGAACATCTAGCACATATGTGCAAGGGGAACCTTAACCTTTACCTTTACCTTATACATACATATGCATATGCATATGCATATGCATATACATATACATATACATATACATACATATTTATTCATATACATATACATACATACACATATACATACAGTGCATATATACACCGGTTTATACATATATATTAAACAATACAGACACCCTTCCAAAGAAAGAGAATGAAAAAAATTCATATCAAACAAAAGACCAGGACTTAATTAAACATTGATCACAAGGAATAGTATGATAATATTTTACAAGATTAAGAAAAAGCCATTCATGTGTAGAAGATGAATTCATTGTTCCACCCATCAGATGGAGCAGAATCTTTCCACTAGAAAAAAAATGGTGGAAGAGGCTACTCAAGGTAAATCCATAGTTCATCTTACTTTGGTCGAATCCAAAGTTTCAGAATATAATTTAATTTCAAACTCACATCTTTAACTCATTTATTGTCCCAACACTCTGTTCCCAACCTTAGTAATAATAAAACAAAATGGTGTCACTATAAAACTAGTCCAGGTGCCTGAGTCAGTGTCTTTTTCAAATATTATATTTGAAGTAATCTGAAACCCATCCTGACATAGCAGCATCCAAAAAAATGTAATAATATTAAGAGGTATTTTTGCAATTCAGGAAGGTAACGGAATGGACTTTCCTTGTAAGGCTTAGTTACCAAAAGGCTTATTTCAAGGTTACCAAAAGCAATATACAAGGAGGCCTCCAAAGATGAGCTCAATAAATTGATATATTTATATAAGAAAAATAGTCCTTCGGTTCTCCATAATCATTAACTGTATTTTTCTACCAAGTAGAATTTGAATGATGTAAAGTCAAATCACCTTCAAGTTATGTTTAACTCCTAGTGACTGAAATTATGCAGTTTTCATAGGAACACTGCAGAATAACTTATTACTGTTTTACATGATTTTTGTTTTAAAAAAACTTCTCGGTCTGGCCTGCATCCTTGGAATTTCCTGCTTAGTTTCTGAGATCATCCAAGGTCAGCCAAGTCATATCTAAAAACCAAAGGAAAGCCAGTGTAGCTGTTTTTTTAGGATCATTTGAGTATAATATGTAAGTCACAAACACATACCACAAAGTATAATTGATATCAGAGGTGGTATTCAGCCAGTTGTCTCCGGTTCGGGCAAACCAGTAGCGGCAGCTGCAGGAGGCTCTGCCTACCCGCCCCAATGTAATGCACGAGCACTGCACATGCACAGAAGGTAGTGTGCAGACGCGGCACATGTGAGTGAAGTGAGTGAGTGCACACGCTCACATTTGTGAACCAGTAGGGAAGGAAAGTGAATCCCACCACTGATTGATATGTCTTTAATCATTTTAATCAATCCAGCACTCAGGCAAATGTTTAAATAAGAAAATCTCTCAAAGATGTCTAGGAAAACCCACCGCCAAAGCCTAAGCTTCAGAAAACTCATTATAAGGCTTTTACCCACATAATAAATGTATAGCCAGATGAGCTCTTCTCCTGTATCACCAATAAGCCCTGGACAAAACCAGACCCAGTTCAGCATAAAGCAGAGGGAATTTCCCCAATGTCTACTGTGAAGGACGTAGCTCATAAGATTCATAATTTCTCTGTCGAAACACCCCAATTGTTACAAACAGAAGGGCCCCATTGCTGAACTAGCAACCAAGGATTTCCCTCTGTGGGCATTTTTAGTTCTTGCAAAAGACAACATCTGGGGAACTTAATTAAAAGTGCTTGTGTGGGCCTGCGCGTAGAAAAAAACAGAGCAGGCTTTTGGCCACAAAATAATCAGAGCTCCAGAAGGAATGTGAAATGATACTTGTTGTCTTTTATGGTGCCAGGATTTTAATTGAAATTTTAAAAAACTGTTGGGAAGTGATATTGATGTTCCATAGATAGATTAAATCATTAAATATCTCTAGAGATAGATTCTCACCCTACATAGGATTTCAAATGGGGTACTAAACACCTGAAAACTACTTAAGGTCACAATCTGAAATTTTTTTTGGCTTACTTTTTAAATTAAATCTGTCACGTTTCTTTTATTTTAGTTCTATTTAACTATGTATAATATAAAATTCCTAGATTATTGGAATTGTCAATTCCAGATAAATCATATAATCATAAGCAGATACCTTCATTCTTCATTTTTATACATTCTGGTGAGAGAGAAGTTCCTGAGGATCGGCTCCAGCACAAGTCTGAAAGCCAGTGATGGGATCCTCCCAGTTTAACAACTGGTTCAGTGATTGTGTGATTTGCCCGCATGCGCTTTGCACACATGCACAGTTTGAAGAACCACTTCTGCGTTTCTTCAGAGGAGTAATACAGCTGATTCGCGCAGCAATCCACTCTACCGCACGAATCAGCTAACATAAAGGCAGGAAAATAGCCCAGGCGGGTGAATGGCCCATCTGAACATTGGGGCAAAGCAGTTCGCTCCCAGTTGATCATTGGAGCTACCAGTTCACCCGAACCAGTCCTGATAGAATCCCACCCCTGCTGAAAGCTCAGAAGACTAAATCCAGGTGACCTACCCAGATTGGCTCCTGCAACCTTATCCTGGAACACATATAAATGCCTTCCTTTATCCTTCCTATAGTTCATCATTGGAGATGTCAATTGAAATATTTCTTAAAGAGTAACATGTTAATTATAGCAGCAAGGTACAAGTCATACATTTTGTTATTTTGTTATTTCTTTATCTTAGTCTCTGCAGAAGCTCTGCATCCATACACAAATTCCAATCGCTTTGTTTGTCTTGATCAGAATTTGAAGATAACTCAAGACCAAAAAACAATCTATTGGGGGAAAAAACAAAGAAACATAGTGGCAGGGATTTAAAAAAATGATGTCTGGATCACACCAGGAAAAGCATTTGATGGTTAGTAATAGATCCATAAGATATTCAGGGAAGGCTTCAATTCTTCTTCTCAGAGAATGCCAAGTTTGCTATTTTTGGGGTGATCCAAATAATTTACAGATGTATAAGCTCTCTTGGTAGCTCTGGACCATAACTAGGTCTTGTTGATGAATCTGAGGCTTTTTTCTGATACTATTTTAGCAGCTTCCCAAACAATTCCACAATGATGATTCAGATAGGTGGGAATGCTTTCAAATCCCTATGGAATTAATTAAGTGAGCTACAAGAATTAATTCATGCATCATTAACTGAGTTTGAGGGCTGATTAAAAACATTCTGCCTCCTGCATGTAGAGGCATATTGCGGTCTTTACATGGTAAGTACTCTACAAAGCATGAACAATTGAAAGCTTACAGCATCTACTGGAAATACTACTCTTAGTTACAATTGGTGTTGCAATGTCAATTACTCATTTAAACACAACCTTCAGTTGTTAATAGTTCAAGAAACTGTGTTTGTAGTCCAAGGGGTGCTATCTTCTCCCAACAGGTGATGCAGTATTTCAGCCAGCACAGAAAATGTATTGGGAAAGCTTATCCTCCAATTTCCCAAATCAACAAATGTAAAATGACCCAGAAAATGAAAGAACTTCATTCTGCATGGTATTTATGTTCCAACCTTGTGACAAAGAGCTTTATTATCAAAAGAAAAAGGAAAGGGAAAGGAAAGGAAGGGAAATTCTAGAGAGCAGATTTCATTTAGAGAGTGTTTCTAATGATAATACATAATAACATTATATAAAATAAGTAATGTTGGTAGCATTACTACAAATATTCTGTTCGACAAATTCCACCTATTAGATTGGAAAAAAAATTAGCTTTGTATACCAAGAAAGCATTGTGGCTAAAATTTACAAAGGGGGGGAGGGGACTCCCCGTCACCCCACAGAAATCTCTGAATAGTCAGGTGGGGAGTATTTATTTATTGGTAGCCGCAAAGTAGGGTTTACAGTTGAAAGTCAGTGGAATCAGCATCCAGAACTCATTCTCTCTCTCTCCCTCTCTCCCTCTCCCCCCTCTCTCTCCCTCCCTCTCTTCCTCCCTCCCTCTCTCTCTTCTCAAACACACACACACACATTCATATATACATATGCAACAAAGGCAACTCAAATCAAATCCACCACCTACCCTCCCTCGGGCTAATGGCCCATTCCCAATTAAACCAATTCTATCCATCAGTGAAGTTGTGCAATTTCTTCCTTCTGTTATGAAGCAGGAGAGGCTTCCCTTTAGATGTGCTTCATTGCCACTTCAGTTCACACTGCCGGTGAGTTACTGTAGCATCCTGATTTCTTGAATGCATTCTCAGAAGGTAGCTCTTCTGGAAGAATTACCATATATTTTTCAGATCCTTCAAGAGTGCCTTGCTGTAGTGGTTGGTTAGTGCTTAACTACCATTCCCAAATGGACTTACTTTCTGTAAGCAGTACTTTTGCTAAATAACATAAATAAAACACCTTATGAAATCCATTTAGGAATGAATTTTTGTCAAGTAATACTGTGTGCTTAAAACTGGCTATTTAATTAATTCAAACAGAAACAGAATGTGCATAATACTGGGCATATGTTGAACTGCAGAATACTCCTCAAGCATAAAAATAAGCACTCAGAGTTAGCATCTATGATGAACAGAGACTGAACAAATGGAATTTGCTGCCTCTAATCCAATTAAGATAAAGTCAAGTTCTAAGGAACTTTAACAGGAATCATTGCATCAAACCCTATATATCCTTTTCTCCCTCTGTTAATAATTTTTAAAAACACACCGTATCTGCTTTTCTTTATAAGTTCAAAGTGGTTTATTAAAAGTTCACAGCACATGTAAAACTATATAAAAACACTGAAAATGACAATAAAAACCATTTAAGTGAGCTTAACAGTCAGAAGAATGGATATGACAATAAATTACTTATTCAAAAGAATCACAAGACATTTTCAAAATCCAGTCCTCATGGTAATTAGCCAACTAGACATTGTAATGCAAATATCTTCCAGAAATACAAGTGTTTGCAGAAAGCAGTCAAAAAGAGAAAGAGACAAAATATGTATTATAACATTATGATGTAAACACCACACATTTTATACTTGTGTCAAGATGTTGCATACTAATACATAAGGGTCTGAGCTTGTGTTATGTCACAATGCAGGTTATTTTTCTGCTTCCAGTTAAAAAAAAAATTAATTAAAAAAATCAATTTCTGTGTCCACCCATCTCAACAAGTAACTGGGTGGCAAACAATTTCAGAATAAATTAAAAATAATTCCAATCAAATAAATAAAACAAAAAAATTAAAATACACAACAGACAAGAGAACTATCACAATCAACAGTCTGTAGCATAACCAGGATGTAGTAGTCTTCACAAACTTGAGGCCCCAGGCCTCGGCAAAAGGCCAGATCTTAAGCCTTCACAAAAGGCCATGCTAATCTCTGGAGGGAGAATATTCCATAGTCTGGGTAGTAGGGCAAAAAACTCACCTCCCGGATAATGCCCATCCTACTGGATAGGTAGACACAACTGGGAAAAAGTGATCCCTCATGTAACTCAGTCCCAAGCCATAAAAGGCTTTAAAGGTAATAACCCACACCTTTAATTGTACCCAGAAGCACACTGGCAATCGATGCAGCTCAGAAGTAATGTTACATGTGCTGAGTATCTATTCACTACCCATGCAGCTGTATTCTGTACAAGCTAAAGCTCCCAAATGCTCTTCAAGGCAGCCCCATGTAGAATACATTATGGTAATCTAAATGGGAAGTCATAGGGGCATACATGACAGGAAACAGGTCCCCAGGTCCAGGAACAGGTACAACTGGTGCACATCCCAAAGGGGTGTAAAGGCCTCTTCTACTGAGGGCTGCCACCTGTTCTTCAAACAGGAGCAGTGAGTCCTGTTGGTATACTGCGGGGATGGAGAACTATGGTGGGGATGGAGAACTATGGCTCCTTTACTGACCTGTAGACTTCAACTCTCAGAATTCCTTATCCAGCCTTGGATTTTATCACTAACATCTAGATTTGGTGAGAAACAGTTCTGCGTCTTAACACTATCTGAAACATTTGATGGTTATAGAGGACAGGGGCCTCTTGGTGGTGATACTTTGCCTTTGGGATTCCTTAACTGGCAATTGTTGATTTTATCCTAGTTTCTTTTCTTTTCTTCTTTTCTTTTCTTAAATAACAGGTTTCCTCTACCTGCATGCAACCTAAGGATTGATGCTCATGTTATCTTTTTCAGCTAAGATATATGTAATCTGAATCCTGTGTAATATTCTCTGAAGGAAATGTGGCTGGGTAATTTTATTTAACTTTTTAATCATTGCCAGATAAGATAGATACAGCAATATGCCTGATGTTATTTTAAATCAGCACGATAAAAGATATAACATTTTCAGTATACAAACTATACCATGTATAATGGCAAACATGCCATGTTAACATGATGACTATGCCTGGGTATAAGTTAACAATAACAATCAAAGCCATTCTCTTTGCTAAAGTCTCTAAAGTAAATTCATGCAATAGAATGCATGTATGTGTATGCATGATATGATACCAGTATTAACTAAGTGTGTGTGCGTGTACATACAAACAGGTACCAGTATTTGTCAAGCAGGATCAACCCTTCCAACTTCAATTAATTGCTGCTGATTCATTTTTGTCTTCCTTATTTGGCATTCAAAATCAATTTCTAAAATGCTTTTGTCTTTGCCTTACTATGGGACATAATGTATTTTTACCAACTTTTCAATGCCCTTTATATTTAAAAAAAACCTGCATTATATCATCTGTATTTAATTAACATCAAGTTTAATAGCTGGCTCACTTCAGTTAGGTTTCAGTGTACTTAAGAGTTTTTAAAATATAATTTAATTGAGTTCTGTCTTTAATTAATTGTATAATTAATCTTCTCAAATTAGGTAACATTTTATAAAGGATCTTAATAAAAAAAACCTTGAGTATTTTAAATTGCCATGCTATTAAGCACTAAGAAGTTTCTCTTCAGTATTGTTCTGCTTTAAAACACAAAGGCAGTAATTGCAATATAAAAGCTACCTTCTACTGAATATTAATAATTGCTTATACATTCATCCATATACTAGCCTTTTTAATTACTTCATAAAATTGCTGAACTTTTTTTTTTAAAAAAGAGATTAAACACAAAACAAAGTATGTAGAATAAAGCATCAGAAGCTAGATTTGGCAACTGAAAACTTTTTGATACTGTGTTGAGCGATTATTTTCTGGCATTTCATATAAATTCTCGGAAATCTTAAGAACACATAAGGAAGAATGGAGTTTCTCCTTTTTCATCTAATATCCTTCCATGTCTAGGAATAAGAATAAGTGTTTAAGTGAAGGACTGTGGCTTTTCAATAAGCTTCGCTGAGTTACAAAACACATCAGCATTTTTATGGAGGAAACT
This sequence comes from Natrix helvetica, assembly GCF_964273705.1. Taxonomy (NCBI): domain Eukaryota; kingdom Metazoa; phylum Chordata; class Lepidosauria; order Squamata; family Natricidae; genus Natrix; species Natrix helvetica. Next base: position 209,466,790 of record NC_138552.1, on the reverse strand, counting down.
GGAAGAGTTTCCCCCAGAGACCCCCTCCAGGGTGGCCAATGAAATGATATGCAGAAGCTAAGAATCGGTGGTGGTGGCTGTGATGGAGGAAAGGCAGCCAGACAGGCTGAAAAAGAGGAATGGATAATGAAAGGCACCATCAATTTTTTATGTGTATGGAAATTATACTCAAGGTCATCATAAAGTGCCAAATACTAAACTCTTACTGATATACATGGGCTCTTTTCATCCAATTCTGAAAGTTTTGGTCTCTGTGTGTAGTTATCTCCATTGCTTTTGAATTATGAAATATAAATCCTTGATACCAAGTATATACAATGTAAACACATAGTAAACTATAATCTAGATTTGTTTATGACCATTTGCTGTTTGAGTAAGAAAAGCAAATGAAATCATTCCATATATTTTATTACAAGCAAATAATACAGATATATAGTTAAACAGTTAGGATTGTCTCCCATTACCTAGACCAGGGATGTCAAACTCATGTAGTCACAGCAGCATCACATGACATATTGGGACTTTTTTCTTCTTTGCTAAACCGGACCAGCACAGGATGCATCTGGCCCGTGGGCCAGGAATTTGACAGTCCTGACCTAGACTACAGTATATTGTCCTTTACTTAAGAGCTTGCACTATGTCCTGTCTCCAATTTCTCTAAACTGTTTGAAGCTGGCTGTATTATGGTTTTAATCCCCAGCAGAATTCAGAAACCACAAAGCTGTCGGTTTGTTTTTTTTCCTGCTGACCAGTTGTTTCTCTAGCTACAGATCCTAGTTTCTTCCTGTACCTTTTATATCATAAAAAAATTAAGTGCTACCCCTCCCCTCACATTTCCAGGACATATTGTTTATACTTGCATAGCCATTTTAATTTCACAGCTAAGAGGTAGCTGCAAAGCCACCAAGTCACCATTCTTCTGTTGAATTTTAAAGCTAGTTGTAACAATGATAATATAGCATACTAGCAATTATCTCAATTATTGCATCTCCAATACTGAACCATGTTTCAGTATTAAGCAAGATACTGAAGGCTGCTTGCAGGGGACAGGGGAAAAAATCATCCTTCCCCCCCCCCCCCACACACACACAGACACGAAAAAGAAAAGAATTTGTTAACATTCCTCCATCATCTCATAAAGTAGTCCCTAGAGGAGAAAGCAACAATAAAGCTTCCTGGTCCTTTGCTGCTGCTGGACCTCTATAGAAGATAAAGCAGGAGAAAGAGATAAATTCTATTACTTTCTTCCATATCACCTTTCCCCTTTGCTACTGCATAAGTAGGAACGGTTGGGCAGGGCTGAGATGTGGAAAACACTTCCAATGCTCCTTGTTCTTTTTCTCACCAATGACTCAAATACACACAAATGGATACAGGCTACAATTTTTATTGTTCACTTCGTGAATTAAACATTTTCACATATTACCTCCCAAAAATGTAGGTGGTCAGGCAAACTTTGAATTTAAAAAATATCAAGGCAGCCTTCTGAATAATGGCTCCCAAGAGCAAGAGATTCTGTATATTTTCCAACAAGGCCTTGATAGTCAATTATAGCTCAGCCTACCCTACTTTGATATTTTTCTCATACCTCTTGGTGTTTTTCCACCAGAGTGGCATTGCTGTTCCCATTGACATGGGAAGTACAGTACATGGAGTTTTGGGAATCACATTTTACTATAGTTTCCTCAAGTTTTTAATGCTAGTACTTAACTTGAATCTTTTCTTCTTTGGGGCAGGCTTTGAGTGAGTCTCACATACATTGACTTTCATCTATGTATACTTATCTGGCTGGTAAGATGTCCAGTAACATGTAAGACATTACTTTTAATTATATCTAATGAGGGACACTGTGAATCAGACACTGAGCTTGTCAGTTAGAAAGGTCGGCAGTGTGGAGGTTTGAATCCCTAGTGCCGCATAACGGAGTGAGCTCCCATTACTTGTCCCAGCTTCTGTCAACTTAGCAGCTCAAAAGCATGTAAAAATGCAACTAAAAAAATAGGAACCAGCTTTAGTGGGAAGGTAACAGCGTTCTGTGCACTTTCAGCATTTAGTCATGCCAGCCACATGACCACAGAGACATCTTCAAACAGTGCTAGCTCTTCGGCTTTGAAAAGGAGATGAGCACCGCCCCCTAGAGTCAGGAATGACTAGCACATATGCTTTACCTTTACCTTTAACTATATCTAATCTAATATTCATAAAAGTCAATACTGCCTTGCACCAGTAAAAAAAAATCATAATGACTCAGTATCCAAAGTAAGCCTGTCTATACAGTGTGTAGCCAGGATACCAGCAGAGCCCAGTCTGTGTGTTTTATTATATGTTGCTTGAGGAATCTATTGTCACTTGGCATCTATTACTATTTTATATGTATGTTTGCTTTTATGTCCTGTTAGTCAACTAGAGTTATTTGATTAAGATGGATATACTGTGCATTTGCAGAATGAATGAATTGGTTTATTAGTTGATAAAAAATAATTAAATAGGTTAGAAAAACCAACTGTTTCAATCCCAAATAATCTAACTTCTCATAACATAGAATTCTCCATTAATATCCATACAGGCAATCAGCAAATTAATTCAAAGATAATGTGCTCCTATGAAACCTATTGTTCACAGATTTTTCTTAATAATTTAGGATAATTTAACTCAATATGGTTATCCAATCTGCTATATTGCTATTAACTTTGGCACAGTAAAATCTTTGGTTTCAGGGCTCATTCATTTTGTGGTGAATCAATGATCTCGAGAACTCAGTTTCAACGGAACAGATACTGCTTTCTTTTCTAGCCAAATGTTTATTTTGTGTTTCTAATAAATTTGGGAAGAGGTTTCACAAAATGGATTTTGTGAGCCTATCCTACCCATTCTTTAACCATCTCAGAGTAAAGAACCTAATGTGTAGGTACTTGCAATTGTTAGCAACACTTTCCTTCATAATTTGATAGGCCATGGAGTTGCATTCTTGTTGATTTTTAGCAGCACTGTCATTCCGATTAGCTTGTGTTTTGGCTGTGTATAATGATATTTGTACTACCCCTGTGAATTTCATCTTCCCCACTTTCTATAATCTATAATACTAGTGTTCTGCGTGATATTACTTTTCCCTGAGATTTGATTTTACTCATGTCAGCCATACTGTTCAACCTGTCACCGGCCTCCTGCTGGTGTAACTGACATACTCAGGCTCTTCTGCTGTTGATCTGTGGGGGAGAGAAAGAAAAAAGAAGTGAAAGGAGGGGGTACTTGGGATTTATTTCTGCCACAGCATTTATTACAATCAATCTTGCTCACCTGCAGGGTTTCTTTTATTATTTTAAACCTCCCTCCCACTGTCATTCCATATTATCATCAGTGGTTAATAAAAGTGGCCACTCACAGTGAGGGGAAATGATTTTTATCAGGTGTGTATTAGCAACACCTGCTGAGCCCAACTGGCGCTTTTTTTTTTTTTTTACAGTTAGCTATTTGTATCTGGTGGTGATCCTTGATGTCATTAATATTTCCCACCTTCAGTGTTGGCAGAAACGATGTTTGGTCCTGGCAGATACACAGCGCAGACCAGTTTCTCTTCTTGCTGAAACTAGCACATGCAAACTGATCCCAACTCAGGTCAATTTCTTCATTTCCTCTCAGTGGTGCGGCTGGAGTTAGACCCCCGGTGCCAAAGTCCAAGGCCTTATGGGTCAGGAGCTCTAAAATGACTACCCGGGCAACAGCAGGTGATGGTGATGGAGTAGCCAACAAGGCAGGAGGGCATGAGCTGCCACAACCTCCTTCCTTTTGTTTATTTTATAGATCATTTCGGAGTCATGGGGCAACCAGATGGTCCTATATAGAATAAGAGCTGTTCATTTTATTATATTCACGGTTAATTCTGGCAAGCAGAGAGAACTTGGTTGAGAAGTGCCAGTTGCAAGAAAGCTGGAGGAAATAAATAATAGAGCTTGTCAAACATTTGAAAATGATGCTTTGCAAAGAGCGTCAGGGTGAACATGCATCTATTTTTTGGAGTGTTAAAGCAACTGCCTCTTTGGGAAAGTTCAGCATGGCTGCCTCAAAAGCCTCCTACCTGTCTTTTCTGGAGGAGGATGTTGTTTCAAAGGCAAGAGAGGAGGATGTTGTTAGTTGCGAAGTCGTGTCTGACCCATCGCAACCTCATGGCCTTTTGGTACTGTCTATGGGGTTTTCATGGCAAAGATACTGGAGTAGGTTACTGCCATTTCCTTCTCCAGTGGATCACGTTTTTTCCGAACTCTCTGCTATGATCTGTCCATCTTGGGTGACCCTGCACTGCATAGCTCATAGCTTCATTGAGCTATGCAAGCCCCTTTGCCATGACAAGGCAGTGATCCATGAAGGGAAGAAGAGGATATTGACCTTAATAAACTATGTAAAATGCCCCTTTCAAATGCTTTTCACAACCCTAGGAAGTGTTGTATCATGTAATCTGTACTGCATGGTTGCTTGGCCTAAAATATCTGGGATAAAAAGCTAATAATCAAAAGTTCATAGAAGAATGAACTTTGAATATAGGCCTTTGAACTCTGGTGCTGGAGAAGACTCCTGTGAGTCCCCTGGCCTGCAAAGCGATCCAACCGGTCAGTCCTAGAGGAGATCAGCCCTGATTGCTCTTTAGAAGGCCAGATCTTGAAGATGATACTCAAATACTTTGGCCACCTAATGGGAAGGAAGGAATCACTGGAAAAGAGCCTAATGCTGGGAAAGATTGAGGGCAAAAGAAGAAAGGGACAACAGAGAATGAGGTGGCTGGATGGAGTCACTGAAGCAGTAGACATGAGCTTAAAGGGGATGGTAGAGGACAGGAAGTCCTGGAGCAACGTTCTTCATGGGGTCATGATGGATCAGACACGACTTTGCAACAACATGGAAGAATGAAAGGCTCGAATTTGAAAGGAAAAATCAAGTGTTCAAAAAGGAATGAGGGATACTGAAAATGGAACGCTGAAGAAGATTCATAAACTATCTCATGTGGGTGGTAAAGGCCAACTTTTAAATAATCCAAGAAGCTTTCAGTCGGCATGAAGATAAAAAGAATACATCTAGGAAATGGATGTAGAAACATATAAACAAGTAAAAGGCTAAACTAGGCCATGCTTATATGCCTGGCCCTAATCTAAAACCCAAAGTGAACAGAAGGGATTTAAAAATAAATAGAATAGGAATAAGAACATTAATAAAGTGAATAAATTATTAACAGATGATGGAAAAACAATTGCTCAACTACTATTTTGGTCCATTCTTCTGCCAGAACTAAAGTTGTGTTCAATTTGGGACAAATACCAAAAAAAATATGATGTAATAAATAACTTGCAGGAGGAATTCAGATCTTCAGGACTAGATGAACTGTACTCTTGTCTTTGAAAGAATGTGTATACATTATTTCAAGCAATGTTTATTCTTTTGAGAATACATAGGCTATCAGGAAAGAAGGAGTGAACAAATGTGAGCTTTTTTTAAAAAAATCACAATAAAAAGTACAGCCAGGAAATGCACATTGGTTGGAGCTGGGAATACCAATACAGTCCCATTTAGAACACCCTGTACGCAATAGTAGGACAAGAGCTCTAGATAATAAAGTTACTAACAGGGCAAGGCCTCTTACAACTCTTACAGTTTAATTGTTTAAAGGCAATCTATGGTCTATGTAACACCAGTCCTATTTTATTGCAGTGCATGCACTTTCCAAGTTTATAAAAACCATTAGCTAATCCCCATGGCTACATTTCCAAATAACTTAGCCAATATTTTAAATTATGATTTATTAAACAAACCATTTTAGTTTGTTCATACGCCTTGGGAAGATTCTCAAATCATATTAAACCAAATAAATTACATGTGGTGTTGCGGGTGGAGTGAAGGGAGAACTCAGCCTAGAATCATTACACGTGGGTCCACATATTTTCTTCATTTAGTCTATGGCATATCATACATGGACTAGCCATATATATTAATATTTCAATTTAAAGGTCTACAAACGTTCTATGTACTGCCTTCTTTTGAATCCCATTAACTCTAGCACTAATTTAGTGCTGAACATTAGTTGACCCAATTTTTGTGTGTAGCCTTGAGCAATACATCTTCTGAACTGAAACTTACATGTGATCCTGATTCTTTGTACCTGACAGATTTAGCATGATATGCAATTCATCTGGCCACTCTTCAGATATTGTGCATTCTCAAGAGTAGATTGAAAAATGTGGGAAGCAATCCTTTATCTTGCCAAGAATAAGGCAGATACTACCTTATCAGCAAAAGACAAGTGGAAACATTTATGGTAAGAATCAACATTTTTTAATTTATATAAAATGTATAAAGCCACTTGACTTTGGGTGGCCTACAACAATAAAAATACTACAGAAACCATATAATACAAAGAAAGAACAATGTATATCAAGGTTAAAACATCTATCCCAACACACATAATCATATAAATGGCTTATCAGCTTAACCCAAGGTCTGGCTGGGTGGGGAGAGATGTTTTAGTGACCTTTTAAATGAGAAGGTAGGAACCATTTGGATCTCTGGGGAATATTATACCAGAGGACAGACATAGCAACAGAGAAGATCTGTTTTCTAGGTCCCATCGAGTGATTCTGTTTAATCAATAACACCAAGAACATGCCAACTCTGATTAATTGTAATGAACATACTACTTATTGCAGAGAAGGGTTTATGTATGAATTTCAGAACCAGAAATGGTTGTCATGGGGCAAAAGAGCAATTGTCACAAAAGAGCAAGCATGATGGTAGATGGAATTCTGCCCAATTTCACAGATGTCAACACTATACATTTATAAAGTAACAGGACTCTGCTTTGCAGTGGTGTCCACCATTCGTCTTTCTCCCCATCCTCATTGCAGATGTACATGACGGAACAGATATGGAACTGGATCCTGGGATCACAGGTTCAGGGAATAATGACCCTAAAGTTGAGAAACATAATCTAGACCCTGAAATCACATGTAGTCCCTCCAAAAGCTGAATTATAATGCATTTATTATTTTTTAAATCAAACTTACAAGGTCATCTAACTTGCAACTATTCTTGGTGCCATATAAATTAACAATGAAATCCAATACAATGAAATTGTCAGGTGTGAAAGACCAGGACCATATGTCAAATTCAATTAAACTGATTTATTACTATTCATGCCTATACACAGGAATCTACTCAACTAATGTTAGCACTATTTTGGTGCTAGATAAGGGTTAACAGAGTTCAATAGAAGTTAGGCTTAGTGTGGTTGTGACTCCATAGAGACCCTAGGCTAATTCCTCTTTTGACTCCTCCCACAGGTTCTGCCACTCCTATATTAACTTCCCTTTCAACCTCACCTCTCCGCTTTTCCATGGCATCTTTTAGTCACCCTCCTCTTTCTAAATGACCTCTTTGGAATCTGAGTTCTCATGGAAATCTTGGCAGAGGAGACAGTGAAGCTGTCTCAAAGAAATATTCCTTTTCCAAGTCTGAACTAACTGTTGAGCCAGGTGGCAGTTGATGGAAAACATGTAAATAGTTAATAGGTCCCTCTTGCCTTACTCTCAGAGCATGAAGGCCAGAAGTGAAAGGCACAGTGTAATCAGCCTCCCCCTGGATGTGTCCATAGAAGCTGGTTAATCTCTTTATCTTTCTAATCACAAGCAGTGCCTTATATGACACTGGGTAATTTATTCTCGTAGAATGTGAAGATGGCTTTGGAATAGAGAAGCTATTGAGGAAGGTGAAGTAACAATTCAACAATACACATTTGTGAAGGTGCAACCCATGAGAAAGAATTTCAAACTAGTAATACCTTTATTATATATATAAAATCAGGGTCCAGATAATCTGTTTCCCCCAGTACTCTGTTAAACTGCAATCCAACCCATCTTCTTACAAAAACCTTCTCCAAGAAGCCTAGGTTGGAAACTGGGGTGAAATGGTTGAGTCCAGGGCTGATCCTTGAGCTGGACATAGAACCACCCCATATCTAAGGATGCATTCACCATAATATGAACCAACTACATGCATTACTAACAAGATTTTGACCAGCCAGGAGGGGCACCAATCTAACAGTGTTAGCTACTAAAGAAGATATGGGTTTATTGTTTCTTTTTTGTTTCCTTTCTCTCTTTTGAATTTTTTATTTGATTTCTATAGCCATAAGTGACTCTTATGGGAAGTATAGTGCATAAATGTGGTTTATCTCTATGTGTCTATTGATGGCTGATTTGTCTGATTGCCAAACTTCCAAGAATTCTCTAGCATTTTGGGATTTGGCTTGATTTAAAATGTCAATAGTTTCTGTACTAAATGATACTTAAGTCTCTCCATGAATTTTGAGGTGAAGAACCTTTTGTTATGTCTTCTGATTGCTAGATGATATTTCTGGATGCCTTCTGCCTGTCTGTCATACACGGCACTCATTGTATTATATATTGTAATGTAAAATCTAGGCAAGTCCTGTTTTTTCTTCTTGGGTTGCTGGGTGTTTTGATTTGCTTAAGATATTTTGGAGAGCTTTAGTTGGTTTACATGCCATAGTGATGCCAAGTGAGAAAACAAAACAAAACAAAATCTTCTATAAAGTCTTCCAAAAATGTAGCAGCTTTCTTTGACGTTGTATTAGCACATTGGTGGCAAAAGAATCCCCAGAATGAAAAAGTGCATATTTAATTTAGGTTATTCAATGAGTTCTAAGTATGTGAAATAAAAATAGCTGTCCAGTTTCTTTCTTCTTATACTCTTCCTTTATACTCTCTCTAAATCTGCTGGGCTCTAGAGTTTCCTGGGAGAACAATTTTATTCTCTGCAGAGCAGAACTAAATCTTAAGGCTGCTTTCTCTCTAAGCTTTTCTTTCCTGCATTCTTAAAATCTGACAAGGATCTTTCTCTAGAGAGCCATCTTCACCAGCTTCTTTGAATTTGCTGTCAGTATCTGGCATTTTCCTCCACATTGAGGTGTCATCCCTGCCAACACTTTATAGATTGCCGACTAAAAACAAAATAAAAATAAATCTAAAATGCTGGGTTAATGGTGATGAAGAAAGGTAATTTTCCATGGTAAACAGTAAGCATCATTTCTGACTTTGGATACCATTCAAATTCATTGGAGAGAAAATAAATGGTGCCTTACATAAATACTGATGTTCTTCAATGACTGGAATGTGAAGCAATCCATACAGCAACACATGTTAATAATGGGTGATTGAAAATACGAATTTTGGATTATTATTTTTTTAGCATCTTGAGTATTGTTTTCACATTTATTAGTTATAATGGATTGAAATGAGTTTTCTGGGTTCTTTATGTTCATCTTGGAATAAAATTCAAGACATTATGGTGTCATCTAATCAACATTTCTTCTCATACATTTATTTTTAAAAGTAAAACACAGTTTCGTGTTCAGTGACTTAGAGTTTCTTAGTTATTTAAAATGTGTGCTATAAATATTCCTATGTGCTATATGTTCTGTCTCATATATTCAAGGCATTCTGATATTCATTAATTTAAATGAATGGGTACAATTCAATCAAAATTAAATACTGGATTTCAAGGGGCATTTTCCCACTGAAATTAGTGGGACTTAAAACTATTTAATTTTATCCAGATCCATAACTGTTATTTATTGTTGGACTGACTTTGGGGCAGTAAAAAAGTTGCAAGAGAATATGAAATATTTTTAAATTAATTTTCTTTCTTTTTTCATTTATTAGCTTTTTTCAGTGGAATGAATTGCTGTGTTCCAGAGCCTCTCAACTTTAAAGGAGCTGTTATACTATGTTAAATTGTTGCTAGCCTAAATATGAACTATTTTAAATTATTGTGGGATATTGCATCTCAAAATTAAATGTAGGTTGTTATGCTGTGTTTCCACCTAGTTCTCAATCATTTATATTTTATCAATCAGTCCTATGGTGTTATTTATTTATCTATCACGTAATAACCATACTGAAGAGAATAATTTATCCTGCATAGCATGATAATTTGTATTACAATTTCACTCCTGCTGCCATAACTTGCATTCCGTTAAAGTGATGGTTTAGAAAATTACGATTCTGAGGTCATTTTTTTTCTGGCTCTCTCTTCTGTCTTTCATAATTTTATTTGTCTAATTTCCAACAGAGAATTCATCCAAAAATATGAGGGCTTGGGGGAAGAGTGGCTGGAGAAAGAGTTGTAAAACCTCCAGGTTTAAGCTAATTCCTCAGAGACTCCTTAACATCAATATCTTTTTAAAAAGACTTCTTCAAGGATTTTTTTACTGTAATATGGAACTCAAATCTCAGTGTTTCCTTTTAATAAAACCATACTTAACTTTCAATTTGTTCCAGGCTTTATATAATAGATTTAAAGAGATGCAGGCTACAGAAGAAATAATATTCACTTGGATCAAATATTACTTTCTACTTCTGGAGAGTGAAAGGGTTTGCTATGATTATGTTATTATTTATGACTTAGTTCTTCATAAATTCAACAGCCTATCTCCTCATCTTTGGAAAATAGCATCCCAAAACCTGCATTTAATCCTGAACTGTAAGAAAAACTAGTTATACATAAAGGAAATTGTGCGGAATTGCTCATCATTTTAAAATATCTTGTTTTTAAAGCTCATGTAATACAATTGAATTTGTACAAAAAAAAAAAGCTGAAGCAAATGAGAGAAAGTGTTTTTTTTTTTATCAAGAAGGGCTTGGTGATCTAAATCCCAAAAAGATTGTGTTAAGCATATTATTTCATATGAAAAAAAGAATAGCTGGAAAATTTGGATAAACAGCATGCCACAAATGTTGAGATAGTGCTGAAAACTAAAGTTATTCAAATTAAGTGATCACCTTGCGAAGTTTGCTTTTATCAATAATTCACAGTTTCAAAATATTTCTTATAATGTTGAACAAGATTAGTCTTGATTGCTCGATTGATTGATTGATTATGTGCCATTAAATCATTTTTCACTCCTAGTGACCACATAGATTTTTTCCATGATGATCAATCTCTAAAATGCCAACCCGTCTTGAATCTAAGATTCACAAGACAACCGTCTGCCCTATTGCACTGTATGGCCCTGAATGCTGTATAGCAACAACAGGGACCGAAAACTATCTCCATGCCATGGAAATGCGAATGCTCCATTGAATTATAGAGACGGTGAGAGAAGACCAATTCCACTGGTATGGACATGACCAGAGAGCAGCACCTTCCACCATGGTGAAGACTGCCTACCAACTGGAAACTGATGGCCAGTGACCTCACGGGAATCCAAAACAGAGATGGCAAGACACGGTCAACAAAGACATACAACTACAGGCCTGTCCACTGGAAACACAGCTGACCACAAAAAATGGTGTTTAATCATCCAAAAGCAGACTCAACACCTGTGGGAATATGCAGAAGATCAATCTCTAAATGTTCTTTCAAGTCTCCCAATGGTGGACTTATCATCACTGTAACTGAGTCCATCCACCTTGTTGTTGTCATCGTATTTCTCTTTCTTTCTATCTTTCTCAGCAGTAGAGCTTTCAGTATTAATGGACAAATTTAAACCAGAGATTTCTTTTTTTTCCCACCACAGTCAAAATGCAAATGGTAATTGAAAGTTGTTGTGTGGGTTTCTGTTTCCTTTTAGCATAGAAACTCAAATCTGTTTTTGTAGGACTATATCTGTGTAGGTCTAATTTTTAAACTCTATAATACAAAATTATATCTGCATTTATCTTGGCAAGCATGATCTTTGGAAAATGATGCAAAGGTGTAAATAATTTTTCCATAATGTGCCTTCTGTCAACCCTGAAGCTGACCTGACTGAAGCTATTTTGAGGCTTCAGTGCTGCCACAACTGAAGCTAAAGGATAGGGAGGGGGGAGTAGAAATAGCTGGGGTTTGTAGACAACCATGCATTCACAACCAGCAAACTAATTTGCTGAAGCTGACCAGGCTGTTTGCTAAGGACACTAGTCAGATGATGCTGGTACACAGAGACAGAATTTTTTTCTTCTTATTTTCCTCCCCCAAAACTAAGGTGCATCTTATACTCTGGAGCATCTCCGAAAAAGTATATATACCATAAGTATAAGTATATAGTATAAGTGTGTGTGTGTGTGTGTGTGTGTGTGTGTGTGTGTGTGTGTGTGCACATGCACACATTACGTATATTCTAATATTTTGAAGAAGTAGAAGTTAGCATTAGTACATTTTTTCAAGCTTGGAGTATTATTTCCAGAAGTCCCCACAATAGTATTACATATACAATAGTTCCTTTAATTTGTTTCTCTAATTTTTTTCTGTAATTTTGTGGGGGGAGGGGGTTATAAAATTTTAATATATATAAAATAAATGCAATCCAACATTTTAAATGATCTTTTTTCTTTTTTTATTTGTGATTTTTCTTTTTTTTCCCCGTAATTCTTCAAAAAGTCTGTCCCAGTTAAATCATTTCTTTCCATTTTCTTTGATATGGAAAAAAGTTTTCCTAGAATATAAAATGCCTTAGATATTCTTCTAAAAAGGAGCCAGATATCTTACTAAATTACATGTAAGAAAGATCTTTTATGTAGAAGATAGCTTGGTCAAATATGTATCAGTGGGAATAAAAGCCAGTAATTTGCAACTTTGATTATAAGTTACCAAAATGTGTATAGTGAAGCAAAAAATAAAGATATTTGTTAAAATTCATGATTAAAAGTTTTAATAACTATATTGCATTTATTAATTGCTATGTCCCTACTAAGGAATATCCAGATGTTTTACACTGATGTTCTGAATATCTTTGTATCTTTATAATTTAGCTATGGATCAAATAATTAAGGCAGAAGTTATTAATCAAGTGTTAGAACCTTCATTACACTGTAATGCTGTTCCAGCTAAATTTAATTCTTGTACATGGAAATACTACAAGCTAGTTTGTTACATTATAATTTGGTGCATATATCACTGAATTATATCCTGCCTTTCCCTCAGAAGCTTCCTGAAAAGAAATAAAACATATTAAGCAACAACATTTAGAAATTCAGATTATGGGATCTTTGAATATACCAGTATGTGCAAGATTTATTATAAAGTTTTGTTTTAATTTTTTTTATTGTAAACTGCTGAGATTTGTGACTGCAATAGGCAAACTTGGGGAAATGCAATAATTTGGGAATGTGAGTCAAACAAAAAAATATTTTCCACATGAAGCTTACCTTTGAGCTGGCTATCAATTCTTGACAATAAAAAGTTAGAAAATTTAATTCTGGTTATTTAAGACACTTCAAGACATAAGGAGAAATAATCTGATATACCAACTAAATGGTGATAAAATGAGAGACTTTTTTCTTCATTTCTATCTTAATATGGATAATACTAAAATTTCCTATTAAAAGGAAATCAATATGAGTTAATTTCTGCATCCGATCATTGCATCTTAGTATTTTAAATATAATTAAGATACTAAGATATAAATTCACATTTTTCAGACTCTGCCTGGGGAAGCCGAAAGTTCAGTGAGCCTGGAATATGTTTCTGTCAGTGTTGTGGCATGTCTGTGCAGGGAAGCCTAATCCTTGTCAGATACACTCGAGGCCTTTTTTTCTTTAACTGTGCAAAAATGAAAAATACAAGTTTTTGATTTAGCAGTTCTAAGGCATATAAAAATTTAACAACACATTCTTAGAAGCAGACTCATGACCCAGTTAGATAAACACTCATGAGTTGTGAGATTAGCAAGATAATATTTTTCAAAAGACTTCTGATTGGATTTTCTGAGATCCTTGCTATTCTGATTGTCAGGGTTTCCACACAGGAATATTGAGGTAAATAGTGTGTTAGATGGTGTCCTTAATACCCCAACAACAAAACTGATAAAAATTTAGAGTTCAGTTGCCCATTAATTAACATGTATGTATTTAAATGCTTATAGAAAACATTGATTTAGAAAATTATACGTCCATTAATTTTGTGGACACACACAGCTAAAATGTTATAGCAATGCCTGCTGTTTCAGAACAAGAATCTCTTTTCCTCCCTCCTTCTAACATATGGTTTTTTAATTAAGTAGGCATTTTTCCTACAATATCCCCCACCATTTTTAGTGTGTATTGATTCTGAAATGCATCAGGTTGGGTGTTGGAGATGTGGGATCATAAATTGAGAACTCTTATCTTTCTCTTATGTTGTGTGCATATGTTCATGTATACATGTGCATGTACTATGCCTTTTGAGGATACTTTTGGTCTCCAAAACATAAGTATTTCCCTGAGTCTCTGCTTATCATAAGGTTGCACATTTGGTGGGGAAAAATGCCATTGAGCATGAAATCCTTTATCTCACTACTGTTGAAGTTTTGAAAAGACATTCTTTAAAGTGAGAATGTCAGGAAGAGAACACCTTTTTCACCTGTAATTATCAGAATAAATAGAATTAAACTAAACCCTGCACCTTGCTATCTTAAATCTCTTAGTAATGACAGTCACCTGAATTATGAATAGTTTGCTGCTAGTTGCTGGAATGCTTTAAACATTACCTTCAAACTCATGTACATCTAGAGAGCTTATTATATCAAAAGAAGTATAATTAAATCTAATACTAATTTGATTATAGGAAGGGTGAAGAAGAAAATCTAACTCTATTTTTCACTGCTCCTTACAATGGAGTTATTATCTCCACAGTATGGTGGCTTAATAGGTTTTACTTGATGCAGCTATGGTCTAAAATATGAATATTTTAAAATAAATGTTAAGTTTTAAAATAAATAAATGTTGGGGGGGAAAAGATTGATTAGCATAATCAGCAATCGTCATCATATCCTTTACAGCAGCCCAACCATGGTCTGTGGCCCAGAATTGGCCTGTGGCCCATTGGAAACTGGGCCACACAAATAATGGGTGAGTACACAAGCGTGTGAAGCCCCATTTCTGCAAGTGGCAGGTAAGGATGTGAAACCATCCCCTCTCCCCTGCCCCATTGCTGCCGCTACCAGTCCACAGAGCAGGAAAGGTTGGGGGCTGCTGCTATATAATCTAGAAGAACACCCACAAATTGTATACAATATATTTTTTCCAACCCTACTACACAAATGAAACAGCATCTAGCATGTAAAACTGGAATATGCACCAAAGTATAGGCCTGGAGTCTCCAAACTTGGCAACTTCAAGACTTGTGGACTTAAACTCCCAAAATTCCCCAGCCAGCATGGTATTGATGAATTTCCCTGGTACAGGCAAAAAGAGCATTATATATTTGCAAGGGAGGACCTCTTAAGACCTCTTAAATTATATATATATACAAATGATATCATTCAGCAGCTGAGACCTTGGTTCATATCCCATAAGCTAAATAGCTGTTGAATTTCAGGATGTAAGACCGAACCTTTTCAACAACTCAGTTCTTACTGTGGAATATCTATGGAGATTCTCAGTCATCCAGGTCATGGTTATCTCAAAAATGCTTTTTCAAGAGGCAACTGGACTTTCTGATTTTTCTTTGAACATGTTTCCTTGTCATCCAAGAGGCTTCTTCAGTTCTGAAGCTTCTTGGATGAGAAGCAAAACATTTTCAAAGAAAAATTGGAAAGTCCAATTGCCTGTTGAAAAAGCACCTTTGGGATTACTGTGGAATAGTTCAGTAAAGTAAAATATTCTCTCATACAATGACACTGTTCAAGGACAACAATGAAGATCTGTCTAGTCAACAATGCCTTTTATCTATTTCAGTCCAGTTTTAAACCAAACCTGCTCTCTTATATTTCTATCCTTATATCATTTATAATTATTTGATTAATATATTTTGCTCTGCTAGTACATAGCTTTAAAATATAGGTTTATCTAATTTATTGTTATAGCTACTTTTAGGAGTTAGTAACCATTTAGACTTTTTATAAGATTGAAATCCCCATAAATAGCTAAAATGAAATTTAAAAGATGGCTGCCATTTTTGTATAGTGAAAAATTAATGTAAGCAGCAATTGTTTTCACAGGAATGCAAAGAATGTACATGAAACAAAAATGACTGTAGGAGAAGAATCTGGAGGTGGAGTGAAAAGGGGGATCAGCCTAGAATCCTTATGTAGCCATAAGCAAAATAAGTCCAACCCCGCTCCCGATTGCTGTTGGTCCTTATCTAACTCTTACCTGATAGTGGCCATTAGCTGAAAAGATTCCTGTGCATAGGTTTTAGCATTAAATCAGTTTAATTGAACCTTCACATGTGGACCTAGTCTTTCACGCCTGATAATGGCAAAAAGCTATAGGGTAGCTATAGAAGAAAACCTCATGAAATCACCATAGCTGGATTTATAAAATACATAAAGCATAAATTATATGCTGTTTTTAATTATTTTTCTTGAAGTGAATGGATATCATCCAAGAGTTGATAACACTTTCAGGGGGTGCCAAAAAGTTAAACCCTGGAATATATGTTTTTGTAAATTAAGTAGAGAGTGTTTATGAAGAAGCAACAATGACTATGTAAAATTATTTGTGTATGTGTGGTTAAATCCATATTTCTATATACCTTTATTGCCATGAATGGAATTATAAAACCATTGCACCTAAGGCTGCTCTGGCTGTAAAGGTTCCCCTTGCACATAAGTGCTAGTCGTTCCTGACTCTAGGGGTCAGTGCCCATCTCCGTTTCAAAGCTGAAGATCCAGTGCTGTCCGAAGATGTCTCCATGGTCATGTGGCTGGCATGATTAAATGCCGAAGGTGCACAGAATGCTATTACCTTCACACCAAAGGTGGTTCCTATTTTTCTACTTGCATTTTTACATGCTTTCGAACTGCTAGGTTGGCAGAAGCTGGGACAAGTAATAGGCAGCACTAGGGATTCGAACTGCCGACCTTTCTGATCAACAAGCTCAGCATCTTAGCCGCTGGGCCACCGCATCTCTTCTGGCTGTGATAGATAAACACAAATCTATGCCTTATTATTATAAGGTTTTGAAACAGAGCTAAGAAGAGGCAATATTTCAATGTAGAATATGACCGAGTGGACAGATGGAAGGAATGAGATCCTAAGACTGTTCATCATTTTCACAGGCAGGTACTTTGCTCATCAGCTCTGGAGAGACTGCATTGCCAACAGTGAAATAATTGTCCCTTGAGCATGAAGAGAGTGAGAAAAGGTAAAACCTCTGATGAAATACCATTCCTAAAATTGTCTAGAGGAAAGCATGATTCGTGCATCGCACACAGCCCAAGATTACATAGTTACTAGAAATCCTTAAAACCATGCAAGTCAGTGAACGTGCAATTCAATCACTTTGAAAAGTCACTATTTGCCACTCATACTGTGACACTGTGCATCTCAGTGCTGATCCTAGTGCCAGGTTCTAATGTCCACCATCTTCTGCTTTGATTCCTTTCTTCGGTTAAAAAGTCAGAAGGAATCCGATAGGACCTGTTCCAACTAACATGTTTCATTAAAAGGCAAAGCATTTTGTTAACTGCAGTAACTTCGAGGTCTGACATATCCCTCTTTGGAAAACAGCACTTTAACACCACCATCGAGGTTGAGTTCCCAAAAGTTTCAGGCCATCTCAGATGGTCTCCCCAAACATAATAGGTTTTAACACATTACATTTGTTAGCTAATAAGGTACTTGTAATCTGTCTCACATGTACTGTACAACTTTACTTGAACACCATCACTGGTGGAAGAAGAACTCCTGCCTAAGGCAGGGGGTTGGACTAAAAGACCTCCAAGGTTCCTTCCAGCTCTCAGATTATATGATTCTGTTACCCTCCCTACCTCTTTTCTTTCCAATTCCATCTCTACCCAATTTAAATCCTAGCCAGTGCCAGTGGTGGGTTTCTACCAGTTTGCCCGAACCGGTAGCTCTGCTGTCCAGCAGAGAGAGAACCAATTTCCTGTTGCTTTGAAAGTGGGCCCATCTGTCTGCTCCTGGGTTATACCTACCTTTATTTCAGCTTCTGAAGCCCAGCTGATAAGGGGCGGCAGATTGAATTGCAGCCCCTCAACTGTTTTCCTTGTTTTCCGAGCAAGTCTCTTTTAAGTATGCACACCCGTGCAGCGAACGGATAGGAACGCCAGTAGGAACTCACCACTGCTAGCCTCGCTATGCATCTCATTAAAATGAGCTGCAGCTCACAAAAGCTTTTGACATTTCTTTTGGCCAGGTTTAGGCTAACATAGCTGTCCTCCTAGAATTTCTTCAGTCAAAAATCATTTCTTTATTTGATGTTGCAGCTTCTATATATATATTTATTTGGGAGGCTCTGTAGAATGAAATATTATTTTAGGGTTTGGGGAGTCTTTGTTTCTTATCTTCTAATCGTTTCCTTCTTTTGCCCAATCCCAGGGGTCTTCTCTCCCCCTGCACATATTGAAGTCAAAGAATTGAGTTCCACTGTGGTTAACAATGAGGCCAAGTAACAAAGATTCTTGTCCACATTGCAAGATAATTTAGTAGGCGTAAGGCTGGATTCACTTCCATTTCAGGCATACACATTTCAAGACTGCAAAGAATATGATGAAGCCTACATGTGTTTTATTGCAGTGACCCAAATGATATATGTGAATCTGTGTGGTACTTTTTTCCTGCCTCTGTTTGTTAAGTCTTCAACAGGTATAATGAATATTTAGGCTTTTAAAGTGGGATTTCAACTTGCTATCATAACTGTCCCTGGAAGAGTGGTAATAACTTGCAAATCTATACTAAGGATGCATGAGTGAACAGATACATTGATTGGATATCCTATCTATATTTTTGGACCAGTTTCAATATTAAGGGGGGGAACTATTTTTTTTTCTTCCTTCTGCTTCCTCATTATTTCTTTTATGGCATAATATCATCATAATGAATTTCATTCCGCTGTTGAAACTGAATGTTCATATTGGCAAATTGACATATCTGCACTTACAATAATAAAATGGAAAGTCCAGGAAATGATAATAGCTTCCTGTTTCTTGAAACATCAAGTAAGACTCCAAAAGTTTGTATTTGGGTTAAAAGCTCAGTATTTTTACAATGGTTGTTCATCTTATGCTACTTTTCACTAAAAAGCATAAGCACATAGCCACCTTGCTGCTGAAATCTGAATACAGTCCAGTGGTGGGATTCAAAAAAATTTACTACCGTGGGTGCGGCTTTGTGGGTGTGGCATGGCTTTGTGAGCATGGTTTTGTGGGCATGGCAGGGGAAGGTTACTGCAAAATCCCCATTCCCTCCCCACCCCACTAACCTGCTTTCTAGCTCCATTCTCCTTTTCTAGTGCAACAAAAGAAGATCAGCTGAGAGGCAGCGGAGGTGGGGCCAGCCTATTTGCCGGTTCTCCGAACTTCTCAAAATTTCTGCTACCGGTTCTATAGAACCTGTCAGAACTGGCTGAATACCACATCTGATTCAGTCACTTAATTTCTGAATGCATTTTGTGATTGTGATGATATGTCATTGTCAGTGATCTAATATTGCTACCAAAGCTGCAGAACTTAAGATGTAGGTTGGAAGTGGTAATGCCGAAAGTGCAAAACACAAAAAGAGAAAGGGAAGACATAAAAAGAGGTACAGAAAGAGAGTGAGAGCAAGATCCTTACTACTCTGAACCAAACTCATTACTAAAAAGCACATTTTCCTCTGCTAAATATAGGTTGTATTGATCCATTTGCCAGGCATAAGAAATAGGGGGGGGAAAGCTGGGTGGGTGGGAGAAATAAGAAGACATTTCATGTTTGCACCCAGAAGCTATGTCCTAAAGAATTGCATTCATTTTGATTCACTCAATTTTTTCATCAAACAAGACATTGAAACTTTAGGTTTTAAGTATTTCAATAACCATGAAAGATTTGATAAAATAGAACCATGCCTTCTGGCTACACACCAAGATAACAACTCTCTTTAATAATAAATAGAAGTGCAATGACTGAGCTTAGATTTAAAAAAAATATTTGATTTTTACTGATGTGTCACCATTTGAGTTCAATGGGGTTGCCAATGCAGATTATTATATCTGCTCAATTAAGTATAACTGCCTTAAACAATCCAGCAAAAGTTCATACTTTTTCTATGCCACTGGCTATTTGTTTTGTAGTCATGTTATTGCTATAGTAAAATGCAGGCTAAGAATGCTCCTGAAACAAAGAATCTTATTGATTGAAATTGCAGTGTTATTATATAATAATAATCTTGAAAACTGTTTGCTATTGTTGTTTTGAAATGAACCCTAAGGAGATGGAAAACTTGAGATAGCCAGGAAAGGAAATAAATGCTGATAAAAGTACACAAGATTGTCGCAGATGATGCTCAGCTTTGTTTTGTTTGATTGATCTTTACACAAGGTGGCTCTTTGACACCATCTGAATGTTGGATATTTCCAGATGGAAATATTTGTGAGCCTTCCACAAATTCCTAACCCCTGGTGTGTTTTTTGCCTGGTGCACTTTCAAATGATTTTGGAATCTTGAACTACACTGGGGCAAACAAGTACAAATTACTTTTGCCTTCTCACAGAAGTCCATGAGAACTATGAAACCACAGGCAACAAATATCTTATACAACAGACCTGGATTCCTGATCATAACAAGTCAGCAACCATTTGCTTCAGTTGTCTGGAAACCTAAG
This sequence comes from Natrix helvetica, assembly GCF_964273705.1. NCBI lineage: Eukaryota > Metazoa > Chordata > Lepidosauria > Squamata > Natricidae > Natrix > Natrix helvetica. The sequence goes on along the minus strand of NC_138552.1, from coordinate 209,446,229 downwards.
GTTCTGTAGAAAGGATGAAATGGTACACTGCTGGACATGTTTTTTATAAAAGACCAAGGGAATACATGGAATGTGTGAATGAAGTCTTCCAACTCCTGTGCCATGGAAATAACATTGCAAAAAACACTTTGAGAATGAAAGGAAGGAAGGGAAGGGAAGGGAAGGGAAGGAAGGAAGGAAGGAAGGGAGGGAGGGAGGGAGGGAGGGAGGGAGGGAGAAATAGAAAGAAAGAGCTAATAAAGGCGAATATTTGTAGGTCAGGATTGAAATGAGGGTCCTTGGTGTTCTTTGAGCTTGATTGTTTTCTTGAAGACATTTCATTAGCCAAACTAGGTAACATCAGCCATGTTTGTAAGGAGTTGTGTTTGGGTTTGCTCTCAGTTTATATTCTTGTGGCTTGCCCTGTTGGATGTTGGTGGGAGTGGTCCAAAGAAACAGCTGTTTGTTATCCCTGCATGTATGTACATTTTAATGCTTTAATTATATATAGCTTGATTTAACTTTGCATTTATCTGTACCTTAAATATGTTTATACTTACAGTACATGTACTGTATATATCAGTGTGTATGAATGTGTATATGTCCAGGAAATATATCTGTCCAGGAATAGATAGGAAGGAAGGTGCTTAGTAACTGCTTTTGTGGAACAGAAAATTGGAATGCACAGCATCAGGAGACGGAAGGACATGGCAGTCGGCAGTGCAAACTAAATCCTTTCCAAAATTCTGCCAAATTATCTCAATCTAGATAGATTTTTCCTTAAACTATCTTCCATTTAAAGTTAAATGAGTACAAGACAACAGCAATTTAAATGTGCAGTGAAAGCATGCTACATCCTCAAACTTTTAAAGGCCAACAAATTCTAGATATATTTATATCTAGGTTTGGTACTGTGCAGGTCACATTAACGCTGAAGAATTGATGCTATCGAACTGTGGCACTCTTGAGAATCCCTTGGACTGCAAGGAGATCAAATCAGTCAATCCTAAAGGAAATCAACTCTGACTGTTCCTTGGAAGGAACAGATATTGAAGCTCAAATGTTTAGCCCACCTAATGAGAAAAGAGGACTCATTGGAGAAGACCCAATGTTTGGAACGTTTGAAGGCAAAAGGAGAAAGGGATGTGTGGTTAGATAGCATTGTTGATGCAATGAACATTCATCTGGGCAAACTTCAGGAGACAGTGGAGGACAAGGGGGCCTGGCATCCTATAGTCCATGGGGTCATGAAGAGTCGGACACAAGTTAGTGACTGAACCACAACAATATTATATTGAAACTCTGCTGCTGTTGTATTAACCAGTAAGTGGGGGATTGCCTTGACCAACACATTGAAATCAGTGCAATTAGCAATTATACAAACATAACAGCATCAGTATAACTGCATTCTGGATAAAGCTATTTGTTAATCTTTCTGGATAAAGCTATTTGTTAATCTTTCCTTCCATGCTTATTCTCATGTATTAGTGCTGATTATAGTCAAGAGTTAACCACAAATACATTAAATAGCTCCATTTTTTCAATCTTTTTTGGGTGGAGTGGGAGGAGGAAAATTTAGCATCTTCATTTGCTTTTTGGTATTATTTGGAAGAGCAGTGCTATGGATCAGATAGTGTCCAATTACATTCCCTGCAGGGGGAGAAAAACCCAAGAGATCAGCAGTCTTTTATGTTTTTGCCTAAAGGTTTCAAATGTAAAAACAAATTAGGTGTCTAAAATAAAATTAAGGATAATAAAATTGATTTTTATGCCAGACTTGTTTGTACTCAATGACACAGACTGACTGGGCAGGTAATTGTTATAATCGGTTTTAGAATGAGAATTTGGGAAGCAAATTAATTTTATTTGTTCTTGGACAGTTAAAAAGGATATTGAAAGTTAAAATGCTGGAACACTGGAAATACACAAGGAAAAATGGACAATTTGGGTGGAGACCAATGATTTCCTAACAAACAAATTATGAAATAATGGAATAATAATAAATAAGTCAGCACAATTATATGTTTTAGAAGGCTTTAGGAACAAATATCCACTTAATATTTTGTAAGTTTATAATACTAATAGATGGGGGACTAGAATGAGAGGTAAACAATTTGGCTTGGGTTTAATTTAAAATTTTTGTAGGACTATGCACGATTCAAAAATGATTCAGAAATTGTCTTTCAGATTTGAAGCAAACCTAGCACCTTTCAGCTCTCCATTAGAGCCGTTCCTTTATTCCATCATAAAATCTTTCATCCACTCAGCCTTCATACTCTGTAATATTTCCACTGACTGCTTCTGATTCCGAGGGTTAATTCTCAACCATCTTGCCTGAGTACTTTTCATTGTAGGATGCAAATGCATCACTACCTTCACTACCAAGGGCAGATGCACACAAAGCCACAGCATCTAGAATACAGCACAAAAGAGAGCATCCTGCTAACATTGATACATTTCCTGCCTTGTAGATCAGAAATTCAGTGGACTAAGAAACACATGCAGAATTATACAAAGAACCTGTACATATAATCTATCTCCTTATTCTTATTCATGAATATTCCCCTTCTCAAAGGCCAAGGACAAAGCATTATTTTAGTCTTGCTTGCTTGTTTATTCCCCTCCTCCCTAAAGTGGCTTAAAACACTTTCTTCCTATTATTTTTCCATTTCCCATTTTTTTTTTGTTGATATTCACCTTTCTGATCAGGTCTAAACAGTAAATTAACCTTTTCTATTTCAGCCAATTCAACCTGGGATCAAGTAGCAAATGATATAGCTATCAAAACAGTTACCAAGATGACTCTGACAATTTATAAGTTTTCAGACAGTTGAGAAAGACAGACCGCACTTCAAGATGAAGAAAATTCAGTCACTAAAGCTCTTTATTCATTTCACTCACTCAATACATGTCCAGCAGCATGGATCTCATGGGATATGTGTGTTGGAAGAGTGATCAGGAAGAAGAGCTGATTTTCAGCAATTCTTCCACCAACTTTTCTGTGCCTCAAGTATCCACTTGCAAAAATGGATTAAAATCTGCAAAAATGGATTAAAACATCTCTTCTTTCAGGGAAGAACTAACGCTTCTCCAGCTTAACCTGGAAGGCAATAATCTGCAAATGTTTTCCAAAAGGTTAAGAGTGCCTTAAATTTCAAAGATATTCTTTAAAATAAAAACACATGTATAAGTTTATTTAACAGTTATCTAACAGGTTGCATAAACTGAAAAGAAAGTTATGATTCAGTATACTCAGGCAATTAATATCCATTTAGCAATAAACTTATATTAAAAACAAATTTAGAACAGTAGTATATTGTTTCATCTAATTTAGTTAGATTGAGTGGATTGCTGTTTGATTCAAATGAGATAACATTTTTGATGTCTGTGAGGTTAAAATATATTTGCCTTGAGTCAAAGGTTTTCAGTCCCTAGATCTGTTAACACTATGAACCACTCACCCACATACTGTATTTTTCACACTATAAGAAGCACGTGACCATAAGACACACCTAGGTTTGGAGGGGAGGAAATCAGGCGGAGCCTGAGAGGACCATAGATAGGTGTCCTCTCATGTGCCAGCTCTGACTATTGAGTTCTGCACTGAGGAAAAGAGACAGAAGAGGCGGGCAATGACAAAGACAGAGGAGGCGGGCTTCAGCACTGTAAAAGGACTGTGCCATGGTGGCCCGGCTGCTAGTCACCAAAGGACCAAAGCATTGTTTCCACCCACTTTGGGAGTGAGAAAAGTGCAGCTTATGGAGAAAAAATATGGTATATAAAAGCACCACTTTCTCAATGTGACATATACTGTAGACTGGTGCTTGTCACAGGCTTTATATGATTGGGTAAATAATGGAGAGCTAATGACTATTGCACAAAGATAACATATGTAATACTTCTGCTATCTACCCGCTCTGCTCAATAGATCCCTGTCTATCTGGCTGAATATTATTGATTTGCCTTGTTTGTTTGTGCTAACAGACCATTCCTTAGGAAGAAGAAAATAAGTGAAGCAAAAGAAAGAGCTCAGAAATTTGTCGTTGGGAGATCAGGGAATAGATTTCCCCAAACAGATCATGTGCAGACTCTCACATTTTTATTACAGTTGGAAGAACGGGTGTCTTAAGCTGCAAAGATGGAACAAATGAAATGTTCAGGCTTGGGGAAAAAATCTGCCTAGGTTTTTCAGTGAAAAGAAAGAGCCTGAAGTAATCAACCACTTGTGGGCTTCCAGTCAACGTTTTATGATGGCTGATTAGCGCCATAAAAGACATTTGGATTGGTTGGATTGGGTTAATTTAGTCTGGTCTGATCAACGGTCTCCCTGTCTAATATTGCAAGGGAGGTCACAGCAAGCTGTAAATTGTACTCATTTGACCTGAAAAATGTACTTCTTCCAGAAGGGAAATTTAGGATTTTGTCCCAGTTAAGACAAATGAATCCTGTTAAAAATATCCAAGATAAACCTCATAACTTCCTTTAGCTAAGGAAGCTGGAAGAGCTGCATTAAGTGCATATTTATTTCTAGGCAACATTCAAAGTATTTATGAAGCTCCAGTTGGGCTTAGAATCTCATATCTCAAGGAATAGCTCTTGCTTAAACAACCCATCTGTCTTCTTAGATTTGGAAAAGTATCTCGTCCATATTGGCTGAAATATATTGGATGGTGGTTTAAAGCTAGCCTTCTTAGTGCAAATATTTTGCGTTGTTACTCTAAGAACTATATCCGGTATTAATTGAAGATATTTCAGGGTCTGGTGAAGGTCCAAATTTTATGCTGAACATTTATGAATTTTTAGTGCTTCTATCTTTATACTCAAATAAATGAAGTTGGACAGAGAGAAAATAATTGTACTTCAGATCAATCACCAGCACAAAGAGGGAGATAATGAAGGACGAAAATAAAAAACAGTACTGAATAGAATACGGGTGACATTATTTCTCAACCAGAAATAGAACAAAGTGTTTGTATCTGTTTATCTACTGTATAAACTTTAGCTGACAAATTCATACTATATGCATTATTTCCAGACAACAATCTCTTAAAACAGTTTGGCAAACGATTTGTGCATCAAATCCAGCCTGACAGCTGTGTTGATATAACCTATCAGCTAAGAATGAATGGCTGAAGAGGAGGCAGATCATCAGGCTCAAGTCTTAGCTGAGCTCCTGATGCAAGAAGTGGTGCTATGGAACATGGCAACACCATGCTTCTTGGTCTACCAGTCTGTCAACTATGTTCACAAGGACAAAGGAGGAACAGAGTCTGACCCTTTACTAAAAAAGTTTGCTGACCCCATTGGGTGTCAGCTATGTGTTATAATGTCACAACAGAACTTGACTTGCTATGAATACCCGTCCTGAAAGGGAATCTTAACTAAGAGCACAATGACTCTAAATGTCACTATCTACAAAAGTACAAAACAGTAGTAGATAACTGACAAAATTATTTTGGGACAATATGAGATTTGACTGATAGGATCTACAGTTTCTGTTTCTCCTTGCTACTAAATTTAACATTGGTTATTTTATAGTGATATTTCCCATGTTGGAATAAATTTATAAATGACAGGTAAAATTGAACATTTGAACAAATAAATGAATTCTTGACATTGCTGTTCTCAACATTCAGTTCCATGCCTAGTATCATCCTGTTCTATAGTATTACCTAGGACAGTTGTTAGAGATGTAACCCTATGCTTGGCTAGGCAATGTATATAAGCTATGATTACTTTACTGTTACTTTAAATGCTTAAGATATGTAATTGGCTTGTTACCTCAAGCAACCATAAGAGGCAGCCAGAATGGCTGTTAGCTCTCTGTTTTGTTAGATGCTGGTCGATGTATTTTGAGGTATTGCGGTTTGCTACTGTTTAGCTATATTTTGTGTGTTAGACTGACTTTTTTGATAACTGAATTATTGAACCGTGTATGACTTGGACTGTTAATCGGACTCTGAATACCTTTATATTTCTACATAGTAAACTACTATATTTTTATACTATCCAATGTCTCTGTATGCTGGTTTGTGCGTGTTATTCCATATCACTCTCATTACGCTTCTCTGCATACTCGCTCTTCTAACAGGGAGCTTAATTACTTAACACTGGTTATGGACCCAGTGTACCCTGTGTACCAGGTGTACTGAAGAGAGAGTTGGTGTTGGTACGCATTACCGTATACAGATAGCTGTTTAGTTTATAAGTGTTTACTATTATGGAGAAGATGGCACACGCACCATCAGCAAATTTATCACTGATAACCCGGTTGGATGGAACAAACTACGTTTCCTGGTCAATGAAGTGCAGCTTACTTCTGTGTACTGAAGGATTGTGGGATGCTGTACAGAATCCACCGGACGTGACCTCTTGGGATCCAGATGTCGAGGATGATGCCAAGAAGATAGAAGAGTTTCAAAGATGCAATGAACAAGCATTGTGTATAATTGGTCTAACACTGACTGACCAACAGTTAGTTCATATTCGTGGGGAGAATTCTGCAGCAAGATGTTGGGAGAATTTGAAGAAGATATATGTACGTGACACTGTAGGTGCACATACACATCTTACCCGAAAACTGTTTAGGGCATGTCTTCTGAAAGGAGGTATGTTAGCTCATTTAAACTGTATAAAAGGAGTTTTCCAAGAGCTACATGAAAAAGAACTTATTTTCTCAGAGTTACATTAAATTTACATCAATCTGTTATCATTGGATGAGAGTTATGATGATTTTGTATCGTCCCTTGAGGTCCTAACCCGAAATCAACTAACATTGACTGACATAACTGCACGCCTGTTGGAAGAGTCCAGAAGAAGGTTGGAAAGAGAGCAACTGAGAGTGAAACCACCACAACATGAAGAGTCACCTTCAACTGCCTATACTGTTAGAAAATGTTTTTCTTGTGGGGCAAAGGGGCATATAACTAGATTCTGTAAACATGCAAAACAACAGAATACTAGAAAGGCTAAGAAACATGATAATGTCAACTTAAGTATGACTAATGTGACTATCTCTAGAAATGCACCAATAAGCCATGATTTATGGGTTGTTGATTAATTTCAAGATGCTGCAACAAACTGTAAAGTTGTCAGAGGGAGTCAAATTAAAACCTTGCAGTACGTATTTAAATTGTAATGTATGTAGTAAAGAAAAGAGCAGGGCTACACCAGCAAACAGACATAATGGGTTTAAAACGAAAGAACTTTTAGAAGTTGTTTTTGCTGATCTAATTGGACCTATAAAACCCAGTTTGGGAGGTGCCTGTTATGTTTTGAGTATCATGGATCATTATTCAAGATACGGTTTCTGCTATTTAATGAAAGACAAGACAGAAACGTTTCAACATTTCTTTAATTGGTTAAGATTTGTGGAAAGAAAGATAAAAGCCAAGGTTATTACTTTAGTTACTGATAATGGGATGGAGTTTACAAATTATAAGTTCCAAACTATGTTAAAAACAGCTGTTATTCAGATTACTTCCGGTCCCCGAAGGCGACGGACGTTGCCGTCCACTGCTCTTCTCCCCGGTGGGCTCCTTTTAAGAGCACAGGTGGTCTTGGAGGGACCACCTGCCGTAGGGTGGCTTGCTGGAACCCCCAGAATCAGCAGCAGCTGCAGGGGGGTTTCCAGCTTCGCCTCAGGAGCTGGGGAGCGTGGGGGCTGCATAGCACAGCTGTGTGCCTTCACTGAATAGATTCCGGAAGGAAATAATCAATTAGAAGTTGCAGCAGAAGTGCTGGAGGTGAGAAGTTTGCTCCAATCTCTTTTAACACCATTAAATTGATGAGCAACAGCTTTTTGCTAGTTGTGGATTCAATCCATTTGAAGTTGCAAGATTGGAGGGTTTATTTTTTCTCCCCCCTTGGGTAAAGCAGCATTTGGACTATCTCTCAATCTTGGAATGGAGAGAGAGAGAGTAAAACGTTGAATTACTCACTTGTACTAACTATGTGAGAAAGATTCACATCACAATTGCAAGAGGTGATTCCTGAGTTGTTTTAAAAGCTTTATGGAAACTTTGGATGCTTTGCTCCCTGGTTCCCTGTGAAAGGGGGAGCCAAGATGGCCCCCTTCCATCTTCTTCTTCGCTCTTATAAATGAAACTTGCCTTTTGAAACTACCTTTGAAGAAATTTCTGGCTTTATACTATTACTACCCTCTGAAGGTATCCTGGAGCCCCTCCTGTTATGTGGTCTTTCTGGATTTGGATTATTTGATTTTCTTCTTTTGGCTTGGAACTGTGATTGAGGATTGACTTTCACTTCTGGGCTTGTCTGCCTCCACGGTCTCACCCAGCTGTGCATTCCACAGATGCCATTTCTTTTGTATAAGACTTACACTCATCTCTGAACTTAACAAATGGGGCCCAGAAAACCACCTCCTGGCAAGGCAGCCTCGGCGCCCACTTCCTCTACATCCAGCCCAACGACCCAACAGACAAAAATTTCATCATTCTTACAACAAGAAGGGACTGGAGAGAGTTCAAAGAACTTATCTGTTACCCAAATGTTCCAGGCTCTTATGAAGGGACAAGATGAATTGAAAAAAGAGGTGGCAGATTTTAAAGAACAGCTCAGAGATGTACAGCAGCAAACAACAGAAAATAAACAGAGAATTGGTGTGCTGGAGGAAGGTGCGGTTGGGCTGAGGGAGGAGGTGAAGGCAATTCAGAAGGGGAATAGAGAATTGGAAAATTTCATGGTAAAGATGGAACTTGAAAGAATGTCCCTCTTTTTCAGATTCCAGAACCTACCGGAGACAGAAGATGAAGATCTTAAGGATACTATGTGTACAATCTTAGCAGAATATATTAAGAGAGATAAAGAAAAGTTGCGGTAGGATATGGACCTGGTTTACAGGATCAATTCAGAATATGCCAGAACACATAATTTTCCAAGGGAAGTACATGTTAAATTTCTTAGGACCTTAAGACCACAAGGGATGAGGTTTTAGGGGCCCAAAGGGGGAGGACCACTAAAATATAAAGATAAAGAAAGTGCCATTCTTAAACAAATTCCAAAAAAATAAGAGATAAGAGGAGGAAGTAATTTGATAACTGAATTACTGAACCGTGTATAACTTGGACTGTTAATAAGACTCTGAATACCTCTATATTTCTACATAGTAAACTACTATATTTTTATACTATTCAGTGTCTCTGTATGCTGGTTTATGCGTGTTATTCCATATCACTCTCATTACGCTTTTCTGCATACTCACTCTTCTAACGGGGAGCTTAATTACTTAACAACAGTGATGGCTAATCTTTTTGTTGTCATGTGCTGGTATGCTGGTTGGGGAATTCTGGGAGTCCACAAGTCTTAAAGTTGCCAAGTTTGGAGACCCCTGTTTAGATGATCTGATCCTGTGGTGGGATTTATTTAATTTAACAACCGCTTCTCTGCCCTAATGATTTCTTCCAACAACCAGTTCACCAAACTGCTCAGAAAGTTATTAACAAATGGATCTCCTGAAGGGGTGCGAAATGGCTGAATCCCACCACTGATCTGATCACTCTGTCCTGTGTTACAAATATTTAAACAGATTAGCTAGTTTGATGATCTGATTTTAAGAGAATTTTTTAAAAAAATTGTAAAGCAGTTTTCAAATTGTTTGAGCTTGTTCGTATCCTCAGATTGGGGTTGCTTTATGAATGAAAAATGAGTTATGAGTTCTACACATAAATTTAAAAAGTAAAACCCAGAGTACAGCAACCAGGCTGCTCAAAGGATAGCTATATTTTCATACCCTGATACCTGAAAACAAATGCTGAACATTATTGGTGGCATAGTTAAACTCTCTCCCAAACTCGCTCTAAGATCAAGAAGTTTTTGTGACCTGAAAAAGATCTGTGCTTTTGATACCAGTAAGATGAAATGGATGCCTCAGACAGTGCACCTGACCTTAATTCATTTCCTCTTGCTATTAGTTTTCCAGCTTTGCTCTGAAGCTTTGTTGCTATAGTAATAGCATTTTTATCATCTACTCCCCTCTCTCCATAATCTCAGTGATCAACTCCAATTGGATTTGGATAGAAGAAAGATGGGTCTCTAGCTTGGACTTTATCTCAACCTCACAGCTCTTATCTGAGTCAGGATCTCCAGTCCAAACAATACAGGCCCACAGTTGCATAGAGAAACATTGCATTATGGGAAGACCTGAAAGGAAGACCTCCTCCTTGTTCCTTCCTTTATTATGTAAAGGAGGAAACATCACCGTCTTCTGGGATATTTTCTGAGTTCTGGTTTAGCCATATAAATATCTGATAGCCTCTCATCCAAGCCCAGCTGAAGTTAGCCACTAGTTTAAAAGTTCACTTTAAAAAGTATCCATTGGCTGATATATTTAATTTTAATACACACACACACACACACACACACACACACACACACGCGATAGATAGCAGTAGCACTTAGGCTTATATACCACTTCACAGTGGTGTACAGCCTTCTCTAAGCAGTTTACAGAGTCAGCATATTGCTACCAACAAACTGGGTCCTCATTTTACTGATCTTGGAAAGATGGAAGGCTGAATCAACCTTGAGCCTGGTGAGATTCAAATGCCAAATTACAGGCATCCAGCAGTTAGCAGAAGTGGCCTGCAGTACTGCGTTCTAACCACTGCACCACCATGGCTCTAGATGATAGAAGATAAATGATAGATAGATAGATAGATAGATAGATAGATAGATAGATAGATAGATAGATAGATAGATAGATAGATAGATAGATAGATAGATAGGCAGGCAGGCAGGCAGGCAGGCAGGCAGGCAGGCAGGCAGGCAGGCAGGCAGGCAGGCAGGCAGGCAGGCAGGCAGGCAGGCAGGCAGGCAGGCAGGCAGGCAGGCAGGCAGGCAGGCAGGCAGATGCCTAAAAGATATAGAGGAAAGAATTACACTTCCTCTGGCCCATGAAGAGGGCCCTGATCATGTTTAGACCTCCCATACATTTATCTTTGAAATGTTATATCATGTTCACTGCAACTCATACTGTAGCTATGTGCATTGGTAGATATGAGAAGTTTATTGACTCTAGCATTGGTCCCAAATAAACAGATAATATAACTCATGGCAATGCATAGTAATTGTTTCAGTTGGGAATTTTACTTTGTTGTGCTTTTCTCTAGCTCAGACCGTTAGAAAAGGCAAGCAGCTACTCTAATTTTTCAGTACTCTCAGTTCTGCTAGTGGAATGATGGGGATGATTTTGCTTACACTGCCATCTTGTTCAATGACAATGAAGTGGAACTATCTGACATTATTTTCTCTTGGACAATTAAAAGTATTTGTCCGCATGGTTTCTGTCAGCCTGTGAGTCACCACAGTTTGCTGGGCAAGGAAAATTATTACTATAAGGGAAGGATCTCCAAATTCAGAAACTTTAAGATTTGTGGACTTTAACTCCCAGAATTCAAAAAGGTTGAGGTCCACAAGTCTTGAAGTTGCCAAGTTTGGAGATTCCTGCAATAAGACATTCCATTCAGCTAGAAATCTGTTCTTGGGGACACACAAAACAATTTGTAATTCATGAACTGGAGAAACTCCCCCTGGGTGACTTTGGGTCAATTACTTTCTGTCATGCCAGCCTACTTTACAAAATGGATGTTGTGGAGGAGAAAGGAACTCTGTATATTGCCTTGAACTTGTGTTCAAAAGGCAGAATAAAACTCAAAATAAATGAATATTCAGCAAAAAAAAAAATTCACTGCAGCAATCCACACCAATGTGAGAATCTAAGGCCAGGACCCACGATGTGTTCTCATTTGCACTATTTACAGCTTTTTCATATGCAGGAGATTTACGTCCATATTGTTAGTAATTATGAATAGAATACATATTAAAATAATTAGACAAACTGGTTATTTTAAGAGAGTCATTAGACTAACAAATGGCTGTGTTAGCCATTTACTACAAGAGCCCTAAAAATGATGTACTGTATACCCCTCAAAATGGGGCAAGGAGCTTTTCTAATCAGCAAAACAACAGCCTCTCAACATCACCAGAAGGAGAACCTCTACGGTAAAACAAATAGGAAGAAGATGTCTTTGGAAGTTGTGTATTTTTTTCTTTCCATAGTAACTTCCTTGACAATACTTCAAACAGTTATGTGCCACATTTGAGAAGGTGGCATTTCATGCCCCCCTGCCAATTCACAAGCCAAGAGATAATGCTGTCGCCTAGCATACAGGAGCTCAGTTTAACCAGCCTTTGTGGGATAGCTGAGTCCCTAGGCACAAATCTACAGCAGCCTAATACAATGAGGTGATCTGCAGAACGGTAATTGTAACTGTGACTTGACTCATTAATTTTTGGTAACCGTTTCTTTGCAGCTCATTAGGCAGTTATTGAACAGCAGATGTCAATCTGGAGAGGTTTTCCTCTCAGGATGAGCAAAGAATTGGGTATTTAGGTATACCTTAAGTTCTAAATGGTTCAGGTTCTATAAACATGCTAGGCTTGGCAAGTCAGTAAGCTTTCAGCTCAGTGAATCAGAGACACTGTATTTATAGTGTGCTCCAATGACTGCATCTCTTGCTATGTTTCAATTTTCATAGCAAAAGCAGGGAAAGAGAGAAGAGAGAAAAGTCTGAAAGGACCACTAACCATGGTAAGGAATGGCGCATAAATCCCCAAGTTTCATTTCTAGATATGGATTTACTGAGATACAAGTACATAGGCTATTGGTATTCTGCATTAGATCTTCTTCCTATATCCCACAGCCTTGTTTGGAGAATGTTTGAGAAGAGGCAGTCATGACAATTAAACTGGTCCATGCAGAATGCAGAGTATACGCTTGAATCCCACTGCTGCTGGATTGAATACATCAGCACTGGGAACAAAACAATAATCTGTCAGCCCTACAAAAATTCTTAACCATTGGTGGTACTATTCTATTGATAGAAATGAAACATAGTGCAATCAAAGCAACGAAGAAAATGCTATGTAATGTCACCAAATAGATGAGCAAAACAGAATGACAATATTGAGCAACAAGAAATAATTTTACTTTTCTTCAAGAGGGGAGAAAATGATTTTTATAGAGGGGAGGGGGTAAAATCTGAGATAAATTGAGTTTTAGTTATGCCAGTTTGTTTAGTGTAATCATTAACTGGTGTCCTCCAAATAAGTCAGTTTCATTCCCAGAATCCAAGCCATTGTGCCTGTTGAAGGAGCCAGGTTATAGTATGCTTAATTTCTCTAAAGCAGTATGTTGCTCCTTAAAACGATTTGAACCATGTATAATGAATGAGTCCTTGACACAGTACTCAGTCCAGTAGTATCTTTACAGTTTGATTCCTGGGTTCTTGGCAATAAATCCAACTCAATCTACTCAATTCCCTTTGTTTTAAATACATGAAATGAAGTTGTTTTTTGTTCTCTTTGACTTTTATGTAAAGAATATATAAAGAGAATTTCAGAAAGCCTTGATTGTTCTAAATATCCATCATTTATTTATTTAGATTTATTTTCTCTTTTTGTTCAGGAGCTCAGCAAAGCACTATTATTCTCCTAATTATGCCATTATTCCCAAATAGCAACTCTATGAAGTAGACTGGGCTGAGAAAGAGTGACTGACCCAAAATCACTCAGCTGCCTTTCATGCCTAAAGTAGGACTAGAACCTTGGTCTCCCAAGAGTCATGCTAACTCCTCTACACTGCATTGGCAAGGGAACAAGATCTAATGCTCATATCAGACCAGTTAATGGAATAAGCATCCAATGTATACTTTGCTATATCAGGGAGAAAAGATGCATTGCAGTAAGAGGATACACACAGAACATTGGTTTTTTTTAACGAGAAAAGTAAAATAAAGAGACTGCATGTTATATATCTGTTCCATAAGCCATGTCTATATGATGTAATAATAGCTTATATGATGTAATAATACATCATTCGATCAGTATGAACCTTAAATATTGGTCTCATGTTAGTTTTCCAAAGATGGGAAATCTTTTATTTGAAAGACCATTCAAAAGGATACTCTGCACCACGAAATCCAACTGATTCTGCAAAGTATATGCACTAAAGAACTCTAAATGAGTTAAAGACAGCAGAACATCTTATCAGGGTTCATTTTTGCTTCTTATTTCTTCAATATTTGTCAGTAATAATTGACCATTGTGCCCCAACAATATTTCCCTATATTAATATTTGCATACTAGGTAGGACTTTTGATTATAAATTATGGCTCTCTATAGCCATTGCAATTCTTGTCACATTGACTTCTTCTTCCTCTTTCTTTTTTCTTCTTCTTCTTTAATGTCATTCATGGCTCAGCTATAGGAAAAGGAATAATTTCAAGGATTAGTAATAGGATATAGAGCTTTTCACCTGTAGGTCACTGGTTTAAATCCACCCTCCCATCAGCAGAGATTGAAAATCATTCCCATTTGATTGCTTTTCAGTGGCCTATCTGACATGAGCTGGTGATCCCAGTCTAGATCCTAATAGATGAGACCCATGTCCATTTTTAGCCTCTGAATTACTTTACCTGTTCATTTTAAACAAAAAAAATCCCACAGGTGGAAGAGCTCCTTTGGGGGAACTGGTCCAAGCCTATGAAAAAAATAAGCATTGATTGTGATATTGCTGACTTTCAAAGAACTCCTCAAAATAAATCTGGCATCCATATAGCATGAGTTGATCTCCACTGAATTGTTGCTTTCTTCTGTATGATCCAATCACTAACCATGAGCTAGTATTGAAAACAGTAAGACCATCTTGGATTTACTATCATTGCATGCAACATATTGATTCACCAGCCTTCATTTTTATTGTGTACAAAGTATTCATTCAGAAAAACTGATCATGAACTGATTATATGAAATGGGAACACTAACAAGAACAATTGGGTTTCACATGGTTGTTTCAGATGATATTTTTCATCTCAGCATGTGAAAATGATGAGGGCCCACCTCGATGAGGGGTTTATTAACCCAGAGAGGTGGAGGAAGCGGGGAATTAGGGGTTTTTTAGTAAAATGTTTTTTAAAGGTTTTAAGGGGTTCCAGGGAGGGGGGGGAGGGTTACTTGGCCTTGGGGTATGGACATAGCCAGGTCAACAGGTGGGATCAGGACGGAGGGGAGAGGAGTGGGGGAGGTGGGAGGAAACACCATTCCTACAAGGGGAATTCCAATTGCGACAGTCGTAGGGAGGGGCGGGCGCGAGGACACTAGAAGAACATACAGTCGGTTGGGAGACCGGGGCCGCTGGATACGCCCGGTCGCTTGTACCAACCCCCGCAGGCTAGGTGGACAGGATCGGCAGAGCCTGGGCCTTAGGCTGATGTTATGTAATGCGAGGTCCGTGATTAATAAGGCCCCCCTCATCAGTGACTTGATCACAGAGGGGGAGCCGGACCTCGCAGGAATAACGGAAACCTGGCTGGGCCCGGAGGGGGTTTTGCCCCTCAGGGAAATGTGCCCTCCAGGTTACCGTGTATTCCACCAGCCACGGGCCCAAGGTAGGGGTGGTGGGGTAGCGATAATCATCCGGGAAGATTTGGCACCGAGAGAATTCACTGTGTCGCAGATATCTGGTTGTGAATCTTTGGGCGTGAAATGGGGCCCAGGGAGTCAGCTGGGCCTGTTGATAGTATACCTGGCTCCCCGCCATACATCAACGGCCCTGCCCGGGCTCCTCGAGCGGATCGCGGAGATGGCGGTTGAAACCCCCAAGCTATTAGTGATGGGGGATTTCAACCTGCCATCGACGGGAGAGGCATCCGGGGCAGCCCGGGAATTCATGGCTTCCATGACAGCCATGGATCTGACTCAAGTAGTTCAGGACCCCACGCACGAGAGAGGCCACATACTGGATCTTGTGTTTGTCTCCGACCAGTGGACGAGTGATCTGGGAAGAGGGAATTTAGTCATCACGCCCCTGTCATGGTCAGATCACTCACTTCTCCAGCTGGACTTCCCTGGCGCTGCTCCCCACCGCGGGGAGGCGGAACCAGACTATCCCAGATGGTTCCGCCCCAGGCGTCTGATGGAACCAGATAGGTTCCAGGCGGAGCTTGGGCCACCTCCTGCAGACCTGCCCCGCCCCCGGGCAGAGGACCTGGTAGCCGCGTGGAATAATGCGGCCGCCGGTGCCTTGGACCGGGTGGCGCCTTTGCGGCCTCTCCGACGGCCACGATCGACCCGGGCCCCCTGGTTTAACGGGGAGCTAAGGGCGATGAAACGCCTTAGGAGACGCCTAGAGAGCAAGTGGAGGTCCTCCCGCTCCGAATCCGACCGAGCACAGGTAAGAGCCTATGTAAGGACTTACCTTGTGGCAATAAGAGTGGCCAAACGTCAGTATTGTGCCACCCTTATAGCGTCCTCAGAGAACCGCCCTGCCGCCCTGTTTCGGGTGACCCGCTCCCTTTTGTCACAGGGGCAGCAGGACCCCCCATTGCTGGGCCGGGCAGAGGAATTTGGAGAGTTCCTCCAGGATAAAATTGATCGGATCCGAAGGGGATGGACCCACCTCAGTGCTCCAGTGGGGACGTCCAAGGCTAGTCTTGAGAGACCATGCTGGGAGGAGTTTGACCCTGTTGTCACCGAAGATTTGGACAGGTTGCGCGGGCGACTGCGAGCCACCACATGTTTATTGGACCCGTGTCCCTCCTGGTTGGTACTGGCCTCCTGGGAGGGCTCACGAGGCTGGCTACTGGGGCTGGTGAACGCTTCACTGGGTGAGGGCCTTTTACCAACCGCCTTGAAAGAGGCGGTGGTGAGGCCCCTGCTCAAGAAGCCTTCTCTGGACCCAACGGAGCTAGCAAATTACCGTCCTGTCTCCAACCTTCCTTTCTTAGCGAAGGTTGTTGAGAGTGTGGTGGCTCAGCAGTTTCCGCGCCACCTGGAGGAAGACCCGCGCCAGTCCTGCTTCCGACCCGGTCACAGCACGGAGACAGCCTTGGTCGCGTTGGTGGATGATCTCTGGAGGGCAAAGGATGGGGGTTGTTCCTCTATCCTTGTCCTATTAGACCTCTCGGCGCCTTCGATACCATCGACCATGGTATCCTATTGCGCCGTCTGGAGGGGTTGGGGGTCGGGGGCACCGTATTACGATGGTTCCGCTCCTACCTCTCTGGCCGGACGCAATGTGTGTTGGCAGGAGAGGGGAGGTCGACCGCGAGGCCCCTTATCTGTGGGGTCCCACAGGGGTCGATCCTCTCGCCTCTCCTGTTCAACATATATATGAAGCCGCTGGGCGAGATCATCCGTGGTTTTGGGGTGGGATACCATCTGTACGCTGATGACACTCAGCTGTACATTTCCACCCCAAACCACCCCAACGAGGCTGTTGAAGTGATGTCCCGGTGTCTGGAAGCCGTACGGGTCTGGATGGATGACAACAGGCTCAGGCTCAACCCTTCCAAGACAGAGTGGCTGTGGCTTCCGGCTTCCCGGTTCAACCAGCATATGCCATCGCTGGCCATCGGGGACGATCAATTAGCCCCGGTGGAAGGGGCACGCAATTTGGGCGTCCTCCTTGATGCCCGGCTGTCTATGGAAGATCACGTGGCAGCCGTGGCGAGGGGGGCATTCCACCAGGTTTGCCTGGTGCGCCAATTGCGGCCCCTTTTGGACCGGGAGGCCTTGCGCACAGTCACTCACGCGCTGGTGACGTCTCGCCTGGACTACTGTAACGCTCTCTACATGGGGCTCCCCTTGAGGTGCACCCGGAGACTGCAGTTGGTCCAGAATGCAGCCGCGCGGGTAATTATGGGGAGATCGAGGTTCTCCCATATAACACCCATCCTGTGCGAGCTGCACTGGCTTCCTGTGGCCTACCGGGTGCGCTTCAAGGTGCTGGTTACCACCTTCAAAGCGCTCCATGGCACAGGGCCTAGTTACCTGCAGGATCGCGTCCTGCCCCATACATCCCTGCGATCCATCCGCTCACACAGAGAGGGACTACTCTGGGTGCCGTCCTCCAGAGAGTGCCAGAGGGCGACGCCCAGGAGTAGGGCCTTCTCTGTAGTGGGCCCCACCCTTTGGAATGACCTCCCCCCAGACATCAGGACAACAACCGACCTTCGCTCCTTCCGTATGAAGCTGAAAACCTACCTGTTTCGACTAGCTGACCTGGCATAATACTACAATCTCTCCAGCCCAGGGCATTTTTAATTGGTAATTTTAGTTTTTAAGGGTTAATTTCACTGGGGTTTTAACTTTTTTAGGTATTGTAACTTATTTATTTATTCTTACCTCCTCTGTACGCTATATAATACTTTTGTACATCGCCCCGAGTCCCTGTGGGGAGAGGGGGCGACTAATAAGTTCAAGTAATAAATAAATAAATAAATAAACTATTTTCTGTTAATCAGGTAAAGACAGACATAACGAAATAGTACATTGCTGAAGAGTAAGGGAAAAAATAATGTGTGGATAGTAAAAAGGGGAGGGGACCATGAGGGCTTCTGGGGAACCAATGACAGACTGAAGATGGCTCTGTGGAGAATGCAGTCCAGGATGGAAAGAGGAGGAATTCCTCTCAGGACCAGGATTGTCCACAAGTGCTTCATAAAGAAGCTCCCTGTGAACAGACCATAAGACAGTGGTCACTGGTGAGTATTAAATTATAGGAACTGGCGGAGAAGGTTATCTCTCCTAAGCCACAGTTCAGCATCTTCAAATGGATACCAGGTTCTCATTTTGTAACCACCTTAGGAAAAGGCTTCTAAGTGGCTTTTTGAATCTTAAGAACGTTCAGAAAGGCAAGTTTCATTACATCAGGTGAATTTCCTTCTATCTTTGATGAAAGAAGTTTTGTGCAAGTTTAAAGACTTTAAAGAGGAAAAAAATATTTGTGAATAAACAACAAAGGGGTGGCTAGAACTTTGATTTTGGAAAACTATAAACAGAGTAAGGGACCAGGTATACTTGAAAGAATATTTCCTGTGAGTTGTTTAAAATTTTACAAATATATGTGTGTGAAGATTTTGAAATTATTGTGGCTTTTTAAAAAAACTCCTCCCATGGGACAAGTTTGTTGATTAAAAAATATAATAAAAGGAGACTTTGAAGGCTAACTAACTAGGGAGAACTAAAGAGTACAATTAAAGGAGGAAAAATGATTAATACAGTGGAGCAATATTTTTTAGACTATGGAAGAATTTAAGGATATTTGGGGATAATACACTCAGAAATTACTTTTAAACTAACTGCTACTATAAAATTACAGAAGAGAAACAGATTTTATTGGACAAATAAGAGTCTGATTTAATATGGATCTGATTCTGAAAGTTGATTAAAATGCCAAATTGCAAGAACAATATGAAAAAGGTGAAATACTGGATTTAAAAATGAAACTTTGCTGATTTCTTAATAATTAAAGGAGACATATTAGGGGTAACATGATAGCAATGTTCCAAATGGATAACCATTTTTCTGAAATGGTATAGGGTTTCCTGCCTGAGCTGGGGATTGGACTAGAAGACCTCCAAGATTCCTTTCAACTCTATTATTCTGTTCTCCAAGTAATAAATCACAAGAATGTCTTAGATGTCTTTCTTATCTTGGATCTACAAAAGTGATGCATTAAACTAGTGAAAGAGGGGAAACAAAAAGAAAATTATAAGAAATCAATTTATGGGACATTATTTTAAATGTTTTAAAAGTTTTAAGAGATTTAAAAAATAAATGGAAGGAATATAAAGTGTATTTATTTAATCAAGGTTAATATATATGTGTTGTTTTTGGTAGTTTTTAGTGGATTATTTTTTACTAGTATTGAATAACAAGGCTTTAAAATTTGTATATAATAGATAATAAATAAGATATTTTTGTTGTATTATTACAAAAAGTGATGTTACTGTGTTAAAAGTAAACTGACTTATTTGATTAAGGTGAAATATATCAAATACACATACGTGCGCACACTCTGATTATTTGTCACCTGGTAAATATCTCTCTACATCCCACTTTAATGCTTGATTAACAAAAGGAAAGGAAACAGATAAATATGTCAAATGGCATGTGTGTGTGTGTGTGTGTGTGTGTGTGTTTGTCTGTCTGTCTGTCTGTCTGTCTGTCTTCCTACCCACCATCTATCATCTCCTGGAAGTTCTTAAACGGGTTTTTGCTAATTATGGTAGTACTGAATGAAAATATTTTATAATTTGTCCATTAATATGAAAATGGGATAAGGGAAGAAAAAGTCTTTTATTAAAATATCAAAGAAGATGGTAAGTTACTGAAGTTGTTTGTACTTGTCTGCAGAGAGGATGCAGTAATTTCCTTATATATCTATATTTTTATACATATATACTTAACAATTTTTCTCTACAGTTTTTTTACCTTTTATATTCTTTAGAGTTTGTATTATCTTTGTATTTGTAAACTTTAATAAAAACTATTATAAAAATAACAACAAGGGAAGTCAACAATGCAAGGGAGAAGTCACAATGTCTTTCTTTTATGAAAGAAAGCTTTGCTGTTGCTCTGTATTGCAAGTGTAAGATCAAGATTGAAATTACTGCCAAAAAAAACCCTTTATATCAAAAGGAACAGAAATTTCACAATGCTGTCACAATGCTGGACACAATATTGTGCATAGGTGGCATGGACAGTCCCAAAGGGAATGGTCTTTGGTTGCTCAGGTTTTAAATCCTTTATGCCAGGGGTTGGCAACCTGCGGCTCTAAAGTCGCATGTGGTTCTTTCATCCCTCTGTTGCAGCTCCCTGTCACCGGTTGGCTCCACAATTGATAGGGCTTTCAGTTAAGAGAGATAGAGGAAAAAGGACGCTGTGCTAGGAGGAGACTCTAAGGCAGTGGTGGGTTGCCATTCCGGTACGGTGCTCCAGAGGGCCCAACCACCCGCAGGCGCTCCTTACCTATCTTTAAACTCTTTGGTGCTTCCGTGCATGGCGCGTACAGAGCCTGCGCAATGTTCCACCGAGCAGCTGGAGCATTGCAGAGGCTGGCCGAGGCGGCGCTGGATGGTAAGACGCATGCACATGCTATGCGCGTGTGCATGTGCACTGTGCTCGTTCATGTGGAGGGCGCCGGGTCCCATTGCAACTGTACCAGTTGCAATGGGATCCAGAACCCATCACTGCTCTGTGGTGGGGGAACCAGACTTCCAGTCGGCTCCAGAATTGAATGGGGGGCTTCTGGTTACAACCTCTGTGGCTCTTTGAGTGTTTGAGGCTGCCGACCCCTGTTTTATGCATATAGTAGCAGCAGAATTAAGGTGATAAAAAAACGGGTGGATCCATCTCTGTTCTTGAAGGAAAAATTTTGATGAGTGAGGAGGATTTTTCTGACAAAAAGGACTTCATTGTCTCTTTAGAAACTCATTTTCAATCACAAGAATGCTAACTCTGTTAATATTTTTCCTTTGGAGGGCTGTTTTATTGTTTGACATTTTATATTATTTTATTTTAACAACTAAATACTCAAAGACAGAGTGCTTCATAAAACCTTTAAGAGGAAAAATAAGTGCCTCTGGAAAGTAAAGGAGCATTCCGATAAATGGAAAGCTCCTCTTAGCTGAAATAAAACATGTGCTCTGTTCACAGGCACATTGTGTCTTTTGATTTCATTAATGTAATGGTGTTACTCTTCAAGACCATCAAAACAGGGGTTGTGGGGAAGGAAACTCATTGTCACACATCTCAGTTAAATTGCCAACACCCCAGAAACCCAGGTTATTCATAAGGCAGCCACCCTTAGAAGTCAGATATTTTTTCTCATCCTCTCCAACTGTGTTGGCCTTCACTGCTTCCTTCCCTCTTCATGCCCACCCTTTCCTACATCGCTTATCTATCTGATTGAATCAGAATAGAGCTGGAAGGGATCTTGGAAGTCTTCTAGTCCAACCCTCCGCCCAAGCAGGAGACCCAATACAATTTGAGACAAGTGGCTGTCCAGCCTCTTCTTGAAAACCTCCAGGGATGAAACCCTTACAACTTCTGGAGGCAAGCTGTTCCACTGGTTAATTGTCCTCATTGTTAGGAAATTTCTCCTTAATTCCAGATTGCTTCTGTCCTTGAGTAATTTGCATCCATTGTTTCTTGTCTTGCCTTCTGGTGCTTGGAAAAATAAGTTGACCCCCTCTTTTTTGTGGTAGCCCCTCAAATATTGGAATATTGCTAACATGTTACCACTACACCTTCTGTTCTCTAGACTTGCCATACCCATTTCCTGCAACCATTCCTCATATTGTTTAGTCTCCAGGCCTTTAATCATCCTCGTTGCTCTAACTTGCACTTTTTCCAAAGTGTCAACATTTTTTTTGTATTGTGTTGACCAAAATGAAATGCAGTACTCCAGGTGTGATCTTACTAAAGTTTATACAACCAAGGTTCTGCTTTCCCCTTTCTCCCAAAAGCTATGACAGTTGCAGCAGTTCCTAACTTTGAGCGCTTGGGACATATCACCATAATAGTTTTGATCCAACATTTTCTTCTACGATTCAGTCATTTCATATTGTGTAGTTATTGCCCTGTAATAAACATTTGCATTAGGAGCAATATCCTAAGTGCTGTGGAAAAGTTTTTCCTCCTCTTCTTCATTCAAAGAAGAAACCCCTCCAACTCGCACAAAAAGACTCTGAAGGGAGAGACTCTCTGCAGCAATACAAGCAGGGCCGGATTTTCCTATAGGCTAACTAGGCTTCAGCCTAGGGCCTCAAGAACAAGAGGGGCCCTTTATTTATCCGTGCCACATTTTTTATAAAGGTTAGTACCAATTACAACATGTTTCATTTAATATATTGATATATATCACAGTAATGATGTATTTTATTATCTCTCATGTAATTTACAAACTTAAAAATGGGAGGTGAAAGGGCCCCATAAGTGGAATAGTCTAGGGCCTCTTTTCATCTAAATCCGGCCCTGAATACAAGCATTCATTGCACATATTTAGTTCAGGGGCCTTATTTCGACCTCTGATTTAGTGCAATATAAAAAATGCAAATAATTTTTCTGCCGACCACCAAAATTTTCTCACGTTGGTGACCACCAGTTGGTGACCGCTGCTCAAGAGGGTAGTGTGACACTGGGGCTATCTTTACTACTGAGCTGAAGTGTTAATCCCCTATCCTTAAGTCAGCAAAAGGCTCAGCCACATGAAACTGCATCTCCACATTGGCAATCCCTATCTTGCCTCTATTTGTTTATTTCAAGGCACCACATTGCTTGATTTCTCTTAAAGAAAGAGAATGAATGAATGAAATGAATGAAAAAGTTTAACAAATTTTATACAACTTGACGCTACCTTCAACAGTGTCAAAATAAGTTGGAGGGAACACTTTCTTCACACTAGGCTGCTAAGGAGCACTTAATGCTGTCTCCTTCATAGTCTTTGGCAATGTTGTCATGGACCATGCTCTCCACAGGAGCTTTGTGTAAAAATTAGCAAGATGGTGGATGAAGCATGGCAGTACAAGTTCCTTGTCAGCCATTTGAAGTAATCCAGACATGATACCAAAACCATGAGTACTGACACTACCTTTATTGTAAGGTTACAGTAACAGATGCTTGCAGTCTGAAAATGTGTGTCTCTCTCTTTTTGTTTTTGATTTCCATGGAACTAAAGAGGGCCTTTTGGAGGCATTTTCCATATGTACACTTTTTCTGTAGCCTGGTTTATTTTTATTTCTTTATTTCTTTAGCATATGGTGATAGTGTTAGATCTGGGCAATGAAAGACAGACTGCGGACACGAAGTGACTTAACAGTTCTTTATTAATAGTAGTAATGATCCAGCTTGCTCTGTGGTCGGAGGGTTCCCCTTTTATAGGGATCGGGTATGCCCCTCGACCAATCAGAACGATACCTGTTTCCCGCTGTAGCAGCGGACCAGAGGGGAGACTTACTACGATATATGCTAATATCTAACACCCCTCCCCTCCTAGATGGAACGTTGCGGTAGGTAACATAGTCTTTTAGGTATGTGGGTGTTTGTCTTGCTCGGGAGGAGCGTCGTAGTTCAGGTTGGTTAGAAGTGGTTGCAGGATCGGGTGCTTTTCCTGTTTCACGTTCGGGAGGTTTTGTGCCTTCGTTGCTAGGGCGTTCTGGAGTCTGCTCGGTTGTGTTGTCTGGGGTTTGCTTTGCTTCGTGCGTGTTTTCTTGTTCCAAGCTTGGTTCGCAGGTGTCGTAGTTTTCTATGATGGGGCTCTCGCGTGGCTGACTTTCTGTAGGCAGGAAAATCTCGTCTTCGTTTCGAAGGTCTGAGTGTGCTAGGCGACCCCGAAGTTGATCGATGTGCCTTTTCCAGTTCCGCCCATCTTCTAGTTCCAGCAGATACGATCGTGGACCCGTGATGCCAATGACCTTTGCCGGCATCCACAATGTTCCCCCTGCATAGTTGTGGGCGTATACTGAATCCCCTATGCTGAAAGACCGAATTTTGCTTGTGGAGTCTGGGGGAGCTGTGGCAGAGTAATTTGGGTGAAGACGGTCCAGGTGAGACCGTAGACGGCGGCCCATGAGTAGTTCAGCGGGACTCCTACCCGTCGTTGCGCTTGGGGTAATATGCTGAATTAGGAGGTAATGGTCAATGCGTGTTTGCCAATCACCTGGACCCATCCTAGCGAGGGCCTCTTTTGCGAATCGCACCATTCTCTCCGCCTGTCCGTTTGATGCCGGATGGAATGGCGCGACGAGGGCATGCCGAATTCCCTGACCTGCTAAAAACGTTTCGAAATGCATGGCCGTGAATTGGGGCCCGTTATCGGAGACTAGGAGGTCGGGCAGGCCATGAGTGGCGAAAAGTCGCCGTAGAACCTTAATGACTGCCTCTGCCGTGGTTGAAGTCATTAGGACTACATCTAGCCATTTTGAGTATGCATCCACAACTATAAGGAAAGTCTGACCTTGGAATGGCCCTGCGAAGTCGATGTGTATTCGCGACCAGGGTGCTTTAGGTTTCTCCCATTCTGTGGCGGGCACTTCCGGGGGTGCTGGTCTCGACTCCTGGCATGGGTCGCAAGTGGCCACCCACTTCTCTATTTCTTTGTCCATGTTTGGCCACCAAACGTAACTTCTTGCTAACGCCTTCATTCTAACAATCCCCGGATGACCCACATGTAAAGCATCTAATACATTCCTACGTAAAACATACGGAATAACAACTCGATCCCCCCACAATAAACAACCTTGTAACACTGAGAGTTCGTCCCGTTTTGACCAAAACATTTTGAATTCCGGGCCCACGTTTCCTTTCGGCCACCCCCTCCAAACCCAAGTTTGAACTTGCTTTATTACATTGTCTTTAGAGGAGAACCTTGCAACGTCGTATGAAGAAACCGGTCCAGAGTCCAAA
This sequence comes from Natrix helvetica, assembly GCF_964273705.1. Lineage (NCBI taxonomy): Eukaryota > Metazoa > Chordata > Lepidosauria > Squamata > Natricidae > Natrix > Natrix helvetica. The sequence continues at coordinate 209,420,981 of NC_138552.1, read as the reverse complement.
CAGTCAATGAGCAACACCGGTACTTCTGGAGTGGGGTCTGGCAGAATGTCAGGTAATGGGCAACGGCTGAGTGCGTCTGCGTGTCCGAGAGTGGAGCCCGGTCGATGAATCAATTTGTATGAATACGCAGCCAGGAAAACAGTCCACCTGGTCATGCGTGGAGAAAGGGAGACCGGGGTGGGGCGGTTTTCCGCCAAAAGTCCCAACAACGGTTTGTGATCTGTAATTAGTTCAAAATCGCGGCCGTAGAGGTATTCGTGGAAACGCTTTACTCCAGCTACAGCAGCCAGCGCTTCCCTGTCCATTTGGCTGTAATTCCTTTCGGCCGATGAAAGAGTTCTGGAGTAGAAGGCGATGGGTGCTTCTTTTCCGTCGGGCATCCTGTGGCTGAGGACTGCTCCAACTCCGAAGGGTGATGCGTCGCAGGTCAATACCAGCGGTAGGGTCTGGCTGTATTGGACAAACAGTGAGTCAGTGGTGAGCAGGCGCTTTACCCCGGCGAAAGCTGCAGCTTCGGATCGTCCCCATTTCCATGGTGCGTTCCTCTGGAGTAGACGGTGTAGTGGCTCAGCAACGGTCGCCTTCTGCCTCAGGAAAACGCTGTAGAAGTTAAGTAATCCGAGGAAGGCCTGCAACTCGGTCTGATTTCGTGGTGTGGGGGCGTCCTGGATCGCCTTAATTTTCTTTGAAGTGGGGTGTATTCCCTGACCATCGATTCTATAACCCAGGAATTCTACGCTAGGCACGTTAATTTGGCATTTTTCCTTTTTAAGGCGGAGACCCTTTTCTCTGATTCTGGCCAAAACAGTTCTGACTCTTTTATTTAATTGCTCCTCGTTTGCAGCGGACACCAAGATGTCGTCAAAATAGGGGACGACTCCCGGTATTCCTTGCAAAAGTCGTTCCATGACGCTCTGGAACAATCCTGGGGCAATGCTCACGCCGAATTGTAGCCGGTTGCATTTGAATGCTCCCCTATGCGTCACTATAGTTTGGGCCTCCGCTGTGGCGCTATCAACTGGCAGTTGCTGGTAAGCCTGTGCCATGTCTAACTTAGCAAATACCTTTCCTGGCCCCAACGAGTGCAATAAGTGCTGTACTACAGGCACAGGATATGCGCTCTGTTGTAGCGTGACATTAATTGTGCATTTATAGTCCGCGCAGATGCGGACTGATCCGTCTGGTTTGACTGGGGTCACGATGGGTGTTTCCCAGCGCGCGTGATCTACCGGCTCAAGGATTCCTTGCTCCACTAACTTATCTATTTCCTTATCTATTTTTGGGCGGAGTGCAAAAGGCACTCGTCTCGGTTTAAGTCGGATTGGCGCCACTTTGGGGTCTAAATTGAATGATATTGGTTTACCCACATACTTACCAAGACCGGGGCTGAACACATCCTCGAACTCCTTAAAAATCTGTTCAGCGCTGCTGTTTCTCACGGCATTGATTCCGGTGACTTCTAACCCCAGGGCTTCAAACCAATCAAGCCCCAGAAGGTTCTGTAATGGTGCGCTGGCGATGGTCACGGGCAGCTGGGCTTCGATGTCCTTGAAATGGATGTGGAATGTGCCTTGGCCCACGATGGGGACTTGGTTCCCCTGGTAGTCTCGTAGCAGGACGTCTGGAGCGCGTAGTTGGCTCTTTCTGAGGCTAGGGATAGCCTGTTTCATGGATGCCCATGAAATAATCGTCAGGGTCGATCCTGTGTCAACTTCTAGCTCGCAGGGTGAGCCCTCCAAGAGGACTGTGACTCTCAGCCTTTTTGGCCGCTTAGGGCGGACCTGATGTATTGTGGTGAGATACATTCGCAACTCCTCTCTCTGGGTCAACTCTATCTCATCGTCTACATCCTGAAAATACTCTCGTTGAGCGTCTTGATAGAACGCTCTTTCAGCTCTTTGTGTGTATTCTCTCTGGGGATACGCTCGCTCAGCTCCTTGTGAGTAATCTCTCTGGGGATACGCTCGCTCAGCTCTTTGGGAATTTTCTCTCTGGGTATACACTTGTGGATTTCTCTCTGGGCGCCCTTTCTGATTCCGCCAAGCCCCTGGGTTGGGCTTCTGTTGGCGGTACATGGGTGGCTGCCATGAGGCAGGGACTCCGCTCCGGCACACTCGTGCGATGTGCCCAAGTTTGTTGCAGTGCGAACAAACAACGTTCCTGAACCTACAAGTAGACCTGGGGTGATTCCCTCCGCAACTTGCGCAGGGCGGCAAACGGGATCCGGGTCTCCCCCCAGGCCTCATGTGACTGCCCCGCATCAGGTGACTGTCCTCGAACTCGGGATCCTCGTAGGCGGGGCTTGTGCCCTCGTAGTGAACTTTGGTGTGTCTTGGCGCTGGCTGGTCAGTGTTGAACCCGCGTTGAATTGTCTCCGCTGATCTGTCTGCTGCTTCTGAAGCTCTTGCCTCCTCGAGTACAATCTGTAGGCTTAAATTGGTTTTTGCTAACAGCCGCTTTTGTAGGGAAATGTCTCTCAGTCCGCTAACGAGTCGATCCATAATCTGCTCATCCAGGTCTCTGAATCCACAATGTGTGGCTGCTTTACGTAGGGCTGCAACATATTGGTTGATAGATTCTCCCGCCTTCTGGTTCCTTGTGTTGAACGCTTGGCGGCAAACATGGCGGGAAGGTTTTGGCGCGTAATGAGTCTGTAGGGCCTGTTGCAACGTCGCCCATGATACTGCCTGTATTGGAGTAGGCGCGGTGAGGTCTCTGGCCGTATTGAAGACTTCCTTTCCGCAGTAGCCGAGGAAAATGTTTTTCTTCCTTGCGTCGGTGATCCCCGTGTATTCGTTCGCTTCGAGGAAACACTCGAAACGAATCATGAAGGCTTCCCATTCGTCGTTTTCTGGGTCGAAAGGAGCGGGGGGAGCATGCATCGCCATCTTCTCTGTTTGAATTTGCCGCGCTGCGGTGATCTGATATGGCGGCCGGAATTTCTGCCGAATTCCTGGGCTGGATCAAATCCGGAGATTCTGGAGGTAGCGTTCTTCGTCCTATCTGCCTCTCGATCCCACCCTCGTCGCCAATGTTAGATCTGGGCAACGAAAGACAGACTGCGGACACGAAGTGACTTAACAGCTCTTTATTAATAGTAGTAATGATCCAGCTTGCTCTGTGGTCGGAGGGTTCCCCTTTTATAGGGATCGGGTACGCCCCTCGACCAATCAGAACGATACCTGTTTCCTGCTGTAGCAGCGGACCAGAGGGGAGACTTACTACGATATATGCTAATATCTAACAGATAGTACATTAGCTAGGAGACTGCAGTGTAACTACAGAGTAGTTGTTTGACTGCCTGTGATTGCTAGTCCATTTGGTTTATGCTCATGCATTATCCAGAAATGCACCACAGTGAACTAGCTCTTCACTCAGAATTGCTAACAGTATTTTGCAGCACCATCCAGGGCTTTTCCCTCCATCAATGTCATATCACATTTGGGCAGGTCCGGCACCAGTTGCGTTTGTACTTTCCACACGAAGCACCATTATTTTTCACACTGACATGGTACCTATTTATCTACTTGCATGTAGCTTGCTTTCAAATTGCTAGATTGGCAGAAGCTGAGGCAAGTGACGGGAGCTCACCCTGTCACATGGTGGTAGGACTTGAATTACTGGAGCACAGACCTTCTCCAGCTCTTTAAGTCACGGAGCTCCCTGTGCCTCTTTCTATAGGCTGAGGCATCTCTTGTCTGACCATTGCCAGCTGTTCCTTCTGTCTCTGAAGGTTATTCTCACAGTTCGTTAAATCCCCCCTTCTATGTGTGCAATGACATTACACAGACATTGAAGTAGGACAGGACTTGTATTACAACACTCAGTGCATTTTCTTGCTGATTTTCACTGTACTCAGCAGATACATTGATACAGAGACATCATTAGGAACAAACAAAGGCAGGCTGGATTGTTTTGAGCAAGATGGAGCATTGAACAGAAGGCATTTAAATGTGAGCTTTCATAGCCACTGCTGAGGTTCAGCTGCAGGCCCTTGCAGGGAAAAAAATCACATTTATAAGCAGGATCTTACTCATGACTCACAAGAAATAGTGTTCTTTAAATAGACAATTCTACACTTGATGGCTGACTTGACTGCACTTTCTGCCACATGAGATTTCGTTTCTTAGGTGACTATTCTCATCTAGAAGTAGACCCAAGCAGAATATCCTCAGTCAGTTCCTGATTCCCCCAAAATATGTTGCATAAGTGTCTATCATAGCAAGATGGAAGAATTAGGGTAGCATTGTGGTGTGTGCAAGGCAAATTCTGTCCTTTTGCATTTCCATTATAGTATTGCAACCAACTGTGCAGAAATATAAGAGGCAAGATTTGCACTGTGATGGGATGGCACAGATTTCCTCATCACCCATTCCCCAGGGATGGCCATAGATTTCCTGGAACTCAACCATATTGCTACTCTTTAGACCTTTGGATTCTTTTTCCATTTTGGAATGTGATTCATGCTTAACAGGCACCACACCATTTGCCTTTTACCTGCTAGGTTCTGATCTATCCTGTTGTGATTCTGCAGGGCTCCCAGTTCATTTTACAACCCTGGTATCAAGTGCTATAAGTTTTTATATAGTTGCCCTACAGCAATCTTGGGAGGGGGAGCTTACTTATGAGATCAGGGTGTATATTCAAATGCTTTGTGTTGGTATGAAATTGATGCTTAATTGAATGCAGTTCAGAATGAGAATAGAATAAATGATAACATTTCTAACAGTTTGGTCAATGAAAATGAACAGATGTGTATGGATAAAGAAATTAATAGAGCTAAATTTATATATGTTTTATATTAAAATGTATCACGTTTGACACATAGCATCATCCTGTCATTCAGTAAGTTTGTAATGCACCCAGTCCATACACCATTCAATGCTGTTCCTGTGTACCCCAGGTTACATACTATACATGCATGCATGCATGCATACATACATACATACATACATACATACATACATACATACATACCAAGGGTGGATTCCTGACAGTTCTAACCTCTTCTATAGAAGAGGTTCCACAAATCTACAGTGCCATTTAGAACCGGTTCCAGCTCCCTCCCCCCGCCCGTCCGTACATCATCAAGATGAAGAGCGAGAGGAGGAATTCTGGGAGTTGAAGTCCACATGTCTTAAAGCTGTCAAGTTTGAACACCCCTGGGATTTTTTTTCTAAAGGGTTAGGGGTGCAAAGGTCTTGTAACTTGACAGCTTTAAGACTTGCGTGCTTCAAATGCCAGAGTTTCTGAGCCAACATTTTGGTTGCTAAGCGCCAAGCCACTCCCACTCAGTCACATGGCTGGCAAGTCACTCCCACCTGGTCACATGGCCAGCAAGCCGCTTCCACCTGATCACATGGCTGGCAAGCCACTACTGACACACACACACTTCTAATTCAAGAAGTCATGGTGGAACGAACTTCTCTTGTGGTTTAGGAAAGATCTTTACAGGAAAGTAATGTAAATATTTGATCCTCAGTTATACCTTCCCCCCTCTTTCTCTTTTCTCTGGTGATTAACCAAAGCATTACAAATCATTTTAATTTTGTGTAGCTTTCTTCTTCTGTTTTGTCTGCTAACTTTTGATACAGCTCCAGTAATTTCAGAATCACTTTGTAATCATTTTCATTTGTTTGACTCCATCAAATTATTTATAAATGATTTGAACAAAAGTAATCCCTCTCTTTTTCTTTTCTTTTTAGTGTGCAGTGTTTATCAGGAAACGTTTTTAAACTCAATGGCAACTTTGAAGGCTTTGCACGCTGACAAAGAAAATGAATTTAGAAATAATTATTTTGAACAATTTCTAACAGGAAAAAAAAAGGAAAATCACTGCTTTCAGCATCCCCAAAAGAACTTTATAAATCTACATGAAATGAAAGAACAACACACCCAAATGCTCCAAATCATTAGGCCTGGAAGCATTTTCTTTAATCCAAATTCTGAGGTGCTAATATTAGAGACAGTGTACAACAGCAATGATTCTCAAACAGTTTGGTCTCAGGACTCCTTCACAGTCTTAAAAGTGGGTAGTATCTATCAACATTTACTCTATTAGAAATTAAAACTGGGAAAAATAAATATTTATCTCGCTACACAGACTCCTGAAAGGGTCTCAGGGACCCCAAGGGGCCCCCAGGCCACAGTTTGAGAACCGCAGTACTAGATATTGCTGAACTCCCAGCATTCTTGTCTATTATCAATTCTGTTTGGGGCTTCTGGGAGTATTCTGTGATTCCCTTCTCCAAACCAACTCTTCTAATGGGAGATCAAATAATTTCTACGTGAACCATCTCCTTCAGGATTCAAATCCAGCCACCACTCGTGCAGTAGCAAAATTTTGTGCTGCTGCCATGATAATAAGGGAAAAAATGCCTAAAGGACTAAAGATTCTTATTCATATTAGTTAAAAGCCTATGGAGATTCTCAGTCATCCAGGTCATGGTTGTCCCAAAGGTGTTTTTTCAAGAGGCAACTGGACTTTCTGGTTTTTCTTTGAAGACGTTTCACTTCTCATCCAGGAAGCTTCTCCAGCTCTGACTGGGTGGTGTTTAGTTATTTCTCAATAATTTTTAGAGAAGGTATTTATTTTGATGTTTAACTTTTGTGCTGGTCTGTGACCATAATAAAGATTGATTCTGGTTTTGATTCAACTCTTCTAATGAAGCTTAATGAATTCCCTAGTTGTTCTTCCCCCCAATGAAACCAAACTATAGAGATCTCTACACTCTCTGTTAGCTGGGTCTCTATTTATGTTCCTTCTCTTCTCTTTGGCAGAGTTTTCATGTGTACCCCTCAGATATAAATTTATTTTGAAGGCAGATAAGCCTCTTCTTTGCTCCAAAATGATCTTTGCAAGCCAAGGCTGGCAAGCTCCCTTCTGTCAACATATCCAGTTCCCGGAAACAACAAAATACAAGGTTTCAAATTTGAGGAGAGTCAAGCGTGCATTCATTTGACTTCTCCAGACCTCTGATTCCAGCCCACAGTGGGAAGGAAGCATGGCAACTACAGGAGATTGGTAAAGCTGTAATCAGGGAATATGACATGGGAGAAGGACATGGTAGCTTAGAGGAGATTTGGACATGCTACAAATTGTGATGCAATAGAGTTCATGGTTGAAATTTAGGATGGAAGCTTCATAGGACAAAATTCCGGGGCATGAGGCAAAAAAGAGGTGGATTGCTATTATCCCCGGATTTCTAACTTTCATTTTTTAGAAAAGTGAGTAACTCATTCAAATATTAAGAAAATCATGATCACAACTCCTCTTTTTTTTTTCATATGAAAAAAATATTTCTGCTTTCCAGTTGAGCTTGGCCTGTAAAGCAGTGGTCCCCAACCTTTGCCACTTGGCTGCGGGGGTGGGTGGGAGGGCTGGGATGGAAGAAGGCAACTGAGCATGTGTGAATATGCCAGCCCACTACAAAATTGAGCTGCACAAATTGAGCTGCACATGCACATGTGTGTGCCAAACCATCACTCGCATGGCCTGGTTGTGAATAGAGCATCGGGGACCCCTGCTGTAAAGGACAAGTCCATGCAATGACTGGACATACACAAAATTTAAAGAAAGAAGACCCTTTTTATTCTTCCCAACACAACAAAATCTTGGAAAAACATTTGGGACTTAGGCTTGGGACTCTGCTTCTCTATTTGATGTCCTCTGTTAGGACATCAAAAACTAATCCAAACTAATCCAAACAGATTTGATGTGCAGGGATGTGGAGATGTCAGCAGAATAAAGTTCAAGTTTGAAGATTATCCAGATCTGATGGAAGAAAAGAAAAATCCCCCAGTGTCTTCCAATTGGCAGTAGCCTGGAAAGCAGCTGACTGCTGTATTCTTCAGCCAGCTGTCCTTCTTCCAGATTGAGCTCCTATTAAGGGATGGGACAGAAACTATGTAAAGAGATTCAGAACTCCTGTCAGCAAGATAGCTCTTCAAGTTGAACAGAATGAGACCAGATTTGGTTTCAGGGACAGAAGCCAGCCAAAGAGAACAAGTTTTGCCCTAATCTAGATAGGGGTTACAGAGAAAAAAAGAAAAGCAATTCTTAAGCCCCTTCATTATTTCTGGTGTGCTTACAAGTCCTTATGTATACAGACATAGCACAAGGGAAGAACTAAAACAGGCTCATAGAGAAAATATAAACCTTGATTAGACCTGTTCTCTCTCCCACTCTCTCCCACTCAAAGACTGAGGGCAATCAGCCCACATGTTGATTAGTCCCTAGGAGGAAAGTATGCATGCGCACACATGCACAGAAATATACACACTGCTTGGTTACACCAAGGAATTCTGTGATTCTGAATAGTTATTGCTGCCTCATTAGAAATAATTCATATACAGTATCTAGCCTTTTTTCATATATTCATTTATTTACATTAGGCCACCCAACTCATCACTGACTCTGTTTATTACGCAAAGTTAAAAACAACCCAATACAATAAATAAAACAATACAATATGATAAGGGGAGGGATAAAACAAGATGACTCTAATGGGGAACGGACATCCATCATAAGAAAATAAAATCAGTCTCATAAGGAACATATAGTATGCCCCACCCTACTTGGAAAAAAACTGCCAACTCTTCAAGTCTCATGTGAAGGAAGCTGAGGGTTATGTTGTTGCAGAGGACAAGTGCTATGACAGACAATTGTACGAGAGATGATCAGACTGAGCTTGAGGAAGAAGTCAAACCAGTGGTGGGATACGACCGGTACGCCCCAGTATGGGTGTACCGGTTCCTGCTGGGAGCACCAGGTACCATTCTGGTAGGATTCTCTGGATAGCCCACCCACCTGCCCACCTGCTCTCCTTACCGCTATTTGAGCCGATTGGGGCATTTGCGCATGTGCATGGAGCGTACGGTGCCTGTGCAATGTTCCGCCGAGCAGCTGGAGCTTTGCGGGTGGGTACGCATGCATGCGCTGCACATATGCTACACGCGTGCACGTGGTGGGCACCTGGCACCGTGGCACCGTATCAGTTGCAATGGGGTCCGGAACCCATCACTGGGTCAAACACATCATAAGTTGCGAGTTCTTTCTGTACCAACATGAGAAATTTGTCCAGTGGAAGTGTGAGTTCCACTCACTCTTATCTACCACCAATTTGCTTGGACCCTTAGTAGTTCAGATTCTTGTAAAGAGCCTAAGCTTGCAATAAATCTTTATACCCATTTGCACTGCCTGGATCTTCTGATTTCCACGGCACTTGACAACAATGCCTGCCTCCTGGTTCTCATATAGGAGAATGGTTGAAGAGGTGACATATGGAGTATGGTAATGGAATAGACAAGACAACAAACCAATCCCTCAAATGCCTAGGCCCTATGCCATTTGAAGGCTTTCTAGGTGATAACCAGCATGGTATCCCACACAGCTCTCATAGCAGAGCTGCGACATTGATGTGCTGAAGGAGGCCCATTACTGCTGGCTCTGCTACATGTTTGATCAGCTGCAGCTTCCAAGTGGCTTTAAGGGCAGCCAAGAGCATGACATCACCACTAGGAAATAGTGTTGCTATCCAGGGATGAAAGATAACATGAACACAGATAAATTAGTTTTTAATATTTCTAGTTCAGTTCTCCCTTGCAAGTACTGAGCTTTGCTTCTAGAACCAAACATTTTAAACAAAGATATGCGGACATATGTGTGTATGATATAATAAACCTCACAAGTTAGCCTTATCACCTCTTTGGGGCCAGCAAAGAACTGATTCTGATAACTTTATAGACTGGTTCATTGCAGTTTTCCATTCTCATGCAGCATTTTGTGGTTTGTTGGGTCTTTTTCAAAGGGAAAAATATTCCATATTTCATAAACAGATAAGTGCAAGAAATTTTTCATCCATGATAATTCTCCAAAATCCTTTTCTCCGGTGAAAGAATTGTTAAAGCAAATACATTTTCATCAGATTAAATGAGGACTGGAAGACAAAAAGGCAGGAGAATTTATGTACTTAGTACTAATTCATATTTTTTTTATGATGAAGTTAGCATTGAAAAATTTTACAATTTGCCTGTCCCATTAACCATCATCTTCCATTTCTTCTTTATAGTATCTGAGTTAAAACTTATCACAAACTACTGCTACAGAGAATAAATCAATTCATTCCATTAAACACAAAATAAGTAGAACTTTGAAGTAAATATTTGAATATTAAAAATTAGAATAATGGAATATTGTATCAAAATATATACAATCTTTTTAGGATCTAAGGATTTTAAGTAGCAGTATGTTTCTATTTTAAGGAGGATAAAATTATTTCAATGGAAGTTCTAGCTCTTTAATTATAATTGGGTTTTTGTCTTATTTAATTAACCTGCTATCTGTAATGTTAAACTTAGTAGCGCTTTATTTATCTAATGGGAGTAAAATAAGGTTAAGAAAATTTGAACTGGTTCTATGAAGTCAAAATAGCTTTTAAGTCCAATTTGTGTTGGCATTTGATGGTAGAGAAGACACAAATTGCTGCACAGAAACCTAAATTCATTCTCTAACACTCTTGCCCTCATCCTATCTTTCTATAACTGTTAAATTTGATAATCTCTCTCACCCTATGCAGATTAAGAATTTGGGTGGGTGAGTGTCTCAACATCAACCACACTGAAGTCAAGAAGAAGGTTAGAATACATCATGAGAGTGAAGATCTTAAAGTCTAAACTCACTGAAGAAAATACCATCAAGGCAATTAAAATACAGATAATACCAGTTGTTAGATATATTAGATACAGCTGAAACAGTGGACTGGATTGAAGCAGAACTAAATGTCCTGGATGGGAAGATCAGAAAAATAAGAACAAGGAATCCATGCAGCAATGTTGACAGATTCTACTTACCAAGGAAAATAGGTAGGCTTGGAATGTTGCAAGTACACTAGATAGTTGAAGAATAAAAAAGGCCATTTGAAGAATATCTGAAGGACAGTAAAGAAGGTGCATTGAAATTAGTATACTATAAAGGCTTCCTGAGTACTGGAAAGACCAAATACTGGCCTACAAGAAAGATTAAATAAAGAATAGAAAAAGGATGTGGCAAGGCAAAGTATTTCATGGCTGGTACATTAAAATTAGCAAGAGAAGCAGTTAACCATAAAACATGGTAATGATTAAGAGCAGAAAAGTCAAAGAAAGAGACGGAGGGGCTAACCTTGGCTACCCAGGACCAAGCCTTAAAAAATTGTATACTGAGCCAGAATTAAAAAGATAGCAACAGATTCTAAGAAGATGAAGAAACAGTGGACCATCTGGCTGGGTCCAGGACAATTCATAACAGCTGACTTGGCACAGCCAGCTAACCACTGTCAGGTTGCCTCTGCCAATTCATCACCAACAAGCCATAGGACATCTCCACATGGCCAACTTGCTGTAGGAACAACTCACCATGGGCAGCAGGAGGGAGAACCAAATGGGTGGAATAACAAGCAGCCTCCCATTTTCACACACCCTCGCTGCCAGAACTGCTGCTGCTGCCACCAACCCCTGCACCAAAGAGGCTAGGGACAGCAGTGGCAGCATCAGACAGGGCTGGCAGTGGGTAGGCAGTGGTGGTGTAACCTTTTCACACACCCTTCTGTCACTGTACCAAGCCCTGGCCAAAAATATCCCATGGTGCATTGGAATGTCCCATTTGCCTGCAAGCAAGAACTGGTGGGTCCACAAAATAGACAATGTAATAGAAAATGAAGAAGCTAAACTGTTCTGGGATACTAGAATTCAAACAGATTTAACAACTGTCCATAAGAAAAAGAAAAAAAAGGTGGACAATGGACTGGTAATACCTGGAGATAGAAGAACAGAAGAGAAAGAAATGAAGAAAATCACAAAACACGAAGACCTGTAAATAGAAGTAGAATGACTATAGCAAAAGAAAGCAAAGACAGTAACAACAGTGATAGTTACCAGGGTGCAACCCCAAAATACTGGCACACCACAATCAGCATTGACAAAATTACCAATTTTGTCAATTGTAAAGGTAGCTTTATTTAGAAGAACTTAAATCCTGTAAAAATACTTTTGATACCATCGAAGAACAACATCTGCCTGTCAGAGTTCCTTGGGAAGGACTCAAAAGGTGGTTAAAAATGAAAAATCCAATCTAACATCTGGCTGATTAGGCAACTAACCATAATAATAACACCCTTTGAATTCTGAAGGATTCAGTCAGGTGCAAAAATGAAGGAAGCTTAGTCATGTGTAAGTCTTCTAATGGAACTCAAATTTACTTATAAATGGCTAGTATCTAAAAGTGCAAAAATATACATTTGCATGGCACAATCAGTTAATAAATAAGATGACAAATACAAAAAAGGGTTACAAAATCTAAACAAAAATAAAATAAAGGGGAAGGCTTTTTTGTTATTTTATTCAAAAGACAAATTTACTAAGTACGAAAAATTTCCTAAAGAGTAAAATAGTTTCTTGAAAATCATACAATACTGTGAACTTATTTTGCCCATCCGTACTTGTGGACAGTATACAAGAAGTTAATAAGAAGTTAAGATATAGCATTTTGTGATCTAGTTTAACAACTATTGTAGGAGAATGTAGTGATTCCAGTTACAGTATTATTTATGGTAGATCTTTTTCCTTCTACTTTATGAAGACAGCTCTTTCCAGTATGTTTCCACTTCCTTGATCCCAAACAACTACTAAAGAAAAAATTAGATCTAAAATGAATGTGGCTGAAAGAGATTGAGCTTAGCATTTACATTCGCAGAAGCATTATACATGGAAATGAGAGAAAGAGGGAGTGTTTAGGTCCATGTCAGTTTCCTCGTATAATCTCCTTACAGTTTGACTTTAAAAATATCTGGCCATAGCAGGCAAGCAGAGCCTTCACAAGCATTTATTCGTGAGTTCTTGTGTTCTTGGGGCTTTTCTTATTAAGCCTAAGTAACAGCACAGATCATAAGTGGGAGCCAACTACTCTGGCTAACTGGCTTTCTTCTCAAGGCTGGGATTGGGTGGAAGAATTGGGTGGGAAAATAAATACAGTATTAATTCCAGAAAGCTCTGCAGTAAGGAAAGTGGTTGTACAGTATGTTATTTATCAAGAGTTCTTACTTTGCCTTTCAGCCTAAATCTACCCTGAAGGCAGCTTCTAATGTATTAACAATACAGCAGCAAAACCAACCAGAAACAAATAATAGAAGTCCAGCACCAGTGAACACACATACATACAAAACTAGAGGATCAGCGAATATATAAATATAAATATGCATATACATGTATGTATAAAACAATCTAGTGAATGACTGTAGAGACTGAGGTTAAGGATGGGCAAATTTTATATTTTGGATCATATGACTGAAAAGGCCCTTCGTGGCATGCCAACTAATAATATTTTAATGGACTTGACAAGCTTCCTTTAAAATGTATGCAATGAACCCATTATTTGGTAGATTTTCTTATTCCTAGAGTATAGCATTCCCCAACTGGGTGCTTTCCAGGTAAAGTGAGACTTCGATTGCTAGCAGAGACCTCTGCAGAGGAGGTGGAGAGAGACCTTTAAAAGAGTGAACATGGAGGTTGTGATCTTGACCTGTGCAGCATATTTAGAAGGGTATAGGGCTTTCATTGCTTGCACCCTAGCAGCCAATCTCTTGCAGATGCCCCTGATTTACACTGAATGACCAGCTAGCACAGGGCAGGTTGAGAAAGGTCTAATAGGGTACTTTATTTCAGGCAGACTGATTTGCCAGAGGCCACAGAGTATCATTTTTGAATGGTTGTCCATCTTTACAGGAGCAGCAAGTCAACACTGTGTTTCTCTTCTCTTTCTTTTCTTTCTTTCTTGCAAGCACAAACTTTAGTAGCCATGACCTAGAGAATCCTTTCAGTCATCCAAACATGGAACCCGGACTTCCCATCAGCTGATCATAAGCCAGGATCGGAATGTCTGTTTCAGTTCTCCTTCTCTCTTTTCCCCTTGAACAGTTCATTCAAATGGAACCGCCTTCTTTATCCTGATGCCTGATCATACACAGGTCACACAATAAAGACAATTATTTTAGACTTCCTTTTGGGAAAACTACTTTATTCAAGCATTTTAAAAATCTATTGAGCTTCTTCTATTCTAAAAAGAAAAAGAAAAACCCCACCATGTTTTCCCATGTCACACATGAGGTATCATTTCATATCAATCATTAGAATCAGATCTCTTAACAATAAATATGTAATTAAAGTTGGCAAATTGCTGAAAATAGCAAACATGTTAAGCTGCATGTAGTGGCTTTCTGTCTATGCACTCCTGGAAAAACACTGGTACTATTTTAGTGTGAGCAAAGAGTCAGTCCACCAGATCTGAGCTACAGAATTCTCAACAGTCAACTGTGAAATGATATTTTAAAAATATGGTAAGTAGCCCAGATTTTTTCGCAGCTTAAATGTGGTAGCCCTAGGAGTGGAGTTTTCCCCATTGGAAAATTCCAGGAGAAACTGGATATTTAAAAAAAAAAATCAATGGAACGTTATTAACAAAATGACATTTTCTTAGATTACTCTCTAAATTCTCCAAAAGGGCTATGTAAAAAATCACTCAGACACAGGCAACATATTTGTCTGTTTGTTTGTTTGCTTGTTTGTTTTGAAAGACCTTGCTTGGAAGTTACAACATATTGTTATTGCTATCACCAGATAGAGTGAACGCTTTGCTTACTTACTGTATTTACATTTCCTGGTGCGTGAAGGTTTCTGTCATGGTTGTTGTTGTTGGTTGGAAAGAGCCATTTTTATTGTTGCTGTTGGAAAGGGACAATTTGAGATAGACCTCCCCTATGACATTCTAACCCAGAAATGGGACATTCTCCAAGCATTTAGCGCAACCCATTGTGGAGTTGGGATGTTCTATGGCATAACACTTATTTACTGTGCACTGTATGTTTAGGAGAAAAACTTCACAAGGCATTTTAACCAGGGGTGAAACCAGGTAGCAGAAATGTTGAATAGTACTGGCAAATACCACCTCTGGCTGGCCCCAGAGTGGGGTAGGAATGGAGATTTTGAAATATCCATCCCCCAGGAGTGGGGAGGGAATGGGGATTTTGTAGTATCCTTCCCCTGGAATCGTGTGGGAATGGAGATTTTCAATGGCAGCATAAATATTGTTGTCAGTAAATGGCTATGGCAATTCTCAGTCATCCAGGTCATAGTTGTACCTGTTTGCACTACTCGGTTGAGCCTGATGACACAGAAAAACCTTCAGATGAGCTGAATGTCTCCCTAAAAGAATGCTAATGACCAGCTGCCTGCAAGGATTATAAACCCTTCCATTCCCCATCATCCAGTCAAAGCTGAAGAAGCTTCTTGGATGTGAAGTGAAATGTCTTCAAAGAAAAACCAGAAAGTCCAGTTGCCTCTTGAGAAAGCACTTTTGAGACTGCTGTCAGTAGGGTAGTATGAATCTAAAGTTATCTGGAAGCAGAAGAAATGTCTGGATTTGTTTTTGAGTACATTTTACTCAGGTTGTAGTTGCTTTTTTAATGGACTTTTTATCTATTACATTTATATGTCTGTTGTGTGTGCATTTATTTTGTGAGAATGGATGCAGAAAAAGCTTCCTGTGTTACATTAGTCTCAAAAGAGATGCCTATTAAACATTTCAAAGTTTATTCAGGACTGACTCAACCATGCTGCATAAACCATCCCTTCCTCCTTAATTTATTTCAGTTTTATTAAAAGGAAATAGTGGCTCCCACTATACTTCCAAAGTTAATTTCCTAATAAGCATCTGTGAGGCCCAAAATTCCCTTCAGTCCTTTGTTCTGTGACCTCACAGCCATGACTCTGCATGTTAATTGCTTGGGCTTCAGCCATTCATTTGATGGCTGCTTTAAACAGTCAGGGTTAATATGTATATGCTGTTGCTCCTTTTGACTTTACCAAATATAAAATATAAATTATAGGCAGATCAACCTGAAATTGCCAGATCGGTCAGTAATGCAAATCTTTCTGAGGATATGTCAAACTGGGTTTTACAAGGGACATGCTGTAAATATGAAAGAATTCAAGAGCAATTCAGGAGATGAGAGGTGTTTTCCTCTTGGTTACCTTCCACATCCTTTTCATTCTTTGATCAATTGTTTATTCTTTAAACAATTTTCCAAAGTATTAACCAGTTTAAATGTTTTCTTCATGTAGTGGGTTGAAACCGGAAAGAACGAAGTGGGAAGGCTTCCAAAATTGTCCATGCTATCAAAAAAATTTCATCTGCAAAGGTAGATTTCACTTCAAGTGAAGCAAGATCAGTGGACGTTTTAACAGAATGGTTCTAAATTCAATGCAAGAATGGCCATCTGAAATCCAATGGATTCCAATCCCTTGCCATGAAAAAGGTCCTTCTTGGTGGTGGGCCCTTCTTTATGGAACCTCATTCCCCCTGAGATATGGTTTTCTCCACCTGTTGCTTTTCAGAAAGGCCCTGAAATGAATGGAGATGGAGCTGATCAAGTGACTGATGTAATGGTGGTGTTACCGCTATGGAGGCTGAGGTGCAGAGGTGGGTTCCTACCAGTTCAGACCAGTTCGGCTGAGTAGGTAGTAACTCAGCCTGCCACGTCCGTGAACTGGTTCTATTAGCGGTGGCGCCATCTTGATTTTCAGTACTGTGCATGCGCAGACAATCTTCATTGCAAAAATTTATTTTTTCCCTTTCTAATGTTGTGTGCATGCACAGACTCTTTTAGGCGCGCACAAAGCAAAGGGAAATTGTGTGCCAAACTGGCAGTAATGCCAGTAGCAACCCACCCCTGCTGAGGTGGTGGTGTGAGTTGGGACATTATATAAATTTGTTGAATTAAATAATAAATTGATAACAATAAAATATTAAACATGGTTTGAAAAGAAAAGTGGAAATTGTTTATAAAACTGAGTTTACTCATACATTTTACTGTAAATGTTCTAATCTACAATAAATATCATGTGTCAATGTGCTAGTTTGATTGTTTGATCATATCATATAATTGTTAAGCCTTTACTGTATGAAAAATTGTAGTATTATGGCAGGGAAGAGTCTATTTGTATAACGAAATATACTTCCGTCCCAATGAACATTACGTAGAAAACTTAGTAGTTCTCATTTTCATTGTTTGTGCTTGGTTTTTATATTTACTAAACATTATAAGTTTCATTAATTTCTGTGAAGTTGACCTTTATGGAGATGAATTTAGGATCTCAGCCTTACTGTTCTGTTTTCACTATCCATAATTAGGTTCTCGTCATTTGACAGCATTATAGTTGATATAGTTACTTCAGCTATATAATGTCAGGTGAAATTTTGTAAAACCTTTTTTATATATATTTTGTGTATAGAGAATAGAAAAGCATATTTTCCTTAAAAGGGAGCTAGAAACTTCTGTATTTCAGTCACGAGTGAAATGACGATTGCAGATTATTACACTGTAATTTGCAAAGTACTATATCCTGCAATCTTTTAGGATAATGGTTATTACAGCAAATCTGACATCATAATGCAAAACATGCAAGGGCAAAAATGAACATTAAGAATGCTGGGAGAATTGATATGAGTTTCCCATTTAATGCTACATTAAGACTACCTTGGCTCTTACTCTAAGCGGAGCAAATGAACACAGATATATAAATATGTTTCCAAGAAAAAATACTGAACTGTCTTATGAATCAGAACATTCTTAAGGAGCCACATTCTTCTCTTTAGCCCTCTAG
The DNA here is from genome assembly GCF_964273705.1 of Natrix helvetica. Taxonomy (NCBI): domain Eukaryota; kingdom Metazoa; phylum Chordata; class Lepidosauria; order Squamata; family Natricidae; genus Natrix; species Natrix helvetica. Next base: position 209,403,287 of record NC_138552.1, on the reverse strand, counting down.
AACAGGGGTGTCAAACTTGATTTCATTGAGGGTTGCATCAGAGTTGTGTTTGACATTAGGGGGCTGGGGAGGCTGACCAGGATGGGCATGGCCAGCTCAATGTCACTACTAAGTCCTCTACTTACGACCAGACATAGTCCTTGACTTATGACCTGTCAGCCTGGTAACCAGAGGACAGCTTCCATTGGCTAAGACGCACCTGGCTAAAGCGGGAGTTTTACAGCAAGCTGATCGGTTGCTCTGCTTGACAGCTCAAGTATAAATAGCTGTCAAGCAGCAGCAGTGTGGTGCTGAAGTTGTTGTGGTTCAGTTCTGCTGCTTGTGAGAAGTTGAATAAAGTGTTCTTTGGTTACCTCAGCATCACCTCCATTCATCTGCCGGCTAATACAAAGCAGTCACTTTGGTCAGGTGGTGTCCTGAGCACTCTGCCAACGAAAACAGGCTCCCGAACTCCATTTTTTACTGCAATGGCCTCCTGCAACCTTGTGGCAATAAAAACAGAGGGCCATCCACAACCACCACCCCCAAGCTCCATTTTTGCTGGCAGAGGCACTGCAGGCTGGTCCTTTGCTTTTCCAGAGCGGCTCTGCGGGCCAGATCTAAACACCTCATGGGCCAGATCTGGCCTACAGGGCCTTGAGTTTGACACCCCTGCCCTAGAAGAAAGCAGGGAAATATTTTCAGACCAAATTGCAGTCTAACAAAGCAAACAAGTCTAGTCTCTAGTAATAAGGGGATGTGTATTCTTTGCTCCTTCTTAACTATAATATGCTTCTATTTCTCTTCTGCTTTCTGGCCATTTGCTTGAAAATCATTTTTGTACCAAATAACTCCTGCCACACTCTTCTAGTCCCATGGCATAAATATTTAAATCCCTGCCATTCAAGCAATATTGTCTCCCCACATCCCGTTTCTTTCTTTTTCTGGTATTCTGAAGGACTGTGAGTCCACTGGGGTCTCACGAAGATTCTCCTGTAGTTCTACGTAAAGCAATTAATGGTTATGCCAGCTTCCAATATATAATGGAGCCATTTGCAATAACCTGCCCTGCTCCACCAAGGTATTTTCTTCAGTGAGTAAATATGAGATGACATTCATCTTCTACCAAGGCTTACTATTTAGCTATTCTTGAACATCCAAAGGTAACTCAAAATGTAATGGCTTGCTCTATTATGTCTCTGTTGGATGTGATGACTTATCATGCGATTGCCTGCTGGTGTGAGTGCGGTTGGACTTCGATTTCTTTTCCATTCTAGGACTAGGAGCTACAGAAAACACGATTCAGGGTCTGACATAATGCATACATAAAATGCATCTGATCTCCACCAATTATGCACAGCACTGCCATTGGACCGCCAAAGCTTCTCTTAACGTTTGCCAATTCACAAACACAGCAGATACTATAAATGGATTTTGAAAACCTTTGTAAATATCCTCTCTGACAGCATAACTGGTAATAATTATGTAAATACATATTTTTGTAACACTTCTCATTTCAAAGGCTACAAGAACTACAATAGAATGCACAAAGATTGGCATTTCCCCCAGAGTTTAGTGTGTGTGAATGTTCTGCAAAGAAGCTTGTTATAAACCTTCTCATTCTATATGGTGATCATGACCATAAGTGCATAATTATCCAGATTTAGTAGTTTAATAAACTACCGTGTCACCTATTTAACAGTCTGCTTTCACTGAAGCAACAGAACAATATTTGTTTATACTGTCACAGTTGTATATCAATGCACATTTGTGGAGGTATGAAAATACCTCATTATTGCTATGTGGAACTGCACTAAAAAAGTTGCCATACAATGTGAAGTCCATTTGGAATTGGGTTTGGTGTGGTTCCATATATTATCAGCTCAGAACAAAACAAAGTGTAAACGCTATTTTGATCTTGCTCCTCTCAAACTTCACATTTGGAATCTAAATCCTGCTTTAAATTGGCACTATTTGGGCAACAGCAATAGTTGAGGAATGAGTGCAGAAAAGCAACTATTCAAATGTGCCAACAGCTACTTTCTTACAAGCTCTGAAAGTTGCATTGTTTCCTCAGTAAAGCCACTAAATTCTCAGTCTTAAGACATTCTGAAGTGTTACATGACATTTTCTAGTAGAGCAGATGGATGTGGCTCTGACCACAGGTTGTCTGGGGGAAGGAACTGAATTGATTAAAGCTGAGTTGAATTGTATTTAGGACACTGAGGAGAAACCATCAAATGGAGGCGTCAAACTGGGCTTTGAACCCCCTCAAATTTCATTCATTCATTCATTCATTCATTCATTCATTCATTCATTCATTCATTCTTATATCTTATATGCCACCCACCTTGCCTGGAAACAACTGTACGTGGCTTACAGGCATTAAAAACCAATAAAACAATTTAAATGTTACAGCAACAAATAGTAAATTAATTAAAATTGACAAAAATGGGCAAGAATGGAGCAAGATGCACATGGGGGAAGGTAGGCGCAGTCCATTAACTACCTCCAGACCCCATTGGAGCCCCAGGCCAGCTGGCAGATCCAGTTCTTCAGACCCTTTTGGAAGACCAAAAAGGTAGGTGCAGATCTCACCTTAGGGTAACACAATGTTTCAAAGGGCAGGAATCATAGCAGAAAAGACTCCTCTCCTGGATCCCACCAACCAAAATTCCTTGCCTGATAGCATCCATAGTATGTCCCCTCTGCTGGCATCGGTGAAGCAGATTAATCCCATAGGGCTGGCAACAGTTCCTCAGGTAATCTGACTCAATGCCATGAAGGGCTTTAAAGGTAATAACCAATTGTAATTGGAATAAAACTGAGCATTTGGAAAACACTACATGAAAATGGCTCCATCAAGTTTCAGTGGGAATTATGTTGCAGAGCAGGCTACACATGAGTTTTTGTGAAGTTGACAATCATTAATTTGATGCACCATAACCTGCCAGTGAATTAGGGCACAAGAGTTGTTTAAGTATTGCAATAATCATCTTGTCAGACGAAGCCCAAAATTCTGCTCCGAATAATCTGACAGTTATCGAGAATGGCACAATAGAAGGTTATTCAATTTGAATCATGCTGGATTGGAAAACTGGCATCAGCAGGAGAGAAATGACCCAAATTGGAAACACTCAATGTAATGGAAGCCAGAGGGTGAGACAAGCCTACAAAGCACACGAAATTCATGTGTGTTACTTGATTGTACAGTTTATTGCATCAACACAAAATTATGTATAGAGGGGTTTTGTTTGTTTGTTTGTTTGATTAGCATTGCTTTCATTCTGCTTGTGATAAAAAAGCATGGGAATGTTCTATCTGGCTCTGAATTTTGGCTTGACTGGGCTCTAATTTCAGAGCTAGCATTTCTTTTTAACATTGCATAGGGAAAGGCTTGCTTGCTTACTTTGCCACATCCACAGGAGTATGGAGCGAGTGAAGCTTGAAGGCACAAACTGTAAACAGATGCTGACGGCAGATGCACAACTGGGAATTTGCCACATGGAGCAGAAATCAGAGGCTTCTGCAACTCCCGTGGAAATAGGGCAGGATGTGTATGCAGGCAGTCTTGAAATTCACTTACTTTACTTTTAATAAACTGCACATGTGAGCAGTTAGAAACGTCAGACTAACAGTTAGAAACGTCAGACTAAAACAAGAGTCTGCCGCACAGCCAATCATTACGTTAGCATAATCGTCATTACAAAAACAAACCAAGCAACCAATATTCTTTGTTTGAGAGGCAAAGGGTCTGCAAAAGAGGTTAAATGTGTTTTCTGGGGTGGGGGGGTGACTGTCAAAATTGTCAAGATGGCAGACGGCGAACTGTAGTACACAGTGACGTACGGTGAGGTTTATGGCTGGTGAGGCTGGTGACGTCATCAGGAAGGCGGGGAATGGGACCACGTGTGCTGGAGGCTGAGGCTGCCTCAGCCTCTAGCACACGTGATCCCATTCTCCGCCTTCCTGAGCGTGCTCTGCCGGCTCGCGCTCCGCAGTCCTCAAAAGTGACTGGGGAACGACGAGAACCTTCCTGCCTCTGCTGGACTTTGCGCGCTCCTCACGGCTGCATATTGCAGTCGCGAGGAGCGCGCAAAATCCAGCAGAGGCAGGAAGGTTCTCGTCGTTCCCCAGTCGCTTTCATGGCTTCATCATCCGGGAGCGCCAACAACATTTCTGCCTCCGCAGCTCCCGGGCGCGGCCGGATGGATGTTTATAATAATATAATTATATATATATATATATATATATATATGTATGTATGTATGTATGTATGTATGTATGTATGTATGTATGTATATATATATATATATATATATATATATATATATATATATATATATATATATATATATATATATATATATATATATATATAGTATATAATATTATATACTATTATTTCATGAAGAGAGGTGAGGCTCTGCCTCCCCTGCCTCCCCTGACCGCACGTCCCTGGTAGTACAAGCTCTGTCCCTTTTGAACAAGTATCCAAACATCTTGTTGATTTTGACTGTCTCCTGTGGATCTTGCCGAATTTATGAAGAAACCTTTCTTTTAAATAGAATTCATTTATCCTGGGGACAGGTAGCAATGCAGCCCAGCAGAATTTGGTCTGGTTGGGACCATTACAGCTTCAGCAAGGAAGACTGTGCAGAGAGTGATGAGGCTGGCAGAAAAGATTATCGGTAGTTCGCTTCCTTGTATTCTGGAACATGGCATATAAGCAATGCTTGAGCAGAGTCTGCAGTATTTTCTGGGATGCTACACATCATCTTCATGACCTGTTTTGCTTGTTAATTTCTGGGTGGAGGCTTCATGGTATCTGGATCCAGATTCAGCCACAGTTTTGTTCCATATAGTATCGACCTTGTGAACTCTCATATTTCCTCTTTCTACTATGTATTCAAAATGGACAGTGATATACATACAGTGTGTGTGTGTGTGGGTGCGTGTGTGTGTGTGATGTGTATAGCAGTGGTGGGTTGCAGGCGGTACGTCCTGGTACAGGTATACCGGATCCTGCGCAGAGCACCGGGTACCGTTACGGTACGGTGCTCCGGAGGCCACCCACCCACCCACCCGCGCTACTTACCATGTTTTAAAGCTGTCGACATTTCCACACACACGCATGGCGCATAGAGTGCCTGCAAGATGCTCCGCTGAGCATCTGGAGCATCGTGGAGGCTTGCGGAAGCGTCATTTGACTCTACAACGCATGCCCGTGCATGTAGGTGACGCCGGGCCGTTCTAACCGTACCGGTTGGAATGGAATCCGCAACCCACCACTGGTGTATAGGTAGATATATACTTTTTTTTGAGAGCGGGAAATAGAATTTTATTTTTAATGCATGCCAGTGTGCTCACAATAAAAATGACAATAAAGGTTTTGTTATCTTACCACTGGTATTAAATTCACATCTTTGGTATCTAATTAGCAGATGGATACTGTGTAACTGTTAGTCTCTGGCTGGTAGTAAACCAAGTTCTTAAACTACGGTTTGTTGAACAATGAAGAATGGTTTGTTGTTCAATGAAGAATCATGGCAGGAATTGAGTATGGCTAGTCTAGAAGAAAGAAGAACCAGGGGTGACGTGATAGCAGTGTTTCAATATTTGAGGGGCTGCCTGTAGGGGGTCAACCTATTTTCCAAAGTCCCCAAAGGCAAGGCAAGAAACTGTGGATGGAAACTACTCAAGGAGAGAAGCAACTTATAACTAAGGAGAATTTCCCCAAGAGTGAGAACAATTAACAAGTGGAACATTTGTTTTCAGTAGTTGTGGGGGCTTCATCACTGGAGGCCAGAAGAACTCCAAGTTTCCTCCCAACCCTGTTATTCTGTAATTATCCTGTTAGTCTGTTAATTCCCTGATTTACCTAACATGCTAAGCCATAAATGAAAATAAAACATGAAAGCTGCAGGTAGAAAATGAAACATTAAACTCCTGGTTTCTCATCATAGAAACTATTGCTACATTGAATTGTCTTCCTAAAACCAAATATCTGACTATACTATCCAGTGACGTGCGGTGAGGTTTATGGCTGGTGAGGCACTGACACAGTGGTGGATTTCAAATTTTTTTAGACTTGTGGACTTCAACTCCCAGAATTCCACAGCCAGGCATGCTCAATTCTGATTTAAAGTGACAGCATTTGTTTTTCTCCTTTGCGAAAGAAGATTCCTTCTTTCTTTTTCTTCTCCCTTCCCCTCCTTCCTCCCTCTCTCCCTCCCTCCCCCCTCTCTCAAACACACACACACATTGGATTGGACTATCTCTCCTACCCCCTTCCCTCTCTCTCACTCACTCTCTCTAAAACACACACACACGCACACACACACACACACACACAAAGTTGGATTGGAGGTAGAGCACCAGCGAGGAGACCACAGGAGGAGGCAGGAAGCCAGTCAAAGAGCCATACTGGAGCACACATACTTTCCCCCAGCCCCGAAAGGATCCAGCCCAGCTTCAGTGATTACAGGTTTGAAAAGACAATGTGGCTCTGCCTGCAATCAAACTACACCCCCAGGGAGAGCACAAGTGAGCCAGAGTCCTTCCCTCCAGCCTTTGCCCAAAGCTCCGCACCAGGAGGATGAAGTTTGAATTCCACCCCCTCCCTCCGACCCACACATACCTTTTCCAGCTGTTTCAGAGAGGATTTCAACTCTGCTCTTGCCTCGGGTCCTCTGAAGAAGCCCTGCCCATATGAGTGCCCTCTACTATGAGGCAGGAGAACTGCATGCCTCACCTACATCAGGAATTTTTAGGCTTTTAACCCTTGCTTAACTCTGCTCGAGTGATCATAAAACACCTAAAGTCAGACTTGATGAGGCATGAAGTTCTCCTGCCTCATAGTAGAGGGCGCTTTTTTAGAGGCTTTATAAACAGTTAAGCAGAGTCATCCACGGTGAGGCAGCAACTAGGTCAGCCTGACCTCAGCTCTCGCCTTTGTCCTTTTACATTTTTTTTCTTTTCATGATGACAGTGGTGAGGCTGTGCCTCCCCTGCCTCACCTGACGGCACATCACTGATACTATCCATTGATTATCCACTTCCCTATCCAATTTAGGCCTGGGGCATATAGGCAGTGTTCTTATCAAAGCCAACAAAAGCTGGTTTTGTTTGTTTGTTTTGTTTTGTTTGGTAAACCAGGCCAATAATCATGCCAAGTCAATAGATTTTTCTATTTAAAACTCCAAACTCATCCTAGACCCATTGCAACCTGAAGCCTTGACAAACTTTTTTTCCCATGAGCCTCTTTCTTTGGGCAAGAAGACACCACAACTAGCAAGCACAGCAGTCAACATAAATAAAACAGAAGAGAATTTCTTCTCCTCTGTAGTGTAGCCTTATTACACTTGGGCTATATTTTATCCTTCAGAATTCAAAGTTTTGCTTTAAATTCTGCATATCACAGCCATACTAAATATCGCCTCAGACAAGGCACAAAGTTGCTGAGTCAGACCCTTGCAAATCAGGAGGCTTTTTCATAAAGCCAACATGCATAATTTATATCTGCATACAATTAGCCTGTTTACATTTATACATTTTCAGTTTCCTTTTATGTTGGAGCATTCCAGAAGATGCTTGGTAATGCATTCATAGAGAAAGAAAGAAAGTTTTTTTTTTAAAAAAACACCTCTTTCTTTTTAAAATAAAAGCTTCAGGACCAAGCAATTGATAAAACCTAACAACTAATAAATACTTTATGAGGAAAGGGAAGGGGGAAAGGTATGTTTTGTTCACACAGTAAGATTATATTGACATTACTGAGAGTTTTGCACTTTTGGAAAGTTTGGCATTATATCAGCTGCAAGTTCATGGTTACTTCATGAAATAGCTTTGCATTCCATTTTTAATTCCCAGGATGAAAGTATTTTACTCTGTGCTAACAACTCTCTAAAGACTATTTTTAGCAGCTCATTCTGTACAGCTTTTTCCCCCCAGTATGAAGAAGTGAATGAAGGAAAAGGCTTCATCTGTTGAAGTTTCAGGCCATTATGTGAAAAAGATGGCAATTTCCTATTGATTTATGCCATCATAAAATAATACCTATTTATTAACAGAAATATTTTACATACAAAGTAGAATATATTTTCACCAATAGCTACAGCTCTCTGCATTTCATGTCCCAAACTAATACTAGCATATTTGCAGAATCTGACATCAATATATCATATAGATAAGAAATGCATTTTTAATAAATTTCCTTCCATCAGAATAAATTATGAATGTTTTTTTTTTAAAAAAATCAAAATTAAAGTATCTGCGAAGTAGCAGAAAATACCATCAGTGGCAGTTCCTTAAATAATAGTGGTGAGGATGTGTTTGAGGGGGTAAAAATTTAAAACCAGCAACAAAACCTGAAGAGATTTAATCTGCATACTAAGCAATGATTATAACTTATTATAGAGAATGTGTTTCTGAAAATGCAAGCAATAAAATTGTTTCCAATTATATTGTCAGATACTGTACTGGATACCTTTTCAGAGAATTCCTTTGAAATTACAGGAATAATGCAACAAGAATTATCCTCAAAAATTTATTTCTAATGCAGCTTGATAGAATTTTCTTAATAATCATCTTGCAAGGAATTTGATATTCTGCATTTTCCATAACCTGCTTCTTTTTCTAGGATTGATAGGGCCACTCTATCAAAATTCTTAGGGCAGATGCTTGATCAAATGATGTTGTACAACATTTGTTTGCATGTGGTAATCATTATGTTCTAGTACCAGTGAAGGCCAATAGCACAATGATAGCAGTATTGTGACCTACTTTTATACTGGCAGTCTGGCTGCATGTTTTGTTTTTTTTCAGAAAATTTTATTGGTTTTTTAAAACATTTATAAGGAAAAGGGTAGGTGGAATGGTATACAAATTTTGGCAGTTGCAAGTATGGCAGACGCCCTCTCCCTCCAAACTCATAAGATACATCTATGTATAAAACATTAATACAAAATCGTATAAAATCAGCATATTAATTCTATGAAAAATTTTCAATCAGCTTATATATTATGATATATAGTCTAGATATAATTTCATTATTACTTTCGGTCTGTTTATAACAATGTGATTTTCTTATTCATTTTTGTGATCTGAGCTTTCTTAGTGTTGCCCCTTCTCCCCCCGTTGGCAGAGCTCCGGCCCCTCCCGTGTCCTGTGTGACCATTAAAGAGTCTTCTGTTTTTTCTAGGTTCGCTTTATTTTTTTCCATAAAGGCCTGAGCCTCTATGGGTGTATTGATTCTGATTCTTGTCTCCTCCCAGAATATCAGCATCCCTTCAGGCATCAACCATCTAAACCACACCCCTTTCTGGTATAATTGATTCGCCAATTGCGAATAATTTTTCCTTTTCTCCCTAATTTTTTTTGGGATCTGCTTCAAGATGGTTATCTCCCTGTTGTGATATGTCAATGCTTGCCCCCTTTGTACACCCAGAATTATGTCTCTTGTGCTTTTCCTAAGAAATTTGATATGGACCTCCCTGGGTACATTGTGTGTTCTGGCATATGCTGAGTTCACTCTATAGACCAGGTCTATCTCCCATTCCATCTGTTGTTTATCTTTGTGTATATATTCAGCTAAGATATTAGTCATGGTGTCCCTTATGTTTTCCCCATCTGCTTCTATAACATTTTGAAATCTAAGATAAAAGGACATTCTCTCAAATTCTGTTTTCATTTGTTGGATATCAAGTTCTTTGTTACCCTTCTGCAAAGCTTCTACCCCCCCCCCTCGCCTCCGCCACCCCACCCTCCACAAGGTCCAGTCTCTGTGAGTTCTTATAAATTTGGACTTGATTCTCTTTAATTTCTTCCTTCATTTCTTTTAATTGTTTCTTAATTTCTTCCTGGCCCTGTATAAGTTGCTGAAGCATTTGTTGCAAATCCATCTCTGTACTCTTAGGTTGCATCAGTTCTGTAATCTTTGACTGTGTGGCAGGACTGGATGTTGCAGATGTCGGTGCAGAGGTAGCAAAGCCAGGTTTTCCAGGTGGTGGTCTTTTTGGAGACATAGTTTATAAAGCAGAGAGATCAGTCAGTGTAGAGACTGGACAGCTGAAGAAGTAGAGCAGGCAGATGAGTTCAGGAGGCAGAAGATCCAAGCAGCTGGGAGTTTCTTTAGTCAGTCTAGCAATGGAGAAAAATTTTCTCTCCAGAGAGTTCAGGAAATAGCAATCCACAAGAGATTCTTCTGGGTGACACGGAGACAAAGACCAGAAGCCTGAATTTTAAAGGTGGAGTCAGGTTTCACAGTTCATGAAGACAACGGAAGTGTGCCATCTTGCCCTGCCAGCTTTGGGCTCAGATGCATAACAAAATTTTAAAAGTTCAGAAAATTCTCAGTTCACCCATAGGTTCTGGAACTAAATCCAATGAGAGTCACTTTTACAGGGGTGAGGCATCATTAGTTGGCTCTCCCCCCTCCTCCTTCCCCTGGGGGCGAAAGCAAAATCTTCTCAAGCCGCTTGTCCAAGGGGGGGGAACTCCCCCTCCCTCTAGCCGCACCTCCAGCAAGAATCCAAAAGTTTAACTTTTTAAAAAACGCTGAAAGTCCATTAGTTCAAAAGAGAGGGAATGAAGAAAGGAAGCCTCTCACCATACCGCCGCTGCTTCCTTCAAGAGTACGTTGTCCGATCGGCATGGAGCGAGACGCATGCGCGCCCTCCGAAACTGCTCCCCGGTGCCTAGAGCGAAGTGGAGAAGCCCCCACCAGCCGACGCCGATGCCAGGGCCCTCCGCGAGCCGCTCCCTCGGCAGGACGCCTCTCCGGGGCGTCCTGTGCCCCCCCAGAAGTGGGAGAAGCCCACCGGGAGAGCGGGAGTGGGCAAAGGCTTGCCCGTTGCCGTAGCCGCCGGAACCGGAAGTCCAGTCTGGCTGCATGTTGTTTTACCTGTTAGAACACTGAAACAAAACTTTCCATAAGTACCTGAACAATTCATATGAAAAATGAATGAAAATTAAGACAAATTTGTTAATTTGCTATTGCAAAAAGGACAAAAAGCTTGAGGGGGTCAAGGCTATCAAAGTATACCTGGTACCTTTCTTCTGAGTATCTCCAAAATTATGATTTGCCTATCTTTCAGTGAAACCAGTGAAAATGAAACCCTTAAAGGTTTTCACCAGGAAATGTTTCTCATTTAACCAATTGAAATGTCTTTTGGTTTTTTTTTTACAAGGCATTTTATTTCAAACTGCCAGAAATTTGATAAATGTAATTATTATTTTAAGCAATCCTAAACAGATGCTCCTAACAATCCAACTGCTTTGGTGTTGTAGAATTAGGATGCTGGTCAGATGTGCAACACAACTTTAGGTTCTTTAGCCTTGTGGTCAAGCTAACTCTCTTGATATCCCTTGTCATGAGGAGATGTTTGCATGGGAACAGCAACACTGAATTTTGGAACCTCAGTCATGCAAGATGTTGAATACAGGAGAAACCCAAGTGTTACAGCTCTACAAATTGTTCTAAAAAGGCTTCGTCTAATTCTTTGAAGTCGCAATGAATTGCTCCCTGACGAAACACAGCCATATATTGGCAAACAGACTCATCTTCTTGTTGTGTACATTGCCTGAAAGCATATCTGCAAGCTATTTTAGATGGTGCAGGTGAGTAATGGTTTTTTAATTTAGTCATCAGGACGTCCCAAGGGACAGTATTCACAGGCATTAGAGCCGATAGTGCCAGTGGCGTAGCATGGGTTGTCAGCACCTGGGGCAAGTAATTTGCGCCCCCTAACCCGAGTGCGGCCCGACTGCAGCTGCCCCTTGGTCGGCATCAGTCAAGTGAGGCTCTCCATGCTGGCCTCCTGCCTTCCTCCCGAGGAGGAGCTCGACAGGGCAGCGGGAAAAGGCTCGACTGAAGGGAAGCAGGTGCCGCGGGGGTGGGAGGCGCACCGGGGGCTTCGGGAAGGCGCCGGCTCCCCGGGGCGCTCCAGGCGGAGCGGGAGGACGCAGTGGCATTGCAGCCACCGGCAGACGGAGCGGGGGTGGCGCGGCGGGTCTTGGCGGCTCCGCTGGGAGGTAGGCGGTGCGCAGGAGGGGCCTGGGCAGGCTGGGGCCGGGGAGCTTAGTTCGCGGGCCAAGCCGGGCACGGAAAGAGGCGGCCACAGTCCGGCAAAGGGCGGTGCGGGGCGAGTCAGGGCGCCCCCCCAGATGTTGCGCCCGGTGCGGCCGGCACCCCCTGCACCCCCCACGCTACGCCACTGGATAGTGCCCTGGCCATACTGAACATTTCAGGTCCACAAGCACTGAGGAAAAATCCTCTCTTCCTATCTTCTGTCACCTCAGTGAAATCGTGGGCAAGCAAAAAACATTCGAACCTCTCTAAAAAGGCTTCCTATGACTCCTTGTGAGTGGAGAAAGGAGCAAAACTGGGAATAGCAGACATTTTGTATCAGGCGGCTAATCTTTAGACTGAATAATAGTGCGTGGAGACGTCCTCTACTCTTCATCGCCAGTATTATATATTCAGCTTAAGTAAGATCAACTGAGGCGATCTATTCAGAAAGAACAACTTTATTAGTTAACAACAACTCGCTAGTCAGAACAGAACAGAGAACTCTGGTTTGACAGCTATTTACAGGGCAGCTGTCAAACCGGCAACCAATTAGAACGACACCAGCCTGCACGTTCTAGCCAATCCTGGCACCCGCCAGTGATGATTGACACCTTGCATTTGCCATGGTTCAGACACAACAGGTACAGCTCCAATAACATGAAGAATAGATTATCTAAATAATTGTTTCTGTATAAATCATTTTTAAACAGAAAGGCAGGCTATTTACAATCTGTTATGTAAGACTTAAAATTATGACTGTTCAGAATAGAAATAAATAAAATGTCATAATTCTTGATGCGCTATTCTTTTATGTGCCAATATAGCTTATTAAAATGAAATATTTCTTGCATATATATGCAATTGTTTTTATTAAATGTATTATATCAAATAACATTTTTAAAATGCATTTATGAGTTGTGAAATGTCACCAGAGTAAATTCTGAAGAGAATATCTAGATCTTCCACATTTTTTGTTAAGTTATAAAGCATATTCAGATAAAAAATATTTGCTTTTTCTATACCTGCAGAGATCGCCTTCATGATTTCTGTTTCTTTTATACCTTTTCTAATTGCTCTATTTCATACTGATATATTGAAATATGCATGAATGTGCATGTAACTCAGAATCCCTTGCTATCTGCTCATATATATTCAAACATCAGCCTAGCCATCAAATGCAATCATACACACAAGTAGGTAAAGTTCACAAAAATGCCAATGCAAAAGACAAGTTGATACATTAATCCATTTTTGGCTGAAGGAAAGAAATGTAGAATATTAGGTTAAAGAATCAATACTATACAATATTGAATCATTTTTAACCCTTCAAATGTATAAAATTATACTGATTTACAACATAATCCTATTCATGTCTACTCAGAAATGCAATTAATTCGGTACGGATTATTCCAAGATTGCTCATTATATGAGCCAGCAGTGTGAATTGGCAACCCAGAAATGGAGAAGATTTTTGGTTGAGAAGCGGAAACAAACTTCCAGTTGGCCTGTTGGCCTGTTTTTCACCCTCCCCATGCTCTAGAGCAGAGGTTCTCAACCTGTGGGTCGGGACCCCTTTGTGGGTCAAACGACCCTTTCACAGGGGTCGCCTAAGACTATTGGAAAACACATTTTTTAGATGGTTTTAGGAACCGAGACACCAATTTTATGGTTTGGGGTCACCACAATGTGAGGAACTGTATTAAAGGGTCACGGCATTGGGATGGTTGAGAACCACTGCTCTAGAGGCTTTCCTGAAGCCTGGGGAGGGTGAAAACAGCCTACCCCAGCTCCCTGGAAGCCTGAAATGGATCATTTCTGAACTTCCAGTTGGCCCATTAGGCCAGTTTTATGCCCTCCCCAGGCTTCAGGAAAGCCTCTGGAGCCTGGGGAGGGCGAAAACTCCTGCCCACATGGGGGGTTATGTGCACATGGGTCACATGCGCATGCACAGGTGGGTGGGTGCATTCTACTGTGGGTGTGGGCACGCACACAATTTTGGCACACCTTTACAAAAAGGTTCGCCATCACTGCCCTATATCATTTCAGACAAGTGACTGTCCAGCCTCTTCTTAAAAACCTCCAGTGATGAAATTTCATGATTTAGGAAACATCCTTGGTTTTCATTGTAATTTCACTTGCATCAGAAGATAAATTAAGTATCCAAGTCACATGGACCACAGTAGTGATTTTTTGAGTTGAAGGGAAGAATGAAATCAAAAAGGTAAAGTATCAAAAGAACAATGTAGCCCAATGATAAAGACTAAAAGGAATGTGATTGCTGCTGTGAACCCAAATTTCTGTGAGACTGAATCATGTATTTTTGGCTTACCTGTGAATAAGAGTACTGAGTTACACTGTTTAGTGTACTGAGATTTTTGAAAGCTCACTTGGCATGCACTTTAGACATAAAGCCTAATTATTTATGTTTAATTATCCCATGAAATTTAATTGGTTCTTGCTAAACTTAAATCCCTACTTCTAAGTCGTATCCTTTCCAAGGCTTCTTGTTATAATTGATACAGAAAATAAGAGCTGTCCCATTTGTTGGGCTACAACCTCTTTCTAACTTACTTTCTCTATGATTCTCTATGATTAAAGAGTGCAGTGCTTAGAGTGCAGTACTACAGGCTGCTTCTGCTGATCACCGTCTGCCAGCAGTTTGGCAGATCGAATCTCACCAGGCTCAAGGTTGACTCAGCCTTCCATCCTTCCAAGGTGGGTAAAATGAGGACCCAGATTGTTGGGGGCAATTTGCTGACTTTGTAAACCGCTTACAGAAGGCTGTAGAGCACTGTGAAATGGTAAGTCTAAGTGCTATTGCTAAGTGCTATTGCTAGAGAAACTGGTTGTCAGTTATTCAATCAATCAATCAATCAATCATATTAAAGCTCGAAGGACATTGGATGTCTTCTAATCCAGCTCAAGCAGGAGATCCTATAAACATGATGGTTAACCTATGGCACGTGTGCCACAGGTGGCACATGGAGCCATATTTGGTGGCACGTGAGCTGATAGCTCTGGGTTGCATGCGCGCACCAGCCAGCTGATTTTTGGCCTTCCAGAGGGCCGAGGGAGGCTGTTTTCACCCTCCTCAGGCTTCAGGAAAGCCTCTGGAGCCTGGGGATGGTGAAAAACAGGCCCAACAGGCCAACCAGAAGTTCAGAACGAGTTCCAGTTGATTGCTGTTGTATTTGACTCTTCCTTCCATCCTTCTGAGGTGGGTAAAATGAAGACCCAGATTGTTGGGGCCAATATGCTGACTTTGTAAACCACTTAGAGAGGGCTGTAGACCACTGTGAAATGGTGTGTGCTATTGCTAATGCTATGCAGAAGACTTAAATCTAGAACAGTATTACATTCTCAGCCAAACAAATATGGTAAAACTATTAAAATGTCTACACATCCTGGAAAATTTGTACACATAGCCATCAGTGCTACAGTTCTGAGATTTTCAGGTTTGAATAACAAGTCATACCATGTCAATTGTTTGAAGACAAGAAAAAAACTACTTTTTTTGTTACTGAATGAATTAAAATGACCATTCAGACAAAATGAAATGACTTGGAGATCTATTTTTTTAAAAAAAGTACAGACTATATAAATCATGCTAAAGTCTGAGTGATTCATGACAAGCTGGTCAAGCCCATGGCAAGATCCATGACTATTTAATAGTTCTTACAATAATTCATGAATGATGTATGAGGTTGATGCTTCTGCAAAGAAAATGTATTCTTTTAGCCACGTTTTTGTTAGTTTCACAATGGCCAATGTACTGGAAGGAAAATGCAATATTCTTATAATAAAGTTGCCAGTCTACAAACAAATTAAGTAGGTAAGTAACTATATCGCTTAGGTAAATGAGGATATAATGATTCATGGAACTATAAACGTTATGGGACCAAGGAGAATTGATCCTGAACTCTTTTGGTATTTTGTACATACCATTATAGTCAGATTCAAGGATTTTTCCATCAGATCAGAGTACTTTTCTGCACAGCTCAGTGAGCTGCATAGGAAATAATCACAGGCTATGAGGTTAATAGATCCATTCTGCTGCTTGAAAATTAGGCCTGAATCACATATTATATTAAGGACATAATCAGAAGTCATCTGGCCTGGAATTGTGACTGATATTTTAGTGCAGGGCGAAGAGAGGTTTCAACTTAGTTTTTTTTTAAAAAAAAATATTCATGTAGTATGGTAATCAAGATTAAGAGAAAAATATAGCGCCCTAGTATTCATGGCCTCAGATTTATATCATTTGAAGCTGCTGTTTTCCAGTAACTGCACTCTTCAATTGTGGTCTTTCTTCTCACACTATGCAGAGATGGGAACTGTATCACCGATACTGATGGGTGGCCAGCATGCAATCATAGGACTAAGCAGAACAATGGTAAGAAATGAGAGTCAATGTTTAAAATCACTTCTGTTGTTACCCATTTCTCCTCTTATAGTGCCTCATACTGAGGCACTAAGCCTCATAGTGAGGCAATGCTAGCTCTAGCTTAATTTTATAAAAGTGCCATGTTCAGGGGAAAGCACAGAAACATCATTTAACTGTTCTCCGTTTATCTTTATTCCAGGAATCATTTACAGGAGCTTTTCCTGGTCTGGCCATGGTCTTTGTGTACAAGTATTAGGAGAGACTAGAACATGCTGCTTGTTAGATATTTGCATAAACTGCTGTAGTCTCTACTCAGGGCCGCCACTAGGGCGGGAACAAGGGGCTGTTCTGATTGGACGGGAGGTCTGCCAGATCCCTATAAAAGAGGAACTACATGACCCCATAGCAAGCTGGATCACTACTACTAATAAATAAAGAGCTGTTTGTCACTATCGTCTGTAGTCTGTTCTCTCGTTGCCCGAATCTAACACTGCTCATCTTTTATGACTTGTTATAAGATGGCTTAGGCATAGATGGAGAATGGGACGCAGAATGGGAGCAAATATTGAAGTAGTATCTGACAAAGTGAGATATGAAGTGAAGTTGCACACTGACTGTTATAAGGACTTGATGTGAAAATGGTTTAGGTTAGAGTTGCTCTTGAAAGAGAGGTTTCAACTTAGTTTTTTTTTAAAAAAAAAAAAACCTCTTCGTGTAGTGTGGTAATCAAGATTAAGAGAAAAATATAGCACTCTAGTATTCATGGCCTCAGATTTGTGTCATTTGAAAATAGCAAATTTTCTATTTGGGAATTCTCCTTGAACCCAGCAATGGTTATAGGGAGGAGCATGTTTGCCCAAATAGCACCCATCAAACTTAATAATCTGCATCTTTTTTTTCCTCTTTAATCATCTTGTTATATTATAAGATAAGATACAAAATACAAAAGTAAATAGGAAAGCAGTAGGGGGGGAGGGAGAGAAAAGTGAGGAAGGATTGGGACAAAGAAAAAAAGTGTTGACTTCTGACTCTCTCTATTGCAGTAAAATAAGGCATTAACATGAAACCACAACCTTTTGCTTCTTTCATAGTAATATTTCTATAAGCATCTATCAATCTAATTGGTAACCCCCAAAATCAGAGTTTCATTTTTTTCTACCTCAAGCACAAAGTTCAGAAGCAGTCTCCATGTGGAAACAAAAGTATTTATATTCTTTTCTTTAATCAAAATAATCAATTTAGCCATTTCTGCCAACTGCATCAGCTTCTGCAACCATTCATCCATGGTGGGAATCAAAGTGTCCTTCCATTTTTGTGCATACAATAGTCTTTGCTATTGTCAATATATACAGGGTCAAAGTTCCATTTTTTTCCTCCAAGTCTTTTTCCATTACACCCAAAAGAAAAGTTTCTGGTTTCATCTTTATCTTCATTTTCAGAATTTTCTGTATTAAAAAAATGAATCTTATTCCAAAATTTCTTTGCTTTATCACATGTCCATCATAAATGATAAAAAGTCCCTTCTTTACTTTTACACTTCCAATATTCACCTTTCTACATTTTAGATAACTTATCTGGTGTTAGATACCAGCAATACATCATCTTATTAAAAAATTCTTTTAAATTATATTTTAGTGTAAATTTTAAACCCTTCATCCACAAATTTTCCCATTGTTCAAGCATCACATTATATCTAAAATTCCTTGCCCACTGAATCATACAACGTTTTGCATGTTCTCTTTCCAAATTCACTTTCAATAACATTTTATAAAGCTAAGCAATAATATGTTCATCTCTCCCACAGTAAGATTTCCAATTCATTTTTAACAAAATCAATCCCATCTTGACTGCATCTTGAATTACTGCAATGCATTTTGCATGGGGTTGTCCTTTGGAAACATATTACCGTTGATACAAAATACAACAGCTAAGCTGCAAAAAAAATAAGAATCATATGAAGTCTGTATTGAGAAAACTTCGCTAATTTTCATTTGCCTAGCCAAATGGTGTCAGAAGCAGCAAGATGCTTCTGGGTTGAAATGATTAGCCAGTGACATAACAGTTGCTGGCAAAGGTGGTGGGGGAAGACACCCAGTTAGTGGCTCCTTTCATGTCCCTGGCAGGAGCTGGAGCAAAGGACAGGAGTTCTCACACACACACACACACACACACACACACACCATGGCAACACTTGGCTCTTGAATGCAGGCTTGCTAACTTCCAATTCAGCTTCTTAACCATGCAAGCCACCTTGCTTCTTAATAGAATTATTTGGTAAATAATATATAAAAGGTTTTTATCACCTATACATTATGTACAGCATCTGTTACACATTTTTCCGGCTTTACAATTGAGGTGTGTGTGTGTGTGTGCGTATCACACACACACACACACACACACACATTGATTGTTTGCCACTTGGTAAATATCTCTCTACATCCCACTTTAATGCTTGATTAACAAAAGGAAAGGAAACAGATAAATATGTCAAATGGCATACCAATTTAAAAGAATGCTTTAAGGCATAATAAAAAAGATCAATGAACATAATAATTTTTTTAACTTCTGGAATAAGTGATAGACTGAGATTTAAGGAGATATCTTTAAAAACAACACAAGGGAAAAAACTAGATTAAAGAGCATGACAATTGAAAATCTTATTCACTAGAAAATCAAGGCACAGCTATCTAATTTTCACAAGCTTCCTAAAGTTGAATAGGCATAAAACCATAAATTACAAAATGCCATCCCTTTGTCATGCATACATACATACAAATGGGATGCTTTTTAAAATAAATGTAATCTTATTTTAAACAGCTTCTTTTCCCCTTCATTATCAAGTTAGCAATTTTGTCTGTAACACCCTGGCAAAGTTCCTATAAGAAAATAAGCTATTTCAGTTTCAGCAAGTCAGATGCAAATATTTAAATATACACAACTACATGATATAGTAAAGTATATTAGAGAGTGTCACTTTCAATTTTTGCCAGTTCCATTAACATCTGAAAACCCCAGTAGTTTTTTTTTAAGCCAAACCTTCCACCGAAAGGGGGAAAAAAATCCAAGATAATGACTTATATTTATACTGCAGCACAACGGAATTTTGTAACGTAAATTGGTCAAGGCATAATTCTCTTAAATCCTAACATTAACAGATGAGGCTTCATCAAACGTCATACAAGCAAATCTGTAGTTATGCCAAGAACGTTACCCTATTCATGTAGGAGAAGGAAACTAACTTGCCATTCTGCTGGCAGATGAATACAGTGAAATATAGCCGTGAAATAGGACCCTTTAGATTATAAACATCCAATAGATTTCAGTAAAATTGGCTTGCAATTTTTAGCTGTAAATCAGTGCATCAACAGGCATTTTAGTCCAGTGAAATCAATGAAGCTATAAGTATACATGCAGTCAGGGGTGGAATTCTAATGGTTCAGACTGGTTCGGGCCGATTCAGGTGAACCGGTAATTCCAATGATCAGCTGGACCCACCCACCCACCCACCGTTGGGTTTTACTGTATATCATCTCAGCTGAGTTGCATGGCAGAGCTTTTTCTCCCCAGCAGTAATGCAGAAGGTAAGTTTTCTCAAAAATGTGCATACACACACAAAGTGCATCAGGCTGCATGCTTGTGTGAAGTGTGTGATCACCAAACCGGCTGTTAAACCGATAGGATCCCACCAGTGCATGCAGTGGGCATCTTCACTGACTTCAATTCTTTCCTCTGGAAATCTGATGGAATCTGTGCAGGGGGTGGGTTGGGTGGAGAAGCTGCTTTGAAAGAACTAGATTCAGGAGTTCCCCATAACAGAACTGTAGTGAAGGAAATGGAGGGAAAGGGGCATGCTTGCACTAGTCTGTGCCCCATAACTGCAGGGCTGATCCTACAGTTATCTGTGCCTGATTTTGCACATCTTGAAACTGGAATGAGTTGTTGTCGGCTGAAGAAAAAAAAAAGGAGTATCTTTATCACTTTAACACAGGAACAGCCTAGGACCGTGATGGCGAACCTATGGCACGCGTGCCACAAGTGGCACGCGGAGCCATTTGTCAGGGCACGCGAGGCGCTGGCCAGCTGGGTTCACCTTTTAAAAAGCTATTTTTCGCCTTCCCCAGGCTCCAGAGGCTTTATAGGAGCCTGGGGAGGGCGAAAAGAGCCTCCCCCGCCCCCCCGGAGGCTTCAGGGAACGTCCCGAGGCTTCCCTGAAGCCTTCGGAACACTTAAAACCAACCTCCGAGCAACCCGGAAGTGACTTCCGGGTTGCTCGGATGGTCGTTTTAAGCGCTCTGAAGGCTTCAGGGAAGCCTCGGGACGGTCCCTGAACAGGCACGAGATGTGCGTTTCCATCGCCCGGGCCCGGATCGCCTCCACTGCGCGGCACCTCAGGCTCGGTGTCCTTGCGCCCGGCCTTCACATCGCTGCCGCCGCCACCGCCACTAGGACGCCGCCCTCGCCTCCTCCTCCTCCTCCTCTAGCCTCGCCATCGCAAGGATTAAGGCGAAAGGGGGCGGGGGCAGGGAAAGCGAAGGGGGCTTTGTTGTCCTCCTTCTCCTCCTCCTTTCCCCCACCGGCTCGAACGCGGCGCCGGGGCCCGGCAGGCAGCGAACGAGTCGGAGCCTGCCGACTGGAGGAAGAGGGTGAGAGGCGGGTCCTGTGAACGGGGACAGCAGCGGCGACAATAGTCATAACTTGCCGGCTGGCCGCCCCGGCTGGGAGACAAAGGAGGGGAAAGGCGGCAGGCACCCCAGTTCTGAGGCGTTCTGGGCGTGTCCGACGCCGCCCAGCCTATCTTAGCGACTACGCATGCTCCACTGTTACGCATGCGTCCTCGGTAGGGGGGAAGGAGTGTTATATTCCTTTCCTCCCTGACTTCCGATCGGGGATTCCCCTGTTGTCAGCCAGCAACAGCCATGCTGCGCCTTAGCCAATCAGGCGCGGCATGGCTGAAGGCGGGCTGACCGGCGTTCCTGATTGGTTCCTTGGCCTGACAGCTCTTCGTATAAATAGCTGTCAGGCTAAGGAACGGGTGATTCTCTCCTGTATGACTTCTCGTTGTTATTACAAATAAAATAGAGTTGGACGTTCCTCAGTTTGTCAAGCCTCGTCTTTCCCCACACTTGGAGGCTCTGGCTGCCGTGTCCGGGGTTAAAAAGTTCCACGAATACCTCTACGGACGGCATTTCACGCTCTTCACTGACCACAAGCCGCTCCTTGGGCTTCTGGCCGGTGACCGTCCGACCCCTCCCATTCTGTCACCCCGGATGACACGTTGGGTGGAGTTCCTAGCGGCATACTTGTATGCCCTGGTCTACCGCCCTGGCAAGCAGCTGGGGCACGCTGATGCCCTCAGCCGCTGCCCCTTGCCCGTCTCCAACCCTCAGACAGTGCCTTGCCTGTCTGTTTTGGCCATTGCAGACCTTGCCTTGCCGCTCTCTGCGGGCGATGCGGCGGCAGCGTCTCTGGCCGACCCCACCCTCTCCCAGGTGATGACCTGGGTTCTGCGGGGGTGGCCTGGGGGACCGGTGTCCGACGGGCACCGCCCCTACAAGGCCAGGCAGTTAGAGCTGTCCCTTCACAGTGGGTGCCTCCTGTGGGGGGACAGGGTGATCATTCCACCCACTCTGCATGACCAGGTGCTGTCTCGCCTCCATGAGGGCCACCCTGGCATAGCGCGCATGAAGGCATTGGCGCGCAGCTATGTCTGGTGGCCCCGTCTGGACGACGAGATAGCTACCTGGGTTGCCAGGTGCTCGACCTGCCAGGTCTCCCGTCCAGCGCCTCCGGTGGCCCCGCCGCGGGAGTGGGAGATTCCTCGCGGCCCGTGGTCACGCCTACACCTGGATTTCGCTGGGCCTTTCCGAGGCCAGGTTTTCCTGGTTGTGGTGGACGCTTACTCGCGCTGGGTGGAGCTCATCCTCATGACCTCCACCACAGCCGAGGCCACTGTCCGAGCACTAACGCGCCTGTTTGCCACCCACGGCTTGCCGGACGTCGTTGTGTCGGACAATGGCCCTCAGTTTGCGTCCACCGTGTTCCAGGGTTTCCTGGCCACCCAAGGCATCCGGCATGCCCTCGTCGCTCCCTATCATCCGGCCAGCAATGGCCGGGTGGAACGCGCTGTCCGCTCGGCCAAAGACGCCCTTGGACGAATGGACAAGGGCGACTGGCCCACGAGGGTGGCTGCTTACCTCCTGGTTCAGCATTCCACCCCGTGTCCACTGTCCGGAAAAACCCCCGCTGAGCTGCTGATGGGCCGGCGCCTGCGGACCACCTTGGATAGGTTGCACCCAACCTATTCTGAGGCACAGCCGAGCAACCAGGGGCCCCCTTCCCGCTCCTTCCGTGAGGGCGATCCAGTTTGGGCGAGGGCTTTCTCCGGGGTTCTTAAGTGGGTGCCTGCCACCGTCACTACTGTAACCGGCCCCTGCTCTTACAGGGTCCGGACCGCCGACGGTGCAGACTGGCGCCGCCACGTGGATCAATTAAGGCGCCGCGAACCTTCGGATCCACACAACAACCCCGCAAGGTCGGCCTCGACCACTCCACCAGAGGCCCTGGGGTTGGCGCCGCACCCGATTTCCCCGCCGTTGCCCAGGCCGCAAGAAGTTCCGACAGAGACTGTTCCAGGCGCCTTCCGCCTTCCACAGCCGGCCATAGTCCCAGCCTCCGTTGGGCTACCAGTTCCTCCGCTGCAACCAGTTTTGGCCTTCCCTCAATCAGGCCAGCCTGTCCCTCGCAACAATTTGAACTTCCCTGACTCAAGCCCGCCAGCGGCCGCGCCACCCCGGCCCTGCCTACCTGCCCTTGAGTCTCCGCCTCCGGCTGGGATAGGCCTTCAAGATGGCGCCCGGAGCTCCACTCCCTCCAGGGAGGAGCTCCCACGGACACCACCTCCTCCTCCGACGATCTGCCCAGTTCTGAGGCGTTCTGGGCGTGTCCGACGCCGCCCAGCCTATCTTAGCGACTACGCATGCTCCACTGTTACGCATGCGTCCTCGCTAGGGGGGAAGGAGTGTTATATTCCTTTCCTCCCTGACTTCCGATCGGGGATTCCCCTGTTGTCAGCCAGCAACAGCCATGCTGCGCCTTAGCCAATCAGGCGCGGCATGGCTGAAGGCGGGCTGACCGGCGTTCCTGATTGGTTCCTTGGCCTGACAGCTCTTCGTATAAATAGCTGTCAGGCTAAGGAACGGGTGATTCTCTCCTGTATGACTTCTCGTTGTTATTACAAATAAAATAGAGTTGGACGTTCCTCAGTTTGTCAAGCCTCGTCTTTCCCCACACTTCAGCGACTATTGTCGCCACTGCTGCCGCCGTTCACAGGACCCCCCTCTCACCCTCTTCCTCCAGTCGGCAGGCTCCGACTCGTTCGCTGCCTGCCGGGCCCCGGCGCCGCGTTCGAGCGTTCCGTGAAGCCTCCGGGGGGGGCAGGGGAGGCTCTTTTCGCCCTCCCCAGGCTCCTATAAAGCCTCTGGAGCCTGGGGAAGGCGAAAAAATCATGCAAAGCCCCCTTCGCTTTCCCCGCCCCCGCCTCCTTTCGCCTTAATCCTTGCGATGACGTTCCCTGAAACCTCCGGGGGTGGCGGGGAGGTTTTAAGTGTCCCGAAGGCTTCAGGGAAGCCTCCGGACGTTCCCTGAAACCTCCGGGGGTGGCGGGGAGGTTTTAAGTGTCCCGAAGGCTTCAGGGAAGCCTCCGGACGTTCCCTGAAACCTCCGGGGGTGGCGGGGAGGTTTTAAGTGTCCCGAAGGCTTCAGGGAAGCCTCCGGACGTTCCCTGAAACCTCCGGGGGTGGCGGGGAGGTTTTAAGTGTCCCGAAGGCTTCAGGGAAGCCTCCGGACGTTCCCTGAAACCTCCGGGGGTGGCGGGGAGGTTTTAAGTGTCCCGAAGGCTTCAGGGAAGCCTCCGGACGTTCCCTGAAACCTCCGGGGGTGGCGGGGAGGTTTTAAGTGTTCCGAAGGCTTCAGGGAAGCCTCCGGACGTTCCCTGAAGCCTCCGGGGGGCGGGGGGGCTCTTTTTGCCCTCCCCAGGCTCCTATAAAGCCTCTGGAGCCTGGGGAAGGCGAAAAAATCATGCAAAAATGGGCGCGTTGTGCGCGCATGCGCACTGGGGGCGCGTTGCATTATGGGTGCGGCACGCCCGTACACGCCCCCCCCGCGCTCTCCCCCACTTGTGGCACACGAGCCAAAAAAGGTTCGCCATCGCTGGCCTAGGAGGAGGTAAGGTCACTTCAGGTATGGCTGAGAGGAAGGCAAGGACATAAGAACACTGCAGGAAAATGGGGATTGCCAGGTTAGTTTTGTGCAAATGGGAAAAAGGGATAGTTATGTTAGTTTTAGTTTACAAATTCAATCCAGGGGAACATGTTGTCTGTTGGTGTGTGTAAGTGTGTGTATGTGTGGGTGTTGGAGAAAAGGGATGGCTAAACAAGCACCTGCATATCATAACTTAAAATAAGTTAGGTAACTTAAAATCTCAGTAAGATTTTGAATGGAACAGAAAACATTTTGTAGAAACTTTTTTAAAGTGTGGTTGCCACTGGATACGTACAGTTGCAAAAGGAGCTTATTTGAGGGCCATGTTTCTGGGTATTTTAGGGCCCTGGATAATGTGAAATAATTAAAAGGTTGCTTAAAGCCTTTGTATCTCTTTGTAACAACAATAACAGGAGCAGCAATTAACTGGGTGAGCAATTTCCTTTGAGATAGAGGAGCACTGGATTTTGAGAGCTCCATTGGTAGTATAATCTGGGGTCACCTAGAGATAGATCCCTGGGAATTGCTTAGAAATACTGGTGGACAGAAATAATTCTCTCTTCCCAACTGAGGGATCAAGCTGTAGAGAACCAGGGGGCACCATCAAGCAGAAATTACTTATTAACTATATTGAAAGCGGTGGGATTGGAGTGGCAGCCATTATTAGCACAACTAAGAATGTGGTATTGTATCCAGAGTATTTGTATTATGAGCAGCCTGCCAGATGGAAAAAGAAGGCTCTTACGTGAAATGTTCTGAATAAACTAACGTGTTTGGTACATAATAGTGTTCTGTGTAGCCCAGGGGACCAAATGTGCAAAAAGCTAAAGCCTTCTTTTCCATATATGTTTGCTGACAATTCATCCTCACCATCTCCTCCTCCTCGCCATTTTTAAAGGATATGTGCTCATGGTGTTTCATTCCCCAGCCTACAGGAGGCAGACAAATTAGCATTAGAAATGGAATTAGCTTTTTTAGCTCTAGTAATTGCCCTCTTCTGAGAATTTTTGCTCTGGGTGTGATATGGAATGCTTCTTCATGATTAGTAACTGTCAGGAGTTGGGATCGGCTTATCCCTTGCTTAGCCATTTTAAATTGTTGTAGCCATGCCCTTTCTCCTGAATGATGCCATTTTGGGCAGTTGGCTTCCACAGACGCAAGGGCCCATATAATGCCTAACTGGTGCTTTCTGGAGCCACAGTGGCACAGTGGTCAGAATGCAGTACTGCAGACTACTTCTGCTGATTGCCAGCAGTTTGGCAGATCGAATCTCACCAGACTCAAGGTTGCCTCAGCCTTCCATCCTTCCAAAGTGGGTAAAACGGGGATCCAGATTATTGGGGGCAATATGGTGACTCAGTAAACCACTTAGAGGGGGCTGCTGTGAAGCAGTATATAAGTCTAAGTGCTAGTGCTAGTGCTATTTCTAAGGTCTTATGCTGGCTCCTTATATACATGGGTTTTTCGCTGTAATGAAAAATTGCTAGATCTGTGTTTAAAAAACAGGAATAATTCTTTTTTTTAAATGGCTACATTCATAGTGACCAACTTACCACAAAGCATTTCTACATTTGCAACCACTCCCTTGAAAGGTGCCTAAACCAAATCAGGTATCTTTATTTCTCCACCCTACCCAATCACCAATTTAGGAGACCAAAATGTATATCCCATCAGCAAGTGATCAGCAGGAAGGTAATTAGAATCAGAAGAAGCTACCCACTTCTTGCTGTGTTCTGCCTTAAAACTCTTAAGGCCAGCATTAACCAGCCATCATCATACCTGAGTAGAGTAGCGTCCAACAGTTGGGCAACACAATCTATGTGGCATAGTTTTCTGAAGGGTAGGGTTGTAGAGGAATTGTAGGTTATTGCTGCTGCCCCTTTGGAAGCTTCAGAATTCAAACAATGTACCTGGTACGTGGATTAAAAGGGTTAAAAACAGAATCTTAAAACCTTGCTGTTAAAATATTCAGGCTTCCGTTATATTTCACTTTTTCATATAAAGATGAGTCCTGCTGTGGGTTATGTCAGTCTTGTCAAATTTTATCCTGTCAGCCATCAGAAAGATAAATGGAACAAAGGATTGAAATAAAAAGTTAGGTAAGTATGAGGAGGATATGTGATATACAAAGGGTGAATTGGAAACTGGGACGGGAAAGAAGGAAAAAGAATACAGGTAATGTTTGATGTATGACCATTTGTTTAGAGACCATTCAAAGTTACAATGATGCTGAAAGAAGTGACTTATGACCAGTCCTTGCACTTACGACTGACTATTGCACATCTCCATTAACACTTTATCATGATTCAGGCACTTGGCAACCATTGTGATGTTGCAGCATCCTGGGGTCATGTGATTGCCATTTGCAACTTTTCCAGCCAGCTTCTGACATACAATATCAATGTTGGAAGCTGGATTTGCTTAACAACTATCTGATTCACCTAATGGTTGTGTGATTTGCTTAATGATCACAGCAAAAAAGAGTGTAAAATTGGGTGCAACTCACTTAACAATCACACTGCTTAGTGATGGAATCTCCAATCCCTATTGGGTCTGTTAGTCAAGGATTCCCTGTAACACAAAGAGAGGCCATACATGCTATAGAGCAGGGGTGTCAAACTGGTGGCCCATGGGCTGGATGCATCACACACAGGCCATGCCCACCCCAGCTCCACAAAGGGAAAACCGTTGGAAATATCACGTGATGGCAACGTCATGCCACAAGTTTGACACCTGTGCCATAGAGCATTAAAATGCCCTTACAATATAGTCCAGAGGTGAGTAACTATGGCCCTTTTATGACCTGTGGACTTCAACTCACAGAATTCCTGGGCCAGGTTCAGGAATTCTGGGAACTGGTCCACAGGTTGTAAAGGGCTATAATTGTGTACCTTTGACATAACCTATGCTTCTTCTTCTTCTTCTTCTTCTTCTTCTTCTTCTTCTTCTTCTTCTTCTTCTTCTTCTTCTTCTTCTTCTTCTTCTTCTTCTTCCTCTTCCTCTTCCTCTTCCTCTTCCTCTTCTTCTTTTTCTCCTCCTCCTCCTTCTTTTTCATGAATATTTTAAAAATGCATTTTCCCCATATTATCCGGTTTCATTTTACCTCAATTAGAATAAGGAAAATAAGCTTTTAGTTAGGCAAGCATTGCAACTGAGAATTATTCATTGTGCACAGAGCAGCAAATGAGCTACTAGGTGCTAAGATTTCTCCAGTTACAGTTACAAATATTTCCAGTCCCCGTCTCCTGCCCTGCCATTTCTCAGTTAATATCCGTGACTGAAAACAGAAAAATATGTAAGATCCTGATGCCATAGTCTTTCCCCTTATCCTCAAATGAAGAAGTGAAATGGTTAAAATCCTGGAAATCTATTTGAAAAAGAAAAAGATTCTCTAGGACAGGAATCAAATAATTTCCTGCCTTCAGCCGAAGAACTGATTGTAAAAATTGCGAGGTGAGGCCCGGTTCTTCTCTGAAGTGTAGAAGTCAGTCGCAGCATTATCCACATGCTGGGCAGCCATATGTTCTTCTCCATTACATTCCCATCTCGGACCATCTGTAATTGTTGGCGAGGGCAAGGGCATTGCTTGAAAAGTGGCATGGTATAAAAGTACCCTTTCCTCCTATTTCTCTTCATTATGGAGCCTTACCAGGAATTTAAATCGTATTTGACAGATTGCCTTCATTGGTCAGGGGCAAAGGTTCATATCCTGAGGACTAGTAGAGCCTGATTGTTGCTTTTTTTTCTTTGCTGAAGACAGGCTTTCTCAGTTCAAGGTACACCAGATACCATTTTCTGCCTTTTCACGGCTCTAGCCTGGAGATGCTGGGTAAGAGCTTCAATGTCAAATCCATTTGACATCTTTTCATTTCGCCTTGCCCTCTGCAAATGAAAACTCTTAACCTGAAATCCCTGATCCTTTTACCTGGGAGTAAGTGCCATGAAACCCAGTTCTACTTGTGTCTTAATAAGGAGAAAGGCATAACATTGCCCTGTTAATTGAGCTTTCAAACGGTCCTCAGAATTAAGAAGCACAGCCCTGCATCTTCATGTTAAATATTTCTAATAAGTACAGATAAGTACAACCTCATCTTAAATGGGCCATTTTCCATTACTCGACATATCACAACTGAGCCCAAAATTTCCATTGCAGGACAGTTGTTAAGTGAGTTTTGCCCCATTTTACAATCTTTCTTACCACAGTTAAGTGATCCATGGCAGTTGTTAAATTAGTAACATGGTTACTAAGTGAATCGAGCTTCCACATTAACTTGCTTGTCAGAAGATCACAAAAGGTGGTCATATGGTCCCGCGACGTTGCAACTGTCATAAATGCATGCCAGTTGTCAAGCATCTGAATTTTGATCATGTGACCAATGGTGCAATAGTCATGTGATTAAAGGGATGCTGCAATGGTCGTAAGTGTAAAAAACAGTCATCATTCATTTTTTTCAGCGCTGTTGTAACTTCGAATGGCCATAAATGAATGGTTGTAAGTCTAGGACTACTTACACATGGAACAATGTCTCTCCTAAACTGTGTTATGTTGTGTATATCTTCTGAAGCATGTTTGGGAGAGTTGTTATATGAAGAACTTTGTTTCCGAACTGCTCTTTTACCCATAATCAAAATTATGTAAATTTAATTTATTAATTACAGAGTTAAACTCATGCAATCAATCAACCAACATTTCTTTAATCAGGAAAGCGTCTTATACTCTTGTGCATTTATACTCCCCCCCCTCAATCAGTACCAGAAGCCCAGTTTTCTTACTGAATGGGCTTTACCTTTAATGGACTGCATTGACTACTAACACATTGTGAGCTAATAAATGTAAAGATGTTGCACTGGAAGCAGGAAGACTAAGAAACAAGTTGAATTGCATCACGTAGTAGTTATAGGAACAATCATGAACACTCAGACTGGCCTACCTCACAGGATTGTTGTAGATTCCAAAGGGGGAATGAGGAAAGTTAGGCCATATGTTCAATAATTATATAATTTTTCTCCACACTGGTTTTGATTCTAATGAATCCTACTGCACTGTATTTATTGTAGACAACCAGCAATAAACTGGTATTTGTACTAAACTTTCAGTTCAGATGCAGCAATCTTACAATACAATACAATAGCAGAGTTGGAAGGGACCTTGGAGGTCTTCTAGTCTAACCCCCTGCCTAGGCAGGAAAACCTATACCATTTCAGACAAATAGCTATCCAACATCTTCTTAAAGACTTCCAGTGTTGGGACATTCACAACTTCTGGAGGCAAGCTGTTCCACTGATTGATTGTTCTAACTGTCAGGAAGTTTCTCCTCAGTTCTAAGTTGCTTCTCTCCTTGATTAGTTTCCACCCATTGCTTCTTGTTCTACCCTCAGGTGCCTTGGAAAATAGTTTGACTCCCTCTTCTTTGTGGCAACCCCTGAGGTATTGGAACACTGCTATCATGTCTCCCCTAGTCCTTCTTTCTATTAAACTAGACATACCCAGTTCCTGCAACCGTTCTTCATGTTTTAGCCTCCAGTCCCCTAATCATCTTTGTTGTTCTTCTCTGCACTCTTTCTAGGGTCTCCACATCTTTTCTACATCATGGCGACCAAAACTGAATGCAGTACTCCAAGTATGGTCTTACCAAGGCATTATAAAGTGGTATTAACACTTCACAGGATCTTGATTCTATTCTTCTGCTGATGCAGCCTAGAACTGTGTTGGCTTTTTTGGCAGCTGCTGCACACTGCTGGCTCATATTTAAATGGTTGTCCACTAGGACTCCAAGATCTCTTTCACAGTTACTATTGTTGGGCAAGGTACCACCTATACTGTACCTGTGCATTTCTTCATGCAGGAATAAACCATAGTTACTGGAATAGAAAACGAATATTTCTTCTTTTGTTTGCAACAGAATGCAAACCATCTAGAATTTGTGAAATCACAGTTTCCTTTAGAACTCTTACTTTGATGGCAGAGGTTAATCGTTTCCCAGTTCAGCTTCAATAGGAAATTCACCTTCGACATTCTGTGATTCAGGGAGAAACAGAAAGAGAAAAAGGATTTTAAAAAAGTGTGAGAATTATTTTTGGTCCAGAAAATCTGCAATATAAATCTGTCTGGAATGTAAATTCCTCTTCTTCCTGCATATGGGAATATGTGGTAGATCTTCAGGTTCAAAGATTTATCTGTGGACATAGAGGTGGCTCTGCCATCCTAGGCTGAAGGCAATGAGTGGGGGCACTGGAAGTCTATTGTTGTAGCAATGATGGGTGTTATGCTGTGATATGGCTCACAGTTTCCTATCATTTTTGGCAGCACCCATTCCCAAAGCTGATGGAGACTTCATAGCACAGGGCTTGCCAGTGGGTTCTGTCAGCAGGTGCAGCTTCTAGTTCTCTTGGCTAGATGTAACAGTGACGTAGGGTTTCTTTCACAGTGTTTTTGTAGCATTTGCATGGTTGACCTTAGGCTCTCTTCCCAGGCACCAGGACACTGTAGAGGACCTGAAAAGGCATATAACAGTCATCCATTCTCATGATATGCCCCAACCATATCATCTGGTAATCAGGGACTAGTGGATTTGACACAATCCAAAACTTCAGGTTGGAGACACAAATGCCAAGGTTGATGTGGAGAGCATGCAGGTGAAATTTATCCAGTTGTTTGATGTGCCTCCAGTACACAGTCCAGGACTCACATCAGTATAGGAGGGAAGGGATAAGCACAGCTCTGTAGACTTTCAGCTTTCCAAAAATATGAATGTTGTATTGATTTTTTTAAACAAAGTTTTATTGGTTTTTTAATATTTTACAAAGGGAAAAGGTATGGGAAAGGTTACAAATTTTGGCAGCCGCGAAATGCGGTAGGTGCACCCCCCCCTCCAAACTCATAGTGTACATTTGCATAAAATTCAAATATTACATAATAGCATATAGTCAGTGTGGTAAATTCAATTGGTAATTTCGGTCAGTTTATATCACATGGATTTTCTAACTTATTTGTGTGATCTGAGCTTTCTTGATGTCACCCCATCTCCCCCAGCTGGCAGTGCTCCGGCCCCTCCCGTGTCTTGTACATCTACTGTAGTGTCTTCTGGTTTTTCTAGGAGTAGTTTATTTTTTTCCATAAAGGCCTGCGCCTCTATGGGTGTATTAATTCTAACTCTTGTCTCCTCCCAGAATATTAGCATACCTTCAGGCAGTAACCATCGAAACCATACCCCCTTCTGGTATAGTTTATTCACCAATTGCGAATAAAATTTTCTTTTCTCCCTCACTTTCTTGGGGATCTGTTTCAGAATGGTTATCTCCTTATCTTTGTATGTCAAGGCTTGCCCCCTTTGTGCTTTCAGGATTTCATCTCTTGTGCTTTTCCTAAGAAATTTAATGTGTACCTCCCTGGGGACATTGTGTGTTCTAGCATACGCTGAGTTCACTCTATAGGCCAGGTCTATTTCCCACCCCATCTGTTGTTTTTCCTTCTGGATATACTCAGCCAAAATGGTTGTCATGATGTCCCTTATGTTTTCATCATCTGTCTCCATCACATTCTGAAATCTAAGATAAAAAGACATTCTCTCAAACTCTATTTTCATTTGTTGGGTGTCAAGTTCTTTGTTTCCCCTCTGCACACCCTCTATTCCCCCCTTCATCTCAGCCGCCCCATCTTCCAAAAGATCCAATCTCTGTGAGTTCTTATTAATTTTATCCTGGTTCTCTTTAATTTCTTCTTTCATCTCCTTTAATTGTCTCTTTATTTCCTCTTGTCCCTGTAGAAGTTGTTGAAGCATTTGATGAAGCTCCAGGTCCGTAGATTTAGGTTGCTTGAAGGCTGTTAACCTTGATTGTGTGCTAGGACTGGAGGTTGCAGATGTTGGGGCAGAGGCAGCAAAGCCTGACTTTCCAGGGGGTGGTCTTTTAGATGCCATTGTTTATAAAATAAAGAGTCCAGTCAGTATAAAGAAGAATCAGTCAGAGAGATAGAACAGCCAAGAGAGTCCAGGAGGCAGAGAGTCCAGGCACAGGGGAGTTTTCTAATCACCCTGGCAAAAGAGCAGTCGTTTTTCACTCCAGGGGGTTCAGAAGCAAACAATCCACAAGAGAATTATCCAGGTAGCACGGAGACAAAGACCGGAAGCCTGAAGCCAAAAGGTGGAGTCAAGTTTCACATTTCATGAAGACAACGGAAGTGTGCCATCTTGCACTGCCAGCTTCGGGTATTGAGGCAACAAATAAAGTTTTCAAAATTCAAAGTTCCCAGGGCTTCCAGATCTCATTGTCTTAAACCTTGAAAGTTTAAATCTGAAAATCCATTTAATAGGGGTGTGACATCTTTGGTTTGGCTCTCCCCCTTCTCCTTCCCTTGGGGCTGAGAGCTCTCTTGTTTCCAGCCGCTTGTCCAAGGGGGGGGGAATCCCCCTCCCCTCCAGCCGCACCTCTCCAAATCAAACCAAAAGTTCAAGTTTGCACAGCTGACAGATTTTAAAGTTGGTAATAGGAATGAAGGGAGTCTACACCTCACTGCTCCGCCGCCGCATCCTTCAGCTTTCTTTTTTCACTCCGAACAGCCTGTCAGCGAAGACGCGCCCACGCGCCCTCCAATCTGCTCCCCAGTGCCTTGAGCGTGCAGGGGACCTCCCGCCAGCTGCTGCCGATGCAGGGATCCCCCGCAATGCCGCCCCTCCGGCAGGACGCCTCTACGGGGCGTCCTGTGCCCCCCCAAGGAGTGGGGAAGCCCACCGGGGAGCCGAAGCGAGCAACGAGTTGCCCGTCGCCGTCAGCCGCCGGAACCGGAAGTCGAATGTTGTATTGATTGAGGACTCTAGCATGCAACTGTCCCAGTGGTTGGCTGGCTGAAATCTAAGTATCAGTTTTCATTAATAATATTTTATAAAGGAACTCCACCCTTTGAAAGAAATCTACCCAAGACAAAATATGGATAATGTACAGAGTTGTGCACATTTTAATAAGATTCAGATGACCTTCAGAAGCTGTGTGAGCACTCCTCTCTTATTATGTTAAGCTGGACAACTTTTTTCACCTTTTCATGCCAGTCTGAAGAAAGATGCTACTATTTTAAAGAATCCAGGCTTCCTTCCTTCTATTTTTATGTCCCCACCACTCAACAGAAGACAAATAAACATATACAATACAGTTAAAACAGATTCATGTGAGATCCAAGCCTAGTCTCTGGGGGAATTCTTATGTTTCTTCTCTCTCTCTCTCTCTCTCTCTCTCTCTCTCTCTCTCTCTCTCTCTCTCTCTCTCTCTCTCTCTCTCTTTTGAAACTCATGCAAAAGCCTGTGGGCTGTGTTCCCCCAAATTCTCGATCATTGTTGAAGTCTGCACTGTCCTAATAATCAAGTGCCCAGGGTCAGGCAGTTGATTAATTGTGCAAAAGAAAGCATATTTTTTGTATAATTGCTTTTCTGCTAAATGTGATGATGATACCAGGAGTTTTATGTACAATTAGTATGCAAGATGTAGATTAATGGAAGAAAAGAAGCAGATACTTTTGATCTAGCTTGCTGATTGTACTTTCAATTCTAAATATAAGAAAGAGAAATAGGAATGTGATCTTCTGTGGAGTTATTGATCTTCTAAGAAGAAGCAACAAGATATCCGAGAGTGTTAATACAAGTTATAGTGCAGATAGTTTACTCAAAGCTTTATCTATGTTCATGCTGAAGGTAAACATGTTTGGTCCTGAAAACATTTAAGAGCTAGCCAGATCAATCTGCGGCAGGTAAAGTAGTATCAGCCAGTGAAAGACTGCTCTTAATACATTGGAAACGTCTTATAATCAATGAAAAGATGAGTGGACATTTTAAAAACTAAGTCATATAGAGAGTCTGATCATACTCAAATTCAAATTCACAAGAATGGCAAAGATTTGTTAATACTGAGACAATAATCCTAAAGTGTTTTAAGTAATACAAACCGCCTTTACATTTATCTGGTATAAGATATTTCCTTTTGAATATTTTGGAACATAGAATAATAGGCTTGAAAGGGAGTTTGGTTAGTCTTCTAATCTAACCCTCCGCTCAAGCAGGAAACCCTATACTATTCTGGACAAATGGTTGTGCAGTCTCTTCTTGAAAACCTCCATTGAGGGAGTACCTAGAACTAAGCCGTTCCACTGATTGTTCTCATTGTCGTGAAATTTCTCCTTAGTTCTAGATTGGATCTGTCTTTAATGATCTGGAAGACTGCTATCATGTCAATCCTAGTCTTTTACTTCTTTAACTAGATATATTTAGTTCCCGCAACCATTCATCATAAGGTTTAGCCTCCAGTCTCCTAATCATTTTTGTCGCTCTTCTCTGCATTCTTTCTAAAATCTCAACGTCTTTTTTGTATCATGGTGACCAGAACTGGATGCAATATTCCAAGTGTGGTCTCATCAGTACAGTATAAATACAATACAATAGTAGAGTTGGAAGGGACCTTGGAGGTCTTCTAGTCCAACCCCCTGCCTAGGCAGGAAACCCTATACCGTTCCAGACAAATGGCTATCCAACATAAAGACTTCCAGTGTTGGGGCATTCACAACTTCTGGAGGCAAGCTGTTCCACTGATTAATTGTTCTAACTGTCAGGAAGTTTCTCCTCAGTTCTAAGTTGCTTCTCTCCTTGGTTAGTTTCCACCCATTGCTTCTTGTTCTGTCCTCAGGTGCCTTGGAGAATAGCTTGACTCCCTCTTCTTTGTGGCTACAGAGGTACTATCATTTACTTGATCTTAAACTATCCTTCTATTGATGCAACCTATTGATGCATTTGGGTTTTTTGGCAGTTGCAGCACACTGCTGGCTCAAATTTAACTAGTGGTCTACTTGAACACCTAGATCTGTCTCACAGTTGCTAGTGTTGAGCCAAATACCATCTATTCTATCTCCATATCTGTGCATTTGGGTTTTCTTCCCTATTTGTAGGACCTTACCTTTTTCACCACTGAATTGCATTTTGTTGTATAGGGTCCAGTGTTCAAGTCTGTCAAGATCTTTCTGAATTCCCAGCTTGGTGTCATCTGCACATTTGATGACGTCCCCTTCATCTAGATCATTTATGAAGATATTGAAAACTACGGGGCCTAATTATTGCAATTGTTGTTACAATGTAATTGTTGGAAGTGACATAAAAGATGATTGAACATATGGTTGATATAATGCAAAACAAAAAGCTGCCAATGTTTATTTCTTAATTTTTGATTCCTTTTTTTCTGTAAAAGTTGTGAGATTCGGGGGGATTTCTACCTTTCGCACGATGTAGCTGTCAAAATTTTCTTGTACCTATTTACCCTTTCCTACAAATATTTGTAAAAACCAATAAAATTCTTTTTTTTAAAAAAAAGAAAAGTACTGGGCCTAAGATAGAATCTTGCAGTATCCCACCACATGCTTCTCTCCATGTAGATGTAGTTCCATTGAAGACTTTGCACTGAATATGGTTGGTCAGCCAGTTGCTTCAAATCCAGTTCTTAACAGATTACGTAGTCTTTCACTTTTGATCTGATCTTCTCTTTACCCAGAACGAGATGTCTTCTTAATGAGATTTTGTGTTTGAAGACAATTTCAGAAGACACCTTTAAATAAAATCTTCAAACTGAATCACCAGATCAATTCAAGGCATCAGACTGAATCAGGTGAATTAATTTGAAGATACAGAAGTGGACTTCTGTGAAAGTGTTGACATATATTTACTCAGTTAAATTCAACATTCAAATTAAAATTATTCAGTATAGTAATTTCAGTCTCATTCTTCAGGCAACTTCAAATAAAATCTTTGGTGATGCTTTCCTCCCCTTTCTTTCCTTCATATTTCACAATCACAGTAGCAGTTATTATAGTATAAGAGTAACATTAAAATAATACATATTTTCATATGTGCAAAGTTCAATAGTTTGTGAAGTCCTATGTTCTGTCTCAGTTTTCCACAATTTGATATCCTCCATGTGTGCCTGGTAGTCATATTTCCAGATATCCTAAGGGTACCAGACTGGGAAAGATATTCCAGTTCCTGCTTTTTATACTGGCTTTTCACCTAAACTATATAATATCTTTTCTGTTAAGATATTAACTAATTATTCTTCAGTGTCATGACTGAGGGTTGGTTAATAATTCATAATGCAATCATTTAGTTGAGGATTCTGTCTTTTTTTCAGTTCACAAATTATTCACACATACTGTACATACTGCAATTTTCTAGAATTTATTCATTATTAAAAATGGCTTTGTGAATAACTCCCTAATTTGTGCTGAATAGTTCATTACAAGGCTATGGAACTGCCTTATGATCACAGGAGAGTTTGGCTTTCTCTAGTAGTTTGCTTTTCAAAGACATTTCTAATAGAGGTTCTCTTCTGGTTTGATTTTAAAACATATGAAAGCATTTGAAATCTTGGAAGGGTAATTTCATGGTATTTATCTGTACTTAGTTGGCTAAGTTTCCCAGGACAGAAAGGCAGGGTCTTCTGTTGCAGGTCTATTAGAGTTGAACATCTGATGGGCCATGGAAAAAGGCCTTCTCAATGATGTTTCCCCTCTCTATGGAACATCGTTCCCCTGGAGGTGCAATTGGCCCCCATCTTGTTGCTTTTCTGAAAAGTCCTGAAGATGTGATTTCACCATTGAATCTGGGCTCCATGAATGGAGAGGGAGCCAATCAGGTTGTCAATCTGATTGTGTTGCTGCTGCCAGAATAGGTGGGTGGGAATACATCAATAGCACTTATATACCGTGTCA
This sequence comes from Natrix helvetica, assembly GCF_964273705.1. NCBI lineage: Eukaryota > Metazoa > Chordata > Lepidosauria > Squamata > Natricidae > Natrix > Natrix helvetica. The sequence goes on along the minus strand of NC_138552.1, from coordinate 209,365,862 downwards.
TAGTGCTTTACAGCCTTTTCTAAGTGGTTTACAGAGTCAGCATATTGCCCCCAAAACCCTGGGTCCTCATTTTACCCACCACAGAAGGATGGAAGCCTGAGTCAACCTTGAGCTGGTAAGACTCGAACTGCTGAACTGCTGTCAATCAGCAGAATTAGCCTACAATACTAAATTCTAACCACTGCACCACCACAGCTCTGGATTTCTAATGTTGTAAACCACCCAGAATTATGTTTGTGAGAGCTGGGCAGATTATATGAATTTGTTTAATAAATAAACAAACAACAAAACTATTTTTAAAAATATAATAAGTGAAAATAATTGATTCTGGTTTACCTAAGTCCCTTCAGTGTGCTGACTGTAGGGAGCAAAGAAAGGCCAGAATCTTTAGCTTTGCTAATATTAAGAGAGTAATTTTTTGGAGACCCTAATATTGATCTGCAACGTAGTAAGCTTGAATTCCTGCCATTTTTCAATGGTTTCTGAACTTATCTTCTGTTTTTTTATCCGTTCAAGTCAGTGTTGACTCCTGGAGACTATGTGGACTAGCCCCTGAAGTTTTGATATATTCTTGCTTTCTTCCTAGGGCTAAGAGAAAGGATGAGAGTGAAGAGAAAGGGATTGGCCGAAAGTCACACAGCTGACTTTCATGCCTAAGAGAGAACCAGAACTCAAGGTCTCTCAATTTCTAGACCACTATGCTGTGGGTGGGGTGATTACTCTATATTGCTTTAACCACTATGCTGTGGGTGGGGTGATAGCTCTATATTGCTAAATAGCTCAGGAATCTTCAAACTTGGCAACTTTAAGACTTGTGGACTTCAACTCCCGGAATTCCCCAATAAAATTATCTTTAAATGTTAAAATAATCTCAGTTGGGAAGTTTAAGAAACCTTCTTTGTGCTTATGGAAAAGAAGTTGAGCACATCTTGAAGGTGCAAAGGTTGGTTATGTTAAGAAATTGCCCTTTTTAAAGCTGGTTGTTTTCCCCCATTGTTTTAATCAGGCTCCAAACTAATTTGTCCTTCTTCTGTAGCCAGAAACTAATTGGAAACATTTGTTGAGGACGGTTGTACTTTGGGTTTGTATTGACTAGTTTCATCATAAATGAGTTCTGCCCTTTGCTTTAGAGCGCTTCCTGTATCTTTGGTTTCATACTCTTCCAAGGAAAATCTGGAAGGAAGGAAGGAAGGAGCAGGCAGACATCATGGAGGGAAGTTGTTTCAGCTGTTGGATTTACCCTTTTCCTAAAGAGAATACTAAAATCTTGTGATTTTTGGCAGAGATGTTCTTTTGGTAGAGAATGAGAATGATGAGGGAGCACAGGAATTGACCCCAACTGGCAGTCTCAGCAAGGGTCATCTACTCCTATTTAGTGTTGTCTGCAGTCAGGCATTGTTCTATTACCTTGTGCTGAAAAAGCTGTTGCTCGGCCATGACTAATTCTCACTTACTAACTCTATTTCCATAATGGAGCACATTTATCATAACAGTATTATTATAATTAAATGAAGTCGTTCAAGGTTATTTATCTCTACCACAGGAAAAGGGAAGTAGAAATTTTCCACACGGCTTTTCTAAGCTATTTTCTACTCTGGTGCCACATAAAAGAGCTTTGATTTTAAAGGATCAAGGGGCAAATATTTCATTATTTGCTCCTGTTGTGACAGTATATTTCATTTCTGCATTGCTTTTGTATGACCATTTAAGACAGAATCACAGTTTTAAAATTAGAAAGGGGTTTCTTAAGTCCAGTCCAGTTGGTAGGGCAGCATTTTGAGTAAAAATGCAGAAGGAAGAATAAGTTGTCCTTGATTCACGCTTGTCAGATTTTGTATTCCATTTATAAATATAACAGGGAACCCCTTTTATGATCAAACACTGAAAGGACATCATCAATTATGCGCTTAATATAAATTACAGGATCATATATAATAGAAATAGAGGATATAGGGTCAACAAAAGTTATTAAACAAATGTACAATTACTATATAGTTACAGAAAGCAATGGGTCATTCTAGAGCAAATTGCGAAGGGTGATAATTGCAGTATCAAAAAATGCCATAGTACTAATAGATGATTGGAATGCAAATACTAGAAAAGAAATGGAAAAGAGATGCTAGTTTCATAAAATAAAGACAGACAATAAGATAGATAATATAAAATGTTTGTCAACTGGAAATAACATTTAACATAATAAATAATTACAACCTTGTATTTTAAAAAAACTATATCTCTGTTTGATGCCACCTTTTTTGCAGCCATATTACATAGCCAACTTAAATTCAGTTTATAAACAATGGGGTATGTTATATGTACTACCTTGAGCTCATGAGTGACATGTGGGATATAAATCAAACAAATAATCTAAGATAGGATTAGACCTAAATGTCTTTATGGTGTGTTACATGGGTCATAGGAACTTAATATCTACTTTGTAGAAGCAACCCTTATTCCACAGGATTTTCAGATTAAATTTCTGTTCCATTTTGGAGTGAGATGGATGTTCAATTAATATTGTTATCATAATCTTATAAAACAGGCATTTTCATTGCATTGCACATTCAATTACCAAAGTCTAGTATAGAAATGTAAATATTTTCAAAACTCTGTAACAAAACGGAATGGGGGTTCCCACCCCCCACCCACCCCAGTTCATAACAAAAGAAGGCTTAAAGTTTGCTGTCTTTTGCAGAAGAAAAACAAACTGTCCTTGACTCTTGTTGGAACAGATGGAGATTGTCTGGACAATATTGATGGGCTTATGAAGCCCTCTAGGCATTTTTGAAATCCAGCATAATTGGAAAGATAATCTTCCATCATTCTCCTGCTTCAGCTGGGGAGGGAGGGTCAGGCTCCTCTCTTCTTGCAGAGCACTTTGAAAGTCAAAGTGGTCCTCCAGATCATCTCCATCCTAGACATTTTAGGCATTTAGAGCCATGGTGGCACAGTGGTTAGAGTGCAGTACTGCAGGCTATTTCTGCTGACTGCTGGCTGCCTGCAATTTGACAGTTCAACTTTCACCAGGCTCAAGGTTGACTCAGCCTTCCATCCTTCCGAGATGGTAAAATGAGGACCCAAATTGTTGGGAGCAATATGCTGACTCTGTAAACTGCTTAGAGAGGGCTGTAAAGCACTGGGAAGCGGTATATGAGTCTTAGTGTTATTGCTATTCAGATTACTCTGAAAATGAAATGCAGGTCTAAGAAGAATATTTACTTCTAAATCAGCTGGAGTGGATAAAAGGCAAAGAGAATGTTCCTCATCTTGCCCTATATTTCAAGCACGGTGAAAACCCCTGATGGTTAGTTGTCAGAATGCAGTATTGCAGGCTAACTCTGTCCACAGCCTGGAGTTCAATCCTGGCAGGCTCAAGTGCAAGTGCACATGCATGTGCACGCATGAGTGCACATGATGTTTGCAGCAATTGCTCACATGAGTGTGGTCACAAGGGTCTGCAACAATGCTTGTGCGAGTGGAGCCGTGAGCACCGTGAGCAATGACACTCATGCAAATGGGGCCATGAGCGTTCATGATGAGGCTCGTGTGAGAGGTGCTGCAAGCACCCATAGTGACACTCGCACAAATGGGGCCATTGTGTGTGTAGAGTTGTGCACACTGGCTGGCCCCTCATGTGGCCTAATGGCGATTAGCCCATGGCCCAGTAGTGGGCCATGGACCACAGGTTGGGGACCCCTAGTGTAAAGCACTATATGGCAGTATATAAGTCTAAGTGCTGTTTCCATTGCTATGATGCGAGCATCCAGTGTAAGACTAAAGTTATGATAAGATTCTGCACCCAGGAGTGAATCACAATTAATGCCTCTCTGGTTAAATTTATTTTTTATTGTAGAAAGCTAATGGGAATTGGATTATCCACAGATGTCACTTATGAGCTAACAATACCTTGGTATTGCCAATGAACCATGTCTGTCTTTTGAGACTATAATATAGGTTCATTTGCGATTCCTGGATTCTTCATTCTCCCTTTTGTATAGGTGTGTCTTCTCAAGGCCTAAGGGAAACGCTTTAGGGCCCAAAATGGTTTTATTTTCATATGAAATAGTAAAGTTCTCATTTCACTCTGTGGTGGTTTCTGTAAATTCTCCGAAGTGGTAGATAACCTTAATGCATTCTCTCTACAACCCTAGTGCCTGGTAGAGAAGCTTTTAGGTTGATCATGTCCTAAGAGGTTACCAAGCTTTCAGATTCTTACACAAGTTTTGTAGAAAGATTTTTTTAAAGTCAGATATATTGTTTCGTTGCTGCACTCATAATATGCAATATTGAACATCACTTTCAATTTCACTGTCCATAAAACAGATGCCTCCTTTTTAAAACTCCTTTATTTTATTTGAATACACCAGTTTGAAGAACTCCTTCATATTGGATTTCATGAATTTTGCAATGAATGCTCCAACCAAGACTCTGGATAAAAACTAAACATAAACGATGTGTTTCCTCTGCCCGACATGCTTAATATTACACATTGGTACAGGAGACTAAAGGAATTGAAATAGAAATGGGCTGGTCATATAGCAAGAAGAACTGATGGCAGATGGACAAAGGGAATCCTAGAATGGATCCCACTTGATAAAAAGCGCCCATGAAAGAGACATAAAACAAGATGGATTTATGAATCAGTAAGTCTTGTGGGGCCAATTGGCAAAAGAAAGTTCGGGACCGTATTGGTTGGAAACTTGCGGAAGAGGCCTTCATCTTGCAGTGGATGAACAATGGCTAAAATGATGACATTGGTACCTCAAATGTTATTACAAGATTGCATAAAACTAAAAGATAAAACAATACAATTGTTAAGTAAGTAAGCTCCCCGTTAGGAGAGCGAGTGTGCAGAGAAGCGTAATGAGAGTGGTATGGAAGAACACACACAAACCAGCATACAGGGACACCGAATAGTATAAAATATAGTAGTTTACTGTTGTGGCCCAGCCGGTGCCGCTGTCACCAGACTCCGAGAGTGATACTCCATACGAGTCAGCTCCAGAGGAGATGGGCGATCCTGGACAGGATTCGGAGGCTGAGCAGGAATCCGAGAGTCTGGTCGGCCACCAGGTGGCACCAGAGGCATGGAGCAGCGGTGAGAGCCAGAGGAGGAGGACTCCCGATGCCCTGCCTTGGAGCAGCGGAGAGGACAGTGACTCAGGACTTAGCAGGGCGTTTCTAGATGCCCGTTTCCGGCGCGCCCACAGACGCAAGGAGCGTGGGCGTAATTATAGGCAGTAAAGAGCTCTCAGGTGCTGTTTGGGAGACGCCCTTTTTAGGTTATAAAAGGGTTGACTCTGGAGAGGCTCTGCGTAGCAATCAACAAAGGACTTAAGCCAGCAACTCTAGGTTGGGATCCTGGCAAGCTGGATAGCTGCTTTTGTGTGTTCTGTCTTTGTGAGTTCTGTCTTGGTGGCTTGCTGCCACAAAACCTCTTGTCTGTTGGTGTAATAAACCTTGTTCCCTTGTACTGTTCCGGAGTGTGTGTGCTGTGTGGGCAACGGAGGAAGGGGGTCAGAACAGTTTACTATGTAGAAATATAGAAGTATTCAGAGTTCAGTTTACAGTCCAAGTCATACACGGTTCAGTCAGTCAGTTATCAAAGTTTTCAGTAAGGAATGATCCTTCGAACACAGTCCAGTATCATATAATCAGTTCAGGCTAACAGTAGCAAACACACAGTAACTCACAAGCAGTATCAAGCAGTATCCACTATCAGTATCTAACAAACAGAGAACTAATAGTCATTGTGGCTCCCTCTTATGGCTGCTTGAGGTAACAGCAACCAATCACATTACAGCAGTACTTAAAGCTACAGTACTACCATCCTGGTTTGTATCTTGCTAACCCAACTGTTAGCTTACATTCCTAACAACAATGATTGTAGACACCTCCCTTGCCTCTATGAAAGAAACTGATTTCTTATGATGAAATTAAAGTGCCATCCACAAATCTTAGAACTTGTGCAAACCACAGCAGCACAACATTTGCTGACTGACTGACAAATTTTCTCCTGATGACTGACAAATTTTCTCCTGTCAGTAAACAGTACTGTCCTTTTTTACCATGTACAGAGCATGTTAAGGACAAGAGCCTCATCTATTTCAAGTCTTTTTTCCCCTCCACATCCGCCAAATATCATCAAAAACTGTGAAAACATCTCTCTCCTTAATGTGGAACTGGGCTGGGACAGGGGAAGGTGGGTAGATACCGGTAAATCCTGGATGATAGCTAGACTGGTGGGATTAGCTCTGTCAAAAGCTTTATTCAACACATGTGTATTCAAAACTGTATGTAAACTATTGTTAGATGAGACTATTAACTTCACAGATGTGCAGAGTCCAAAGCAGCTGTTGCATCAACATCGCATACCTTATTTTTAGATGCTAAAGAATATAGTGACATGAAATCACTTAAACTGCATTTTTATGCACAAAAAAGTAGAACATGTTCTCATATTCCAAAGGTTTTATTTTAATCCAGATTGTCCACTATATTAAATTTGCTTCTATGATCCTGCAACATATTATGAATCTGATATTATAATTAATGCTAGGTGTATGGGTGTGTAGATTTTACATTGCTAACCCAACTGTTACCTTAAGTTCGGCACTGATACCCTTCCAACTGATTTGGTGTAGAAATTTATCTCCTAAATCTTACAGTGGGTATTTTAAAAATCCAGCCCCTTTTGCCTGAAACTTCAACTATCAGCTTTGAAAAATCTATTAATCAAAATTGCAAAACATCTTGCTAATTTATAGCACCCACTTTCATATATCTCCCCAATACCAGCTTCTGTAAGAACTGCCTATGAATTGAAAGAATATGAAGCTCCTGTAAAAAAAAAAGCAGTTTCATTTTTAAAATCTTAGTGAACCTTTATCTGTGCTTAGAAGTGACTCCAATCCTTTAATATTCCATACTATTAAGAAATTGCCATCAAAATGAACTAATACTGGAATCAGCAAGCACATTTTGCACATCTGCTTAGAATATAAAGATTGCCTCAACAGAAACATTCTAGCTGTGTGTTTGTGTGAGAGAGAGAGGGGGGGAGGGAGGGAGGGAGGGAGGGAGGGAGAATTGAAAATAAGAAAAAAATAAATCTGTAGTCTTGACTTGTAATCGAGTTATGACAGAGTGTACCACAACTCTTCATATACTTTAGCAAGCTTATTGTATTATATAACTACATTCAAACTGTACAAATGAACAGTTTGAGGAGGAGGAGAAAGACGTGATGAACACATATGCAAAGCATCTTAAAGTATTTCCTTTAATGCTTTCCTTAGATGTTCTCTTAACCAAGATCTGGAAATTATATATAGAGATGTAAAATATCCCTCACATCGGTTGACCTTCTCTTACTTAAAGACTCGGCTTAAGTTTTGTCTAATTCTTACATTTCATTTCAGTAAAAGCTGTTACAGCAGATCTATAGCAAAAGAATAGAGCCCAAGGATGAATAACCTTGATTAATCTTTTTGGCTGGAAAAGCAATGGCATCATGATGTAAACTAAAAGTATGGGATTTTTTTTTCTTTAAAAGCACTGACAGGGATTAACATAGTCAATGAAGTGCCCATCCTTCTTTATGACCGCTGTCACCATTTTTCTTTAGAAGTAGCTGAATCAAGGAAGTTAATGCTTGGTTTCTGGTCTGTATATATAAAAACAAAATCTAGCATATCCTGTTTTGGGATATATTGTCTGTATGTATTGTTTTTCTCTGTTCTGATCTGCTACTGAATAAGATAAGAATCAGTTTTAAAAGAGTTCCCATTGATTTATATTGGTTCAGTGACGATTAAACCTGTAGAGAATTTCAAGGAAAAAATGAAATTTGGATGAGATTAAATTAATTATATTTTATGGGGTTAGCAAGGATTTTCCGATTAAATTTTGAATGTGGTTAGGAGTTTCTGCATTCCCTAAGTCAGGGGTGCCAAACTCATGGAGTTACATTGTCATCATGTGATGTATCATGACCATTTCCCCCTTTGCTAAACTGGGGTGCCCTATGTTATTTAAATTAACTTCCTGCATCTACATTGTTATTTTCTTTCTGAGGCCCTCTAAATTTTATTTTAAATGAATAGATGATGACCACACATGTACTGTATGGAACGTCTTTTCTTGGAGATGTTCCAGCCAAAAATCATTTTTGCAAGCTAGACAATAAGCCTGAGCACCTGATCTTCACATTTGGTTATAATCACAAAGACATTGCTGGTAACAAGTCAAAATTGGAGTGAAACATGAAAATAAGCACCTTGAATTGTACCTGAAATAAACTGAGAGGCCATTTATTCTGTTTAAGAAAACCTGTAAAGTGAATATAATCTTTATGCATAAAATTGAACGGAGCTTTTTACGTAATTTTACTAAATGTTTTCTACAATTACTTACTCAGGAGTACTTATGGTACTTTGCTGAAGCAAGAAACACCCAATGTTTTGCAGCAGCTTATGAAAAACTCTTTTGTGGTGGGAGGAACAAATGTAAGATTTTGGGAGATTGGCAAAAATAATGGGATATATAGTGATAGTGCTAAATTTACCGGATGGTGCAATAGAGTAGAGTAGAGTAGAGTAGAGTAGAGTAGAGTAGAGTGGAATGGAATAGAATAGAATAGAATAGAATAGAATAGAATAGAATAGAATAGAATAGAATAGAATAGAATAGAATAGAATAGAATTTTTTGTTGGCCAAGTGTAATTGGATAAGTTCTTTGGTGCATATGCTCTCAGTGTACATAAGAAGAATAAAATACATTCATCAAGAATAAAAAGATACAACACTTAGTGATAGTCAAGGTTACTAATAAGCTATCAAATCATACTAAGAAACAATACTAAATATACTAAAAAAAACATACTAAAAAACAATAACAACCCTTCATGAAGTATTATGCGTGATTCTGGGCACCACATTTCCAGATGTATATTGGCAGGTTAAGAGAGTGTTCAGAGAAGGGCAATGAAAGTGGTAAGAAGGACTGGAGGTCATATCCTCTGAGATTGGCTGAAGGAACTTGGGATATCTGAGTAAAGAAGGCTGAAATCTGTGATGCCATGCTCAAGTACGTAAAAAAGGAATAGGAAAGGTAGTCAAAAACTATATTCCATGGCCCAGAAACTGGGCTCAGAAATAATAGATACAAGCTTACAGCTATCTAGCTTTCATTTAAATACAGTATAAGAAAATTCTATGAAAACCTATGGAAGTTCTGAATTTTGTATCTCTGAAGGTTTTTAAAGAGACCCTTGATTACCTCCTCTCATAAATGCTTTAAATTAGTTTCCTACATGTTGCAGCGGTTGGACTGGATAATACTTATGTTTGCTCTCAGTTCTGTTATTCTATGATTCTATGAAATGGTGTGAGGGAGGCTTCATTTCTTGCATTTTAGGAGACTAATAAAAGTTTCTGAGTAGCGTTCACCACAAAATAGCAGAAAACTATGCTCTTGGTTTCCATGCAGTCATGCAGCCAAAATTCAGTGAAGTGATTGTAGGGAGCTCCCCACTGTTAGAAACAAGCAGATCATGTTTGCATTTGCATCCAAAGTCCATGTTAAATTCTGCCAGGTTCAGGGACCTCCAGCCTTTTAAAGTTGCCAATCCAAAAAGAGGTTCATCCTTTGGAAGCAAAGGTAGATTTCTGTCATGTTCCAGGTTTCTAAAATAAAAGACTGATTCCTCTTTTTTATGAGAGAATTAAAGAGATGTAATAGTCAATACCAATTCTGTGGCAATCATATGCAGTGACAATATACTGTGCTAGATATGCCACAGATATTTCTCAATCCTGCTTAAAAAAAAACATTCTTGGGAATGAGGTATGGATTTTAGTAGATCATTTCAGTCCCAATTTACTAACTACTATGGCTTGCCTTTGACTGTAAACAGAACTGGCAAACATTATATTGCAATAGAATAACAATGATGAGCAGGACTTTTATAGCCCTTATAAAAAGAAACCCTGGATTGATAGATTGGACTGATAGCATTGGCAGACTTGAATCTAAGCATTTGTACTGTATACTTAGTAATCAGAGCAGTGGAAGAGTTCCCAAAAAGCTTTCGTAATGTCTTTCTGCAGCCTGGTGCCAAGATAGTGCCAAATAATTTTCATCTTGTCACTCATCTCTCCCTTTGCATCTGCTCTTCCAACATGTGAGGAGTGACCTGGTTCAATATGCTTTAATTAATTAATAAGGAAAAAGCTGTTTGACAGATGATTAGCAAGTGGGAAAAAGCTCCTCAAACATGAGAAAATCCATACTCTCCTGATTTGGGGTTGGGGGGAGGCACAATATATTTTTAAAAAAACTACATTGAAGAGAAGCATACCAGAGGTGGAGGAGGGGGGAACAACCACTCACAATAGTTAAGGAAATAAGTTATTTATTCTATGCAAAGATCTTATTTGTGTTGGGAGGAAAATGAATACTAGAGGATCACAATAGTTATTTATATACAAGGACCATGCTGGGTGACTTTGGGCCAGCCACTCTCTCTCAGGCCAACCTCTCTTACAGAATTGTTGTGGGGAAAGTAAGAGGAAGGAGTATTAGGTATGCTTGAGTTATATATAAAAACAATAAAGGCAGAATGTGTGTGTGTGTGTATGTGTGTGTGTGTGTGTGTGTGTGTGTACGTGTATAAGATTCCCCTTTACATAAACAGAAGAGTATCCTCTAATTCTTTTCAGAAGATTGCAAACAACTATGTCTTTCAATCTTTAGGTAGCACCTATTTCATTTATAAAACAATAACTATTTCCCCTTTCAGTCATGTCTGACTTTAGAGGGCAGTGTTCCATTTCTTAGCTAAGGTTGTCTGAAGACATTTCCATAGTCATAAATGAGTGTAGGTGTGCTGGTCTTGTTGTATGCGGGTCCTTTCCAATGTAAGATTGAGATTGTTTTGGCAATGTTTCAGCGAGGTCTCACTCGCCATCTTCAGGCTGGGTTTTGGGCTTAAAGTGTGATCGGAGCTGCCGTCTTTCTATAAATCTTGGTGGGGTGTGTGTGGAGTGCTGGCTTTGTTTCAGTAAGTGGAATGATTGGTTTTGTGGTTGTAGCATGATTGGTAGATTGGTGCTGATTGGTGCTGGCTGTGTGTCTATTGTTGTTTTGTGTTGTAACGGCCTGGGTGGTGGGTGGGGCTCGTTTGTTGACTAGGGCTGGTTTCCAGATGTCTCTGGTAGGCGGAAGGTATCATCACATTTATTCATGTTGTGGGGGTGTTTCTCTACTTGGATAGCTTCCATAATTATTCTCTTGTTGAAGTGTTCTGTTTTGGAGATTAACCTGGTTCCTTCAAAATTAATTTCATGTCCTGTAGCTTTAAGGTACTGGAAAAGGGAGGAAGTTTTTTCTTTTCTTCTTACTGTATTCTTGTGTTCTGCGATGCATGCATTTATTCTCCTGTTCGTTTGTCCTATGTATGTTGCAGGGCAGATTTTGCATGGTATGTCGTAGACTCTTTGGTTTTCTAGATGGATTTTGTCTTTGGGGTTTCTTAAGATGTTGACTATTTTTTGGTCAGTGTTGAAGGCTGTCTTGATATTGTGTTTGTGGAGAATTTTGCTGATTTTATCTGTGGTGCCTTTGATGTAAGGGAGGAGGGCGATGCCATTGTCCTGTTCTGTGTCTTGGTTTTTTGGGGGGGTCTCCCTTTGGATTAGGTTGGTAATTAGGCTGGTAATTTAGGACTTAGCGGGCTTCCTTTTCTGAGCACAGGGAGACGGACAGTATTTTATGCCATCCGTCTCCCCATGCTCAGAAAAGCAATTCCGTGAAGGTGCTTTGGTGGTGGCAGGTGTCCTAGAACCTGCCTGCTAACAAAGGACTTAGCCGGGCTTCCTTTTCTGAGCACGGGAAGATGGACAGTATTTTGCGCCATCCATCTCCCCATGCTCAGAAAAGCAACTCCGGGAAGGTGCTTTGGTGGCAGCAAGCATCCTATAACCTGCCTGCTAGCAAAGGACTTATCCAGGTTACCTTTTCTGAGCATGGGGTGATGGACAGTAGTTTGCGCCGGCCGCGCCGCACAAACTACCGCCCGTCGCCCCGTGCTCAGAAATCAAGTCCAGGCCCAACTTCATAAAGCGGCGAGGAAAGATCCGCATTTAAAGATAGGAAACTTAACCGCCGCCGAGGCCTGCCCCTTGAAGAAGCAGGCGGAGGAAGCAATCACTCCTTGTTCCAGGTTGGTTTGGCTGCAGTGCTTACACTGTTTCCTGCCCGTTAAGGCTTTCGCCAGGCTCCTTTTTTGCGATAAATCCTCCACCATTCTCTTTTTGAGGCTGCAGAGTTGACTGGTTTCCATGTGCATTGGTGGCCATGACTTTTGGGGCTAACACGGAGGGGGAAGCAGCTTGGGAGGATTTTCCCCCACAGGGTTTGACAGAAAATCTCACGGAATGGGGTTTTTGCAAAACAGGGAATTTCCCCTTACGGCTCCACTGTGTTCCCACGTTCTATATCTGGATGGGTTTTCCGGTTCGCTCCTTGCCTTGGTCGGGGCCTGTAGTGTACATGCAGTGGGCGGAAGGAGTGAGGGGGGGAGGGATACTGGACAGGGAAGTCCATTGGAGTTGGCCGGCTAATACATTCAAATAGGTAAATAATTAAAAAAGAAACTTTGGGGGCTACAGGACTTGGGATCCTGGAGTCAATCCACAGATTGCAAATCATGTTTCAGGTACCCCAAATTGGGGTTTACTCAACTGGAATCCAATCAACCCTATTGTGGTTTAGTGGGACAGATGAAAACCAGCACCACACCTCCCTATTTTCTCTCAGCCCCTGCTTTGATTTATTTATTTGATCAAATTTTGAAACCAACCATCTCCCTCACAAAGGGACTCTGGGCAGTGTACAAATAAAACATTAAAACCTTAAAAAAAGCATATAAAATTTGAAAGAGGAAAAGATGATTAAAATGCTAAAACTGGATTAAAATTAAAACTTTCAGTTTTCCCTTGCATCAAAGCTCTCCACAGAAGAGACTCTTGATAGCTCCATGTTGTAATGAGGGGTCCTGGGTGCTCTCTGAGCTTAATGGTTTTCTTGCAGACATTTCATTACCAAACTAGGTAACATCATCAGTGCTAGAAGGGAGTAGGGGTGGGGGGGGGAAGGAGGAGAAAGATAGGACCAAAAGGAGAAAGAGAGGGAGAAAGAGGAGGTGGAGGATAGTGGGATCCTTGCTGCTTTCTGAGCTTGGCGGTTTTCTTACAGACATTTCATTACCAAACTAGGTAACATCATCAGTGATAGAAGGGAGTGGGGTTGGGGGGAAAGGAGGAGAAAGATAGAAAGACAAAAGGGAGAAAGAGAGGTAGAAAGAGGAGATCGAGGATAGTGGGATCCTTGCTGCTTTCTGAGCTTGGTGGTTTTCTTACAGACATTTCATTACCAAACTAGGTAACATCATCAGTGCTAGAAAGAGTGGGATAGGAGGAAGAGGAGTGGGGGGGGAGGGAGATGACAGCAGGGTCCTTGGTGTTCCCTCAGCTTGGTGGTTTTCTTGCAGACATTTCATGACCCAGCTAGGTATCTCACACCAATGACAATAAAACATCTGCAAGCAAACCATCGAGACCACAGGGCATTTATTTCTTCATTTATTAAATTAATATGCCTCCTGTCTCGTGGTCATCACGAACTCCTCATCAGGACCTTTCACAATGACCGGCCTCAGAATTACATCTCCACAATCTCAGATTTTATTTATTGTGTATAGAATGTTTTTAATGGTTTTATTTTAATTTGTTGTGTATAGAATATTTTAATGGTTTTATTTTAATTTATTGTGTGTAGAATATCTTTTTTTTTAATTATTTGTAGGGAATTTTTATTTATTTATTGTTTATAGAATGTTTATTACAAGAAATGTTATTCCTTTTTGCAAATGTTTTATTTGTGATGCAATATGTTGCTTTTAAGTGTACAGGTTGGTGCATGGTTTATGTGTCTCAAGGTGGCTGCTTTTCTATGGGCAGGCCAGGTTGGTGCAAGGCAGCTTTGCCAGATTTTGTGTGCTTCTGTGTGATACCTGGTTGTTTAGGTAATTGTGAGGTGGTTGTTGGTTCTGTGAGCTTCCTGGCACTGTACTTTATAATTTCCCACAATGCCTTGATGGTTTTTATTCCAGTGGCTTTGTCTTTCCTGTTCTTAGGGTTAGGGGGGGAAACTGGTTTCATCTGCAGTCTTTTGGGGGGAAATTGTTATTTTTTGGTGTTTTCCTGGCACTGTCATAGTTTGTATATGTGGGTGTGTAATGTCCCGCAGCTATCTACACATTAATAATGATCAAGTACTAATAATATTTCCTTATACATTTTAGTGACCTTTCCTTACATAATTGGTGTGTTCTTTCATACTTTTAGATTTGTAATTGCTGTTTCTGTTAGTTAGCAATTGATAAAACAAATCCCACGTGAAAAAGTATTCAAAGCCTTCTTGATTTTAATTGTCAATTTATTCATTTCTGCACATTCTAATATTTATTCATTTTCATATCTTTGTTTTTTCCACTGTTGTGCAAACACAATTCCAGCAGCTGTTAACATGTGTAAAATTAAATATGTATTGTATTCCCTTTGAAATACAAGTAGTAAGTAGTAAGCTACTTACCTTCTATAAGTAGCTCTTTTATTGCTTTGTGTACTTATTTTAATCTTATTTAAGTAGTAAGTGCACAAAATAATAAATTTCCTTTTTTATATCTTCTTTTTGTAGATCATCCATTGGGGCAAAGAATTCAGTGACATCATCTTAGCCACTCCCACCCAGTCACATGGCCGGCAAGCCACTCCCACCCGGTCAACTGGCTGGCAAGCCACTCCCACTCATTCACATGGCTGACAAGCCACTCCCATCCAGCCACATGGCCAGCAAGCCACTCCCACTTGGTCACATGGCTGGCAAGCCACTCCCACTCAGTCACATGGCTGGCAAGTCACTCCCACTCAGTCACATGATCAGCAAGCCACTCCCACAAATGTACATATACATACATATATATATGTATTTGTGTTACAACCCCTGGTATGCCCTTTATTTATTTATCAGCACAAATACAACACAAACATGTGTGTGTGTGTGTGTGTGTGTGTATGTATGTATGTATAATCTCTTTAACTGACTCTGATTCTATAACTGTCTTGCTAACTTTGGACCAGGATGGGACATCAAAATCCGAGGCTAATTTTTGTTAATTGAACACTATCCACAAGCTTTGGGTTGCAATTCCAGTAAAGGGTGGATGTGGTGGCGGCTATTTCATTGGCACATCTAACACACTGCATGTAAAGAAAGACTTGTTTATTTCTCATTTCTTTGAGATTCTTATTCTCCTTCTTGCTCTAGATAAGGTTCATGGAATTTAGTGATCCTGCAGGGTGTTTCTGACATTTTTTTTTCTCCTTTCAACAAAACTAATTATGAAAATTAGTTATTTGCATATTAAAACACCTTTTCAGCACAACTGTTCTATCTTCCTTTGCTGAATACCAAAGAAGACATTACCACGCCAAACTCTCTAAAATGTCTGCGTTGCTAACTATTTTAGAAATGCCGAAGTACTAGTACTGGTAATTAATCAGATTTTGCTCTAAATGAGATGAATTTGGGTGCATCCACAAGAAAAACAGTTAAGGCATACATCCTTCTCTCATCTGTCCTGAGGTCTTTTTAGCTGAATTTCCTTTTTTTTTTCCCTTTGCTGAATTTAAAATGAAGCTCGAGCTATAATCATGCATAGCAATGGAGACAGATATTGGATCTTGCCTTTGATAAACATCTAAAATGCTAATGAAGCTAGGCTGTAATTCTGAAATCGCAAAGCAAGTGATTTGACAAGAATCTGAGAGTTATTTTTAAAGACATTACCTTCCAACCTGAAGCACTCCCCCACCCAATCTATATTGTTTTCCTATTTTTAATTTTAGGGTATTTTTCCCCCCTGTGCCAAAAAAAAAAAATACAGGAAGGAGGAAAAAAAAAACCCTACCACATCAAAATGCAAGAGCATGAAAAACTGATGAGCTTTCAAATTGTCCTCTTTTGCATGCAAATCATATCAGAGTTCTCATTAGCATAAATGCATGAGCAACTCTAAATGCTTTTAATTTCCAATCTCAGCCAGCAGAGGAGTAATTTGTCACTGTCAGGGTAAAAATCTAAAAAGAAAAAGAGAGAGGGAGAGGAAAAGAGAGGACTCCGTGCTAAATTGGAATCATATAAATTTTTGATTTGCTAATTGACTGATGCTGCTTTTCAATCAACTGCCTTGAAGGTGTAAATAATTCCAATGTACAGTCCAAAAAAGTAAAATAAAGGCATAATTTGTTTCTGTTGGAGGGATGTTAGTATTCACTGCAGAAGGACATATCTGACCACCTCTCTCCCTCCCTGCAGCCTTCTAGACAAATTATAGCTTTACATTGGCAACTGCACTTACACTAACCAAGGCAAAGACTGCTCAGCAAACTGTAACCTTTCAAATGAATATATAGTTTATACTGGAAAAAAGATGTATAATTTATTTTACAGTGAATGTTCCAGGAAGCCATACCTAGTTCCCCCCCCCCCCCGCCTTAATTCTCCTTTCTTCAGTGGTGTGTACTTGCAGGTCTTGAATGCAATTATAACAGCTAGGGACTGTTCCAGTTGAAATCTAGCATTTCTATTACGTTTTAATTAGCTTTTTCCTTTAATCAACAGAGTGAAATGTCATATGCAAAGTGTATTTATTGCAAGTGCACTGGTTTTTAGGCATATGCTAAAAAGGCTAATGTGGGAAGCCAGGCAAACAAATGCAATCGCAATCCTTTGTAATACTCAAGGTTTGTATAACAACATGCAATGTTATGTGATGGGTTTTACATGAGTTTTTATGGCTCTTAGATTCCCTGAGTAAGGTGGGAGATATATAGAAATATATGTCTGTAGTGTTTCATTCCTTTGAACTATTCAGAATCCAATAGTTATCTGCAATATGTTTCAATCAAGGATTTTAAATAATGGAAGGAGAATTTATGGCATAGTTGTCCTGTGCCAACTGGACTTTCTTGGTTACTTGGTTTTCTTGAGGGGGGGGCACATGTGTGCATGTATGTATATGCTTGCATGCATGAATGTATGTGAATGCAGACTGTTCTTTCAGTGTTCTTGGTATAGGTATTAGATCTAAATCTACTATAAAGTTATTTTTATTTATTATTACATTTATTTACTACTTATCTCATCTGAAAGTGTCTCTAGACAGTTTACAGCATAATGGACAAATTAAGTATCTGAACTAAATGTTTTGGATTATTTTTACTGAAAACTTCACAGTTGAGTTTCCTAAAATATATACAGTAAGTAGATATGGTTGTTAGTTGTTCATTTAAATTGACTTTTTGAGTGCTTGCAGTGCTAATATAAACTGCGCTGTTGGGCTAACAGGTAAGGTTAATATAGTAAGTTCAGTCAATCATATGGTATTTGGATTCAGATGGATGTGATTTAAGTTTGCAAACTGGTGATTTATTTGGCCAATAACTACAAACCACAAAAACAGCCATCTTACTCTCAATGTAAAGTACCTTGGAAAATAAAAAGATATTTTTAACTGGTGCAGGAATAACATCAAGGAAGTCAGTAGATAACTTGTATATCATCTGTTTCATAATATGATGTAATCATTCTTTTGACAATTAGGGTATCTTCTTATTCTTACAATTAGACAATACGGCACCTCACCGATTCTCTGTTTATATTTGTTAGGTCCCATTCTATTCTAGCCCAATGCCTAGGGGAAGAGCTTGGTCTTTACAACCCTCCAAACAACTAAATGGGTGGGGACCCTCTGAATCACCAGGGGGAGGCTGTTCCAAAGAGTCAGGGCAGCTAGGGAAAAAGCACATCTCCTACCAGATGGCAATATTTAAGGAAAGGGATCTGGAGTGTGCCTACACTATCTGACCTAGTTGGATGGGCAGATGCTCTCAGGGAGAGCTGGTCCCACAAAAATATACAGCTTTTAACAGAATGATAATTGCTCTCTAGCAAGAGAGCAAAGAGAACTAAAAGAGGAAACCATCTTTCACTAGTAAGAAGAATAGTGGCTATAGGGCTGACAATACTATACAGACTGTGACTCTGCTCTGAGACATTAAATGCCCAGTCCTAATAATACTTCAGAGTGTTTTGAAAACAGTCTTCTAAAAATATAATTTACCTCTCATTTTCACTTCTTGTTCTGTTTTTTTGGCGACTAATGTGTCATTCATGAAATAGTCATGAGCTTATCATTTTAGTCAGAGCAGGATTCTTTATAATATAAGAAATTAAAACTCACTAAAACTGTTGATTAATTCTGTGTTTCATGCTGAGGAAAAAATAACTTGTTATAAATACCCAACATTAAAACTAACTTGTACTCTAATAGCTACATCAAGATAATACATTACACTAGAATATAAAATCCATGGATGCAGTCTAGCCATAACTAAATATTTTAGCTGACCTGAATTTAATGGGAAAGAATTAGCATATGTCCAAATGTGCCTTCGAAAAAATCAAGTTATAACTACGTATGCTGCATTGTATAAGCCATGTCCAATTCAAATGTGAAAAGACAAAGCCACCCAATTAAAATAATGCTTAAGTGCCATTTAAACTTAACATGTATCTTTAAGTCCCATTGATTTCACTGGGACTTGAGTATTATTAACTTTCACTGGTGCAAAGCTAATTTTTATAAAGTTAAGAGGAGAACACTGCCTATTTCCTCAATGACAGACCACTGGCAGAATGATTACTGTTAAGTATAAATTTACATAACTGCTTCCTCTGGTATTGGTTTAATTCTGCAATGTTGAAGTGAATCTGTAAAAGTGTTTTGGTAAATGCTTCCCATTTTCCATTGAGGAATTCCTCAATTTCTGCCCCAACATGGTGTCCTGTTGCGTTTGAGGAGAGCTTCGGGGAGATGATTGTCCTTCTCGGTGCTTGCAGGGGGTACCCTATCCCATCGTCAGTTCCAGGTCTAGCTATGAGAATTTCCTGGGCTCTTGGGGATACCCTTGAGCTGCGATTTTCTGCCTTGTAGTTGGAACGTCATGAGTGAAACGGGGTGGTTGTCGGTGAAAGGAGAATGGAGAGCATCGGTGGCTGCTGGCGTGGGTGTGGTCGGCAGCAGTGACGGCAGGACGCCCAGCCTGGGTTCTCTGTAGCCGGTGTGGGTGTGGTCAGTGACAGCGGTGGCGGGACACCCGGCCTGGGGTCTCTTCAGCTGCCGCTCCCCACGCCATGGTGTTATCCCGGTTGCTCCCCCCTCCACCTTGCTTATGGACGTGATAGACTGGATCAGTGGGGAGTGGCTGAGGCAGCTGGCATGGATATTGATTCCAGCGGAAGATGGCTTCAGCAGTTGGCATGGGCGCGGTTGGAGTGTGTGTGGGGTCCTTTGTTGTGGCCCCCTCCAGTATCACGGCTGTTGCCTGGGCCACCGTACTGTGTCATTTGGCCATTTGGCCCCTCCTCTTGTGACACTATGGACTGGGTCAATGGAGTGTGACCCTGGTGACGGATATGAGTGCGCCTGGCGTGGATGGAGCTTAGCTGTTGGAGTTGTTGAAGTTGTTAGAGCAGCTGCCACTGCCGCCGCTGTCCTCACCACTGCCATTACTGGCCATTTCACCACCTCGCAATTTATCATCTTCTGTGATTTTGACATCTGGCTGTTACTCCTACATATTGTCCTTAACACCGGCCATTGCTATGATAGACATAAGCTTCCCGCTAGCCCCTTGAACACTATCGGCTGCCTCCCCGTAGACATGTCATCTCCTCGTTCCGTCTCCCCGTGATGTCATCCCGTTTGGTTGATGCCACACTCTCCTCTAAGTTATACTGCGACAGAACTTTACTTCCTTTAGGAACTCCCCAGTTAATTCAAGACCCCACCCATAACAGGGGACACATGCTCGACCTGATTTTTGTCTCTGGGCAGTGGATGAATGATCTAGATGTAGGGGATATTTCTATCCAACCCTTGTCATGGTCTGATCATTTCCTCATCAGGCTTGACTTCCATACTGCTACCCCTCGCCGCAGGGAGGCGGAACCGAATAGATTGTTCCACCCCAAGTGCCTGGTGGACCCTGAAAGGTTCCTGATGGAGCTTGGGACGTTTCCTGAATCCCTTGCTCACAGCTCGACCAAAGCCCTAGTGGAAGCCTGGGATAGGGCGGCCACTGGGCCCTTGGATCATGTTGTGCCTTTGCGGCTTCTGACCTGGTGTCGATCCCGGGTAGCTCCCTGGTTTACCAAGGAGCTCCGGGAGATGAAACGCCGGAAAAGACACCTAGAGTGTGGTTGGAGGGCCAGCTGGTCCGAATCTGATTGAACACTGGTAAGAATTCATATTAAATCCTACTTAGTGGCGATAAAAGCGGCAAAATGACAACATTTTTCCGCTCTTATCATGTCCACAGTTAACTGCCCAGCCGCCCTAATAAGGGTGACCCACTCCTTATTTAATGAAGGAACTGGGAAACTACCCCTTGCAGGGTAGGACTGAAGAATTTGTTCAGTATCTGCAGGATAAAATCGCCCAGATCCAGACAGGCTTGGACTCTGACTGGGTAGATTTGGGCGAGTCGACGGGAATGAATCTTGTGGAGACTATCTGGGATGAGTTTGACCATGTGATCCCTGAGGGCATGGACAGGATTATGGGGAGACTCAGTGCTGCCACTTGTGTGCTGGACCTGTATCCCTCTTGGTTAGTTTTGGCTTCCCAGGACGTGACATGAGGCTGGCTCCAGGCGATTACCAACACTTCATTGAGAGAGGGGTTCTTTCCCATCGCCTTGAAGGAGGTGGTGGTGAGGCCCCTCCTTAAGAAGCCTTCCCTGGACCCAGCTTCTTTAGCCAACTATTGTCCGATCTCCAAACTTCTCTTTGTAGCGAAGGTTGTCGAGAGTGTGATAGCACATCAGCTTCCCCAGTACCTGGATGAAGCTGCCTACCAGGATCCATTTCAGTCGGGTTTCAGACCTGGGTACAGCATGGAGACGGCATTGGTCGCACTGGTTGATGATCTCTGGTGGTCCCGGGACAAGGACTGCTCCTCTGTCCTGGTCCTATTAGACCTCTTGGCCGCTTTCGATACCATCGACCGTGGTATCCTACTGTGACGACTCGGGAGGTTGGGAGTGGAGGCCACCATTTTATGGTGGTTCTCCTCCTACCTGTCGGATTGGTCGCAGTTCATGTTGACTGGAGGACAGGGATTGACCCCGAGGCGCATCACTTGTGGGGTGCCCCAGGGGTCGGTTCTCTCACCTCTCCTGTTCAACATATATATGAAACCACTGGGCGAGATCATCCGTGGTGTTGGGGTACGGTATCATCAAGATGCTGATGATACCCAACTTTTCATCTCTACCCCAAACCACCCAAAGGATGCCCTCGACATGATGTCCCAATGCCTGGAGGCTGTGCGGATCTGGATGGGGAGGAACAGGCTCAAGCTCAATCCCTCTAAGACTGAGTGGCTGTGGTTTCCGTCATCCCGATTTGTGCATCTTGTTCCATCTTTGATGATAGGGGGAGAACTTTTAGCCCTCCCAGAGAGGGCCCACAATCTGGGAGTCCTCCTGGATACGTGGATTAGTTTAGAAGAACACCTGATGGCCATGATCAGGGGGGCCTTTTACCAGGTTCGCCTGGTATGTCAGTTGCACCCCTTCCTGGATTGGGATTCTCTGTGCACAGTCACTCATGCCCTTGTCCTTTCTCGCCTGGACTACTGCAACGCTCTCTACATGGGGCTGCCCTTGAAGAGCACCCGGAGGCTTCAGCTGGTCCAGAATGTGGCCGCATGGGTTATCATGGGGGTACCTAGGTGCTCCCATGTTACACCCTTTTTAGGCAGCCTGCACTGGTTGCCGGTTGTTTTCCGGGTGCGATTCAAGGTATTAATTATGACCTTTAAAGCGCTCCATGGCTTAAGCCCAGGGAACCTGCAAGACCACCTACTGCCACCAGTAGCCTCCCACCGTCCAGTGCGATCCCACAGAGTTGGCCTCCTAAGGTTGCTGTTGGCCAGACAGTGTCGGCTAGAGACCCCCAGGGGGAGAGCCTTCTCTGTGGGAGCGCCTTCCCTCTGGAATGAGCTGCCCCTGGAGCTTCGCATAATCCCTGACCTCCGGTCCTTCTGACGCGCCCTAAAAAGTTGGCTTTTCCAGCAAGCCGGCCTGGCCTGAACAGAATAAAATAAATGATTAATT
This sequence comes from Natrix helvetica, assembly GCF_964273705.1. NCBI lineage: Eukaryota > Metazoa > Chordata > Lepidosauria > Squamata > Natricidae > Natrix > Natrix helvetica. Next base: position 209,343,554 of record NC_138552.1, on the reverse strand, counting down.
TAATTGTTAATTTTAATCTAATTTTTAAATTTTTATTGTTAATATTAATTGGGTTTGTTTTTGGATACTTTATTTAATTTCCTTTTTAAGTTTTGTAATATGTGTGGTTTTTTTATGTTGTATGCCTCCCTGAGTCCTTTGGGAGAAGAACGGCATATTGAGGTGCACCCGGAGACTGCAGTTGGTCCAGAATGCAGCCGCGCGGGTAATTATGGGGAGATCGAGGTTCTCCCATATAACACCTATCCTGCGCGAGCTGCACTGGCTTCCTGTGGTCTACCGGGTGCGCTTCAAGGTACTGGTTACCACCTTCAAAGCGCTCCATGGCACAGGGCCTAGTTACCTGCGGGATCGCGTCCTGCCCCATACATCCCTGCGACCCGTCCACTCACACAGAGAGGGACTACTCCGGGTGCCGTCCTCCAGAGAGTGCCAGAGGGCAGCGCCCAGAAGTAGGGCCTTCTCTGTAGTGGGCCCCACCCTTTGGAATGACCTCCCCCCAGACATCAGAACTACAACCGACCTTCGCTCCTTCCGTATGAAGCTGAAAACCTACCTGTTTCGACTAGCTGACCTGGCATAACTCTACAACCTCCCCAGCCCAGGGCATTTTTAATTGTAATTTTAGTTTTTAAGGGTTAATTTCACTGGGGTTTTAACTTTTTTAAGTATTGTAACTTATTTATTTATTCTTACCTCCTCTATACGCTATATAATACCTTTGTACGTCGCCCCGAGTCCCTGTGGGGAGAGGGGGCGACTAATAAGTTCAAGTAATAAATAAATAAATAAATATAAATCCAATAAATAAACAAACAAGCAAACATTTTGAAATAGTAAGGTCATTTCGGGGAGAGGGGGCAGTCTAGAAATCAAATAAAATAAATAAAATAAATAAATTTCTTCAACTCTTGCCTTCTATTGCTATAATGCATACTGAGAGAAAAGACTAAAAGCCATGACAATACCAGATCTGTGCTATGAAAATAACACTGCAAACTTGCAGCAGCCCAGATCTGATCCATTCTATTTAAAAAGGTCAATTCAAAAGCACCATGTTGGGTGTTGGATCTGTATCATTTTTCTGGTTCTGCACTATGTATTGTCATAAAATTTATGGTTATAATGTTGGAGGTAGTTAAATCAAGGCAAAGTTGCTAGAATTAAAAACAGTGAGAGTTCTGGGGAACAAAAGCCAAACTGAAGATGGGTTTACCAACAGTAGAGTCGATGATCATGGCAAAATGGTAAACAGGCAAGTTTTCAAAAGACTAAGTCTGTTTCAGTTTGAAGCAAGATTTTGGAATTAATTCTAAAAATCCTTTCTGTGAGAAAATGTTTTTTTGTTTTGAATTATTTTAAAAGAAATTCACAGGATTAGACTTTGAAGGTTGAACACTAGAAGGAACCAGGAAGAACTAAAGAGTACAGCTACAGTTAAAGGAGAGGAACCTTACATTTAATTTACTAATATAGAATGAAGCAAAATATTTTCACACTGGACATACTGAAGCATATTTTTGAACAATTGACTCAATTGACATTGATTTTAAGAGTGTTGTTCATTATAGATAGACTATCTTTAAATGATAAGACGGAAGAGGAACAAGTTTTACTGAACAAGACTGACACTGAGCTGAAAATGGATTAAAAAGGACAGGTACAAGGATGATATGGAAAAATATTTTATACTGGGCATATAGAAGACACTGGCTAATGTCTTGATAATTAAGAGGGGTGTAAGAGGGATAATTAAGAGGGGTGTACAAATAACAAACCAAGAAAGTGACCTGGATAATTTCCTATATTAGATTTATAAAACAGGCTTGTTAAAGCTTTGAAGAATTTTGTGAGAAGGAAAAAAGAAAAAAGGAAAACAAAACAGTATTTGAAGGATTAAAGATTGTAATAAATAAAAGGAAGGAGTATAGTTTGTTTATTTGATCAAAGTTAAAGGTGATATGGTGTTATCTCTGGTAACCCTTAAGGGATATTTGCATTATAGGATTGAAATAAGGATTTTCTTATACAGTAGATAAGAGTTGGGATATATCATTTACTGTATTTTAATGGAAGGAAAAGTTATTAAAATAGTTTATACTTATAATGAAGGGGAAGTCATTCCTTTATTTCTTTTCTTTTACTTTGCTAGAAATACAATATAAACTGGTTACAATCCCTTAATTTATTAACTATCATAATAAGTGCATTAAAAATAAGATTTTTGGTTGTCATTAAAGAATAATTTTATTAATTGAAGAAAAAATGAAAGCTTCTGCTTTATTAATTTACTGAGCAATTGAACAAAAAAGCCACCTGCATGCTTTACTTCGATGATAATAAATTTAAAAAACAACCAAAGAAAAAGGAAAGAAATTGCCTTCAGTGTGCTTGATCTGTGCTTTATTTAATTAACCTGATATATTTAAGTGTACTGCCCTTCAAGAGTTCTGCAATTTAAAAAAAACAGATTAAGGATCATAAAGTACAATACTTAACTAAAACCTCCAAATATACTATAATGTTGTCAAAGCACATTGGAAGACAAAATGAGTCATGCTACTGAAATAAATCATTAGACAAATGCTTCTTTCAAGGCAGAAGATATAAATAACATTGTCCTGCTAAGCCTGGAGGAGAAATTCTCCACCACACCTACATTTCTGTAAAAACTCCATGCTGGCTGGGAGATTCTGGGAGCTGAAGTCCACAAACTAGACAGCTCTGTTCTAGAGTGAGTATTCAAAAATCCTCACTCCCGCACTCCCATTTTTGAAATGTAAGAAAAGAGTTATCACAAAAAGTTATTTGATGATAAAAAGTTATCATTAAAAAGTGTTGGTGAAGATACCCTTCCTCTTCAAGCTTCAGACATTTTAAAAATTTGAAAAAATAAAAACCTTTCTCAACTTTGTTGTAACTTCAAAATAATAAGTACAACCTCCAGCCATCTCTAGTGTGCTCTGATGAGCTTTTTGATGTATTCTTAATGCTAAAATTACATCAAATTTGCCCTTGCAAGAGATCCACTCATCCTTTTTAAAGGAATATAAAATCTTGAAGATAGAATAAAATCGGTTGGGTTTAACAGTGGTCTGGAAATCACTGGATAGAAGCTAGAAATATCTAACTGTGTAGAGCAGTCAGGTTTCCAGTATAAGGCAGTATCATTACACAGAAGTGTTCAGAACATGGATAGGCTGCAATGCTGCATGTACTGGCCAGGCAAAGGATGATAGTACAGCTTATTAAAATTGTAAAAGATTTCTCCACGGCGGTAGTGCATTTAAATGTATTGTTCCTGTGCGTTTAAATTAAGGAATCCTAAATGAAACCTCAGTTTGTATCTGCTTTTGTCTAAATGACATCTGGTCTTCTACTGACACTGAGAAGGTCTGCCCAATCTTGGGGGAAGGGAGGGGGAACAAACATTTTAAAGCATGCAATGTGCTACAATTTTTCACCAGCTGGTTTGTTGGCTAGCTATTTATTCCATGCTTATACCAGCTGAATGGGCATCTGTTTCACATGCCCACTGTTGCTTTAGAAAAGAAAACTTGGATTTGACAGTTCTGGGTCCTATAGCCTCCTCTCTGTTAAAGTGACATTACAATGCTGAGCTTGGTTGATACTCCCAGTTAGTTTAGGTTTGTTGAGGTCATGTCCTCTCTTTAAGGATTCTCACTCTCTGACAAATTTCCATGGCAGCGGTTTTTACAACAGTTAACAGTCAACATTTTGTGCATAAATATGCGCCCATATGCACCAAAATATGATTAATGCTGAGAATGGTTTTAGAAAGCCATATGTAAGATGTATTTAAGGATCTTATATCAGTGGATGATCTTCAATTAGTTTTCATTTCTTGATCTTTCCTACACCATTGGGTTATTCATGCAATGACATTGGGAGGTACAAATATATGTTGCTCTGAACCCCCTGAAAGATGAGTAGCATTTTAAACAGAAAAAAGTCAGTAAATTCAGCATAAACGATGCTTTGATTCTTTAATCTTTATACATACATTATACATGTGCCCCTGTGTAAATTAATTATGAAGGCTTATAGAAGGAAGGAAGGAAGGAAGGAAGGAAGGAAGGAAGGAAGGAAGGAAGGAAGGGGAAGGGAAGGGAAGGGAAGGGAAGGGAAGGGAAGGGAAGGGAAGGGAAGGGAAGGGAAGGAAAGGAAAGGAAAGGAAAGGAAAGGAAAGGAAAGGAAAGGAAAGGAAAGGAAAGGAAAGGAAAGGAAGGAAGGAAGGTTAATCTAGAGTATAGGGCAAAGGAGCCAAATTTAAAGGTAAAAATTGCAAAATCGCTAGGGTGAATGAAAAGTCTGAAAATGTTAGCTCCAATGAAGCTGATTATATATTTAGAACAAACAAATTCTTCCTGTGAATATGTGGTCAACCATCTGGAAGCAAAAACAAAACAGAATGATACACTTTTATTCATATATTATTTTGCTCTTAACTGCCAACATCTTTCATGCCGGTGCAATGCTTTGTGCCTGACTTCTGTAGGAATTGTGTTAATGTACTAATTTTTGCAACCAAATCCAGGGACTACAGTTCCCAACAACTGATCTGGATAAAAGAAATGTACACTGCTCAAGGAGAAAGAATGAAAAAGGTGGTAACATATCTCTCCCCCCTCCCACAAATACACACACACATGGACTACAACATCAGTAAATCCTAATGAAAAATACATATTTTTTGTATGAGTGATGATGACAAAAACAAAGTTTCAAATAAGCACAACTTTGTGATTCTTACAAGAAATGTGTTATGAAGGGCCAAGGACAAATGTACTCTTAAATCTACACAGGCCAAGTACCCCACCAACTTCCTTCTCTATAGCCTCAGTCTGGTCAAACCACTGTTGGAATTCAGCTCCAAGGTTAATACAGTATACTACTAATATATGTAAATATGACCTGCAGCATTGCAGTATGGAATGCTTTTGCTAAGGTTCCGTCCGATCAAGTTGCTACCAGGGACACTGGGGGGAGGTCAGCTTGCAATAGAACATGATTTTTATTCCTTGTTCTTAAAACTTTGAAGCTGATGGCAGTAACATTTTTTTTTTACTTTAAAACTTCTTTTGAAGAACTGAGGAGTGGAAATGATGAGAGTTTGGAGTGGAAATGATGAGAGTTTGGAGTGCATCAACCAGATAGGAAAGTTGAGTAATAGAAGAAATGAGGGGAATGAGCTCATGAAAACTTATGCCTTTTCATAACATTTGTTGGTGGGAGAAGGTAGTCCCAGTGCAAAAGTACTGTAAGTAGCTTGGTTGCTGTCCAAGGTAGCTGCAATGGAAGCAACTCTTCTTATTTCCCGAGTTTATTCGTGGAGAAGGAGGGACTACTGGCATGGAAGAGCCTTCCCAAGACAGGAATGTTTGACAAGATAGAAGTATGGAGGAGCAGCCCTCCCCGGAGGGACATGATAAGATGAATGATGACAATATATGACAGATAAAAACACTGCTGTTCTTTTTAGCTTTTGTCCTGTTTAGCTTCAGAATTTGTGTTGTACCGAGCTTGTTTGCTTCTCATAAAATGAGGCTATCAGTGCATGTACAGTAAGTCTCATTATTTAAATTCTCAGGTATTTCATTTACATTTTGTTGGCAGTGCATGTACGTATCTAGGAAAAGATTTTGTTCCAATGGCGGTGAAACTGAAGATTCTTTGGAGAATGTGTGTAGAAGGAACTCATTGAAACATGGATTATGTGAATAAAAAACAAGCAAACCACGTCTTCTTTTCAGGGGATCATTTCCAGAAATAAATTCAGTTATATCTATTGATAAAGCTCAAAGATAAATAGCAATAGCATTAGACTTATATACCGCAGTAATTGATATCTGCATCTATCAGTTGTTATTTGGCCAATATGCCTAGATTTAGCATCCATTTGCCCCCAAGGACTATACACAGCCTTAGGCAATGTTTCTAGAGTCACACAATAACAATGAGTGCTATCTCTCCAAAACACAATTATACACTGATGTGCACAATTTTTACAGCTGCTCCCTCACACTTAAGAAATACCACACAAATAAAAATGTATCCTTCTCTTCCTGTTTTGACTTGGGGCTGATGCTGCCATAATGTGATCTTTCATTCTGGCTTAGTGTGATGCGTGAACTTACCAATTTGTGATGTAGCATTACATCTGAACCACACTATGTAATCTTTGAACTGATTTTGGACAATGTGCTTTGGAATACACACAAATATAAACATAGCATCTGTCTGTGTCTTATTAAAGCATCTGCTTTGACTTCCAGCATAACAGCTGCAGGAAGTGCTTATTTTTATGCAGTCCTAGATCCAGCCCACTAATACTTTCCAACAATCAAGTTATGTTATAGAAGACCATGTAAACCCAGTTTCATGCTTAAACATAACTTTTCCCGTAGTCAAATAAGTACACTTTTTTCATGCAAAACTCAGGTAAACACTGGATGGCAAAAAATCCTCATTCAGGAAACTCTCCTTGTTGAAATCTAGTTGTTATCTGAATTTTAGCAATCCAGATCTGGTTGCCCTAATTTAAGACAGGCCTTGATTGTTCCAAACTGGTATAGTCGGGAAAATTAGTTCCTCTTGCTCTTCCCTCTCTTTGATGGAATTGCTAAAAGAAGGCTCAGATTATACAAAGTTATCATAAAAATACCATTCAATATCTTTTCAACTGCCATAAAACAATGTGAAATCCCCCTTCAATCATTTTTTATTCTATCACATTTGCATTCCACACATCTTCTAATATGGAAAAAACATGGTATCTGCAATATTGTCCTGTTGTATGCTTATAAGTACCAAATAAACTAGACTGGAAAAGGACACATCATGGATAAGTACAATCAATTTATGTATATTGTTGTACACGGCTCCGTCTGAATTAGATGCCTTACTTTCCAAGGAACCACAGATCACATTTCAGATTGGCAATATGTTCATTAAGAAGTATAAGGACTTCTTCTGTTTAAATCTTCTATTAATTTGGGGACTGTTGTTGTGGAAACATGTCTACCACGGTTTCATTGAATCAAAATCTGCACACATCAGTTCTAGTGGCTGCTCATGAGATTAGTATTTCTAGACAAATAAGATTGTTCCTCTACTGATGTAATTAATTCTGATGTGTCTGGACAATATTTCTTTTTTGTGCTATTTTAGTTCTTATATTTAATTGAAAATGTGTTGTGTTTACAGAGCACTGGAGACAAGGACATGAGCTTTAAAGATGTTAAAGCGTTTTGAGCCACAAGATGGCAATATTGATTATGTGTTCTTTTTATCTCTTCTTTTTTTCACTGTAATCACTATTTTCCCTATTTTCTTGGCTTTCAAAAGGGGGAAAAATCAATTTCTAAGAATCATTTCCCAACTACTAGGGTCACTATGCAATTATGCAATTTTTAAAAAATGGTGAAGAACAAGTTGTAAAATCTTTCCCTTAATAGAGGTTTTCAAGCAGAGCCAGAACCTGAATTAAGAGCAAAGCATTCAGGACTCATATTTTCAAATGATTTATACTGGATTAGAGCTGGTCATTTTAAGGACACTCTAATGGAGGAGAAAGTTATGTTAGACTGACTTAATGCTTTAGGGTACGGAGCAAGTATGTGCAAGTGAAAAAAATATTTATTTCAGAATAAAGATTATACTGATGCATTAATGAAATTATTTTTTAAAAAATGGAGCTGAAGTAGAATAATTATGTTTGGCCCGTTTTAGTCTCTGGAATGCCTGCTTTTGGTGGCATGTGCTTGGAGTAGTAACCTAAAATAGAACAAGGTCTATAGAGACTTGTATTAAAGAGATTCATTGTAATCTACACACATGCTTTCTCAGTAGCTCATCAGAGGTTGTCCCTGATAAGGATTTCCCAATTTTGTTTTAGATAAGCCATACAGCTCCTTACAACACTGTCTTCTAACTTCTAATCCTAATTAATGAAAATACAGCACAGTTTCTTGCCCTTTTGAGTTGGAGAATACTTAAAAGTTATGGCATAAATATTAACATTGGCTTAGCGTAATTTACAAATGATCCTTCAACTCCTTCCAAAACATCTTAGAAAATCTTGACCTTCATTGCTCTTCACTAAGTGTGGTTTTTGGCAGTCCCCAAAACTTGAGGTATATTCCTGCATCATCAGAAAGTTGCCCGTTGCAACTTTATGTTGTGGCCCGCTGGCAGCCAGCAGAGCTGGCAACAGAGTCAGACAGTGAGAAGGTTGGGGAGGAACATGGACCAGTCCTGGAGGCTGAGGAAAGCTCAGACAAGGGCTCTGCATTGGAGGCAGAGAGGGAGCTAGACAGCAGTGAGGCAGAAAAACAGCTGCAGTCTGCTCCCAGTGTGCGCATGTGCAGAAGTGCCAGAAGACAAGAACAACTAAGAAAGCAGGGTCGACTTAAGAGTAAAACCACACCTTGGAGGTGATTGCCCCCCCCCCCAATAGGAAACAAAAGAGGAACAAATGGGGAGTGGGCTTTTGCAGGAAACAATTTGTTCATTTGGTCGGTTCAAGTGTGGAAAGTTCTGTGTGTGACTTTAAGAGACTCTCTCTCTCGAGTTTGCCTTGCCCTGCACTTGGAAACATAATTATCTGGCAGTGCTCCAAACGAGATAAGGTGCATATAGATACACATTCCTCTGAAAGACTGTATCCTAACCCTTGCTGACTGTGAATGAAAGGAATTCATAGTCGTGTAAATAAAAGAGGTTTTGTAGGGACCAAGACTTTGCTTCTTGCTTTCTAAGGAAGCCTGGGTCAGAACAAAAGTAGACAAAGGTTCAATGGTAGTTCTAATATTTTAGAGAAAGGGTGCTGATACAGTAGTATGTGGTTACAGGAAGTGACAAGAGCATGTATATTTATTTTTATATATATATATATATATATATATATATATATATATATATATATATATATATATATATATATATATATATATATATATATATATATAATTTAATTTTTAATTTTCAAAACAAACACAACACAAAGAATCCTCCTTCTTTACATACTATAGAAAGTGTATCAGTTGGTTACAAAAGACTTTCGTGCATCTCTTCCACAGTCATCAACCATAATTCATATTAACTCAAGTATTTTAACTCAGATATATTTATACATATTACCATCATCATACCCCCATTTTCATTTGACTATAATTGTTTAAATGTTCTTCATCATAAAATATACCAAGATTTAAAACATAACCACATACTGGCATTTCATTTGCTATTTCTAATATCCTCCAATAACATTGAATCCTTATGACCTATTCTGGCTAAACATCCATAATGTTTAGTAACAAAAATTTCTAATCCTCCTTTCCAAATCACTGTTTACAATTTACATCCAATTTCCTTATGTTGTGTGTGTGTGTGTGTGTGTGTGTGTGTGTGTGTGTGTGTGTATGTTACGGTGAAAGACCGAAATCTGGTGAATGTTGACATTCACCGGTGAAAGACCGAATATTTCATTACATTGTTTTACATTCGGACCTTCACCGGTGAATGTCGACATTCACATAGTCGCTTGGTGTATGTCCGAAAATACCCTTATCCTCTCGACACCCTTACCCTAATCCCCTTACCCTAATACCTCGGCTCCTCGCTTCCTTTTAAGCGTCTTCTATTCGCGGAGGTTTTTTTTTTAAACCTGCGATCCTTAAGAAGACACTTAAAAGGAAGCGAGGAGCCGAGGTATTAGGGTAAGGGGATTAGGGTAAGGGTGTCGAGAGGATTACCCTTATCCTCTTGACACCCTTACCCTAATCCCCTTACCCTAATACCTCGGCTCCTCGCTTCCTTTTAAGCGTCTTCTATTCGCGGAGTTTTTTTTTTAAACCTGCGATCCTTAAGAAGACGCTTAAAAGGAAGCGAGGAGCCGAGGTATTAGGGTAAGGGGATTAGGGTAAGGGTGTCAAGAGGATAAGGGTATTTTCGGACATACACCAAGCGACTATGTGAATGTCGACATTCACCGGTGAAGGTCCGAATGTAAAACAATGTAATGAAATATTCGGTCTTTCACCGGTGAATGTCGACATTCACCAGATTTCGGTCTTTCACCGTAACATATACATATAGTGGTTAAGACTCCTGCCTAAAATATATACAGCCCGGGTTCTAATCCCAGTAAGGGTATGGCTAGCTGATGAGAGCTAATTAGCTCGAAATAGATCTATCCTAGTCTCCCTTTATTTATTTATCAGTACAATTACAACACAATATATATATATATATATATATATATATATATATATATATATATATATATATATATATATATATATATATATATATATATATATATGTATATTGTTATCATTATCCCTCCTTTATTTGACTGTATCCTTTATCATAACATTTTCCCCCTAATAATCAAAACTTAACCAAATTTAACTTAGTTATTTTTTATTAACCTTTATATATAACCAAAAAATTTCTAATCATCCTTTCACAGGTACCATTCAATATTCATATCCAATTATTACTTGTCATAACAATACATATGTATTGCTACATTATTATCCTTATCAATTATTTATTTAACTACATCTATTGTCACTAAATTTCACTAAGTTTAACTAGTTTTAGATTATACATTTTCATCTATCAACCTGTATCTTTCCAGTAGCAAAACAATCTCATATCTTCTGCCATTTGTGGCATCAGTCCTCTAATCATCTCCTTAATCAAATTTATATGGACTCCTCTTTGCAACTCATTGCTTATTAAGTCTCTCATGTAATTTCTTCTGTTTCCTTGATCAGCTTATCTTTAATTGTCAGTGGTGTTATCAATGATGTTGCTAATAAAATTTCTCTCTTTAAATCCATAAATTCTTTTGTTTTTTCTTCTTCTGTATCTTGCCATCTGAGATAGAGTTCCCCTCCATTTAATTCCTCTTTCCGTATTCCACTCTTTCCATTTCCAGACCCAAACCAATCACTATAGATATCAGCAGATTTGATTTCTTTATGGTCATTTTTCTCTTTGGTTTTTAGGACTCTAGCCTCCACTTTTTCCACTTGATAAACATCTCCAACTTCTTCATCATATTTTACTGTTAGATGCTCTAGATTTTCCAACTTCTTCTCCGTCCTCTCAAATGTGTTTGATAATTTCTGAATTTCTAACAATATCTTTTGCAAACTTAAAGCTTCTTTCTGCTGTTGAAATTGTGCCATTATCTCCAGCTGACAAACACTGCTCCTCTGGCTTGGAAGGTTTTTACAAGATTAAGCATAAATTCACAATAAGATCTTATTTTCACTTTTCTCTGGTTAAAGATATACTTCAAAAGAATATCTGTATGTTTTCTTCTTATCACTCTCTATAAACAAACAGTGAGGCCTTGAAGTGTCAAGCCAGAATAATCGGTGAGGAAAGTAAAAGTGTTTTGTTTCCAATACACAAACCTCCAGCCTCTGAGTAGCAGTGTTGTCTTTCCCTCTGTTGTTACAACTGTCTTTGTTTCCTTTTGTATCTTTTTTATATTCCAAGTTAAACAAAAGTCAAATTCTTGAATGAAATAGAGAAGAAAAAGAGAAAAACACACGCAGTAATGAAGGACAATTTCAGTCCATAGGTTGCAAAAATAATAATAAAAAAAGATAGAAGAAGAAAACTTAATCCATTCATTTTAAAAGGCTTGCATTAATTCTATCCATGAAAATAGCATTTAAAAAGTAAGATAACACACTGTCCAAAACCATTCAAAGCTTAATTCTGCCGCTTAGTTCTTCTGTTCTCAAATTTAAATTAACTTTAAGTTTTTTGTAGGCAGTCTCTTTTTAAAACGGTAAAAATTCCTCACCAGCTGAAAACACTTTCTCTTTCCGTATCCTTCCATTCCGGAGCTCCCCCAACTTCATCAGCCTAGGGGCTGTGCTTTTGTCGCCAGCTAGAAGAACCTCTCCTGGATCGATCAGGGACTTTGCGATGACAACTATACATTTGTATATAGAACATAAAAAATACATCATGCCAAATTTATAATGCTCTTTGGCAGCCAACTTGTTTTCTTATTTTGTAAATAGTTGTACAAACCCCAACAGGAAGACGAATAAATAATATGAAATTATCTATTGTCTCTCTACTTGTGCTGAATGAATGGATTTTCATTCGCCCCTTAAGAGTCAGGCTAGCCAAATAATAACAATGAAAAATGCATGATAACAGAAATTTCAGAGTGGCAATTGCACAAACAAGCCTATTTTCTACATCAGCAGCAAATTAATTGAAATGTCTTTCTCTTTCCTTAAGTCAGTCTTTTTAGGTATTGTAACCAGTGGTTCTGAAATGCTTTAGCAGAGGAAGGATTAGTAATGGATTGGTTTCTGTTCAGGATAGGATTTTTAGTTGGGGGGGGGGGTTGTTTTGCTTTTTTTCTTTGCAAGAGATTTGCAGAAAAGTTGGGCATCCTTTTTCATGTGAGCCATCAGTTATCGGAGCTCAGAATTTATGGAACCTGTATAGTAAATGGAAACAGCCTCAGGAGGAGAGCAGGCCCCTCTATGTAATGTCTAAATTCAAGGAAGTGTCAAGACCCAAGAAATGACAATTGACAATTGAGGCAAGATAAAAATCTTACAACTTTATTACACTGTTTAGCTGTATAAGTGAGATTTTACAAGTATTCATAGAAAAATAAAAATAAAAGAGAAGAAATCATTTAAAATTATCCTTATTGAGAAATGAGATACATTTGAAACATTAATATTTACATGTATATATGTGATGTTAATTACCCTGTTTGGGGCTTTTGTGCTCATAAATCTTTCATAAAATTCCCAATCTCTCACTTTGATTTGGTACTAGCAACAGAGAAGCCTTAGTTGATGAAATAGAGGTTTGGCTTGGAAGAATTTAAATCCTTGAATGAATTGCATTTTAGGCTGTTGAAGGGATATGCTGTTAGTGGTGACAATTTCATGAATGAACTTTGAGAAATCCTGGTGAAGTGCCAGATTATTAAAAGAAAGCAAATACTGTTCATATTTTCAATGAGGGAAAGGGAAAAAAGGGAAAAAATACTAGAGCAGATCATAAAATTATGGACCATTAAATATAAAACAATATAGGTTTGTCAAAAAAACTTTGTCCATTTAACTTTATTAGATAACATCTTAAGGAGACAGAAGAAATTATGTATGTATCTTGTATCTTGTGTATGCATATATACGTGTGTGTGTGTGTGTGTGTGTGTGTGTAGGTATGTATGTGTATGTGTGAGTGTAAATGTGATATGTTATATATGCTATATCTGTTGATCTAAGCAAAAAAATTGACAAACTACCAGATGGCATAATTATCTAGCCACTTAAATGTGGACTTGGATGCCATAACACTGAAATGGATACATAACTGTCCTCAAATATTACACCAAAAATGCTTATAGTGAATTCCTTATTAAATTACAGTGAGCAGTTATAAAGTTAAATTAAAGTAGGGAATTACAAAGTTTAGTTCTGGGTCCTGGAATCCTCAATGCATTATATTAGTAATTTGGATGGAAAGAAGGAAGAAATGCTTATCAAATATACTGGTGGACAAACCTGGGGTGACAGCTAATAAAATTCAGTGTGATCTTGAGAAATTGGGGGGGGGGGAGGATGAAAACAGAAGAAGGAAATTAAATGAAAACAAATTCTAAGTGTTTTAGGTAGGGACAGAAATTAAATTTGCACTATAAAAAAACATGGGATAACCAGCTTTATGAAATAACTTGTGTAAAAGAACTTTGCATAAAATTTTATGTCCTTACTGCCCATCAGAGAAAAGGCCAAAACTCAGTAACATCTAATTAATGTAACAAACAATAGGGTCAGATGAAAAGCTCCTGGATAAAAGCAAAATGGTATTGCACAAATTAAATAAAACTTTATATTTGTATATTCTCATTACTGAGGCATACACATTGGGCACTGAGAGGGCTAGTTTAGAAGTTAAAAGAAATCATTTAAGTAACTTCTGTTATAGAATTTAAGTAAATTCTGTTTCCAAATTAGAATAACAGATTTGGAAGGGACCTTGAAGTTCTTCTAGTCCAACCCCCCTGCTTAGGCAGGAAATCCTACACCACTTCAGACAAATGGATATCCAGCATCTTCTGAAAATGTCCAGTGTTGGAGCATTGACAACTTCTGGAGGCAGGTTCCATTGTTCCATTGATTAATTGTTCTAACTGTCAGGAAATTTCTCCTCAATTCTAAGTTGCTTCTCTCCTTGATTAGCTTCCACCCACTGCTTCTTGTCCTACCCTCAGGTGCTTTGGAGAATAGTTTGACTCTCTCTTCTTTGTGGCAACCCCTGAGATATTGGAACACTGCTATCATGTCTCCCCTAGTCCTTCTTTCTATTAAACTAGACATACCCAGTTCTTGCAATGGTTCTTCATATGTTTTAGTCTCCAGTCCCCTAATCATCTTTGTTGCTCTTCTCTGCACTCTTTCTAGAGTCTCCACATCTTTTCTACATGGTGGCGACCAAAACTGGATGCAGTATTCCAAGTGTGGCCTTACCAAGGCATTATAAAGTGGTATTAACACTTCACGTGATCTTGATTCTATCCCTCTGTTGATGCAGCCTAGAACTGTGTTGGCTTTTTGGCAGCTGCTGCACATTGCTGGCTCATATTTAAATGGTTGTCCACTAGGACTCCAAGATCCCTCTCACAGTTACTACTATTGAGCAAGGTATCACATATACTGTACATGTGCATTTTGTTTTTCTTGCTTAAATGTAGAACCTTACTTTTTTCACCATTGAATTTCATTTTGTTAGATAGCACCCAATTATTGAACAATTAAAGCAAAGCAAAAAAAATCCATGCCACAGGAAAACTCTTTTAAGAAGGAATTCATTGTTCGTAATACTTAGAAACAAGAGATAAGTTCACAAATTGAACTTATCATGTGATTGCTTTGTTTTTGGTTTAATGTACTGGGTGACATCAGGCACTGATATTGATATTGAACCAAGATTTACGGCTGATCACTCCTAAGAGCCTTTTATAAGTGGCTGACGAGTCTCCACAGGAGCCAAGAAGACTAGCAAGGGATTTATAGATGAATAGAATAGACTATAATTTTGAAATAGATGGTAAGAAAAGTAGAGAAAATGAATTGACTTTAAGCTCTTCAAATGTCTCATTCTTTGCCATTATAGCAATAAACTATATCAGTTAAGCGTTTAACCTGGCTCTTTATATGTGTAATCTGTGTATCTGAAATTCTCTTTCAAATCTTAATTGGAGAGTGGTAGAAGGGCCTTCGTTTCCACGCGTTCCTCTTGTAATGTCCATGTTTTCTTAGCTTTCTTTTATGTGGCTCAGAAAAAAAACAAGGTGTAAATTCTAAAAGTAAATGGTAATTATATGTTTTGCCCAGGACAGCCATAAGTGAACCTTCTTCTTGTCAATAATTCTTTGCATGTGAAATCTAAACTCTGCTCAGCAAGATGAATGGTTATCGGTGTATATAACATTTATTAAACCTCTGTTTGTGACATCTGGCAATCTGTGTTGCTATCAAACATATTGAAATAATTGACATTTAGTATGTCAACTTCTTTTGACTGCGAAGCATGACATTCACGTCAATAATGAGCATTTGGCAATTGCTGTAAATGTCTCCAAATTTAACATCATGACCTTTTCTCAGGTAAATGTTTTGGGATAAAATGTAAATAGTCATTCACTAGATGTCAAATATTATGCAATGTGAAATTTACTGCCTTGTTAGCTTTGGAGGAATTGGCAATTTGGTTTAGAATATCTCTATTGGTATTATTTTAAATTCTTTTAACTCAAATTGTAAAGGGAAAGTATATGTTTTTGAATCACATTTTTCAGCTCTGTGTTCCTTTTCTGTACTAGTTTTCTTTTTGATTGATAGGAGTGCATGACAACTCCTTTAAAGTTGCAATTAAATAGTGCATCATGCTTAAATGGAAACTGAATGCACTTTAAATTGTTGTAATGCTGAACCAAGAGAGCATATAATCTGCCTCAAATATCTGTCATGAATGAAGGCAAATATATGTGCCCCAGGATAATGTTTAGGATCCAATCTGGGTCTGCCACCAGGATAGAGGTTTAGTTTTCTGAGTTTTTGGACTCGTTCAGTACTACTCCAAAAGCTCAAAAGACTAAATCTCTAGTTTCAATGACACAGTCAGATTGGGTCAAATATCTGTATACATATAAGAAAAAAAAAGTATTCTGATGTTTACTTTCATACTGGAATTGGAAAGATTTCCAGTTTGGATTTGGGCATATAGTAAATAATAATTTTAAAAAATGGAGAACAGACCATCTGGGGGCAAACTACACCCCTTTTGAACATTTCTGCTAAGTCAATATGTTCCGAAAAGGAAAGGCTTGCATCTTGCCCCTTTGTCTACCATCTTGCTAATGAATTTCCACTATGGATGTGCTTTGCATGTTTCTTGACTCCTAACAGAAGATATGATTGAAATCAAATAAGAAAAGGTGTGTTTAAAAATGAAGCGAGACGAAGGGGTCTGCTCCATGTGATTCAAAATTCCTGGAAATAACAGCTACATATTTCTGTCATAACAGAAATTATGTCACTGTTCAAAAGTGACACACATGTAGGGCTTGTTCACAACATTGTCCAATCTTTGGAGCGCTCCACTGTTATGTTTGAGAATTCCTTTCCATGATGTGTTTTTAATAACTGCTAATTCTTTCTCTGGGTCTTCTCTGGGTCTCAAATGTTGTATGTAAATGACGTTTTATTCATTCTCCCTCCAAGTTTTAAATGCCTTTAAAGTAAATGTTATAATTATTATATTCTATATGCCTCGTGTTTGAACAGATAAAGGGACTGGGTTTTTTTTAATTATATGCACTGTTTTCAGATCTTTTGGATAGAGAAAGTGGCATAAATATGAATAAGAGTATGACAAAATCACCGTTAATCAATTGCAAAAGAGAGCTGTATTTGGAACAGTTTATTTATCTATCCCAGGTCCTTGGGAAGGACTTAATAGATGGATAAAAATGCAAAATCCAGTCTAACCATCTATCTGACTGTGCGAATAATACACCATCAGTATTGACAAAATCACCATCAGTCAATTACAAAAGGTATCTCTACTTGGAATAACTTACATCCCATGACAATACTTTCAACACCATCTTCAACACAGTCTTAGGAGCAATACCTAAAGGACTTCCTCAGTATCTGGAAATCTTGAATTTGTCAGACCTGAATACTCTAATTTTATTTTTAAAACACTCCACCCTACTGTTCTTAGATACTTACTTTAATCAATCTTTGGTCCTTGGTTAGGACTCAAATTATGAAGTTTCCACCAGTCCAGAGATTGTATTCTGCTGGTTCACACCTGTTTGGGTGAACCGCTAGTGGCAGCGGTGGGAGGCTCCACCCACCCACTCAGAGAGGATACCATTACTGCACCAGTTTTAGACTGTTAATTTAACTGTACATTACCCATCATAATAATAATAGCAAAAATGCTTTACAGTGCTTTACAGCGTTTTCTAAGCGGTTTATAGAGTCAGCTGCCCCCAATAATCTGGGTCCTCATTTTACCCATTTGAGAAGGATGTAAGGCTGAGTCAACCTTGAGCCTGGTGAGATTTGAACTGCCAAATTGCAGGCAGTCGGCAGGCCGCAGAAGTAGCCTGCATTACTGCATTCTTACCACCCTGGCTCAAAGCTTTGACGTGAAT
This sequence comes from Natrix helvetica, assembly GCF_964273705.1. NCBI lineage: Eukaryota > Metazoa > Chordata > Lepidosauria > Squamata > Natricidae > Natrix > Natrix helvetica. Next base: position 209,325,796 of record NC_138552.1, on the reverse strand, counting down.
CAGGGATGAAAGTTCTAACTTTTGTTCCTTGACATTCCAATACTTTGCATACAATAAAGTTAATCATATTTAATGTTTTGCATATACATACAAGAAAGTATAACAGAATGCTCCAAAATTAATCATGGCTACCACTTACTATTACTGATCATAATGTCAAGAAATGCAAAAACTGTGCTGCAAAGAGTTTCATATATAAAAAGAAAATTCCAGAGACCTAAGTACATTTAGAACTTGCTGCGAATATTTTTCCAAAGTTACTCAGATGCGGCAGATGTGCATCCAGGGACATAATGGCCCAAAATTACAGATTACTTGAAGCAATCAATGAACAGGCTGGAAGTTCTGACCATTTAGCAGATTTCCAAACGGGCCACTAAGTTTTAAGCTACTTCATTACAACCAATAATGGCTGTGAAATCGATAACTATGTCTAAAAGATATCAAAATATTATGTGGGCCTAATTGTCCTAGATTGCTATTAGATGCTTTTCTGTATGATTTTTAACCACAGTTTTGACCTTCCCTATTGATTAAGTGGCAATTTTGTCTGGCCAGCAATTCAGTGATTTAATCGCACCTGCCAAAAGTGATCAAGAGAGTTTGAAATAAAGGGCAGACCTCATGTATTTTACAACCCAAATTACTTGCTTGCTATAGTTTTGATTAAATAATAGAAAATAAAAATTAAATTAAGTAGCAACCAAATTACAGGTGGGGAACTTTAACAATTTCACCCCCCCCTCCCAATTCATTTAGTTTCAATTTAAATGTGACTATCTCAGCACTTTGTGGGAACTTTCTTTTTATAAAAGATGTGACTGTAATTCAAACTACTTTTTATATTTCATTAGTTTTTGTGGGCTGGAAGCCTAAACTTAAAATTTAGAAACATTTAAGTTATCCTTTGGGGACTTTTGTAGGTTGTTTTATCACTGTATTAGTATTCGTGTATTCAACATATATACCACAGATATGTTTGCCTTCACAGAATGTTGTAAATTAACAGCAACTTGCTTTTATGAGGCTATTTATTCCATGACTATGTCCAATACTTAAAAATTTGAACTCTACGGTGAATAAATAGGTAGTTCACATTATTAATACATAAAGACCAGTGGTGGGTTCCGAATCCCATTGCAACTGGTATGGTGCACTGGGGCCGGGCACCCACCACGTGTACGCACGCAGCTCACCACCCAAATTACTAGCTTGCTATAATTTTGGCAGGCGCTGTATGCTCCGTGTGTGTGCGCAAATGCCCCGATCGGCTCAAATAGCGGTAAGGAGAACAGGCAGGCGGGTGGCCCTCCGGAGCACTGTTCCGGAACGGTACCTGATGCTCCCAGCAGGCACCGGTACGCCCATACCGGTGCATACCAGTTGTATACCACCACTGATAGAGACCTTACAGTAACAAAGATGAAATTTGCTAATGATGAAAAACTATTGGGGAGAACTTGTATAGTTTGTTCCTTCTCTGACATCTCAATCTACACTACTCAAGTATCAACCTGCAATGTTTGGAAGTTACCTGCAGATTCCTGGAAATGGTATAACTGTGTATGTGTACAGAGCATACAAACACTCTAAAGTTCCGATTGTGGCTATAAAACAGAAAATTCCATACCATTAATTTCTAATGTTGCACAAGCAGCCCTTCTTCTCCCAGTCTGTCAATTCCCCTAGGCCAGATGTGGGGAACTATGACCACTTTATGACTAGTGGATTTCAACTTCTAGACAGCATGGCTTACACTTTCTCCCAATTACATTCTTATACAATATCTTCATGAATCAAGGAGGTATTTGCCTGAGCTACTTCTGAATTTTATTTTATATAATGGCTCAATCAAGATCATCTACCTTTCTCTTTACACAGTCTTTCCAATTTCAACTCCCTGGGACAGCATTGCTTACACTTTCTCCCAATTACATTCTTATACAATATCTCCATGAATCAAGGAGGTATTTGCCTGAGCTACTTCTGAATGTTATTTTATATAATGGCTCAATCAAGATCATCTACCTTACTCTTTACACAGTCTTTCAATGGAGCCATTTACTTGGACAGTAATAGAGTTGGCTCCTTTATACAATGGAGGGAACAGTTTGCATGCATCTCTAGTAGCAGGCTTGAGTCTGTGCATGTGCATACAAAACCCTATGTACCATCCCAGTTCAACTCAAGGGTTGCCTTTAGCCAACAAAAAAAAGCATCACATTTTAACAGGAGAAAAGATTTCCGACTGTTTTTTTCCCCAAGTGGTTTCACAACAGGCTAGACTAAAGTAACCTTATGAAATGGGTTTTTACTGTAAACTAAAAACACTAAGAAGCAAACATAGTTGGGTCGATCCTGAGAAAAAACCCGAAATCCTTCCTTAGGCATCAGTTTTATTAGGCTAATGGAATGGGTACCAGATAGGGTGTCAGTATTCAGATCTAGCACATAAAATCAAAATTGCTGTATCCTTAGCAAACTTGTTTTTCCTTTATTTCAATTCTGTTTGCAGCTAGAGTCACTTGTTGAGAACATATAAACTTAACTAACTAAATAACAAACAAACAAATAAATAAATAAATTCCTGATATATGAGAAACTGTTAGGGATTCTGTTTTCCATTTCCATAGGTAAAATATTAGTTTTCTTTTCTTCCTTTTTCTCTTTCTTTCCTTTTCTTCCCCCCTCTCTCTTTCTTGCTTTCTTTTTCTTTCTTTATGAAACAAATAGTATTAATTGGCATTCAATTCCAATTCTCTCTGTAATTTTAAACAGCTAATGCACATAGGTATGTTGGCAAGAAAGAATGATGAGAGCTTGAAAGCAGAGACTCCCCTCATAAATTTAAGAAATTGCAAATTGGTTATGATGAAATTCATTTCTAATGCAAGCTCATTATGCAATATGAAAGATTAGTATAATTAATGTACTGTACTTTTTTAAAAAAAATCAGTGTTGCTGTTTCATTGCACCTAAGCAGCCATGAGCAAAGTTCATAAAAATGAACAGAAACATGTATAAATGTTAGTGGCTACAATGTACCTTAACCAAGACTGTTCATTTACAAGTGTTAATGAGGTACAATTGTGCTCTACTTATTAGGAGAATCACCCTATTCTGAATTTGACAATACAAGTGCACATTTTCAAAATGAATCTAAAATATCCTAATCTCTATAATACAAATATTTGCATTAAATTATGCAGTGCTGGATATAAGCATATCCCGATAGCAAGAGCTGAAAGGTGTTCTTTGAGTTGCAGTCTGGTCCTGTATTTTCCATCTGTTTTCTCACAGTTGCAATCTCCATTCAGTTGCACTGGAAAGTGGATAATTCTTTTTTTAAAGGGCCTTTGGGTATCAGAATTCTGTTTCGGGGGCAGGGCTTGACGTCGCAACAACACGACATGCAATCTTGGGGCTCCAGGATTACTGTCGATATCTTTGTTCCTGGATGGTCCTTTTGGACCTAAACTGATCTGAAGGAACAGTGATAGAGAAGAGCATGTCCTGCTGATCTCAGGGGCATTGCAAAGCCCCTGATTGATCCAAGAGAAAGCTCTTTTTGCCAGCTACAAGAGAAGCAGCCAAGGTGGCTGCAGAAGTTTGGGACAAGCCTCTGAAACAGAAGCAGTATAGGAGTGGTGTCGAAATGGTGAGAAAAATTTTTATTATTAGAGAAGGAAAAACCCAAAAGAATTGGAATTTAAAATAAAATTGAAGACAGAAGAAAATAAACGGTGCATTTACCCTGGTTTAAGACTATTGTGTTATCTTTTCTACCTTAACTTTGTTTGTTTTCTATGGATGGACTTTTTACAAATGCTTCTTACTTTTAAACTAGACAGGTCTCTTTTTTTCCTTCTTCCTCATTACTTTTTCCATTTTTTGTATTCATGGATTAAAAGCTTCTTCTCTCGTAAGGCTTGGACGGAGCATAATTTTTAAACATTTTTTTTACCTCTCTCTGAACTTGGTGTTTACAGAGAGAGGCAGAAACAGATGGAAAAGAGGTAACACTGCCATCTAGTGGCTAGAGGCTTGCCAATATCTGATAAAGCTATAAGCTTTGTTTACTGAAAGGCTCAGTGGAAAATGTTTGTTTATACAGGTGTTCCTTTGAAGGAAAGAGAAAGCTTTGATTTGAAAAACTCCACTGAATTTGTTTGACCTAAAAAGTCTCGGATGTTTTGGCAGTGTTTATAACCTGGAAAATGGCACAACGTGAAGAAGAAAAGGCATTAACTTTGCAAAGAATTTTCTTAGAAATTCAAAAAGTTTTAATAATTACAGAGAGAATTGAAAAGAGACTTGAAATTATAGATCAAAATATAGAAAGTATGGGACAGTGATGAAGTTTGAGGACAGAACTGAGACATATGAAAGTGATAAGAAAAGTGTTGACACTGACAACAAACTGAGAGTGGAGGGAAATGACAAGTGTAAAATGTGGAAAGGAGAAATCGATGAACCGGAACTTTATTTCAGATGTCAGAAAATAGATGAAGAAAGGAGAGAAAATTTGGCAGAAATAATGAGAGTAATCTTGGCAGAAGCACTAATGATAACAAAAGTTAAGCTGATAAAAAGAGTAGATAGGGGGTTTCAAATTCTTATAAGACATGCAATGAACAACAAGTTCTTAAGAGAAGTCCACATAAGACTTATCAAGAAAACACTTAGAATACAGACTTTACAAATGGCAAGAGATATTGGACTACACTATCTCTGGAAGGATACAGGATGATGAAATGAAATATCACAATAAATTTTAGTTAAATGTAGTTAAATTTTGAGTGCTATGTACAATGTCATAATAGCTATAGTCAAATAAATGATTGATAATTATAACAAAACATTTATATATACTAGATTGATAATATGAAATTTTATACACTGTAAGTGAGGATTATGGAGATGATGTTGAAAAGCCTGTTTAAAAAAGATAAACAATTTTATATAGAATAGAATATAAAGATGTAATTTCATTGGATGATTTCAGGATGATGTAATAAAATGTCATAATATAAATTTACTTTAAATTTAATATGCCTTATGTTGAAAGGATGTAATAATAGCTAGACTGAATGAATGTTTAATAATTATATCAATTTGTATACAAGTATATTAGATTGATGATACTAATAATGGGGAAAAACATGGAATTGAAAATTATTAGAGAATGTTATCAATTCTAAAATAATAGAATGATGTCACAATAAATTTTAGTTAAATGTAGTTAAAATGTGAGTGCTATGTACAAAGTAATAATAGCTATAGTCAAATAAATGATTAATAATGATAACAAATCATTTATATATACTAGATTGATCATATGAAACCTTATGCAAACTGTAAGTGAGGATCATGGAGATGAGGTTGAAAAGCCTTTTTATAAAAGATAAACAATTTTATATAGAATAGAATATAAAGATGTAATTTCATTGGATGATTTCAGCATGATGTAATAAAATGTCATAATATAAATTTACTTCAAATTTAATATGCCTTGTGTTGAAAGGATGTAATAATAGCTAGACTTAATGGATGTTTAATAATTATAACAATTTGTATGCATGTATATTAGATTGATGATACTAATAATGAGGAAAAAACATGGAACTGAAAATTATTGAGAATGTTATCAATGCTAAAATGATAGAATGACTGAATAGGAGGAAGTATAATAACAATGTATACAAAGATACCTTGATTGTCAGTATGTGAATTTTGATAAAATTCAAGTGATGACTAAGGAAAGGACACAGAAAGATCTTGTAACCAATCGACACACTGTGTGTAGTTGAAGAGGCTTTTATGTTATATGTGTTGTGTGTTTCTGTTTGTCTGAAAATTTAAAACAAAATTAAAAAAAGAATTCTGTTGCAAGCCTGTCCACCACTTCTATACTATACCAATGTTTCTCATCCTTGGCAACTTTAAGATTCGTAGACTTCATCTCCCAGAATTCTCAAGCCTGCAGGCTGAATGAGGGAATTCTGGGAGTTTAAGTCCACAAATCTCAAAGTTGCCAAAGCTGAGAATCATTGTACTATACCAGTGATGGCGAACCTATGGCACGCGTGCCACAAGTGGCACGCGGAGCCATTTGTCAGGGCACGCGCGCTGCCCTGTCAGCTGGCCAGCGCGTATGCGCACGCTGGCCAGCTGAGTTCACCTTTTTAAAAGCTATTTTTCGCCTTCCCCGGGCTCCAGAGGCTTTATAGGAGCCTGGGGAGGGCGAAAAGAGCCTCCCCCGCCCCCCTGGAGGCTTCAGGGACCGTCCCTGAAGCCTTCGGAGCGCTTAAAACCACCCTCCGAGCAAACCGGAAGTGACTTCCGGGTTGCTTGGAGGGTCGTTTTAAGCGCTCCGAAGGCTTCAGGGACCGTCCGAGGCTTCCCTGATGCCTTCAGAGCGCTTAAAACGACCCTCCGAGCAAACCGGAAGTCACTTCCGGGTTGCTCGGAGGGTCGTTTTAAGCGCTCTGAAGGCTTCAGGGACCGTCTGAGGCTTCCCTGATGCCTTCGGAGCGCTTAAAACGACCCTCCGAGCAAACCGGAAGTGACTTCCGGGTTGCTCAGAGGGTCGTTTTAAGCGCTCCGAAGGCTTCAGGGAAGCCTCCAGACGGTCCTGAAGCCTCCAGAGGGCCTCCAGGGGGTTGGGGGAGGCTCTTTTCGCCCTCCCCAGGCTCCTATAAAGCCCCTGGAGCCTGGGGAGGGCGAAAAAAAGCATGTAAAAATGGGGGGGTCGCGCGTTGTGTGCGCATGCGCACTGGGGGGGTCGCGCATTGCATTATGGGTGCGGCACGCCTGCACTCAACCCCCCTGCGCTCCCCCCACTTGTGGCACGCGAGCCAAAAAAGGTTCGCCATCACTGTACTATACCAATCCCTCCGAAGTGATTTGAATCAAATCTAATGGTCATTATTCTTGCCAACTTCTGAATGCCAAGATCATGCTTCATAACCTTGTGAATCAATCAGTGTTCTCTCTTTAGTTGACCAGTAAGTACTTGCACAAAGATTATATACCATTATTTCATCCTGTAGCATGTATATGGTGCAGCAGCCAGTGAATTCTGTGCAAACAGTGAATGAATTTAAAAATGTCTCTGTGTTTTCCATACATGCCTATTTGGGGGGGGGGGGGTTATTTACACAAAAAATTCTCAGGATCTGGAATAGCTCTCTGGTTACCCAATCATCATTCCTCTTCTATTAAAATTCTCATTGGAGCTGTAAAGGTGACATAAGACCGTGCCATCAGTTTTGCCATCAGACATTTTCCCAAATTCCTTATGGTTGTGGTCTGCTACATTGCTCAAAGAGGTGGGGGGAAGGCAACCAGGGGTGGGCTTCAAAAATTTCAGCAATGGGTTCTCGGCCTGGTTGATGGGTGGGCATGGGCATGATGGGCATGGCCTAGTCAGCCTCCTGCATCATGGCATCTTCCCCAAGCTCTGGAGGCTTTCCTCGAGCCTGTGGGAAGGTGAAAACTGCCTCTCCCAGGCTCTGGGGGTCCTCTGGAGGCCAGAAACGGGCTGTTTCCGACTTTCCAGAACTTTTAGGAGGCCCATTTTCCCCTCCTCCTTGAGCCTCCGCACAGGCCCTGCACTTACCTTGCATCCAAAATGGGCCGCGTGGAGACTCCTGGGAGGGGAGGGGTGGGCGTGGCCAGCCAGGCATAAGATTTGGAGATTCTCCAAACCAGCCATAATGTTAGCTATGGGTTCTCCCGAACCCAGGCAAACCTGTAGCAGTCCACTCCTGGAGGCAACATGTTCCGAACAAATGCATCCTTTTTAGACTACAAGAACTGAAAGTAAAGGCGGTTCCATAGCACCACCATTCTTGGCTCAATGAAAAAAACCACTCGAAGCAACAAACGCTCAGCAAATAGGAGGGTGATGAGGCAAGAGTTCTCTTTCAAGACAGACTGGACCATCCCCAAGTTCTTCAGAACATTGTTGCTACTGCAACTGCAAAACAAAAGATGAATTTTAGTTTGTTTCAGTTGTAATTTGTATGATATCACACTAAGCTAAAAACAAATATCTGCTGACCTTGAGGAATCACAGCAGAGCTCCTTTTGAATTGTTCAGACTTCTCGTGTGCTTTGCAAGCTGAGTAGGACCCAATGATTAAATTAGTGTCTGGACAGAAGATTGGACAAGTACAGTATATAAATCTCCAGGTTATAGAATAATTCCTTTCCACTACACTGCAATGCATTCCACAGCCATTTAGTTTATTTTTTGCATATGGCTACGTAAACATTTGAATTAGTAAATGACTGTGTTTAATGAAAATCTGTATCTCTCTTTGCAGCTACTTTGATAGTGCATTTGATATTTCTGTTCAATAACAAGTGATTGTCCTAGCTGGTGTGTGTGTGTGTGTGTGTGTGTGTGCAGCAGATATTTGTTTATTCTTAGCTAATTGAAGACAATACCTTTTTTGAAACATTGAAAAGGCAGGATAGAATTTTACTGTTGCTCAGTGTTTCTGATTTTCTTTCATTCTTATCTTGCATCACACAGATTCCATGTCTTTTTAATCACTGTATAGTCCTGCTATTTTAGCTGACCCAATAATAGGGCAAAATGGAAAGAAATGAAAAAGTGCAGACATTAGAGATGACAAAAACTATTGCCTCCAAACTGGCTTTGACAATTATTACTCAGCTCTGAATTTGTTTGAACCTCAAGAGTAAAAGTGAACACTTCATCAAGATTAGCTAAATAGAATTGTCCATATAGATGTTATGGGAGTTAATCCTCAGACTGATAAACACTATTATTTATCAAAACAGTATGCAGATGTCCATCTGTTGCCCACATTTTAAAAAGTGGTAGGATTCATTCCCATTTTTCAGGCCCCATCAGCTTTAAAGCATGTGAAGAAAATGAAGGCAATGTGATATGGTCACAGTGTAAAAGACAAAGTTGCCAGGTTTTGACTGCTCTTCAGACTTAAACCATCCTTAGATTATCAAGACTAAAACAGTGTTCTCAACATTAATTTGTCAACATCTATATACAGTCACAAGCTGAGTTAGATTCTGTCATCCAGGAAGAGGAGAGGAGAGAAGAGGAAAGGAAAGCAGGGCAGGGCAGGGGAGAGGAGAGGAGAGGAGGGCAGGAGTGGGCAGGGGAGAGGAGAGGAGAGGAGAAGAGAGCAGGAGTGGGCAGGGGACAGGAGAGGAGGGCAGGGGAGAGGAGAAGAGAGGAGAGGACAGCAGGAGTGGGCAGGGGACAGGAGAGGAGAGGAGAGGAGAAGCGGGCAGGAGTGGGCAGGGCAGGGGAGAGGAGAAGAGAAAAGAGGGCAGGGCAGGGGAGAGGAGAAGAGAAAAGAGGGCAGGGCAGGGGAGAGGAGAAGAGAGAAGAGAGAAGAGGACAGCAGGAGTGGGCAGGGGACAGGAGAGGAGAGGAGAGGAGGAGAGGAGAGGAAAGGAGAGGAGAGGAGAGGAGAAGCGGGCAGGAGTGGGCAGGGGACAGGAGAGGAGAGGACAGGAGAGGAGAGGAGAAGAGGGCAGGAGTGGGCAGGGCAGGGGAGAGGAGAAGAGAACAGAGGGCAGGGCAGGGGAGAGGAGAAGAGAGAAGAGGACAGCAGGAGTGGGCAGGGGACAGGAGAGGAGAGGAGAGGAGAGGAGAGGAGAGGAGAAGAGGGCAGGAGTGGGCAGGGGACAGGAGAGGAGGGCAGGGCAGGGGAGAGGAGAAGAGAGAAGAGGACAGCAGGAGTGGGCAGGGGACAGGAGAGGAGAGGAGAGGAGAGGAGAGGAGAAGAGGGCAGGAGTGGGCAGGGGACAGGAGAGGAGGGCAGGGCAGGGGAGAGGAGAAGAGAGAAGAGGACAGCAAGAGTGGGCAGGGGACAGGAGAGGAGAGGAGGAGAGGAGAGGAGGAGAGGAGAGGAGAAGAGGGCAGGAGTGGGCAGGGCAGGGGAGAGGAGAAGAGAAAAGAGGGCAGGGCAGGGGAGAGGAGAAGAGAAAAGAGGGGAGGGCAGGGCAGGGGAGAGGAGAAGAGAGAAGAGGACAGCAGGAGTGGGCAGGGGACAGGAAAGGAGAGGAGAGGAGAGGAGAGGAGAAGAGGGCAGGAGTGGGCAGGGGACAGGAGAGGAGGGCAGGGCAGGGGAGAGGAGAAGAGAGAAGAGGATAGCAGGAGTGGGCAGGGGACAGGAGAGGAGGAGAGGAGAGGAGAGGAGAGGAGAGGAGAGGAGAGGAGAGGAGAGGAGAGAAAAATAACATAGTGAAATCCTTAATCCTCTGTCTACATCCTACTGCTCAAGGGTCAAAGCCATTGGATTCGGTCCTGTACCAAAACCAATTGGCTGATCTAATTGAAGACCATATCCTAAAGACATATGGTAATATTTTTAAAATAAAAATAAAATGTAAGCCACTAATCAGATGTATCCCCCCACCCAATCTCCAGACAAATCTTTCATGATACTCTACAAAAGGAACCAAATAATATCATGCATTGAAAGGGACCAACACAGTGGTATCAGTTTCCCAACAACAAATAAGGATAAGCCTATAATGGTTTTTTGCTTTGAAATGAGACACATCACTTTCAATAAAAGTGGAGTTTTGAGGAGAAAAGAGTTTTAATCCTAAACTGCAAACCTGTAGATGTTAATCTGGGTTTAAAATTCCACTACACTCAGACATTGCTGAGAAGATATGCGTAAGATCACATCACACTATTAATTAGCAATCTTCTGATTTTAGGTCAGAAGTAAATTTCATTGCATTAAATGGAGCATCCAAGTACACACAGATCTACAGTTTGCTTTAATAAAGACACTTGAAATCTCATGTCCTTTATTTTTAACTATGATCCAAAAATCTAAGCTTTAGGTAAACTAAATGAATAGTTACAATTTCACAACGCTTGGTAATTCTCCATTGTGTGCATCGCAAAAGTGAAACTTACCTTCCACATAGTGTCTACATCTGTTGCCCACTGACCTTAACTGAAAAGATATTAAAGCTACAGAGAGGCTTTTATTCTGATTCATTTGAAGTGTAATGCATCGCAATTGTATTTTGTCCCTTAAGCAAAGATGAAGGAAACGAAAGATACTGTAATCATTTCATCTAATTGCAAATTGTAATTGCAAATTATAATTGCAAACTCTAAATCAAAATCTTATGTTAAGAGAGAGAGAGAGAGAGAGAGAGAGAGAGAGAGAGAGAGAGAGAGAGAGAGAGAGAGAGAGAGAGAGAGAAATGAAATACACGCACTTCATAAAGCAACAAACATAACAAATTGATGCGATAACAGTATAAAAAAGTACATTCAGTGGTAAGCAGGAAAAGTGAATATACATTCCTGAACTGTACAGTTTGCATTCTACACTGCTTGTGAGTAATCTTGGAGAAAGAGAATAGGAGAGTTGCATATTTTTCAAGACACATTGTGGACCTGCTAATAAATGATAGGGTACTTGTCCATATTCTGTGTTTTCAAAGATGATCATGATCAGACAAGTTTCCCTGAATAAGCTACCTGACCTATTTTTTTCTCTGCCAGCCCTAGTGGTGGACAACATCAGCAGTTCCACTCTTTTCATCTACTGATTTCTTTCCTCTTCCTCATTATCTGCCCCTCCATGATTGTTTTTTTTTCCAGGAGTGCACCATGCCATTTCCCAAATACAAGCCACCATGATGAATCTACTCATCACATGTGATATTACAAAGCTTTTGTAAAAGGAAAGGTTAGCAGCAAGACGAGCTAGAAGTTGCAGACCCTTTGAGGAGAAGAAAGAGAGAAGAACAGGCAATTCCATTTTGAAGCTGCTTTGCTATCCTTTAAGTTTAACGTATAACTATAAAAATAAAACACAAACACACATCCTTCACATTTCACATTTTATATAATTGAACTGAAAACCCGATATTGCACTAATACTGCACTATGCAGTAGAATTCAATATGGTTACTGCCCTGAGATAGAAGCTGTTTTTCAGCCTATTTTTATTATCCTGTACCGTCTGCCAGATGGTAATAGTTCAAAAAAAAGGTGCTCAGGATGAGATGGATCTTTAAGAATGTTTTGAACTTTCTTAAGGCAGCAGGAGCTATGAAGGGGAGAGGGCAAACAATGATCCTCTGGGCAATGATGTGATGTTAACCCTCTGGAGCGCTGTCCTATCTGCCACTGTGCAGTTAGCAAACCATACACAGGTTCTTCTGATTGCAGTTCTGGCTTTGTCTACGAAAGACAAACTTGGCTGTCATCCAAGTTCATAGTGTGGCTGGGTTTGCTATTCTGACTTAGTTCTTCCTCACTTACCTTATGGAGTTCAGTTGTTTATATGTGCAATTAGTGATCCAGTATATCATCCTGCCTACCCTGTTTCCCTGAAAATAAGACCTCTCTGGATAATAAGCCCAATCAGACTGTTGAGCGCATGCGCTAAAATAAGCCCTCCCCTGAAAATAATGCCTAAAATATTTTAACGCATGCACAGCCGGTCCCCACTATTTCCTGGGGGGAGGGGAAAACATGTCCCATGCACCCCACATGCACATGCCATCCACACAGAATGGCCTCACAGAGGCCGCTCATGCAAACCCTAGCTACCGCACCCCTTCTCTTAGTGGCGGCCACAAAAAGAATGGCAGGCCCAGTGACTCTAAGGGTGACAAGAGTGTGCCAGAAACAGAGACAGAACTTCTGGCCCTCTCTGGATCAGTTGATCCATGGGATGAGGTTAAGGGGCCTCCTGCATCTCAAAAATAATAAGACCTCCCCAAAAATAAGGCCAAGTGCTTAATTCGGGGGTCAAAAGAAAATAAGACCCTGTCTTATTTTTGGGGAAACATGGTAATATTCTAATCTCCAAATGTGTTGGACTGCTGTCCCCCATTCTAGTGAGATGACCATAAATAGGGAGAAAAGAGGAATAGCACAAAATCTCTAGAAGAGAGAAACTGAGGAAGTCTGTTCTATCCAAAACATTTCAAACTGTGAATTAGGAGCCATCATGGCACAAGATGATAAGAGGCTCACAACTTCTTACTATGAGCCTTTACATCTGGCAGTCAGTAGCTCCAAACAAAGTAAGGAAGATAGATATAGGCAATTTGATCAAGCCCTCTGCCTGAAATCAAGGAACAGAATAGCTATTAATGTTCCACTCTTTTTTTCTGAAAGGTCACACAATAGTTCTCTGAAAAAGTCTTTCCTTGGTACCAACAGGAAGTACCTGCAAAAAGATAATTACAGCCAACACAATGGAGTATATTGTAAATGTGAACAGGTTGGGAATGAATCACACAAGTTGTTTTCTAAAGAAGTGACATTTTTGTGACCTGACAAGATTGCTTCATGCTACAAAGTTGAAAATAAAGTGCATTGTCTTACTTGATTTCAAAGCAATGAACAAACAGTTTGATATATATTAAAGCTGGAAGCACCTATGTATCAGATTATCAGAGAGAAATAATGATTCCATTTTGTGTTCAGCACGTATGCATAAAAGCTCCATAAAAATTGCATTTACGAATGAATGAAGAATGTCTTCAGTAATCTCAACCCTGCCTAAGCAATAACTTTCATTGTTATGGCTTAATTCATTAGCAAGCTCTGGGATTTTAATCTGCTGCTTTTATTTCTTTCATTGCTTTAATAAATATTGCCCTGTTTGGAATATACCTCTGAACTCCCTCTTAATATAGGGCTGTGAATTCATTATACTTTATTGATAACTTTGGCGAGGGAAACAAATTGCACTACAGCAATAGCAATCGCACTTAGACTTATATGCCATTTCTCAGTGCTTTACAGCCATCTCTAAGCAGTCAGCACATTGCCCCCAACAATCTGGGTCCTCCTTTTACCCATCTGGAAAGGATGGAAGACTGAGTTAACCTTCAGATAGCCAGAATCAAACTGCTGGTAGTTGGAGAATTAGCCTGCAATACTGCATTCTAACCACTGTGCCACTCTTATAAGGAAGGAAGGAGTCCCAAATCTCCAAAATAAATTATGTGCTTTTTTTTTTAAAGTTGGAGACATAAAAATAGGGTGGGTGGAATAAACTTTATTAGTCAATTATATGGCATACTAATATTTTAATGCCATCTTTTCATCACATTTATAGAATATCCATCCTTCGGAAGCTTACAGCAAAATGCATAATTTAATTTATTTTATACTCTCAATAGTTTGTAGACTAGGAGACCGCCACAAGGCTGAGGTCAAACAGGACATGTCATGCCTGAGCTGCTGTTGTTGCTTTTTTTTTAACCACATCTTTCTCCCCTCTATAAAGCAAAATATAGTACTGTCAGGCCTTGAAGCCAACTTTTTTACATTGCGGCTTTGGGCTACATTTAATGCTGTGGGAAAATGGGAGGGGGGGATTATATGGAGTATGGGAGAAATATAGTCGTAATGACATTCCTTTCTCAGAGAGTCAAGGACCTCTTGTCCTACATCTGGAGGGGTGTGACTGAGAGGCATCTCCAGTTGGGACAGTGCCTGAATAGGCCATGTGACGGACATGTAGGTTCTGGGCAGAGGCTTGGTTTTTCATTTGGGTGGGGAAAACCTAGAAGCTTTCTGATTCAGATTTTCCCAGATGTGCCAATATGACATCTGTAATAAAATGGAACTTTGAGGAACTTCAAGCCTCGGAGTCTTCTTTCTTGGGGATGTTACTTGGAACCCTGACAAGTACAGTAAAAGTATCTTACATAATGAAAGTTTGTCCATATTGTATACGTGATGGTGGAAAATAATTCGGATTACTATCTTTTGAAATCCACTGTGGGTATATCACTTACAATATGCAAGTGATGCTTCTACATTGTAAAACACCCAGAGAGTCCTGAAAAGCAAGGGTCTCCAACCCTCAGGCCCACGCCCACTGCAGGGCTGTGGCCTATTCAGAACCAGGCCATGTCAGCAGTAGTCTATCATGCACGCAACATAATGTGTCATCTGATAACATCTAAGACCGTGATGGCGAACCTATGGCACGCATGCCGGAGGTGGCACACAGAGCCATCTCTCCAGGCACACGAGCCATGGCCCATTACACTTCCAGGTTCCACCGTGCCAGCCAGCTGGTCTTCACGCACGCGGGAGCACCGAAAACCGGAAGAGCAGCCACCCGGTACGCAAGCGCATGCTGGGAAGATGATCTTCTGGTTTCCAGCTCGCACATGCACACCAGCCACCCGGCACACATGCATACGTGAAAACCGGCTGGCTGGTGTGCATGCATGCACAGGAAACCAGAAGACCATCTTCTTGGCACGCACATGCACACCGGGCGGCTGTTTGGTTACCAGTATGCACACGCCTGCGCCTTGGCATTCGGTGCCGAAGAGGTTCACCAACACTGATCTAAGATATCTCAACCTTTTTAGAGAATGGAGAATTTTTAATAGTTTTTATGTATGGGATGCTAATACAACCTCTGATTGTATTACTGAAAACACACATTGTGCTTTACTCCTGCTGAATTTGATATCAAATGTTGTAAACTCAATTTAACTTGATAAACTCCATCCTTACAACAAGTTATCTAACAACAAATATTCTGAAGCAAAAATCCAATAACTAACACTTAATTTAGATGTGGAGCCCTAAAACATGCCTGAAAAAAATTATTTGCAATCTAGCACATGTAAGCTGTCTCCAATCTATTGACCGTGATGTATAACAGCAATTAAATTGGCTCACAAGAATTTTATCTAAACTTCTGCAGCTCCTGTTCAGCTCTTCATGTCACCCTAATCTGTTTTATTCAGAGAGGATATATGGGAAATTAGGGCAATAACTGAAGAAGAAGAAAAAACCTCTGAATATCCTACTGCAAATGTAATGCAACTATTTGAAAATATGCCATCAACCTGTTTGAATCGGAGCCAGAAATCAGATCATTTTAATCCAATAATCTATGCCTTTAATAAACAAGGCCAAATTGATTTTCTAAAATTAAGTGTTAGACTAGGGAAGTTAACATATTAATACTCCATAATTCCCAGAATTTAGTAAAATAAACACAAATTGAGGGTTACCATAATGTAGGAACTGAACAATTTATATAAAGGCATTTTCTTCGTAGCTAAAGAAAAATACATACTATTATAATTTGCTGCTATCTCATGCAATTTCATGATCTATTTAACTGAATTACTTTGCATTCTTATGAGGAAAATACTGATAATTCAGGAGGGCACACTGAGCCTATCCACTACTATATTAGAAACCTATAATTTTCATCTGAAAAATGAGTATACAGGCTAGATAGAATAGTACACAATAATATATATTTACTGAATTTATCTTAAATGCCAGCATAAAAAAAAAGCAATTTAAGAGACCATGGTACTGCTAAGCAAAGCTAATATTTCTGCTTTGTCTGCTTATTATGTGTATATTTATGCTGGGTGTCTATGTTTCAAAATATAGTTCACTTCTGAAGATAGGCAATTTTTAGTTAAATAATTATCTTGGGACAGATAATTATTTGACAATGTTGAGTCTTACTTAATCCCCCTAACAGACTACACAATCTAAAATAATTTCCTCACTATCAAAGGAACCCAGGACCATTATTAATAAACAACTGCTCCCAGGACTTCTGGGTGAAAAAAACCCTGTGAATTAGATGCTTACAAATAAGCAGAAATGATGATGAGATGACTGATGGACTTGAGTCAAGCTCGTTCCAAGAAAGCCCTTCTGGATAACAAGAGAGTGAAAGATGCCTCATCTGTATTCCAGATGGTTGCTCCTCATAAGAACACAGGACAACAGTCGACTTGTGGGTTTGAGTGCCAAGTCATGAGGGAAGCCATCAAACTCTCAATCCTGGTGGAGTCTTTAAAGATACTAAATTTGTCTGTTTTCAGTTTTAATCACTTTTGGGTTTAAAATTATTTTAAAGTTAAAAGAGGTCTTACAAACAACAAGTCTGAAAATCTATCTGATGAGTAAAACTTCATACCAAAACAGAAGAAAAAAAATAACTGATAATTTAAAGAATTCAAGAGCATAAAATAAATGACAAAAAACTAAATAAGAATTTAACCCAAAAACATTTTAAATGGATTAAGGGACCAGATGAGTTTGGAATATAACTTTTGTAAGAGCTTGGAAAAATGGAGTAAAGAAACAATTTTCATGGGAATGAGAATTGTTTAGTCTACAAGGAAAGAGATTATTGGTGGAAAGTTCAAAATAAAGAAACTTGAGATTCTGTGAAATGGGACATTAGAGGAGACTAAAGTTTCAGGCAGAAAGTTGCAGAATGAGATGAAAATGTGACATTGGAGACATTTCAAAGGATCTTTGAAGACCTGGGAAAGAACATTATAATTAAATTGACACCAACAATTCTACACCTGCCAATCTATTTCTTGAACATTTTAAAGAAAAAGTCAAATATGTAAAATATGTGGAAGAGCAAATCCCAAACAATATTAAAATATTGGGAGATGGTGAAATTGTGGATTATAAAATAAAAGTTATCGTTACAGTGGAAATACAAAGGACAAATCAAGAGTTGCAAATTATCTGGACAAGGACTTATTGGATTTACCAAAAAAAAAAAAATCTAGAGCCTTGAAGAAATCTTTGAATTGGGAGAATAAAAGTTTGAAAGTAAATTTAACCCCATAACAGCAATTTGATTAATTAACACTGGTAGAAGCAAAAAGAAGACATATTAACTTGATCTATTGGTTCAAGTTTAAAATAAGAACTATCTTTATAGAACTCAGGAAACCCATTTTGAACTTCGGCTGATACCTGGATAGGTATGACAATTTTTGGATTTCTGATTGAATAACCTGATTGGTGGAGGGAGGGAGGTTATGGGAGGAGTGAATTATGCACTGTATACATACAAGATGGGTTTTATTCTTTTCTTTATGTTTGACTTTCATTTATATTATCTTTGAGCAATGCAAAATTTTTCAATAAAAAAATTCTTCAATAAATGTTTTTTTAATTAAAAAGAAATAAACAACTGCTTCTACTTCACAGTCATAATCAGCATTATGATTATGCTTATCAGGTGTTACAATTGGCAACAAAACTCAAAACACCAAATACAAGCTGGGCAGATACAACCTTGTAGACGACCCTCACTCTGTCAAGGACCTAGGAGTACTCATCTCAAACGATCTAAGCCCCAGAGCTCACTGTAACAGCATTGCCAGAAAGGCATTAAGAATTGTTAACCTAATTTTGAGAAGCTTCTTCTCCAATAACATTGTACTGCTAACTAGGGCATACAAAACCTTTGCCAGACCAATTCTCGAATACAGCTCATTTTCCTGGAATCTACACCGTATATTGGACATTAATACAATTGAGGGAGTCCAGAAGTATTTCACGAGAAGATACTCCACTCCTCTGCTCGCAAAAGAATCCCTTATGCCACCAGGCTCCAAATTTTGGGCTTGGACAACCTATGCTGCCTACGGTCTGACCTAAGCATAGTACACAAAATTATCTGCTACAACATCCTACCTGTTAATGACTACTTCAGCTTCAACCTCAATAATACTCAGGCAAACCACAGATACAAACTGAAGGTAAACCGCTCCAAACTTGATTGCAAAAAATACAACTTCAGCAACAGAGTGGTCAATGCCTGGAATGCTCTACCTGACTCTGTTGTTACATCGTCTAGAGGCCCCACAGCTTTCAACCTTAAACTGTCTACTGTGTACCTCACCCAATTCCTAAGAGGTCTATAAAGTGGGCATGCATAAGCGCACCAGTGTACCTTCCGTCCCTGTCCTACTGTCCCCATTTATTTGTACTCATTTCCCTTGTTCATGTCCATGTTTATACTTATATCTGTTATCTTGTACATGTTTGACAAACTAAATAAAATAAAAAAATAAAAAATAAAAACAATACCTATAAGAGCAGGTGGTCTCTGAGACGATACTAAGGTAAGATAGGAATTAAGTGCTATTGGTGTGTGTCATGAAGCCTCCATGTCTAAGTGCAGAAAATAACTGTGTTTTCAAAAGGGTGACAACTGCTAAGTAATGTCTCACAAAATATGCATGATTCCGTGGCTTCTTTTCTCATTCTTTGACAAGTGATCCAGGCTACACCTTAGTCCAGAAAGGGGACCTGGTTTCTTAGCCATAAAGTTTAGCGTCCTCTTCTTTACTGAGCGGTATTTGTCATTTTACCGGTCGGTCTAAAATTTTAAAAATGAATTATTCATTACAGAATACAATTAACTCACTCTATTTCCTTCTATGTTCTTCGCTAGGGAATATTAAGACTCCTCTCTGCATGTTTTATGGCTCCTTTCAATCTTGTAGTAACAGAAGTATTCATTTTTAAGGAGAATGAGAAACATTTGGTATCTACCTGCTGCATGCTGCAATCTTTTAAAAGCCTTCCGATACTTTCCTCTTGAAGGAGTAAAAGCCTTCAGCTATCCTAAAGCTTATACAGCTTTGGAGGGGGTGGGAGAATAATTGAAACAACAACAACCAATTGTTCCTCCCCCCTCCCTGCCCCATCTTTTCAGATAACTGAGCCTGTAACCTGGCTAGGCATCTTGCAATTTAAGTCCATTGAAAATCACTGGGACTTTAACCGAGTCCTATTTGCTACTGCAGCTTTTCACATTGCAGATGGAAGATTTCATGTTTTAGTGCTTCCCTGGGGGAAGGAGCTTCTGCACACAGAAAGCAAGAACATCCAGGGGAAGATTTACCTGAGCTATGAAGCTTTCATTATCTGTCATTCTATTACTGAAGGTTTTCTGTGGACACTTCCTTCCAGCAAACTAACCCATGGAATTGCCTTGCTAATCATTTTTAGAGGACATACCCTTGTGATCTTTCTCTCGTTCATTCCCAGCCCACCGTGGAAGGCAGTAGAAATTCATCTTTCACTGTTCCGGTTTTAGAATAGTGTTGTTTTCTTTTTCTCAACACAAGTCTTTCCATATGATGAATTGCAAAGGCAGGGTAACAATGCCGGTTATGACATGGTCAAGGATTAGGAATTTGTGCCTGCATTTTCTACATCGCATGAGAAAAGAACATCTTCTTTCCCCTGTCCTTAACACTTTCTATAGAGGGATGATCGAGTCCAACCTGTCAAATTGCATTACTCTCTGTGTCAACCCCCCAAAAGGCAGCGACTACAAGTGCCATCTCAGGGTTGCCACACCTGGGAGGGAGACCCCTGATAAAGAAGGTGGGTGGTGGGACTTACAGGATTTACTGGCAAGCGGCATCAGGAGCAGGGACCATGAGCATCAGAAGGCAGAAATACAAGCAAGCGAGGCCGGCTCAGGAGCAAAGCTGACGAACAGCTAATCGCATTTTCCTGAGAACCAACAAACAGCCAGTGGTTTGGCTGAATCAATTGGGGGGAGGGTGCAGCTCCAGCCTTTCTTAAGCAGCTGGGTGGTGGAGGCTCCCAGCGCTAACCTTGTTCATTTCAGTTCACTTTGTGCTGAGATTTCAGCTCAATAAACCATTGGGAAGGCAAGCGAGTGGCATCCTGACTTTTTTGGGGGGAGGGGGGCGGAGCCCGGACCTTTGAGAGTCTGGTTGGGAGCATTACTGCTTTAAACAGGAAGGCGGTGCAGAGAGTGGTGAGGATGGCAGAAAAGTTTATTAGTAGTTCACTTCCTTCTATCCAGGACATAGCAGATAAGTGATGCTTGAGCAGGGTCCGCAGGATTGTCTGGGACGCTACACACACACACACACACACACACACACACACACACACACACACATATATATATATATATATATTTGTGTTACAACCCCTGGTATGCCTAAATATGGGAGGAAGGTCACTACTCCCTCTTTCTATCCTTCGGCTCATCACAGAAAACCATGCAGGCAGAAAACCATATTTTTATTTTTAATGTTGCCTTTTTTATATTTGTGTTGTATTTGTACTGATAAATAAATAAAGGGAGACTAGTATAGATCTATTTCGAGCTATTTAGCTCTCATCAGCTAGCCATACCCTTACTGGGATTTGAACCTGGGCTGTATTATATCTTAGGCAGAAGTCTTAGCCACTAAGCCACAGGCTCGCCTCCTTATCAGTTGAGCCAGGGAAATAGGTATATATTTGTGTTACAACCCCTGGTATGCCTAATATATATCACATCCATTTTGTGTGTTATGTGTGTTATGTATGCGTATGGGTAGATAAGGGGTGGGTTCCTATCTGCGTTGGTACCGGTTAGCTTCGTGTGCGCACCAGACACGCATTGCTCACATGTGCGCAGTTCACTGTAAATTGTTCTGCATATGCACAAAGACTATGAAAAACTAATAAAAACATTCCAGCAATGGTGGTGAAGACCAGGGAACAGGTTCAGGGGTGTGGCCAGCCTGGGTCACTGCCAGTTCTGCGATCCAGGCCAAATTACAACTACCAGTTCGCCCAAAGCAGTGCGAATTGGTAAAAACCTACCTCTGGGGTAGATATATACATTATTTTGAGTGCATGTCAGGGGTGGGTTCCTGCCAGTTCTAACCCCTTGTATAGAAGATGTTCCACAAATCTACAGTGCCATTTAGAACCGGTTCAAGCTCCCTCCCCCCGCCCATCCACACATCATCAAGGTGAAGAGCAAGAGGAGGGATTCTGGGAGTTGAAGTCCACAAGTCTTAAAGCTGTAAAGTTTGAACACCCTTGTGTTTTTTTTCTAAAGGGTTAGGGGTGCAAGAGTCTTGCAACTTGACAGCTTTAAGACTTGCACACTTCAATGCCAGAGTTCCTGAGCCAAATGACTGGAGGAGGAATTCTGGGAGTTGAAGTTCACAAGTCTTAAAGCTGTCAAGTTTGAACACCCCTGGTTTTTTTTCTAAAGGGGTAGGGGTACAAGGGTCTTGTAACTTAACAGTTTTAAGACTTTCGTGCTTCAAATGCCAGAGTTTCTGAGCCAACATTTTGGTTGCTAAGCAAGAGCGTTGTTAAGTGAGTTTCACCACATTTTACAAGTTGGCCACGCCCACTCAGTCACATGACTGCCAAGTTACTCCCACTTGGTCACATGGCTGGCAAGCCACTCCCACCTGGTCACATGGCTGGCAAGCCACTCCCACCTGGTCCATGGCCGGCAAGCCATTCCCACAAAGCAGGCCACACCTACAGAAGAGGTTCTTAAAAATTTTGAAACCCACCACTGGTGGAAGTGGTATACATTCTTTCTTTTGAAGTAGATCTGAAGAAATTTCTTGGATGAGAAGTGAAACATCTTCAAAGAAAAACCAGAAAGTTTTAAAAAGCACCTTTGGGACAACCAGGACCAGGATGACTGAGGATCTCCATAGACATTCTGCTACTCAAGCAACTTGTAATGTGGACTGTCCTTCATCGAGGTTATGCTTCGGAATTCAAAAGAATCAGAGGGTGCAATAAAACAACATCATCCCAAAAATGACTTCAGATAAAGAACAGTCATAGCTAATATGAGCTAATGTACCTCTCCCACCTCCCCACCTCCCCACACAAAAGCAGCATCCACAGATGAGTAATAATAGCTTCATTACAGGTCACTCAATTGAGATGAAAGAGTGCACGGGATTTTGAGGTTTTCAGGTAAGAAAAAGAGGTTAGGAAAAGCAGGGACTTTATATGCTAGAATAGGAAGTTAAAACACATCCCAGAAGAAAGCAAAGGCAAATCACTTCTGTATTCAGCCGAGAAAACTACATGGACAGATATCAAGGGAAATGCTCAGCAGTAAATTTGACTTCTATGGATGAAAAGCAATGGGGGGAAAAATACGATGTTGGCCCAGATGCAGTGAGAATAAAGTGGCAATGGATCTCAAAGGAATAGCTGCCTGAAGACTCTCAAAGTCTTTAAAAGCCTGTAATGTTGCATACAGATGACAATACTTTCTGTTTAGACTGTATGTTTATTAGATTTGAGCTGTCGCTTCTAACAAATAAAACACTGATGAACTGGCACGATTCCTACATCTGGCACATCTTGTTTCATCCACATTTCAAAATCTATTCTAAATCACTTTATGTTTGAGAGCGTACTTTACTTTTTGTTAAATAATATGTTAGAGGAGCGCTATTAATTCCTGTGGAAATACTGGATTCTTTCAGAAAGCTAGCATCTGGATCTGAATCAGATGAACTTCAAAGAGATGCTACATGAACAATTCTTCTTTGAAGTATACTTAGAAGCACTCTCATGGTTAGGAATCCAAAGCAGTCTCTGACTTTACTGTTCTTGGAAAAATCCCAGTTAGATGCCTTTGAAAAAACAGAGAAAGAGAGAGAGAGAGGAGAGAGAGGCTTTCATTTTAGAAAACTGGTGTCTGGATCAGCTGTACTTCAAAAGAGAATGTCTTGTGCAGACTTTTTTTCCCCTTTGGCTTTGAAGTATGGCTAATTCAGATGCTGACATTAAAAGGGGAAGGAGGGGAGGAGAAAAGAAGGTCACCCAATCGTAGCACACCTTATTTCACTTTCTCATTTTCTATCTTGTAGTGTGCAAAGGGTGGGAGGAGGAGGAGGTACATTTAAGTAGTTATGGATACCTGTTACAGTTAAGCAATAGCTGTTACTCTATCATGATATATTCATGTTTTATAATTAATGATTGGTCATCAATCCATATAGTACCACCTAATGCAAACCATTTTGCACTGACCTAGATTGGGAGGTCTCAGCTTCAAGGAGTTTGTAAGGAAAATGTTAGAAACAACAATACATGTTGAAAGAATATGTGGTTCTTTCTACCTGAAATCCCCAAAGGTATGCTCTATAAAAGGTTAAACTAAACCCTCAGCTCGAGGGAGGAGAAAGTTGCAATAGCCTAATATGTGAGGGCACCACATCATGAAGGTCTTGTACTTCCTAGAGAGGTGAATCTGGATTAGTGACACTTTCCCCAAGCATTAGGGTGAAGTACAGCCATGTCCGGGAGCAGCGTAGACTTTTGCATAGCTGTGTAGTAAAGGGGGAAACAAAGTGATTTTCAATGAGATGGAGGATATGATTGATCTCTTTTGGATTTTCTAATTAGTGTTGCTAACACCAAGATTAACATCAGATCAACAATCAAGAAGTAAACAATACTCCAATCAAGGAACTGCCAAACAAGCCAATAGTAAACAGGCCAATCAAAGGACCATCAAAACCATCACTATCAACACTGGCAAGGCAAGTCATTAGAATATAAAATGAGAGCAAACTCCACCTCCTTCCAGCACTGATGATGGCACCTAGTTGGGTGGTGAAACATCTGCAAGAAACAACCAAGAGCTTATTTCGGGGGTCAAAAGAAAATAAGACCCTGTCTTATTTTTGGGAAAACATGGTACTTTAATGGGAGACTGCTAGGACTGTGGACTAGGGCTGGAAAGTTGTGGGGAGAGGATGTAAAAAGGGAATATTGAACCACTTCTCTATTGTTGCTAAGAAAACTACAACATAGTTATTAAGTTACCAGGATCCAGGCTCAATCACATTTTACTTCATTATAATACATATATATATAAATGTTTGAAGTGGGTTTGCTGGACTTCAGGACTGCTGATCTCTGCTATTACAGTGCTCCAATTCAAGGCAATATCTTTACCAGGAAAATGGAGTCACTTAGCTTCTACGCCACATATCTCGACATCAAAGCAGGCCAGCTTGACTGAGCCATCTGCTGTAATGCAAGGGAAAGGAGCCTCTGAGCACGTGCAGCCATGTATAGAAAACCCCCAAGCAAGGGGGCCGCTTTGATCAGTGCATCACTTTGATCAAAGCCTTGCTGAAGCAAAGTTCCCCCTTTCAAAACTCCACACAGCTCTCTCTCTGCACTCCCTTCGCTTGCAGCTGGAAGAAGAACTCCAGGGCATCTCTAAAGTTGTTATTTGCCCTTGTGTAGATGATTGGGGGGCCTCATTGATTAGAATACACGTGATGTATCTTCCATGACTTGCTTGTTCGTTTCACAAATCACAAAGTCTCTTCCCCTTGGAGATTGACATCTGGTAGAAAGCTCTTAATTAGAATACCGTATCCCTAGGTTGCAGTTCTAGTGCTGAATATGCAGTGCGGGGAAGATCCAGAGGACTCAGTAGGCATTACAAGGAAATAGCAAATCTCTGCTAGTGCAGAACAAAGAAAATCAAGATGGGGATTTGGATTTTGAATGAAAGTTTGTCAGTTCTGCTGGTTGTAAGTATTTCATAATCAAGCTACTGAATCTGATAAATCTGATAAATCACTGGTTTTTGAAGGGGGATTCTTGCATTTTTGCTACATTTTTTAGGCTTTCTATAGCGTAAAAGTTATGGTGGCAAAGCACAGTCCTGATATCTGTTATTCATCTCCTGGATTTGTAAAATGGAAAAGGGAGGCCATGGAGAAGATGAAGCTGGCTTTTCTGTTGTTGTTTTTATTCACATTTGTGAATTTCTCAAAGCACCAAGGAAGACATTTCTAAACCAACGGGCTTAAAAATAAATACTTGAAATCAACTAGTGAAAACCTTTCTGTTCTACCGCAGTTATTGTGGTTGGGGATGAACTTCTACTTGTTTATTGACACATTCTTCTGGTATGAATCCGAGGATGCCTACCTCTACACGCGTGTTATGTTGGGTGTGAGTAAACTTCTTCTGAAATACCTTCTGGATCTTTTATTTAGCTCTCCATCTATTTTGTTATGCCACCCCAATCCCTTCATTTGCCCAACTTTCCACCGCATCTTTGTTTCTGTATGCACCTATCTCTTTACCTGGTCACACTTAGCAACTTTGCTTGTCCAACTCCCCGCATACTGGCTGAGGACTTTTGGGAGTCAAAGTCCACACATACCTTAAAATTGTCAACATTGAGAAACAATGGACTAGATTTATCAAAATAATTGTCTTACAGAAATTTATTTTAAAATTATTTCCCTTTATGCATGTGTGGCACTTCAAAAATATACAGTTTCTAATGGGTCATGCAATGTATGGGATGAGGAATAAAAAAAAAATATCCATTATCTACAAACTCTTCATTCCCCATCTCAACGCTTCTTAACGCGTGTATGTGTGTTTTGTATTTATGTACGTTTATGTGCTGTTATATATCTTCTATGTTTTATGCTCCATTGTACGCCGCCCCGAGTCCTACTTGGAAAGGGAGCGGCTAATAAATCCAAATTATTATTATTATTATTATTAAGCGAACCTCCTCTTTTGCCTTCTTCCCTTGCTACAGAGGCCACTTATTCTGTTTTAGTAACAACAGAAATAGATTTTCTCTGTGGTGATCTGTCCCTAACATGATACTTTTAGGTCTTCCAACAGTATCAGTAAATCTGAGTAGCTGAATGTTTCCTCCTTGCTGCTGGTTGCCCTCTTCCTTTCTTTGTTTTATAGCTTAGAGCCTTCTCCAGAGAGCTAGGCCTTCACACAACATTGCTAAAGTAGGATTATTTGTTTAACCATTGTATTGTAGGCATAATTTATTACCTTATTTGACATTGCTGAATTTACTTGCCAGGTAGCAGGTCTTAAGATCAAAAATGTGACTGCCAGATATTTCGCTGATACCAAATAATTGGCCAACTTTTTCAAAAAAAAATTGCTATGCTATTTAAATCTGAATGTCTTTGTCTCTTTCTTTCACTGTAGACCATATCAATCATTTCATCCAAGGTTATCTTAGGAATTACACCTTCAGAAATAAACAAAAAGATATGTGATTGTTTTGGCATGTGAAGTTCTTAATTTCACCTAAGTAACAGTTTTGTTCTCCTGTACCTAGTCTGCACTTGCATGGGCAAGAGCTTCTGCTACTTGCCTCAACTTCAACTGCTTGCTGATCCTCCTGCCAGTCAGCAGGAATCTCATCTCCTTCCTACGGGGAAGTTTTGTAAGTAGTGTCTATGGAGATTCTCAGTGATCCAGGTTGTTGTCCCAAAGGTGCTTTTTCAAGAGGTAACAGGATTTTCTTGTTTTTCTTTGAAGATGTTTCACTTCTCATCCAAGAGCTGAAGAAGCTTCTTGGATAAGAAGTGAAACTCCTTCATTGAAAAACAAGGAAGTCCAGTTGCCTCTTGGAAAAAGCACCTTTGGGACTTTTATAAGTAATGTTTAGTGATGGTGGTAGTCCATATGTTGTCTTTTTAACTCTTATTGCCATGGCTCAATATTTTAGTATACTTTAATATTGTGTACTAGGAATGCCCCTTCTTCTTCAAGAAGAAGATAATCTGTAAGATTTAGTTGTAAATGGATAATGTTGGTAAGTAGATGCTGGTAAGTAAATATATCTGGACCAGGAGCTCAGAAAGTGATTTTGGGCCAATCCTCTCTCTGAGCCCAACCTATCTCACAGAGGAATAATTGTGGGCATAAAATTAAGGACCTCCTAACCATTGGCCTTTTAGAGGAAAATGAGGATTAAATACAATAAATAAAAGTTTATCAAAACACACATTAAATGGAGTTGATGCATAATACTGGCTTAGTCCAGAGTGCATTCCCATTAGAGAGATGTTTCAGCAGTATCTTTTTTCCCATGGCAACTTTCTATATTCACTAACCAGGGTTTTGAATTATGAAATTGAATCATGAATCATGAAACTATAATGAAGTTCCAAGAGGGAAAAGAATTGGCAAAAATTATGTCTCCCATCTTTTTTGTAGTTACCTTTAGATCTCAATTTGTTCCAGGAAAGGAAGAGACTCCTGCATTGTTGGAAAGACAAGTCTGGATAGACTTTGATTAGCATAGTACATAATAACTTGCTTGTTGATGGAATGAAACACAGAGAAAAAGATGCATGAATGCGCCTGTTAGATATGATTATTATCACTTTTCATTATGGAAAAGAGCCAATTCACCAGACAAGAGTAGCAGGGAAATTATCCATTGTGATTTTTATCTTGTCTGAATTTATTGTTTCATTGTACCTTATAGCATTCATAAAGCTGAAGCCTGAAATAGGATGATCTTGCACAAATGAATAATGACCATGTGGATTTGTTTGTACCATATCTTCAACCTAGTTAACTCTTGTGGTTCACAACAAAATACTGTGGTGCTAGAATGTAAGGCAACTATATAGCAGAAAATTCAAAGCAACCTTTCACTATTATCATTCACATAATTCTTTGGAAAAAGCTGTGATCTCTATTTCAAACTGGTTAACAATGTAATGCAGAAACTGCATATTGGCCAGTATAATTGAAGTGCTAATTATGAAATGGATGAGTTCTGGGGGGAAATCGGCAAATAGGAAATTATTTAAGACATTTAGAAATAAAATAGACTGCTAAAAAGGTAGCCTTTTGTAACACAACTGCACAATACATATATTTGTCTGCCTTGTGATGCAGTAGCAATTCTATATGGCTCTATTTGTGCTTTTTAAAATATGTTTTAAAGAAAAACACCTGTAGTCTATATCAATTAAATACATGGTGCATTTTTTTTCCATAATAGAAAGGTTTATAACTTTACCAATACAATTTTAACCAACAAAACTGTTACTTTTCCAGTATGCAAACAAGTTATATATTTTGGAGGTGTAACTAAAAGACTAAATATTCAACCTCTTGAATTGCAGGCTACATTCACATATAAAATATGTGAAGCTAAAAAAGCTATATATTAGCATAATTTACTAAAGAAATGAGACTTTCTTTTCTCTTTATCTTTTTGAAGAGGTTGTACATTTTTGTTCTCAATTTTATCAGCTGCAGGTTAAAAAAAAGAACAAACTGTGATTTATCCACATTTACAATTCCTGACCAAGTCAACTTCATATTACGGATTATGTACTTTGCTTAAATAATTGCGTGAACAAAAACTCTATTTTAGATTGAAAAACATGTAAGCGAAGATGGAAGAAAACATCTAATCTCATTCTTTCTCGTGTATTATGGGAGGGAGAAGAGGAATGAGTATCACAGTTACTAAATTCAAGCTTAGGGTCATGCAAATGAAATAAACATGATTTAAAATACATCTTCATTTTCATCAAGTGTTGCAGGACAATACTGAGGAGACAACTGGATAAAAATATCACATTTCACAAGATAATTGCCTATGGAGTAGCTGTAAATGCAAGTAAGTTAGAAAACATTTTGCCTGCAATATTACTTGTTTCTATCCAGGATCATACAAATCCAGCATATTAGCTGCATGCTTGAATAATTCCACATACCTCCCAATGCTCAATTATTGTGGATCAGTGGAAGTTAACTTTGGAAAAAAACGTTAAACTAAATTGCCATCCTTGGAGTTAGCATACCAGATTTCCTATGGCAATGACTTTAGTTGTGATGGAAACCATTTCTGAAGTCTCTCCTAGCTTTAATGGAGTTGGAATTAATACAATTGTTTTGAAAATGGGAGCCCCATACAATTCTTATTACTACCATTATTTACATTTCTATTTCTAGCTTTAATTGAAATAGGAATATTTGTGCTTACAGTGTACATGTAGTTTTTACTTACTTTATTTTCCAGCAGTAAGGCAAGTTTATTGTAAATACATTACAACAAAGATACCGTACCACAGAGACAATACAAAAATAAAAGAACATTAAGCCTTTGATCTATCTTGTCTAATATTCTGGTATAACATGGCCAACCAGGTATATTCAGGAAATTCGCATAGACAGGGGGGACAATAGTCTTCAATGATTGTTCCCTAGCAGCTGGTGTTTAAGGTATATAGTCACTCCTTGTTTAGTGACTATCTTGGTTAGCACCCATTTGCAAATATGATGGTAATAAATGGTAACTTTAAAAAATCATTTTCCAACCAATACAGGCATTTATAACCAAATTTCATGTCCCTGACAACAATGCATGCCTAAGGGAAAGTAACAATGTTGTAGCTGAGAGAACTGTATCTGAATGACACAGCAGTGAGTGGTCTTTGCTGTCTGTCTATCTGTCTGTCTGACTGACTGACTCTCTCTCCCCCTCTGCCTCTCTCTCATGTTCACTTCATGAGCATCTTGCTTAATGACCTGATTGATAGAACTAAATGACGAGTGGGTGTCTTAAGATGGAGTAAATTACACGATGGCTAAAAGCCATTGATAAGCCAATCCCCCTTGATTTTGTCCAAAACTTTTTAAAGCCATTTAAATTGGTGGATATCTGAATCTGATGACACCACCATCTTGAACAAATCATGCAATATATAAAAAAATCTCAAGTCTTTCCTTTGATCAGTTCTGGATCATTTGCGTTCAGTTTCAGTTAATAATGCCTAATTCTAACATTGTAAGAATGTTAAGGGGAAAATATTCTTTCTATCCCCATCTTCTATGCCTGACATGCATTAATTTATCTCCACTTTGCCTACCCTTACTCTCTTTGTTCACAGCTCATAAGGAACATTTAAACAATAAAATGAATGTTTCAGTCATTTTACCAAACAGGTGCTGATGTTTCTTGAATCTAATATGGCATAATTCCTGCCAGAATCAATGAGCTGAATATTTGTTCTTTGTTTTGCTGAAAACCTCCAAAGAGTATGGAATTCAGAATATGCCACAAAGCGATAGGATGAGATGCTTCTTTATCATGGACAGCAATTTATCAATTTGCTTTCATCGTATGAATACATTCCTGAAAAATGTGCACACATTTCTTTTTCTTAATTAAGAAGTCATTCCAGGAATAGAAATCCATTAATTTGACTTATTTAAAATTTTCTCATGTAACAAAGTAAAAGTGCACCAAACTACATTGACTGCGCTTTCCAATTTAAGTTTTAAGAGGTTAGGCATGAAAGTTATTCATAAAGCGGGAATGCATTTCAGTATGTATCACATCTTTGTGTGTGTGTGTGTAAGGATTGATATATGGAATAACACATTTATATTTTAAAATCTTGCCTAAAGTATCTCCCAGAGTAATAAAAGGCAGAACCCATGACAGTTATAAAAGGGTTTTCTACACTCTTATTTACCCATAATTTTAAATTAAAACTTTTGGAACCCAAATACCTAGGGTTGACATGCTTTGGGCCCCATCAGTAAAAAAAAAAGTCATGTTATGGCACCCAGAAGACATGCTGGGTTTTTGGAGAATTATCCCTCCTGATACGACATGGCTGTTTTGACCTAGGCTTCCTAAGATCATGAAGCAGACTCCTCATCCTGATAAAACCGCTTTTATTTAGGTTAAAGAGAATTCCTTTCCAGCAATGTCCCGGCAAACAGTCTTTCATGAGATTTCACAACCACAAACCTTTATCAGTCTTGGAAAATTGCCAGGCCGATATCTTCCAAATGCCACGCTGTAGCAGCAATTGCTTGGCAAGAAGTCAGGAACAGATCTTTACCCTAATGAATTGTCTCCTGCAAACTCCCCTTCCCTTTCGCTCCTCTTTATTCCCTATGGAAGGGGCTATTCACCATCCACCTGTGTCTTTACCTCCTAAGTCAGCCCTTGTTCCTTAACTGTTCCCTTCTCCTAGCAGCTCTGTCATGTACACATTGGGAACAGGCTCCAGCTGTTCTTCTGACCCACTGATATCCGACTCCGAAGGCAGCTGATAACTGTCAGACAGCCCTGGCCCCATCTCTGCCTCTGTGAAGTGCTAGAAAGTTTCTGAGAAAACAGATTTGAATCTTCTAGCCTTCTGCCTATGAGGTCCTCCTATTTGCAACAATGTACAAGTACTCCTCAATTTAAGACCATTGTTTTGCTTAACGACCATGGCAAAAAATCAGGTCAGACACTTGGGTGACCCATTTTAAGCTGTCATGACTTACAACCTTGATGGGTAGGTTCAATTACGGTCATAAGTGAAGGTCTGCCTGTAAATTGGCAAGTGATTGATTATATGGGGAATAGTAAAGTGGTTAATTAGAAAGTGACAAACCAGTCTAACTACTATCCAAGATGCACATGTTGTAATTCCTATTCTTTCTCTCTCAGATACTAATTCTATGACAACTGTATATGTTTTCCCAAGGATAACACAAAGTAGTACAAAATAACAGAACTTATTCTTTCTTTGCTTACTGAACAGATCGATAATGACTTGTAATTGCAACTTACATGAAATATGTCCATAATAATAAATCATAAAATAGTTAGACTCAAAATAATAACAGTATTGGTGAATATTTTTCCTGCTGACAAATAATATGCTGAAGCTGGAAAGCAGCAAAGCCAAAGAAATAAACCAATGCCTTGCCTATCATGACTGTTGTGTATATTTCCTTATATAAACACACATGCACATACAGATACATATACAAAATCAGGGCAATACCATTTGGAAGAAGAGATGTAATAGAGGCAGGATAGAGACTGACATTAGGAACAGGAAAAATCATGGTGGTATTTTGCATTGCAAAGATAAATGAATAATGCTTCCATTCAGCAATAATGAATACATCTATGTGTTGTCTCTTAGTCAAGGAAAAAAACTTTATCAGATGTACTGATTGACTATGGCAGGAAGATAGTCCCTCCTAAATTTATGTCTGGCTTGTTCCAGTAATAACATATCATAATCTTTACTTTCTAAAACCTGTTTTCATAGCTATTCACATCATTGCACATTTGGTCAATATAGAACAATTTCATCTTAGCCATTCGAAACAAGCAGGCGACTTGAGGAAGAAACTGTCTGGCATTGGTGGGAATCCGAATGAAAGCTACTTGAACCCCATCAGAAGCTATGACACAGTAGGTTGGTTTTGGTGTTAGTCTTGTGGTTGGTTAGCTTTCATTCATCAGAAAGTTGACACAATCCAACTCACATCCTAAATTAACATAGAAATGTTGGGAGCAGAGAAATGAAAAAGAATACATAAAAAGGGGGATCAAGTGAAGGTCATTTTGCAGGGATATAGTAATCAGTAATGCATAGGAATACCAAAATAAAAGACTTTGAATTGCCCACTGATATTAGTCGTTGATATTTTCTATTCCATATTCTCTTGAAACCCATGGCGACATAGCTTTGATTAGAGATGGGGAAAGGGAGAGAGATGATGATACCATGACAGTCTTCATGTTCAACAATCATTTGTCATTGTTCTAAAACCAGTACAAATGTACAGCTATTATTACCAATAAAATAATTTAGGCTGTCATCCAAAATTCACTTACCAGTGAGTAAGTTCCAATGAGCAGCCACACATTTTAAGCAATTAAATATTCATCTGTATTAACTACAAGATTTGTCCTCCTTGTAATTGCTGTGAAAATAGA
Source organism: Natrix helvetica (assembly GCF_964273705.1). Classification (NCBI taxonomy): domain Eukaryota; kingdom Metazoa; phylum Chordata; class Lepidosauria; order Squamata; family Natricidae; genus Natrix; species Natrix helvetica. The sequence goes on along the minus strand of NC_138552.1, from coordinate 209,292,611 downwards.
TTGTGTTTAAGACAGATGAATCCAATCACTATGCAGCATAGCCAAAGCAACTTTGATGAAATTCTGCAAATGTTAGAGAAAGACATACTTCCTTCTGGCATATTCTATATTCCTCCTTCTAGAGGAATATAGAATTGTATGTATATATGTATTTATGTATGTATGTATGTATGTATGTATGTATGTATGTATGTACGTACGTACGTATGTACATATGTACGTATGTATGTATTACCCTGTATTCCTTTATTTGATAATGCTATGCCTTCTCCATCATTAGTGTCTGCTTCATTAAATCTTGTTCAAATCATGTCTTGCCTTCAGAATACCCAAGGATAGTAATAATAGGAACTGCTAAGACAGTCTTGCTTCCTCTTACCATTTCACAAAAATATGAGAATTTCACCCCTTGCTACTGATAGATTTTTAGTATCAAATAGAAAATAGGTTTTAATATTAATGCCCCGGGTCTGATCTTTAAAAAAATTAAATTAAATTAATATTTTTATTACACTATTAATCCAATATTCCTATAAACCATTTTCCCCTCAGAATACATTAGCTGAAATCCTGAGAAGCATAGCTGGAGTGACTGGACTCCTAATCACTGTGTCGCTAATTCTGATAATCACCTCGTCTACTGAAACCATCAGAAGATCCTTCTATGAGGTGTTCTGGTATACCCATCACCTATTCATTGTTTTCTTCGCTGGCCTGGTAGTTCATGGTATGGGGTAAGTATGTATACACACACACATATATATATATAATAACCACACAGCAAAATATTATTTTGAATGTCCAAATTAAGAGGTGACCAACTGGGAGTTATTGACTAGTTTTGAGATCAAACCTCAACGTAAGCCAGGACAGCCACCAATCAATCTCAGCTCTCTTTTCTTCTAAAACTAATCTATGTTATTATACATTATATACGATGTCTGGTGTCAGCTTTGATGTGCCTAGCCACCATCAACGAATATGGTGGCTGGACACCATCAAAACTGACACCAGCCAGAGCATAGAAAATCTCAAAGAAGTTATGCAAGATTGGAAGAAGTGGAGAAACCTGGTCCATAGAACTGCCGAGAGATGACTGAATGGATATCTTCTTCTTCTTCTTCTTCTTCTTCTTCTTCTTCTTCTTCTTCTTCTTCTTCTTCTTCTTCTTCTTCTTCTTCTTCTTCCTCCTCTTCCTCTTCCTCTTCCTCCTCCTCCTCCTCCTCCTCCTCCTCCTCTTCCTCTTCCTCTTCCTCTTCTTCTTCTTCTTCTTCTTCTTCTTCTTCTTCTTCTTCTTCTTCTTCTTCTTCTTCTTCATCATCATCACCATCACCATCTAGAATGTCTACTATAGCACAATATAATATTATTGGAGGGGAAAACACTATTAGAAAGGCTAAGGCTTTTATATCAATCTGATTCAAAAGTTCCTGATGTTTTAAACTGTAGAAAGGCTTTCTGACCGCAACAAAAGTGACATTTAAATATAAAATATTATTTAACTGTGTTATTTTTTTTCTAGTCATCTTATCCGTGGTCAAACCAATCAGAGTCTGCTGGTTCACAATGTGAGTTACTGTAAAGATCACTACTGGGAGTGGGAAAGATCAGCTCAGTGTCCTCTGCCCCAGTTTTCGGGTAATGGCCCTTCGGTAAGAATTGCAATTATATGGTGACTATCTTGTCATTAATGCAGTTTACAGACTTGTAGAGATGCTCTTAACCATAGGAAAAGAACTACATAGCTGAGAGGAGTTACGTGATTCTCTAGAGCATAGAATAATAGGGTTGGAAGGGGTCTGCAGGCCTTCTTGTCCATGGCAGGAGATCATATACCAATCCAAAACATCTTTTCTCCTTTGGATCAGAACTGTATGCATCTAGCACATACACACACTTGTTATGTTCTGGGAGAATGGAGGTGAGGCCAGAATGACTTCTAACAGCTCTTTTTTCAATACTGCCTGTGAGGCAACTGAATTCCGTGGCTGACAGAGCTCCTTTTATAGGAAACCGCTCAGCCAAGCAATCAATCAGGAGAGAGCATTTTCCCACTCCAACAGAGGACCAGAATGAGAACTTCAACTGAGAACCACTGACCTGACATACTAGTGATGGGTAACCTTTTTTGGCTCCCATACCAAAAGTAGGGGGAGCACAGGAGGGTCATGCACGGGAGTGCCACACCCATAATGCTATGCGCATGATCCCCTCCACCATGCACGCACATGCACACATGACCAGCGCCCCCCTCCCTGCTTTTGGCATGGTTTTTTCTCCCTCCCCAGGCTCCAGAGGCTTTCTAGGAACCCAGGGAGGGTGAAAACAGCCTTCCTCGCCTCCCCCTGGAGGCCCTCTGGAGGCTTCAGCAGCTTCCCTGAAGCCTCCGGAAGGCAAAAAACAGACCTACGGGAAACCCGGAAGTTTGGGGATGGTGACTTCGAATTTGTCTATAGGGCCAATTTTCAACCTCTGGAGCCTTCAGGAGGCTTCCCTGAAGGCTCTGGAAGGTAAAAAAACGGACCTACGGACAAACCAGAAGTCACTGTTGGTTTGTTGGAAGTCTCCTGAAGGCCCCTGAAGGCTCCAGAAGGTGAAAAATGGGCCTATGGGGAATCCAGACGTTCAGGAATGGTGAGGGCGAAAAACAGTCCTACGAGCAAAGCAGAAGTCTGTTCCTAAACTTCCAATTTGCCCATAAGGCTGGTTTTTCATGCTCTGGAAGCTTCAAGGAAGCCTCCAGAGGGCTAAAAATGGCCTCAAAAGAAGGCTGAAGTCAGTTGGCCAACACGCGCATGTGCGTTGTCCAGCTTATAAGGCAATGCCTCTTGTGCCCTAACAAATGGCTCCGCATGTCACCTATGGTGCCATAGGTTCACCATCACAGCTATATACAATACATAACAACACTGATACACACAAATCCCATTAGAACACTTTGAACTTCATCTTCAAAAGATGAGATAGCCCTACATGAAAAACAAAGGAAGCCCCACATAACCCAAAGAGAAACAGGATTATAATCCATACGGTGGTCCTACTTCCATGATTTATAACTTGAGCAGGAAAACCAGCCGCAGAATTTGGTATTCAAGGACAGGTAGCAAAAAAAAAATTTTTTTTAATCCTAAAGATTATCTGCCAGCCTGATGTCTTTAAATAAGACATTGTGGCTCTGCCCTAGAAATGATTGCATTCATCTCCCGCTTGCAAATGTGATTCTGGCTGCATATTGTCTATATCTTCCAATCCTTTATATGAGAGTAATGAACTTTGACTCTCTTTTATCAATGCCCATTAGGATGATTTGATATATGAAACAGCTGGTAAACCTATCAAACACAGAAAGCATAATGCTGACACAAGCAGTCTGAATTGGCATTCAAATAGTTTTCATCACCATCTGAGTCATTTTTGGCTCCCAAAATGGGGTGTGCTGCAGTTAAGATCCAAAACTGAAAAGGTCCTTCAGGATTGGTGACCATGTAGGCTGCTTCTGTTAGTGCCTCCCAATAGAAGGTATGCCTTCCCCTGGGCTTGCACTGAAAAAAATAAATAAATGGATTAAAGTATCAACAGAATGCATCAAGGTGTTTCAGAGAAGGTAGTAGCAAATTGTTCGCACCACTAGCTTGAGAAAAAAAAAGGGTGAGTTAGGATTTCTTTTAAATAGGAAAATATATTACGCATCAGTTCGGCCATTTTATTGTTGCAAAAAGAAAGGTAGCTTTTCCTCCTCCATGTTTAGTTACACTGCAGCTACTGAAATAATCAGATTAACTGCAGCCTCCTGGGATCCTAAAGATCTGGAATTACAATCAAACTGCTGCAGATATTCCTTACACTTAACTGGACAACACAAATGGGAATATATAAAGATATGCATTAAAAGTAAGACAATAACATGATTTAAGTTTTACAAAATTACAATTGCCTGTTTCCAGGCGAATAGGCAGCATGAAATCTAAAATCTAAATCATACACTTAAAAGATCCTAGGTTCACTGCAATGAATTGGGAAATTCAGTGTCAGCAAAAGAGTGGAATCAAATGTCTCTTTATTTGGAATTGTAAGCTGTTGTTTCCTCACTGTCGTATAGACATAGATGAAACTGGGTTATCACATAGCAAACTTTTCTGCTAATGATGTTAAACTTCTAAGAGTAGTAAAGCTTGTCTCTTCCTCAGTCTTCATCAGAGTCTACCCAGGATCATTTAATGCCATTATCGATGACTTGCCACCCTAGTAAAAGGCTTGTGTCCTAAACATAATGAATATAACTTTGAACAGGACTTTAAAGGCTAATCATTTCCTACAAATAGACATTTTAAAGGTTGTGCTTTCCAGAGCAGCTCACTAAGGATTAAAAGAACCAATCTGGAAGACCATGGCTGAATGGTCAGGGAAGATATAAAATATTTTAAAATCCTTCGCAGTGATTTTTATGTCTGGACACTATAAACAAAAAGGGGGAAATGATCTTATTATTTCCCTCTTTTCTTTATCAAGTCATTAGGACAAAAATTTGTCTTATATTAGTGACATCTTCTACCATTGGACAATTTATCCATCATGGTAGGACAACAGTGATTGACAGTCTTCCTATCTAGAAGAAATTCAAAAACTAGCATTCTTGAGAATTCAAAGGAGCAGATGTCATTTGGCATCTTCCGAAGTCTGCAGTCGCTCAGTAGAATGTGTTAGAAACCACACTCCAACAAACAGCAGGTGTGGTCAGAGTCACAAATTTGTGGAGCCGAAAGTAAGCCAGTACTCTGCGACTTTGCTTAATTTTGCAGTGGGGAGGAAGACAGTTACATTTGCTTTTCTCAACTTCTTAAATTTTCTTTTTCTTTTTCCTGTGCCTATACTGCTGATTGCCAGTCAACAAGATAGCATGCTGGATGCCTGCCCAGTGATAAGCAAAGCTCAGGCAGAATTTTTTACCAATATCTTAATATAGCAATTGTAAACATAATCAAAAGACCTGGCACAGGTCAAGCTCAGAAATCCAAAGAAGTGACAAAACTAAAGGACAAGCCCCAAAGGTGCTTTTTTCAAGAGGCAACTGGATTTTCTTTGAAGACGTTTCTCATCCAAGAAGCTTCTTCAGCTCTGACTGGATGGTGAGAAATTGAAGGGTTTATATGCTATCTATCTCCAATCTACAGCACAGTCCTTTCAACAGTTCCAAGAAGGCTCCACACCAATGTGTACACTCATAACACAGATAAACCTCAGGTGACCTTAACGACCTGCTAAAGAATGCAAATGACCAGCTTTCTGCAAGGAGTATAACTCCTTTCATTTCCCACCATCCAGTCAGAGCTGAAGAAGCTTCTTGGATGAGAAGTGAAATGTCTTTAAAGAAAAACCAGAAAGTCCAGCTGCCTCTTGAAAAAAGCACCTTTGGGACAACTATCACTTGGATGGCTGAGAACCTCCATAAACAAAGGACAAGACAAGAGCAATAATGGCAAGGAATCTAGAATACAGGTAGTTCTCGACTTACAACAGTTCATTTAGTGACCACTCAAAGTTACAATGGAACTGAAAAAAAGTGACTTATGACCATTTTTCACCTTTGTAGCATCCCCATGATCATGTGATCAAAATTCAGATGCTTGCAACTGGTTCATATCTATGACCATTGCTGTTTCTCAAGGTCATGCAATCACCTTTTGCAATCTTTTGATGAGCAAAATCAATGGGGAAGCCAGATTCACTTAAAAACTGTGTTCTTGGAGTTTTCTCCCCAGGAGTGAGGTCAATAAATCAGCCACCCTGAGCCTCCCCACAAAACTGTGGGAGTTTACTCAACATTGGCTCTTCTGCAGGGTTGTTCTAGGCAGGTCTCATCAATCTACAGAGCTCTGTTCTTGATTGTTGTTGAATCGTCAAATATCTGCTTAGGGTGGCTGGACTTCAGAGTGAGAGACTGTCAATGAGTAGACAACCTGTCAATGAGTAGACATCCTGTCAATGAGTAGACAACAAGACATCCTGAGGAACTGGCTCAAGAGTAGAGTTGTGCGGTTCGCCATTACCTCAGATCCCTACATGCTTCTAATTCCACTTCCTACCCATGCTCTACATCAGTGGTTCTCAACCTTCCCAATGCCACGACCCTTTAATACAGTTCCTCATGTTGTGGTGACCCCCAACCATAAAATTGGTGTCTCAGTTCCTAAGACCATCGAAAATATGTGTTTTCCTATGGTCTTATGCGACCCCTGTGAAAGGATCGTTCGACCCCCAAAGAGGTCCCGGCCCACAGGTTGAGAACCACTGCTCTACATGATGGAATATATTTAACTGGGCCATTACAACATGAGCAACTAATGAAAGGGAAGAGTCTAAACTACAAACTAGTAGTAGTCCCAAAATACTCTGGAAAGAGTCTGGAGATCCCAACTGAAAGAAGCATAGATCTTCATTTAGATCAGGGGTGTCCAAACTTGGGAACTTTAAGACTTGTGGACTTCAACTCGCAGAATTCCCCAGCCAGCCATGCTGGCTGGAGAATTCTGGGAGTTGAAGTCCACAAGTCTTAAAGTTCCCAAGTTTGGACACCCCTGATTTAGATCATCTGCCAAAGATTCTGCCCTCCTGCTATTATGTGATTCATATTTAGAATCTGTGGTGCCACTTTAAGTAGTGTAGTTCAGGAACAAGCAACTTACAGCACTCAAGATATTGCCAAACAATACTTCCCAGCATTGCTCACTATTGGCGTGTTTCCAAGATCAGCTATCTTTTAACAAGCACCTGGTTTTGTATCAATTTACCTTCTTTTTCTCAATCCAGAGAGTTATCAAATCAATGAAGGCCATGTCTGTGTCCATTATGGCCAAGTGTCCTCACAGTGGTGTGCACTGCTTCTCTTGAGGGAAGTGGACTTGAGTTGCATAGGGGAGCATGCTTCCCGGTAGCTCACACAGCCTTGGCATGCCTGTTGGGTGGCCCCAATCTAGTGCCACTAAGTTGGGTAAGAAAAACTTAACAAACAGTTAGTATGAAGCAGACTCAACTGTATAAACTTTTCTGCATAACCTGTGTGGTGAAAACTGGAAATAGTTTGTGCTAGCGCAAAGCTAGGTGGCATTAGGATGCCACCATTCAATTTTCAATATCACTAATGAAAACGTTAATCAAAAAAGATGTGGAGACTCTAGAAAGAGTGCAGAGAAGAGCAACAAAGATGATTAGGGGACTGGAGACTAAAACATATGAAGAACGGTTGCAGGAACTGGGTATGTTTAGCTTAAGAGAAAGAAGGACTAGGGGAGACATGATAGCATTATTCCAATATCTCAGAGGTTGCCACAAAGAAGAGGGAGTCAAACTATTCTCCAAAGCACCTGAGGGTAGAACAAGAAGCAATGGGTGGAAACTAATCAAGGAGAGAAGCAAATTAGAACTGAGGAGAAATTTCCTGACAGTGAGAACAATTAATCAGTGGAACAGCTTGCCTCCAGAAGTTGTGAATGCCCCAACACTGAAAGTCTTTAAGAAGATGTTGGATAGCTATTTGTCTGAAACGGTATAGGGTTTCCTGCCTAGGCAGGGGGTTGGACTAGAAGACCTCCAAGGTCCCTTCCAACTCTACTATTGTATTATTGTATTAAAAATTATTATTAACTAATTCTGTGACAATGCTATGGTTTGGAAAGCCAATATTAATATTAGGGAAAGGGAAATGAAAAATACTGAAAAGGACACATGACTTTTTGGTAATTTGTAACAGATGTAATCAATTTTATTTTATATAATTATTTTGATTAATTAAACAAGTCCACTCTGTTAAACTTAGAGCTAGTAACCTTCTACTAATTGAACAGAATATTAAGGGATATTAATATTCTGTATTAATACTATTAATAAATATTAATAATAAAATGTAGAAGTGAAAAGTAATCCCTTTATTTTTTATCTGAGTAGAAAAATCCAAATTATGAAGGAACAGAAAAATGAGTAAATAATGGCAGTTTATAAATGATCAATCTAGTTTTGTTTCGTTTTTGATACAGACTAGAATAATTCTGTTTAGGGTTCAATTGTATTATACAGTGTTATATTTCTTTCTGTTCATACGTACATTACAAGTAAATGTACATCTATTTTCTTTGGTGTAATCGGGTTGCAATTTGGAGAAATTAGATTTTCCATATTCTTTGCAGTCTAAAAATGCTATCCTAAGCTTTTTTCTAAATATTAATAGGGAATGCTTGGAATGAATAGGCATGCTTGCACATCTTTAAAAAATCTTTTTTAAAAATCCTGCACATTCTACTATATCTAATTATCTAAAGCTATTCTACTTTGAACAGAATTACCAGCTGATATATATATAGTCAGTTAAGTAGCTTTGATCAATAGGATGATCAGTATATATAACCATGAAGCTGCCATATCTGAAGATCTAATAGCTGCCGTATCTGCCATATCTAATGTCATAGATCGGCTGAGTGTAATCACTGATAATAAAACAGCCTAATCAGTTAAATAAAAATAGATTATTTCAGTGTAGCAGTACTTTCTTGCGTCAATTTCTGACTGATGATAAATTACACTAGAAAACTCTGCTGATTTTTCAGTAGAAGTAGAGAGAGAGAAAAACAGTTTTCCTTCCTTAAACTGGTTATGCCCATTTCAGAAAGGCATATATGGGTTGAAAAGAACTCGTGGAGAATATAGGTTTTAATTATCCAAACAAAAGGGGATATATTAGAATAGCTATTAAGGCTCCTTGCTAAAGCAAAGCCAATGCTGACACCTGTTCTGCAAGTTTCCCCTTTAAATGTTTTTCACTACCCCAGCATCCTAAGCAAAGAACTAATGTGGATTGTCCTAAAGCAATGCTACATCAAGAACATTGTGCCCAAATCAAATAGCAGCCAAACACACCAGTCTTGTTCTGTGGAACATTGCTTTCCCTGTGGTTTAAAATCAAGTCAACGTAGCAGGGTTCATTGAGGCCCACCAATGGCTGTGGCTTGTCTACAAGCAAACACTTTGCAGAAAGCTTTCTCATACCTGAAATCATCTATGCATGTCTTTGTTGGTGAGTTTGTAATTCCCATTGTAGAGTATGTGTGTGAGCAACTTTTGACCCCAGGGAAGTATACAGTCCTTGGCTATACAAAATGTTACTTTCAAACCTTTGAAGAATTGCCCTGATTTTCCTTTGTTCATTTTCTAGCATGGATTGTTCTTTTCTTATTGCCATTAGCATCCTTGTCCCATCTGCCTCCTGATCCCTCACTCATCTGTGAATAAGATCAGAGTTTTAACTAATGGTTAAAACAAGAACAGTATTTTTCATTGATTCACAGGTAGAGACAGAGATAGCACTTAGACATAAATACCATTTCATAGTATTTTACAGCCCTCTCTAAGCGGTTTACAGAGTCAGCCTATTGCCGCCAACAATCTGGGTCCTCATTTTACCTCACAAGGATGGAAAGCTGAGTCAACCTTGAGCTGGTTAGACTCGAACTGCCGAACTGATGGCAATCAGCAGTCAACAGAATTAGTCTAAAATACTGTATCCTAACCACTGCATCTCTCCCTGCCCTTAAAGATAACATTGGATTGTGTATAACAAAAGAGAAAAGAGGTTATGTGAACAGACATACTGTATCTGCATGTGTGGGATACCAGTCTGATAATGTATTGAAGGAAAAAAAGGTAGCCTGTTGTCATGTACACTTGGTATCCTGACCCCCTTATCTCCATGGGGATGCATATAGTTTTACATTGATCTCCTCTTAGATCAGTATTTCTCAAGCTTGGCAACTTTAAGATGTGCGGACTTGCTGACTGGGAAATTCTGGGAGTTGGTCCACATATCCTAAAGTTGCCAAGTTTCAGAAACACTGACTCCAGTAGATAAAGATAGCTTGGAATAATGTTGTATCTGCTGATGTTTACGTCTGAAATTGTAAAATTACCTTTTTAACCACAACATTGTCATTATACGATTCCCAACAGGCTTGGAAGTGGGTCTTGGGCCCTGTGATATTGCACATCTGTGAAAGAATGATTAGATTATGGAGATTTCAGCAAGAGGTTGTTATTACAAAGGTGTGTGTTCATGCTACATTTTGTCATAGATTTTGGTATGTATGTTCTATATATCTTATTCACATATTTATGCTATTTACATATTCATGAATATTTGTTACCTTCATATTATTCTTGTTTTTGACTGTAAAGAACTATGGACCCTGAAATATGATCACATTTAAGTCCTATTACTTAGCAAAATGCAACTCACTCATATTCATAGCTGATTAGAGTTAACTCAAGCAGCTGATCAGAACAAGGAATATTCCAAAACATTGAATATGTGTGTGCAGGCACAGGGATCAGTCATATTCAGTGGTGAAATTCAATTTTTTTTACTACCGGTTCTGTGGGTGTGGTTTGGTGCGCATGACAGGGGAAAGATATTGCAAAATTTCCATTCCCTCCCGTGGGGCCAACCAGAGGTAGTATTTGTCAGTTCTCTGGACTACTCAAAATTTCTGCTACCGGTTCTTCAGAACATGTCAGAACCTGCTAAATTTCACCCCTAGTCGTATTTCCTCATGAGATTGACAGACATTTCTTTTATTTCAAATGAATTGTTCAGTTCATATAACCATGCTTGCAGATCATTAATAGTATTCTGCCCATTGATAGATGTCCCTCGGATTATAGTTAAGATAAATGTTCCCCATAATGAAATCCTAGATGAAATCTACTAGATCAGTGTTTCTCAACCTTGGTAACTTTAAGAGGTGCGGACTTCAACTCCCAGAATTCCCCAGCGAGTCCACACTTCTTAAGATTACCAAGGCTGAGAAACACTGTACTAGATGAAATCCATTGATTCTGGCAATAGTGCTTCCTATGATAAAAGAGTCGGTTTATCAAACCTGGCCTGGAGAATTCCAAATGCCCACTATTACACCTGCTAATGAACAGAATAACTAAAATGTGGGAAATGTTAAGAATATTCTGGAAGTCTTTCTTCCAATAATTGTCTGAATTCAGGTAACTCCAATCTGGTGGCCCCATCAAATAAAGATAAGGATAGGAATACTTTTGTACCAACAGAATATTTTCTACTTCTTTCTCTCAGTAATCGGATTCATCCATGCTTTCCATGTTATGATTATTGTTTATAAAGTACAATACAAAATATGAAGAAATGTTCTTGGTAAACAAAGTTGGAGATCAAAAGAAGTAGCCTAATGATCATCCTTCCAGGCCTATGACCCTTCACCATCTTATCTGCCTCCTCCTGTAATCCCTGCTATTGAACAGAATAATTAAAATATGCTGGTTGCCGTTTTGCTTAGGTGGTGTCTCACTCCTCTGGAGTCTTAGAGCTTCAGTTGAAGAAGCGTGGCTTTAAAATGGAGCCTGGGCAGTACATCTTCCTCCAGTGCCCTGCAATCTCCCAGCTGGAGTGGCATCCTTTCACCCTCACCTCAGCTCCTGAAGACGACTTCTTTAGTGTGCACATACGATCAGTTGGGAACTGGACAGAAGCCATTTTCAGGGCCTTTGGAGCCCACGAAAAAACATATAAGGAACCCTGGAAACTGCCAAGGTATAGAAATACTTTGCAATGTAACTGTCTTGGCTGTTCATTTTTGATTATCTAAAGAAGCCAAGCTCATATGCTAGCTGCAAATGTAGCCGTGTCTACTTTCTTACTAGTAGGAAAAATAGATAATAGAAGACTTTTGAAATGGCAGTACTTAAAAAAAGACTTCATATGTCATTTTACCTGAATCTGATTCAGCCCAAAGTAAGCATCTTGAAATATCACATTTTTCAAGAGGAAGCATTAAGAATTTGCTTAAGGCTGCATGCCCAAAACCTCCCTGTGGATCAGATTTTATTAATCTCTAAACTTCTTCTTTTGACCCTTTACCTCATTTTCTTATTGAATCAGTCACTTCCACAACATCTGAAAGAAAGAGGAAATATGTCTGGTAAAAAAAAAAAGCCATCAGTCCCAGAAACCACAAATTCTCTAAGATTTACTCCAAAGCTCATTATTATGTTGAGGGAGAGATTTTATCTGAAAATAATATTTATTCCAATATGTAATGTCCTAATATTAAAACTATGCTGTTCTGCATTGTCTATTATTCTATGGCAATAGAATTTCTACTTTTGCTACAACACTGTTTCTCTTTCTTAATTGTTATGAACTTGTACCCACAATTTTGAGAGAACCTGGGGGGGGGGATATTATGAAATTTGGATAAATAGATTGTTAAAATATTCAAGACTGGGAGAGACATGGGAACGAGGTCAGCCAATGAAAAGGCATAGCAACAAGGTCAGCCAATGAGAACCTAAACAGATCCAAGTCTGTGCAGAGAATTGAAACAGAAACTAAAGCAGTCTGTCTGCTCTGAGAAGTAAACTAGCAGTCTATCTGGGCTTGTCTACTGATATGAAACTAATTGCTTGTGTTTGTCTGTAACTCTCCTGCCATGTTTACTCACAAGAACCACCTGTTGGTATTGTACATTTATTCATCTATTCTTATGTATATAAAGAAGTTAATGAATCCAGTTGAATCAGTTATCTGTGTGCTTCTGGATTTGAATTTATGCAACAAACACTGACATAAATCTCCTTTGGATCCTGAAGCAGCATTATCTGGAAATGTATCAGATGCCTATTTTCATAAAATTGCTTTTAGCTTGCATGAAAGGAGTACCTGTTTGCAAGAAAAAGCCCCAAGTCCAAGTCCACATATCCCCTTTCAAAGCCTTGGTGAGAAGAGTTTTGGAGATACCTGACTAAATTCTTAGAGAAATACAAGACAGGTTAGCTAATATTACCGTAATTGATGAATCTGCCTTTTAATCCCAGATTTGCTTCAAGTAGGATCCAAAGGAATTAAGTCCAAATCCGGTTAATTTGTGTCACGTCAGTGATATTATTTTTAATCCACTGAATTTGGGATTCAGTCTCCAAAATATAGGAAGTCTCATTTAAAGGCTGCCTTGTAAAGAGGTAGTTTACAATTGCAATAGGGATGAAAAAGTAACTTTATGGCCAATCCTCACATTTACGACCTTCACAGGTCAGTAAAGCAAAGGAAAGCTGTAGTAAGATCTCAAGCATAGTCACAGTTGCACTTAGCAGCCACTATGCTTAACAATCAAATTGCTAGTGTCATGGGTGGCTGCTAAACAAGGACTACCTATGTTTTGTGAAAGAGCAATATAGCTGATGATTGAAATGTGGCTTAGTGAAGAAACAATGGATTGTGTTTACTGCATCTTCCTTTTTAGCATTTCTTTTCTCTTACTTCCATGCTTTCAGATGTGAGGTCTGAAGAAAAGCTACAGTCATGTTCTCTTGATCACAAGTGCATTTGTCCATAGGAGCACAATTTTAACTCCTTTTACAGACATCTTGGAGAGATTGACAGAGTAGAGGCAAGCTATGGTTTCTCTCTCTCCTCCTGGATCCTAGTGCCATTATCACGTTGGATGGCCTTCACATTAGACAGAGTGGGACAGCCTTCTTGGGTGACAGCTACAACAACACTCCACTGCACCTACAACATACAAAACCAAAGTGGTGGTACAGGTAGTCCTCAATTTATAACCACAATTGAGTCTGATCCCAAACTCATTTTGCCGCATTTTTTTTTAACCTTTCTTGCCAAATTTGTTAAGTGAATCACTGTCATGGTTAAGTTAGTGATGTTGTTAAGTGAATCTGGCTTCTCCCTTGAGGTCACAAAAGGTGATCACGTGACCCCAGGACACTGCAAATGTCATAAATGCATGCTAGTTGCCAAGTGTCTGAATTTTGATCACATAACCATGGAAATGCTGCAACGGTCATAAGTCAACTTGCCTTTGGAAGTTGTGGGAGCTTCATCACTTGAGACTTTCAAGAAGAAATTGGACTACCATTTGTCAGAAATGATGTAGGATCTCTTGCTTGGGCAGGGGATTGGACTAGATGACCTACAAGGTCCCTTCCAACTCTGTTAATCTGTAATCTGTCACTTTTTTCAGTAGCATTGTAACAGTTACTAAACAAATGGTTGTAAGTCAACAATTTGTAGTCTATCTGCAGTCTAATACCAACGCAAAGGAAATGTTGAAAGTTACTATTTTGTAAGTATTAGTTGGGATGTCATTGCAGACTTGCTGTAGATGGGCCCTTGGGAGCTGCAGTCACTGATGTCTTTCAGTATCCAATTAGTGTGTGCATTGCGGCAGGAATAGGAGTCACTCCTTTTGCTTCCATTCTGAAATCTATTTGGTATAAGAACTGTAATCGAAATGCACAACTCAGAGTGGAAAAGGTAAGTCATATTATGGTTATGGATTTCATCTATCTTATTTCATCACTGTTAAACTTTTTGCAAGTAAACTAATTTAGTCAAAAGCTTGCTCCACTTAGTCTTACCTAGTGACACATCCTGTGAAAAGTTGAGCTTAACTACTGGTGACTACATCAACATGACTCACTGTTTTATTGACAACAGCACAGAATATTTTTTTTGAGAGTGATTATATTGACTTCTTAGTGGGATTACCAGATAGCATCTTATCCAAATTCTAACCAGGATGTTATTGTTGTTGTTTTTGAGATCAGCTAGATTCTGCTATTCTTCTTCAGCTATTTGCTGATGTCTGGGGTCATAACATCCTGGAGCTAGTAAACAAGTAGAATTATTTCAGTGTTGCCTTTGCAAGCCCTATCTATTGCAACTAATTCGTATCCTTTGTCACCAAGATTTCCATGAATTGGGCTGAGTCCCCAAATACCATAATGTCAGGTTTAATATGACAGAAGATAGAAAAATATATTCCCCATTGACATTGTGAATAATTATTTCAATTGTACGTACTGTTATACAGATCAAATGTAGCTTTTGTCCTTACTCCATCCTTTAGTATATAGTATTTGTCTACTTTGATAACTGTGGCCCATGACCAGAATCAGGTTTAGTTTAAAAATAGTAAATAAGATCCAGGGAAGCCCTATGTTCTATGTTTTCTCGTGTGTGCGTGCGTGCGTGTGTGTGTGTGTATGTGTGGTGGATTGCTCCCGGTTCGGCGCGGTTCAGCCCAACTGGTAGTGGCGGCAGTGGGAGGCTCTGCCCACCGACCCGCACACTTCTGTGCATGCGCAGAAGTGTTGCGCGCACTCACAAGCATAAGAGATGTATGGATGTAGGTTTATATGTATGTATATAGCATGTATATATGTGTGTTATGTATGTGTACATTTTTGAGAGCAGGTAACATCTAGCTATCTAGCTAGCTATCTGATAGCTTGAAGAGAGCCATTATCCTTCTTCAGCATCAGTATGAGACTGGGCAGAAATATTCAGTCTTACAGAACTGTAAGAACTACTATTGAGCCAATTTTATCTAAAGATTAAAGGTACTGGGATAGAAACTAGGAGATTGAGTGCCTTATCTTATATTTGAAGCCATTGGGTGACTTCGGGCTAGTCATTTTTTTCAGCTTTAGGAATAAAGCAATGGTAAGCAAGAGAAATATTGCCAAGAAAATTGTATGGACTTATCCAGCCAATCACCAGGAATCCTGATTGATTCAAAGGTCATCATCATATCATCATCATCATCATCCTGAAGTCATATATGAAATGGGCTCTGCGTAATCTAAAAATACATTTCTTATTATATTATATGCCCAAGACTTGGTAAACACTTCAACACGTCTGCATCCCCTTACACTGTCAAGTTACGAATAGCCATTTAAGATGAACTCTTAAGACCATCCTTAAGCATGATGTTCAAGGTATCAATTGAAAACATACACAAATGACTGCTGGAGTACATTATTAAACAATAGAGCTCTGCACTGTCAGGGCTGGCTAGAAAAATCAAGTATAAATTTTAAACCTGAGCACACTAGCAGGCTATAAGATTAGCCACTTATCTCCAAATAAATAATTTAAGACCCATATAGGATGCCCAGTGAAAGCTTGCACTTGGTTGAATTGTTTTACTTTCCCTTGACAGGTTTATTTCTATTGGATTTGCCGAGATCCATCTGCCTTTGAGTGGTTTGCTGATCTCCTATGCTTGCTGGAAGCACAAATGGCTAAGAAAGGGAAAGCCTATTTTCTGAACTATCACATATTTCTTACCGACTGGGATGAAAGTCAGGTATAAATGAAATCTTCTGGGACTGAGTTACTGCATCTTATTTTGCTAGGACTGCAGCCTAAGGAACAGTAATCAAATGAAGGCTTAATCGCATCAAGCATGGCTTTCTTAAAATGAATCATACTTACATTTGTCTTTTGAAAGACTCTGTTCCCAGCGCAGTGTCACAGAGTCCCCAGCTATGCCAAAGCAAATGTCAAAGCTGGCTTTAATGCCAAAGTTCTCAGTAACTGCGGGAGTATCCAGATCTGTGATTGCTCTCCAAAGCCCTTTTCTTCCCATCTCATCTATCATTCTCCTCTCCCTTCCTCTCTGTCCTGAGGCTCAGCTAGCTACCAATTCACTCAATCTGCTGATATCACTGAACTTTTCTTTATGGCGCTAGAATACCGGTGTCACGGCTTGTACTTCAGTTCCTACATGCTATTTGGGGGGATTGATAGATGAGACCATATGAAATAAATGTCAGCCCTGTTGCTGGAGAACAAGGAAAGACTTGGAGCTGCCTTTAAACAAACCTAAGCACGAGTTTGGACAGATTCGCCTCAGATGCTGGTTCCATCAGTCAATGGCACTTCATTGACTGGAGAACCTCTAGGCCCTCATACTTAATTATCATAATATTGGATGAAGTTTTAACATTTACATGGATTAAGCTGTGCCTCTAACTAGAAAAGATGGAAACAGACTTTTCTGCTCTTTCTTTGCTCCAAGAGCCTCCCATTCAAAGAATCCTCTAACAGTTGGAAGACTAGCTTGAAGAGCAATAGCAATAGCATTGCTTCATAGTGCTCTCTAAGCGGTTTACAGAGTCAGCATATTGCTCCCAACAATCTGGGTTCTCATTTTACTGACCTCAGAAGGATGGAAGGCTGAGTCAACCTTGAGCCTGGTGAGATTCGATCTGCCAAACTGCTGGCAGCTGATGATCAGCAGAAGTAGCTTGCAGTACTGCACTCTATCTACTGTGCCACCACGGCTCAGTGAGAGATGAGAAACAGAATCACTGAAAGTTGTCAGAATGAACCCAAACTTCAGAGACTCTCCCTCCCTATCATCTCTCTATATCTTTCAATTGGTTTCTTCCGTTCTCCGAGCAGTCTTTGGGAAATCTGGACAGAAATTGAAGGTGCTTTTTCAAGAGGCAACTAGACTTTCTTGGTTTTTTTCTTGAAGACATTTCGCTTCTCATCCAAGAAGCTTCTTCAGCCCTGAAAGGATAGCGGGGAATGGAAGGATTTCCACTATCCTGTCAGAGCTGAAGAAGCTTCTTGGATGAGAAGTGAAATGTCTTCAAGAAAAAAAATAAGAAAATTCAGTTGCCTCCTGAAAAAGCAACTTTGGGACAACCATGACCTGGATGACTGAGAATCTCTACAGCAGGGGTGTCCAAACTTGAGAACTTTAAGACTTGTGGACTTCAATTCCCAGAATTCCCCAGCCAGCATGGCTGGCTGGGGAATTCTGGGAGTTGAAGTCCACAAGTCTTAAAGTTCTCAAGTTTGGACACCCCTGCTCTACAGGCAAATTGAAGAGTGGGAAATACATGATATTTTTCCATTGTATCTATATATTCATTTGTCCAGTAGTAATATTCTTTTTCTTCTTAATTCTAAAATAATGACTTTTTGATCCACTGCAATATAGGCTACGCACATTGCCTTGCATTACGAGAAAAAGGTGGATGTGATTACTGGCTTGAGACAGAAAACTTTCTATGGGAGACCAAACTGGGACACTGAATTCAAACAAATAGCAGAAAATCATCCTGGGTAAGGCATGTTAGCAACTACTGATGATATCACCATGCTATGTTTTACTCAGTGTACAAAGCTAGGAAGGAAACTTGTTCTTTGACATATTTAAGTTGGATATTTATACTAAAAGCATATTTATGTGTTATAATGCTTTCAAGGAAGAAATCCCGGGTAGGCAATGCCATCAAATCTAATTTTTGGACATGAAAATCTAATGTTTAGAAGCATTTCAGCTTCTTGGCATTTATCCAGCTATAATTGAAAGCCCCCATCCAATTATTGTACAACACAAAGGTCAAAGTAACATTAATTTTCATTGAAAATGGTTATTAAAAAGATAAACAGTGAGGTCTTTTTTCTTAGAATGTCAAGGATGTGTTTGTTCCCCAATCTCATTGGCTGTGGATGTAAGAACAATGCTATTATGTTATTAGTACATCTCAGCTTGAAAGGTCTAAATTGAATACCAGAGGATTGGGATGGGTGGGTGATGGTTTTTTAGTCTAGAAAGTCTTAGAAAAGATTATTTGTTCCCAGAGAGTTCTGAAGCAATCACTGCAACTGCTAACTTCAGAAAAGAGGGAAAAATAGTTCTGATTACTTATCAGACCCCAATATTTAATTATTGGTTGATCTGAAACTAAAATCAATGCCATGAAAAGGAAGAAAGAATCGGACTATTTTAAAGATATGCAAACGAAGATTTTTTTTTTTAGTGAAAACCTAGTCTGATTGCTTGGAAGTAAACCCCATTAATTTCAGCAAACCATATTATCTAATATCTGTAACTAGGCTTTCAGATTCTTTAAAATTGTATATAACACGTACAATTTTATAGGTGGAAATTATAATTAGACAATATAATCTAGTCAATATTTAATCCAAGAATTGCTAAATAGAGATTTGTGCAGGACAGAAAAATTCTGAAAATTATCTATGATAAAAGGGGAAGATACTAAACTGGCAGGAATAGCCTAGATGATAGGCTCAAGATCCAGATGGATCTTGACAGACTTGAACACTGGGTCCTATCTAACAAAATGAAATTCAATGCAGAGAAAAGTAAAGTCTTACACTTAGGCAAGAAAAACCAAAAGTACACATATAGACTAGGTGAAGCCAGGATTAATAGCAGTAACTGTGAGAGGGATCTTGGAGTCTTAATGGACAACCAATTAAATATAACAGTGTGCTGCAGAAGCCAAAAAAAGTCAATTCAATCCTAAATTGCATTAACAGAGGGATAGAATCAAGATCAAGTGAGGTACTAATACCACTCTATAAAGCCTTTGTAATACCACACCTAGAGTACTGCATCAAGTTTTGGTCTCTACGCTATAAAAAAGATGGTGAGATTCTAGAAAGAGTGCAGAGAAGAACAACCAAGATGATTAGGGGACTGGAGACTAAAACATATGAAGAACGGTTACAGGAACCGGGCATGGCTAGTTGAGTGAAGAGAAGGACCACAGGAGACATGATATCAATGTTCCAATATTTGAGGGGCTGCCACAGAGAGGAAGGGGTCAAGCTATTTTCCAAAGCACCTGAAGGCCACACAAAGAATAATGAATGGAAACTGAACAAGAAGAGATTCTACCTGGAAATAAGGAAAAATTTTCTGACAGTAAGAATAATCAACCAATGAAACAGCTTGCCTTCAGAAGGTGTGGGAATTTCATCACTGGAAGCTTTCAATAAGAGATTGGACTGCTATCTGTCAGAAATGGTGTAGGGTCTGCTTGAGCGAGGGGATTGGACTAGATGATCTACAACAGTGGGTCTCAACCTTCCTAATGCCGCGACCCTTTAATACAGTTCCTCATGTTGCAGTGACCCCCAACTATAAAATTATTTTATGTTTTCTGTATTTTTTCTAAAATATGTGTTTTCCAATGGTCTTAGGCGACCCCTGTGAAAGGGTCGTTCAACCCCCAAAGGGGTCCCGACCCACAGCTTGAGAACCACTGATCTACAAGGTCCCTTCCAACTCTGTTAATCTGTATCTATATCAGATGATATGCCAAATTTTGTGAAATATATAGTAACATTTATAAATGTGTAGTATTCATAAATGTCTCCTATTAAAATCTCTTCTCTATTTTCTGAACGAAGATAATATGAAAACAATTAAATGGGTATCTTCATTTTATTATATTGACATAATTCCTCATGTAAGGATCCCGCAAATCTTCTGAGTAATGTAACAATGAATTTATTTATAAGTAGTCCTCAATTACCAATCACTCTTTCAGCAATCATATTGCTATGATGGTACTGAAAAACAACTTATGAATGGTCATCAAAGTTGCAGTTGTCCCATCATCCCTATGATCACGTGATCACAATTTGAGAGCTTGGCAATGCAGCATATATTTATCATAGGGGGAATGTCAGGTGGACACATAAATCACCATTACAACCTTCATAGCCAGCTTCCAGTGAGCATGTCAGAATCAATGGGCAAGCCAGTAGGAAATTGTAAGTCACAGTCATGTGATGTCATGCTTAATGACCGGTGGTAGTTCACTTCATGACTGCAGCTGGAATTGATGTCATAAGTCGGTGTAGTCATGCGGCATTTCACTTAACGACCCCATTGCTTAGTGATTGAGTTGCTTAGTTGAGTTGAGTTGAGTGATTGAACTGCAAGGAGGATTAGCTGTATTTCTAATATTTCTAATTAGCCTAACAAGGGATTGACGTGCGGTCAGGGGAGGCAGGGGAGGCAGAGCCTCACTGCTCTCATGAAAAGAAAAAAAATGTAAAAGGGAAAAGGCGAGTGCTGAGATGAGGCTTAAAAAAGCCTCTAAAAAAGGGAGGACTGTAACAACTTCGATCTTTGCAAGCGTGCAAGCAAAATACCCCAGGATCAGGGTGGCAGGGACAGCAACTCCTTCGGCAGAGCTGCGGAGAAGAGCCACGCTATGCAGGAGGCTCCTCAGCGCTAGCCTCAGATCAGTGCGAGCCGTGTCTCATGCTAATCTTAGGCTAGCGCTGAGGAGCCTCCTGCACACGTGGTCCCATTCACCTCCTTCCTGAGCCAACATGAAGGGGACCATGGCTCACGCTGATCTGAAGCTAGCACTGAGGAGCCTCCTGCACAGCGTGGCTCTTCTCTGCAGCGCAGCGGAAGGAATTGCTGCCCCCACCACCGTGATCCTGGGATATTTTGCTTGCACGCTTGCAAAGATCAAAGTTGTCGCACTCCTCCCTTAATGATGATCATTTGATGACGTCAGTGCCTCACCAGCCATAAACCTCACCGCACGTCACTGGATTGACTGTAGGATAAAACAGATATCACATACTCTGTACTCTTTGTAACTTCCGAAGCTTGGCTTAGATACCTATTTCAAAGCTTGATCAATACATGTGGACTACATCTTTACCATAGGTGTAGCCAATAACAAAATTGTGAAATTCTCTCTTCAAGAAAGCTTGACAGGCACAAGATTATTCTTCTAACTAACATTTAAATACCTTTAAAGGCAAAGTCCTGAAAGCAATTAACATCAACTAAATACACTTAGAATTTAAAAAGAAAAAAAAAGGATTAAAAACAATCATTCTACTTAAAAATAATTTCAATCCTGACAACTGAGATGCTTAAAAACTTGGAGCGTACTATCAACCAAACAGAAATTAAACTAGGCAAATCCTTTAAACGTTGATAAATATGTGATGTTTCTCCCCTATCTCTCTTCTGGGAAGGATTTCTACAAATGTGGGATCACTACAAAAAATGTCCTGTAATAGATGTTGATGGTTGACCAATAATAGTCAAGACAGTAAATCTAAAAGCTACAATGTCAGGTGTCACAATACCATCATGATTTCCACAATAGCATCATGATGCATTGTGTAGGCAGTGATATTCTCCAGGGATGGGAAGACATGGCAGCTTTTTTTTTTTTTTGACAAGAAACTCATTGCTGGTAGGTTTTTAAATGTTGCCTCTTTTGTATTTTACTGATATAAAGACATTCCTGTACCATTTCACTCATATTATTGTGATCCCTCTCAAATCTTCGGCTTCAAACACATATGTATGTAAAGTTTTTCTATTCAAGGAAAGAGTTCTTTACCATAATTTGTGAATCTTCATTTTCATTGCAGCAACCGCATTGGGGTATTCTTTTGTGGATCTAAAACTCTTTCTCGGAATCTTCAAAAGATGTGCAGCCGGTATTCATCCACTGATCCAAGAGGCATTCAATTTTATTATAACAAGGAAAGTTTCTAGAACTTCTTTTTAAAATGATAGCTGGCAACTGCATGCTTGGAGCAATGGAACTACATCATTTTGAAACTAGTGTTTGTTATCTAGTAAAGGAACTTATATCTCTATTACTACGAAGGCAGATACTTTAAAATATCTTAAATTCTTAAATGTTAAACCCTATTCGGTTATAGGCTGCATGCTTTATTATTTCCTGTAAATCATTAATAAGTGTCCTATGGGAATAGAGTGTAGTATAAATTTAAAAAAATAAAATAATGCAGAAACATAGATATCAAGACTAAGCTTTCTGTCTCTTCATTAGCTTTGAATAAGACACAATTTACATGTAGATTTCATCTCAGGAGAAGAGTAAGAAGACTCTGGTTTTTACTAGCCAGGCTGGTGACTTATCTGAAGACAGTCTCTTTTATCACCAAAATGACCTGGATAGAGATTCTCGGTATTGTCTCCATGTTTTAGTCCAGGGCTGTCAACCTCCTGGCCCGCCGGCTGGATGCGTCACACACTGGCCACGCCCATTCCCAGTTTAGTGAAGGGGGGGAAACTCCCGACATGTCACATGATGCTGCTGTGACAATGTGAGTTTGACACTCCTTGGTTTAGCCTATCTCAGTGATGGCAAACCTTTTATCCACCAAGCGCCCAAATTAAAAGGTGCGCATGCGTGAATGTGCACATGCGCGAACATATACATGCACAGACATGCATGTGCATGCTCAGCAGAGACCTAAAGACCATCTGGCCAGTGGGAGGAGGGGCATTCCAACACCGGCAGCATGGCAAGAGGTAAGATCTTTTTCTTTTGTGAGCTTCTGTTTTCATTGTTTGCAGGGAAACAGAAGCTCACAAAAGAAACGCCATGGAGATCTGATGTGGGGTGATGGCATGCGTGCCATCAGAGAGGGCTCTGCATGCCACCTCTGGCATGCATGCAAGGGTTCACCATCACAGGCCTATCTGCAAAGCTAATCTATAGCATACCCTTTAAAGTATGAACGTTTCCCCTAACTCTGTATCTAACAGAGTTTTATTGTACGCCGCCCCGAGTCCTTCGGGAGAGGGTGCGGCTTAGAAATAAATATTCTATTCTATTCTATTCTATCTATGTGCAGCCTGCCACCAAAACATACTATTTCTGATCACAATAAAATAACATCCAGTTTGATAATTTGAAGTTTATTTGTAGCTATTTTCCATTCAAAATAAGGTATAGGTGATCCTCGACTTACAATTGCAATCGAGCCCAAAATGTATGTTGTTAAGTAAATTAAAATATCTGTTAAGTGAGTTTTGACCCATTTTACAACTTGTCTTGGCATATTTGTTAAGTGAATCACTGCCATTGTTAAATTAGTAACACCGTTGTTAAGTGAATCTGGCTTGCCCATTGACTTTGCTTGTCGGAAGCTCACAAAAGGTGATCTCACGACGCCAGGACACTGCAACTGTCGTAAATGTGAACCAGTTGTCAAGCAGCCAAATGTAAATCATGTGACCATGGGGATGCTGCAATAGTCATAAGTGTGAAAAATTGTCATAAGTCACTTTTTTCAGTGCCATTGTAACTTTGAACGGTCAGTAAATGAACTAGTTTTTTAAATGGTTAAATAGTTTTATTAGTTTATAATATAGCATACAAAGAAAATACAAAAGTAAATAGTAGGGAAAATAGGGAAAGGAAAAGGAAAAGGGAAGAAGGGGAATTTTTTTTTAAAAAAATGGTATTGACTTCCAATTCCCTTTGGTGCAGCAGAATAAGGCATAAACATCAAACATCAACTTTTTACTTTTACATAATCATATTAACTAGCCATTTCTATAACCACAAATCTATCTAATCGGTAAAACCCACAATCAAAGTTTCATTTTTTTACACCTCAAGCAGAAAGTCCAGAAACGGTTTCCAAGTAGAAATAAAGGTACTTGCATTTTTTCCCCTTGCTCAAAACAGTCAATTTAGCTATCTCTGCTATCTCCATCAATTGTTGCAGCCATTCATCCATTGTAGGCTTCGAGGTGAGCTTCCATTTCTGTGCATAAAGTAGTCACTAAATGAACCGTTGTAAGTCAAGGGCTATTTGTAGGGCTTCTTTGTTTTGCTGAAACTGTCCAAAAGGAAATCAGTTTTAACATATTTGATAGTTTCTCCCAAAGGGATTCATTCTGATTTACATCACTTATTCCCCCAGGGACTTGAGAACTATCAATTAATTTTATTAAGACAGGCATTCATCAGCCAGGTACCAGGATATCATTTGTAAATGAGATTAGATTTATTAAACCTGTTTATCACTAACAGATGAGGAGGAGATAATGGAGACACCACAGATAGTCCTCAACTTAAAACTATTCGTTTAGTGGCTGTTCAAACTTACAACAGCACTGAAAAAAAAGGGCCATTGCCATTTTTCATATTTATACCCGTTACAGCATCCCCCACAGTGATGTGAACAAAATTCAGGCACTTGACAAGTGGCACATGTTTATGACGGTCACACTGTCCTGGATCATGTGATGGCCATTTACTTCTTAATATAGTTTTTATTGTCATTGTACAAAATAAATACAACGAAATTTGTAACTTCCCCAGCCGACTTCCAACAAGAAAAATCAATGAGAGAAGTCAGATTGGCTTAAGGATCACATGATTCATTTAACATCTTTATGGGCACAATGGTCATCTTTGTTTCTTGCCTGGGGGAGCCAGCGTTGTCTGAAGACAATTTCCATAGTCACGTGACCAGCATGGCCATACACCATCAAAGTGGTACCTATTAATCTATTTGCACTTACATGCTTTTCCACTGCTAAGTGGACAGGGGGCCTGGGCAGGTAATGAGAGTTCACTATATTCCATGGCATTCGGGTTCTGAACCTAGACTGTCAGCTCTCCAGCTAACAAGCTCAGCTATGTTCCATGGCGCTCAGGGTCTGAACCTAGACTGTCAACTCTCCAGCTAACAAGCTCAGCATCTTTAACCGCTAATCCATCACATTGCCCTTTTCTTTACGTGACGGATCATAGAAAGATATCCTTCAGACCAGTGATGAGATTCAAAAATTTTTACTACCAATTCTGTGGGTGTAGCTTGGTGGGCGTGGCAGGGGAAGAATACTGCAAAATCCCCATTCCCTTCCCATCCCACTAACCTGCTTTCCAGCTCTGTTCTCCTGTTCAGGGCAACAAAAGAAGATCAGCTGGAAGGAAGCAGGGGTGGGGCCAGCCTATTTGCTGGTTCTCCGAACTGCTTAAAATTTCTGCTACTGGTTCTCCAGAACCTGTCAGAACTGGCTGAGTACCACATCTGCTCCAGACCATTGGTTCCTTTAGGTCTATGTTGTCTATAAGGCATATGTCTTTCCTAGGCCGGCCTGTAGATGCCAGGGACCAAGAGTCACATATATGACTATTCAGCTTCTATGTCTTCCCTGTTTCATTCCTGCTTTTTCTTTTCTTTCTCTGAAAATTCTGTTGGTTTGTTTTTTTTAGCAGGATTACTGATAAACGATGTGCAATACATATAGAGAATGTGCCATCCTCAATCACGTTTTATAGTTGTTTCAAAGAGTAAAAAAATATATATGAAACCACGGAAAATCCAAAGAATGAATACTCCATTTGAGTTCTACACTAAATAAAATAAAGGCATTTCAGTTTCACCGAAGGGAAAATCTGATAATGCATTTATTGATGTATACAATAAAATCTGAAGTGTAAAATATCCTATTTGAATTACAAGGTGAATAAGGCAAATGGCAACATTACACACAAACACACACACACACACACACACTGAGCGAGAGAGAAGCCAGGATGCATACAGGCAAATGGCAACATTACACACAAACACACAAACACACACACACACACACACTGAGCGAGAGAGAAACCAGGATGCATACATCAGCAAACATGTAAGGCAAGCAAAAATCTGCAGAAATCTAAAAATTTATTATCGAATGCTACAGTCTTTCATTTGTTTCCTGAATTTATGAGGAAGGTAAAAGACATCTTTGCAGTATGATGATGCATCTTTATTTCCAAATAGTTTTCATAGATGTGTGTGTATGTAAAAATGATTAATGTAAGTCATAGACTGGGACCATGATGGATGAATCTGTGAGGCTTAGCCCCAAAGCGATCCCTTTTCCTGAGCCTCAGAGTTACTTGACAGATTTTAAATATATATTGATATGGTAAAGGGAGGGAGATAAGGAATGCATATGTGAGAGAGACAGAGAGAGAGAGAGAGATCAAACAATGGGATGCTTGTATGGAAACTATTATCCACTGCTACTCGATAAAAGAAAAGAGATGATCATTTCTTGCCAATCTTGAATGATTACTTGGATGGTCCTTTATAGGAAGTAACAACATTATACTCCTATACTACTATTTCCTGCTTGCCCCCATTCCTGCACAATCAGTACTTAGTGCGTCTCCTGCAACAAGATCTAATGTTTTTCTTCTTCTGTCTCAGCACGGCTTCTCCCCACTGCTTTGATTTATTCTCACTTTTGCAAATCACTGTGCTATGCAACAGAAGATGCCTTTGGAGCCCTTGTGGTAGTTCAGCAAGGAACAGAACTGTTATCGCTGCAAGAGGCAAATTTCACTGGCATTGGGATAAGTGTCTGAGGGGAAAAAAGAGAGAAATAGGAGGAGGAAGATAGGCAAGGTTGAAGCACTCGAACGAAAGAAGATCACTTTCTTACAGATACAGTTAAACTCTAAAAGGATAATAGGGAAAGGATGTGGAGTACCTGCTTGAGGAAACATTTTATACATTGGCTAAGATAATAGGAGTATACATGCATTGTTGTATATTTGCATCCGGTCAGAATATATATTAATATAATATAATGTAATGTAATGTAATGTAATGTAACGTAACGTAACGTAACGTAACGTAACGTAACATAACATAACATAACATAACATAACATAACATAATATAATATAAGTGGCTAAGACACTGAGCTTGTCGATCAGAAAGATCGGCAGTTTGGCAATTCGTATTCCTAGTGCCGCGTAACAGAGTGAGCTCTCGTTACTTATCTCAGACTCAACCTTCGCTGGATTGTTCTCACTTGTTGTACTTAGTAAAGAGCTGTTGTTACTGTTAAGCCTGTGTGTGCCTATCCATTACCCAATTAACAGAAAGCAAGTAAAAATGCAAGTAGAAAAATAGGAACCACCTTTGGTGGGAAGGTAATATCGTTCCGTGCACCTTCGGCATTTAGTCATGCTGGCCACATGACCATGGAGACATCTTCGGACAGTGCTGGCTCTTTGCTTTGAAACGGAGATGAGCACCACCTCCTAGAATCAGGAATGACTAGCACATATGTGCGAGGGGAAAATATATGTATATGCATATGTGCATGTGTTTGTGTATGTATGTATGTGTGTGTGTGTGTGTGTGTGTGTGTGCGTATTTCAAAAAGTGAAAAGTTACCATATAATTCCAACAGTTTTATCTATCATCTGATAAATTACTTCCATCTCATCGAATCAAGTGAGAGAAAATAAGTGTGCCATTCATTAATGTTAATATTGCCTATTTTGTTTTCTGTCATCAAAGCCAATATAGGAAAGATCAGTTCTAGCTGTACACAAAAATTGTAGTGTTCAAGTTATTGCTTTCTGGGGGTATTAATAGCAAAGAGTTTAAGGTGCATGCATATTTACATGCATCCAACTTCCTGTTATATTCCTCTTGATACAACTCCCATAGAACAAAGAAGGCCGAAGCATGCTCATTTTCACCTATTTCGTGTCATTCATTCCTTTTCTGCTTTCTACCAACATTTACACCCTAAACATTACTTAAGTTATTTTCACATTTTAATAAACATAGTAATGTACGTATTTCATTTACTTGCTCTGATTTTCACCACTTCTATAAAACACAATCATTCAATCCATTTTCTATCTTAGGTGTGATATATTCAGTTTCTCCTCCATGCTTTTATTGCATAATATAATCTATCTAAAATTTGCTGCAAATCGCTCAGATTCTCAAACAACATAGCATTGTCTGAATGGAAAATTATTCACTCATTCATGCCCTCCAACCACGAACTCATAAGTACAAACATTACTTCACTATTTATCATAAATACATAAACAGCCAAGGGAAGATTACACTTTTGTTCCCTGCTCAACAATGAACCATTCACTAAAGATTTCATTTATGACAGACATGAATGGCATATATTTTTATCATATGCTGCTCTTACTGCATTCAGGCATATTTCATCTTAAATTCCATTGTTGCCCCAAACATTCCCTAATCTAAATCTATTCCCTCTGTCATATACTTTCTCTAAACCAACAAATACACTGATGTGTTATTTCTCATATTCATGCATTTTCTCAATGACCTGGTCAAGAGCAAAGATGTGGTTTGCACATCACTGCCCAATAATAAAGCTACACTAATCTTCCCACAGTTTCCCCCTCTCCAATTTACTCACCTATGTTTTCCATTAGAATTCTCCCAAGTGTATTTCCAGGCACACTTTGTTCATTTGTTTTATTTATTAAAACAGAATAAAAAGAAGATGAATAAAACAATAACTAAAAATAAAAAGAAGGCGCCACACTATCAGCAAGCATATGTGGGTATAACTGCTTCCCATTCATGGGTTGATAAAATTTTATATAATAGTTTCAATAAAGAATGACCATTTTTTACAATAATTGTGCAGGTATGATCTACAGCTGTAAGAAGCTTTTTATTCGTTTATTTGTCAATCAAATTTATATCCTGCCACAATGAAAAGACTCTTGGCGGCTCAAAAAATAGCAAACAGAATAACAGTACATAAGAACATAAATACAGGCAGTCCTCAATTTAGGACCACAATTGAGCCCGAAATTCCTATTGCTAAGTGAACATTTCTTAAGTGAACTTTGCCCCGTTTTATGACCTTTCTTGCCATAGTTGTCAAGTGAACCACTGCAGTGGCAAAGTTAGTAACACAGTTGTTAAGTGAATCTGTCTTCCCCATTGACTTTACTTATAAGAAGGTCCCAAAAGAAATCACATGACTCCAGGCAGTGCAACCATCATAAACAGGACTCAATTGCAAAGCATCTGAATTTTGGTCATGTGACCATGGGGATGCTGCAAGCTTGTAAGTGTGAAAAAATGAGCATAAGTCACTTTTTGGTCACTAAATAAACTGTTTTACGACGAGGACTACCTGTACAATTTAAAATTACCAAGCACAGCATCAGGTCCCCAAGATCTCCAGAAAAGTTCTGCCTTTTCTGGAAGGCAGATGTTGGGGGCCATTCCCTGGAAAAACATCACTGGAGAAACACCCTTCTGGACTTTGGCCCTCCTATCTTCCTGAAAACATAAGCCAATCAGCTGCTTCCACTGACATAATCAACATGATGAGGCCGGATGTCATGAGAAGATGTGATCCCATAGGTGTTATTGTTTTAACCATTCAGTTGTCTCCAATTCTTTTTTTTTGAATATATTTTTATTATTTTTACATTTAAAACAATGCAGTACCGTAAAGTCAAAGTGACCATACATTCACATTATATACAACTAGTCTCAACCATTAACTATTAGCCTACTTAATACATTGTCTATCCTTCTGTCCAATCACAATATATACAGTTTGTTCCAGTCTTGTTACCTTGTCTTATACCAATCATAAAATCTGTTCCAGACTTCAAAATATTCTGATTCCCCTTTATTTTTAAGTTCAAGAGTGAGCCTATCTGCTTCCGCACAGGCCAACACTTTTCTGATTATATCTAGCTCTGATGGTGTATTTTCTTTTTTCCAATATTGTGCATAAGTTATGCACGCAGCAGTTAGTAAATGTATAATGAGATAAAGTGTATCTTTCTTAAACCCCTCCAGTATTATACCTAGGAGAAAAATTTCTGGTTTAAACAAAATTTGGTCTCCCACCATTTATTCTAACCATGATTGAATCATTTTCCAATATTTTTTGCCTCATTGCATGTCCACCACATATGATAAAAAGTGCCTGGTGTTTTTCTACACTTCCAACAATTTGGGGCCAGATTTTTAAACATTTTGGAGAGCCGTGCTGGGGGGAGATGCCATCTGTAGAACATCTAATGAAGATTTTCTTTATACGCCGTAGCCATTGTTAATTTCCGATTAAGTATCCAAAGTTTTTCCCACTTAGCCAATTCCACATTATAACCGAAATTTTTCGCCCAGGCAACCATAGTTTCTTTGACATGTTCTTCCTCTAGCTTATGTTCCAACAAAAATCTATACAACACTTTAATCAACCTGTTTTCTGTCTGTATCAAAAGTTTATCTAATATTGTGTAATCTTTGGCAATACTTTCCTTCTTCCTATCCTGTGCAAACCTTGATTGTATCTGTAAATAGGACCACCATTCTACTTGTACCCCTTGTGATGCCAATTCTAATCTAGTTTTAATCTCCCCCTGTCTGTTCAATAACTCTTTATATGTAACAATATTTTCCATATTAATTAAATTTGGGTGTATATATGCTTCCATCACAGATAGCTGTATCCAACTCTTGATGACTTTATAGACAAGTGCATTCCATGCTATCCTGCCGAGCACAACTTCTTTCAGTTGCTGGATGATCATCTTTGTATCAGTTTTGATGTTATCAAGCCAGGTGCCCAGCCCTAAACCATAACCATCTGTATAGCTACCTCTTTAAATTGTCCATAAGACTTAATTAACATCAAGTCTTCAGTCTACTGAGGAACTGAAGGTAAAAATTTCCTATGTCAAAGGACTGGATTCATAGCAAGAAGCTAAGAATTTCATTCATTCATCCATTTTCACTGTACAGCTATCTGTTTTCATCTAACATATAAGTAGGTCAAAAAATGGCATCCAAAAATATTAAATTTTCTCTCTCTCTCTCTCTCTCTCTCTCTCTCTCTCTCTCTCTCTCTCTCTCTCTCTCTCTCTCTCTCTCTCTCTATCTATCTATCTATCTATCTATCCATATATATATATATATATATATATATATATATATATATATATATATATATATATATATATATATATATATATATATATATATATATATATATATATATATATATATATATATATATATATATATGCATATGCATATGCATATTACAACACAAACATAGCAAAGGCGACATTAAAAATAAAACTATGGTTTTCTGCCTGGATGGTCTTCTGTAATGAATCGAAGGACAGAAAGGGGGAGTAGTGAGCTCCCTCCCATATTTGGGCACACCAGAGGTTGTAACACAAATACATGCATGCATACATGCATACATACATACATACATACATACATACATACATACATATAAAACACCTTTCTGGGCACTGTTAACAAACTAATTGTCATATAGGTCAATCTTACCTGTTTATATAGGGGAATAAGCACTTATGTCATCTTCATAAACATACTAATCAAGTTGTACACTCAAAGAAAATATCTTCCATATTTTAATATTTCTCCAGTTATGCCATCTCCATCTGCAAATTTAATATTTTTCAACATTTTCATAGCATTTTAGTACTTCCTTTTCATTATTTGGGGGATGGATGTCTACACATATTCCTCAACCTTTTCTTATTTCAGTTTTGATCCAAATAGCTTCATCCCATTTAAAAAAAAAATATTCTTAATTCTATTGTTCCATAGTCCTCTTCACCCACTTCCAATGTTTTATTTTTATCAGATTTGCTCTTCGTTTTCTCTCCCATTTTGCATCTTTATAATTTATTGGGTTTTTTTTTTGTTACATTATGTCTTTGTTCCATTATCAGTTTTTGCAGCATGCGCTTACATGCATCTTTTGTCAGCTTCTTCCACTTAATTATTCCATCAGGTAACTTTTTCAAACTTCCCACTGTATAATTCCATGCAATTCTATGGTGCACTGTAGCTTTTGTTTTTCCAGTTTCACTGGTTTTTTTTTTTTAAGATTCTCTTTCTTTATGCTATTTCCATTCATTCTTGGGGGTGTTTCATTAATTTTCTTTATTTATTGAATTCATACATTTGCCCATCTCATTTGCAAAGCGCTTTATGCTATTTCTGTTCATTCTTTGAGGTGTTTCATTAATTTTCTTTATTTATTGGATGTATAGAGACGCCTAGAGAGTCGTTGGAGATCCTCCCGTTCCGAATTTGACCGAGCACAGGCACGAGCCTATTTGAAGACGTACCTTGTGGCACTAAGAGCGGCCAAACGTCAACATTGCGCCGCTCTTATTGCGTCTGCAGATAACCGCCCTGCCGCCCTGTTTCGGGTGACCCGTTCCCTCTTGTTTGAGAGACCACGGGAAGCCCCTCTACAGGGCAGAGCAGAGGAGTTTGGGAATTATCTACAGGACAAAGTCGCTCAAATCCGGATGGGATGGACCCCTTTCAGTGGTCCAGTAGAGACGCCCGTTGCGAGTCTTGAGGGACCGCTTTGGGAGGAGTTTGACTCGGTTGCCATCGAGGATTTGGACAGGTTGCGTGGACGTCTGCGACCCACCACATGTTTATTGGACCCGTGTCCCTCCTGGCTTGTACTGGCATCCTGGGAGGTTACGCGCGACTGGCTCCTGGGCCTGGTGAACGCCTCGTTGGGTGAGGGGTCTCTACCGGCCGCCTTGAAAGAGGCGGTGGTGAGGCCCCTGCTCAAGAAGCCTTCCCTGGACCCAACGGACCTAGTCAATTATCGTCCAGTCTCCAACCTTCCTTTTTTAGCGAAGGTTGTAGAGAGTGTGGTAGCACAGCAGTTCCCACGTCACCTGGAGGAAAATGATTATCTAGACCCGCGCCAGTCCGGCTTCCGACCCGGGCACAGCACGGAGACGGCCTTGGTCGCATTGGTCGATGATCTCTGGAGGGCCAGAGATAGGGGTTGTTCCTCTATCCTGGTCCTATTAGATCTCTCGGCGGCGTTCGATACCATCGACCATGGTATCCTGTTGCACCGGCTAGAGGGGCTGGGAGTCAGAGGCACCGTTTTACGGTGGTTTGGCTCCTACCTCTCTGGTCGGACGCAACGTGTGTTGACAGGGGAGCAGAGTTCGACCCGGAGGCCACTCACATGTGGAGTGCCACAGGGATCGGTGCTCTCGCCCCTCCTGTTCAACACATATATGAAACCGCTGGGCGAGATCATCCGTGGTTTTGGAGTGGGATATCATCTGTATGCTGATGATACTCAGCTATACATTTCCACTCCGAACCACCCCAATGAGGCCGTCGAAATGATGTCCCGGTGCCTGGAGGCCGTACGGGTCTGGATGGATGGCAACCGACTAAAACTCAACCCTTCCAAGACGGAGTGGCTGTGGCTTCCGGCCTCCCGGTTCAACCAGGTGCTTCCATCTCTGGCCATCGGGGGCGTCCAACTAGCCCCCATGGAACAGGTGCGCAATTTGGGCGTCCTCCTGGATACCCGGCTGTCCATGGATAACCATGTAACAGCCGTGGCAAGGGGGGCGTTCCATCAGGTTCGCCTGATGCGCCAATTGCGCCCCTTATTGGACCGGGATGCCCTACGCACAGTCACCCATGCGCTAGTGACGTCTCGCCTGGATTACTGCAATGCTCTCTACATGGGGCTTCCCTTGAGATGCACTCGGAGACTACAGTTGGTCCAGAACGCGGCCGCGCGGGTGATTATGGGGAGGACCAGATACTCCCCTGTAACACCTCTCCTGCGCGAGCTGCACTGGCTGCCTGTGGTCTACCGAGTGCGTTTCAAGGTTTTGATTATGATCTTTAAAGCGCTCCATGGCACAGGGCCTAGTTATATGCAGGATCGCATCCTGCCCCACACATCCCTACGACCAATTCGCTCACACAGAGAGGGACTTCTCCGGGTGCCGTCCGCCAAACAGTGTCGGGGGGCGACACCCAGGAGCAGAGCCTTCTCTGTGATGGGCCCAGCCCTATGGAATGACCTCCCCCGTGACATCAGGATTACTTCCGATCTCCGCTCCTTCCGTGTACAGCTGAAGACCCACCTCTTTCAATTATCCGGCCTGGCTCAATCGCAATCGTAATTTTCCCATTCCTCCAAACTGTTTTTTAAATTGTTCTTAAATATTAATTTTATTGGGTTTTTACAATTGGGGTATTTTAAAGTAGATTTTTAACTGTCTATTGATGTAATTTGTTTCCTCCTCCGTGTATATGTATATGTGTTGTGTATGTATGTACGTTTGGTGTTGTAATGTATTTTATGTTATATGCTCCATTGTACGCCGCCCCGAGTCCTACTTGGAAAGGGAGCGGCTAATAAATCCAAATTTATTATATATTATTATATATAGTTGCCCATCTCATTTGCAAATGACTTTCATATTAATCCTGGAAATTGTGTGTGCTCCAACATTGGAGGTTTTCAAGAAAAGAATGGACAGCTTTTTGTCCGGAATGGTATGACTTGCCCTGCTTGAGCAGAGGCTTGGACTAGAACAGGGGTGTCAAACACGCATCGTCACAGAGTCGTCACGTGATGTATTGCGACTTTTTTCCCTTTGCTAAACTGGGCATGGGCATGGCCAGTGCATGATGCAGCTGGGTGGGCCACAGGCCACAAGTTTGACTCCCCTAGACAAGAAGAACCTCCAAGGTCCTTTCCAACCTTATTATTTTATGTTCTATGTTTTTCGGTTCTTTATTTTCCATGTGCATGTATAAATAATACTAGGCTTAAACCTAGCATCTAAACCAAACCAAACTTTTCAAGCAGATACTTGCCAAACAACTTTGCACAGCCTTTACTTTTCCTGTACTCATATTTTATTCCCAGCTAGCCTTTCATTTTATTTATTCAACATGGATGGTGCTCAACTCCAAATGACTTTCATGTTACCTGTGAATAACTCTCTCCATTCACAATGCTGCACAATTTTCCACAACCCAGCAATTAGGAAGTGCATGCAGTATACCAATATACTCAGGATATGCAGAGAGTTTATACATATTTCATTTTGAGAATGTTACCAGTAATATAGAGTCTGCTTAATTCATGAAGGATAAAGATCAAAATGCAAGTTTAAATAAGACACGAGAATGAAGATAACTGATATAAGGTTCTAAGAAACAGAGCTTGAGAGTTGACTGAAATAAAGTTCAGGCAGGAATCATACAGGGCTCTGTCTGAGGCTGCCTGTAGCTTGAGCAAGTGTCCTCAGAGAAGGACTTGGAATCAGAGAAAAGACACAAGAGATTTCCTAACACGCAGTTCTGAAATCTGTGGTCTCTCCAAGTCGAAAACAACTTAATGGCACATAATCAATCACTCAATTAGTAATCTGACCTGTGCCCTAAAAGAAGCAATGTTGTGGTTGTAAAGAAAGAGGACAGAAAGAGAGGGAAACTGGCAGAGCTCAGCTTTTCTGGAAGCAAAATTTCCTGCTTGCTCAAGCTTTTGGCAAAGACTAAAAGATTTTGTGGAGGGAAAAGAAAAGAAAAAGAAAAAGAAAACCCAACAGTGATGTTCTTTTGAGCCTGCTTTCTGAAAAATAGATCTTCTAGAAGGCTTGTCAAGATGGCCACAAAGCAAATTCAGTTGAAGTGACTACAGTGGCAGTGAAGGCGCAAAACAAATATCAGTTTTGACTGTGATAATTCCTACCCGGGTGCCAAGGCAAGATTGCATTAATAGTCAGGTTCCAAGTATTCATTATAAAAGACAAACAGAAAGAGAGAGAGAGAGAGAGAGAGAGAGGGAGGGAGGGAGGGAGGGAGGGAGGGAGGGAGGGAGGGAGAGGGAGGGACGGACGGACGATCTGGTATAGAAAATAGGTTTGATTTGTAAACATGTAAAGGTTTCGCTGTCCAGTCGTGTCTGACTCTTGGGGAAAGTGCTCAATTCTGTTCCTTGGCCAAGGGAAGACATTTTCTGTGGTCATGTGGCTGGCATGGTTATATGCCAAGGGACCTAAAACGCTGTTACCTTCCCATGCAAGTGGTATCTGTTTATCTACTTGCATGTGCATGCTTTCACACTGCTAATACTGTATCCTTTTATAGTTTCAAGAACTCAGTTACAATCCCCATCATTTAAATATTTCCTTATATTTCTTTGTGTCTCTGATTCCAGTGATTTCTGAGAAAGATCTCTTACTTCTAGAACTTTTGATTACCTTTGAGGGCAAGCTGGAAGATGGTTTGAAAGCAGAAGTTTTCAGAAGTTATTTCTCTTTCTGTGTGTTTCCTATTTGGAACTTCATTTCTAAGGCCAACATGGTAGACTCCCAATACAAACACACGTAAAGAAGTAGCAAGTCTCTTTAGCAAATTTCCCCCCCTCTCTAAATGAGCATGGTCTGATTGTTCAAAAATCGCGCTTTTAAGCAGCTCTAGATTAACATTTCTGGCTAGTTTGTAGGAGTTTATGGATACCAGGTTTAGTCTGCAAAAGCTGGAAAATCATTAGATGACATCAAAGATAGTGCTTTGTCTGGATTTTGCAGCCAGAATATAACAAAATAATAACAGAATAATGGAGCTGAAAGGGATCTTAGAGGTCTTCTAGGCTCACTCTAGTATTTTAAAAATGATTTCCAAACAGGTATGCATAAATGTCCTTTCATTTAATAACCACGTGATTCACTTAATAACTGCAGTGATTCGATTATATGCTGTGGCAAACAAAGGTCATAAAATCAGGTTTAACTCACTTAACAACTGCCTTGCTTAGCAATAGAAATTGTAGTTCCAATTTTGGTCGTAAGTTGAGGACTAATTGTACCTCCATGGAGGCTGCTCAGCCACCAGCTGAGAAAGTGATCCAGAAAATAGCCACTTTGAAGCTTTCTTAAGAGGAGTTGACATTTGACAACCTGTTCTGGCTGTCCACAACTAGGGGTTCTAGCCAGGGGTGGGATTCAAAAATTTTAGCAACCGGTTCTCTGCCAGATTGTTGGGTGGGTGTGGCCTACTTGGCTTCCTGCACCATGGGGGGGGCGTTTTCACCCTCCCCAGCTTCTGGGTGCTTTTCTTCGAGTCTCCGGGAGGGCGAAAACAACCTCTCCCGGGTTCTGGAGGCCCACCAGAGGCCAGAAACAGGCCCATTTCCGGACTTCCGGAAGGCCTGTTTTTTTTCCCTCCAAGAGCCTCTATGCGGGCTCTGCACTTACCTGGCATCCGAAACAGGTTGTATGGAGACATCTGGGAGTGGCAGGGTAGGGTGGGCACGGCCAGCCAGTCCTTGCAACTACTGGTTTGGCAAACCAGATGTAAAATTAGCATCCGGTTCGCCCGAACCAGCCTGAACCGGCTGAATCCCACCCCCCGGTTCTAATTCACCTAATAAACCTACCCAACTAGAATCATCCTGCATTACAAATAAACTTGATGAGAGACTAGTCTTCTCTTCAGGATGGTATCTCATTTATGCTAGATGTTATTTCCTTTATTTTTCACTACAAGATTATTTAATTGACCTTCAAATATAATTCCTAGACAGATTCTTTATATTCATGCAACCATTCCATCTATGACATTCAGTTATTCAAACAGGCCTGTAAAAACACTCTCCCCCCCCTCCCTCCAACTAGGCAGTTCACTTATCACGGAACAAGGGGAGCACCTGGTGGCCAAAAAAGACAATCCAGTTATATTTATTTTTCTGTAACGTTCTCTGATCTATCCTGAAATTCAGAAAGGGTTTATTAGGTCTAGGCAGGGGGAAAAAACAATCAAAACAAAGACCTCAGATGCAATATGTCATTTGAATTGCCCATCTTTTTCCTGCTTTGTAAAAGCTGTGCTTTGTATTCCTTTCATTCCCCCAACTAGGTTCTCAAGTGTTTTTCCGCACAACTTCCCATTTTTTCTCTTTTGCTGCCCTCTCATGGTCTCTTTGCAAATCTTTCCATTGCCCTATTTTTAAAAACCTCGACTAGGTTTCGCAGATGTATTTCCCTTTGCTACGTTAGAGGTAATGCAATTCATAAATAAGTACGAATTTAGTTTAGAGATTACAGTAAACAAGCTTTATTTTTTTAATCTATCTAGTTTAAACACATTTCATTTTTTAATAATCATTTTTGAAGAAATTCCTCCAAATTATCACTTCAAGCCTTCATTAAAATATAATGAATGTTTAAACCGTGGTATCTTCTCTCAATCTTGAACATCTGTTTATTTTCATAAAATCATCAGAATCTTCCTCTTTTTCTAATTGCAGCTGATGATTGCAGTATTTTAAATAAAAATGAGTTGTTGACTGCTTTTTTATTTGTTTGTTGGGGGGGGGGGGTTGTAGTTCCAGTAAAAATTGCCCTACCTATTGCAGACATCCCTAGTAGATCTGCTGCACAGGATATGAAAATATGAGCATAGCATTTCCCTGCTATGCATGAAAGTGGCCTAATTTTTCAGATTACACTTGAGTTTAAGAAAAAGAGGCGACTGCTTTAAAGATTTGATTGTTTTGGTAAGAACAGATATTACATAATATGATCTTAGCCAAAAGTCCAATAAACATTTTCTGCCAGACAAGTTTCACTTCTGAGACTTCTTTTATTACTGCACAATATGGTACATCAGTTAAGCATTTATTAAAGTTGTTCTTCTCTCTTGCCTAAAGGAAGGCCACAGAAAAAGTTGAAATATACCTATTGAATGAACTGATGAAATGATATCAATCAATCAAAGTTATAAAGTTATAATTGTGTGACCTTCCAAATCTAGGTTCTAGAATTTCTATTTCAATCTAATATATAACTTACATGCCTAGGTACAGTATTCTTTTAATGAATAGCTTGTAATTTATTTTTTTGCCTTTTATCTATTTCAGTTGTGCCAACTAAATATTTTTATAGATCAATGTGATTGTTTTTTTTACTAGAAATTAGATATGAATTGCCTTATAGTGCTGTAAATTTTTAATGGTATTTTGTAATATATTAGACATACCATACTTTAGCTTCGTGTTATTCACTTCAATGTTTAAATTCTTGTTTTTTTCCTGCCATGTTTCTTTCTTTTTAATGGTTTATATGTAAATGCATATTGTATATATTATATATTAAAATTGCAGGGTTTTTAATATCATGGAAAGATTCTTAAAAATTCAGAGACATATTGGTTGAAAAGGGGTTGCCCAATGATCCACCTTTTCACCCAGTTAAAGAGTTTCACAGATTTTAGTAGTGTATCGATTAGTAGTATATAGAAACTGACCCTTTAAGCAGCATAGCAGATTTTTTTTCAAGGAAAAAAGATTTTGAAATCTATTATCTCATTTGGTGATAAGCAATTATTAAAATATATGTTGTAAATTGACTAAAAATCTTAAAATGCAACCTATGGCACACAATTACCGTATACTCCAAGTGAAATAAATGCCACTAATGTAAGTCATAATCATTATTGCAACTCCATTCAACTTACTAAAAACTTACATTTTTAGTAATAAACTTTGCAGTGTGAACTACTCAAGATCTTGTAGTTCTTTTTATTGATCAGGACATTTCAGCTCATTTTGTTTTGTTTTGCTACAAATTCCTCATGTATGATACTGTTCATCTATTTGATAATGATGATGGTGTTATCCATTCAATCGTGTCCGACTCTTGCCGATTCTATGAGCCAGATGTCTTCACATCTTCCAATAGGCACATTTTCTTTGCTCTGCCTAGTGTCAGCTTTGCTGGTGAGCAACCTCTGTATTCTTTGGTGGCCTGGTTTCCATTTACCGTTAATTCTTCCAAACATAAATGCTTTCTCCAGTGAATTTGCCACATTACACGATATTCATCTATTTATTGATTACAAAACAAGGCCTTATCAGGTGACAGTTCTTGACAATCAAGATGTTTTTTTTTTTCTCAATATTTTGCTTTGGTCTCTGCTTTACTGCCAAATTATTTATAAATACCAAGGCTGACCTTAAGGAATTATTAAGCAGGATCTAAAGTGGTTTAAAAAGCAGTTAGCATCTATGATTCTGACTCTCAGGTCTTTTTCTGGCCATTTTTATTCAGGTTGAACATGCAGAATGGGACCCACTATTTGGAGACAAGAAGCAGAACATGAAATAAAATGTTTCAGTGGGAAACGCCCTTCCATGACAAGAGTAAGTCAATACTGATGGTTATAGATTCTTCATTAGACGATGTTTTTGAACTGTGGTGTTGGAGAAGACTCTTGAGAGTCTCTTGGATTGCAAGGAGATCAAATCAGTCAATCCTAAAGGAATCAACCTTGACTGTTCCTTGGAAGGATAGAAACTGAAACTCAAATATTTTGGCCACTGAATGAGAAAAGAGGACTCATTGGAAAAGACCCTGATGCTGGGAAATAATGAAGGGGAAAGGAGGAGGAGATGACAGAGGATGAGATGGTTAGATAATGTTATCGACGTGGTAGGTGTAGGTTTGAACAGACTCCGGAAGATAGTGGAGGACAGGGGGGTCTGGCATGCTGTGGGGTTACAGGCAGAGGTGGTATTCAGCAGGTTTTGACCAATTCTGGAGAACCAGTAGTGGAAATTTTGAGTAGTTGAGAGAACAAGTAAATACTACTTCTGACTGTCCCTGCCCCATCTATTCTCTACCTCCCGAGTTCCAGCTGATCGAGAGGAAATGAGGATTTTGCAGTAACCTTCCCCTGGAGTGGGGAGGAAATGGAGATTTTACAGTATCCTTCTCCTGCCACGCCTACCAAACCACACCCACAAGTCGTGTCACGCCCACCAAGCCACGCCCACAGAACCGGTAGTAAAAAAAAATGAATCCCACCACTGGTTACAGGGAATTGAGCATGTTTAGTGACTGAGCAACAATTGACTATGTTTGGGGTATGATCTGTAACCCCTTGCAAATTTAGACATTTAAAAATATCTTGACTGTGGCAAATTTTTCAACTGCAAATCTAACTGAGGTAGTATCATTTTAGCTACATCGGGAGTAGCAGTTGGAGCTGCTGTGAGTGATTTTCTACTGATGATGATCCAAGAAAGAATCTCCATTGTCCTCTTCAGTGCTATTGTCTCCACAAGGACAAAAGAGTGTGTAGTGTGTGTGTGTGTGTGTGTGTGTGCGTTAGAGGCAAAGCAGAAGGATATCATCTGAATCTGTTTCAGTGAGTCATTGATTTCTGAACTCTGATACTTCAAAACTGTCTGTATTAATTTTTTAATTAAACATTATGTTACTGCAAAGCCCTGCTCTTTCATTTGCGTACACCCACAGCAAGTGTGACAATGAAAACAAGCAAAATCGTAAGGAAAGCATGAAATGTGGAGAGAGGAACTGACTTTTTTGCCGTGCTGAACTGCGACCCACATGGTCTGCCAAAATCATTTGTCTTGCCAGAGGGGCCTTTGATGAGCCACTCTTAAAAATGTCCAAAGAAGGTACTGTACATACATTTGAGCTCCAAAATGTTTGGCAATTGAAGTGCTAATTTGTTAAATTGATTATCTCCAGCCATTTGTACCTTAAAT
The DNA here is from genome assembly GCF_964273705.1 of Natrix helvetica. Classification (NCBI taxonomy): domain Eukaryota; kingdom Metazoa; phylum Chordata; class Lepidosauria; order Squamata; family Natricidae; genus Natrix; species Natrix helvetica. Next base: position 209,250,975 of record NC_138552.1, on the reverse strand, counting down.
TAAATGGTAATAAAACGAGAGAAGTTACCCAGCACTTAATCCTGAATGTACGTACGATCTAATCTAAAACGTTAAGCACTAAAATGTTTAGGCCTGCAGCACGAACCAGTTTATGTATATCGTATTCTATTTTCTTTCTCCCTTGACTTTGTCGATAATTAACACTACTATCATTTTTTAAAAAACCAAAATTACAAAGCACTTATGCAAACATACTTTGTTCATGTAATACAGAGGAAGCCAGACATTTTTTTTTAAATAACCGGTTCCCCAAAGATCTAGCTGTGCAGGTAAAAAGATAAAGCTGCAGCAACAGAGATGATTTCATTTTTATGTACTGACAGCAACTGTTAGATTCAAAGTACAACAAGGAATAAAAGATCAAGAGATCCCATTAATTATTGGACTGCAAACTCTATGTTCAGGCTTGCCTTTCCCTTTTATGTTTATCTTCACAAGAGATGTTAATTATTTTGTTATTTAAGCCTGCCTGCCTAAAAGTATCTAATTCAAGGGCACATTTTAAAAATAATGTTCTGCTAAATCCTTTTCTACCTTAATTGATTCCAAAGTGTAAAGTTGCATATATAATGATTATATCCTATGTTTTTCCACAGGAACGTAGGGTAATTTAGCTGGACAAATTTCAATTTTTGACAAATCAAAATGTGATTCAAGATTGCAAAGGTAATAGGTTATCAGCTTTTCCTTTGCCTTCTCCCCTCTGCCCCCCCCCCCCCCCCACCAAGCAGGGTGGTTTGGATGAATCTCCCAGGTTAATCTACCTCACTGGGCGGTTGTTCTTAGGTAAAACTGAAAAAAGATGGGATATAAATCTATGAAATAAATATTTGCCATGCTTCAAAGCTAAGAAAGGTAGGGTGTAGCAACAGCCTTCTGACCTAGGTAACCTTGAAATTAATTAGATGGACTAATACAGTATGAAAAATTCTATCCAACTGATCAAACTTGTCTGAACCAAAAGATAAAAATATGTAACCCATCATTAACTTGTCATTCTCACAGTTATGTTTCTAAACCCAAAATGTTAAGATATCATTACATAAATTATGATATTTATCTATCATATTTCAATAAAGAATGATGAGGAATTTTACTGAATCATAGAATGGCCTTGTATTATTCAAATTCCAAAGAACGATTGGATAGTCCTATTTGCTGGATTTGGCTAAGGTTAACAGCTCATTTGTATTTCACTGATTTAAACACTAGAAAATTAAATGTTATCTATCTATCATCTGTCTGTCTGTCTGTCTGTCTGTCTGTCTGTCTGTCTATCTATCATCTATCTATCATCTATCTATCTATCTATCTATCTATCTATCTATCTATCTATCATCTATCTCCCTACCTACCTACCTACTCACCTATCTATCTTTTTACTTATCAAATTTTGACACTGCCCATTTCACTATCCAAATGATTCTGGGCAATTTACAGAAACAAATAATGAAACCATATAAAAGACATCTAATTATAAACAGAATTATAAAGAGAATGAAGAACAAAAGAAGGACAAAGTTAAAAGACAATTTAAAAAGTGGAGGAAGCTCCCTCGGGACACCAACCATCCCTGTGGTTGTGTGCCAGTCTTTGATTCTCATGCCAATTGGCAAAGCCAGCTCTTCATATTTTTCCAAAAGTTCAGAAAAATTGGGGCAATTGTGAAGCCAGGATTTTCCACAGGGCAGAGGGCAATTAGAGTAGAGGCTATTTTCTTAGACCCCTTAGGATCCATAATATATCCTCCCTCCCTGACTGCCTGCCTGTCCGAGTGGGATTCGGACAATACCTCAGGTAACTTGGTCTCAACCAACATCTTGAATTGGACCTGAAAGCAAACCAGCACCTAATGCAACTCATGCAGCTGAGGTGTTATATATACTGTCTTCAGAGTCCCAAAACTGGTTGTAGAGCCTCATTCTGCACCAGCTGCAGCTTCTGGATACTCTTTAAGAGTAACCCCATGTACAACACATTGCAATAGTCCATATGGGAGATGAGCAAATTATCAGGGACTGAGAAAAGGGCTTCCCAATGCAAGAAGGGGTGCAACTAATACACAAAATGAAGTTAAGCAAATGCCCTCCTAGGCATAATTGATTGATAGATAAGATAGACAGACAGACAGACAGACAGACAGACAGACAGACAGACAGACAGACAGACAGACAGACAGATAAGCTACATATATGTATATACAAATTTTATACCCATCTATCTCTCACATTAACTTATTTTGTCCTTAAAATAAATAGTTTAATTTTAGATGGATTGCACATCATGTCTTCAACAACTGTCCTATTTGCTCTCAGTAATGTAAGTATACCAACAAGTTATTATGAATGAAAGGAAAGAATAAACTGAATACTGCTCCTTAGGAAATGCATATTTTAACTCCAACATGCCAACATGTAAATATACATGTACTGTACAACTATTATCACATACAAGTTAATTATAGGAGAAACAGTATCCTGTGGATCAGTTTATGTTGTGCAGTCCCCAGATCCAAGAATCTGAAAGGTCATACAATGGCATGATTTTTGTCAAAAATGGAGAATCACCTGGTATTATCTCATTGAAATAAAGATGGCCCATGAGCATGTTATCAGGTTGAAGAGGTCCTTTTGCTAAGTGCTTCAGGCCCTGAAAACATAATATTGCATGTAATTCTCCAAATTATGCCGTATACTTTATTCTTTGATATGTTTAAGATTTCATTACTTTCCATCCCAAGTATATTAAATTTAGGAACCGAAAAACTGTGGTTTAATCCTCGTATCTTAGTTTGCCAATAAATAAATAAAAATAAAGATTAGGAATCATGAATTATTATTAGATTTATATATCACCTTTATTTATACAGTTCAAAGTGGCATACATAATACTTCTGCCTATTTCCTCACAAGCATCCCGTAAGCTGGGTTGAACTGAATAAGAGCATCCAGCCCAAAATCACCCAACCAAGCTATAGAATAGAATAGAATAATTTATTGACCAAGTGTGATTGGACACACAAGGAATTGTTCTTTGGTGCACATGCTCTCAGTGTATGTAAAAGAAGATACATTCGTCAAGAATCATAAAGTACAAAACTTAATGATAGTCATAGGTACAAGTAAGCAATCAAATCACATTAGGAAATTATAAATCATAAGGATACAAGCAACAGTTGCAGTCATACAGTCATTAAGTGGGAGGAGATGAGTGACAGGAACAATATCTTAGGAAGGACCAGGTTTCAGAGACTCTTTGAGAGCTGTATGCAATGAAATTTTAATGTATACCGATGAGTGTATATTCAAAATGACAATAACGTTATTCTAAGTCTAAATCTTAACTTTTGCTGGACAAGGAGCCCTTGCTTTTTTTTTCTCCCTGAAAATGTAAGAATTCGCATTTAATGCTTCCTACCTAGTTTATACTATTAGGTAAAAGTAAAAAAGTTTTTAAAAATGCATTATACTCCCTTCCATTGCTTTAAAGTCCATTCCCTGAATTTGGGGAACAGTTTAAGCAACCTTTTTTAAATGCTTTTCATTGCAGCGTTTCGGGTGAATATTGGCATCCTCTGCAACTGTTACTCATCTCCCCCTAACCTCAAAGTAACCTGCCCCCTTATTTCTATTTTAATTCCTGATATCCTATGGTTGCATTCATTTAACTGCAGGTGACTTCAGCCACTCCTCCTCCCCGTTCCGCAGCTAAAGCACCCACTGTAAGCGCGAGTGACTTTCCCAAAAACTCGGAAGTTATGCGCCACCAAGTAGCGCTCGCTTCTTTCCTCTTCTTTATTTACGTCGTTTTCTTCTTCTCCTCCTAATTGTTAAGCCTACGTAATAAAGGGGGGGAGGAACTCTGCCTGACTCTCCGGGGTCCTCAGGGTGGGGTAAGCATTGGAGGCCACGAAGTCCGCCTGCGCCGTCGGTTGAGCAGGCGCTCCTTGTAGTCAGCCGACCCACAATGCTTTTCGCCTCGCGCAAGGGCGTTCTGGGTCTCTGGGCCAACGCTGGGCTCGGCAAATGGCGGCCTCGAGGAAGGTGGCTACTTTCCGCCTGCCGGTCCTTCCCACCATTGGGGAGATCATCAAATTATTTAAACTGAAAGCTACGAAGCAACTGTCTCAGAACTTTCTGTTGGATCTGCGCCTCACAGGTTGGCCGTTCGCGGTGTCTCTGGCGTCCTGGGTGTTAACGGAGGTTCATCTTTGGAAGGGCGATGGCTGCTCTGCTGACCTGAGAAAAATGCTCCGCCAATATATTCCCCCCCCCCCCTACCAACTTGGGGCTCTCTTAGATACGCCGGAATACCCTTCCCATCATCCCTGGCCTGGGCGGGGACGATGGGAGTTGTAGTCCAACCATTTGGGAAGCACCGGGTCGGTAGAGACTGAGAAACCTGTCTTTTTAATCTCAGTTGATTGGATGTTTTTTCCAGTTGGCAAAAGTGGCAGTGCTTTCTCCTAAAGGAGAAAGAGCGAATTAAATGGTGTAGAAAATGTGCATTAAATCACACAGCACACTACAGAATATGGGTTTTTAATCTATCTCCCCCCTCCCTTTTATTATTTTTCCTTTTTTTTGGATTAAATTATATTGACGCAAGAGTGAAAGTATGACCTGCAAAATGACCCTCTTTTGCATTTGCTCGTTTCTTGTTTCTAATCTATTTTCTAGAATTAATTTTTAGATAGGAAATAAAAGTTTGGCCTTTGCTGATTTTTTTTTCTTAATAATCACCTTAACTTTTTACTTTTCTGAATATGAATATTTAAAGAGTGCCCATAGAAGTAGTTATCTGTGCTTTATTTTGTTACTCCGGTTTCTTTATCTGAATTAATCCACTTGATTGTCTCAAATAAGTAGCAAGATAAGCCGCATTGTTAATATGACAAAAAAATTATTTCAAATTGTTGGAGGCATACATATCACTTTTTAACTTTTAACTTATCAATGCTGTGTTCAAAAGAATGATCTAACTTTTGGAGTGCAAAAAACATGTACCACTGTAATATATCATAGTAAATGTATAATCTGAAGACCAAGTAAATGTAAATTATCGTAATGTTCACTGGCTGTGTTGTACTGTACATTAATTTGTCCAGTTTATTTGATTTAATGATGCAGTGATGAATGACTATTTTGTTACTTTAAGACAGAGATGTCAAACTCACGTGCTCACATGATGTATTGTGATTCCCCCCCCCCAAAACGGGGATGGGCATGGCCAGCGCGTGATGCATCCAGCCCGCAGGCTGGGAGTTTGACACCCCTGTTTTAAGTGTTCTGTGCTTGTGAAACCAAAACTGACACTACGGTATGCTCTTTTTTGCAGATAAGATAGTAAGGACTGCTGGCAATCTGAAGGATGTATATGTGTGTGAAGTAGGCCCTGGACCAGGAGGAATCAGTAGATCCATCTTAAATTCTGGTGTTGCAGACTTATTATTAATTGAGAAAGATTCTCGTTTTGTTCCAGGACTCCAGGTACCCAAATATTTTCCAAAATGCTACTGTTGATAATTACCTTTTTACATATAATTACATTACATTATAATTACCTTTTAAATTGTAATTTTAATAACTAGTTATACTAATATATACTTGTGAGCTTGTTCCTGACCCTTGTGATCTTCTGGAAATCTCTTTAAATGGTTTCAGCAAGACTTAGGTTGTCCTGCCAATGAGGAGCTTCTTTATCAGCTCATCTTGTATTATATTCTGATACCCTTTTATCATCCGGTTTTTATTTTAATTGTTTTAAATAGATGTTAACTGTTGATTTTATTGTATGATGCTCAGAGCCACTTTGTATAACATGGGTGGTTATATAAGATAGACAGACAAATGGACAAAGCTAACCTTGTTTATATATAAACATAATTATTCCTAATTTGGATGTCATGGCAGATTTGAAATGACAGTTGCTGAGTCAATATTAACTCTTATTTTCCCAAAAATTCTGTAGTAAATTGCAAAGATAGAGGGGGAGGGGGGGAGAAAGAAAGATAAATCTACATGATGCACACTCCTGAAGGCTGGATCATGGTTAAGAAACTGGTGATGTCTGAAGTAAATAATAAAGCAAGATTTTAGGAGAGGGAGAAACAGACTATGAATCTCTGAGATAGAAAAAAATAATATAAAATATCAATGTACACTCAGAATGTGACTTGTGGGAATCAGCCTTCTCCAAATAATGTTCTCCAGAGGCATTAGGCAAAATACCAATTTTTCCCAATCAGAATAGTCAATAGTTATACACAGTTGAACTAATTTCTACTATATAAAAATCTACATTGAATTGTTTGGAATTCAATGATAGCATATTATAATTCAACCGTTGTATTGATTTCTGCATCCTTACTGTCCCTCAAGCCATTTCCCATATTGTTTCAAAATATCTGTTTCTCTAAAGCAGGGCTGTCAAAACTTGCAGCCCGCAGGCTGGATGTGTCATACGCTGGCCATGCCTGGTTTGACGAAGGGGGGAAAAGTCATGATACGTCATGTGACACCACCATGACAACGTGAGTTTGATACCCCTGCTCTAAAGTAAATGGAATTTTTGGAGCTGTTCATCAATAAGGGGAACTACTTAAAATTGCCTACCAGAAAGTGATAAGCAGGCTTAAAGTGATAGAAGAAACAAGTTTGAATTTAGAATCACTTAATTCAATTCTGCTTCAATTTTTTATAGGAAACAAATAATGATTTTAAACTTAAAATTAATATTTATAATATTATTGCCTTTGTATACTCTTTGTGTTTGTGCAGGTTAGCATTTATTTAGTTTTCCTTTTGGCACATTTGGTGATGTTTGGTATAACAAATAGAATCTCAAATGTACAAAATTTCTTGCATTACAGATGCTAAAAAAATTCAATTTTTAGATTTTTCTAATGTTATTAAATAGCTTTATAATATTTTTTTCTCTTTTCAAAAATCTCAGTTACTGTCCGAAGCAGCTCCAGGAAAAGTCCGTATTGTCAATGATGATATTTTAACATATACATTCAATGAAGCTTTTCCTAAACATCTTTCAAAGAACTGGGAAGATGGTCAGTATGCTACAAATACAAATATGCAGAACATTCATTAAAATGAATTCACTACATGAGATTACTATCGCAATATAGTAATAAGACTGGAAGCTAATTTGTATGTTCTATTTCTTAATTTTGCCAGTAACCTGTAATGATCCCTGTGATAGATACATTTTCCCCTAAACACAGCTAAGGGCACATTAGTGCAAGATAAGTGACTGGTATTATCAAGTTAATAAAGTCTAAAGTTTCATACCAAGTATTGTGTAGATCACAAATCTGTGGAATGAATTTAACTAGCTACTTAATATTATTCAGAATCATGTTTTAACATTTATTCTGGGTGGCTAAATAGCATATCTGCTTGTTTTCTTGGATTAGAACAAATCCTATTTATAGGTCTAGACGTGGGTGTCAAACTTGATCATGTCATGTGACGTCACATGATGTATCACAACGTTTTATGCCTTTGCAGAGTCAGGATCAGCATGGCCTGCACATGATGCACCTGGCCCACGGGCCACCAGTTGACACCCCTGGTCTAGGACATTTATCAAGAAGTCATCAGTTACTTACTAAAACTCAGAAGAGATGCTTGAATATTGCCTTCATAAGGTGTGCCTACAACAGCAATTAACTCTTGAGTTCCTGTCCAGCCTTTTAAGCTATTGATGCAGAGACTTTGCATATTTGGATAGGATAAATGCCAAACATGAAGTCAAAACCTAAATACGGGATTTTTTCCCAAAGTTAATTTTCCCAGCTTAGGTTAACAAAAAATGCACCATTGTTTAAACTCTTAAATTTTCAAATAGGTCAGGAGACCTATTATGATAAATTAATTAAAAAAATTGGAACCTGAGACTGATCTTTTAATTTTAAAAAATGTGTCATATTATATTGGAATATATATTAAAAGTAGTGTTTATTAATTAATAGAATTTAATATATTGATCTTTGATTCTGATTAAGGCTTATGATCAAGCAAATACATTTGTGTTTTGACTTTTGTCTTTTATAGATCCTCCAGACATACATATTATTGGAAACCTCCCTTTCAGTGTCTCAACTCCACTAATAATCCAGTGGCTTGAGAATATATCTAATCGAGATGGGCCTTTTAGTTATGGTAGGATAAAGATGACACTCACCTTTCAGAAAGAAGTTGCAGAGGTGAGTTTGTTTTATTGAATTATTATATAGTTATTTAGCAATGAATATCAGCAATTGGTACATTAAGAATTATTAAGTTTAATTTGTTCTTGTAGCTTGGTCCATTTGTATAATGGGGAAGCAATAATACATTTGCTGGCTTAGAGAATGGATCATTACTTCACCATATAGAGTATATTTAAATACATTATTTTGCTATCAGCTGTCTGTAGCAGTAGGACTGATTCTCTTCAACCTGCAAGTCCTGTGTATCTGCAATTTTCTCTAGAGATAGTAGAAGATAGTAGTAGAAGATGCAGGTGTTTTTTATTTCCTGCCTTTATTATTTTTATCAATAATTCAAGTCGGTTAGTATACCTCTATTCCTTCCGCCTCCTACATCAGCATCTCCACAATCAGCAACATTGTGAGATAGATTGGGCAGAGAGAGGTACTGGCCCAAAGTCAACCAGCTACCTTTCATGCATAAGACAAGACTATAAAAAGTTATTGAAGGGGCAGGAAATGACAAAACCTGCATCATGATACTAATATCACTAATATTGGATTACTGTACTTGGATTGGGATGAAAATTCAAAAGGTTATTTGAATTTGTATTGTGATTATCATGACATGAAGTTTATCATTTCTTCATCATTATACAAGTAGTGCTTGGCTTATAGCCATAATTAGGATTAGATTTTTTGTTTCAAAAAGATTATTGCTAAGTGAGTTGCATCCAATTTTAGGACCTTTTTTGCCACGGCTGTTAAATGAATCACCGAAATAGTTAAATAAATCATGTAGTACTTATGTGAATGCAGCTTCCTCCAGTGACTTTGCTTGACGGAAGCTGGCTGGGAAAGTCACAAGTGGCAATCACATGACCCCAGAATGTTTCAGTTGTTGAAAATACATGCTGGTTGCCGAGTGGCCAAATTTTGATCACATGACTGTGAGGATGCTATGACACTTATAATTGCAAGGACCAGTCATAAGTCATTTTTTTCAATGCCATGGTAACTTTGATGAGTTGCTAAATGAATGGTTGTAAGTCGAGGACTACCAGTATTTGAACTGACCACCAACACAACATAAATTTTAATTATGCATCAATAGGCATTCATAATAGCAACACAGTTACTAGCCTTGGCTGTACATTATTCTATTTTAACCCTGCGAGGAAAGTTTCATTGAATTGTGTGTGTAGGAATGGTCAAAATGATTTTGTGACATTGGCTGATTTTACACACTTTAAACATGCTACACAAAACAAGGCACCAATAAAGAAACATTTGCTGATGAAGATAATCATGGCATAAAGAGTAGAGCTGATACAGGTAATCCCCGTGTTACGACTGCAATTGAGTCCAAAATTTAGGTTGCTAAGTGAAACATTTGTTAAGTGTGCTTGTCCATTTTATGACTTTTCTTGCCACAGTTGTTAAGTGATTCGTTACATTTGTTAAGTTGGTAACATGGTTGTTTAGTGAATCTGGATTTCCCATTGATTTTGCTTGTCAGAAGGTCACAAAAGCTGATCACCTGACTCCAGGACACTGCAGCCATCATAAATATGAACCACTTGCCAAGCATCTGAATTTTTATCATGTGACCATGGGGATGCTGCAACTCTTGAGTGTGAAAAATGGTCATAACTCATTTTTTTCAGATCCGTTGTAACTTTGAAGGGTCACTAAATGAACTGTTGTATGTCGAGGACTACCTGTACTTACATTAGTTCACAGTTCTGGCAAATAGGTTTTGAATCAGTAAGGGAGGTTTTTTTGCTGTCCCCTTCCTTTAACAAGACAGAAAATGTACCAGTGCTGCCGAAAATGGGGAAAAAAACAAAAAACCTGCTGTTGAGAATTCTCTGAATTGATGCCAGAAATGTGGCTGAAAAATAGCATTTCAGAAGAATCTCTCAGCTGGAGCGTTTTAACACACATCCGAACTGATTTCTTCCTCCCTAACTAATTCAGTCCTGGAAATCTATTTCTATAACAAAACGTTCTGTCCCAATAAGATGGGGTCCTGAATCTTTTTTTTAAGTGTGCCTTTTGTAATGTGCGCTTTAAATCTTCCCTTTCTTTCCTAATGTTCTAGTTGAGTTTTAGTGATCATCAGTGCCAACCTCTGCAGATGGCGCGGTAGGAAGACAAAGCCCTTTTATCAAAACTTGGTTCCTGTAGTTTCTGGCATTTCAGTTCAGTTTTCTGAAATAATTGGTAGTGTGAACTGCTATTCTAAGCTTAGTGGTACGGCTGATGGATGAGGATGTTAGAGCTAACCAGGTTGGAAAAGGGGAAGAGCAGCCTCTTGGCATTTAGGCGGAAAGCGAAAGGCTTAAGAACATAAATGCAGTCTGCTTTATATAGCAAGAGCCAGCTGTACATGCTTTCAAGTTTTCTCATATGTGACATGAAGATTATAGTGTTTTTGCATATAATGTAGTTCAAACGGGATGCAAAATAGCACAGTTGGTAAGTTTCTTATATTAACTGATAAGACTGATGTAACATAAAATCAGTGACACAATCATGATAATAGAATAAATTTGTCTTCATAGTTGTTGTAGAGATATTTCTAATCTTTAAATGCTTCTTAATGCTAGCTGGTGTGCTTCAAGGACTATATAAATCAGCCACTATATTAAGGTTATTTTTAATGGCCTCTATTAGTCTAATGGAAGTAAGGGAGAAGATTTCACGTCTTAGATATATCTAAAGGTTTTAGATATATCTGATTTACTATTACTATATTACTATTTTTATTTTATTTTTAAATTATTTTTCAAGTCCTAACTTTTCCTACTCACCCATGTCATTTTGATTATCTTTTACATAGATTAATAATTATTGTTTCTGTTTTAATTTTGTTTTAGTTTTAGACTCGTCGGTGTTATTGTTATTTTTTGTTATCACATTCCATGAAGTACGGGTAGTTTTGGTCACCACGATGTAGAAAAGATGTGGAGACTCTAGAAAGAGTGCAGAGAAGAAGAGCAAAGATGATTAGGGGACTGGAGACTAAAACATATGAAGAACAGTTGCAGGAACTGGGTATGTCTAGTTTAATAGAAAGAAGGACTAGGGGAGACATGATAGCAGTGTTCCAATATCTCAGGGGTTGCCACAAAGAAGTGGGAGTCAAACTATTTTCCAAGGCACCTGAGGGTAGAACCAGAAGCAATGGGTGGAAACTAATCAAGGAGAGAAGCAACTCAGAACTGAGGAGAAACTTCCTGACAGTTAGAACAATTAATCAGTGGAACAGCTTGCCTCCAGAAGTTGTGAATGCCCCAACACTGGAAGTCTTTAAGAAGATATTGGATAGCCATTTGTCTGAAACGGTATAGGGTTTCCTGCCTAGGCAAGGGGTTGAAGACCTCCAAGGTCTCTTCCAACTCTGCTATTGTATAGTTCTTACTTAAAGACTGCCCTGTTTAGCGGCCATTCAAAGTTACAATAGTACTGAAAAAACTAACTTCACGACTGGACCTTGCGCTTATGGCCATTGCAGCATGTGATCAAGATTCAGGCCTTCGCAACTGGTAGGCATTTAAGACCGACAGTGGCCCACAGTCATGTGATTACCATTTGCATGCTTCACAACTGGTTTCTAACAGTCAATGGAGAAGCTGCAGTAACATCGCAAGTCCTGATCATATGATTCCTTACTTAACAACACATCACCTAACAATAGAGTTGTCATTAAGCAACAACTACTTGTAGCTTTAAAAGACATAGGGAATAGCTTTGAAGGACAGGAAGAAAAGCAACATTCAGACAGTTGTGGCTCAAGTCCACTCCAAGAAACTAATTGGAGAAAAGCCCCTCCCTAGTTCACATGGAGATAAAAGGGGAGAAGACATTCCGACTTGCAAGATTCTGCCATTACAGATGTTCCCTAGAACTAGCTTTAGACATATATGGCATTGGTTTCTTAGTCTGGTCTATTTTATAGGACTAACCGTAAGTGAGAATTGTAGACATGGTGTCAGGAAAGCTAAAGGCCACAGTGAACTGAGGTTGCAAAGAAAGCCAAAGAACAACAAATATGTTCAGTCTAACAGGAAGTTAAAAATATCCAATATCCCAGATGGTTAATAAAGATGGCAAAATTAACAGAGAAAATGGAAAACTACTTAATCTTTTTCATCTTCTGCAACAAGAAATATGTTTCACTTGGCCCCAGTGAAGAGCAGGACTCACTTTAATTTTGCATTTGAAAAGTTTGCATTTGCATTTGAAAAATTCACATTGCAAGAATAGTATGAATTACATTCAATAGGAAATCAAAACTATTTGTTGATGTGTGTTTGAACATCTACTCATTATGTTCGAATAATTCTGTAGAATGCCTAACATGCCTGATGACTAAAGGAGAGACATTGTCAGCTTCAGCTTCAAAAAGCTGAAAAAGAAAATCTGGGAAAGTATAGACCAATTTGACCGGTCAATTTGTGGAAAGTTTTTTAAAGCAAATTATAAAAAAAAGTCTGTGTATAAATCTTTAAAACAGTGTGATAATTACCAAACATTAATATGGATTTCTGAAGAATAAATCTTTTCAGATTAACTTTATTTAATTTTTCATCATCATCATCATATACTGGCCATGTACTGTTTTATCTTCCTATGCCTTCATTCTGTTCTTCACTTGGTCTTTCTTGTAGGCCAGTTTGGTTTCTCCAGTAGTCAGTAAGCCTTCCTGGCATACTAACTTTAGTGCATCTTCTTTATTGTCCTTCAGATACTCTTTCAAAGCCCTTTTTTCTTCTTCAATTATCTGATGTACTTGCAACATTCCATGCCCCCCTATTTGTCTTGGTAGATAGAATCTGTCAATGTTGCTGCGAGGATGAAGGTTCATTCTCATATGATTCATTGTCATTATTTTTTGATCCTCCAATCCATTGCTTTTAGTTCTCGGTGTGGACTCAGTGTGTATCTAAAGCGGATAATAACAAGACCTGACAAATGGCTAAGAGCAGGAAAGTTAAAGAAAAAACCAAGGGACTAATTCTGGCTGCAGAAGACCAAGCCTTAAAAACAAATGCATACAAAGCCAGAATTGAGAAGACGGCAACAGACGATAACTGCCACCTGTGCAAAGAAGCTGAAGAAACAGTGGGCCACCTGTAAGTTTGGTTGCTGTAAGAAGATCACACAGACTGACTACAAGCAGCAGCATGTCAAAGTAACAAGGGCCTATTGGAAGTTCCGCAAGAAATATCATTTGCCTGCAAGCAAGAACTGGTGGGACCATAAAATAGAGAAAGTCATAGAAAATGAAGAAGTTAAGTTGCTCTGTGACTTAGAATTCAAACAGACAGGCATCTGCCATGTAACACCCCAGACTTAACGATTGTTAATAAGAAAGACCAAAAAAAAGTCTGGATAGTGGGTGTGGCAGCGCCTGGAGACAGCAGAATAGAAAAGAAAGAACTGGAGAAGATCACAAAATACAAAGACCTACAAATTGAAATAGAATGACTGTGGCAAAGGCAAGCAATTGTAGTACCAATAGTAATAGGCGCCTTGGATGCATTCCCAAAACAATTGGAGCACCACTTAAACACAATTGCCATTGACAAATTCGCCATCATTCAATTGCAGAAGGCAGCTTTACTTGGAACAGCTTCCATCCTGTGACAATATCTAAATACTACCGATATCATTGCAGGATGGAAGCTGTTCCAAATAAAGATTTCACACATCAAACATCCACTTCTGCCTATTCCAGATCCTTGGTAAGGACTTGATAGTTGACAAAAATGCCAAATCCAGTCTGAACATGGCTGACTGTGCGATGATCAATAATAATAATAGTAATAGTAATAATTTCCTTGGTAAGCTGTAAAAATACTATAGGTTGGTTTTAGTAATGCATTTGACAAATTACCATAGTACAGTAACTGTGAAAATACCTGACAGTTTGTAAAAAAGATCTTAGAATAATTCAGATCACTGGTGAAAAATGGTGAAAAAAAACAAATTTAAATTTTGGAAGCCTCAATGAAAGCACTGCTTCTAAATCGCAATCAGTAATGGTTCCAATTTATCCTATATTGATTGAGTCTCACTTTTGATAATTCAAAACAATTTATCATATGTATCTGCAAAATTTAAAATGGCTTCCCATTTTAAACTGAAGACGTTTAAAAGCATCATCTATGATGAAACAGATCAACAGCCTCAGAAAAACTAAAATAGTGGCAATAAGCAGTGGCAATAATTCAATCTTTAGCTCAAGAAAGAGAAAATAATATTTATGGACAAACCTGGCCACCCAAGTGAGCTTTCAATAAGAAATAGATTTTTTTTCCTGAGACTTCATATTTTTCCACGAAAATCATTCCATAATCTCTGTGTTACACTGGGAAGGCTTTACTTTTTCTAGACAGCCAAGAAACTTTAAGTAGCAACAATGCTTGCTAAAAAATTTGAACCAAGCTTGTGATTTAGGTAAGAACCAGCATTTTGAACTGACTCCAGAAACACATTATTGTAGATCCTCTAATGGATTAATCTGCTCAAACATCCAGCTAACTTAGCAGAGTTTTAAATTTCTAGAAGTTTTTCAAAGATAGGTCATGTAGCATTTTCAATAACAGTCTATTTTGGTATTAGTTTATAATAATAATTGGAATGCATGCTTGCATTTTGTTTGGAACTTAGCAGCTCCTAGACTGACTTGTAAAGTTATGGCAGAAAGTTATAAAGATAACATTGTTCATGTATTGACATATCGGTATATGGATATTCTAATACACATACTTTATAGGCCATTGAATTATAGCATTAATGAAGCTGTATCTGCATGTTGTATAAAGACAACAGTGATGTGTCTATTCAAAAACACAAAGTAGGCTAAAATATAACCCTTCCTGGACTTAGAATTCCCTTTGTTTTAATATGAGCATTTTGTAAGTAAAAATAAATAAATTGAACATTCATGTTGATTTATACACTGAATTAAAATGTTTTCTTCACTTTTTACATTTTTTTTTCTAAAATACACTCTGAGATAGGTCCTCTTGAATATGTTTCCAAATGCTCCAGGAATATACAAACAAATCTATTTGAGGAATTTATTGCAATACTATGTTTAGGTTACTATGATTTTTCTGAATCCAAAAAGTATAGAAATACAATGGCAATAAAATTGTATTTGCTTTCTTTTACTTCAAGCTTGTTTTGCTTATATTACAAATGTTAGCATTAGTAAAATGTAGACTTTCCATTAATTGTTATAGCAATAAGTATGATTCTATTACTGATACCATGTAAAGTATTTGGTATTTTAGTTAACAGGCTGCTCTAAAGAGCACTTTTATTTGGTTGTGTTACATTAATGCTTGCACTCATTTACAAAAATGTTTTTCTTCCACAGAGACTCACAGCTAGTACAACATCCAGACAGCGAAGCAGGCTTTCTATAATGGCTCAGCACCTGTGCACTGTTAACAAAGGTTTCACAATTCCAGGTCAAGCTTTTGTTCCAAAACCAGAGGTCAGTCTGTTCATTCTTTTTGTATTAAAATCGGTGTTTGAAGCTTCATGCAGCTATTTGTAAAGCTATTAGCATGAAGATTCAGACCTATTCCAATTTCACCAAATATTCATGAAGGTTATTGGAGTAGTTCCATAAATACTAAAATAAATTTAGTAATAAGAAGGCATTTATAATTGGAAGGGGATAAATTGTTAGTGAAAACGAGAGAGATTTAAAGGCAGTGTTCAAAAGGAAGGCAAATCAATAAAAGAAAAAAGGAACGGGTGAGAAAATGTTCAGATAAATTCCAAGCACCCCAAAGATGTGTCAAAATTCTTAAGAGGTCTTGAGTAGTGGGAAGCCCTATAGGGCCACCCCAAAGGAGCATCAAACTCTTAGTTAAATTATTTGTAGGATCTGTAGGAAATCACACATTTGTGGCAACAATAAAGGTTGACATACTTCGGGGAAATCGCTATTTTGGTTCAATGTGTCACTTTGTGGAGACAAGATTTCCTTAGAGGTGACTGTGTCCTGATTTTGAGAATAACAACTCAAGTAAAATGTTATTCCAAAAAGAAATGTTTTCTAAGGTTTTCCTGAACCAGTTCCAAAACCAGTCCTATTATATTTCCTCTAATATCCAAAATAGAGATGGTGATTATTTGTTTGTAATGGTACATATGTTACAGTGAAAGACAGAAATCTGTAGAATGTCGACAGTCACCGGTGAATGTCAACATTCACATAGTCGCTTGGTGTATGTCCGAAATATTTGCTAAATACCCTTATTTATGACTTACACTAAATACCTAACCCTAACCCTAACCCTACGTATTTGGTATGTGTTGACATTCACCGATTTCTGTCTTTCACGGTAACACATACATGTCTCCTCTTTATTGCTGCCTTATTGCGATTTAGAAATTGCTGGTAATAATTGTGTTCCTCTTTTGCATAAGTCATAATTTGTTTATGCCATGGTTTATTGAATAAATGCATACTATAGTCGTTAGGTTTTCATCTCACATTAAGGCAAAATGAAATAAATGGACTCAATGGGAGTACTATCCCAGAACTTGGAGCTGCCCTTAATGAACATTCAGAAGCTACAGCTGGTATGAAATGAAGTGGATTAGGCACTGATGTATGTATTCCTGTATCTTCAGGTGAATCCACTGCTTTGGTGGCTGGATTGGTTGCTAGACAGTTTCCAAGTATGATTCTTGCTGCTGATTGTCACTGTTAAGGCCCAGTGTAACTCAAGACTTGGTTATCTAAGGGTCTCCTCATCCAACTAAATCAAATAAGGTTAACTCCTTCCAGATCCTACCTCTGTGAGATGGACATCTGGTCTAGCCTCCAAAGTGGGTGTTTTCGGTAGTTACTCTTATTCTATGGAACTCCCTCCTTCCAGAAATTTGGCCAGCCTTGTTCCTTCTTGGTTTTAGGCAAGGGGTAAAGGCTTACCTATTCCTCTTTTCATAGGAGGAGAATATGCTATGATTGGAGGTGGGATTTGCAGACACATAACTTGTATATCTCTTAATTTCATTTTTTTTACTTTGTCATTCTTTCTCTTATCAGTCTATAAAATCTTGAAGAAATATTATATGTTGAAATTGTTAGCCTCCTAAAACCTTTGGGAAGGGATGGCATACAAATAAATATCCTTGAAAATGGCTAGTACCTTAAAAGTATACAATACAAAAGTACTATTTTTGGAATAAATTGGGCAAATATCAGAACTGTCAAATTCCTTGGCAACAATATGCAAACGGCCTGTCATTGCCTTATTTCAGGGCATTTTTTCAACCTTCTGCAGCTAATTTCCCAATTTTCCCAATATTAACAAGGTCTGGACCTACTGTGGTGTTTAGATCGAGATTGGCTAAGTACTGCAATCTTGTTGCTCAGTAGAGGATTAGAATAGCAGATGGCATTAAGCTGAATGATGAGATGGCCTACTGATGTCTTGACAGTGTATTTCTTCATTGGTGATGTTGACTAGTCTGGTGAGAACTTTAACAACATCTGGAGGACCATAGATTGCTGATCCTATATTTGAATGTCTCCTATAAGAAACATTCTGGCTTTCATGTGTTCCAAGCCAATGATTGATTATTAACTTTCATCTGTAAGGCAGGAGAAAATGGAATAGACTAGCTCTATTAACCAGAAATTAATTGTCCTGGTTTATTGATTGATGTTCTTCATTTGGGTTGGCAATGGATACCAATTTTTGCCAATTGCTTTTCTTTGAGAGACTACAGTGCTAATGCCAAACTCACTTTATGATTACTGATATAAAACTTCCCTTTTTACGATCTTGTAGTCCCTATAAGTAGCCGTTATCTGTTCTGTTTTTAATGTTCTTTTCATGTTAAATTAGTGGTGGTGATAATACATGGTATGCCTGCAGAGAGAGTACTCTTTTTTCCTAAGAACTGTTATTTTTCTCTATTTCTATGCAAGCAGTATTTATTTTGTTTTGATCTTGCTGGTGTCTTTTTTCTTGGAATTTGTCTGAGTTTGACAAAATACTTTTAACTTTGTTTTTTGTCAAAGAATTAGATTGCATGGTATTATGCCAGTGCAAGCTTGCCAGCTGTGTTAAAATATTTGAACGGGTTTCTTAATATGTTTTTTTCAAATATAATTAATGGTATTTCCAAAAATAAAATGGCTAGCACACAAAATATCACTAGATTATTAATCTATATTTGTTAAGATGCTAGCTATGAATTCCTAGTTTTCCAAATGCAGCATATTCATTTTTGAGCTGTTTGCAGTCATTTTCATAAGAAAATGATTTCTGTATAGAAGAAAATGATGATATTTATTGGCTATCATTACAATGGCAGAATCACAGACATTGAGAATCAAGATAGTTTTTCATGGGTATTTTTACAAAATGGCTATCATGGGGTCTTATTTTGAAACAGTTGCTATAGTGAAACACTTATTTCCAAGATGGCATACTGGTAAAGTTGCTCCCAGGTTGCTCATCACTTTTAGCTTCCAGAATGCCCTCTACCAGTCTACTGCAACTTATTTGGGTCTTATATCATGAAAATGATAACATCTTGATATTCATTGCTGAATTGCAGTTATAGTGCTGCTATAAAGTTTTTCCTGGTTTAGGGCTACTTCTCTTCAAAGTTGAATTTTTGTTTTTGTTTTAAATGTACTTAAGGTTACTTCTGCATATGTCTCAGAATTGGCACAAGTAGATGTTTGTGATAAAATGAATTTTTAGGTATAAACTTACCTAAAAATGCTCCTTTAGGGAAAATATATGTTTTTGTGTGTGTGTGTGTGTGTGTGTAGATATATATGTATGTATGCATATATACATATACATATACAAACACACACAAACACACACACACACACACACACACACACACACACATATAGAGCTATACAATAATGTTTTGCAAACTGAAGTGCTACACTAGCCAAACAAAGATGATATATTTTGAGTTTGTGTTTTACACTTTACAAAGTTTTACGAAGTAATCGGAATCCTTTTGCTGATTTCACAGATAGGTAGTGGCAAAGCCACTGTGGCTCCCTAGCAGCACAGAGAGGTTTATTGCCTCTGTTACTGGAAATAAATGGTAACTCCCATGGATACTAATATCTAATAATCTTACAGTCTCTGCACTTGATGAGTCTTTAAAAAAAAAATTTACCCACTACATCTTTAAAATTTAGCAGTGTGTTTTATCTATCCTAAATCTTTACTCCTATCCTCCTCTTCCCCCCTTTTCAGCTTTGCTATATAACTTATGACTATGGGTGTGTGTGTGTGTGTGTGTGTGTGTGTGTGTGTCATAATGTCTTATAGATTTGACAATTATTAAAGATGTGGATCAATTGAGGGACAGACAGACTTGAGGGAGGAGGAATAATAAGATTTTAATTATCTGTTGAAAAGAAGGTCTGAAGTCACTTACAATTTTATTCACTTTAATTCCTTTTTTTATTTTTTGCACTTCTTTCTTTTTTATTTGTGTTTTGTTCTATGGGAAAGTTTCTTAATTAAAAAAACGAACCATGATTCTGGTTTTTGATATGGGAAAAACTACATCTCCATTTTTGTCATATGTATACTTTTAGAAGCCTCTATACATCCTTTTATTTTTCTAATAAATATTTCATGCTGTAGTTCTTATGTAAGAAACAAAAAACTAATCTTTTGGTGGAGTGATTTAATGTTGCTGACATTAGAAAATATGAATTATAGAAATCTACAGGTAGCTCAAATTGTATTTCAAGATTTTGATCCAAACTTTGCTCTTTATATTGTGCTATATGCCAACATGTTCAAATTTTATCTCTCCTCTTGAATGGAAATGAGTGGTTACTTTGACCAATCATCATTTTTGCAGATGGACACAAGAAAAAGATTCAAAGAAGCAAGACTGATGCTGGCAAAATAGTTATAAAACAATTTACTATTGCCTGCTAAATCTCTTGAGTGGCAAATAGCCAAAATCTTTGGAATCTGATTAAAGATTGATTTGTAAATAGTTTGCATAAAGTATAGATAATAGCTAGATGACATACAGGTTTAAATACTGCTGAAGTATTTACTCATTACTGACAACTGAAAGAGTTTACTTAATTATGTTTAGTTGTATGTTATTTAAGCTTGGAAAAAAAACGATTTTTTAAAAAAAATGTCCTGTAAAATATAAATATGGTAGATGCCTTTTGTGGTCCTGTTGTGTTTGACACTTAAAATTAATGGCAAAATATTAAGTAGACATTTTCCAATGAAAGCAGAATGAGTGCAGGTTATTGTGTGGCATGGAGTCGGAGGACAACTAATCCTCAAATATGTTGTCATAACTGTTATTCTTTCATAACTGGAAATATGCAATTTATCATAGTTGTTGAAAACCGACATTGAGAAATGCAGCTAACATTTAAAAACAACACAAACAAATCCCCGGTAAGGCAGAATCAGTTCAGCTGGTGCCATTATTCAAATAAGACACTTGGTGATACTAAATGTGGCATGTGACAGATACGAACTATTGTAACTGATTTATATTTATACCCCACCCCCACCCTCAGTATAATCCAGTTGCAAATCAGTATCAGTAATAAATGGTTGGATAGTTATTTTAAATTCTTAGCATCTTTTTCTTTTTTTAATAAATAAACACCTCACTCAATGCAATTATAAGGCTTGCATCAACCGCATTGTTATAAAATCAAGACTACATAAACAACCTTGATAGACACCATATTTACACATAGTCCTTCAGGCTGTAGCCTGTGTCCACTTGCCGGGAAGCTGGGTGCAGGTTCTGCTGCTTGTTAGGATGAATCCCTGCTCTCTGCTGTTTCTTAAAACAGGAAGTGCCAAAGATGGCACCTGCAGCAAGCAGAAGTCCAGCCGAAATAAATCCAACATAAACTGCTCCTCCTGGTTCATGCTTACTGCTTTCTGGAATAGTTGGGTCCAGAAATTTTGAAATAATCTCTTTCGTGTACCAGGCTGTTGGTATCAAGCCACATATTCCTGCCAAAATAAAGAAGACTCCTCCGGCAACTGATGTGTGGTTTTTGGTCTCTCTGTCCCCTCCCAGGAGGGTGCACTTCATCCCCACTGTGGCGATGCAGATCCCAAAAATGGAGAGGATGCAGGACAGAATCATGGTGGTCCTTGCTGCCTGGATGTAAACAGGGAGAGACAGGATTGAATATTTGAGCGTGCAGCTGAACATCCCGGTGCTGTACCATGTGCAATCCATCCAGAGCCCTTGCATCTGAGTGATGGCCGTGATTATGTTTGAGCCCGTGTCTGCATTCACCTTCCAGTTGGGCAACAGGGTGGCTGCGATCGCGCCAAAAACACCAAACAAGGCTAGGACGAAAGCAAAAAACTGGAGAGCGGCTGATGCCATGATGAGATTTGTCGTCACCTTTTGTCTGCTTATTTCTTTTCTGTTGCTGTAAACCTGTGTTACTGTCTGATGGCTCCCCAGTCAAGGCTGTAGTTGTCTGTATGTGATAGGAGGAGGAGGGGAGAGAGTGGCAAGGGCAAAGGCAGGAGAAATGAGCAAACAAGAGTGCTTGCATTTGAAATAACGGCTAACTGAATGGCTTGCTAAACGTGACCCTGCAGCAGATGAGAAGGCTACAAAAGGACTGAGCAGATGTACACCGGGCACTTGGAGAGGCGTGATTATAAATGAGTAGTGCGTGAGAGCAACTGAGCACAAGGAGGTGCTGATAATCAGCCACAGTGGCAGAAACTGCAAATGAAATGTAAAAATGAGGTATGTCCTGTGCCAAAGAAAAAAGAAAAAAAGGAAAGACTTGTGCTCTTATTAGCCAGTTTAGAAGCTTCCAATCCATTTTGTAATACAGTATGAGGAAGTATTTAAAAATGTAATTCTAGCCCCATAAGCAGTATTAGGTCTTAGATTTGAATTGAAATGTACATCAATATAGCTTCTCATTTTTTGCAAGGAATATTCAGGGACTTCAAATGATCTTTTCCTACTTCCATTCTTTTAGTCTAGTAAATATTCCTGGCATTTACCGAGACCTTTATTTTAATATTGCTCCTTTTCAGAAGATCAAGCTATTTTTGAGCACAATTCAAGATTTAAAATGGTTATTTCCCTCTGTAACTTTAAACTCAATTCATCTTCTCCTTTGCTTCATATTAAACATTTATGGTAAAGAAAAAATTATCTTAAAAGACAAGCAAAATAGTTTCTGAAAACCTAAGATACTATCCATTCGAAATAGAATTGAAATGTTAACAATATTAATCAGAATAGCCAACCATAGTGATTTTTAATATTTGTTAACTATTTTAGACATTTAGTTTTGTTATTTGCCACCCATAGTCACTTGCTCATGAAATGGATAGCACTATAAATTAGGTAAATATCTATAACTTCCTAATTGTACTGTATATTTGAGATTTAAATATGCTCTTGATTTAGTTGGATTGGGAAGTTGGACACTTTTGCAAGAATGGTGATCTCCTTAAATTCTTCAGGAGTCAACTAGGCACTGAACAAAAATTGATGAATATGTATCATATTTTATATTGCCACCTTTCACACACATATGTCAATGCACAGTACTCCCAAAATGAAATAGCAAATGCAATCCTTCCTGATGTTAAAATTTCACTTAATATTTATTTTCAACATATAAAATGGGTGTCCCTGCGACAGATTTTAATTGAAAACTCTTATGAACAGCTTTGCTTCTTAAAGTTTTTCAAATATTTCCCATTAAATAAATATTAACAGTTTTACATTAGTTTCAATTTTATTTCAGTTGAGATATTATGGATTTTGAAGACTAAAAACTGGAAGTCCTGGCAATGGAAAGGGGATGTTTTTTTGTTTTGTTTTTATTTAATGTTAATAGTGTATCTGCTATTCCTCTATGATTATTTTTTTTTCATATTGAAAACGATGTTGGGAATTTTTTTTGTTTTGTTTTAAATTCTCACGTCCCTTGTGTATTATTTTCTGCCACAATGTGATAGATCCATTTTCATCTCCTCATCAGCTGTGATAGAGGGAGATGCCAGCCCTGAATGTTACCACTTTTACCTCATGGTTTACCGTTGCTCAGCAGCGCTGTGGGTTGTTAGTTTTTGCAGCTTTAAACGTTAAAAGCAACATGCTCTCAGAATTAAAAAGTAGCTTTTTTGAGTAAAAGCTGACATCAAACAAATCTACCAAAATATTAAAATGCCAGGTTTTAACAATATTTAGATGCCATATAATGCAAATATCTAATAACAAGTTTCACTACTTACCAATAAAGGAAAGGTTTAAGATGCTTCCATGGCAGCAGAAGTTATAAAAACACAACTTATTTTGAGTGTAAATGTCTCTGTTCCTCATTGAAAATTGCATTGGCTATTTTATTAACCAGAAGTCAGTCTCTGGTGCTCCGTATGCAGCAGTGCTTCCTGTTCCTTGTCTTAGTACCATCTACCAAAATATAAAGAGCTACTTTGTTTATTGAGTCTGCATTGGAGAAAATACTTTGCTTAACAAAAGCAAAAGAGATTATACAGAAATGGCATGTAAAACCTTGGTTTTAAGCACATAACTATTTCCAGATCCCAAGCTGAATAACTGGCTTGGAGATTAGAATAAATATTTTAAATTTGGGGGGGGGGGAGGATTGTCCCAATATTATTATTAGAAATTATTTTTGCTACAGTATAAGAAAAAAGTAACTTCATAGAATGAGCTTCACCATAAGTGAAAGGCAGAATTAAGGTCTTTTATATTACCAATCAGTCCCAAAGCTTCAGAGTTTAAGGGGCATGCATAAGCACACCAGAGTGCCTACCATGCCTGAACTAATATTCCCTTGTATTCATATTCATTTTATGTATTCATAATCATGTCTATACTTATATCTGTTATCGAATTCATATTTGAGAAAAATAAAGTTGCACAGCAAGATAGAAGTTCCTCTAAGTAATCATTGTGAGAAAGATACATAAAGTAACATACATACATACATACATGGCTGAGTTTCACATACCTGCTGCTTGTAGCCTGCAATCTTTTCTAGTTGTTTTTGTACAGTACCATGATTATTTGCCTTACTCTAAAGGTTAAGTGGGGAAAAGCAGTGCTTGCAGCTTATATGATAAATACAGAGCATAGCTGTAAAGGTTTTGACAAGTCAACAAGAAAAAGCTCTAAAACAAAGTAATGTCACGGGAAACCTGCTGATTATGCAATATGATAAATAGGAGCTTCCCTTATTGTCTGGACTTTTCTGTCTGGAAAAGGGAAATCACTGATTTGTGATTCAGTGGAGAGAGTAAATCAGATGCTCTCCAGGGATTTTGGCTTACAAGTGTCATCAGCCCCACTAAAATGACCAGATTTGAGGAGGCTGCTATTTGTTTCAAACATCTGGTGGGTATGTGATTATTTTCCCTGGTAACAAGTGAGCATTGACAGTAACATAATCGTAATTGTGGTTTCATTAATCTTCCAAGCAGTGGGGTTTCAGTGTTTGCTTTTGCATAAAGTCTCCATGTTGTTTTTGAAAACTACTGTACATGATTTCTATAGTTCCTATTAGCCTGATTGCCTACAAATTCTGAACAAGCCAAATAGTTGTTGACTTGACATTGGCTTGTCTTGGGGTAGATCTTGGGGCAAGTTTATTACTATATAACAGAAGCCATAACATATTGACTGCTTGGCAGAACTTTTCAAGCTCAGAGTAACTCTTAATGATGAATTCCTGGCCTTCTCTAAGCAAAAAATAAGGAGCAGCTCAACCTTACGATGGTCTTTGCATTGTTATAGCTCAGAGGTTTGATATGATTGGTAAGTTGGCAATCCTAAGAGAATTGTCTGGAAGCAGATCTAATTGAACCACATAAGACTTAACTTGTACTTGGGTTTTTTTATAAAAAAATATAATTTCATAGAATTGAAGTATTTTGTGTTATGTTTTTTTAATTAAGGACACTGATAAGAATTCTGCACATTAACAAATTAAACAATTTGTATTTCAAACAAAATACAAAGGTAAAACTAACTCCATTACTAAAGTGATCGAAATATAATCAAGTTTATAGCCACTATATATATAGTTCTTACCTAACTGCTTCAACGGGCACTGGCAGCTTGGTCATTAATCAAAGCGGTCACTAAGTGAAATTGCAATTGTATATTGTCAGGTCTGAGAAGGTTTAAAATAGGATTGGTCATACCTTCTTTTCATCACCATTGTAACTGAGTTACAATGAGGCAGTTCCTAATGTCAAAGATCTCAAATGAATAACCATACATAATGTCAGTTACAATTTGCCTGGGTATTTCACCTAATAGGAAGTTATAAAAGGGTCCTTGAATCTTTATAAAAGGTGCAGTAAAATAAAACATGGACTCTGGATTCATTGAGTCTTTCATCATAAGGGTACAATCTTAGCTGCTGGAAGGACATTAAAACATGCTAAAATTAGTACATTTCAAAGTTTGAACATAATTATTTCAATATTGAAAAATATATTCCTGAGCACGACACATTGATCCAATTGATCTTCCAAGTCTTTTGCTTGCAGTTTGAGAGCAGTTATCTCTTAGTCATACCCCATGATCAAAATAACTTATTTCAAGAACCAGTAATTGCAAGAATGTTCTTTTCCATGTTGATTCAAAATTATTTACCAAAATAAAGAAAACTTACAGCTGCTGGGAGAAACAACTAAGTTTACCCAGTGGACTACCATATAGTTCTGTATAGCCATCTTCACTTTAATCAGATCAGCTTTCCTTCCTGGTACAATTTTAGGTATTTAACTTTTGAATAAATATTCCTAGGACTTAAATATGTTGTTTTTTGGGATTGAGATGGCTTGTTCTTCTATCTCTGATCCCATTTTGCCATTTACCATGTCCCTGAGGAGTAATTGTGAATGTTAGAATTTGCCAGTTCCACAAGGACCCTGGTAAAAGTTGAGAGGAAAAACTATATAGCACATTTTTTCATTGTCTCTGATTTCAGAGATAGATAGATAGATAGATAGATAGATAGATATCAACACCAATTCAAGCCAACACCAAGTAACAATGGCAAATTAAAATCTCTACTCGATACTAAAATCCCATTTTAGTCTTAAGACAATCGCCCTCAGGAGAGCTCTCCATACTCTTGGGTTCCATATTCCTGTGGTAAATTATAAATTCATCTTCTGCAAGCTGTAATAACCATAATATTTAACCCAAAACCAGACTTAAAGATAAAAAGTGTTTCAGTTTCTGTTTAACTTCATTAAACTTTAATATAGAATGAAACTAGGAACTAATATAAGTTTAAACAGTGCTTAAAGCTAAAGGTAAGAGTGTAGTGGCTTCGATAATTGACTTATTATATTATTCTTTCTTTGTGTATTATTATGAAAGAAACAATTCCTGCCATAGGAACATATTAGTTTTAAACCCGAAGTCCTAAGGGAGAAGATCAAAACAGGAAGCTGAAGAGCATAAGCCAGTGACAACTTCTATTAGCAAACTCAAAGGAAAGTGATACAGCCCCCTCCCTTTTTTAAAAATCCTATGCGGCACCTCCAAAATATGGTTTAGAATCACGGGACCTTCCAAAACATTTCGGGAACGTGCAGATTCTTCAGGGTTAGGGTTAGGGTCCAACTGTTTAAATGGGCTTCTACTTGGAAAGGGTTGGAGCCGTCTTACAGATTTGTATTTCTTTAAGAATGAGGATTACAACAATGTAGAGCAGGGGTGTCCAAACTTGGGAACTTTAAGACTTGTGGACTTCAGGCTGGGGAATTCTGGGAGTTGAAGTCCACAAGTCTTAAAGTTCCCAAGTTTGGACACCCCTGATGTAGAGGGATCAGCTTCATGTAAAAAGTGGGCCGGATGGATGTAAAATGAAGTAACAAAGCCAGTAGTGGGTCTGTAGGAACATAGGATTTGGGAAACACTGAATTTGAATTTGAAGCGGTTAATGCTATACAATTATATTATTCTGGTTAGCTCAGTGCAACTTGGATAATTTTCTGTAGATAATTGCCTAGAAGTTTGAATATTACGCTTCCCTCTTAAGTTCCGCTGTTTATTTCAAAAGAATTTTTAAGCCTGTAAATTTGTATTTAAAACTTCTTCTAACTAACATTTGAAGGAAATTCAGCAGTGCTGTCTAACTTTGGGATCCAAGGGTTCCCAAGAGATGAAAAGCAGTTAACAATCCATTTCCAAAAGTGATTGGTATGTGATCCCAGTGTCCGTTTGAAGGCCCCATGGTTTGAGCAAAAAGATGGTTATTGCCTCCTCTCCCAGAGCTCTGAGTCCACTGGAGACCACAATCTTCTTGCAAGGAGTGGCTGCCTGGAGGACGTGTGAGCAATGTCATGTCCTCTCCTTATCTGAACAGAAATTACAGAGAGCCTGCTCTTCATTCTGCCATGATTGATTCTTTTTTAAGGGACCTATCTTCAATTTGCCATTTCTTCTTTGAAAGTCCCTGAAGGGTTTGGGGTTTTTTGGTAACACATTGCAAAATTCAGACTT
This sequence comes from Natrix helvetica, assembly GCF_964273705.1. Taxonomy (NCBI): domain Eukaryota; kingdom Metazoa; phylum Chordata; class Lepidosauria; order Squamata; family Natricidae; genus Natrix; species Natrix helvetica. Next base: position 209,223,185 of record NC_138552.1, on the reverse strand, counting down.
AATTCTTTTACATGCATTTTATAGCACCTAACAAAATTCAGGATTTTATTTGCATTAATTTTTAAAACAGTTGACAGAAAGTACAAGATTTTTTTCCTCAGTTACGTGAACCTGATTTTGTGTTTGCAGTAAACATTTATTCTCTGCTAAACTATTTGCAAAATAAAATGGCAAAGCTACTATGATTATCAAAAATCAGTGTGTTCAAATGAGGCTTGTTAATATGCATAACTAAAAAATAGGCTATAATGTCAGTAATTTCAAAGCAACCAATTACAAGTGAACAGTAATTTCCTATATTGGTTTCCATAGTAACATTGCAGCTTTCTGAGTGATCTGAGAACCCAGACTCTCTAATGGAGTAAACAGTAAGATGCGTTTTGCATTTCCACAGGATGAAAAACATGTCTTGTTTGAGGATGCCATGCTTTATTTCAGCCTATTTTTATTTCATTCACAGTGTGACTATGGGGGGGGGGGGGGGAATCTACTAATTCATAATTCTACTCAGAATTCTGCTGTCAGGAGGACCATTTTCAATCCAGCAGAAGAAAATTGAATGAGAAACAAGATTCCCTTTTCCCATCATACAGAGTAATTCTAGTTGTAGAAGAGTTTACTATATAATAGGGCTACAAGATATGGGCAACAAAAATCAATAAACATTAGATGACAGCAAAACGAAACATCGAATTATATAATCTAGAGATTAGTTGGACTTTTGCATCACGGATCCAGAAATTGTAATTTAGAAGAATTGATGGCAAAAGTTAATTTATTTTAATAATATTTTTATGTGTTTCTCTCACTTATCTGTTCCTATTTTCCTGAAAGCATATTTTCTTTTATGTTATGAAACAGCAGGAGGCCCGCATTGTGAACTTGGAAGCTGTAGATTTATTGATCAATAGAACTCCTCCTTTAAATGACATTTATGTATATAAGTTTATAATACAGTAAATATATCTCCTTACTGCTATAAATGTAATAATAATACTAATATCTTTATCTCAGGTAGATGTGACACTTGTCCATTTTACACCACTAGTGGAGCCAAAAATAAAACAGCCATTTAAGCTGGTGGAAAAAGTTGTTCAAAGTATTTTCCAGTTCAGAAGAAAATTCTGTCATCACGGCGCAAGGTAACAAAATGAGTGACATATAAAGATTTGTTTTCAAGAACAGGTGGGTGGAGGGGGGGAGGGCTCACACGTGCATATGTGGTTCCTTCAAGGAATTTTCTCATTTGCATTTCCGTTTTATTTCTCTTCATAGCTATAAGCCTTGAACAGTTGTAATATATTTACCAAGTCAGGTGGATTTTTACAGTATAGGTAGCCCTTGACTAGTTTGATGGATGTTCAAAGTTACAATGACACTGAAAGAAGTGATTTATGACCGTGCTTCATACTTATGGCCATTGTACCATCCCCATGGACACATGATTAAAATCCAGGCGCTTGGCAACTGGCACGTATTTATGATGGTTACAGCATCCTGGGCTCACCTTTTGCAATCTTCTGACAAGCAGTCTGTGGGGAAGCCAGATTCACTTAAACATCTGTGTTATTAAGTTGTTAACTAAGTGATTCACTTAACAGCTGTGGCAAGGAAGTTCATAAAAAGGAGAAAAACTCACTTAACAGCTATCTAGCTTAGCAACAGCAATTTTGGCTTCAACTGTGGTCGTAAGTCAAGGACTACTTGTATATTGACTGAATGCAGATAGTGAGGAATTACGTGCTTTGTTCTGGTATTTGAAAACAGATGCTGAAAAATATTGTGGCAGTGCAAACATACATGAATAAATTATACCTGTTACTGTCTACTTTGTACATAGTCATAGAATGGAAGACATTACCCCCAAAAAATCCAAGGTTTTACTTATATTGCCTTAGTTCCTTTTCAATGAAGGCCAAGTCTTCTCAGCAACATGCTGGTACATAAAATCAGATATGAAGTGTTGCCTTTTCAATATATATATATATCGAGAAATCAGGTACAATCCTCAGCAAACCATTGTAAACACAAAAGTAAAATAAATCTACCTTACTAGAGACAAGAGAACAATGTTATGATATTTACTGTATGTCACAAACATCATTCAGTTATATGTTTCCTTCTCTGAAATAGTTGCTTCTTTGTTCCTTATAGTCAGGAAGGACTCTGTTTTTTGTTAAATCAGAAATTTGATTTTTATTATTTAGCCTACGGCACATCATACATGGACTTATAATATGTATTAACACTTTGCCTAGTTTTAAAAAGCACACTAGAATATTAAAAAGCTCTATATTCAGATTCCAATGTCTAGGCGATCTAACCTAGAAATTAATTTTTTTAAATGATAAATTTGATAAAAGGCAGGGGCAGAGCAAGATTGCTGGTGGCATCCTCCTCTGAAGACATCATTTTTCTATCTTAGTTGTGCAACAGTTTAATAGAACATTTGAGCAAGAGGGTACCTCTTCTTTTCATCCATTTACAGTAATGCCTAGAGAAAGGCATGCCATCTGTTTCTGTTTTCAGAGTACCACTGCATTAATGTTACTTTTGCTATTAGTCATAGCAAAAGCAGAATCCAATTGCATTGCAATGCAACTTCACCCTTTATATAGATGAGATCACAATACACATGCAGAGGGGACACAGCTTATGTTGCAGTGCACATGTTACCATTTTCCCCAACATCGCCTCTTCTGCAGGCGCCCCTGAGTCATAGTGTGGCTGTGGAAGATAGCATTATTTGAATTGAGAAATCTGAAGTAAAATCAATGGATGCTCCTTATTGATTGCCAATATTGTTTTCTTTCAGGATTTTATTTCCAGAAGCTAACCGCCTTGAAAAAACTGAACAGTTGCTCATGGAGGCAGATATTGACCCAACTCTATATCCACCTAAACTGTCCTTATTTCAGTTTAAAAACCTTTGCAATGTCTACAGGAAAATGTGTGATGAAGATCCAGATCTTTTTGCATATAACTACAGAGAGGAACTGAAAAAGAAAAAGGAAACCAACTTCAAAAGGACTGACAAAGATTACCTTTTCCCCCACTAGAATTAGGCAACAACAAAGTCTAATGGGCTTTTGGATTGGACTGAAATAAATTTGACTTTGAATATATTCTTCAATGTTAACCAAAATTGTACGTGAAATTTACAAATGAGAATAGGGATCATTTTTCTTAAAACTCAAGTGATACTACTTTGCTTATCTTCTAAAAGTGCAATCAAGTCCCAAGATGAAATGTAAAATAACTGAAAAGTAATCAACCAAGAATAAAGCACCCACAAAACTACCTATTTCAATTAACATTTTACTGTACAAACTTATAGAGAAAATAAAAATACCATAAGATTACAATACAAGCTTTTTATATGTACAAACATATATATAAACATATATAAAAATCAAATATAAACAACCATATACATTTTAGTACAATGTACAGAGGACTTTGTTACTCTGTTTTCAAATAATTTAATTTGACTTTAAATAAAGCAAAAACTAACATGCTGTTAAATGCTCAATGAAAACTAATTGGACTCAGGTCAAAAAATGAACATCTCGCTTCCCCATGTTTTCAAAAATGTTTAAATGTTACCCAATACGGAAGGGGGAAGAGATTAGTTTACAGAATTTGCAAATTCAAGGTAAACTTTTTTATTTTGGAATAAATTAAAATAACTTAAGCCTTTACAACTACTTTTATTGGAAAACCCAGTAGTGCATTAAACTGAAAAGTAAGTAGTTTTATTAAGATGCAAATCAAAATAGCTAGGACTTTCCATGTCTGTCGCCTGATTCATAAAAGCAATCCTCATTAACCACTGATGTCAAACTTTGCACACTAAATTCCCTTTCTAAAATTGAATTCAGGTCAAAACCCGGAGAATCAGACTGATTGTCAAGTGACAGATGCTGTTCTTGCATTGCCCGCAATGTTCCTTTGTCACGCCTTGTGCTGTTCACTTTTCGTTTTATAGGGCAAAAATGAGCACGAACGAGTTTAGGCTGTTCTTCTGCTCTCTGCTCACCTCTGTTCTCTATCTCAGGAGGATATTCCGTCTCCACGTCACTGTTCTGAATCTCAGAAATCTGCAGCTGCTGGAAATGGATTTCTATGTCTTTCGTGGGATTGCTTTTTTTCAAAAGGTGCTGGAAATTATCTTCCTCATCACTTAGAATATCCGATTCCTTTACAGGACTATTTGAAAAATCGGATGCACAGCTCTGCAAACTCTTCATGGGAGAGGAGTTTTTAGATTCCAGGATGCTGTCAGTAGTTTGGCAGCTACTACTTGGTGTACTGCTGCTCAAACTGCATTCATCAGAATCCGGTTCATTTCCTTTTTTTGCACTGCTGTTCCATTCATTACTGGGAGAATTCTTCAGTAATTTCAGTGATCTGGAAGAAGCTGCCAATGTAAAAATACATCCATCAAGTATCTGTACTCAACCACTGTGGTAACCATTTAAACATTATGATTGATGCAATTAAGTGCTATAGAAGAGAGAGAGAGAGAGATCAGAAAATAAACATTGAGAATCTGGACAGCAGAGGGCAGGCAATCTTTCAAGACTAGCAGAGTTAGCATAAGTAAAACACCATTGCCTATTTTGGGTATTTTGTGAGAACAAATATGGTTGCTCTTTCTCTTCCTCCTAGGCCCCTTATGATGCTTTTCACCAGCTTAGTCTTGACTTTTTCTAGTTGGGTGAACTCTTCCAGAATAGGTCCCAGATTACAACTTCCTAGTATTGTTATTGCAGACTCTACAGAAGGGTCCTAGGGAAGTGTTTACTTTGTAGCGTGACACAAATCTCATTTATTTGCTTTTCAATTAAAATGGTGGGCGGGGGGGAATCAAGTCAAATGAGGTGAGAGACATAGCTTTGGAAGGTGCCTAGAAATTATCCCTGTTTTTTTCTGTCATCTTAAAATAACTCTGGTCTTTGAAGAAGAGCATGAAGGTTAATGGAACTCCTGAAGTCACCTGAAGTTTCCTAGTCATTGTTGTATAGTTGCTAAAGGATAAATCTGAGCCAGGCAATGTATAGTCAAAGAAAACAGGTAATGGAATAATTTTAATGATTTTTAAAACCATAAAATCCATCCTTTACCTTTGAATGTTTACCTTTTCAGCTAGAATATTTGCCCCATTATAGGAAGTCCTCACAGAACACACAATTGGACTGGCAATTCAATTGCTAAGCAATGCAAGTAAAGTGAAATGTTACATAATTTCACAGGCTTACGGTATAAGTTCGGTCTGTGGTCATCAAGCGAATCATTAAGCACAATATCACATGGTAGACTTGCTACTTCCAAGGGGCTTCCCAATTGATTTTGCCTATCAGAATTGGGATATGAAGGTCACAAATAGTGATCTTCATGATCGTGGTAAGCTGCAACCATGGTAAATGCACTCTGGTTGTCAGGCACTCAAATCACAATTATTCATGGGACCTCAGGGATGTGGCGATTGCCACAACTTTGAAAACTGGGCGTAAGAATTTCTCAGCACCTTAATTTTAAATGGTTGCTGAACAAACTGTTGGTAAACAAAGTATGTCTTTACTTTTTTTGATATCTTCCCATTGTTACAGATACATCAGTTATAAAGGAGAATTGAACTAGAATAACTGGGTCAAGTTCAACTAATGTAATCCGTAAAGATTTCAGATGACTTATAAATAATGTCTTTATTAAATTATTTCAACATGGAAAACACACATTATTTCTTTATTATACTAGGTTAAAATTGTTTCCTGTTAATTCATTTGAACCCATTGGCATATTTGGAATGTTAATTCTACATTATGGCCAATTTCTCAGAACGGTTACCATAGTAAATATAGCAAGCAAAAAAAATATCACCCCATTGAAATCCAAATAAGTATTTTGGAAGGCATTCTATGGGATAGACAGATCTTGTTTTGCTTCCCCAATACTTTCAATTGAATACAACTAACATGTCCCGTTGAAGCGTAATTGATCATGATTAATATTATTGCCACAGATTAATATACAAAAATGTTGACATATTAAGAAAATATTTTCTTACCCAATTTTGCTGAAACAGGGATTCGGTTCTTATGCAGTATGAGGCGATTTTTATATGCTTTCTCAAAGGGCAAGTCACATTTTATTTGACGCCTGAAGTTTTCTCTTAGAATTGAACGAATCACTTTGACTATGTTGGTCTTGCTTTCACAGTCACTGTAGTTGGGGTAGGGGTGGGGAGCAGTAATTAAATCAATGCAAAAATCTCTTAGTATTTTTTTTCCAATTCAAAACATTAAGTTAATTATAAGGTTAGCTATCAAGGCCTGGTTCTCTTTGTATATACTGATTCTTATGTTGCCCTAAGCAACGTTTCTGTTCTGGGTAACAAAACTAGGCATCCGGTCCAGGTTAGTCTTTTGCATATCCCCCAAATTAGCACGTCTGTTTGCTTTACTTTTGAGATCTCTCTGAATAGCATCATAAGAATCTTTCATTTGACTTTGACCAAACAGGATAGATGTATTTAGGACTCTTACGTGAATAAATAAATAGTATAGTATTTACACAGATTAATTTATTAATATGAATTTATGATAGTGTTTAAAAATAAGAAGAAAGTAGAAATAATCCACTTAGAAATTAGGAATCAAGTTTTGGTTCTACCTGCTGCACAACTGAAAGGTTGTTTCAGGTCTTCCTTCTAATTCCGACTTTGTATGAATCAGTTCCCAAATACTGCTGTTTTCTGTTCCTGTGTGTAGAAAGACACTTTCTTACAAACATTTAAGGATACCTACAAATCTCTAGCTGAAGGATTTCATATCTGAGAGTATAATTAAGGCTTCAACTTCATCCAAGAGATTGTGTCAATGGTTTTTTCTTAAAACAAGGATTTTGATGAAGTTATTGTTTGTTTGTTTTTTAAGAAACAGTTTATCATTTTCCAAAATTCAAACCGTGAACAAAACTGGGATCTGGCTTTTCTGCTAAGTACAAGTAGTCCTGTGTTACAACCATTTGTTCAGCAACCATTCTGAGTTAAGGGGGCATTGAATGAAGGGACTTGCAACTAGTCCTCAAAATTGCCAAGCACCCGAATCACGATCACGTGATCAGAGAGCTGCTGGGACACTCAGAAATTTTGAGGAATGTTGGTGAGTACCACTTGTTCAGCATCATCATAACTTAAAACCAGTTGCTGAATGTGTAGTTGTTAATGGAAAACTACCTGCACAGGTCGTGCTTAAATTTTGAATTCTTCTTAAGCTTAGTTAATTTAGTTAATTTTTTCTTAAACTTAGAAGCATAAAACATCTCTGCGTGAAACACTGTATATTGTGATGTTTACAATTTATTCTGTGATTAATTTATAATTGATCAAAGGCAAGAATGAAAAATACTTTATACATGCATTAGCATTTCAACTGCTATATTGTTTGTTACTAGAAACAATTCACACTTCAAAGCATTGTTTTGACGTTGTTTTACGAAGTTCTTTTCACCGATCATTGTTTTGTCTACCTCAGGGCTGTCAAATTTGCGGCCCGTGGGCCGGATGCATCACGCACTGGCCATGCCCATGCCACTTAGCAAAAGGAAAAGAAGTCATGATATGTTACGTGATGCTGCGAGTTTGACACCCCTGGTCTAGCTGCATTGGTGATTCACACAAACACATTTAGTGATTGATCAGAAAAAATAAGGAGGATTGTTATTTGGTTTAAAGAAAACTTTCCTGTAAAGTAAAGCCATCTTTTCCTCTCGTGTCCTTTTTGGAACTCTGACTAAGATTCTTTTTTTCATTGATAAGACTTTATTGAGTCGAATTCTACTCACAGGATTCGTGTTAACAAAAATTAGGATGTAATGGCTCTCAGCATCCTTTTTTCCCCTGCAGCCCCCCACTGCTGCCTTTCTTGGTGTTTCCAAAAATCACCCAACCCTGTAAAAGGTAGCATGGGCATGGGAAATTAGCAGGAAAGAGGGGCAATCAGCAAAGATGGCCTTTTCTGTTCCATTTGTCAGAAGTATTTCATGACGAACCAAAAGTACCTTACAGTGGAAAAAGCTTTTAGATAAGCGGAGGAAGTAAGGCATATTGCCTAATGTACAAAAGTATTAAAAGTGCTTTAAACTAGAGTGAATTCTTTCTGCAAATTTTATGGCATTTAAAACTATTCCAATATTGTGGTGAATACACAGAACTTTTCATCAGTGCAATATTTATTTATGAAAGAAGCAATGAAAACTTTAACAATATATTCATGGTTGACAAACTTTCAAAATGATAAGAATAAAGACTATCTTAAAATATATGTTTGATAAAATCAAGTCACCTGCTGTATTACCCAGTCGAACCTGAAGAGCAGATAAAGGAATCAGCCAACGAAATTTAAACAAATCCAGATCATTCTGATTATTACGGACATTACCTGCCTATTTAAAAGAAGGACAAAAAGAAAGGACAATTATTATCCCCCAAATTGTTTGTTGTTCAATCTAAGAATTTTGCTTTTCACTCCTATTTTTTTAAAGTGTGGTCATAATATAAGAGACAGAACTTGCCCGATTTATGCTACTCAATTACTAAGAGCATAGCTTATGTGTGTTTTTGCAAACTTTTCATGTTGATCTGGGATACTCATTTTTAATCAACATCTAAGGCTTTTAAAGATACATACATGATTCCTTTATTTTTAGCAAATTATTTCTTTTGATAATTGATGTCTAGAATATTTATACCCCTGAAATATGTGTTATTTTTATTCAATAACACTAAATTACAACTGTATACTTACATACCACTCATTTATTAGTAATCTAAATACTTACCAATTTCTTTTTCAATTTGCAGTTCTCTTTATACACTAAGATGACCGCCCGTTTGAAAACTAAGAAAGAGAAGATAGATTTTATTGGTATAATGCCATATTCAATACATGCTAAATTACTTTTTAAAACTCAGTAGGAACTGACACTGTGCATCACAAATGCCACTTTGATAAGTGTTTCTCTGGTCAAGGTCTTGGGCCAAATTCCTGAACCTACCAGTAATTTCCTAAGAATATTTTCACATACGCTTCAAGCTGAATGTCAAAATAGGATACAAATTATGAATAGGATTATGCAAATGCAATATAGATTAAAATAAAATATTAAAATCAGGTTCAACAGTAATAAATATGCATATATAAGAAACTGGTGGGGGAGTTGTTCCTGTAATACTAAAAACAGTGAGATAGCATACAAACATGCTTGTTTAAATACACAACAATAGTTCTGCCATATGCACAACTATTTAATATATACTGCACACAGTAAGTAACATTCAATTGCATAAGACGAACAGGAGGCTTAATAGCTGCTAAAAAATCTACATGACATTTATTCTAATGATTGGAATTTGCTTTCCACATGAAATTACTAAAAATATCCATCTTGGTACTTTCCAAATACTGTAGTCCTGTGATGGCAAACCTATGGCATGTGTACGACGTGTGGCACATGGAGCCCTCTCTGTGGGCATGCAAGCCGTCGCCCCAATTCAGCTCCACCATGCATGCGTGTGCGCCTCCCTCCGTCTAGCTGATTTTCAGGTCTGCCATACGGGTGCAGGATGCATGCAGGAGATGCATGCACAGGGCAAGGGGGGTTGCACATAGGAGGGGTCGCATGTGCGGGGGCAGGAGAGCGCGGGGGTGTCACAAACATAAGCGCACTTTTAGCACGTGGCGACAAAAAGGTTAGCCATCACTGCTATAATCTATGCATTGCCATCACAGTGCAACATCACCAAGTGCTGTTGAATAAGTGATGAGAAGAAATGCAAAGATCAGTTAATGAGGATTCTTTCACTCAACAAAAGTGTCAGTTGATTTCCACTGTTGTTATGAAGTATTGGTCTGAAGTGGCCCAAGGAAATATTGAGAAATAGCATACTAAAAGGCTCTGAGTATCCTGCAAAGCCACAGAAAGTAGAGTGCTAGTTTGGTATGATAGCTGAATTACAGGGCTCAATGGAGGGAGACCACAAATTCTAGTCCTCCCTTAGGCATGAAATGGAACAAGAGAGGAAGACCTCTTGTCCTCCAACTCTACTCTGGCAAATCTTGTAACACTCCTAAAACAGATTTTTTATACACAGAAGTACATAAAAGACAGGAAAATTCACAGGAGTGAATAGATTTGTTTGCTTATCCTTGGATGTTATCTTATATGTAACATCTACATGGCCTTGTTTCTTGAAATAATTAACTGGGTTGCTCAAAGGATAATATTTTGAGAATATCCAGAAAGAAATAACTGATCACTTTTGCCCGGGTGTTAATTTTGACTCCAAGCAGTCCCTGTCACAGACAGAATTAACTGTCCATTCAGGTAGCTCTACAGTTGGAATACCTAAACCCAGCAATTAATCCATTTGGCATACCAAATCTTAGAAATGCAGCAGCTGAAAATAAATCCATTACTGAACTAATCTTCAAAGTCTAAGGGCACTCAGCCCACCTTCCAAATCCTGACTGCCATGGTGATTAAACCATGTCTACTGCTGCCTTTCTGGGCAATGGGAAAAAGTTACTGGTATTATGAATCCTTATGGTACTTTCCTAACGCAAGATCTTGCAGGATACTAGACAGCAGGCATTGGGCCAGATCTAATGTTCCCCAAATGGCAATATTTAATTTTCTGGTGGAATGAGAATTCTCAGAATCTATCCTAAGCATAGCTCCTAAACCAGCTTAAGTTTCCAACTTGGGGGGTGTGTGCTTTTAATAAAATTGATATTGATCACTGACCAAACACTGTGAGCTCCAACTCTTTCCTTGTTTTGCCCAACAATGTGAATGGGTTCAGCCATGAAACAGTAGAGTGCAAAAGAAGTTCTCCCATGGAAAGTTCTGTGACCTAAAAAAGAAGGAAGATTGAAGACCATTTCCTCAAAAGAGGACTATCAATATTATATCAAAAGTTCACTTCAAAATACCTACTGATTTTAGAAAACTCACCGTTCCAATGGTTTCAAAAAAAAAAATCAGCAGCTAATGTGAAACACTTGATAGTGACAGGTATCTCATGCCTCCTTTTTAAGGCAGCAACTTTGAAGAGGCATTCTTTTTAACATGTCTTGGATGCCAGTTACGGCAGCAACCCGAAAACTTATTGAGTGCAGTGAGATTTACTACTAGGATATATGTATGGACAGGACTGTAGTTTAAATAATTTGCCTTCAGAACAAGGGTGAGTTGCACCTCATAAGTACCAATTAAAAGCTAGGATGTGACCTGTTTTTATATTTAATGGTACTGTGTAAAATAGATTACATGGCAGAGAAGATAACAACAGACATCAATACACAAGGTATTGATCAGCAACTGAAGTAAGATGTTGCTGTCTCTTTTTTTTCTTAAAGAGTAAAGAGAAAACTGCTCTCAAGTCAAGCCCGTCTCTGATAACCAATTTCGTTGTATTTAAGTACAATGACAATAAAGATTATACTTATACTGATAACAATCCAGACCATTTTCTTGACAGACTAATAAATGTCTGCTATTGCCTTCCTTTCAGGAAATTGTTTTGAACTTCCCAATCTAAATGGGAAGAGGGGATTCTAACATCTGTCTAAATCAGAGGTGGGTTTCTATTGGTTCGGCCAAACCGGTAGTGGCATTTGCCAGCCTGGATTGCAGAACTGGCAGCAACCCATGCTGGACACACCTCCGAACCGGTTCCGTGGTCACCGTCATCATCGCCGCCATCCTTTTTTAAAAGTTCTGTGCATGCACAGAACAATTTCTATTGAACTGTGCATGCGCACGCAGTACGTATTCAGTGTGCGCGCACAAGCGAACTGGCAGAAACACCAGCCAGAACCCACCCCTGGTCTAAATCCATGCTTAGTTTATTGTTCTGCCAGAACTAAGGCCAATGTTTGACTGACTTGTGAATAAAAAATAGAATTCAGGCTTCCTTACCTCTTTTTCAGTTCCAGTCTGATCTGCAACTAGTTGGTCAAACACTGCACCATAATCCTCGTAAATCTTTTGCATTTCATTGATATGACTGGCCACCTTTTCCATTGCCTTCAGCGCTTCTGCAGTTTTGAAGACAAGACTGTGATTTAACATATAGTTACCTCTACCTTACCTGTCTTATATGATGGGTTTTATATGATTTCATCCTTCTTCTTGGCAGAGAGAGAAATTTCTATTTTTATGTAAAATCCTGTGTGGTGCTAGTGACTACTTTGACCACCAGGAGGCACCACTTTATTAGATTATCTTTATTGGGACTTGTCAGACATAAATAAGGTAAAGGTTTCCGTCGCACATATGAGCTGGTCATTCCTGACTCTAGGGGGCGGTGCTCATCTCCGTTTCAAAGCCGAAGAGCCAGTGCTGTCCGAAGACGTCTCTGTGGTCATGTGGCTGGCATGACTAAATGCAGAAGGGGCACAGGATACTGTTACCTTCCCCCAAAGGTGGTTCCTATTTTTTCTACTTGCGTTTTTACATGCTTTCAAACTGCTAGGTTGGCAGAAGCTGGGACAAGTAATAGGAGCTCACTCCATTATGCGGTGCTAGGGATTCGAACCACCAAACTGCCAACCTTTCTGATCAACAAGCTCAGTGTCTTAGCCTCTGAGCCACTGCATTCCACAGACATAAATATCCAGACCTTATTCTATTTAGATCAAACCTTCTACTTGTACAGCCCACAACATCTACTAGGAACTGAACTCATGCCTCCCTCACACTTGGATGATTATATAGAACAGTGATGGCGAACCTATGGCACACGTGCCACAGGTGGCACGCGGAGCCATTTGTCAGGGCACATGAGGCGCTGCCCTGTCAACTGGCCAGCACACATGCGCGCACTGGCCAGCTGAGTTCACCCTTTTTTAAAGTCATTTTTCGCCCTCTCCAGGCTCCGGAGGCTTTATAGGAGCCTGGGGAGGGCGAAAAGAGCCCCCTCCCGAGGCCCTCCGGAGGCTTCATGAGCTTCCCTGAAGTCTCCGGAGCGCAAAAAACTAGCCCTACGGGCAAACCGGAAGTTTGGGAACGCACTTCCGGTTTGCTCGGAGGGTCATTTTGAGCGCTCCAAAGGCTTCAGGGAAGCCTCTTGAAGGTCCCTGAAGCCTTCGGAGCGCTTAAAACGACCCTCCGAACAAACCGGACGTGACTTCCGGTTTGCTCGGAGGGTCCTTTTGAGCGCTCTGAAGGCTTCAGGGAAGCCTCTTGAAGGTCCCTGAAGCCTTCAGAGGGCTTACCGGGGAGCGGGGAAGGCTGTTTTCGCACTCCCCATGCTCCTATAAAGCCTCTGGAGCCTGGGGAGTGCGATAAAAGCATGCATAAATGGGGGGGTTGCCCCTGTAGTGCGTGCATACGCACTGGGGGGGTCACGCATTGCATTATGGGTGCAGCACGCCTGCACACGGCCCCCCTGCGCTCCCCCCACTTATGGCATGCGAGCCAAAAAAAGGTTCGCCATCGCTGATATAGAGCATTAGCTTTAGGAGATCCAGGTTGTTGCAGTCAACAGTCTGCAGGAAGGGATATACAGAAGCTATCAGCGTCCCTTAAGGTTTGAGAGCACATAGGATATACACTATGTAAAAACAGGAATTCTATCCACCCACCCACCCATCTCTTTGTAAGAGTGTTGGAAGTCATATAAAGAAAGCCCCATCTGAATCTCTCTGCTCTGAGACCTTGAGGGAAAATGAGCTGTATCTTCTATTATGACAGCCTCTGTATATCCCTTCCGAAAAATGCCTTAGCACCTATCCCAAATAGATTCTAAAGCTAATACACAGCATAAAATCATCCAATTATATGTCCATCAATTCCTAGTAGAAGGTTTGAGCCCCATAACCTGTATCTCTGAAGTCTCGTTAACAATGAAACTAAGCATGGTACCTTCTGATGGGAAGACTATCTAATTAAAACCTAGGCATTCACTAGGAAAAGAAAAATATGCTGATAATACCGAGAACAGCCAAACCTACCCCAGCAATCATTAGAAGAGAAAGCATACAACGAAAGGCTATAATTCCCAGACCACAATCTGAGCTGTCAGAGTATCCCAGATCAATGGCAAATTATGGCAATCACTGTTATGCAAAGTTCATCCCTTCCATGATTAAACAAGAACAAAATGGGCTGAAACATTTAACTCCTTTTCCCCTGTGTTTTCTCTGAGGAAACTTACTCAAAAATTTTCCAGACCTACCTACCCATCAGTGGTAGGTGATACGCCCCGGTACGGGTGTACCGGAGCCTGCCTTGAGCACCAGGTACTGTTCCGGTATGGTGCTCCGGAGGGCCCTACCCACCCGCCCATGCGCCTTACCTGTCTTTAAACCCTTTGGCGCTTCCGCATTGAAGCTAGAGTGTCGCGGAGGCTTGCAGAGGCATCGCTGGATGGTAATCGTATGCGCGCACACTGCGCGTGCCATGCACGTTCATGTGGAGGACACTGGACACTGTAGATGGGTAGCAATAGTGGGTTCCGGATCCCGTTGCAACCGGTACAGTTGCAACGGGATCCGGAACCCACTACTGCTACCCATCTACACACATCCTTACCTTAACTCAAACCCCTCTTTGGTTTAATGACTAATTTCACTATAATAATGGGTAAAAACCAGCTTCACAACCATAATGATCTCATTTATTGCATTAAGCAAAACCAAAAAGGAGCTCCACATCACTGCTTATTGTGCTGTTTGATCTACAATATAATGTCACAATAAGTCATTGTTAAATTGCCCTGAACTGGGAAAAGTCTAGATTCTCTTTGACATGCAGCCTGGCCATCTCTAGAAAGGCTGTGAAGAGATTTGACAGAAGCTTTTTTTTTTAATAGTGACTATCCTTATGTACTGTTTAGTAAAATAATTCCATTGATAAGCCATGGTTTGAATCTGGCTTGAATCTTAATTAAGCATTTGGATGATACAACAAGCTGCTATTAGTCTAAAGCAGGGGTGTCAAACACAAGGCCCAGGGGCCAGATCCGGCCCACTGGGTGCTGAGATCTGACCCATGGGGTCACCCTGGAAACCGGAAAGGACCAGCCCGCAGTGCCTCTGCCAGCAAAAATGGAGGTCACGAGGGCTGTGGGTGACCCTCCCAAGCTCTGTTTTCACTGGCAGAGGGTTGCAGGAGGCCATTGCTGCTGAAAACTGAGCTCGTAGGGGCCGTGGGCAGCCCTTCCAAGCTCCATTTTCGCTGGCAGGGGGTTGCAGGAGGCCATCTAAAATGAGACTAAAATGAGCGTGGGACACTGTTTTCACTGGCAGAGTGTTCAGACCGCCACAGGTGCCCCAACACAAGTGATGTTGAACTGGCCATGTTCTCCCTGGCCATCCCCACCCTGGTCCCCAGAAGTTAAACACAACCCCGATGTGACCCTCCATGAAATCAAGTTAGATCCCCCTAGTCTAAAACAACCCAATGCACAATGCTCTTAGTGTGAAGCTCAAATACAGTCACTGAGAAAATTGCATAATAAAATCTCCTTTGGACAGCTCGGTGCTAAATCCATGTGTCAGTTTTCAACTACTAATTTAAATATTAACCAAAAACTCTTTCAAGTTTCTGGGAAGTACCTGTGAGATGGTAATGCTCCTCGCTTTCTACATCAGTCAGAGACACCAGTTCTTTCAAAAGCAAAGGGTATTTCAGCACTCTCTGGACAGGTTTGATAAGAAAAGACTCCAAGGTGGAAGAATGCTGTTTCGTGGGGTTGCGTGCATCCAGAAAAGCCTTGAAGGTGTTATCAGTTTTGGCTAAAGAAGAAAAAATGAAATAAAGTAGTTATAGTTGATATTATTAATGATATATAACTATGTTCCAATAGTTAAAGCCTAACTGCTCTTTATTCAAAAATACTAAGGCCATGATGGTGAACTTATGGCATGTGTGCCCTCTCTACAGGCACGCCAGCTGTCGCCACAGCCCAGCTCCATCACACATGCACCTCCTGCTGGCCAACTGGTCTTCAGGTCTCTGCCACACATGCGCGGGGGGCAGGGCGCATGCATGGGGAGGTGCTTGCATTGCAATTTGGGGCCTTGCATGGCATCCCCGTGCCCTGTTTTGGCTTCCAGGTTGGTGTAGGAGGCTTTCCAGGCCCAAAATAGCACGCAGCCCCTTCCTCGCACCCCATTTGGGCCTGGAAAGCCTCCTGCAGCAATTTTGAAGCAAAAAATGGGTGGGGGGTGGGCAGTGCGCATGCAAGGAGGGGCATGCGGGGAGGTCACACACGCATTGTATTATAAGTGCGGGGGTACGCAGGAGCACGCTTTTTGGCACACGGCGTCAAAACGCTTAGCCATCACTGTACTAGGACAATTAACAAAATAAGATCACGGATATTAATATAATCCTAAAATCCAATAAACCAAACAAAACACAATAGACTATTTAAATTAAGACAAAATATTAAAGTTGTCATTGATCATAATAGCTTCCCCAAATGAACAGGATTAATAAAAAAACTCCCTTGGGTCTGATGATTTAATTATTACTATTTTTTGGGGGGGGGGAGGGGGATATATTGCAAAGATCTCATTTCTGGCAGATTAAAGAACGTTTATTTCTGAAGTATCCAATATAGTATTTGAAGATACCACTATGGCAACTGACATTTTTGTTATATTCTCCATGCTCCTCATTCCCTGTGACTTTTTTTATTAAAAAAGAGAGACTTTAATAAATAAGAGAGCAACATCAAAACACAATGCCAGCTTCCAATATCATTTCTAGGAATGTTCCTGAGTTCCCCAAAGAATGCCAAGAAATTAAAATCCATAGCTGCCTCCATCCCTGGAGTTTGGATGTTCTCCTATTACCCAGAAACAGGAAGAATATGACTAAGGACAGTAAAGTGTATTTTGCTGAACTGGGGCAAAATCATTCTAGTTAATTAGCTTTGACAAAGGTGCTGTACTTTTACAGCATTGTTGACCATGATGCCTTTTTATCAGACATAACAGATGCTAAGAATCAATTTAAAGTATTACTTATTTCAATAAATAAACAGGAACAGACCAAAAAATAGTTTCTGATTTTCCATTTCAATCTATAATTATGCCCCTGTAGAAGAGACTACTATATTCCACCACTAACTGTTCTCCAGAATAAATGATGTTTTAAGTAAAAAGCTGAGGCTGCTGTAGATATGGCTCTACTATCTGCTTAAGCAGGTTGGTATCACACACACACACACACACACACACACACACACATGCTTACCTTTCAAATAAAAATACATTACACAAGCCAGTTATATTAATTAAAAACATAATGATTAGTCATATGTAAAAGCTATAATTATCATCATTAATTAAAATACAAAAATGTCAGCAATTAGTTCCAGAACATATAACTCATCAATTAAGAACTTCTCTAACTACACAAAATATTCTGTCCAATTCTTGCAGGGGGAACACATTTACAGAAATATAAGTTTATTCACAATGGCTTTGGCAAAGCATTTTTTTCTTCTCCAAGGTTCCAGGTTACATATGCTGTCGTATTAATAGTTACTGTGTTGTGTTATATCTCTGCGTCATATAATATATGTGGGTATATGCATAATTTTGTATTTATTTATTTAGTCATGTTTATGTAGTGTACGTTGGAGGTGCTGACCCTTTGAGAGCTGTATGTACAAAATTTCATTTTAATGTATGCCGATTAGTGTACATTCAAAGTGACAATAATGTTATTCTATGTCTAAGCTTATAAGGTTTTTTTTCTTTTCTTTTTAAGACAAGCCTGTTTTAATAACTGTCACTGGATGTACCCTAGTTTCAAGAAAATAAATAAGCAGGGATGTGCGGTCAGGGGAGACAGAGCCTCACCGCTCTCATGATGAAAAAAAAAGGGAAAAGGGAAAAGGAACACGTGGTCCGATTCCCTGCCTTCCTGAGTCAACATGAAGGGGACCGCGGCTCACGCTCCGCAGTCCCCTTCATGTTGACTCAGGAAGGCGGGGAATGGGACCACGTGTGCAGGAGGCTGAGGCTGCCTCAGCCTCCTGCACATGTGGTCCCATTCCCCGCCTTCCTGATGATGTCACCAGCCTCACCAGCCATAAACCTCACCACACGTCACTGTAAATAAGCATATCCCAACACACTCACACACATATACACACACCAACAATCCCATAAGACAGACAAACACAGGGAGTCCTAAGTATTATGCTTAGAAGTGTCAAAAACAGATGCAGTTTTCAAACCCTTTCGCGTTACCAGAGGACCAACTACAAAATTTAAGAAATGCTTTTAATATGCACATTCTTAAAAACAACATTATTTTGCCTCTTTTTTAATCATATGCTTAGTTTACCTCCAGGAGATAATTACCTCTTTCCAGAACTTTCTGGACTTTGATGTGATTTGCACAGAACCCACTGTATAATTTGAAGTGATCAGCATAATAGAGAAAAGAGCCTCCCAAAGAGAAGAGCAGTTTCTGAAACGAAGAAGGTGAGAAACTTGTTTTATGGATGCTCGTTACCTTTTTCTTTATCTTGTGATTAAGCAAAGACTAACAATACTCTTCAAACGAGTGATTCATTAATTTCTTAATACTAAATTTTCAATGTGCAGACTAACCATGACAAACAAAGCAAGAAACCATTCAAAACCAAGGCAGATGTGATGGAATTTGTCCAGATCTTCAGGAGGGAAGGTGTGATTGCCAGAGGTAATCACAGAGCAGTTTTGGTATGCTTGTGTAGGAGAAAGAGAGTTAAGACAGCTCCTCCCAGAGTGTATTTTTTTATACAGGTAGTCCTCAACTTACGACCACAACCCAAGCAACCCAAATGGAATAGTATAACCCTATAAATGGAATGGTAAATGTATAAGAACCATGATTGTAAAGGGGGGGAAAAGAATAATAATTATGTGAATGTATACCTATAATTGTATATAGAGAACAAAAAAAAAACTTTTTATAAAAAAAAAAACTTACGACCACAACTGAGCCCAAAATTTCTGTTGCTAAGCGAGACAATTGTTAAAAGAATTTTGCTCCGTTTTATGACCTTTTTTGCCACAATTGTTAAATGAATCACTGCAGGTGTTAAAAGTTTGTAACACGGTTGTTAAGTGCTTCTGCTTTCCCCATTGTCTTTGCTTTTCAGAAGGTTGCAAAAGATGATCATGAACTCAGGACACTGCAACCGTCATAAATATGAGCCAGTTGCCATGGACCGGAATTTTGGTCATGTGACCATGGGGATGTTGCAATGGTTGTTAGTGTGAAAAGCGGTCGTAAGTCACTTTTTTCAGTGCCTCTGAACGATCACTGAATGAACTGTTGTAAATCAAAGAATTACCTACACTAGAATAAAGAAAACTACTTAGAAGAGTTCCAACGTTTCTTTCTTGGTTTTTGGATGCTGACAGCTGAGTAACAGTAAACAGAAAACTATATGAAAGCCATTGTAATAAAGAAGTACTATGATTATACATAGTTTTCCTCTATTTTATACTTTACTTCTACCTTTGCCATGTTTTGCATTCCTGAAGAGTTTTTCATTAAAAAAAACTTTTGTAATTCTCATTGATTGTAACTTGTGTTATGATATAATTGCCTTTGCTATTTATGAGTATGAATATATCTTGTCTTTCTAGTAGTTTCAAGTCAGTGATATGTAACAAACACAAATCAACAGAACAAATTAGATAATGAATGTAAGATTTGCATGAACTAAAGCCAATAAATGTGCTGGAAAGTGATTCACTGAAAACATGAATCATTTCAATTATGCCCCTCTATGATGAAAATTTCTTCTCCTGAATGCAGTGCTTGTTTACCACAGGTGCTCAATTCATTGCTAGAATTGGATTAAGAAAGAAGCTATGAAAACAGATGGCAAAATTTGTCATAGACTGGAAAAAAGAACTGATGTGAAGCTAAATGCATTAAAAAAGTGAGAGAATATTCCGAATAAAGTTATTTTATTTTTCTAGAAATAATAAACAATTATTTTTAATTGTATTATCTTACTATTCACGCTTTTAATAATTAATTACACAAAACTCTTGCAAGAAATGCAAGAAAGAGAGAGAGCAATAGGAATGACAGAAATTAATCCTATCCAGCAGGAAAGTTTAGTAAGAGATCACAAATTTAAAATAGTTTATCACTCGAGGTTCAGATATAAATAGTAGACATGATAGTGGTTATAGAACAAAGTAAAATGTCCTAGTAACATTATTAGGATTCATCCAGAATACCACAACAGTTTCGGTTTGATGTGCAATGTGCACATCCACTCTTGATTTATGCATCTGAAAGTAATTTAGGAACTTCCGTAGTGACTACCCAGCCTAATGCTGGGAAAGATTGAGAGCAAAAGAAGAAGGGGATGACAGAGAATGAGGTGGCTGGATGGCGTCACCGAAGCAGTAAGCGTGAGCTTAAATGGACTCCAGAGGATGGTAGAGGACAGTAAGGCCTGGAGGAATGTTGTCCATGGCGTCACGATGGGTCAGACTGACAATAGTGACTACAAGTAGACCTCATTTAGCAACACAACTGAGGCCAACAATTCCGTAATTAAGCTAAGTATACTTATGATCGTATTTTGCTTTACAGACCTGCACAGGTTGTAAATTCAAGGATTTGTCCTAAAGTGGTTTTTTTCCCCTTCATTATCCTAGTAACTGCAAATGGTTGCTAAATACAGCACTATAGACTTTAAATTTCCTTGATTCTCCTTCATTGCTTCTCCCCCCCCCCCGAAAAGATCTGCAGATGTTTCTGTGAAATATGAGGGGCTTTAGGGACAGAGATTTCTAAAATGTTAGAGATAAACACAGGGATTCATTTATTTGATATAAACTCTTTTTCACTCATGCTGCTGTACTGTGATTGTACAAGCTAATTGACTCAGCTAGTCACTGCTGGGATTCTCAAACTGTTCACCTGACCTCAGCAGGTTGGAAAAGGTATTTCAAAATTTATTCCGTAAAGGGGAGGGGGGGAGATCTTCTTATAGAATATAAGTGCATTTTAGTTTTATGCATAAAAAATTATGACTGGAGAAAATATAGAAAAAAAGGAAATCAAAGGGAATAGTTATCATATTCTAAAACGTAATAAATTGTATTTACCCGAAACTGAGACGGGGTTTCGAGTGTGCTGAAATCACAGCAGGAAGAAATTCCATCTTCAAGAGTCTCTAAAAATACCTTTTGGAAATCCAGCATCTCTGGCAAGCTGCCAAATAAAGACTCCATCTGTGTGGAAGCGGGGGGGGGGGGAATAAACATTGAGAAGATGAGACTGCCCAAGAAAAGAATACCTAACGTTTAATTGTGTTAAGCTAGAGATAAACAAAGTGGTACACAGCATTAATAATTGCAGAGGAACAAGATAATTTCTGAAACTAAGGACTTCTTTGAAACGTTTTTGATAAGGAGGTTGGTCAACTTTGATCATCAAGGCATAGCTAACTCAAAAGAAAAGAAAATGCTCTTAAAATGTCTGATACAGTTGAAATGCTCATAACCTCCATAAGATTAGAGAGCAGTTAAAATAACCACGGAAACATCTCACCTCGTCTTGAGTAAGGAAAGTTTCATTCTGAAGAGGTTCCAGGTATAACTGAAAGAGGCAACTCAGATCCTAGAGGAACATCAAACATTATTTAGATTTGCATAGTTTTAAAAGCAACTCTCTTCTTAACATTTGAGGGCACAAGGTAATTGTTATGAGGTAATGCTTTTTTACTTTGGTCACTGTAACACTTCTAAGGGGAAAAAAACCCTGTTCATTGAGTATTTAATCATTATCTGCTGTTTTAACTGTCAAAACAATGAGCATATTATAAAATACTTAGTTATGCATTCATCTATGAGTATAGGTATGATATTAGGCAGCATTCCCAGAAGGAAATTTCTTAGAAATCCTTAACAAAAGAGACCAAAGCTAAGAATGTGGCTAGATGAGATCTGGTGATCTGTTCTCCACTTTCATTATGCTTCTGCCCTCAATCTCTCCCTCAAATCTTGTTTGTACAGATAGTCCTCAACTTATGACTGTAATCGAATCTAAAATCTCTGCTGCTAAGCATGACAGCTGTTAAGTGAGTTTTGTCCCCATTTTACGACCTTTCTTGCCACAGTTGTTAAGTGAATCCCTGCAATGGTTAAGTTAGTAACAGGGTTGTTAAGTGAATCTGGCTTCCCCATTTGTTTTGATTGTCAGGAGGTGGCAAAAGGTGGATCACATGACCCCAGGAAACTGCGATGATCATAAGTGTGAAAAGCAGTCATAAGTCCTTTTTTTGGTGCCGTTGTAACTTGGAATGGTCACTAAACGAATAACTATTGAGGGCCACCCTTATGTAATTCAGGCTTCCTCAATTTGGTGCCCTCCGAATTTGTAGAACTGTAACTCCTAACATTGCTAAGCAATACATTTGAAAAAGGATTATATAGCACTATGGAAATGCATCTGTGGCTACTATTTTCTTTTCTCAAAACTCTGGTGATATACAGAAAGCAAACACAAAAATAATGGAGGAAGATTAACAGAGACAAAGGAACAGTTAAGCATGCCTAATACCTTTACGTAAGATTTCTCTGTGTCTACAAGTTCTTGGATGACCTTCCGGAGTCTGTCTGCATCAGTAAGTTGTCTTGCCAATGGCTTTAGAAGGGAAATATCTTTTAATCCTTCCATCCCATTCATCTGAGTTTCATGGAAATGTGGACACAACGTTGTGATATCTCTAGTGCTCTGCAGGTTGAAAAGAGCACAGTTTATTGTATTTTTCTTACAATTGGCTCCTCTTTTGATGGTTCAGTTGTGGATAGATTTACAGGATTGCAGCTGAAATCTATAATAGTACATATATTCTAATTTGTTATCTAAGTTCTTCATTCCAAAGAAATAGATACATATATGCCTGTTCTTTTCTTCCATTCAAGTGTATTCAATTCTTGGAAACGACCTAGACAAGTCCCTGCGGGTTTTTTCCAGAAGGTTTTTCAGAAGTGGTTTGCCACTGCCTCCTTCCTAGGCTGAGAGAAAGTGACTGGCCCAAGACCACCCAAATTGTTTTGTAGTTAAGGTGGGACTCCCAGTCTCCAACCTGATGCCTTAACCATTACACTAAACTGGGTCTATACATAAATGTATACAAACATTTTATACGTATACAGCAGAGATGGTATTCAGCAGGTTCTGGCCAGTTCTGGAGAACCGTTAGCGGAAATTTTGAGTAGATTGGAGAACCGATAAATACCACCTCTGACTGGCCCCTCCCCCATCTATTCTCTGCCTCCCGAGTCCCAGGTGATCAGGAGGAAATGGGGATTTTGCAGTAACCTTCCCATGGAGGGGGGGGGAATGGAGATTTTATAGTATCCTTCCCCTGTCACACCCACCAAGCCACCTCCAAAGAACCGGTAGTAAAAAAAATTGAGTCCCACCACTAATATACACACTATATATATACATATGAAAGAGAAAGAGAGAGAACACACAGTATTGAAGATGGTAGCTTGCTTTGTTTAGTGACTCATTCATTTATTTTAAGAATACTTATAATGTATTTATGAAAGACTGCAGAGTCTATCTTGGGTGAGGGGTCCTTACCTACTGCCTTGAAAGAGGCGGTGGTGAGGCCCTTACTCAAGAGGCCTTCCCTCGACCCGATGGAGCTAGCTAATTATCGTCCAGTCTCCAACCTTCCCTTTTTAGCGAAGGTTGTAGAGAATGTGGTGGCACAGCAGTTTCCGCGACACCTTGAGGAATCCGAATATCTAGACCCACGCCAGTCCGGCTTCCGACCCGGGCACAGCACAGAGATGGCCTTGGTCGTGTTGGTTGATGATCTCTGGAGGGCCAGAGATAGGGGTTGTTCCTCTATCCTGGTCCTATTAGATCTGTCAGCGGCTTTTGATACCATCGACCATGGTATCCTATTGCGCCGGCTGGAGGGGATGGGAGTTGGAGGCACCGTTCTGCGGTGGTTCGGCTCCTACCTCTCCGACCGGACGCAATGTGTGTTGGCAGGGGCCAGAGGTCGACCCTGAGGTCACTCACTTGTGGGGTGCCACAGGGGTCGGTCCTCTCACCCCTTCTGTTCAACGCATATGTGAAGCCGCTGGGGGAGATCATCCGTGGTTTTGGGGTTGAGTATCATCTGTACGCTGATGATACTCAGCTGTACATTTCCACCCCAAACCACCCCAACGAGGCTGTTGAAATGATGTCCCAGTGTCTGGAAGCCGTCGGGGTCTGGATGGGGGACAACAGACTCAAGCTCAACCCCTCCAAGACTGAGTGGCTGTGGCTACCGGCACCTCGGTTCAGCCAGTTGACACCATCACTGGCCATAGGGGGCGAGCAATTGCCCCCTGTGGAACGGGCGCGCAATTTGGGCATCCTCCTAGATGCCCGGCTGTCAATGGATGACCATGTGGCAGCCGTGGCAAGGGGGGCGTTCCACCAGGTTCGCCTGGTGCACCAATTGCGCCCCTTACTGGACTGGGATGCCCTACACACGGTCACTCATGCGCTGGTGACGTCTCATCTGGACTACTGCAATGCCCTCTACATGGGGCTTCCCTTGGGACGTGCCCGAAGACTACAGCTAGTCCAGAATGCAGCCGCGCGGGCAATCATGGGGAGTACTAGGTACTCCCACGTAACACCGCTCCTGCGCGAGCTGCACTGGCTGCCTGTGGTTTTTCGGGTGCGTTTCAAGGTGTTGATCACCATCTTTAAAGCGCTCCATGGCACAGGACCTAGCTACTTGCGGGATCGCATCCTACCGCACACATCCCTGCGACCAATTCACTCTCACAGGGAGGGACTCCTTCTGGTGCCGTCCACCAAGCAATGCCAACAGGCGGCGCCTAGGAGTAGAGCCTTCTCTGTGATGGGCCCAACCCTCTGGAATGACCTTCCCCCCCCCCCGACATCAGAACCACCACCGACTTCCGCTCCTTCCGTCAAAAACTAAAGACTCACCTGTTTCGACTAGCCGGCTTGGCCCATTCATAGTTTTATCTTACCTCCTGGCAGATATTTTTAATTGGGAATTTCTAGGTCATTATTTTAACTTTAACTTTTTGGGGTATTTTTAGGGGTTATTTTTAATCGCTTTACTTTAAGATACAGTTTTTATAGCCTCCTCATCTAAGTATTTAAGGATCTGTGTATTTTTGTATTTATTCTTATCTATTTCTTGTTTTTTAATTTGACTGTACAACGCCCCGAATCCCTTTTGGGAGAGGGGGCGGTCTAGAAATTTAAATAAAGTAAAGTAAAGTAAAGTATCTTGCCTTAGTATCAATGGCTCAGTTTTGTGATTTGAATTTCTGGCCGTTGATTCAGAAGAAAATTACCTGGGCTATCAGTTGAAACATTAAAGAAGCCATTGGTTTGGCAGTTTTGCATGGACAGTACTGTTTGAATAGGCCTTTGGACTAATCTATTACTAGAAAGGGCGCAGGAAAAGCACCTTTAGTATAAAGGGTCACTATAAAACCAGGCAAATTCTTAGAAAACCCACACCTCATTCAATGTAACAAATAGGTAATCATCACCTTAATGGGAAACTATAGACAATCATCTACCTCTTTAAAATCATTAAACTAAAACCAATAACTGTGGAACCGTTTTCTAATTAAAAGCTATCTTTCATTTTACATTCATAATGTAACAGGAACAAGATTTCTGCCAAATTGCTCCATAATGCAGAATGGGAAAGGATTTAGGATTTAATAAAAGCTAAAACTAAAGGCAGCCCATTTATAAAGTGATACTCATTACTGTGGTGCTTTAAAAAGTGATAGAATAAGAAATTACCCAATAGAAAGCATGATAACTAGATGCAATCACTGAAGATACCAGCAAGAACAATCTCTTAAGTGCTCAAAACACCCCATTGGGTGACTACTGCATTGATCACTTGTGGATTCACAGATGCTGTTTATAACTGTTCACATATGTACCCTCCTCTCTCTCTATTCCTCTTCTTACTTTGACTTTGACTTTTGCTACACAAGGTTTGAGATTCCCCTGGAAGAAAATGGCAGAGGCGTCTTGCTTTGTTCTTTTTCCCAAAGCTGAATTCTCAACTCTGGTTTTGCTTTCTTTGAAGCCAGACAAGGTAGCGTGACTCCAAAATCTTCTTCCAACTTAAGTAAAAATTACTCAGTAGAATCAAGGGGTCTGAGACTTCATGGCAGAATGTCAGTTTAAGCCAGTAAATGAGTTTGCTTTTTCACATATGTGCTGCTACTGAAATAGATTTTGCCTCCAAGCACTGGGAAGACAATGACAGATCCTAAAGATAGCAACCTGAATTGTTTCCAGGACAGAGAAGTTCTTGGAAATGCACCATATAATAGCTTGACAATTGCCTTTCCTTAGGAGGTCTTAATCAGAGAGTGATTGTACAAATTTATGTTGGAGAAGAAAAGGTTGGGAATTGTAGACCCAGATCTCTGATTTTCAGTCCAAGTCATCCAGGAGCCTGAAGACTGGAAAACAACATCAAATATCTATACATCTGAATCTACTTTATGTTCACCAATACACAACTATGATTTTGTTAAACATTTATAGAATACCATGATTTTTGTCATACAACTACTGACCCGAAGACACAAAGGCCTCTTCTCAGAGCTTACCTGTTGACCATTGGAAGAATAAAGCTGGGGCAAAGAACAATTGGACCAACCAATTAATGCAGAATTTAAATAGGAAGGGAATTAATATATAGCTCTGCTTTATCCCTTGGTTTGAAAAAACTGTGCATTGTACACTGAATCCTCAGATAAGTACTTTCATATAGAAGCTGGATTTTATTCTCTGAATAATATTATTCCCTGAATAAAGAATGCCCTACTTTCTCCATAAGTTATCCCTTGGAATTGAAAGGGTGATTTGAAATTGATGAAAGCAGCATAAAGAATACTTCAAGGTATACTTTTCAGCTAGATGTTCTAAAATTAGGCACTACTCAACTGTAAAATAACTAATCCTAAATCTAACCTACTTTTCCATGTCTTCCAACAGAGATCCCTTCTGTAAAGCTTACACGTTATACTAAGCAGGCTGTTATAGGTCCATCGCTTCACAGGTATGCCTTAACTTTTTTATATATATAGTTAAATAATCACCAGGAGTCTTTAGAGATTAAGCAGTGCACGTAAAGAGCACTGCGAAAACCAAGGCCAACCAATCAATGTTATTTTTGATCATCTCCAGGAGAATCCCCTAAATTGAAATGGAAATATTGCAAGACAGCAACTACTTTTATATATCTAATCTCTCAGCAAGGTCTCTTAACTAAGAAACCTTGTTAAAATTATAGTACAAGCAAAGCCATCAGATCAGGTAATATTACATAAAGACCTTGCTGCCCTGAAGAGACCCAAAACAATTTTCAGTGACACTGACACACTAAGTGATTTGAATGCTAAAGTGTAATGTGTTTTTTTTTAAAAAATGACACCATTCCAGAAAGCAGAACATTTTACGCTATTTATAAAATTATAAGGTAAAGGTTCCCCTCGCGCATATGTGCTAGTCGTTCCCGACTCTAGGGGTCAATGCTGATCTCCGTTTCAAAGCCGAAGAGCCAGGGCTGTCCAAAGACGTCTCTGTGGTCACGTGGCCGGCATGACTAAACGCAGAAAGGGCACAGAATGCTGTTACTTTTCCACCAAAGGTGGTTCCTATTTTTTCTACTTGCGTTTTTACATGCTTTCAAACTGCTAGGTTGGCAGAAGCTGGGACATGTAACAGGAGCTCACTTCGTTACGCGGCATTAGGGCTTCGAACCGCCAAACTGCCGACCTTTCTGATCGACAAGCCCAGCGTCTTACCCACTGAGTCACTGCGTTCCTCTATAAAATTATACTATGTCTAAAATTATACATGACCTTTATTTGAATATCCTAGTTATAATTGCATCAGTAGAAAACTGTATCCAAACTGATAACAAGTTCATGCGGGAAAGGGCGTTCCCTTATATTTTGCTGGTTTTTGTCCAAATGTTTCTGTACAAAATTATTCTTAAAATAGTAGATAATTAGAGGTGTTTGGAAATTTTTAGAGAAGTCTTTCTGAACTTCATGCCCTTCACATGTATTAGACTTTCCAGTGAGGAATTAAGGGACTATATCTAACACATCTATTGAAAATCAGTTTTAGGAAATAACTCCACATTTGGATATGTGTCTCTGAACACTACATTAAGTGATGAAGGAATAAATGCATGGCATTGTTTATATAAAATATATAACTCTAAATCTTCTCTTAGACACTGTAAAAAATAATCTCAGTCCAAATGATCCGTTGACAGTCCAGGCAGTATAAATAACATAGAAACATGATTGTGTTTTAATTGCTGAAACTTTCCTATATAGGGTGATTTAACTCTTCAACTCAGCAAAAGGCAATCTCCGAGGGCAGGGTAAGCAGTAACAAGAAAATAAACATCCTGCTTCTTTGCTGTAAGTTACTGTAGACTGATTTACAGTAATAACATATTAATTCTTCAAAATTCTTCAAAACCAGAGCTTTCCATGAGGGTAGAAGCATGGTGTTTTTCAAGGAAGTCGGTTCACAGATAAATTACCAAATGTGTAGTAACAAGAAGTACATGCACCGGAAAACGGGTCCAAATACAAAAAAGAAAAAAAACTATTCAATTAAATTAGTTGGCATTCATATGCAACTTGTGTACAGAATTCAACAATCCTTAATTAAAGCAACCCGCCTTCTTATTTCCATTTGGTACACTAAAAAAGAAAAAAGGAATGCAAGATATATAGCTCTCTCAAGAAACCTTTAAAAAAAGACTCCCACACCATTACACCATGACTGAAAAAGGCTGCTTAGCTCTCAAGTCAATAATATTTTCCTCCTTATTTCTGGTTCCGCATTGGAGGGAAAATGGAATTTAACAGATTTAATGACTTCATGAATTGCAAGATGGCCATATGGCAGCTGGCACAAACTCTCAATTAGCAAAATCAAAGCATGGTTAACCATTTGTTTTAAATATTTCAACCATCATATCTGCTCCTGTAACTTCCCACATTTGTAAAACTAGAGGAAAAATACTGGTTGCGTTAATCAAGAGGAATTCTCATCAATTAGACCCAAGATAAACAGCTTGAAATGTGCTATGTAAATTAAATGTGTAATAATTAATTGTGATAGGTTCGGTCTTGATTTAACGGTTCATAAGTGTGATTTATGTTTGTTTGTTTGATTTCTATAGTCGCCCATCTCAGCAAATGATTCCGGGCAATTCAAAAACATATATTACAATTAAAATATTAAAAA
Source organism: Natrix helvetica (assembly GCF_964273705.1). Classification (NCBI taxonomy): domain Eukaryota; kingdom Metazoa; phylum Chordata; class Lepidosauria; order Squamata; family Natricidae; genus Natrix; species Natrix helvetica. The sequence continues at coordinate 209,193,824 of NC_138552.1, read as the reverse complement.
ACATTTAAAAACAATAAAAACTGTAAAATTCATTAATACAATGAAAATATGAAAACATCTAATTTAGAGCAAGACATCTGGCCTCTTAATATAGCCAGGAAGCGGGATCCTTGGGGCATGTATTGCCCCAGCTTCAGGAGCTTAGCCAGCCCTTAAAACCTTTACAGAAGGCTAACAGGTTGGGGCCATTCCAATCTTCAAAAGGAGAATGTTCCACATAGCACAATTCTAACTTTGAACATAATCTATCTAAGCATCTGCAGGGGAGGAAAGAGAGGAAAATCTTATGACCATGATGGTGAAGCTATGGCATGTGTGCTGGAAGTGGCATGCAGAGCCACATGAGCCATCACCCGCTGCTCTTCTGGGTTTCCGGCGCTCAGACCACCTGCTCTTCATGCGTGCAGGAGCACCAGAAATTGGAAGAGCAGCCGCTCAGTGCACATGTGCATGCCAGGAAGATGATCTTCCGGTTTCTGGCCACCTGGTCTTCCGGTTTCTGATGCGTATGTGCATGCGAAGACCAGCTGGCCAGTGCGCATGCATGTGCCAGAAACCAGAAAATCATCTTCACAGCGTGTGCATGTGCACTGGGCAGGTGCTCTTCTGGTTTCCGGCAGACGTACGTGCTCCCATTTCGGCACTCAGTGCCGGAAAGGTTCGTCAACACTGTCCTATGACTTACATATTTGCATCTGACATTGCATAGGCATAAAAGGCCAAGATTTGTCTTGTAATATCCTAGCACATGTTTTATCATTTCTTCATCATTGTGATTTGCACTAAATACCATGATAAGCCAACATCATGCTTCCCATTGTGGTCAACAAACATTTCCAAGGAGATTATAGCAATCACATGGAGACTTATTATTTCTGACTCTAGTCAACACAATCCTTAACTTAAAGAAAGAGCCAAGCCATAAATTATGAAATCATGAATATGAATGAATGGGCTGGGGTTATAAATAGTCACAAATGCCATAATATAATGACTAGGCCAACACCAAAATCAACTAATAGATACTGTGATAAACCACTATGAGACTCCAGCCTATTTATGTGGACTTCCATAAAGCTTTTGGGAAGCTTCAAATGCAGCGCTCCTGCAAATACTTACAGAGTCATATGTAGCTTACAAAGTCGACTCCTATGGAGTAGTTACATTCTCATCAAAGAAAAAAATAGAAAGCGATACTTCTCACCATATCCCACCAAAACACTGTGTGCAAACTCCCAGAATTTGCCAAAAGTCATGCTCCCTGAGACATACAGAAGTTATAATCTCACCCAATCTAAATGCAGGCACTGGATTGGAAAAAGTGCCCTAAAGGCCTGTAAGGGCATCAGCGCTATTTAAAATGATACTCATAAATGACTGAACAATGAAGTAGTTGATTTGACAGACCCTGAAATATCCAGGAATAGGAATTCCAACAGCTTCAAAATGTCTATGCTGTGTTGAAGAGAAGTCAGATATGAGGATCTCTATGAATGTAATAAATGGAAGACTGGAGTGGGGGGAAATCCTAAAATATGTATTTAATATCTGAAGCAAAAGTGATTTAACTAGGGAAGAGATATTTGGGCTAAGATAGAAAGTACATTAAAAACATGGGAAACATGCGTATTGTCTCTGAAAACCTTTTATTATATAATAGTTCAACTGTATATGTGTAAACGTTTAATATGGCATCATGGATTAATTAGAAGTAAAAAAAATATGCGCTTATGTAACAGAGCAATTAACACTAACATTTCTAAAAGCCAGCACTATTTGTTCTTCTCATTTTTAATTAAAAAAATGAAATGCTGTCAGGAAGAAGAGTGGGATTGACTACCTTTAAAAAGGCTTATAGGATTTAAAGGCTGAGTAAAGATTCCGTTGACAGAAGGACGGGATTTTCTTTGTCAAAAAGTCCGTCATAAAATTGGAGTAAGGTGGGGTTAACTTTTCTGACTTTCAGCTTTATAATCAGGCAAACATTTTGACTTTGCTTCTCCCTGCAAGCCAGGTAACCATCCCAAACCTATGATACCACATTTTAAAAATAACGATGTACATCTTTTGATATCATGGCAGGGCTGGGATCCACTTTTAGTTATGATTCCGCAATGTTCTCACATTTTTTCCACATTTGGAAGATATTGGGATAGAGAAATATTATTTGTATCCCTTTTTGCAAACTAAATTTACAATCTGGGTTAATTCCAATTTGAATACACTGGATATTTTAAAAACATCTTCATGAGTTGATAGGAGTACTAATAGCTTAGATAATTTTTTAAATTAATAAATGGAGGGATTGCAAGGAATGCTACTTTTCTATAATGGATAAACTGTGCCATCCAACTTGGGTCATTATGATATGTTTATTCTCTGCTTATAAAATGGTCTTTGATCAATATAATGGAAGGACAGTTCAGGATTTTTCTGTGTGATTACATTTTCAGGATTTCTTTGAAGTCTGAGGTTTTCTTAACATATTGTTAGTTTTATTTTTTCTCTTTTCACTTTTTTCTCTTTTTTTAAACAAAATTTTAAAAGACAAAATGCTGGGAGAGCTGAAATGAACAAATATGCTAAGGAGATGTTTAGAATGGAAGGTCTATTTCAATCCGAATAACTGCTCCTACAGTATATTGGCTGTATAACTAGATAACATATAAGGCTGTCAGTAATAGGGACAGCTTATAGTGGTAAGTGCTGGCTGCAATTTTCTCTGGAAAAACTACAATTTTCAAAAGTGTTTCTTATGCACTGGATTATTTGTATTTTCCATTGGAGTTTGACACAATCTGCCTTCAAGCTCTAAACGGGAGTTTGGGTCATTTATAAGCTTGCTCCATAACTCAGGATTTGTGTCACTTCTCTATAAAGTTTGCTAATCTGTCTAACGGGGAAAGAACTTATTTTATATTTGGTAAGAATTTCAAAATGCATCCTGTCACATATAAGCCTCTCAGAAGGAATATTGTTTCCAAATTACCAAACACCTACAAAATATGTGCACAGACAACAAGAGTGCATGTATGTGCATGTTTATGTGTAAGACTGGAATGTCAAAAACATTTTTTATTTTCTTTTTATGAATAAAAAGTGCTGCTTAACATTTCAAAGATAATTTGGGGAAGTGGTGAACTCAAAAACTGACAAGACTGAAGTAGAGAAATTGAATGTTCACTCATTTGCCTCACCATCCTTTAGGAGACAGGTTTTTGTTTTACCTCAGTAGAAAAATGTGCTGTCCCACCTTGATTTGTTCCACCTAATTATGGAGTTAGCCATAATATGCTTTACATTTCACTATCCTGCCTTTAATGTCATGTGATAGCATTATGGCTAATCTATTTCTCAAAGGTGCTTTTTCAGGAGGCAACTGGACTGTTTTTTCTTTGAATACCTTTCACTTCACATTCAAGAAGCTTCTTCAGTTCTGACAGGATAGTGGGGAATGGAGGGATTTATATTCCTTGCAGACAGCTGGTCATTTGCATCCTTTTAAAGGGTCAGCACTTGGAGGTTTATCTGTGTCCTCAGTGTCACCTGAATAGTGATCCTACTCCCACACCATTCAAAGGGTGTTCACCCCAAATTGTACCCACTATCCTGTCAGAGTTGAAGAAGCTTCTTGGATGAGAACGTCTTCAGAGAAAGAACAGGAAAGTGCAGTCGCCTCCTGAAGAAGCACCTTTGGGACAACCATGACCTGGATGACAATCTATTTCTCCGTTTCACTCCGTAATCTTTTCTGACTATTAAAATGGCATCAGTTCCAGTCTGTTCTTTGGAGACCCACCCAATTCATTTATTTACATTGTACAAAATCTTTAATTTAGTCCTAGTGCCTGCTTCCTGCTTTCTAATAGTAAACCTAACTTTATTCAAGATCTTTAGGCAAAGACCCTTTGTCAAAACATTTTTGGAATTTCAAGAATGTAACACCTAGCAGACCACACATCTAGATTTCGCACGAACCTCCTGACATATTCAAGCCACACAAGAGCTTGTGGCGTCATGCTATTTAGTTCAGCTCCCACTACCCTTGTGTACACTGGTCACTGTAGGAGAGGACTAAACTGAGCCCAATGGTGGGATCAAGTGCATCATCAGTCGGGCGTCTCTACACCCTCAAAAAAGAACTATGTCCAGTCTCCCTTGAAGTCTGTTGACTTTTATCTGGCAACAATTTGCCTTGGCTGTTAGTAGACCAGATTCTTGAATACAGATTGCATGGAATAAACTTTCATTGCTTTCTGAACTCTATCCTGGGTCCTGGTTTCTTTCACCTGACAGCCAAATGTCTCCAGATTTACAATCAAAACCCACCTAAAGCAATCCTGAGTGTATATCAATTTAACACAGGCAAGAACTGGACATGGATGTACAGTACATCAACACAGAGAAGTTCTAAGTTATGTCATAATGGTTCTCACCCAAATCCCAACACTATAAACACAAGAAAGGAAGAAAAATCACCCCTTGTTCTTCCTCCAGCATAATTTTCACATCTCTTATCTAAATATATGTCTACCTCCTATTGGGGTTTCAGCATTGAATGGACATAAATATACAGTAAAATTAGACTTCCCCCGCCTTCCACAGCTTACTGTTCATTAAAATAGCATTTAATATGCTTTCTTTCTGGTTTCTATATAGCTACTCATTATGTAGTAGTTGGCTAGCACAATGTAACATTCCATTTTCTTTGGAAATATAATTCTATCTCAATATTTTTCAAATATGGAAATATTAATTTAAAATATAAAAATCAGTTTATCAAGCCATACTACATTCCAGACACAGATCTTCACTATTTGGTAGATGGTCAAGTGTCAAAACAATTAAGTTCACATCATCTGGCATAGTCACTCTATAAGGTTCATAAATATTTTAAAATTCCCTTTATCTCAATGAATAGGATAGTGAGAAATACCAGTATAGGTTTTTAAATAATTTGTATTACATTTCAATACAATCTAAATATTCTATTAATAAATAATATAAGATGCATCATCATTTTTTAATTTCTAATTCACAGAAATAGCACAGAAATAATTGGGAAATGTGTGGTTTTCAGTATACTTATTTGGAAGCAAATTTGCCTGAACTTATTAAGACATGTATAAGAAAGAATTTAACTTCCAACCAGCTACACACATAAAGGCAGATGCTTTGATTCAACTATGCTATATAAACATAGCAGCATTGTGGTGTATAACTAAGGTGTAGTTCTTCACTTTTGCAGCATTTACACCAAAGGAAGCAGAGCACCCAAGGCCTCAAATGACTCAACACACACAATTCAATCACCAATTAGACTGCATCCCCAAGCATGTCAAGATCTTATAGTCTTTTAACAATACTCCTACATGTTTTTAAGGCAATTGCTGAGGATGCACCATTCTCATTAAATCTATATTTTAATCCTGCTGAGTCTCATCAAGTGTGTTTCTGTCCATAACCTTTTAAGCACATTTCACTGCTGTTGTAAAAGAAAACTATCTTCATGCTCATTTTTTTGAAACAAAAGCAAAGAGTGAAGACTCACTAAAAAAGAACATGGGGGAGGGGATCTAAAATTAAAGGATCATCAAGATAACATAGATTTTCACAGCTCTTAAAAGAGAAAATTATTTTTATTTTGAGCAAATTACCATCTGAGTTTTCTTTTAGCTCAGTTTTACATTTACTGACAGGCGTCATTTCTGTTTATTAATTTAGCTAACCACTTGTTAATTTACTAAAGACAGGTAAGAGCAGAGTTCCCCCACAATGAATCTGTGCTTTGTAAAAATAATCTACAACTAAAACAGCTATATCTTTAAAGTATGGTGCTACTTTGCTTAAGTTTTAAAATACAGAATACAATACAGCTTCCAAGAAAGCTAGCAACATCAAACATAAGTGTGCATTATATACATAGACAAACAGATGCACTTGTGAAGTTTAGATGAAACAGAATGTCTATTTCTTCACTTACATATAAAAAGGAAAAAGAATCCGCTCCCTCCAAGCCCAGTTATCTCAAGCTGTTGTCTGCTAAGAGCTGAGCATCGCTTGCAATCTCCGTTTCACGAAAGACTCCCTAAACTGATTGCTCTTCCAATCTGCACTGAAAAACTCCTGGCGTCACCACCCCTCTTCTCCACACTGCACTTCCACAGAGCCCCACACTTTAAAATATTACATAATGACAAGATTCCTCTGCCACTATACTCTGGGGGGGAGGGGGGGGAATGCATCCAGGGAAATCCTACATCAATTGGAAATAGGACAGAAATCAAGCATTTTCCAGAAGCATTTTTCTGCAAAAGTCTTATGACTATTTATAACAGGGAGGATGTTTTGTTTTTAAAAATGGAAGATATGCATTTTTTCCCCTGGCTTTCATTCACAGGATTGCTACAGCAATCATCATTTTATAACTCCCCCCCCCCATCTCCCTTCCTCCCCCCCTCTCTCTCACATACACACACACACCCTGCTGAAGATGGGTCATACTAAATTGCTCTAATGGGCACTTTCCGACAAAAGGACAGTCACTTGTAGAAATTGTAGGGTTATCAACCATACAGCTTTAGCTGGACGTTCATCCAAGTGGAACCACTTCTCCACTCTTAGATGTCTCTGGATGTCCTACTGAAAGTATTTACATTATCCAAGACAAAGGATTCTAACATTAACCATAATACATTGTGAACAATCCTACCAAGCTTCTATGTGCACCCATGCACATGCACACACGATTGCGCGTCTTCTGAGGAAGAGAATTAAAGGTGGACTTTTGTCTGTCTTTTTCCTACTATTTTCTTACAAGGATCCTGACCAATCAATGTAAAGGAAAAATATTTGAAGTCAGCTTACTATTTATATCCATTTTGTTTTAGGGTATAGCCATTCATGGAATTTGCTGTTAATTCTAGGCTTATGGAATAAGCCACAAAGGCATTTGAAATTCTTGAGATAGAAAGTCTGTTTCCTTCGTCTTCAGACGATGTATTGATTAGCATGTTGCAGTTTTAAAAAAATTACAGAGGCAACGGAACACACGCAATGCAACAATCTCCAATGTTAATTTAAGCAAGGAAACTGGGACCATGATGAAGAACAGATTGTGACCTTTTGGATAGTAAGACAGGTTCCAACAGATTATTAAAAGTGGAGACGGAGAGCTATGCATTGGGATTTTCATGGCACAAAGGTGTTGAACTTGAACACTGATCCTAAAAGAAAGACGGAGCTATTTTCAGTTAGCATATATGCTTCAAAATGTACCCAGGTGAAGACTGTGCATACAGGTAGTTCCCGACTTACTGAGCCCAAAATTTGTGTTGCTAAATTAATTTGCTAAGTTTCCCCCCATTTTATTATCTTTCTTGCCACCGTTGTTAAGTGAATCACTGCAGTCATTAAGTTAGAGGCACAGATTTAAGTGGATCTGGCTTCCCCATTGACTTTGCTTGTCAGAAGGTCGCGAAAGGTGATCACATGACTCCAGGACACTGCAACCATCATAAATATGAGTCAGTCGTGAATCACCTGAATTTTGATCACCTGCCCATGGGGATGCTGCAACCGTCTCAGTATGAAAAATGGTCATGAGTCACTTTTCCCAGTGCTGTTGTAACTTTGAACAGTCACTGAATGAACTGTTGTGAGTCGAGGACAACCTGTATTGTATCGACTACTTTCCCAATGCAAAGAAACTACCGTGTTTCCCCGAAAATACGACAGGATCTTATTTTCTTTTTACCCACAAAATATGGCTTGGGATTTATATTGGGGGGAGGTTTTATTGTTTTGGGGTTGCCGGGCAGCTACTCTCTTGCGAGCGGGCTCCTAAAGAGCCAGGCACAACCTCATGGGCGAATGGCTGTGTTGCACTGTCGCAGCACCACAACACAGCAGCCATGAAGCGACCACGCTCACGAGCAGCCACCCGGCAAATGCCTTTTCCAGCCGGTCACAGTGCCATTCATTCACCTAGGGGGTATCGCCAAGCCGCTTGAGCACCTGTTTGCTGCCTGGCTCCCGCGGCTTGACGCCTTCAAAATGCCAGTGAATGGTGTTCTGCACGGCTGGAGAGGAGGGTTGTGCAAGCGGCTGTTCCGCTCTCGCTCACACGCCTCCCAGCCTCACAATGCCCTAGCCCAGCTCTCCCTGCAGAGCCAGGGCACCTCTGCTGCCGCCGCCACCGCCATCCCAGCATGGCTTTTTTGGCGGCTTCCAAACTGAGTCTTCCAGCAGTGGCCGCTCTGGGCGTACACTCTATGGTTGTGGGTCAGCTGCTGGCAGAGAGTACAACCTAGCTCTGCATGGAGAGCTGGGCCACGGCATCATGAGGCTGGGAGGCGCACGGGCGAGAGCGGAACAACCCCCCTCTCCAACCGTACAGAGCACCATTACTGGCATTTCGAGGGTGCCAAGCTGCGGGAGCCGGGAGGCGGCGAACAGGCGCTCATGCGGCTTGGTGATACCCCTAGGTCAGTGAATGGCGCTGTGCCCGGCTGGAAAGGGGGTTTGCTGGGTGGCTGCTCGTGAGCATGGTCGCTTCATGGCTGTTATGCTGCGTTGCTGTGACAGCGCAACACAGCCATTCGCCCATGAGGTTGTGCCCGGCTCTTTGGGAGCCTGCTTGCAAGAGAGCAGCTGCCAGGCAACCCCCCTCTTTAGCTGGGCACAGTACTGTTCACCAACCTAGCGGTATCCCGAAGGCACCAAACAACATGATCACCTTTGCCTCCCCCCCAGTTCCTGCGGCTTGGCACCTTCGGGATACCGCTAGGTTGGTGAGTGGCGCTCTACCTGGCCAGAGGTGGGGGTTGTCCAGGGGGGTTATTTGTGGGGGAGGGCTTATATTTTTGCCCACCAGAAAAATATGGCATGGCCTTATTATCAGGACATGTCGTATTTTCGGGAAAACATGGTAGTGATGTCTACTAGACAACAATTAGCCTCCCACTTCAGCTTATTTCAAAATGGTGGCATTCTAGGGCCCTTCAGAAAAGATATAACAGGTGAGGAATGGAAGTTGATAGGAATTCTTTGCTTGTAATGAAAACAGGAGGGCACCTGAACTTTACTGAGCATTTTCTTTATCCACTGAAAATTTGCTGCAGTCAAGCAAATCTATAAGCCACCTATAGAACAGAGGTAGTATTCAGCCAGTTCTGACAGGTTCTGGAGAACCGGAAGCGGAACTCTTGAGTAGTTCAGAAAACCGGCATATAGCCCCAGCAGCCTCCCAGCTGATCTTCTTTTGTTGCCCTGAACAGGAGAACGGAGCTGGAAAGTTCCCAGGTTAGTGTGGTGGGGAGGGATTTTGCAGTAACCTTTCCTCAGGAGTGGGGAGGGAATGGGGATTTTGCAGTATCTTTCCCCTGTCAGGCTCACCAAGCCATGCCCACCAAGGGTCTGGCATGCTGTGGGGTTACAGGCAGAGGTGGTATTCAGCAGGTTCTGACCAATTCTTGAGAACCAGTAGTGGAAATTTTGAGTAATTCAGAGAACCAGTAAATAGCACTTCTGACTGTCCCCGCCCCCATCTATTCTGTACCTTCCGAGTCCCAGCTGATCGAGAGGAAATGGGGATTTTGCAGTAACCTTCCCCTGCCACACCTACCAAACCACACCCACCAAGTCATGTCACGCCCACCAAGCCACGCCCAGAGAACCGGTAGTAAAAAAAAAATGAATCCCACCACTGCTATAGAACCTATAGAACTACTGAGAAGGAACATTTTGACCAGCAAGAGCAGAATTTAACCAGAATCACAGATGTCTAAAACGCAAAGCAGAATTACAGAATTGATGTGACAACCATAGTATATCTCATTAGGCGTCCTTTATTTTTACCTTCATGTAATGCATTCATTTCTGCTGCTCTTTTTGGGTTGTTTCCCCAAAGTAAGCAATCTCTGCATCATTCTTTTTTAACTTAAAAAGCACAAAAAAGTATACTTTATGTTTAAAACCCCTGGGATATAAATGCTACTACCTTCATCAAATGAGTTTTTATATACTCTGAACTAGAAAAAGAAAATAGCTATCCCTCCCCCCCTCCACATACATAAAGGGAGTCCTTGTTTTAAAATGACTTTGACTTCGTTAAAAAGACAAGCACAGAAATAGAAGAAAAATAGCAAAAAGTGTAGGCATTTCCATCATCTTTCAATTGAATTAAGTCCCCTGCAACTCGAATTGGTACCCAACATCATTTGCTCTTGTATCTATCTGGACCGTACCAAAATGGCAAGGACAAACTGACCATTGTAACAGCAGGCCATTGCAAACTATTTTAAAATGTGGATTTGCTTTGTCCTGCAAGAACAATGATCTTGGCATGAGCGGAAGATCACTATGACTACTTTGCCATAGCTTAAAATTCATGCAAATATTTTGTCATGGTTTCCATGATAGAAAATAGGATTCAAAATCTATGATTACGAAAAATGTAAAATAAAGATGGCTTAGTTGAAAAAATGTAACTAAATCCTTTCCCCCGATTTATCTGAGTGGTGGAATACTTTTTGATTCATAATAAACCTTGCAAAAATGTTAAATAATTGCTTATTGATGCCATCGGGTAGAACCCAAGGAAGAATTGATTCTGCTTCATTAACTTTGTCAGTTCTCATCTCCTGTCTTCCCTTGAGCTTACACTTGTTTCTGTAGTTTCCTTCTGATTATAGTTGACATGCATGGTAGCTGGAGGGGGACATTTTAATGTATTAAGTTGCATCACATACGTCAACATTTCAGATACATTTCTTAAGAAGTAGCTTCTTTTATATTTTCTTTTTAAGATGTAGATTTTACTCCACATCTTTTCCTTAAGCAAGTCTACAGCCATCCTTATGAATTGACCGCCAAAAGGAAATCCGCTACTGCTTTCCCCAAGCAGGGATGATGATGATGATTTTATTTCAAATCCTTCAGAAACACTGGTAACGTGCATGGGAAACACCAGTTCTCAAGATAAGTGGAATCAATTAAATCAAGTTGATTTATAAACATATAAGGCCAGGGTTTGTTATCTTATTAGAACAATCCTGCAGATTTGTAATGGGAAATGTTTCTCTTTGTTGGAATATGCATCTACAAACTACCCGCTCCCCTTGATTTGTGAGAGAAGTTTTCCTTCCCGATTTATTGTTTTACTATTTTTCTCCCCTCTCTTTTGATTTCTGATAGAAAACAGCTGTGGGAAGTAACCTTAGCACTGTTGTACATTAGCCTGTTGTTTTGAGCTTCGAGCTTGGCAATTTGGTTGCAAACGTTTCGTCACCATTCGAGGAGCATCGTCAATGTGTTTTGAACTGTTATATATTGGAAATGTGAGATCTTTCATTTATGAATATGTATGCTCATGTCATCTGTTGCTTATGCATTAATCTGCCACCTTTCTGAGATTCATGAAGACCAGTGCATCTCTTCATTGGTGGTGGTGGTGGGGGGTATCTGTCTCAATATGCTTTGGAGGCAATCCACCTGCACTTGGTGTCTTATAAATGCTGCATTAAGGCTTACTTGCTTTGGGTCCTATCACCAAAGATGGAACAAGGTGTACAAATTGGGATGACAGAAACCACAGCCACTCAGTCTTGGAGGGCTTGAGCTTGAGCCTGTTCCTCCCCATCCAGATCTGCACAGCCTCAAGGCATCGGGACATCACATCGAAGGCATCGTTTGGGTGGTTTGGGGTAGAGATGAAACGTTGGGTATCATCAGTATATTGATGATATCGTACCCCAAAACCACAGATGATCTCGCCCAGCAGTTTCATATATATGTTGAACAGGAGAGGTGAGAGAACCGACTCCTGGGGCACCCCACAAGTGACGTGCCTGGAGGTCGATCTCTGCCCTCCAGTCAACACAAACTGTGACCGATCCGACAGGTAGGAGGAGAACCACCGTAAAACGGTGCCCCCCACTCCCAACCCCCCGAGTCGTCGCAGTAGGATACCGTGGTCAATGGTATCGAAAGCCGCCGAGAGATCTAATAGGACCAGGACAGAGGAGCAGCCCCTGTCCCGGGCCCTCCAGAGATCATTGACCAACGCGACCAATGCCGTCTCCGTGCTGTATCTGGGCCTGAAACCCAACTGGAACTGATCCAGGTAGACAGCTTCATCCAGGTACTGGGGAAGCTGACGTGCTACCACACTCCCGACAACCTTTGCTACAAAGCGAAGGTTGGAGACCGGACGATAGTTGGCTAAAGAATCTGGGTCCAGGGAAGGCTTCTTAAGGAGGGGCCTCAACACCGCCTCCTTCAAGGTGGTGGGAAAGAACCTCTCTCTCAATGAAGCGTTGGTAATCACCTGGAGGCAGCCTCGTGTCACCTCCCGGGAAACCGAAACTAACCAAGAGGGACATGGGTCCAGCACACAAGTGGCAGCACTGAGTCTCCCCAGAATCCTGTCCATGCCTTCGGGGGTCACAGGGTCAAACTCATCCCAGATTGTCTCCTCAAGATTCATCCCCGTTGGCTCGCCCGAATCTACCCAGTCAGAGTCCAAGCCTGTCCGGATCTGAGCGATTTTATCCTGCAGATACTGAACAAATTCTTCAGCCCTACCCCGCAAGGGGTCTTCCCCAGTTCCTTGGTTAAGTAAGGAGCGGGTCACCCTGAACAGGGCGGCTGGGCGGTTATCTGGGGACGCGATAAGAGCGGAAAAATGTTGCCGCTTTGCCGCTTCTATCGCCACTAAGTAGGATTTAATATGAATTCTTACTAGTGTTCGATCAGACTCGGACCGGCTGGCCCTCCAGCCACTCTCTAGGCGCCTTTTCCATCGTTTCATCTCCCGGAGCTCCTCGGTAAACCAGGAAGCCACCCGGGATCGACACCCGGTCAGAGGCCGCAAAGGCACAATGCGATCCAAGCCCCAGCGGCCGCCCTATCCCAGGCTTCCACTAGGGCTTCGGTCGAGTTGTGAGCAAGGGATTCAGGAAAAGTCCCAAGCTCCATCATGTATATGAATTCTGATTTTTTGTATTTACCACTTATGTATTTTATTACTATATTTTCTTTAGTATATTTACCATGGAATTTGATCCAATATTTTACTTTTATTTTTTATAGTCATAACATTAATCAATTAATAAACTATTACCATTACTAACAGGCTCACAGCTGTAATACAGGTTATATAGACACAAAGCGCATAAGCCTCATTTTCTTAAAACACTTTTGGATATAATAAATTCACTATTAATTTACAGCTAAAAAGAGATTTTCTGACTGGCAGAATAAAAGAATTCCACCTGTTGAGTCAATACTCCTTCTGAATTACAAAAGAAAATATGATATTGTGTCTAATTCAAAAAGAATATTGACTAACAGGTGGAATTCTTTTATCCTTTTATCAGAAAATCTCAGAAAATGTATATGCTGCAAATCTCGTAGTTCAGACAATTTTGAGCAAGATTTAAAAACTTTCAGCAAAAAATTAATAAAGACTAGATGTAAGAAAGTTTAAAATGGATAAAGGGGATAGCTATCTTGAAAGATCGCTTTCTGGTGAAAGTGCTTTTGAGTACGTTGAAATTAAAGTAGACAAAGTAGACATTAATGGCAATATTTTTGTTTACTATTAACAGGTAAACATATAAGTGTATTTATAACTGCTATCAGGAATATAGGAAGCACTTTTCTTTCTTTTTTCTCTAATTTTCTCTTGAGTTTCCCCTTTCTTGCTGTTTTAGCTTTCTCTTTGAATTTTTTTCATCTTTATATTCGTTTTCATTAGTTTTTATTTTCCTATATAAATATGAATTGCTTCATTTTGTTGGGTTTTATTAAACTTTTAGAGCCTTAGTTTATTTGGGTTGTCTCAGAACATATAACACAGTTGAATCATGAAGAGTCTTAAAGCAGTAATTTCCCATAGAACATTTCAGGACATTTAATGACTAAAAAAGCACATTTTTTAATTGTCAGAATTTCTTGACAATAAATAAGTGCCAATATAGCAGCAACGTATGGATAATACTGAACTGTTCTTACAGATATAAATTTTGACTCTGCTTGTCTTGAAGGAAGAAGCAGTGGATCAAGACAGTTCTGTAATAATTATAATTTACTTTCTGCTTCAAAACATGCTCTTTATCTAGTAACAATCTCTCCCTTCACACTTAATATGGTATAGTGCAATAGTGTTCCACTTCCTCTAGTAGAAACCTTAATCATTTTTTAAATATACTGCATTCCCAAGTGTTAATCTCCTCTTAGGGAGATTTTGTTGTTGTTGCTGCTGCTACTATTGCTGTTGTTCCATCAGTTTTAAGAATAATGGAGAAAGAAGAAGAAAAAACCAGAACCTGACCTGCTACAAGGACTCTTTCTTCACTGATGGTAATGACACTTTCACAACATTGATGTATTCAAAAGTAGCAACAGAATCTGAGCTTTAAAAATAAATCAATTTCTCCAGTTCAATTAACATACTAACAACAACATAGTATTAACAGTAACTTAAAAATCAGATGTAAATATGCAAGGAGTATGATCTCATTCAGTCAGCAACAGCATTTTGATTTTAAAGTATTTGCATTGAGCAGTGTGTTATTAATTAGAACATATAAGTCCCAGACTTCAGTAGCTACCGTGTTTCCCCGAAAATAAGACAGGGTCTTATTTTCTTTTGCCCCTCCCCCCCAAATAAGCACTTGGCCTTATTTTCAAGGAGGTCTTATTATTTTTGAGGTGCAGGAGGCGGCATGGCTGCTGCTATGTGGCAATATTTTGGGGGAGGGCTTATTTTTTGGAGGGGGCGCTTATTTTAGTGCAGGTGCTCAAAAGTCTGATTGGGCTTATTATCCAGGGAGGTCTTATTTTTGGGGAAACGGGTTATCATCTATATTCATTTCTACTATTTATTAGATTTTTATTCCACCTTTATTGTTTTTATAAATAAGTGAACGCAGAAAACATACATAATACTCCTTCCTCTTCCTATTTTCCATACAACTATAATCCTATGAAATGGATGGGGCTGAGACAGAGAAATGGCCCAAAGTCCTCCAGTTGGCTTTCGTGTCCAAGGCAGGACTAGAACTCAGTTTCTTAGTTTCTAAACCACTACCTTAACTATTACATCAAACTTGTATTACTTATACAATATTGATTCAAGAAATTAATTAAACATATCCTCCTTTATAACAACAGCTCTGTGGGGTAGACTGGGCTGAGAAAGAATGACCCAAATTCATCCAATGAGCTTTGATGGCTGAGGATGGAATAGCACTCTGTTTCTAGTACATCTTATTACACCACGTTGACCTTGAAAGTCAAAGATATATAAGAGCCAAGGTGGCACAGTGGTTAGAATGCAGTATTGCAGGCTAATTCTGCTGACTGCCAGCCAACTGCCAGCAGTTTGATTCTGACTGGCTCAATATTGATTCAGCCGTCCATCCTTCTGAGCTAGATAAAATGAGTATCCAGGTTGTTGGGGACAATATGCTGACTCTGTAAACTGCTTAGAGATGGCTGTAAAGCACTGTGAAGTAGAACATAAGTCTAAGTGCTATTGCTATATATGTAACTGTATCCATGGATATGCGTATAGATGTGTGTCTGCATGTACAAAATTAGTGCTACCCCATCCACAAAAGCAGTCTGCATGCCTTCTGCATCTCTCTACTTTCTGCATTAACTTTTCAGCAGTGCTCTTACCCTAAATGGTAAATCAAGTTTCTCCTTCTCTGGTATCTGGTCCAGCATGCCATCTGTGTTGCTCCTTTTTAGACTTCCATTAACGTCGGGCACATGACTGAAATCTATATTTCAAAAAAGTGAAAAGCTAGATATCAGAAGAAGAAATATGCATTTTCTTTGGTTTACATATGATTGTTTCATTAAAGTGACAGGAAACATAGACTCCTGAAGATCCGTTTGGCTCTTCCAGCTAAAATAATCCCATGTAAAGTAATACAAATATTTGGGCTGCTACTTCAAAGCCTGCCTTCCTCAGCATCATCTGTCTACAATGTGGTACAGTGTGTGCTGGCTGAAGAAAACATCCAATATAAATGTCTTCATACATATAAAATGATTTTCTTGGATGAACACATTGTCCCAAAACTTACTGTGGTTCTTACACTTATTAATGGCCCAAAAGAAGAAAGAAGAGAACCTTGGCTTTGTATTACTACTTCATGTAGCAGCAATTAGGACAACATGTAAACAATAACAATATTTTGCCAATATAGGTAGTCTTCGACTGATGACTGTAAGGGAACCTAACTACCTATTACAGTCGTAAATCATGATGGTCATATAGCAGGTCTTCAAACAGCATGTTATTAAGCAAAACATCATGGTTGTTAAGTAAATCCATGGTCGTTAAATGAATGTCATGGTTGTTAAGCAAGCCCATTGTTCGCTATGGGGCATTTTTGCAGAAAATTGAAAGTTAACATAGGTTTTCAGTAAAAAAAAAAAAAAAGTAAATTACAGTCATTTGACTGTAAATGCAAGCAGGTTGCCCAAATAGTCAGGTGATGATGGGGGGGAGGATTGGCCATTGGAACTTCAGAACTTGGCGGGGGTTGTCTGTCATAACTTTGAATGGTCGCTAAGCAACTGATTGTAAGTCACCTGTATTTAAAAGTATGGGTTAGGGCTACCAGATTGGGGGGTGCAAATATCAGAGATACCATTAGTTGGCAGCAGAGAACCTGAGACTGTCTGGATCTCTTTGCTACCATCTAATGACAATTGCAAATTTGCAACTTGGATGTAGGAGCCCATCAAAAATGAAAAGAAAATGTCATAACAGCTTCTTCAAGAGGTGAATCATGCAATGATTAGAATGAATGGACTTTGTATATGCACAAAATACATATGGTTATGTTCACTGCGGTACGTTTAGGCAAAACAGATGCAATAAAGCCTTGGACAGGCAGGAATGCCAGGCAATTCCAGAGAAATTGAAATAATTTAGCATTTTATCTCCATTCATGCCCATATGCAACAATGTTTTGAGTTGCCAATTTAATTACATGAATGCCACTATGTTGTATTCTGTTGACAAGCTGTATATGATTCACTATCATTCAAAGAAAAGATAATGTAACCCACTAAACTTCAAAAAGAACAAAATGTTTCCCTCACCATTAATTATTCAATAAAATATTGAGCACACTATGAACAGATGGGATCGCAAGCAAAGCAGCACAGAGAAGGCCCATGAAAACATCAGAAAACAAAATTCTCTAAACCTCCATAGCAGTACAAACCATGCAATGAACATGGCACTATGATAGTTATCTGAACATATTCAAAGCTGAAGAAAGCAGATTATATGCATGCTTCAGAGGCTTTGCTATCAAATTTGGAGATCAAGAAAACAACATATCTGTTTTAAGGAGGGAACAGATCCCTCCGCATTACAAAGAGAGGAGGCAGTTACAACTTTTCATGATGATTTAGGTCCATTTAATTAACAAGATTTTAATTGCATGCTAATCCACACTGCTCTTACCAACTCCCTCTTTTCTCTGTAAATGAAGAGGAAACTGCAATGAGGCATAAGGAGGAATGAGGGATGCACTTTTAAGTACCAGCCTGCTAAATAACTTACCATCCTTTACAGTTCTGTTCCGAATATCACCCATTTGAACTAGTGCCCTACTGCACAGCAGCAAAAATATGTTAACAAACATCAAGAATAGATGGCAAGCTGCCCTCTCGGTAAAGAGGATGGGGCCTTGCCTTTTAGTTTATTGACACTAATAGAGGGGAGTAGGATGGAGCACTAAAAATAAAAGCAGATGGCATAGCAAAATTAGGTATGTCCCACCACTGTAGAAACTGGGAAAGTACATAGTCAATTATTTCTATTTTAGGTCATGCTGGTGAGAGAATCAGGGACTACACTGCTTGAACACAGAGAATGAAACAGAGAAATACAGTAACCGAAGAAGAATGGAAGATCTGCTTTGCGTTGCGGAACCAATTATTTTATGGGATAGAGCTGAAATGTGAATAGTTCAAAACAACAAATTGTTTTCAAAGAAGGATCTTTTTAGTGCTCAGCAGTGCAAAAAGAATTAAGTTCTGCACATTGCTCCCTTCCCCATAATAGCCAGACTCTGCTTGTCCCCGTGGGCAAGATCCTCCACAAAGTTTGATCATAAACAATTTCTATTTCATTCTGACACTAAATACCCCCACATAAGCCATCCTTCAACATACTTCGGATTCTGTGTTACAGATTCTGGACTCTTAAGTCAAACATTTCTCATTGCCTACTATCTATCCTGCAATTAGCTATTTTCCTGTTATCGTAGAGACAGCAGCCAGACTGCGTATCCTCCGTCCATTAACCAATCAGACTGAATCTACACTTATGATGTCATCAGGCCCTTGTGGATCCTCCCCAGTTTCAGACTCAGTCCAACTTGGACTGACTGTGAGAATTGATCTCTCCTCCAAATTATTTAATTATATCTTTAATTGGTGAATTTTTCAAAAAAAAATTTGTTGTTCCTTTAAATTGGTTCCTTAAATAATCCTTTATTCTACAAATAGGAGGGAAATTTGAAACTGATCTCTGGCTGCCTCTCCTCAGCCATCTGATTGCCTGTGGCCACGAGTTCACTCAGGAAGCCTGCCTTGCAATCAGATCGGCCAGCTCACGAGTTACGGCTCCACGGCTGTTTCCCCACAGCGCTCCTTGATTCTGGGGACTCGGAGGGACAAGCAACCGGCCGTTTCATGTGCAGCGGTTCCAGGTGAGTCCGGTGGTCATTCTGCAGATCGCCTGGCCACTCTTAGTATTGGTGGCCATTTTGTGGGTCGGAAAAGCCGACGAAGATAGCAGCGGCCATTTTGAGGCTTGGAAAAGCCTCAGAGAAAAAAAGTCAGCCATTTTGGACACTTTAAAAAAAGCGTGAACTCCACAGCAGCCGTTTGGAGTGCCCAGCAATGCGGGATCACCACAGGTGGACCACATCAGGAGCGCCTGGCCAGCAAACGGGTGAGACCGTTGCCTATCTTATTGGGGTGTTGATTTATGTTTGGGGAAATGGCTGATCCAGCTATGGATACGAATGCAGGATTAGAGGAGGCAGGGACATCAGGGGCAAAGAGCATCAGGAAGAGGCAAGCCAAAGAAGCCCCTTCCTCAGAAGTAAACCCCAAGGTCTCTAAAGCGACTATCAGGGCAGAAGAGCGCAGGCAGAAGGCCCTTGAGAAAGAATTTCAGAGGGCCCCAAAACAACAACATAGTCTAACTGCCCATCCCTCCCTCCCTCCAAGGATCACCAAGTGGCGTCTCCAGCTCCACCTGTCTTGCCTCCCATGGGCCCTGACCCCACCCCCGGCCTATTCAGAAGGGGAATTGTCTTCTTCGGAGTCCTCATCTTCCATGGAACCTGACAATGGAGGCAATTTCTTTGATGCCCCTCTAAATAGGGACTGCACCTTTGAACAGGCTTCCCTCCCGGGTTACCCATGGCTCTGGGGGCCCCCATACCACGTACACCTCCCCTGGTGATATGGCAACTATGATTGCTGAAACCATTAAACAGGTCATGGATGCTGGCCTACAACAGCAACCCCAACCTGCTCCTCACATGGCAATAAGCATAAATCTTCTGCTGCGGCTCAGCAACCTGATCCCTCTGCCTCTACGTCTCAGGCCTCAATTAGCGGGGAGCAAGATAATCTGTGGGACTCAGACCTGTCTGATGACGAGGTGGTCACCCCAGATACCCCTGCCTTTACCGGATTATTGAAAACTGATCGTTTCAAGTTCCTTCTTCTTAAGGCCATTAAAGCTGCTAACTTACCATCTTTTGCTTCAGCTTCTACTTCACAGAATAAACCGCAGAACCAGCTTCAACTGAGGGTCCCAGTACCCCATTCACCAAACCCACGGTGGAAAAAGTGGTGATCCCTGTTCCCAAAATATTCCTGAACGTCATCCAGAAACAGTGGGAGTCTCCAGGCATGGGCCCACAGCCAACCAACCTTGACAAACGCCTCTACAACATTGCACCCGACCTCATCAAGTTCTTAGAGATTCCCCCAGTGGACGCACCGGTTGCAGCCCTGTCTTCACCTACTGTGGTCTCTGGAGCCCCTGAGGAGGTTCTCAAGCCTGAGGAGAAAAGTTCAGATCAAACCTTAGTCAAAAACTATCAGGCTGGGGCCTGGGCTATTAGGGCCTCTACGGCCACTTCCTTTTTCTCCAGGGTGGCCTTGGTTTGGATTGAACGGCTTCAGGAGCGCATTGCTCCTACTGACACTAGATCACATAGGGATATCAACAAGATCAGGGCAGCGGTTGATTCTTCCCTTAATGCTGCTAGATTTGCTTCTAAAGCCATGGCCTCTTTGGTCACTGCCAGGCATCTGCTTTGACTCAAGCCATGGCAGGCGTATGTCCGTACCAAGTGGCGCTAGCAGCCTCCCCATTCAGTGGCACCCAATTATTTGGTAATCCCTTAGACCCGTACCTCACGGAATCTAAAGACAAGCGCAAGGTCCTTTCATCCATCTACAAGAAACAGGACAGTCAGCCCGCTCCCTTCTGTAGGAGGTCACACTTTCGACCGGCGGATGGGGGACCTTCCTTCCCCTGTCCACAACGTAAATCCTACACTCCCTGACAGGGATCTCACGAGGAAAGGTCCAGTAGAAACACACAGCGTTTCCCCTCCAAGAAATCTTACCGTGGAGGAAGCAACCACCATTTTTCATGTAGAAAATTACTATCTGGACTCTCTTCCGATCGGAGGCCGCCTGCCGTTCTTTGCCCACTGCTGGGAGGAGACCACAACATACAATAGGGTACTCAAAACTATCAAATTTGGTCTCATGCTAGAATTCCTCTTCATCGCCCAGGAACACTTCGCACCATGCCTGGTCTTTTGGTGTCCTTGAAAGATGGCACTGATGGAACAGGCCATTCAGGACCTGTTGGAGATCCGGCCCATCCAACCGGTTCCTCCCCATCAGGAAGGGCAGGGTTTTTATTCTTGCCTGTTTGTGGTACCAAAGAATTCCGGGGGATGGAAAGAAATTTTAGATCTAAAAACATTGAACCACCACATTGTCTATCGGCGGTTCAAAATGCATTCTCTACATACCATCCTCCAGGTGGTCAGGAAAGGCGACTTCCTTATGTTGGTAGACTTGACCCAAGCTTACCTTCATATCCCCATCTTCATAGACCATGGGCCAAGTTTCACAGCCAGAGCCTTCAATGGTTCATGCTTCCACATCAAAAGGCCGACAGGAGCACCTCTTCTCTCAGGGTTCCCTTTCCCAGACAGGTATTACACTCTCTCAAAAGGTGGCAGTCCCTGGTGATTTTGCAAGGGACCTTGTTCAGAGAGCCATGCCATCTCATACAATGGATGCAAGTCTGACAAGATGGGGGGCACACATGCAGGACCTAGTGGCTCAGGGTCAGTGGTCCCTCGAAGAGAGCCAAAACAGCATAAATTGGCTAGAATTGTGGGCGGTTCGCCTCGCCCTCAGACACTTCCACCATAGAGTTCAGGCCTGACACATATTAGTCCTCACGGACAATACCACGACCAAGGCACACATAAACGGACAGAGGGGAACTCGTTCCTGGTTCCTGATGCAGGAATCCAACCTGATGTGCCAGTGGGTGGAATTTCACCTGTCATCTCTCAGGGCAGAACACATCTCAGGGGTCTCCAATGTCCAAGCAGACTGGCTGAGCTGGACAGCGATAGATCAGGCGGAGTGGACCATCCATCCGAGCCTCTTCCATCGACTGACACTATGGTTCAGCCTCCCAGTCCTAAACCTGTTCACGACGGCAGACAACAACCAGGTACCCAGGTATTACTCGAGGTTCATGGACCCCATTGCAGAAGGAGTAGATGTTCTCAGATGCCAGTGGCCCAGGCGTCTCTGGTACACATTTCCCCCCCTTCCCCTCATTCAGAGGGTAATTCAAAACCATGCTGGAGCAGGAAGCAGAACTGTTGCTGCTAGTGCCGAACTGGCCATGCTGGCTTTGGTACGCCGACGTAGTGACTCTGTTAATCTGTTAAGGTGGACCTCATGGCACATCCCACGGTCTCTCCTGCCTCTACACCAAGGGTCAGTTTGTCATCCCAACCCCCAGTGGCTGCAGTTAATCGCATGGCGATTGAGCAGCAAGCCTTACAGCGGATAACATCTCCCTCGACATCATTCCTACTATTCAGGCATCACACAGAAGCTCTACTAACCGCATTTAGGTTGCCACGTGGCGGACTTTTCCTATGTGGTGTTCCAACCAGACTGTTGACCCACTTAGGGCATCCATTCCGCAGATATTGGACTTCCTGCAGAGGGGCCTTGATCAGGTACTTACCCCTAACACGCTACGCCGACAGGAAGCCGCTCTGGCCTCTGTTCTGGACGGTCTGGCATCCGAACATCACCCCTTGATCCGGAGATTTCTCCGTGGAGCGTCCAGCCTGCGTCTCCCTGCCATACATAGATATCCGATTTGGAATTGCTTCGTGTCCTAGAGGCTTTGACTTCTGCGTCCTTTGAACCTATGAGATCCACTTCTTTGAAACTGTTGTCCTTTAAATGCTGTTTTTGGTAGCTGTAACCTCAGCCAGATGTATTTCTGATTTGGCTGCTCTTTCAGTCAGGCATGACTTGTGCGTGTTCCATCCAGACCGAGTTGTCTTAAGACTGAACCCGACATTCATACCGAAGATCAATAGCTGTTTCCACCGAGGTCAGGAGTTAACCTTACCTGATTTGTGTCCATCTCCCCGTCATGAGAGAGAGCGCACTTGGAAGCTCTTGATGTACGTCGTGCCCTCAAGATCTCCATCGACTTCACCACCTCGTTCCGCCACTCGGAAGCTCTCTTCATCTCCTTTTCCCCAGGCCTCCTTGGGTACCAAGACTTCATCATCTAGTCTGGGGCGCTCGATAAGAGCCTGTATTAAACTGTCTTATGTACTTCAATCCATACAGGTCCCTGCAAACATTACAGCTCACTCTACACGCAGTGCTGCGACATCTGCGGCTTGGTCCACTCAAGCCACCTTGGAAGAAGTCTGCCAGCAGCCACCTTGGCATCTCCCACAGTCTTCATACGTCATTACAAGTTGGACAAGTATATGTCGGCTGACGCAGCTTTTGGGCGCAGGGTGCTACAACAAGTGCTTGTGCCCTAACGGACCTTTTTTACAATTTCCCACCCTAGTGGACAGCCCAGTCTTTGGTACATCCTAGGCTGGCTGCTGTCTTTACGATAGCAGGAAAATGGGTGTTGGTTCTTACATGATACACTCATTTTAGGTAGAGACGAGACAGCAGCCAGCCCCGCCCTGGTATGGGTCACGCGAGGGAATTCCTTGTGCAGAGGAGAGAGATACAGTGACTATGGACTTTCACTTTTTGCTCACAATTCTCACTTGAGTCTACAGTTTTACTTCATCTGAAACTGGGGAGGAGCCACAAGGGCCCGATGACATCATAAGTGTAGACTCAGTCCGATTGGTTAATGGACGGAGCATACCCAGTCTGGCTGCTGTCTCGTCTCTACTAGAAAATGAGCGTATCAGGTAAGAACCAACGCCCATTTCCTCTCCAGAGGCTTATTTTAGTGCAATTGTGCATCAAGGAAAAAATGCTTTTACAAAGCGCTGTCAGGCGGAAAGAAACAGCATGTAAATTCTAATTCAGAAGGTTTACTGCTCAGGAATATACACAAGAAGCTGGTCAAATAATGGTCAGCACTAAATTAGTGCTAGATAAGAGTTAATGGGATTCAGGGGGGTGGACTTGGAGATTTGTGGACACATAATGATTCTTGGGTGAGTTCTGTCTTAACTCCACCCTCACCCCCCAGGCTTTGCCTGTTCTTCTGGTTGGTGGCTAACCTTTTTAGCACTGAGTGCCAACACAGAAGTACGTGCGCCAACCACTGAAATCCAGAAGAGAGCAGCTAGCTGGTGTGCATGTGTGTGCTGCCAGCCGCTCTCTTCTGGGTTCCATTGTGCGCATGCGTGCTGGTTAGATGGTCTAACGCATGAACATGACAGAACCCAGAAGTACAGCTAGCAATGGTGCACGTGACCAAAGAGAGGTCTCTGCATGCCACCTGTGGCATGAGTGCCATAGATTCACCATCATGGTTCTATACTGTTTCCATCTGTGAAGCAGGATGGAACAGTAGAAAAAACCAGTTCAGCTTAGAATCAGATATACTGGCAATTTGGCTATGTTGCGTTTTCCCTTCTTGAAGGATCTAAACACTCAAATTTGCAATGCAGTCCAGATTTTGAATGGAATACCATGGATGGAAGGGAGAAAATGGGAATAGCCCTCAAATTCTACCTCGAACTCACTATGGTTCTTGGTGAAATTTAAATCATACATATATCGTTGTTTTTTTAGGCTGGAGACCATACTTGGCTTTCAAATTGCATGCTGAAAACTGTATTCCAAAATGTAGGAAAGGTCTCCCAAATCTCTCACAGCAGTTTTGCCTTAAGAGGTGCAAATTTCAGAAAGCAAATAGATTTGGGGGCTGTGTGTCTAGTACCTTAAAATAAAGTACTCCTTTTCCTTCTCTTCCTATTCTCCTCCTCTTCCTGAGACCAGGGGTGACTAAAGAAAGGTATAAATTACTGAAAGTTGTACTCTTAGCAACATCTTGACTTGAGAGTTATATATTGTTATTTAATGTCATAATGGCAGATATAAACCAGTTACTTGCAATCTCAAAATCAGCTCTACAATATTAGTGTGACATTATATTGGCACTTATTCTCAAAATGATGTTCAGGGGACTTATACCAGTAATCCAGTATATTTGCATAAGGAAAGGAAATGAAAAGGTTCCCACTGATTCCAGAGTCATATCCCTGAAATTAGCAATAAGAGGCATTTTCCAAAACATTCTTTTGGGCTTAATGCGTTCTTGTATATCACTGGCAAATATATATTTTAAAGCAAGAAACCTCTTTGGGATACATGTTAAAGATTCATAAACAATGAAATAATTCTCAAAACCAAGATAGTGTAAAGACAATTTAGTTCAAGGAATATTAGAAAAATCTTTCCAGAATGTATCTAAGAGGAACAGCCCGGTCCACAGAAGGAATTTTACCACAGAAAGATCCACTATGGATCATCTATATAATAAAATGAGATAAAACAACAGAAAGCAACTGAAGACCACAAAACTTGCATAACACGTTTTTCGTTCCAGAATTAAATTTCCAAAAAGTCACAATATATGGACACACAACATTCCTAACTATTAATGCTCTCTCACATCCCTACTACAACCAATCCCTGTTTAATACCTAAGCCACTTTGAATTGGCCCTGCTTGTTTTTTGTTTAATTTTTTGTTATGCTTAAAACACACATTAGTTCAATGAGAGTCAGAGCCATTATGAAACTGGTGCGAAGTAGACTACACTTCATTGGGATGTCATTTTACCCAATACATTCTTACAGGCAATGAAAATAGTACCTGGAAGGACCACTGTGCCTGCTAGCTCTAGACTAGAAGGGAAATATAGTCATTTAATTATCTTGACCTATGGGAGTTAAATTGAAAACCAAAATTCTTTAGAACAGAGACTACGTTAAAAAAACAACAAAACTCATATACCAGATCATGAAGCCCAGGGCAAAAAGTCAGTTAAAGTATTGGAAGAGTGGAAGAAAGAAGTATTAGAAATAAACTGCACTGGACAGAAGGAATAAAGAAGAATGGAGCCTTTGTGAGAAGGTTGAGAGTTGAGCAATCAACTACTTTTTTCCTAGTATGTCATTAAGATCCTTGTTTAGCTGTGCCCTGAAGAGTGATGGAGACCCTCACGCTTAGTCAAGCATCTCAGTGAACCTGACATGATTGGACCAGATAATTTATGGTATAATGGTTAAGATAAATTCAGCCCACTTTCTGGATTGAAAGAAAAAGAAGAAAACAGCACTGCATGGGATAATGTTTCTACAAAGTATGGGCAAACTAAGCCATTAAACCTGGGATGCTAAATTTAAAATACTTTTATAGCTTATTCTATTAAAAAGGAGACAGACGGTGGAGGCTTTTATTTAATGGTTCAGAAATAAGACTCAAGAAAATGTAAAATTATACTTTTCATCCTCAAAAATGGAAACAGCTAGCTGATGAGCAAACTGAATCCACCATCCTGAATGTGAAACTCTCCAGGGATGTTTACTTTTATTTATTTATTTATATACATACATACACAGTCAACTTTATTCCTCACATTCATAAATTTCCCAAAGACCTGATAAAAAGGACAGTCCACAAGATTTGGGGAAAATAAATTCTATTGAAGACTTATCCTACCTAAAGTTGCTGTGCAGGTCCCAAATTTTGTGTATGGTCCCCTTTTGAACTGATTCAGTTAGAATTCTACCAAACAGTTCACACAACTAGTCCCTTCTTTTCTCCTCATTCATTTTTCCTTTGGTACAGAAAAATCATGATGTTCTTCCAATTGTGGGGCTCAAATGTATTCTACAAGTCACTCCATAAACAAACTGCATTCATATTTTTAACATAACTCCAGTTAGATTTTTCACATCTGTACCCTTAAGCATTTTTCAGCCTGCTCATGACTTTCATGACCTTTCTATCCAATTTAATTTATTCTTTAATACAAATAGTCCTCAACCTACAACCACAATTGAGACAAAATTTGCTATTTTTGAAGTCAATTTTGATCCATTTTATGACCTTTCTTGCCACAGGTGGTTAAGTGAATCACTGCAATTATTAAGTTGGTGACATGGTTGTTAAGTGAATCTGGCTTCCACACTGACATTTGTTGGTCGCAAAAAATGATAGCATGATCCTGGAACAGTGCAACCGTCATAAATATGAATCAGTTGCCAAGCATCCAAATTTTGATCACGTGACTATGGGGTGTTGCAACAGTCGGAAGTGTGAAAAATGGTTATAAATCACTTTTTTCAATGCTGTTGTAACTTTGAACGGACATTAAATGAATTGTTGTAAGTTGAGGACTACCTGTATATGTTCATATATTTTTGCATCCATGTTATTCTAGTTTCACTCTAGTTTGTTTCATATTTTTTCTTTTCTTCCGCCTCTTTTAGTGTTTTAAATTTCTTTCCTTTTCTTCTATGTCTCTTTTTCCTCCAAGATCCACTTTTGACGGTACCAAGAAATGGTTTATGCCTACTATGAATTCTTACTTACGCCTTCATGTATCCTTCATTAATTATCTCTATCACAAACAAATACATATTTTAAGAGTGATAATAATTCCTTTGGCATGTGAATAGAGAAATGACCTTACATTTAACCATCTATTTGTTACAAACAAAGCTTTTTTCATAAACTTTTTGTAATGTCCTGCGTGATTGGGAAAAAAGTTCGAAACAAAAGGAAATGTCTCCTCTTTGCTACAACATAGGCTGAATTCTCAGAGGTCTGATGGGAAAAATTGCCCTAACAGCCTTTTAAGCTTCTTAAAAACATCTGGTAGTCAGTTAGAAACATCAAGGATAAACGTATCTTGAGAATCGTGGTGGCACTGTGGTTAGAGTGCAGTACTGCAGGCTACTTCTGCTGATCAATAGCTGCCAGCAGTTTGGCAGATCGAATCTCACCAGGCTCAAAGTTGACTCAGCCTTCCATCCTTCCGAGGTGGGTAAAATGAAGACCCCGATTGTTGGGGGCAATATGCTAACTCTGTAAACTGCTTAGAGAGGGCTGTAAAGCACTGTGAAGCAGTATATAAGTCTAAGTGCTATTGCTATTGTTCTGATCAAGAAAATAGAAATTCTTGCGTTTTCGCCCACTAAGGATATAGTCTTAGAAAATGGGAATAGGATATCAGGATACTATTAATCAAAATCAATATTTTCAAAGTTAGATTGTTAATAATTAGGCCGATAGGTAACTTCAAATTAACCAGGGCAGCAACTAAGGAAGAATATGAGCAGGAAAAACAGAAACCCATTTGGGGTTTGTTTCTGTTATAACCATTTGCAGAAGCATTTGCTATATGCTAAATTAATCTAATAAGTGTGACTTTTTAACAAATGTACATTCCCAATCATTGTTCTTGCCTTTAGTTCATGGTACACATGCCTACCTCAGCTTCTCTTTGAATCAGACACCCATAGGATTTTTATAACACTATATGTGGAGATAAAATAAAAGGTATAAAATGTATTCTAGAACAGTGCTCCCCAACCTTTTTATCGCCGTGGACCGGTAAATGTTTGATAATTTTTCCGTGGCCCGCTTGTTTTGATTTAATAATTTTAATTTAATTGTATTTAAACATGCCTTCAAAATAAAATACAGCTACACCAAAAAATGAATATAAAGTGATTTATTTTATTTAACTCACTAGAATGCCAAATCAATGAGAACCCTGAGCTTGTTTCTTTGCAACGAGATGGTTCCATCTGGGGGGTAATAGGAGACAATGACACCCGAAGTGTGTTGCTTATGTCCAGTTTATTCCGTTGTTTTGTTTTGGTTGCTGTCACTGCAGAAAACCCCGCTTCACACAGATAGGTTGTCGGAAATGGCAATAGGGATTTAAGTGCTGTGGTGGCAATCTCAGCCATGACTTTAATCCAGAACACCGGCAGAGTTGTTGTCTCGAACGTAGTTGCCAGCGTGCCCCTTTCAATACAGAGATGCCAGCGTGCCCCTTTTAATACAGAGATGCCAGCGTGCCCCTTTCAACACAGAGATGGCAGCATGCCCCTTTCAATACAGAGATGCCCCAACATTCCCCCTTTCAATACAGAGATCATTGCGCCATAGTGCTGAGTCTCCTCAATAGCAGAGAACCCCCGCCCCCCCCTCCGTGCACTTATGCCTGAACCCGCACAAACACATTCGACCCAGGAGTTGTTGACCTAAATAAGTGCAATAGGCCTGGGTGAATGAGAGGGCATTCTAATAAAACCACTGCTGCTCCTCTTTCCGTTTGATAGTGCTGAGTCCCCCCCCCCTCCGTGCACTTATCTTACGGCAGCTTCTCTTCAGTCCCCGCGTCTCCAACCTCGAGTCCTCAGTCCTCCCGTGGCGCCTACTCCTCGGCCAATGGCGTGAGGTTTGCCTTTCGGCCAATGGCGTGAGGTTCGCCTTTTGGCCAATCAGGAAGCGGGAGGACCCGCTCCCTGATTGGCCAGGAGGAGCATTAGTGTAACAATAGTGAATTTTCATTCGCTATTGTCACACAATGGGCGGGCTTGGGAGGGCGCAATGCTCTGCGCCTCGGCCGCCAGCCACAGTGAAATAATTTGAAGTTCCTCGGGCGGCCCAGTGCCGATTGCTCCACGGACCGGCACCGGTCCGTGGCCCGGGGGTTGGGGAACAAGGTTCTAGAAGATCAGCATCGCTAGTTATACAGCAGGTGCTCTTAACATGGTAAATATGCTAGGTAATACTTGCCTATTGTATTAAACTAATAAACTGAGTATAAATTCTAAATAGCTCCATAATTTTCACTTTATGGCAGGAGCTTTTATACTCCAATTTCATTTAAATGGAACAGTCTTGTGAGATAAATGCTACTTATTGTATGCTAAGTTTTGCAATCAAGTTTTAATTTTAAACATGACCTAATAAAGCTGCTTTATAATTATCAATCCCAAAACCTCTCTCTTGTGATTTTTCACATTTAGCACTACAAAAGAATAATTACATTTTAGTATTGGGATGGAGCTTAGACGCAATAAGTCTAACACTGCTCAGTGTAAGAAGCTGCCATGATGACACCCCTGTCAGAAACTATCTGTTTAATATTTCCAGAGAAAGAGTGCCTGCTTTCACCTGCTAAAATTGCTGAAACATTTTTGTGTAAGATGACTGCATCCCTTCTATTAAATCTTCTCTTCTATAAATGAAGTATGGTTTTAACCTTGCTTCAAGGACTAGTTTGCAAAATATTCTGGATACACTGCAAAATTGGACACAGCACTGTACTAACTGGTCACGAAAGAGTAGACCAGAACAATATATCTTTACCAGACTTTTGCCTGATGGAGTAACTATGTGCAAGGGAGTGCAAATACCACTCCCTTTCAGAAGTCCTCCTCCATTGTGTGAGGACAGAAGAAAAACCAGGGTAAGTCCATATTTTCCAGCACAAGAACCATTCACACATTCAAGTCACTGCCTGAACGTAGCTAATTAACTCTTGCTATTTGGATGCTGTACTTCCATCCGAGAAGTCAGAGTTACACTACTTGTTCTATTATATGGGAAACAATGTTTCTGAAAGCATTTTCAAGTTTCAGCTGAAAAAGTATGAAAATTGTCAGAATATTCATGAATTGGCAGAGACATGGTAACAGGTCAGCCAATGAGGCTTATTTGGAAACAGAAACTTAAGCAAGAAGTCTGGGCATGGCTAAGCTGTATTAAGCTCTGAGCTCTGAAACGAAACTAGTCTGGGCTTGCCTGCTGATCTTAACTGAAATGAAACTATATATATTCTTGTATATAAAAATTTCTTATTTAAATCAATCCTGCTGAGTCAGTTATCTGCTTTCTGGATTAGATTTTTAACAAACTCTGACAAAAATGACACAATGTACTTAAATTAGTCTGAAAAATGCTTCAGCAGTGTCATCATTATGAATCACTTGTCCTCAAAAAGACAAATTTCAATTATACTTAACCAAGGAAAGCTGCACATTTAACGAGCGATACTTGTGCCTACTGATGTAGGAACCTGATGACTCCAAAACAAAAATACAGATCAAGTCACCATGAATTGTGTGACTTTACTGAAAGCTGCTCAGCCCTCTCTTTGTGGATTATATTCAGTCAATCAGCAACGAAAACTGATATTCCAGTAGTGGAGAAAAATTTTTTTTACTCATTTATTTAGAAGAACAGGTTTGGGAAGCAATTTTTCATAGAAAAGTGGCTAGAAAGAAAGTGGTAATCAGCCTTCAACTGTCCCAGTGGATATTTTCACAGCATCCCACCCATGACCTAAATCTCATTTTAAAACACTGCAAGCTGGTTTTACCTACATCTATTGAGTGCTATATAATGTCACAACACAGATGTTATTCAAGATATGTTGCATTGCCAATACGTTCTTTAAATATTTGAATATGTAATTTTCTGTAATTTTGTGCAGAAAATGGCAACATTAACTTGTTTGGCCAGGTTTATTTTTATTTATTAGTGCATTGCATTTATATTCTGCCTTTCCTTAAAAGTTCCAGGCAGCATATGTTAAGGGTTACCCCTCAATTAATGACACCACAACCCTGTAAGACACACAAGGCTGAAAGAGAGTGACTGACTCAATACCACCCAATAAACTTAGTACCGAGTGGGCTTAAATCTGGAGGCAGCGAGCGCGGGTGGGCTGATGGTGTCCAGCAATAGCCACAGCCTGCCCCACCCTCAGGTTCACGCACCAGAGGCCACAAGTGTGCGGGGACCAATGGTATTTGGCAGCAGCTGCAGCCCACCTGTCCCTTGGTCAATGCACTTTGGGATTGCGCAGCCTGTGTAACGCAGGTGAGTTGATTACCTGTCCAAGCAGCAGACAGAGGCAGGGGGAGACACAAAATCTGGATGCGCCGCATGCCACAGGAGAGCCAAGTCAATGGACAAAGTGGGCGGCCGGCCATGGGAGGCTCATCATCATGTCTCTTGGCTTGCCTGCAGCCCACACATGTTGGGATTGTCTGCCTCCACCCCCTTCCCTATCCATGTCTCTGCCTCCATCTGCTGCTTGGACAGGAAATCAACTCACCTGCATTGCATGGACTATGCAACCCCAGAATGCACTGACCAAGGGACCGGCGGGCTGCAGCTCCTGCCAGATGCTGTCGGTCCCCGTGCGCTTGTCACCTCTTGTGCGCGAGCCACAAGATCAGCTGGGCTGATCACCCTGAAATCATGTTTTCCCGATAATAAGCCTTAGTGCTTATTTTGGAGCATGGGTCTTATTTTGGGGAAAACATGGTAATTAATCAATCAATCAATTAATGGTTCTTTCATCTAAAATGCTTAATTCTCCTATAACACCTGTTTTGGAGGTTTTGTTTATAAAAATACAAATGTTTTTAACATTACCTTCTAAAAATTTAAAAGGAAAAGGAAAACGCTGAAATGGCATTAAAAATATCGCATGTGCTCTTTTTATGCAGGAAGTTCACTGTGAAAGTTCAAGCATCATCTCACCATTTGCTGTATTCATTCTGAAGTTATCCAGAAATTCCTCCAAGAGTTGTGATTGGTTTTGCAGGGGCAAGAACTTTCTTGCCTCCTTGGAAATGATGCCATCTTGCAAAGAAGAGCATAATGCTGTCTTAGGGCCTTTGAGATTTGTGGTCAATGTTAGATGCACACTTTTCTCCGAGAACAGCAATTCCATCTGCCTGAGGTCAAGCTCAGATACAGATTCTCCATTTATAATCAAAATTTCATTGCCAACACACAAGCCTGGGAGCAGGAAAAAGCAGAAGACAGACAGGGTAGACACAACAGCAGGAGGGCACAATAGAACATATTGTAACAAACTGTTAGAAATGATTTTTTTTATCTTGCCACATAAAGGTTTATGGAATGTATTGTGATGAAATAATAACTCTAACAAATGTTTTGCAAAAATTAAGATTTACATAAGTATTCTGCTTGTTAGAAAAGGAGCTAAAAGCACAATAGGAGAGTAACTTTTCCATTGTTCAATAAAGCTGTCAAGGCAGTGAACCAGCACAAAAAGCTACTGGCCTACGTTTTTTTTTCCCCAGCATTGCACCCAAATAAACATAGACAAAATTCTAAAGGCTTCCCTTCCTTTTTAGCTTATAATACCATTCAGTGAGTACAATAATCAGAAGCTAGTTAAACGGAACAAAATCCCTGGGAACATGGGCAATAAAGGAATGTAAGAAGGAAGTGGATTCAACAGCCATGAAAAACAGCATTTGATCATATCATCCTTGTCATAAAGACATGGATTGATGTGGCAAGATGAAATTCTCTGAATATTCTTATTGTACAATTGATGGACAAAACTCTATTGAACTCAATGTGTTGTCTAGGATAGGGCTGCTGAAATCGGTGACTTCAGCCAGATGAAGATGATATTTCACTTAACATGTTTTCTCTATCCATATGCAATAAATGCACAGCTATCTGCTTGCTGAGAGTATTCTTCTTGGAGAACAAGTCTCTAGCATGGCTACCCAACAAGCATATATGGGAGTGGAATTGGAGTGGGAGAAGATGAGGGTTTTGCACATGGGGCTGCCCTGAAGAGTATCTAGAAGCTTTAGCTGGTACAAAATGCAATGGCACAGGTATGTGTACTCCAAGATCGCCACGTTATACCTCTGCGCTGTGAGTTGCATTGGCTGTCAATTTGCTTCTCAATCAAACTAAAGATGTTGGTTATGACCTTTAAAACCTTATATGGCCAAATTATTCGAAGGACCACCTGTTCCCAATTGCATGGACCCCATGCCATCAGGTCCAGCAGGAGGGACATACTATAGCTCCCATTAGCCAAGGATCTTCCCATGGCAAGACTCGGGATGAGTGCTTTTTTATGGCACCAGCCCCTTGGAATATCATTCCTTTGAGGTAAGATTGGCCCCAATCCAGTTGATCTTCTGGAAGTCCCTCAAAACATGCTTTTGCTATTGGGCTTGGGAAACCCATGAAAGTGCAGAGCCTGTTAAATGGCATTGTGTAAATTAGAATTGTAACGAATTCTATTCTATTCTATTCTATACAGTGTTTAAGTCTGGACTACACTCTTCCTCCTTTTTATTATTGTAGTTTTCAGCTGTCATTAACCGAGTTTAATGGTTGAATTTTGCATTTTTATTTACAGAGTCATATGTAAGTGAGACAGACTGCCATATAAATTCAATCGATCGATTATGCTGTGCTATGATAATGCTATGCTGCCCATCTGTATAACAAAAACCTTTCACTGTCGGTGCTAAGAATCTAAGAACGTATTGATAGACCTACCAACCACCAAAAGAGAAAGAGATAAAATGATTCCTCCCTCCGTTCACCCATCCACCCGTCCTTGAATATTTGTATCCTGTCCATAACTTATATTTTAGGTGTCTTATTTTCGTTTTAGAGCATGAGTAGGCATTAGAAAATAATGTAAATGAGAGGGACAGCACAAACCTTCTCTGTAAGCTATCCCATCAGGAAGAACATCACTTATAAATATATGGGTAAGATGCTGGTGTTCATCTACTTGCACGGTGACTGCAAATCCTGGCATTAAAAAAAAAATCAGATTTGCCTTTTTTAAAGTGTGAGTCACACTGTCTTAAAAAAAGCTACATAGTATTAGTATTCAATAGCAATTCCATAGAAAGAATATATTTTTATATTATTTGAGATATTGTGTCTCATTAATATTGTATACATCTTAAATAACATAGAAGTAAAATGCAGGCCATTGAAAAGTAATTATTAATAACAGAATATCATTGTTTGTAATCTTATAACATTGTATCTTCAATAGAGGGCATGCCAACTTTCTTAGACTTCAAAACCAAATCATTCTTATCATAGTTTCTTTTGGCGCCATTTATCCAAAGGTCCTGTGAACTTCATTCCAGAGGTGGGTTGCTCCCGGTTTGGCCTGGTTTGGTAGTGGTAATTTGGCCTGGGTCACAGAACCAGGAGTGAGGTTCCCCGGTCTCTTCTGCCCTTGCTGGTATGTTTCTACACATGCGCATAAACAATTTACAGTCAACTGCGCATGCGTGAGCAACGCACAGCAAGCGCGCACACAAAGCGAACCAGTACCAACCGCTAAAGGAACCCACCCCTGCTTCATTCCATCAAAATCTTCTCTATGAAAGCTAAACAGAAGTCTAACTTCAAAGACACACTATATCCTTGGCTAACAATATAGGGAACAGAACTACAGGCCTAACCAAGTCAACAAAGCAAGTATTTAAAACAGTTTCCTCATTCAGTTAACTGCTGACTTACCAAAATCAACTACACCCTCTTTCTTAGTAAGATGCGTATGGTAGATGTTCAAAGGAAATATTTCTATTTCATCATATATCTGTAGGAGAGATAGTATCATCTTAAGCTGAACTGGGGATAGATGCACAAGACCAAAATACACTCAACAAATAAGCACAATAGTGTCACTGTTAGGATCAGCTCCTCCATTAAGCAGTTGCTTTATAAGGCTGTTTTTGGAAGGTGTTAAAGAGCAGAACATTGCCAACTATCGTACCAACTCTATTTGGATTCTGTATCTCATTTGTTAAATTTTATTTCAGTCACTGTACAGTAATTTGGATTAGAGCATTAAAAATGCCATTTACATTTAAAAATCATGATCGTTAAATTAAAGAATCATTTAAAATATTAAAGCCAACATGATAGAGAATCTACCCATAACCTATATTTGGAAAAGAAGCAAAATTTCACCTCTGTCTGTTATTGCCTAGCTTCAGTTCTAATCCTTTAAGTAATTTTCTCCCTGGCCTGATCACACTTTCAGTATGAAGGATGTGCTACTTAAAACAAAATAACCCTCAAGTATCAAATACAGGTGAAGAGGGAGATAAGCTTTGTTCTCTTTAGCTGCCCAATCCTGCATAGACAAAATAAGATCCTTCAGCTCACTTGACATGTGATGACAACAGATACATGAATAAAGGCGACTGCCTTATCACTTCTGTTTTTGGCTCCTAATGTAACAGTGCAGCAATAAATTAAGGCAGCGTTAAAAAGCTCGCAGAAATTAGAATCACCAGCCAGTTTAGCAGACTGTAGTGAATATCAGAGAGAATAGTGAGAACTTCTCATCTATAAATGGAGTTGTGCCTCACCCTTCATAAAAAGGTCTAGGGCCACGATGGGGAACCTATGGCACGGGCGCCAGAGGTAGCACACATAGCCCTCTCTGTGGGCACACATGCCGTCGCCAGCTGCTCTTCTGGTTTCCAGCATGCACATGCACGCCTGATGCTGGTGCGCCAGAAAAACAGCCAAAAAACAGCCAAAAATGCCCCCAAAATAGGCAATTTTGGGGCCGTTTTCACAGCCATTTTCAGGCCGTTTGTGAAGATTTTTCAGGCTGTTTTCAGGCCATTTTTCAGCAGAGAAACAAAAACAGCCTGAAAACGGCCCAAACATGGCCTGAAAACAGCCTAAAAGTGCCCCCAAAACGGCTCCAAAGCTGGGCAAAACCAGCCAAAAAACAGGCATGTGCGCGCCGGGCAGCTGGTTTTCAGGTTTCCAGCACTCCAGTGCATTTGCATGCCCACACATTCCAGTTTGGGCAATCAGTGCCAAAAAGGTTCACTATCACTGGTCTAGGGCCTAAAGTTCCAGGCATAATAAAAAACTGATTCCTCCTAAAATTGCTGCAGATATCTTAATTTTTTATGTGACAAAAAAAAAAAAATACAAAATACCTGGGGAAATAGCCTATCTAGATTTAGTTGTAATTACATTCAAATTAAAATGCATTCTTTTATTCTGGTCCCCATCCCATTTATTTTCTTTCCTTAGCCAATTCAAAAAAATATTCCGTACAGCCTTTGCAATGCTAAATAAAGACTATGTGTTGTTATCCAGATGAAAAAGAATGTGCCTAAAACAACTCGCCTCTAATTTTTAGCAACCTGTTCTTTTACACTAAGTACAGCTAGGGCTGTTTTACATATCCAGACTGATATGTAATTTGGATTGCATATCAATCTGCTCAGCCAATATGGATTAGTTTTGTGTTTGCTCATTCTCTTCAGACATAGTCCAAAACACTGGAAAGTTGGAGAGGGCTATTTCGACCATTCACTTGAAGCCAAAATTGAAACACCAGGATTCTAATGTTTTTCTCCATCTCAAAGATCAGTTATTTGTGCCTAATTCCATTTTGACTATGAGAGGACTTCCATTAAGAAGTGTTTGTAGCATTCCTTGGGATTAGAGATTATACAGTCCCTGGCAAATTATGTTTCTTAGGTGTCTCTTATTCTAAGGTGGACAGCTCAAAAAATATTGCACACGTTGTTTTGTCCAGCTACAAAATCCGGCAAACTTTGCCATGTTTTCTGTAAGAATTAAAAAATTATCATGCCTCAAATAAGGATTCTGATCATGGAACTGCATTCTTCATCCTGTGCATTACCTGGTCTTGAATATATTCATACATTTCGGGGATACAGTGTTCAGTGTTTTCACCAATAAACCTTCTAAGTTGTAAGCCATAATGTCTTGGCTCCAATTGCTTAATCTAAAAGACAAGGGGGGAAAATCTATCATTTAGGAACTATTTGTACAAATATTTATCACAGCAGATACAGAGATACATTTTCCTTCGGTCTTGAACGTGTCACTTTCTAAAATAATAATATGCATCTTCATAAATAAATCATGTGGTTTATATATCAGCACAATTCTATTGCTTTTAGTAACCAAGAGTTTCTAATATTTTTTAAATCCCCACTACCATTCTCATGCTATTTCAAAGAACAACCCCAAAAAGTCATTACAGGTAACATGCTGGTTAAAGATCAATAGTGCCTTAAGTAAGGTACATTATACAAACAGTTACAGATTTTTTTAAGGCAATTTCCTTTCACAAAACTTTTCCACTTGTCTCTGGGACTCTCTTGCCACCTAGTGGTCATTTATGATATCTTACATTTGCCTGTTTTTCTCAAAACGTGATTAAAAATCCACTCTGAGACTTTATAGCTAGATTATTATCAGAAAAACTATCTCTGGGATACAGTGACAAGGTGAATACTTTTCTCCCAGTTTTTAGGACAAGGTGGCTGCAATATATTGCTGTTGGCCAGTTTTACCCTCTTATTCATTGTTTATTTTATCTGGATTGCATATTGCTAGGGGTTGGGTGGGAGGTTGATCCATTAGAGCAGTGATGGCGAACCTATGGCACGCGGAGAACTCAGCTGGCCAGCGCGTTTGCTCGGAGGGTGGTTTTAAGCGTTCCGGAGGCTTCGGGGACCGTCCGGAGGCTTCCCTGACGCCTTCGGAGCGCTTAAAACCACCCTCCGAGCAAACCGGAAGTCACTTCCGGTTTGCTCGGAGGGTCGTTTTAAGCATTCCGAAGGCTTCAAGGAAGCCTCCGGACGGTCCCTGAAGCCTCCGGAGGGCCTCCGGGGGGGCGGGGGAGGCTCTTTTCGCCCTCCCCAGGCTCCTATAAAGCCTCTGGAGCCTGGGGAGGGCGAAAAAACATGTAAAAATGGGGGGTGTCGCACATTGCATTATGGGTACGGCACACCCACACACGACCCCCCTGCGCTCCCCCCACTTGTGGCACACGAGCCAAAAAAGGTTTGCCATCGCTGCACTAGAGGTAATTGGAGGAAGATGGTGTCTTAATAGAATGAATAAATGAATGAATGAATGAATGAATGAATGGTTTACTATCTCTACATCAAAACCAGTTTGTTACTAAATATTGTTTGAAGATACTTAAATTTTCAATTACTTATATTACTTGCTTCATTGTCTACTTAAGGGAAATGGGTGTAATTACATACGATAATATTAAGGTGTAGAACAATGTACCTTGCAAGCCAGGATCAACACATCACTTATTTTGTGATTTGGCTTTAGGGTTAACATTAATCCTTCCCCATCAGGATACCGAACCAATGTCTGGATATCCCAGATATTTTCTTTTGAAGCATTTTCTGGAGCTGAGTAGTAAATGTTTAGAAATTCATCTACTTTCTGCTGAGAGAAAAAAAAATAGTGTTTAGTAAATATTCTTTTAAAAAGTAAAGGTTTAGCTGTCTAATAAAGTATTAAAAATAACAGATCATGATATCTTTATTTGTAGTTTATCTATAGAGTTGATTAAAAATATAATTAAAATGAAGTATTTGTAGCAGACTTCCGTATCAATATTTTTGCATTAGTATTTCAAAATGTTTTCAAATCAATTTTAAATAAAAATGAAGACCTTTAAGTAAGATGGAATAGAATGAAAAAAACAACAACATAGCTTTCATTGCTATTCCTACCAAATGAGCAAACGGTTGACATTTGGCTTTTTGACCATGAAGAAATTGCTATTGTTAGTTTGTTTTCAGTTTCTCAGAATTATTTTCATAGGCTTTGTTTTCAAAATTACATTTACTATTTATTTGGGTTTGTGTTCATACATATACAGGTGAAACTCAAAAAATTAGAATATCGTGCAAAAGTTCATTTATTTCAGTAATGCAACTTAAAAGGTGAAACTAATATATGAGATAAGACTCATTACATGCAAAGCAAGATAGTTCACGCCGTGATTTGTCATAATTGTGATGATTATGGCTTACAGCTCATGAAAACCCCAAATTCACAATCTCAGAAAATTAGAATATTACATGCAATCAATAAAACAAAGGATTGTACATAGAACAATATCGGACCTCTGAAAAGTATAAGCATGCATATGTACTCAGTACTTGGTTTGGGCCCCTTTTGCAGCAATTACTGTCTCAATGCGGAGTGGCATGGAAGCTATCAGCCTATGGCACTGCTGAGGTGTTATGAAAGACCAAGATGCTTCAATAGCGGCCTTCAGCTCTTCTGCATTGTTCAGTCTCATGTCTCTCATCTTTCTCTTGGCAATGCCCCATAGATTCTCTATGGGGTTCAGGTCAGGCGAGTTTGCTGGCCAATCAAGCACAGTAATCCAACAGTCATTGAACCAGGTTTTGGTGCTTTTGGAAGTGTGGGCAGCTGTAAAATGAAGTCTGCATCCCCATAACATCTGCAGAAGGAAGCATGAAGTGCTCCAAAATCTCCTGGTAGACGGCTGCATTGACCCTGGTCTTAATGAAGCACAGTGGTCCAAAGTCCTGTTGCTCAGTGGTCCAAAGTCCTCTTTTCTGATGAGAGCAACTTTTGCATCTCATTTGGAAACCAAGGACCCAGAGGTTGGAGGAAGAATGGAGAAGCCAATCAAGCACAGTAATCCCATGGTCATTGAACCAGTTTTTGGTGCTTTTGGCAAAAGCTGCTCTCATCAGAAAAGAGGACTTTGGACCAAGGAGCAACAGGACTTTGGACCACTGTGCTTCATTAAGACCAGGGTCAACGCAGCCGTCTACCAAGAGATTGGAGGCACTTCATGCTTCCTTCTGCAGACGAGATTTATGGGGATGCTGACTTCATTTTCCAGCTGCCCACACTGCCAAAAGCACCAAAACCTGGTTCAATGACTGTGGGATTACTGTGCTTGATTGGCCAGCAAACTCGCCTGACCTGAACACCATAGAGAAAGATGAGAGACATGAGACCGAACAATGCAGAAGAGCTGAAGGCTGCTATTGAAGCATCCTGGTCTTCCATAACACCTCAGCAGTGCCACAGGCTGATAGCTTCCCTGCCACGCCGCATTGAGGAAGTAATTGCTGCAAAAGGGCCCCAAACCAAGTACTGAGTACATATGCATGCTTATACTTTTCAGAGGTCCGATATTGTTCTATGCACAATAATTGTTTTATTGATTGCATGTAATATTCAAATTTTCTGAGATGATGGATTTGGGGTTTTCATGAGCTGTAAACCATAATCATCACAATTATGACAAATCACGGCTTGAACTATCTTGCTTTGCATGTAATGAGTCTTATCTCATATATTAGTTTCACCTTTTAAGTTGCATTACTGAAATAAATGAACTTTTGCACGATATTCTAATTTTTCGAGTTTCACCTGTACATACAGACAGAGAGACATAAGCTTGATTTGATATTAGGTTAAAGTTTAATTCAGAACTTTCATCAACAGAGGGCAGTGTAGCTCAATATCACTTACACAGAATACTATGAACTTATGGTGCACCCACATGAATTTATATTTCTTTTTATTTCCTTCATATTCAAAAGTCAGCAAAAATCAGCAAAACTTCACTCATGAATGTCTATGGAGATTCTCAGTCATTCAGGTCACGGTTGTCCCAAAGGTGCTTTTGTCAAGAGGCAACTGGACTTCCTTTGTTTTTCCTTGATGACATTTTGCTTCTCATCCAATTAACTTCTTTAGTTCAGTTCGGAAGAAGGTTCTTGGATGGAAAGTGAAATGTCTCCAAGGAAATTTTTTTAAAAGTCCAGTTGTCTCTTTGAAAAGCACCTTTGGGTCTTATTAATGAATGCAGATTTTCTTATATTCTTCCTTTTAAAAATTCAGCAACAAGTGTCAAACCTTCCACATTTAGACCACAATCATTTTAACATAGAGGAGATTAGAAAATGCCTTAAAAGACATAAGGCAAAAGCTATCTATAAAACCAGGTCCCAGCAACTTTTCCATCAGGGATCAGCTTCAGACTATGTAAATGTAATTCGTACTTAAAACTCCAGCCCATTCTTTTTCAGAGCATCAATGATACTTATGTTCAAAGCATTTCAATTAAGCTTTACTGTTTTAATATCCAAAATG
Organism: Natrix helvetica; assembly: GCF_964273705.1. NCBI lineage: Eukaryota > Metazoa > Chordata > Lepidosauria > Squamata > Natricidae > Natrix > Natrix helvetica. Next base: position 209,152,394 of record NC_138552.1, on the reverse strand, counting down.
CTTATTTATTTTTATATTTGAATCCCATCTTTCTTTTAGGAACAGAAGGCAACAAGCCTTCTTAAAGATCCTCTTCCACAGAGGCAGTCTAGGAAGAAATCATTAACAAAGATTTTAAAAGAATGAAAAGGTAGCTTATTTCCACACTCAGCTAGAAATCTGAAAAATGAAATATAGGAAAAATGGTGCTTATAAAAAGAATTTCGTCCTTATTTGCAATGTAGGTATGGGAAAGCAAAGACAGGACATGTTTTAATGAAAACAAAACACAGTAGTGTTTAGTCAGTGTGCTTACACTGATAACATACGTTTAATAGCTTTATACTTTACAGACATGTTTGTTAAGTAAGTAAGCTCCCCGTTAGGAAAGCGAGTGTGCAGAGAAGTGCAATGAGAGTGGTATGGAAGAACACGCACAAACCAGGATACAGAGACACTGAATAGTATAAATAATAGTAGTTTACTATGTGGAAATATAGAGGTATTCAGAGTTCAACTTAAAGTCCAAGTAATACACGGCTCAGTCAGTCAGTCAGTCAGTTATCAATGTTCTCAATTAAGGAATGATCCTTTGAACACAGTCCAGTATCATATAATCAGTTCAGCACACAAAGTAGCTAACAGTAGCAAAAACACAGTAACTCACAAGCAGTATCAAGCAGTATCCACGATCAGCATCTAACAGAGAGCTAACAGTCATTCTGGCTCCATCTTATGGCTGCTTGAGGTAACAGCAACCAATCACATTACAGCAGTACTTAAAGAAACAGTACTACCATCCTGGTTTACATATTGCTGACCCAACTGTTAGCTTGCATTCCTAACAGTGTTTCAATAAAGGATATTTGTAAGGGTTTAAATGAGGGGTCCTTGTGGTCTGTGAGCTTGGTTGTTTTCTTGCAGACGTTTCATTACCGAAACTAAATAACACCATCAGTTCTAGTGACTTGACTAGCACTGATGGGGTTACCTAGTTTGGATAATGAAACATCTGCAAGAAAACAACCAAGCTCAGAGGACCTTTCAGAGGCATGTTTGTTCCCATCTTTAAATTGATTTAATCTTTGCAATAATTCGAAATGAAGATTAGGTGAAATGCAACAGAAGATTTGCCTAAGCCTATTTTCCTTGCCTAACATTCATAACACTTTTTTCCCTTTTGGTCAATTGTGTCCAATTCTCAGAGATTATCTATAGTTTTCTTGGCAAGGTTTTTCAGAAGAGGTTTTAGGGATTTCAGAAAGTGACTGGCCTAAGATCACCCACTTTGATTTGTGCCCAAGATACAACTAAAACTCACTCCCAGTTTCTAGCCTGAGGCCTTAACCACTACACCAAAGTGACTCTCTTAACATTCATAAAACATCTGCACCAATAGTTTTAGGTTTGCCAAGATTAGAAATACTTTTCTTCTTTTAAAAAAAGGAAAAAAGCCTGATTAAGTTCAAGTTCAATTTATATTTTCCAACTTCAAAACTAAGTGGCTAGATTTCTCCTCTCAGTTTGGTCTGCTCTGTAACTAAATCACAATATTTCATTCATTTATTGCTACGGACTTCTGACAACCCATTGAGTTTTCCATCAATTTATGCCAACTCTGTAGTGAGCCCAACATTTTGCTTGAAAAGCAGCCGGTTGCTTCATAACTTTCCTGTCTTTGTCTCCATTTATATAAGAAACACCTCAGAAAACCTGTGTGCTTCACTAAACCCATCTGGAAATGGCGAGTGGTTTAGCACGCTACGATTAATCATTTCTTTGAGTAAGTGAATGAGGCATTATGAAGCCTGCAGCAGCTCCTCTATATACAGCTATTTAATTCATTTAAGTATTTTTTCAGCTGGAATGCCACAGCTTATTCATTTAGTAGACATAAGACTGGGGCTAATTCAGTGAAGCAAGTGCCACAAATTTGGCTTCACATCAAGGCATTCTCACAATCGATGTATTTTCCTACTGTCCTTAGAAGCAAGACCATACAAGCAAGCAGACAACAGCAAAGATACTTTCAATGGGACCATTTTAAATGCACACTTGTCCATCTTGCATAAAGCAATGCCATCATATCCCACAGTAGTAGAATTTTAGATATAAAGGACTTATATTTAAAATATTTTTACTTACAAGGAAAGATTATTTAAAAAAAAATAGGTAGTCCTCAACTTACAAACAGTTCATTTAGTGACTGTAAAAAAAGTGACTTAAGACCATTTTCACAGTTACGACTGTTGCAGCATCCCCATGGCTATGTGATTTACATTCAGATACTTGATAACTGGTTCATATTTATGATAGTTGCAATGTCCAGGGGTCATGTGATCACCTTTTGTCACCTTCCAACAAGCAAAGCCAACTGTGTAACAACTGTGCTACTTACTTAACAACTGCAGTGTTTCACTTAACAAATGTGGCAAGAAAAGTTGTAAAATGGGGCAAAACTCGCTTAACAAATTTCTCACTTAATAACAGAAATTTTGGGCTCAATTGTGGCAGTACATCAAGAATATCTGTATATGTTAGCATCAACTGGTAATTTTTAAAAAAATGTAGTTTAATGTAACAAAAGCACTGGATACAGAGGTGTGTGAAGGGTATTTCTAGTCTTGGGGAGTATTTCTAAGGGACTCAAGCCAAGCTTAGAATAAAATGGTAGACCAGAACACCAACTTATTACATCAGTAACATGATACTATCAGGTAACTAGGCACATTCTTAAAAATGGCCTCATTTAATTTTTTGTGTTGAAATTGATACTTTAAAGCCTTGAATTTCTTACAAGAATCTTGAGATTTTGCATGAGAATCTAGGAAATCATAGACAAAAAAGTTGGCAACTACTGATTTATGATATCATTGAAGCATTTACTTAAGATTTCCAGCAACAATATTTGCTTTGATCTGAAATGTCAGTTGTGCTCCTTCCCTTTTCCCATAGCTACCCATCTACCCTCTTACTGGGAAGCCAGCATTTCCCAAGGCTTCGCTACCCTAAAAACAGGGAGTCCAAATGCTCTGAACCAGAACTTCTTTAGAACTGTAATGGAAAATGAGATCAGTGGGAGGAGTCAGTATCCACTGATTTAAATGCTTCGAGCACAATGAAGTGGCCCCTAACTAGAAGTTATAGTTGTTCAAGAGAGCTTTGGTGTCATCCACTATCATACAAATAAGAGGAGTTGGCCAAGAAAATAAATCCACAGAATATATCATCTTCTCTATTCCTGGTTTACAAACCCAAAGGCTTGACATAAGGATCTCTAGGCAGTATTGGCTTTAAATAAAATGAAAAGGGCATGCTTCATTTTTGTGGTCTGTGAAAGTGCACATTGTAATTATATTAGGAAAAGATAAGGGTTAGGGTATAAGGGAAATTATTCTTCACTTTTTAAGATAAGGGAAAGGGAAAGGCTCCCCTCACACATATGTGCTAGTTGTTCCCAACTCTAGGAGGCAGTGCTCATCTCCGCTTCAAAGCCGAAGAGCCAGCATTGTCCGAAGACGTCTCCGTGGTCATGTGGCTGGCATGACTAAACGCCAAAGGTGCACGGAACGTTGTTACCTTCCCACCTTATTTTTTACCTTATTTTTCTACTTGCATTTTTTATGTGCTTTCGAACTGCTAGGTTGGCAGAAGCTGGGACAAGTAATGGGAGCTCACTCTGTTACGCGGCGCTAGGGACTCGAACCACCGAACTGCCGACCTTTCTGATCGACAAGTTCAGCATCTTAGCCGTTGAGCCACCGCATCCCTTAGGAAAGGATAGAATTATATTATATCTGAATAAAAGAACGCAACCTACAACTACTTCCAAGTAGTTTAGGATATATGACTGATTAATTGTATTAAATAAATCACATGTTTTACTGATTAAATATTGATGACCGGTATTCAGCCTATGGGAACATTTTTTTAAAAAAGTGAATACTCCTATTCAAGCATAGGAATATCATTTCTGTAAAGAAAAAACATAGATCATAGAATAACAGAGTTGGAAGGGACCTTGGAGATCTTGCACTCCAACCGCCTGTTCAGGGAGGAAGCCCTATACCATTTCAGACAAACTATCCACAATATTTGAGCAATGTTAATGGGACCAATTAATGTGACAATACTGTGAATGGCAGGAAATGCAATAATTTATTTAACAACCCACTACAGAAGCTTGTATAGAAAAGAAGAAGTGTTTTCCCTCTGATTACGACTCAAATCAAGTAAGGACAAGTCCTTACTGCTTTTTTGTCATATATTTATAACATCTGCAAACACATTAAGCAGGTGGAAGTTAAATTAAATTTGATGGATTTTATTATATTACCTCAGCAGAATTACTGTAATTATGAGGTAACTGTGTTCCAGGAATTCCATGTCCTCCAGTTGAGTCAAAAATCTAATTAAAGAAAACATACATTAACATAATGCAAACATTTCATAGCATTGCTGTTTCACTTGCACACAAGATTTCTCTCACTCTCTCTCTCTCACTCACTCACTCACACTCACTCACACAAACACACACAAACACACACACGTACACACACATAGATATATACCCCTGGATGAGATGCCTGGGAATACATGGATCTTTCCTGAATATCTTCCCTTCCATAGGTGAAAAGGTGATTTTAAAAATATCGGTCGCCTTCACGAGGCAACCATAATCACTAAGTGAAATTGTGACTGTTTTTACTATCTTACTTAAGCTTTCCTTTGCTATATAGGTATGTGAAGGTTGTAAGTGCTGGCAAAAGTGACACCTTTTCATAACCATAATTGCCAATGGTCACTGACCAAGGAAGTCCCTAAGCAAGGCCTATCTCTACATTATGAAGGCCAAGACTTAAATGTATGGCATATTTTTGTTTCATTAAATATAAGGATGTTAAAGATAATGTGAATAACAGTACTCCGAATGGTTTTAAAACAATGAAAAACATCTATTTCTGTGAAATGAGAAAATAGTTTGTTTTCCTGTTTTAATCTAGTAAATGACAACCAAAGATTAGCCCATTTTTTATTGTCATTAAAGTACTAATTCAGTAACTGAAAACTTTTTGTTGTCATACAGTTACAAGATTCTGAAAGACATAAGCTTAATTGATTATGCTAACGCCCAAACAAGTTATTCTTCAATATTTAAGTTCAACATTTTTACTGTGGAGTCTTTAATGCTTTCTGAGCTTGGTCGTTTGCTAGCAAATATTTTATTACCTGATTTTGTTCCCCATTTATATACAACAGCTTCCCCTGATATGTTAGTGAGGATTTGTTTTCTCCTTGATAGACCAGAATTTTTTTTTTACTTTCATAAACTGATGAAGGCAGTTTGAAGATCCATTTGTATGTTTCCTTGGCTCACAAGTCTTTTACAGCACCAAAGTTCAAAAGTGTCATTATTCTCCTATCCTGTTCTTAAAAGTCCACTTTCCAGAAGATATAGCTTCATTTTCAAGAGAATTCAATGCTGGCTGTTTTTTTCTTGCATGACTAATACTAAGTGGCACACATGTAAGATTTCCAAGCTGTAACCACATTTGGAAATAGCTACGCTCAAAATTCTGTATTCACTTCATCATTTTGCCTTCTCTGATTTTGGGAAATTGAAAGGGAAGAAGCCTATTGTTTTTACTAACCAAGGTTTGCCACAATTCTGGTAAATACCGAGGGCTAAATTCATATGAAATATATTTCTACTGAATTATTATTCCACAAAAAAGGTGATCTACTGATAGACTGCTGCAGTTACTTTTCTCATATTCTTCAAAAACCAATTTTTTGATAAGGAACATGTGAGAGGCAACAAAAAAACGATAAAACTGTTATTTCCTGATAAACTTCTGACAGCTCTTTAGTATCTTGCTAAACATCTTAAGATATGGAACTGGGCTTATGGCTTCTAACTGATTCATGTACTTGTGACTTTTTAAATAAACATCATGCAAAACAGTCATGTCTCAGTATTTATCCTTTTCAATTATGCAATATGTCCACTATCTTGGACTAGTATATTATTTAGTAACATATTGATATCGCAAAATGTTTCTATCTTGAATGAGAATGGACTAATAAATTTTGATGAGTTTGATTCACCAAGAAGTTTACAGTTATGGTATTTTTCCCCAGTTGGATTTTGGCATGGCATGATACATGTCACTGCACTTATTTATATTTGCAACATTTTCCCTATATTCTTCACTTTTTAAATTGTCTATGAAATCATCTAGCAACCCAAAATATATATTTGATATCACAAATATCCTTAATGGGGAAACTGGCACTTATAAATGTTGTATCTGCACACTGTACTATGTATTACACTGTAATATGTAGCACACTGTACTACACACACTATGCTTTGGTTTGATAAAGTTTACATTTATTCACACAAAAAGATCAATACATTAACCATGGTTTGTTTTAAACCCCAGATTTAAAACTGACCCTGCCTCTTCCTCTGACAGCAGTTTCCCTCAGTAATATCACCTACAACTATCTGACTGATCAATGGAATGAGTTGCCCAGGGACTGGCAAATTTTTCTATTTACTCCCAGCAATCCAATGCAAATGCTACAAAATAAAAGGAAAGAAACTCCAAGAACAGACCTAGCAAGTCATTGCTAGTTTTCCTCATCTGCAATATTGATTCTGGCTTGGTCAAAATATCATAGTTGATAAAACATCGGCTTTGCATAATATGTGAAAGTAAATCTATTGATTTTCTGCATGGTTCTATTTGCGAAAATTTAGTACACTATAAAATGTAAGTTATGTAGCCTTGATGCCACTGGCAAAGCATCAACATGCATTGGAATGATTGCCAAAACTTCTAAATGTTCATTGATACGAAACAAGTGAGAACTACCTGGGTTATAGAAGGCCTCTTCTCCTTTGCCTTTCTTGCAAGGGTATCCAGTCCCTTCAGGGAGGAGAACAAACCCTTTTTGCTCCACAATCTCTGTGACAGAGACCACGTTCTCTTTCTGAGAGCTGCCTCATCCCTGGAACAGATCTAATTTGGGGGAATAGGGGAAAAGAAACAGAATGGAAAGTCAGAGGCGAGCACTGAACTGTAGAGCTCTCCGTATCTCTTCTCACAAAACAAGACAGTAATCAAGATCAGTCACATGAAGTAGAAGACAAAAGATACGATCCAAAATAACTTATCTTCACTGTTGTGATGACTTCTACACCACTTCCTTTTACTGGAGCAGATAAGGAGAAGAGGGAATGCAAGTTCTTGGGAGGTGGCAATTCTGCTATCTTTTAGCATAAATACGGCAACTGAAGTTCCCAGAAGCCCTTCTCTCAGCATGGGAGAGAATTTCATCAGTATGATAGTTATATATCTCTGTCCCAGGCCAGCCAATTGAAGTTCTCTGTTTTATCCTAGTCTGGTGTGGGTGAGATGATTGCATAGCCAAAAAAACAGAATCCGATTCAACCCTGAAAAGACACAGCTCTGACCTGCCCACCCCCCCACCCCCAATCCCAGATTCTAGTTCTATAGACTTTCCACCCATAGCTGTAGGTGGGGGTTGCACTTCCCTGTCAGAGCCTGTGTGCAATCTGGATGTCTTCCTGGTCTCAGGTCTCCTGCTTGAACAGGTCATAGCCAAGAGAGTCCTTATACAGCAGTGCGTTGTGCCCTTTACTGGTTCAGCTTATAATCACTCATGGTCTAGACACCTCTCAGAGATATTTATGCAAGGCACTCTAAATGGGATTGATTTCAAACCCCACCCAGAAGCAGAAGCTAGTTCAGAAGGCAGGAGTATGGGTAGTAACAGATATGCTTCAGTCTGCCTTTATATATATATATAAATCGCACTCTTTCTGCGTGTGTGTGTGTGTGTTCCAGCATAACTCTGGAACGCCTCAAGCAATTTCAACCAAACTTGGTATACAGATGGCTTACTCTCGGGAAACAAATACTGTATGGGTAAGACACCCCTAACACCACTCAGGGGGTGTGTTCTGTTATGATATAGCCTGTTGTGCCTTCAAATGGCTTTTACTGTACTGTCGTAAAATGGCTTCTACTGTACAGTGCAGTGGAGTTGTCATGGTAATGGCTTCCCAGTACTCCACAAGGGAGCTCCCTCTGGTAAGGGGGAAAATTCAACATTAGAACTTTTCCCCCTATAAATAAATACCCAGACAACACCGGGTTATCAGTTAGTATTATAATATTTTATGAGTTGCATTGGTTCCCAGATAAAACTCACTTATATAGCCCTATATATCACAGGAGCATATTTTACTTGCAGGATTGCCTTTCCCTGGCTAGTTCTGATTGCCCACTAGATCATACAGGTTGGCATGGGCCCCAGGCCCCTTTCTGAAGTAATGCCATCAAAAGGGAATGAAAAGATATTCTCTATTACTCTCCTTCCAGCTTACCAGGGCATGAAATGATGAGACTGAGAACAGACCAAGTCTTCCAAGGGCCATTTTCGAAGGACGACTGGCAGCAGCCAGAAGACTCTTTGGATTTGGAAGTTCTCCACCTTGCAAACTGGCTAAGTAACAGCGCATTTTGAAAAGGTCCATGTTAAATTTTTCCAGATTCTGCTCCCACTGATGAATCTGTTTAGGAACACAAATACTTCTGTATTAGAAGACAAATTGTGGAAAGGAGATGACTGTGCAACTCTGGTCCAAAGTTATTTACATCTGGAACAACATAAAAGTTGATTAGTTTATCCTTTTCAAAACACATGCAGTCAAACTGTGTTCCAAATACCCATGAAAATCAATGCTGTGCCAAAAGAAAACTAGAATGGCAAGAGGAAAATGTATAGAAATGTTATCAGCTCCAGTTTGTCTCTGCATTTAAAGGGTGTATTCAAGACAATTATAAAAATTACTTTTGGGATGTGGAGGAGATAGAAATGCCTCTATTAACTTTTTGCTAATAGAGCCAGTTATTTTTTTAATACTCACACTGAACTATTTACTATTCCAAGGCCACCTTAACCAGTTAGTCCTTTAAAAATTCAGAAAATACAAAGCTATAAGTGATAGATTCCTTGTATCAGAGTTCAAATCTGAGATTAGATTTCCACTAGATAAGAGAGTTTGGGGAAACAGAACTCTTCTCTTCGTTTCTGGTCCTTCTGTTTTTCTTGAAATTTTTCCTGCCAATGCCTTCTTTTTTACTTTTATGGCATTCGCGAGCTCTGTTCTGATGTTCAACTAAATATGTAGATAACATAGTAGAAACTTGGTAGGAAACTGGACCATAATTGCACCGTTGGCCTGTTCTTTCACACATTCAGCTGGCAGAGTGTGGATGTGTTATGATCACATAAACCAAAATGTGAGAAGATCTCTGTAATCCTCCCTAATATAGTGGGAGCTCAGACTTGCTTGTATACAACCAAACACAACTTTAGCTCCCCTTCAGATCTCCACCTTAAAATGCAATGGTCAGTGACCAAAGTAGCAGCTCATCTGAACATATTAAAAGGCTGGGTTTTCACCTTCAGCTTTCCAATTTATTTTTCCTGGAACTTTATCTTTTCTGGAACTGAAATAAATGTTATAATGTGAGTCACACAAAAACAAGGGAAAGGAGCAGAAAGGGACTCTATAGGAAAAGTCAGGAAAAGTAAGAGAATCCCTAGAGATTTTTGTTTTCAATAAGCAATTATACCCCAGAATTATGTTTGTTATAATTTTAATAACATTTACAATTACAAAGGTAAGAATACATATAAATTAAGAAAAATGTAACAAAGTAAAAAGAAAGAATAATGAAAAGAAAATGTATTAAACAAATTACATATATAAATACATAAATTTCTCCCTTCATCATGACAGATGCAAACAATTTCAGCAACTTATCATCTTCTCTAATAGAGGTAGTTCTTGACTTAAAACCACAATTGGGACTGGGATTGCTATTGCGGTGGTAAAGCAAGACATCATACAATGCTTCATTGTGGGGTGGCAAGCAACCCAGAAACCGTGCGTGGGGTTGTTTGCCATACCCCAGGAAGCCTCACCCACTCAGTCTGCCCAATCAAACATTTGTTTGCCCAGTTGCTTTCTCTCCCGTTCCCTGCACCAATTTTTGGTGCCCAGCTGCCATGACATAAGCAGAAGGGCCTTGCTGATTCGGCTATCTCCTTTTCAGACCAGTGGCCACTAGGCTAACCTCATCCCAAAACGATTAACGTCAAGCCACAACAACCTCTAGCAAGCATTTGTTCAACAAGCTGCCTGCTTTCCCAGTTCCCCATTCCAGCCCCTCTCATTTTGTACCCAGCCACCATGGCAGAAGGAGATGCACCTCATTGCCTTTGCCATCTCCTTTTTGAACCCAGCTTCTCCAGTGAAATTTTCCCACATGTGGCTCCCTGAGCCTTTGGAAGGCCATGCTGCCTTTGTAAAGTTTCCCTGACTTTCCAAAGGCTTTCTGAAGATAGTGCAGCTTTTAGACAGCCATGCTCTCTTCGGAAAGAAAGCGCAGCTTTATAAAGAAAACACAGTTTTCTGAAGACTACACTTTCTTCAGAAGCCTTCGTAAAGCTGCACTGTCTTCTGAAAACTGTGCTGTTTAAGTATCTCTGGACTTCAGCATGAAACCAATGGTACAAGAAGCATTTATTAGATTCCTTTAAAATTGCCCTCTGTTTAGATTTTTCCCCTTATTTAAAACTGAATTCCTTTTTGAAATGATCTTCATTTGAGGATCATGCAGGATTTTGATCATAATATTGCAAATCTACCCATTCACTAACATTCAAATCATAAAAGTTTGCAGCACAAGCATTCCGTATAACCTCACAATTATATATACAACTAAGTCCAAGAGAGAAAATAATAGGTTCTAGAATGTTGCAAATACTGCTTATCCAAGCCGATGAACATTTATAGGAAATATATCTGATAACAAGCAGAATTGGGATTTTAAAGAACCTATAAAGTGTCTTCAACTGGAAAATTCTCTTGTGTAACTGCTTTGAAAAAAACATTTTTTTTCTTTTGTGAATTTCACATTAAAGAGAGAGACACGTGAGGTATAGGAATCACAGGCATTATTCAGTGCCTACAAGACCACCATACCATTAACATTTAACATTTATTATGGGTGAATTGGGGAATATTTATTATGTTAAACCACACCTATATGAAAAAAGGCAATAAACATTCTGACTTATTGCTCTCGAGTCCTCTCCATCATATCCCATACAGCCTTCTGCTTCTCCGCCACAACTGAAGTTACTTACTCTGCTATGGATACTGATTGAGAAATAAGACTTGCTGTGTTCAGTGAGGTTTACTCCCTAGTGTGCAAATTTTCAGACTGCAGTCCCAGCTTATTGCAATATTTTCTTACATGCAAACCTAATGTGAAAAAATGAGTGTGTATATTCTAGATCACCAAAATTAGAAAAACACCAGGAATGTTCTTGCCAATGTGCTAGTAGCTCCTTTACATCTCCTTTGACTAATGGACATGAAAGCAGCAGCAGAAGGCAAGTAAGGGAAGGTTAGAAGACCTCATAAGATTTCAGAAATGAGGTAGGTAAATTGGAGGGCAGCCAATTTGTTGCAGTGGTTAAATATACTAGGCTGGAAAACCAGAAGACTGAATTCTAATCCTGTGTCAGGCACAATCCACTTGGGCAACCTTTGGCCAGTCATTCTCCCTCTCTCAGCCCTAGACAAGGGCAAACCATTAGAACATAGAACTAAAGAGAAATTTCCTGACAGAACAATTAATCAGTGGAACAACTTGCCTCCAGAAGTTGTGAATGCCCCAACAATGGAAGTTTTTAATAAAATGTTGGATAGCCATTTGTCTGAAGTGTTGTAGGGTTTCCTGCCTAAGTAGGGGGTTGGACTAGAAGATCTCCAAGGTCCCTTCCAACTCTGTTATTCTATTTCTGAGAATGCTGCCAAGAAAACTGTAATGATGCGACAAAGCAATCTCAGAGTCCAGGCTGATTTTAAGATGCATGGGCACAACCACAGGAACGAGAAGATCCTTATATAAAAGCATCTGGATTCAGGCAATTTAAGCAAAACTTCCTTCTGGAAGTCAAGAAAAATATGTCCCAATGACTTGAGACTCAGAGAGCAGTTCAGTTTCTCATTACATTTGACAAATGTGCAGTGAAATTAAAAACCTTTTTTGTGCTTAAGCAAGTGCCATTATAAATATGAAAAAAGACAAGTTATTATGTTCTTGACTTGAAAGTAATGCTATGCTCTTCGTTTAAGCATCGTAGGTCAAAGGCAATCTTATGGCACAATATCATTATATATGGCAAAAAGTAAGCACTTCGATTCACACTCAGAAACAGCGCTCCAGAACAAAGAAACTACAGTTATAAACTATGATGATGCATCTCTCAACTAAAATATATATATTGCAAAATGAGAGTATAAAAGAATGAGTTTTTCTAGCTGAGCCATACGTACTATAACAGAGTGAATGTGAGAATATGCGTATATATTTAAATCTAAGGACTGAAATGGTATCTTTTACTTCTTCCTTAACAGCATACTAAAGTATTTTAAAATGTAAAAACAAAACATTTTAGCCTAAAGGATTTCAAAATAAATCCTCAATGACAGCTCTCACCTGCTGTTGAATTTAATGCATAATTAAACTTGTAGAATTCCTGCCAACTTAAACAGTTTAAAAGAAACTTAATCAAACAGATAGAAGATAACACTATTAAGAGCTGCAATCTGACATCAAAGATGAGATTAAGCTTCTTAATACCTGTTGCTGGGGAACACAAGTATAACAACCTGGTTGTGAGGCATCCTTAATAACATTGGCAAAACAGGCAGTTGGTTTAGGTAACAATTCTTTTTATGTTTACTGTACAATATGTGTGGCATTTCTATTTAATTTAAGCCTAAGGTGATTTGCTGTCTCTATTAAACTCATAATAGTTTTAGGGTTCTCTGAAACTGTCTTCAATAGGCTGGGAATCAGAGATACTATTTTACAGCAATATGTATCCATGCAGCCATGAGGTGACCACGCTCATGGCCTCCTGCACCTCAAAAATAATAAGACCTCCACCCAAAAATAAGGCCAAGTGCTTATTTTGGGGGCAAAAGAAAATAAGACCTTGTCTTATTTTTGGGGAAACACGGTAGCTGCAGCCTTTCCTGAACCAAGATGCTTTAGGAAGTAGAACTCATGTCTTGATCAATTCATGTTTGGATTACCACAATTTCCTTGACATGCGGCTGGCCTTATAGAGAATTGGGATGCTACAAAGATGCAAAATGCAACTGGATGCCTGCTGACTGATGCAAGACGATACGGTAAAATAACACAAATATTGCAGGAACTGCGTTGGTTTACCACTCAGGCTCCAGCCTTAACTCAGTTGCTAGTTATTTCCTATAAAGTGCTTTAGTAAGTTCAAGAATATCTGTTCCAGGTAAAATGTACCTAATAGGTACAGGCCAAGATAACATGCTGGTGACCCTCCACAAAGTTAGAGTAGCCCCGAAACAGCACTTCCCAATCTTTCCTTGGAAACAACTTGCCCCCTGAGGTTAAAATGCTCCCTTCCCAACTACAATTTAGGAAAGCTATGAAGACAGAACTTTTTCAGAAAGACTTTGGAGCAGAGGGTATAATATGTCTGGTGGCAATAGTTCAGATAACAGCAGGATTGCTTTGTGTTGATTCTTCCAATTTACACAGGAGAATGTGAATATTTTCGTGTATCTCTTTCAGAGTTGTGCAAAAATAACTACTTCCACATGTGCAAGTAGTGAGTGCCAAGAACAGTTGCCCATGATAGCTTCCTTAAACACATGCTCAGTCAATTCTACCGCAACAGTGATTTCCTCATCTGCAACACATTGTCTTCAAAACGCTTGCTTTCTAGCCTAAAAATGTTAACAAATGGCATACTTAGAGACATTTTGCAATGATAAATGTGCAGAAGGTTAATCACAGTACCTGGTTTTCGATTGCTTTCCTGTTTTTAGGATCACTAACAATCAAGAGTTGGAGTTCAGCCATCTTTTTCATCTTGCTATCCATGTCAATCTTCTGGTTAAGGGCTTTAGTCTGACTTTTCAGCAATCTGACTGTATCTTCCTTCCCAAGTTTTTTTGCCAAGAGAGAAGCAGAAGCAGAATGTATTGCGGTAACCCAGTTTTCAAGGTCAGTCTGGCTGGTAGCCTAAAAAGAGAGGTGTTATTTTTTAAAAAAATCTAACATTATAAACAGAATGCTAAAATACAACTTACCAAGTTTTGCAACCAATGGACAATAAAGTGATATTAATTCCATGATGACAGCACGCAATTTTCCCCTTCAAATGAATGAAAGGGTTCTTCTATACTAATACTGCCTTGAAAAACTGGCAGTTGTCATTGCTAACAATTCTTAGGCTTTATCTAAAAAGAAAGAACTTTGTATAAAAGATTAAATTCATCACAGGATGCTTGACTGCGAGGGATGGCAATTAAATAACCTATCATTAGCTTAATTTCAAAAAATACAATTGAATGGAAATTGTACTGAACATTATTGCAAATAAAGAAACAGGAAGACAAATTCAGTGACTGTCCTATAGCAGTTTATGCCATCTCCTAAATTTCTCTGTAATGTATTAACAGCCTAAAATGTAGGAAAGTGCAGGAGCTACATAAAGTTGATTATACAGAAAAATGCAGTCATTACAACATTTAGAAACATTGCAATTCAGTCACCCTGTTTTCTTGCTGGTCATTATGCCTGCTTTATACTAATTTAGGAGATGGCATAAACTTCCTATTGATATTAACTGATTTCTGAGGTAGCCTTCATTTGGCACTTCTATCCCAGCAGGCCATCTGTGGAACAAAGAAAACTGAACTATCAATATTAGAAGACATGTTGTCTTGCCAATTACAAGAAACGCAGATTGAATCCAACACAACCATGATACTTTAAGTGGCACTCTTATTTCCAGGCAATGCATTTTTGACTGGTAATACATAAAATTAAATGAAAATATGGTAATACATAAAATTAAATGAACCAATATAGTAAAAAAATACTATAATACTATAATAATTTTCCTATAATGTAAAAAAATCTTTTCTACTACACTCAGAATTAAAATTATAACTACTGTGTTTCTTTCCACCACCTTTTATGCCAATTACAAATCCTACCATTGCAGATTCTCAATTTTCTGCAAGTATCATTATGCTCTATCTCAAAATACACTCATCAAACCAGGATGTAAAGAAGTACAGCTTTAAAAATCTCTGAATGGATTTCTGTAACATCTAATGTATGTCTAATATTTATATTCTAACTTACCTCCATATTGAATCTCAAAGTAAATTTATTTTTAGGCATAAATCGTGTATAGAATTTAATTGAGCTGGATAGAGGTAATTATCATTTAATACAATGGGCGTTTTTGATGTTGTTGAGTTTCAAAAACAAGCTATCAAATGCACAGGGCTACTATGAACCTAATCTGTATATGTAACAAACATGAATAGAACCGTGATTTCAAAAATACAACTTTCTTCTTTTTTACACCCATTGAAGGTCTACGCCTTTCCTATATAATGCATATATATTCTCCAAAAGAAATCAACCAAAAGTAAGTTGCTCTTTATATACATAATTATGCACACTTAATGAATTTGGTTCAAATTCAAAGCATTAGATCATATAAGAATTCTTTAATGATAGCTTTATCAATCAACGTCTTTCTCTTAATTCTTATGTAACAAACTCCCAGAATTTCCCAACCTGCCCAGCAATTTGTGATAATGATTAGAGCAAAGAATCCACAAATTTAATAGCTGCTTAGGTTGGAAAAGAATGGACCAGAAATTTGAACGGAAAGCTACCAGTTCATTATCCAGGCCTGTTTGGTGTTAAATATCAATTCTTCTGGCTTGTTCTTATTAGAGCTTTATCTTTTGATCCTACCCTTTGATTTTCATTTTTGATTGCATAATTTTGAATTATTATACAATAAATATCTTATTACAAATTACTGTCTGTAACTTATCAGGAGTCAACCAATTGGTAGTGGGACAAAATCTGATGGACAGATAGATAGACAGATAAATAGTGCATAAATTCAGCATTGTGGACCTTAATACTTTGATAATGAACAAGGATATTATATAGTAGAAGAATACCTGGAATAAGAAGACATCTCCGAAAGAGTTGCTGAGGCAGAAGACATTCTCTTTCTTTGGGTGTTCTGGGCAAGATTGCACTATACAGTCTTCTCCAAACAGAGCATATTTGGCTGAATTATTTTGCTCCATGGAATTCTTCCCATAAGTCTCATAAAATAGGAGAGTGCATCCTTCATAAAATAAAAAAGTGCTGAGTTATACCAACATCCTCTGAAATACAGATTTAATTTTGTATCAATTAAGACAAAAATTAATGTAGAATAATTCTCCAATAAGAAGAGAAACATGGAATCAATCAGTTTGGTTTATTTTTTGCCTTTTGATGTGAGAGTTTAGGCAGCTGAATAGCTATTTTTTGTTTAAGGAGAATTACCAGAAATGAGACACAATGACCTTCTTGAGGCCGATTCCCCAAGGTCAGGTTATATAACATACTCACTACAATCAGAATATGCCTGGAATGTAGCCCTTTGCTCAGATAAAATAATTAAGCACCATCGATGTAAAAACAACAACAACACCCTTCCATATTAAAGGAATAATCTTGGTAGTGCTTTAAGCCTACAGAAGCCTCAGAACACCAATAAATTTACTTTGACAGCTGACCACATGGTTGCAATCTTTCTAAGAACTGATAAATTAGATACTGGTCAAGAAAACACAAGAGGAATACTACAGCATACACTTTTTAAGAATAGCATGAAATTTGTGTACTATATACCACATATATACAATAAATCAGTCATTTTTACATAATCAATTCACTGGTGCTTGGTTGCAAGGGCTTGACACTGCACACAGACACACACACACACACACACACACACAAACATGTAAAAAGTAAAAAAAAGCAAATCTTATTATAGTTTACAGAAGCATGGAAGTTATATGATTTTAAGAAACAGAAGAAATGGATACTGAATAGAATAGTGTCATAGTACTTCAGATTCAGAAAATCAGACTGATTAAATATTTTATGCATCGAAATGTGAAGTTCTTGTAAGAGTTCCTTTTTAAGTATAAAGGTAAAGATTCCCCCACACGTGTGCTAGTAGTTTCCGACTCTAGGGGGTGGTGCTCGTCTCCGTTTCTAAGCGGAAGAGCCAGCGCTGTCCGAAGACTTCTCTGTGGTCATATGGCTGGTATGACTTAAAGCACGGAGCGCTGTTACCTTCCCACCAAGATGGTTCCTATTTTTTCTACTTGCATTTTTTACATGCTTTCGAACTGCTAGGTTGGCAGAAGCTGGGACAAGTAACGGGAGCTCACTCCATTACACGGCACTGGGGATTCAAAGCACTGAATTGCCGACCTTCTGATTGACAAGGTCAGCATCTTAGCCACTGAGCCACTGTCCCTTTTTAAGTATACTGTATAATAATTATCCCTAAAATTAAAATTTTAGTTTGCAATTGAAAAAATAACCTTCAGTAATATTTGCAACTAAATGAAATAAACTTGAATGCTATACAAGCTTATTTATATCAAATGCCAGATTAAATGGCACTTAAATGCTTTGTAAAGTAGTGAAATAATTTATATATATAATAGGTTTCTTTTTTCCAATTTCTGTAAAATTTTTGATTTGTTAATTTGGAAAAAAAATCCTACTTTTAACACTTCTAGAAATTTGATAGCTCCATCTATGAGACTGACATAATTTAGTTAGTAGTAGAACTATCATAAGCCTTGTACAAGGACTGGCAGTATCAATGAACCTGTGATCTTAATAAAAATTTCAGGTGCAAATATTTCATATTGAGGCTCATCAAGCTATAAAATAAGACATAAGAAGACTCTTGTGTAGAAATATGCTGAAATTTTCTGAAAACAAATCTATTCTCGCACTATAAAATTCAATAAAGAGTCAGAAAAATCCAACATTATTTCTTCCATTTCTACCAATTGTCAATAGACCTGGCTGACCATTAAGCCTCTACATCTCATAAAGAGATGCAGAATATAGATTCGAAGCGAGTTGGTCCCTACTAGTGGTCTGGAAGGGATGTTGGAGGCGGGTCGTGAGGTCCCATTCTGGGAGGAGTTTGACTCTGTTACTTCCGAAGATATGGACAGGTTGCGTAGGCGACTGCGAGCCACCACATGTTTACTGGACCCATGTCCCTCCTGGCTTGTACTGGCATCCTGGGAGGTCACACGAGGCTGGCTCCAGGAGTTAGTCAACGCTTCCTTGAGTGAGGGGTTTCTGCCGGCCGCCCTGAAAGAGGCGGTGGTGAGGCCCCTCCTCAAGAAGCCTTCCCTGGACCCAGCCCTGTTAGCCAACTACCGTCCTGTCTCCAACCTTTGCTTTCTGGCGAAGGTTGTAGAGAGTGTGGTGGCACAACAGTTTCCGCGCCACTTGGAGGAAAATGATTATCTGGACCCGCGCCAGTCCAGTTTCCGGCGCGGCCACAGCACGGAGACGACATTGGTCGCATTGGTGGATGATCTCTGGAGGGCCAGAGATGGGGGTTGTTCCTCCATCCTGCTCCTATTAGACCTCTCGGCGGCTTTCAATACCATCAACCATGGTATACTATTGCATCGATTGGAGGGGTTGGGGGTGAGGGGCACCGTTTTGCAGTGGTTCTCCTCCTACCTCTCTGGCCGAGTGCAATTTGTATTGGCAGGGGGGCAGAGGTCGACCTTGAGGCCACTCTCTTGTGGGGTGCCACAAGGGTCGGTCCTCTCGCCTCTCCTGTTCAATACATATATGAAGCCGCTGGCCGAGATCATTCGTGGGTTTGGGGTAGATTACCATCTGAACGCGGATGATGTACATCTCTACCCCAAACCACCCCAACGATGCTATCGAAGTGATGTCCCGGTGTCTGGAAGCCGTACGGATCTGGATGGGAAGTAACAGACTCAAGCTCAACCCGTCCAAGACTGAGTGGTTGTGGCTACCGGTGCCCCGGTTCAACCAGCTTACTCCATCACTGGCCATAGGGGGCGAACGTCTGGCCCCCGTGGATCGGGTATGCAATTTGGGCGTCCTTCTGGATACCCGGCTGTCCATGGATGACCATGTGACAGCCGTGGCCAGAGGGGCGTTCCACCAGGTTCGCCTGGTGCGCCAAATGCGTCCCCTATTGGACCGGAGAGCCCTTCGCACAGTCACTCATGCGCTTGTGACATCCCGGCTAGACTACTGTAACGCTCTCTACATGGGGCTCCCCTTGAGATGCACCCGAAGGCTGCAGCTGGTCCAGAATGCGGCCGCGCGGGCAGTCTCGGGAGTCTCTAGCTACTCCCACGTAACACCTCTCCTGCGCGGGCTACACTGGCTGCCTGTGGCTTTTCGGGTGTGTTTCAAGGTGTTGACCATCATCTTTAAGGCGCTCCATGGCACAGGACCTAGTTATTTTCAGGATCATATCCTGCCCCATACATCCCTTCGGCCGATTCGCTCACACAGAGAGGGACTCCTCCGGGTGCCGTCCACTAGGCTGTGCCAGCGGGCGACGCCTAGGGGAAGGGCCTTCTCTGTGATGGGCCCGACCCTCTGGAATGACTTTCCCCCCCGACATTAGAATGACTACAGATCTCTGCTCCTTCCGTCAGAAACTTAAAACCCACCTATTCCAGCTAGCCGGCTTGGCCTAATTCCATCTTTCCCACCTGAGTTTCATTTCTAAATTTTTAGGATTGGTTTTAGGGTCTGCTTTTAATGTTTTTAATTTTTATAAATTCGTACAGGGGTTGTTTAATTTGATTTTTAGCTATGTATATGATTGTTTGTATGTTTTTAAATTTATTCCTGTACACCGCCCCGAGTCCCTCCGGGGAGAGGGGGCGGTCTAGAAATTTAATAAATTATATCTATACACACACACACACACATATACATATACATATATACATACATACATACATACATACATACATACATACATACATATATGTGTGTGGGGGGTGTGTGGGGTGTGTGTGTGGGTGTGGTGTGTGTGTGTGTATTGTGTCACAATACATACATATACATATATTTATCAGCACAAATGCAACACATATGTATATGTATATATACATACATACATACACACACATATCTCTATCTATATCTCTATCTATATCATCTATATCTATATATCTTAAATGTTTCAACATAAGCAAATCTTGCCCAAACATATTCTTTTTCCAATTTATCCCAGCCTTGAAGCAGATGCTGCAACAGGGTATACCAAATATAGACAAAGCATCTTTTTAAATGCTACATAATCACTGCCAGCTTGTTCATTACACATATGAACTAAAAATGAGGCTTTTAAGTCAGAATGGATAACTCTGAAGCCAATCAGTCAACTTAAAGAAGGACTAGGGGAGACATGATAGCATTATTCCAATATCTCAGAGGTTGCCACAAAGAAGAGGGAGTCAAACTATTCTCCAAAGCACCTGAGGGTAGAACAAGAAGCAATGGGTGGAAACTAATCAAGGAGAGAAGCAACTTAGAACTGAGGAGAAATTTCCTGACAGTGAGAACAATTAATCAGTGGAACAGCTTGCCTCCAGAAGTTGTGAATGCCCCAACACTGGAAGTCTTTAAGAAGATGTTGGATAGCTATTTGTCTGAAACGGTATAGGGTTTCCTGCCTAGGCAGGGGGTTGGACTAGAAGACCTCCAAGGTCCCTTCCAACTCTACTATTGTATTATTATTGTATTATTGTATAACTTTAAACAAGGAAGGAAGCTTTTATTATCTGAAAGCCCTTACTATATGGAAGCAGATAGCAATAGTACTTAGACTTATACAGCTCTTCACAGTGCTTTACAGCTGCCTCTAACAGAGTCAGCGTATTGCCCCAAACAATCTGGGTCCTCATTTTAACGACCTCGGAAGGATGGAAACTGAGTCAACCTCGAACCAAAAAGATTTGAACTGCACAACTGCTGCTAGCTGGCAGTCAGCCGAAGTAGCCTGCAGTACTGCATTCTAACCGCTGCGCCATCATGGTTCTTTATTCCCAAACTGCATATGGCTGCATTCTTCTTGGGAAACACTGGAGTCATGTCAGCCACCTAGTTCTACCTCCATCATTGTCTTATACCCCCTTCATGCCATTCATGGACACAAAAGGCAATTACACTGCAATGAGTCTTGATTAGTCATGACTTGTATAGTGCTCTAATTTTTCAGTATTTTTCACTAATATTATATTTACTGGAAAATAAGTCTATTTTCTTCTTTCCTATTGAACTGATAAGATTTTAGATACTTCTAAATATTGAATATAAAGAGGAGGGGACATAATTGGCCTTTTTTTTCCAGTAGGAGCCTCCAAACAGAGCGGAACCATTACACAAGTGGCTTTTACAACAGGAGGTGGAGAATTCAGATCTGACTGTACGTCTCAAAACGCTAGAAACATTTTCATGGCACATAAGGAATATCTTCACCACTACACTCCTGACAGTGCTTAGGGCTCATGAATCAATCAGTACTCCCTCTAAGTGACCAATGATGGAGGCATAAAAATTGGCATCCAGTTCATGAATGATCAATTTGGTCACATCCTTGCCTCTGCCTCACTGCCTTTGTTTTTGTAGCAAGGGGAAAAAACGTCATTCCAATTAAAAAGGATAACAAAACAGTGGCAAGACCCCATAGCTCCTTGACATTTGCAAGGGTGACAAGTGGGGACAACTCAGAATGAAAAACTCTGTCTTGCAGTTTTAGAACGAATACCGCAGAACTGGCTTTTTTTCCCTCTTGCTTCACAGTTGAGCAGGAAATCGATCAGCTCAGCTACAAAAGAGATCAATTGTGAAGAGACAGAAACTTGTCCTTATGTGGAAAACCCCTTTAATGTGACTGGAAATAATTCAGCTATTTTTGCTATCACAAGAGTATTTGTACTTCAATAAATTGAATGAATAAGCCTGCTAATGTTATCAACGGATATTTGTAACAGAGGCTGAAATGTATTAGAAATGAATTGCAAAACAGTAAATATCACAAGCTGTACAAATACACAAGTGTATTTGTCAGAGCATATTTTTTAAAAAGCAAAGAAAAAACGAAAAGAAATATTAACACATATATTAGTAATGATAATAATAGTGTAACAGAATAATTTAACTAGATTTCTCTTTATATTAGCTTATTTATAATTCTGTTAATTATATTAGCATATATTAGACTGCAGAGATGGACAGATTGACATTAAAAATAAAGGACAAAGATGACACAGAATATTACTTAACATGAAACAGATTTTACAAGTGGTTAGAGATAAGAGCTAGAAATTAGATGAAGAAAGATTATTATTATGTATGAATTAAATATAAAGATGGTTTATAATTGTGGCTGACCTTTTAATGTTACCCAATACTGTTTCCATTTCTTCCGTGTTATTAGCTCGAGTTTCTTCTCTTTCTGTAGGGTCACAAGGGGCCTGAAGAAAAGCCACCCAGCTTTACGAATGACTCCTTGTTCCTTCTCATACAGCAGGTCCAGGTGCTCCAAGGAGCTGAGTGACTCACTGCTCGAGTCCTCAGTTTCCATAGAAGAGTCTGTGTTCTCAACGTTGGTTCTGCTCAGATCAAGCTCTCGCATGAAATTTTCATAAATATTTTGCCTTAGGATGTCACTGCTGATTGCATTAGCTGATTCACTTCTTTGGGGCAAAATCTGGCCAGAGCTCGGGGACCACAGAGAACCAGAGAAATGGGAAGGAGCAAAAAGATCTGTAGAAAGGGTTTCATATCCAGTATCGAAATACTCATTTGAATCTTTGCATCTTGACTCCTGTAAAAGTAGAAAAGTGACACAATTCAAATAGCTTATAGATGATCTCTTAAGACAGTCATTGACATTATGAGATCTCTTGTCAAAAGCAGAATGAAAAACCATCCTAAGGATTAGATGTTTATTTTACTTTTTAGGGGGTTCTGGGAAGGGGGGGGGATAACCAGGCCAGGAGGGAAGCCAGTGCCACACGAACAGGTGAGTCCAGGAGGGAAGTGAGCGGAGTGGGGGGGGAGAGGGAACAAACTATTCCAGTAGAGGGTTGTTTTATTACAACGGTCGCGGGGAGGGGGGGATGCGAGGACAAGAGAAGATCACAAGGTCGGTTGGGAGACCGTGGCTGCTGGCTACGCCCGGTCGTTTGTACCAACCCCCGCAACCTAGGTGGTCGGGATCTACAGAGACAGGGCCTGCGGCTGATGCTTTGCAATGCAAGGTCCGTGACCAACAAGGCCCCCCTCATTAATGAGTTGATCTCTGAGGGGGAGCTGGACCTTGCAGGAATAACAGAGACCTGGTTGGGTCACGAGGGTGGTTTGCCCCTCGTGGAAATGTGCCCACCAGGTTTCCATGCATTTCATCAGCCTCGGGCCCTGGGTAAGGGTGGAGGGGTGGCGGTGGTTATATGGGATGGTCTAGAGCCGAGGGAGTTCACTGTTTCTCAGATACCCGGGTGTGAGTCACTTGGTGTGAAATGGGGCCCAGGGAGGCAGTGGGGTTTGCTGATTGTATACTTGGCTCCTCGCTATACGTCAGCAGCCCTGCCCGAGCTCCTCGAGCTGATCTCGGACACGGCGGTGGAGATCCCCAAACTTTTGGTTATGGGGGATTTCAACCTGCCGTCGACGGGAGCAGCATCCGAGGTGGCTCGGGAGTTCATGGCTTCCATGACAGCCATGGGCCTGACCCAACTAATTCAGGGCCCCACACATGAAGGTGGCCACACACTGGACCTTGTTTTTGTATCTGAGCAGTGGACGAGTGATCTGGGAATAGGGGACTTAGACATTACTCCCCTGTCATGGTCAGATCACTCTTGTCTCTGGCTAGACTTCCCTGGCACTACCCCCCACCGCGAGGAGGCGGAACCAGTTTGTCCAAGCTGGTACCGCCCCAAGCATCTGATGGAACCAGTTAGGTTCCAGTCGGAGCTTGGGCCGCTACCTGTAGCCCTGACCCGCGCTCGGTCGGAGGACCTAGTGGCCGCCTGGAATAGGGCAACGGCTGGGGCCTTGGACCGGGTTGCGCCTTTGCGACCTCTCCTACGGCAGCGACCCACCCGGGCTCCATGGTATACCGAGGAGCTGAGGGTGATGAAGCGCCAGAGGAGATGTCTAGAGAGCAGGTGGAGGTCCTCACGCTCCGAGTCTGACCGAACACAGGTAAGAGCCTATTTACGGACTTACCTTGTGGCATTGAGAGCGGCCAAATGTAGACATTGTGCCGCTCTTATTGCGTCTGCGGATAACCGCCCTGCCGCCCTGTTTAGGGTCACCCGCTCCCTCTTGGTGCAGGAGACGCGGGGGGCACCCTTACAGGGTAGAGCAGAGGAGTTTGGAGAATATCTGCAGAACAAAGTCGCTCAGATCCGGAGTGGATGGGCCCCCTCCAGTGGTCTGGACGGGCCGTCAACAGTGAGTCTTGTGAGTCCACTCTGGGAGGAGTTTGACTCTGTTGCCCCCGAGGATTTAGACAGGTTGCGTGGAAGGCTGCGACCCACCACATGTTCATTGGACCCGTGTCCCTCCTGGCTGGTACTGGCATCCTGGGAGGCGACACGAGGCTGGCTTCTGGGCCTGGTGAACGCCTCGTTGGGTGAGGGATCCTTACCTATCGTCTTGAAAGAGGCGGTGGTGAGGCCCTTACTCAAGAGGCCTTCACTCGACCCAATGGAGCTAGCTAATTATCGTCCAGTCTCCAACCTCCCTTTTTTGGCGAAGGTTGTTGAGAATGTGGTGGCGCAGCAGTTTCCGCGTCGCCTCGATGAATCCGATTATCTAGACCCACGCCAGTCCGGCTTCCGACCCGGGCACAGCACTGAGACAGCCTTGGTCGCGTTGGTTGATGATCTCTGGAGGGCCAGAGATAGAGGTTGTTCCTCTATCCTGGTCCTATTAGATCTCTCAGCGGCTTTTGATACCATCGACCATGGTATCCTTCTGCACCGGCTGGAGGGGATGGGAGTCGGAGGCACCGTGTTACGGTGGTTCGACTCTTACCTCTCCGGCCGGATGCAATATGTGTTGACAGGGGGGCAGAGATCGACCCCGAGGCCACTCTCTTGTGGGGTGCCCCAGGGGTCGGTTCTCTTGCCCCTTCTGTTCAATGCATATGTGAAGCCGCTGGGCGAGATCATCCGTGGTTTTGGGGTTGAATACCATCTGTACGCTGATGATACGCAGCTGTACATTTCAACCCCAAACCACCCCAACGAGGCTGTCGCAGTGATGTCCCGGTGTCTGGAAGCCGTCGGGGTCTGGATGGGGGACAACAGACTCAAACTCAACCCCTCCAAGACTGAGTGGCTGTGGCTTCCGGCTCCTCGGTTCAGCCAGCTGACTCCATCGCTGGCCATAGGGGACGAGCTACTGCCCCCTGTGGAATGGGCGCGCAATTTGGGCGTCCTCCTAGATGCCCGGCTGTCAATGGATGACCATGTGGCAGCCGTGGCAAGGGGGGCGTTCCACCAGGTTCGCCTGGTGCGCCAATTGCGCCCCCTACTGGACCGGGATGCCCTACGCACAATCACTCATGCGCTGGTGACGTCTCGCCTAGATTACTGTAATGCTCTCTACATGGGGCTTCCCTTGGGACGCGCCCGGAGACTGCAGCTAGTCCAGAACGCGGCCGCGCGGGTTATCATGGGGAGGTCTAGATACTCCCACGTAACACCGCTCCTGCGCGAGCTGCACTGGCTACCTGTGGTTTTTCGGGTGCGTTTCAAGGTCCTGATTACTATCTTTAAAGCGCTCCATTGCTCAGGACCTAGTTACTTGCGGGATCGCATCCTCCCACATACATCCCTGCGGCCAATCCGCTCTCACAGGGAGGGCCTTCTCCAAGTGCCGTCCACTAGGCAATGCCAGCGGGCGGCGCCAAGGAGTAGAGCCTTCTCTGTGATGGGCCCAACCCTCTGGAATGACCTCCCCCCCGACATTAGAACCACCTCGGACTTCCGCTCCTTCCGACAAAAATTGAAGACTCACCTGTTCCGACTAGCTGGCCTGGCATGATTATAAATGTTACATCTATGAACTCCTGGTAGTATATTCTCATCTGGTTATTTTAAGGGTAATGTTTTAGTTTTAATTGTTTTTAGGGCTTTCAGCCTCATATTTATTCCCCTGTACAGTACTCTTAATTTTAACCTCCTCCATATACATACATATATTTATAGTTCTATTTATATTTGTATTTTATTTGTGATTATTGTGGACTGTACACCGCCCCGAGTCCCTTTTTGGGAGAGGGGGCGGTTTAGAAATGTGAATAAATAATAATAATAATAATAATAATAATAATAATAATAATAATAATAATAATAATAATAATAATACTTGTCTCTGCACTGAAAAATATCCAGAATTTATTTTTGGATTATTTTAAATTAGGGCATTGCTAATGCTATCACAATTCTTTGATCAACTTAAGAACATATTTACAGCCAATATTATTGTATCTATATGGTTTCCCACTCATCTAGAATCATACAGGTGGAAGGGATCTCTAAGGTCTTTTAGTCCAAACCCGCATTCAAGGCAGGAGCCTTATACTAACCCAGCTGTCTAGTCTATTCTTGAAAACATCAGGTGATGGGAGTATCTACAACCCCAGCTCTCACTGTCAAAAGATTTCCCCTAGACCAGTGATGGCGAACCTATGGCACGCGCTGGCCAGCTGAGTTCACCCTTTTTAAAAGCCATTTTTCACCCTCCCCAGACTCCTATAGAGCCTGGGGAGGGCAAAAACAGCCTCCCCCCGCCCCCCCAGACACGTCCGGAGGGATCAGGGAAGCCTCCGGACAGTCCCTGAAGCCTTTGGAGCGCTCAAAACGATCCTCTGAGGAAACCGGAAGTGACTTCCGGTTTGCTTGGGGGGTCGTTTTGAGCGCTCCGAAGGCTTCAGGGACTGTCCGGAGGCTTCCCTGATCCCTCCGGACGTGTCTGGGGAGGGGCAGGGGAGGCTGTTTTCGCCCTCCCCAGGCTTCTATAAACCCTCTGGAGCCTGAGGAGGGCGAAAAATGCATGTAAAAATGGGGGTGAGCGCCTGTGGTGCGCCCATGCGCACTGGGGGTCACGCATTGCATTATGGGTGCGGCATGCCCGCACACGACCCCCCTGCGCTCCCTCCACTTATGGCACGCGAGCCAAAAAAGGTTCGCCATCGCTGCCCTAGACAATAAGTCAGTCAGTTCTTCTTTGTGACAGCCCCTCATAAAGACAACTATCATGCTTCCCCCAATCCTTCTCTTTTATAGGCATACTTAGCTTCCTCCATCCTCTGCCATGCAATTTAACCTTCTGACCTTTTATCATCTTTTTTGCTCTTCTCGGCACACTTTTTTTGTAACACAGTGATCAAAACTGGACGCAGTTTTCTAATTGTGATCTCACCAGTGCAGTTTAAAGCGGTACTATTTCTAATTAATATTATTCCACTCGCAACTTACTCTTTCTGTGGAGCACACAAGAGCACATTTTACATGATTCCAAGGGGATCTCTCTGTCAGCAACTAAATAAAGTCACATTCATGTAGTTTCAGTGGTAACATAAAATACACTTTTCCATGCCAGTTTTACATACGATTTATAAGGAGGTCTACAGCCTGGGGTAACCCAAGTTTCAAGTCCATAGATAGCTGCAAACCACTTTTTTATATAGCTGACTCTTGCTTGATCATAATTATCACAAATTAGTGAAATAGTATCTTGCCATTTTGATATAGGAAATATATGAAAACATGTAAATGCAACTGTATTGCCAAGCACCTGAGGTTTGGTCACGTAACCATGGAAGGGGCGACTATCAGAACTTTGTATAGCTCCAAGGTAGCTCCATCCTAGTTTCCAAAGGTCACTAATTAACCAGTAAGTTGAGAACTACACCTGTAAGCTTTACTTAAAGCATCACTATTAAGCTTTTATTAAGATTTTTTTCCTATTGGAACATATGCAATATGCAATAGTGATCTGGAATTTATTCTCCTAGTCTTGTATTTGATGCCACCTTGCTTTCTCTTCCCTAAAGTTTCTGGAGAGTTTTGATACACATGAAGGAGGAGCAAACATGCACAATACTTCCTGAAATCCTATGTAATACTGCCTTGGTTTAGTTCTATGGCTCTATACATCCTCCAAGGCATCCATTTCAATACCAAAATGAACCCCCACAAATAAGCCTTCCAAGTCTATTGCCCTTCCTTCTTTCCTTGCAGCACCTTCCTTCACAAACTCTTCTGTTTTTTAAGATTAGCTATGAGGGAGACCAAAAGCACTCATGAGGGAAAGCAATAAGCAGGAGTTGGTTTATGCCAGGGGTGTCCAAACTTGGGAACTTTAAGACTTGTGGACTTCAACTCCCAGAATTCCCCAGCCAGCATGGCTGGCTGGGGAATTCTGGGAGTTGAAGTCCACAAGTCTTAAAGTTCCCAAGTTTGGACACCCCTGGTTTATGCAATTCTTCCATTACAACAGAGGTATCCAATGTTTTCTAGCCACAGAAACTTTGAGGAGCATGCCAGTCGAAACGAGCCAGGAAAAAGAAGTGAGCAGGCCAACATGAAACGTATATTTAAATTCAATTTTAATTAAGCAAGTTATATACAGTTAATATGGTTCCTACCTATGCATTTTATATATATTTTTTACTTTAAACCTCCTAATCTTGAAGGGCCAGGAATGAATATCCCAGGAAATGCTGAGCTCATTTTGCCTGGCATACAAAGCCAATCAAACATGCAAGATGACACATCTCTTTAATTACTTTATTCTGTACAGAATAAAAATAAATTGCTTTATTCTTCAATTCTTCACCCCATTCCTCCTATTTGGTCATCACCATTATATCAATTTCAACATTCAGAAGGCTGATATAATAAGGATAACAGCAATAGGACTGACACAAATGTGGTTGGGCAATATACTTTCTTTAGCTATCTGAAACTTTTGCACCAAATCTTAAAGCTAAGCTATCTATAAAACATAGGCTGCCCATTGGTTTTTTAATGGCCAACAATTCATAGCTACTACGGTATTTGCTTGCTAAGGGCTACGCCTCACTTGCCAGAATGAAATCCTTGAACTGTCGCTTGGAAAGGAACCTAATGTTGTCATACTAGAAGACTGTGCATTAGTTTTAATATTTATAAACATTTTTACCCAGAATTTCTAAGGCATGCTTCTCTAGCAAATACTATTAGAACACTGAATTTGCCGCTTTAAACAAGTACTATTTTCCATTAGAGCAAAATTATATGTTATCCATTTACACTAACAGTGATTGCCTAATTTTGTTTACATATATATAAGGCTAGAGCATTAACCATTTGGAATTGAATACTTTGCTTGTGATTTTAATTTTAAACTGGCAAACTTTATTTCCTGGATCTCGTGTCAGTTTATACAGAATTCCTTGCAGGGTTGCAGTTTAAAAGCAAACGATAATATAACACAACTATTATTTTTAACTCCCATTGTGAAAATTTCCCTGAACATATAGCTCTGAATTGAGCTGTCAGGAGAGCTGGAGCAGAGTTTGCCTACCTGACATCGTTATAGAAAAGTTTAGCACAGGGGGTGCTTGCATGCACCGGGGGGGGGGGATTGCATTATTGGTATGGACACGCACGCATGCACTTTTGGCACCCGAGCAGAAAAACATTCGCCATCACTGTTCTATAGCTACATCAGAAAAGTCATTTACTGTATATAAAAAGCAAAAGATGAAAAATCATTTTTTTAAAAAATATTTGCTTAGTGTACATTCATGCACAAACACGCATTTTCAGGGGCAGGAAATCTCCCACAATCTGGTGACTTTGGACCTACAACTTCCTACAACATTCCCACAAGCAAAGTAAATGCGAGTCAGTCTGGTCAAGTGGTTGAGGCACCAGGCTAGAAAGCAGGAGATCATTAGTTCAAATCCCACCTTAGCCATGAGAGCCAGATGGGTGACCTTGCCACTTTGAGTTATTTATAAAAATAAAAAATAAAAGGTGGGATACAATTAAATAAATAAATGGGGAAGCTGGTAAGAATTCTGGGGAAGGGAAGAGAGGGAGAAAGAAAGAAAACAACAGAATGACAGGAGGGAGGGAGGGAGAGAAGGAAAGAAGTAGGAAAGAGGGAAGATGATTTCCGATGCTCCCTGTCAACTTCCCACAAGAAAACACAATAAGGAAGCCAGCAGGAAGTCGGAAATCACTCCCACTGCTTTATTTTTGCAGTGGTCATTCCATGGTCATTCTGTTTCCCTGTTTATGTAAGGAAGTATCTCTGAAACAATGACACAATGGAATAGGAGTTGTTTATTTTAATTTAAGAATCTACAGTACGTTAAGCATATACCCTACAATGAAGAATCCAAAATTCATACTTCAGATAACTTTTTAAGCTTGAAACTCCATGTACCTGTAGCTTCCTCTTCTTCCTTGACAGGCTTCCCGTCCAGTCACTAATCCGACGCATGCGGCTTTTTAAAGTTTCCTTCTTAGCTGTATCATCATTAAGATTTCTAGACTGCCTACAAGGCAGAGTGAAGGAAGAGTATTGTGGAGATCCTCTGTGCTCCACCTTAGAAGGAACATCTATGGCAGAGGTAAATGAAACCCTGTTGCTTAAAGTAACATGCGTATTGAGGTAATCTGCAGAAAATCCGATATTGGAGGCTTGGCAACTTCTTAGATTTGAATCACCATATAAATCACGGAGGGAAGAAAGAGATGAACTTTGATTCAATGATTTTTTGCAGTCATTCTGGGAGAAATCAACTTGGATTCTTGCTTCTGGAATGCTTCTGGATATGTATGGCACATCTAGTTCATTTATCCCTCCATTATTGCCCCATGGAGCATCATACCATGACGACTCTGAACTAATGGAGCTCCCTTTACTGGATCTAAGTCTCGAATCAGTAGTTGACAGACGATGGCTTTCAGCACAATCTGTACTAGAAGATTCTTTTCCTTCAAGCATGTTATTCTTTTCCGGTTCTGAAGTAGGGAAGTATCTTAAGAGTTGGACTGGTTCACTGGATTCATCTCTAGAAATGCTACCATTACTGCTGATGTTGTGAAATTCAACTTTCAAACATCCATCAAGCTTCCCTAATGTCTTGATGAGAACTTTTGGACTCATTCTGTCATCTGGTGATGAACTTTCTTTTTCCCCATAGCAATTTAAGAAATGTCCGTTATATTCCTTGGAAGGAACGTAGTTGGTAGTTTCAAAGCCAATGTAGTGAAAACCATTCTCAGGCAGAAATGCATTGTTAGCCCCCTGAAATGCATTGTTAGCCCCTATCAGATAGTTCTCTGACGTGTGAGTCCTGGGCTTTGCATGGCTATTACTCTTAGATACGTTCACTACTGTATCACTGAGTCTTGAGGAATAAGGCTGATTACTCTTAAAATGAGAAAGGCAGCTTCTGGCAAATGATCGGGATTTATAGTTTGCATTACTGGAACTGTGGCTCCACCCACGTATGGAGCAGGGTTTTTCATCTTTAGAATGGATGCCACGGATTTTCAGAGAGCAGGGTTTCTGCTTGGTAGCAGGTGTAGATACAGTGTGATTTTTGGTTCCCTGAAGACTATATTGGCTGTCTGAATTTCCCATTTTTACTAAAAGGAAACATAAATAGTTTTGGTTATTAAAAAAAAGTCATGCCCAAGAAAAACTTAATCCTTACTTGTAAACTCCTAAGAAAATCTATAAATAAGGAAAGAGTTGATTATAGCAGTGTTTCCCAACCTTGGTGACTTTAAGTCCTGTGGACTTCAACTCCCAGAATTCCCCAGCCAGCTATGCTGGCTGGGGGATTCTGGGAGTTGAAGTCCACAGGACTTAAAGTCGCCAAGGTTGGGAAACACTGGTTTATAGGCCTTGAATTGCTTCTAGTTGATACTACATGTTCACTATGTTAAATTGAGACACAAATAATTAAATACACTGGAATAATATTTTTAAAATAGCATAAAGTTGATGTGGGATTATCCGTATAAACCCCTGGTTAATTTTGCAGAATGAACAAGCAATAGTAATAAAAGAGGTCCTTCCTTCTCAAGTTAAAATGCTGAAATGAAAAATATTTGTAGAAATAGTGGCTTTAATCAATACTGCAAGAAAATTCCCAAGTTGACCAAACCCTAGGGAGTTATCCTCACCCTCATAATTTTAAGTGCATATTTGGATCCCCTTGCTAGATTGTGGGATTTCTACTAAAAATCTTATGGGCTTTTATTTTTGTTCACCTTGTCCTTATTAAAATCAACTCAAAAAGACTTAGTCACTAATTCATTTTTTCTCTCATTCTAAGAGTCTACTGTTTTTATCCAGAATTCAATGGCATAAAAAAGTCTAGTACTTGAATATGTTTTTATTTGTTAATAAACTCTACCATTTTCACCACAATTTAAAAGTATATTTAGCGAGTCCCTTTCTGGGAGAGGGGGCGGTTTAGAAATCCAAGAAATAAATAAATAAATGAGAAAGAAACTTTAGTAATAAAAATGTAGTTCTATAAGCCTCTGTTCAAACTTATGTAAAGGCATTGTTTGTGTTTCTCATCTTCAAATAAAAATGTATATTTCAGACATACCGGAAAAACACACTCAAATGTAGGTGGAATTAGCAGTTTGCATATTTTTCATTATTTTGATAAAAGATCTTCATGTTTTTCAGCCACGAAATGAGATTCCATGTGATTGCCTGTAAATAAATAAGAAAAGTCCTAGTCACATAAATGAAAATAAATTCATATTTTAATATGAATATCCATCTAACACAAAGCTAATTGTCAAGAACATGGAGTTAATATCTACTGTATGCTCTACAAATATTTTATTTATTCATTTGAATTTAAACTTTCATTGTAGTGGACATTGGGCACATTACAAAACCTAAATAAATGTTTTTAAAAGGTTGAAAAACTAAAAACAAACTAAAAAGCTAAAAAAGGTAAAAGTTCTCCTCACACATATGTGCTCATCATTCCCAACTCTAGGGGGCGGTGCTCATCTCCATTTCAAAGGCTAAGAGTCAGTGCTGTCAAAAGATGCATGGAACACTGTTTGTTACCTTCCCCCCAAAGGTGGTTCCTATTTTTCTACTTGCATTTTTACGTGCTTTCAGACTGCTAGGTTGGCAGAAGATGGCAAAAGTAACGGGAGCTCACCCCGTTACGTGGCGCTAAGGATTCGAACCACTGAACTGCCAACCATTCTGATCAACAAGCTCAGCGTCTTAGCCACTGAGACACCGCGTCCCTTAAAAAAACAAGGTAGTCTAGGCTAAAAACAGCCATCACAATAACATGCCCTGAGTCTCAACCAGTCTCATATCACTGAAGGCAAAACAGCAATAATTCAAAGTTGCTCCAGGGTTTAATTGATATTAAATGATGTTATATAACTAGCTCCCTTGTTACAACTTGGATAATCCCCATGGATTTTTGAAGTCATTGTTGATTAATGAGTCTAAGCTGCAGCTGTGACCCAGAGGTGAAAGAGCAAAGGGTAATTCACTCAAACCACCAGTTAGCCACTTTTCTATTTGCATGAACTTGAACTTGATTTGCCAGGAAAGCAACAGCTCAGACTGTATCAGGCAATGCATGCTTGAAAAGAAAGGTGTCTACTGGCAAGCTGATCAATCAAATCTCTTGACAGACAGCCTACAAAAAGGCGCAGCTTGTAGTAGAAAGAAGAAATCCATTTCACAAACCCTTGCAAGAGGATTAGATTTCAAAAGGACTTAATTTAATTTTTTGGGAGGAAGATTTCTCTATCAGCTTTGTCAGTTGACCAACTTTTATGAAATTCAAAGTGCTGTAAAATGTTTACCTCACACCTGATTTACAACTGAATAAGGGCTGCATGTTCTCAAAACATTTAAATGAAGCACAGCCTCATTTTTAAACTATTAAAAAATCTATTAATCATTCAAATCTTTGTCTCAGTTACCTTACAGATTAGCAAAATTCAAGTTCACTACAAACTTGTCTTTAAAACCAAAAAGACATACCTAGCAGAAAGGCACTTCACAAATGACAATGATTTTTACATTAAAGCATGTCAATATCTATGGACATGCAAGGACATTTTTACTACAAAATATACTTTATAATAATATTTTGCTTTATTTCACAAAAATTACGCCTTTTTTTCTTATAAGTACTAATCGCTCCATTGAAGTATCGCTAATATAAAATACACTTCCGGATAACATGCACAGCTCATGCTAAGGTAAAAGGGGAAAACAATATAAAGAATTTGAAGGGGGAAAACTCACACATTTTGCAAGCTGTTTGATAGTGAGTAAATGTAAATCACTAGGGTACTACTAAGCAATGCAACAGAGCATAAGTCTCAATCAGGGCATTGATATTCAGAGTCTGGGTATCAGAAGCATGAAGCACATTCACAAGGCTGCTTTCAGAAATCTATTTGTATTCATAAGAGGACTCGAAACCCAATTTGTCTAAAGAATCAGGGAGAGGCCATCTGGTCCCCACTATGGCTGTGCACTCACTGTGTAATCCTTTTTAACAGAGCGGGCAGCAAGCAAGCTGCTGTTAGAAAGTTCGACAAAGTAGCATCAATTTTTCAAGACTTGAGCCAGTGATACAACTTCCATTGTGCCCTCTCATACAACGAAGAAGGTTAATGAATACATCTATCAAAGACAGGTATGCAAAGTGAGCTGACACAAGGCACAAAGAACAGTTAAGATGACAACCACTGTGTGTGTGAAAAGTGCGGTCAGCGAGCAACTCTTTTCTGATCACAAAAGGCAACTTTCTAAGCAAATTTACAGCTTGCCAACTTTGAAGAGATCTCCAGGATTCTTCATAGGAAACAGATTACGTTTATAATGAGGTTGCATGTGCTTGAATAAGAAACATCCAAATAGGAATTCAGGAAGCTGTCTTGGGCTGAGATAGATAATTAGGTAATCTATTTAGTTCACTAATCGGGACTGTTGGGATTTCAGAAAGCTTTTTTTTTCTCCCCCCAAAAAACCTTCCCTGGCCTGCTTCCCCAGTCATTTAGCCCACATACTACCCCCTCCTTTTTCCTAAGGAAGAGATTGAAATTATCCATTTGCATA
Organism: Natrix helvetica; assembly: GCF_964273705.1. Classification (NCBI taxonomy): domain Eukaryota; kingdom Metazoa; phylum Chordata; class Lepidosauria; order Squamata; family Natricidae; genus Natrix; species Natrix helvetica. The sequence goes on along the minus strand of NC_138552.1, from coordinate 209,117,172 downwards.
TATTTTATTTAGTATTATCATTTTGTTACTCAGATATTTTTTTCCAGTAGGGCTAACTGTTAGCCACAGTTTAGTAAATAATTTTCAGATTAACCATTTTCTTTTAGCTGAGATGACAGCTTCATAAATTATGTTTGAAGCTGATTTCCTTAAATTAAACTATGACTAACATTCATCATAGATCTTCTGGGATCAGCTATCCTTTGAAGATAAAGTAACTGTATTTTTCAGAGTATAAGACACACCTTTTTCCCTCAAAAAAGAGGCTGAAAATCTGGGTGCGTCTTATACACTGAATAACAGCATTTTTTTTTTGCCTCCCAAAACCCCGCTCCCTTCACCAAAATGGCCTTGCATAGCCTTTAGGAGCCTTGCGGAGTATTGCTGAAGGCTGGGGAGGGCAGAAATGAGCGAAAAACGGGCTGTTTTTTGTTCAATTTGGCCTCCCCCCCCCCCCAGCCTCCAGCAGCACTCTATAAGCCTCCTAAAGGCTATGCATGCCATTTTTTTGACAAAAAAGGGGCATGCAAACAAAAAATCGTTTTTGGGAAGTCTGCAGAGTGCAAAAACTTTCTTTTTTAAATTTGCCTCTTCAAAACCTTGATGCATCTTATACTCCGGTGCATCTTACACTCCAAAAAATAACAGTATTTGTGCAGTCTCAGGAGTTTTCTTTCAGTGTACCCAATTTTAAGTATAATCTTTATTGTCATTGTACTTAAATACAACAAAATTGGTTTTTTCTCAATAACAAGCAATCCATTGCAGGATAGAAAACCGACCATTCTATCAATCTCCAAAGGCTTTTCCAAAATAGCTACATAATTTAGAAACTGGAGGAATAGGTATCAATAACTATGCTATGCTGATGACAAGAGACAGTTTAGTAGTTAAGAAAGCAAGCTAGAAACTGGGAAATTGTAAGTTCTAGCCTTGTCTTAGACATGAAGCCAGCTGAGTGACCTTGGGTTAATTACTCTTAGTACTAGGAAGAAGGCAAAAGCAAATTACTCTAGAAAATGTTGGGCTTTGAAAAAGCAGAATAGAAAAAAATGTTGATGTTTTTCAATTCTGGTGTTGCAGAACACTTTTGAGAATACTGTAGACCACCAAGGAAGCAAACAAATGGATCGACAACCCAGAGTTTTCACTCAAGGCACAGGGGAACAGGTTCCAATTATCCTACTCTAGAACATTATGTGAAGGAGAAGGCTCTATTGATGGGAAAGGAAGAAACTAAGAGAAGAAGAAAGCAGCAGCAAGTTGGATGGACTCAATTCAGTGCAATGGATATGCCCCTGGAAGATCTGAAAGACAAAGTTAGGGATAGCTCATCATGAGAAAATCTATCCATATGGTTGGTAAGAATCACTACTGATTTGAAGGCACACACAATCAGTAGATTTCCTAAATGCTGGCAGGATAAGTACTGATCTGACTTCAGGAAGAACACTTTTCCAAAGCAGATGGGATGTCCTTATGATTCTTAAGAGTAACATTCTTTCAGAATATTGCCCTCTCTAATAGATTTTATGAAACAAAAAAAAAACACATCTGTGGAACAGCTGGTAAAGATATTGAGTTCTAGAGCTTCCTTTTCTCCTTTTGATGCCCTGGACTCTTGGTTCCTGAAGGCAGAATAACAGTGATGCTGCTTGTGGCCAATAATTTGTCAGCTATAGTATTGGGCAGAATCTTCAGAAAATGTGAGAGGCAAGGAGACGGTCATGGGTAATCCTCTAGTTATGACCAGTCACTTAGCAACCTTTAAAATTCTAATGGATCTACCAGGTGGGGAGGTACTTATGACCTAGATTTTGAAGTTTCAATGGTTACACTTTCCCCTCCCCCAGTCACATGACTGCACTTCAGGGATTTGGCAATCAGGCCACATTTATCAGGCCATTTGCAGCATCCCGTGGTCATATGACCATGTCTTAATAACATTTTTGCTGAAAACTGGCACTGACTTCTATGTTTTGGCAAAACCGCAACATACAGTTGTTATACAACAAAATCGCATAACAACTGTCACAAAAAGGACATAAAATCATTATCAGTCATATGACCAACCCATTTTACAACCAACCTGAGTTACTACCATGATGGGCAGGCTCCATTACAACTCAAGGACTACCTGTACATTGGAACACCAATGGAGACAGTTCCATTGGCTTCAGAGGAGAAACTGCTGCCCATTCGCTTGGTGGACATGGCAGGAGAGAAGGGAATGGAAGGAAAAGTAAATATATGCTAGTACTGAGGAAGACCTAGACACAGCCAAAGGGCAAGTGTGCTCTCCACAACTAGAAATAAGAAATCCCTCCCCAGCTCTACCAAACCAGCAAAAAAGAAGAAATAAAACAGGACATTAATGGAATGAGGGGAAGGGTAACCTGTTCAAGGAAGAAATATAATAAGGACCAAAATGGGATCAGATGAAATACAAGAAGAGAGAATCTGTACTAGCAATGGAAGAAAAAGGAGAAACAAATAAATGGAAATGAAGCAAAAGGAAGAGGTAACTACAAAGAGTAGGAAAAGAAAGGAAGCTCTGTTTCAGTGTTATGAAAGAGTTAAATTCACCAGACCAACTGCCCATCCCAAACAACTGCTAATATTTCAAGGCATACTTTATAAGTCCCAGGTCTGAAATCATCTGCTTCCCTTCCCCCCCCCCCCTTTCTAACAGATTCTGTTATACTTAACAGAGAAAATAAGAGAATAAGAGAAAACCTACCCCTTCAATTATTTCAGGGAGGGAAAAAACCTCATACTATTATCAATAACATGAAAGTATTTGCAGAGAATGTTTAGTGATTTTGGCATCATATGAATGAACCGCATTAAAAGAGAACAACAATCTTATTAAGAGAGAACAACAAAATGAAAAGTACTACCAGATGTGCAAAGGCAAAATCTTTTTTTTAAAGTTTTAAGGTTCAATTATTGCAGGAATAGACTACAGAAATAGACCCAAAAGGGATGAAGAATAGAGAAGGAAAGAAGTTTAATAAAACAAAGACCTTAATATACTTTTCAGTCAAGAATGCTTTATACTAGCACACACACACACACCATTCAACAAATTACCATTTTCATATCATTATTTCATTTATTTCATTTTTCAAGTATTCTTGTATCATTGGATGCAAGAAGACTCTACTTATTGGAGGGCCAGGCCAAATGTGCACAATTCAAAGCATCCAAATTTTGTTTCACTAATCATGCAATAGTTTTAAGAGTAAACAATACACTTCAACCATAGAAACGGCTGCATTTAACTACTGTTTGCTTTAGAATGTACTATTCATATTTTTAACTAAATCAATTAAATCATGCTAATTAATTTCTCAATTGATGCTCACAGCAACTAACACAGGCCATAACATACATTATAATGTAATGATTATATTTAAGTTAGCATAAAAGCATGGGAAAAATATTTTACTATTAATCAGTCTGGAAATTATTTTCTGGAGACACACTAAAGAGACAGTGTGGTTGGGTAGACAGCATCAGCTGTTCCAATGTCTCTTTCTGGCACCAACTCAGTTTGTATACTGAAGATGAGATTATGGAAATGATATACCAAAAGCACAACATTTCGTTTGTGGTCAAGCCACGAGAGCAAGTGTAGAATTGCCTGACTAGCTCTTAGCAACAGGACTGGTTGACCCAAAACAAATAACGTGTTGCATTGCAAAATTAGATTAACATACAAACACAAATTAGAGCTTGCAGAACATCAATAGCTCAAAAGTTAAAAATACACAAATCTCAACAAAAAGCAAAATAACCCCACAATTATGTCACATAATGTGATGTGGGGTCAAATAGACAGTCATATAGTGGCCGGATAAAAGGTCAGATTTCTTATATCAAATGTGAAGCATACCTCATTCTTTTGATTTTGAATTAAAGCAATATATATAGCAAGTACTAAACCCAGTAGAGCATTTGTAAGAAATATTGATACTACCTTACACACTCCAAATATTTAAATAGTGTTTCATTTTACTGCAGTAGCAGGAAGAGAATCTTTGGCCATACTTGAAAGCAGAGCACTAAGCCTGGGAACTGGTCTCAGTGATTTGCATATTGGGGAAGTTGCATGGTTTAAAACAAAGGGGAGATCAATATAATAAATTATGAGTGACATATGTCACAGAAGAGGTGGGGTTTTTTTTTCATTTGTGCAGAGAAAAGTAGGGGTTTTTAACTTTAGCAACAAAAAAGCAAATCCTTCACATTTGTGCCCTTTGTCCATCTTTTGTTTCTGACAACGACTGTTGTTTTTAGACTCACTATTCTTTAGCTAAATTATAAATAGCTTACTTCTATGTCTAGAATAGGCTCTCTCCTTTCCCTAACTCATAATAGGGTTATGAGTTATTCCGTTAGTCACAGCAAAAGACAGCCTTCAAATGATGGCAAAATATTACGGATAGAATGGGTAGTGCCATGCAGTTGGAATCAACCTACTGTCTTAGTTGCGGAAAATGATGCCTTCCTATCATCAGTGTAGAAGAAAGAGTCAACTCCAGCTTGGCCATTTCTGAAGTTATGGGAAAGGCCAGAGAAATATTCTAAGAAGCCTTGTCTTTGTGGCTACACCTCTAGAACCTTCATAACATCCAAGATCAAAGCCAAATGATTATTTCTAGCATTTCCCATTTTGCCTCATTGTTGATATATAGTTTGATGTTCTATCATTGTGCCACTACAGCAGGGAATATTTTAAAAATCTGTTCACTTCAAAAAGGTATATTTATCAAAGTATCATGTAGACTAGTGTTTCTCAAATTTGACTACTTTAAGATGGGGGCTTTCAACTCCCAAAATTGGGATTTGAGTGGCTGGATAATTCTAAAAGCTGAAGCCCCACATATCTTAAATTTGCCAAGTCTGACAAACACTGATCAATTCTCAAAGAAACTTTATTTCATTTTATTCTGTTAAGAACAGAAAAACAAAGGAACAAAAGTATAACATAGCTAGAAGACACTTCTTGGCTTCTTAAATATAATTCTTTCATAAATTCTGCTATAAAAATACCACTAATGGATCACTCCATGAATCCACATTCAAAAGGAGAAAATATAACCTTAAAACAATCTGAAACAGGAACTATATCATTAAATGCATTTTACACTTTGAGAGGTAACATTCCATCTAGAAAACTAGTCAATATTTTACAGCCTCATTCTTTGGAAGGAGAAGCAAAAGAAAACACCTTTGATTTGTTTTTAAGAGATTATGTGGTTCAATGTTGCATTAAGCTACTTCCTTTATTTTTGAACCAATAAATAAATAAAATTCAACAATAAGAAAGTAAATTTTCCAATGATGAAGCATAGTGTTTTTTCCATTGTAAATTACAAGGCAGAAGAGACAAAACTCCAAGGAAGAAAAAAGGGTTATTTATGCATTAGTCATAGTGTGTGTAGTATTACAGGCAGGATAAAAAGTTCTACCACAGGAATCTTTCCCTATAAGAAAATAATTCTTTCAGTGTTCAAATGGCAAGACAATTTGCAAAGCAGCTAATTCAGCATGTTTTTTTCCTCACAAAAAAAGTACTATAACTAGCAAGTTCAGAAAAGGAGCTGATAAGTGGCAAAGAGGAATACATCTAAGGAAAAAGAAAGCAAAACTTCACAGCCAAGAGTTTAAAACAGTATGATTCCACAGAGTCCCTTTCCCAATTTTTCTTTAATTGAGCAGACTGTGTCCTGCAAGCATCTCTTCCTCAATGCCCAGGGTTCAAACTTACTTTCTACAAGCACCTCCATTCGAGACTTCTCCAAACATGTCACAAAATTGTTTAAGCACACGTAGACGCTGAGATTTTTCTGTTTCCTTCTTTCTACTTGTAGCACGCCAGGAAATTGTGTCTAGAACTCCAAAACGTTGAACCGTTATGGGCTAAAAACAGATCCTGTGCTATGCTGGATATATTTTTGTCTACAAGGTACACACCCTCTTCATGTTCAATTCTTTCCATTGGTGGACTAGGATGATGCAAATTTACCCAGAAAGTGGTTTTCCAAGTGCTGCTTGAAATGATTAGCCTGGACAGCTTGCCATAATTTTTTTGAGCCATCAGGGAATACTGTATGACTGGGTTGTTGTTTGGCCCTGCATTCCTGAATTACCACCAAAGTGCCAGAGGGAAACTACTAAAAGACTCATGGAATAAAAGACTGGCTTGCTGGAATGGTAGATCTTTGGTGCTTAAAAAAAAGATTAATTAGTCATGCTTAATTCTTGGCATTCTTTCTTTTAATATAGTGCACCTAAATAAACAAGCAACCCTGTAAAGTATAGTAAAATGTTTTACCCAGGAAGGCTTGAAAAACCATAAGGAATAATTTTATCTTTCAATGGTTCATAAACTACATTAAGGTATGAATTGCTTGGCTGTAGTTTACTGAATAAATCACAATTGCCTAGGTTCCACAAAACACTAACCCACAAACTGTAATTTACTAACCATAGTGGCTGGTTTACACATTGCTCTAGGCCACTAATAAGCCACATTTTGATTAGCACAATGTGTGAATGCAAGTTAAATAAGATTAGACACAGTAAAATGTCACAGTCACATTTTTCTTTTGCTAGCAATGTTAAACATTAATAGTAAAGGCTATTATTTTAGACTATAATCGAGACCAGACATTATCACCTGATCCTGGAAATGACCATTGGCTTACCTGAAGGGTCCTTTTCTGTGTGCCGCTTGGAGAGTCCAAGCATAGGATAGTCCCAAGCTAAATGTCACTAGGGTGGGAAGCTGATGAGTTCAGGGTCTCTCCGCTGGTATGAATACCCTGAAGGACTCACCTCCCAAAGGCCCCTTCCGCAGAAGCAAATCTGTCCAATTTGTAGTTCCGAACAAACGGAGACAAAGAAGTCCAAGTTGCTGCCCTGCAAATCTCCTCTATCGGCACCTGGGTCGCCCAGGCCGCGGTGGTGGCGGCGCTTCTCGTAGAGTGAGCAGTGATGTGCCGTGGCACCAGTTTGGACTGCAGGATGTGAGCAACCGTAATGCATGCACACAGCCAATGCCTGATGGTAGCTGAAGAAACTTTGCGGCCTTGGGATGCAGGTTGAAAGGATATGAAAAGTGATTCCGATTGCCTGAAGGCAGCTGTGCGTTTGATGTATTTATGCAAAGTCCTGCAAACATCAACCATGTGCCATCTTTTCTCTTTAGGATGCTTAGGACGTGGACAAAAATCCAGAAGAATGAATTCCTGGGTCTGATGAAACCAGGAATTGATCTTGGGAATAAATGCCAGGTCCAGTTGGAGAATCACGCTGTCAGGCTGTATCAGACACAAGTCCTTCGGGACCAACAGGGCTGCCAATTCCAATATACGCCAAGCTGAAGTGATGGAAATTATAAAGGCAATCTTAAATGTCAGATGCTTCAAAGTGGTGGACCACAATGGCTCAAAGGGGGGGCTATCAGGGCCCATAACACAACATTGAACTCCCATGATGAGTACCTATGGATGACCGGGGGCCTCAGGTTGGTAGCACCCCGCAGGAAACTACAGATGATGGGGTGACGTCCAAGAGATGATTGCTCTTCAGATGCTAAGATGGTGGACAAAACAGCCACCTGACACCTGAGTGTGTTAGGCGCCAGCCCCTGGTCTAGTCCGTCCTGCAAAAAGTCCAGTATCTGTGGAACTGTGGCCGAGGTTGCCATCATGCCGCATGTCGTACACCAGGTGTCAAAGGATCTCCAGGTGGCGTCGTATATCCTGGTTGTGGAGGGTTGTCTGGATGCCTGGTGTGGATGACCTAGGTGGAGAGCCTGCTTCTACTAAGGAGGTCCCTCTCAAGTGCCATACGGCTAGTTACAGCCACTGGGGCTCCAGATGTTGTAGTGTCCCCTGCTGAGAGACACCTCATGCTGGGGAATCTGCCATGGAGGAACGATGGAGAGGCTCACCAGGTCGGCGAACTAGGTTCATCTGGGCCATAAGGGAGCCACAAACAGGACCGCTGCTTCCTCCAACAGGATCATGCAGATCATCCTGGGAAATGCATAAAGGAGTCCCGGTAGCCATGGACAGTGAAGGGCATTGACCCCTTCAGCTTGCGGGGTGTGAAACATGGCAAAGAACCTGGGAAGGTGTGTGTTACCCGGGGTAGCGAATAGGTCTACTAGAAGTCCGCCGAACCTCTGGGACAATTGATGAAATAGTCCAGATGCAGGCGCCACTCTGAATGATTGACCATGGTCCTGCTCAGCCAATCCGCATGGATGTTGTTTATCCCAGAGATGTGTTCTGCCTGGATCGAGCACAGGTGCCTTTCTCCCCACCTACCCAGGCATTCGTCCTCCGCAATCAGGGACCTGGAACGTGTGCCCCCTTGATGGTTTATGTGCGTCTTGGCCGCTACATTGTCCATGAAAATCCTCACATGATGCCCCCAGATGCTGTCGTGGAAGTGGAGAAGGGTGAGTCTCACTGCTCTCAATTCTAACCAATTGATGCTGTGCATGGCCTCAGCAGCCGACCACCTTCCCTGCGCCATTTGGCCCTGGAGGTGCGCCCCCCCCCAGCTGAAGAGGCTGACATCCATCATAATGGTGAGATGGTCTGGCTCCCTGAAGAAGGTGCCCGTTAGGATGGGGGACAGCCACCACTTGAGGGATTGACGCACCCGAGTCGGAACCGGAATCAATGCCAGAGAGTTGCTTTCGTTGGTCCAGTGGTAGGGCAGAAGATGCCACTGGAGCCATTGAGAATGGAGCCTCACCCAAGGAATGTTGGATAGGCAGGCTATCATTTTCCCCAGAAGTTGAGACAATTACACAACAGTGGCTCGAAGGGACTGCTGCACTTGCTGAGCCCATTCTCTGATGCTCATTATCTGCTCCGGTGACAGGGAGACTTGACAGCTCACGGTGTTGATGATGGTGCCGAGGTGCTGCAGCCTGGTTGCCAGCTCTAGGTCACTTTTTTCCCTGTTGACTGAGAACCCGTGATCTTGGAGGGTTCTCACTGTGTACTGTAGGTGCTGCGTCGCTTGAAAGCGGGACGACGACTGGATGAGAATGTTGTCCAGATAGCTTTGAAGCCATACTGGACGAGTTCTGAGGAAGGCCGCCACCGCTGCGAGAATCTTCGTGAACGTTCTGGGGGCCGATGACAGGCCGAACGTCAGGGCCTGTACTGGTAGTTGTAGCCTGCATAAAAGAATCTCAAAAACCTGCAGTGTGCCTTTCGAATGGGGATGTGTAGATAGGCCTCTTTGAGGTCTATAGATGTTAGTAGATCCCCTAGCCTGATGCAGCCCAGGATTGACTGGAGGGACTGCATCTTGAACCTCTTGTAAGTTATGTGGTGGTTTAGCTTTTTTAAATTCCCCTCCACCCCCCAGAGTTCTTTGGGACAAGGAAGAGTATGGAATAAAAACCTGTCCCTTCCTGACCTGGTGGAACCGGCTTTATGTCCCTGATGTCCCTGAGGTGAAGGATCTCCTGTTCCATGAGAGCCTTCTTGACCGGGCATGAGGAAGTAGGGCACTGAATAAAGTACCGAGGAGGAGGGGAGAGGAACTTTAAGGTCAGACCTATGCGAATCATCTGTAGGACCCACTGGTCTGATGTGATATACTCCCATTGGGCGTGGGACAGTTGAAGACGCCCTCTATGGGAGCCATCCGTTGATGGTCACTTGTACCTTCTGAAGGGTCTGGAGCCAGACCCTCCACAAAAGGGGCGCTTGGAAAAGTTCTGCTGGCTGCCTCTGTCATGAAAGGGAGGACGGTCCTGGGACCTATCCGCACCCTGAGAATAGGGGCGGTGGAAGGAACTGGAGCTAGTGGAGGGCTTCGTGTTCTGAAAGGACTGCCTCCGATAGAAGTTGGAACCCTTGCGATCAGATTTCTTAGTAACCGAAAGCATGACCTTCTTTTTGTCCTTATTCTCAATAAGGACAGGATCCAGGGCCTCCCCAAATGGGGCAGAAACAAGCTTCCACTTAGATCTCATATCTACGTTCCAATGTCTGAGCCATAAAAGGCGAAGTGGTGACGTTGGAAGCCAGGGCTCTAGATGCAAATTTAGCAGCATTTAGGGTGGCGTCAGCAGTGTACTCAGTCGCTGCAAAAATCTTGTTGACATCCTGCCTCAACTCCGGCCAGGAACTTGGTAAACAGCTGCCTCAACCAAAGGAGAAAAGCCCTAGAGAGGAAAGACGTAGAGGCGTATGTCTTAATCGCCCACACCGCCGCCTGATGTGTCTTGTGGCAGGCCTTCTCTGCTCTCTTGTTCTTTGCTTTGAGCCCTTCCAAGAGATCGGGGGGGAAGCACTGAGGAAGAAGTGAGCGCTGCCACTGGCACATCCACAGGAGGCAATTTCAGCAAGTCCTCCAGACTGGAATCCACCATGTACAACTTCCTGTCGCTATTCCTGTCCTGATTGTATACTTGGCTCCTCGCTATACATCAGCAGCCCTGCCTGAGCTCCTCGAGCTGATCTCGGAGACGGCAGTTGAGATACCCAGGCTTGTGGTTATGGGGGATTTCAACCTGCCATCGACGGGAGCAGCATCTGAGGTGGCTCGGGAGTTCATGGCTTCCATGACAGCCATGGGCCTGACCCAGTTAATTCAGGGCCCCACACACGAAGGAGGCCACACATTGGACCTTGTTTTTGTATCTGAGCAGTGGACGAGTGATCTGGGTAGAGGGGATTTTACTGTTACACCCCTGTCATGGTCAGATCACTCATGTCTCCGGCTTGACTTCCCTGGCGCTACCCCCCACCGCGAGGAGGCGGGACCAGACGTTCCACGCTGGTACTGCCCCAAGCACCTGATGGAGCCGGATAGGTTCCAGACGGAGCTTGGGCCATTACCTGTAGCCCTGACCCGCGCTCAGTCGGAGGACCTAGCGGCCGCCTGGAATAGGGCGGCGGCTGGGGTCTTGGACCGGGTTGCGCCTTTGCGACCTCTCCTGCGGCAGCAATCCACCCGGGCTCCTTGGTATACCGAGGAGCTGAGGGTGATGAAGCACCACAGGAGACGTCTAGAGAGCAGGTGGAGGTCCTCACGCTCCGAATCTGATCGAACACAGGTAAGATCCTACTTGCGGACCTACCTTGTGGCATTAAGGGCGGCCAAACGTAGATATTGCGCCACCCTTATTGTGTCCGCGGATAACCGCCCTGCCGCCCTGTTTAGGGTGACCCGCTCCCTCTTGTCACAGAGGACACAGGGGGCACCCTTACAGGGCAGAGCAGAGGAATTTGGGGAATATCTGCAGGACAAAGTCGCTCAGATCCGGAGCGGATGGGCCCCACTCAGTGGACCAGACGGGCCGCCAACAGCGAGTCTTGTGAGACCATCCTGGGAGGAGTTTGATTCTGTTGCCCCCGAGGATTTAGATAGGTTGCGTGGACGGCTGCGACCCACCACATGTTTAATGGACCCGTGTCCCTCCTGGTTGGTACTGGCATCTTGGGAGGTGACCCGAGGCTGGCTTCTGGGCCTGGTGAATGCCTCATTGGGTGAGGGATCCTTACCAACCGCCTTGAAAGAGGCAGTGGTGAGGCCCTTACTTAAGAGGCCTTCACTCAACCCAATGGAGCTAGCTAATTATCGTCCAGTCTCCAACCTTCCGTTTCTAGCGAAGGTTGTAGAGAATGTGGTGGCGCAGCAGTTTCCACGACACCTTGACGAATCCGAGTATCTAGACTCCCGCCAGTCCGGCTTCCGACCCGGGCACAGCACAGAGACAGCCTTGGTCGCGTTGGTTGATGATCTCTGGAGGGCCAGAGATAGAGGTTGTTCCTCTATCCTGGTCCTATTAGACCTCTCGGCGGCTTTTGATACCATCGACCATTGTATCCTATTGCGCCGGTTGGAGGGGATAGGAGTCGGAGGTACCGTTTTGCGGTGGTTCGGCTCCTACCTCTCCGACCGGAGGCAATGTGTGTTGACAGGGGGACAGAGGTCGACCCCGAGGCCACTCACTTGTGGAGTGCCACAGGGGTCGGTCCTCTCGCCTCTCCTGTTCAACACATATGTGAAGCCGCTGGGTGAGATCATCCGTGGTTTTGGGGTTGAGTATCACCTCTACGCTGATGATACTCAGCTGTATATTTCAACTCCAAACCACCCCAACGAGGCTGTCGAAGTGATGTCCCGGTGGTTGGAGGCCGTCGGGGTCTGGATGGGGGACAACAGACTTAAACTCAACCCCTCCAAGACTGAGTGGCTGTGGCTACCGGCACCTCGGTTCAGCCAGCTGATCCCATCGCTGGCCATAGGGGGGCGAACAATTGCCCCCTGTGGAACGGGCGTGCAATTTGGGCGTCCTCCTTGATGCCCGGCTGTCAATGGATGACCATGTGGCAGCCGTGGCAAGGGGGGCGTTCCACCAGGTTCGCCTGGTGCGCCAATTGTGCCCCCTACTGGACCGGGATGCCCTACGCACGGTCACTCATGCGCTGGTGACGTCCCGCCTGGATTACTGCAACGCTCTCTACATGGGGCTGCCCTTGGGACGCGCCCGGAGACTGCAGTTAGTTCAGAATGCAGCCACGCGGGCTGTGATGGGGAGTACGAGGTACTCCCACGTAACACCTCTCCTGTGCGAGCTGCACTGGCTGCCTGTGGTTTTCCGGGTCTGTTTCAAGGTGCTGATTACCATCTTTAAAGCGCTCCATGGCACGGGACCTAGTTACTTGCGGGATCGCATCCTCCCACATACATCCCTGCGGCCAATACGCTCACACAGGGAGGGACTTCTCCTGGTGCCGTCCACTAGGCAATGCCAGCGGGCGACACCAAGGAGTAGGGCCTTCTCTGTGATGGGCCCAACCCTCTGGAATGACCTCCCCCCCGACATTAGAACCACTTCTGACCTCCGCTCCTTCCGGCAAAAACTGAAGACCCACCTGTTCCGATTAGCAGGCCTGGCATAATTCAACTGTCCCTCCTGGCAAATGTATTATATCTGGTTATTTTAGGGGTTTTTTAATTTACTGTATTTGTTTTTAGGGGTTTTGAACTTATTTTATATCTGCTTTGTACAGTTCTTTTAACTGCATTTTAACCTCCTCCATGTCAATTGTCAACTGTACATATTTAATTTTATTGTATCTTGGTATATTTTGTATTTTGTATTTTGTATGAACTGTACACCGCCCCGAGTCCCTTTCGGGAGAAGGGGCGGTCTAGAAGCATTAAGTATTATTATTATTATTATTTACCACTAGGAGTGACAAGGGTGCCCGGTTGCGCCCATTGCTTCTGCACAAAGTTGAGGAATAATTTTGGAATAGGCACAATTTCCTGTGCCTGCACTGGTTCCTCGAAAAGACCTTCATTAATGTCTGCAGGGGCCGTCCTGAGCTGGGGGGATAGCACCCAAATGGGTCAAGGCTTTAGCCTTGTTCAAAAAGTCTTGAAATGGGCATGTTTAAACAAACCAGTAAATGCGGGTTTGTCAGGAATAGCCCCCGCATCCGAGAAATCAGGCTCCGGACCTGGAAGGATGTCCTCCTCCCAGGCCGAATCCTCACTGGCCAGAGAGGAATGGGGAGATGGAGGTCGATGGGCCTGATGAGTCTCCTGAGATGAATCCTGGGCCAGGTGCAGGCAGGACTTGCACGGGCACTTGATCCACTGCAGCATGCCTGCCTCTATCCCTTGGGAAATGGCCCTAGCAATAACCTCCTGCATCTCCACTGAGAGATCTGGGCCCCAGTCCTCCGCAGGGCAGGCCCTGGAGGAGGGTTGTAAGATGGGTTGTTGGGCCCTAAAGAACCCACAGGGGCTGACCCCTCCTCAAGGTCTGAAGGATATGCAAAGAGGTCAGCCTAGTCAGCCATCGAGGGCCCTGGAGAACCAACCATGGCAAGGAAGGCCATGGGGGGAAATTCCTGTCCCTCATCCTCACTCTCAGATATGGGATGCCCTTGTCCGGGCTGGGCCTCTAGGGAAGGCTTCCTAGGGAACACCAGCCTGGAGTCCTGGGCCTGCGGTTGGGCCTTGGAAAATTGCTTCTCTAAGGCCTTCTGATGGCGAATGGCGTTCTTGTCTAGGCCTGAGCCGTGCTTGGTCCCCTGCCTGGAAAAGGGCTTGCACCCACTGATGGCCTCCCAGGCTGCCTTGCCAGCCTGTCTGGAAAACACCCTACTGGTGGAGGGACCTGGTTGCTCTGGATCCTCAGGGGCTCGGTCTCCCATGGCTGATGTGCTGGGGATTAAAAGCTGTAAGCAGGGAAAGTTCCACTCACTACCTTCACAGCTTTGGATTGTTAGGGCTGAAGCACTCTAGAGTAGAGGCACTGAGGGCAGCAGGGAAGCAAGGACAGACAAGCCTGATGAAGTCGCAGAACTTCCGGTGTGAGCTGCAAGTGCTCCCAGCACCACGCAGGTCAGATGCCTTCGGAGAATAACCCAGGAGAGCCACGAACCTCCTCTGCCGCCACCCCAGGTGATGGCTGGTAAGGGAAAGACCAGACCTGCCAGCAAACCAGACAGGAAGGCTCCAAGTGGCGACCTGCGAAGAGACAGGCGACCAGGAAGCTGCGGCAAGTAGCACGGGAAAGTGAAAGAGCAAACAAAATGGTGGCCGCAACTTTTGACCTCCTCAAAATCACTGTCATGACTGTCAACCAACCCAAAATGACCACCAGAACTCACACTGTAAAGCTCTGAGGCTCCACACCGGCCGCCGGCTCCTTTAAGCGAGCGCAGTCAAAGGCAACAGAGACCTCAGCAGGGAGCTAGACAGCAGCGGAACTGCTGCAATTGCGTGGGTGTCAGCACTCTGACCCACGCGCCTCCACCAACAGCTGCCTGCAGCCTTGCAGCGCCGGGGCGAACCCAGGACACCAGAGAAGCTGAGAAAGGTGAAAACAAGCCAATTAAAAAAGCAAAGGGGAAAAAAATCTCACCAAGCCTACTCTCTAAGGAGGAATAAAGAAAAAAATGAGGAAAATGGAGAGTCCAAGCAATTGTTAGGAATGAAGAGAAACTTGAAGAGCATCCACTGGGCTGATTGAATTGAAAAAAACTGGAAACCGGTCAGCACCAAAGACGTGGGTAAAGTTTCAATTCGGTCCTGGGCAGATTGGCTGTATTTAGCCCATGCTTGGACTCTCCAAGCGGCACAAGGAAAAGAATCTGTAGCACAAAAAGGAAAGACATTTTACATTATTAAAGAGCTGTTGCTAGTACTTAAACGTCAATGTTTTCAAAGTATTTCAGTATCAGGAATTACTTGCAACAGAGTTACCCAGGTTATTTGCTCAATTAGAAATTCAAAGCGATCATAACAAGGCTGTGCAAAGCATCTAAAAAAGCTGATTCAGAATACACATGAGCATGAATGAAACACCTCTCTTCAAACTGTTAAATTAGTGATTAGTATAATTTGAATTATACTAATTAGTATAATTTGAATTAACATTCCACTGATTGTTCAACAAATGGTATCAAAAACAAAATATATAAAGTATCCCGGTTCATACATAATACTTACGTTAATTCATTTCACAAATTATACCAATCACACTATCCCACAGATCATACCAAGCAAAATGTAAACAAGGCACGCAGTGGTTCAGCACTATATGATACTCAGGTGAGTATGAATGTCTATCTTTCTTCCCTAGATTTTTTTCTAGGTATAATCCTGAAAGTATTTATTTTACTTACAGAATTTACAGTATATGGCTACCTATCTCATTTAATGATCACTTTACAGAATCAATAAAAACAAATAAAAACAAAGCAGTTTTTTTTTCCTACCAGGCACCCAACCAAACATCCTCCCAGTTCAATACCCACCCTTGCTCAAAGTTTAAGGGAATAACTATGTGACTGTGGGTGACTCATCTGGCCCGTGGGCCACCAGTTTGACACCCCTGCTGTAAAAGCTCGTATGTATGACATTTCCCAAGCATTTTACCAGACAGAAGAACTGGTGTAATAAGTCATTAGTTTACTGATGTCAATATATAAATCTGCTAGGATATTCTATTTGTACCCATTCATACTGCTTTTTTTTTACTATACACATTTTGATGAAGTACAAAGCGCTAGATACTTTAAAGAAATAGCACAAGAAATGTAAGCTGGGTGATGACAAGCTTACAAGCACAATACATTTCTTGTGCTTATAAAAGTTTTCATCACACAGTTTACCCTTACTGAGAATGAAATACATGTTTCATTACAAATTGAGACAAAGTAAAATAAAATGCCAATAAAATTAAAAGAAACCCAAAATGTGTGCATCTGAATGTATGCTCGGTATAAGTTGAACAATGTACTGGAATTTGTTGGCTGCCACAGGAAAAGCTGCTCAAGACAAAATTAATGGCACAGACAAGCTCAACATCTGCCTAGGCATCTAATCACTCTCGATCATTTTGCTAGCTAGAGTTGCTTTTGTTTGAATTGACAAGTGCATAATGGCCTGACTTGTTTAGCAAATCTCAAAAGACCTGTTGGGAGGAGAGAAGAATGAGAACTGTGGCACACTGCTGTTCTTTTACTCCTTTACAACACATCATGCTAATTAAAGGAGAAGATCACCATGTGGTCCCTTTTAAACGTGTAAACTAAATAGGTGAGAAACTTCTTTTATCTCAAAAAAAAAGAAGGAAAGAAGTAAAGCACAATAGAAGAACCACTTACATAGGCATGTGGGTGTCTAGATTGACATGACTTTTCTAAAAGATATAAAAGATTATAATTATTTAAAGAATAATGTCTGGAAATAGTAGAGGACAGTAAAGCTAGTGACACAGCTATCAGAAATAGGTTGCATTGGACATATGTGAAAATGACCATTGGCTTACCTGAAGGGTCCTTTTCTGTACACCGCGGGAGAGTCCAAGCAATGGGTTAATTCAGTCTGCTTGCCCTTAGGACTGAGGAACTATTTTTCCTTTAGCCACACCTCCTCCTGGTGTGCTCAATCCCCCAGAATTCTTGAAAGAGTCAGTTCGTGCGGACGGAGCGAAGCGTCCAAGATGATGTACTGTTGACACGAAGAACCCGAATCCCGGCCTTGAGATCCAGGGTGGGTTGGACTCTCCCGCGGTGTACAGAAAAGGACCCTTCAGGTAAGCCAATGGTCATTTTCCTGTACACCGCTTGGAGAGTCCAAGCAATGGGACATACCCAAGTTATTGTCCATCTGGGTGGGCAGAAGGAGGCTCCCGGGATTCAGTCTCTGACACAACCGCCTGGAGCACACGCCTGCCGAAGGACGCCTCAGCCGAGGCGAAAATGTCCAATTTATAGTGTCGCACAAATGGAGAAGGAGAGGACCACGTAGCGGCCCTGCAGATGTCCAGGATCGAGGCCTGGGTGGCCCAGGCCGCGGAGGTAGCAGCACTTCGTGTGGAGTGTGCAGTGATGCCACGCGGAACGGCCTTGGATTGACTTTCATAGGCAGTCGCAATGCAGGCACGAAGCCACCTGCCAATCGTGGAGGAAGAGACCTTCTTCCCTAGGGAACCAGGCTGGAAGGAGAGGAAAAGAGCCTCTGACTTCCTGAATTCCGCAGTACGAGCGATGTAGACCTTCAGGGCCCTCCTGACATCAAGATTGTGCCAGGATCGCTCTCTGGGATGCGACGGATGAGGACAAAAATTTGGCAACACAATGTCTTGCGCTCTATGGAACCATGAGTTTACTTTGGGGGTAAAGGTCGGGTCCAGCCTCAAAATGACCCTGTCAGGGTGGATGACTCACAGATCCTGGCGAACAGAAAGAGCCGCCAGCTCCGAAATCCGGCGAGCTGACGTGATGGCAATCAAGAAGGCCGTCTTCAGCGTCAGGAATCGAAGAGAAGTAGTGCGTAGAGGCTCGAATGGAGGGCCAGAGAGGGCCCGCAGGACCACGGACAGCTGCCAAGTGGGGTAGCGATGAACGGTGGGAGGGCGAAGGTTAGAGGCGCCCTTGAGGAAAAGGCGCACCTTCGGGATTTTGCTGAGAGGCAAAAGGTGGTCGCCCGACCAGACGGTGGACAAGGCCGCCACTTGGCGTCGAAGGGTGTTCGGGGCCAGGCCTTTGTTGAGCCCCGCTTGAAGGAAGTCAAGTACTCTGGAAACAGGCGCGGTCGTCGGCTCGATGAGCAGCTCCTCACACCACTTGGCGAAGGCGGCCCAGGACGCATCATAAATCCTGGTGGTTGAAGGGCGTCTCGCCGCCTGAATGGTGTTCACTACCTCCTCCGACAGGCCTTGGCCTTTTAGTTGGTCCCCCTCAAGTGCCAGACGGCCAACTGGAGCCACTGGGGCTCTGGATGAATCACGGCCCCCTGGCTGAGGGAAATCTGGTCCGGAGGAATGCGCCACGGAGGAGACACCGACAGGTGGACAAGGTCAGCGAACCACGACCTGCGGGGCCAATGCGGGGCCACGAGGAGGACCTCCGCTCCCTCTGCGATGACTTTGGAGATGAATTGAGGAAGGAGAGGCAGGGGAGGGAAGGCATACAGTAGCTCGCGGGGCCACTTGCAACGCAGTGCATCTGTCCCCTCCGCCCCCGGGGTGAAGAACCGGGAGTAGAAGCGGTCGAGCTGCTTGTTGTCCCTGGACGCAAACAGGTCTACAGCCGGAGTCCCGAATCTGTCGGACATCTGGTGGAACAGGCGAGGGTCCAGTTTCCACTCCGCAGGATCTATGGTTGTCCTGCTCAACCAGTCTGCCTGTGTGTTGTCCACTCCGGAGATATGGTCGGAGCGGAGGAATTCCAGATGGCGCTCCGCCCAACAGCCCAGGGACTCCGCCTCTCTCATCAGTGCTCTGGATCTGGTGCCGCCCTGGCGGTTGATGTGGGCCTTGGTGGCCACATTGTCCGTCATCAGAAGCACATGTTGACGATGGATGGACCGGCTGAAATGGCGCAGGGCCAGGCGAGCAGCTCTCAGTTCCAGCAGATTGATGCTGTAGCTGATTTCCACTTGGGACCACTTGCCCTGGACAACCAGGGAACCCATGTGGGCTCCCCAGCCGGAGAGGCTGGCGTCTGTGGTGATAATAAACCTCTCGGGCTCCTTGAATAGGTGGCCCTTGAGGATGGCCGGAGACACCCACCAGCGGAGAGACCTCTTCACGTCCGGCGTAACTCGAATCGGCCTGGTAGAGTTGCTCCTGGATGCCCTCTGGTGCGGCAGCAACAGCCACTGAAGAGCCCTGGAATGCAGGCGGGCCCACGGCACGATGGAAATGCAGGAGATCATTTTTCCCAGCAGCTGCGACAGAAGGACCACTGGAGCCTGCCTCAAGCTCAACACCTTGTGGGTCATGGACCTTAGACCGTCCAACCTGTCTTGGGAGAGGAAAACCCTGCACAAGTTGGTATCTATCACCGCCCCCAGGTGTACAAGTCTGTTTGTTGGAGTGAGATGGCTCTTCTCTACGTTTAGAGTGAAGCCGTGATTCCTGAGGGATCTCATAGTGGTTTGGAGATCCCGCAGGGCCTGCTGTCTGGACGACGACTGGATAAGGATGTCGTCCAGGTAGCACTGGAGCCTTATGGGCCTGCGTCTTAGCTGGGCTGCCACTACCGCCAGCATCTTGGTAAACGTCCGAGGGGCGGACGAGAGGCCGAATGGGAGAGCCTTGTACTGGAAGTGGCGACCTGCATAATAAAAGCGCAGGAACTTCCTGTGCTGAGGACGGATGGGAATGTGGAGGTATGCCTCTTTGAGATCTATAGATGTGAGTAGATCTCCCTGTCGAATTCCCGCCAGAATGGTCTGCAGTGACTGCATCTTGAACCTCCGGTAGGTGATGTGCCTGTTGAGGTTTTTGAGGTCCAAGATGGCTCTCCACCCCCCTGAGTTCTTTGGCACCAGGAAGAGGATGGAGTAAAACCCCCTCCCCTCTTCGCCCTGGGGAACTGGTTCCACGGCCCTGATGTCTAGGAGATGTCTGACTTCCTGGTCCATGCGCTCCCTCTTTTGGGGGCAGGACGGGACTGGGCACCGGATGAAGGTCTGGGGGGGGAGGGACAGGAACTCCAGGGAGAGGCCTTCCCTGACTATCTGCAGAACCCAAGCGTCCTCGGTGGTCTGGGCCCAATGGGAGGCAAACAGCTGGAGGCGACCCCCGATGGGCGCCGAGCCCGGGCAGTCACTTTGACTTACGGAACGGCCGAACTGCTGCTTGCCTCTGTCCCGAAAGGGCGCCCTGTCCTGGGATCTGTCGCCCTGCTGACCGAAGGACCTATTGGAGGGAGAGAAGGAAGAGGCAGAGGTGGAAGGCTCGGAGGCACGAAAGGACTGCCTCCTAGAATAGGGAGCGGTCTTACGTTCCTGCTTCTTGTTTAGAGAAGGGAGGATCTTCCTCTTGTCCTTGGACTCGATGAGGAGAGGATCCAGGGACTCGCCAAATAATTTGGACCCCTTAAAGGGGGCGGAAGCCAGTTTCCACTTGTTTTTCTGGTCCGCTTGCCAATGTCGGAGCCAGATCAGCCGGCGAGAAGTGATATTAGAGCCGAGTGCCCTGGAGGCAAATTTAGTGGCATTAAGGGATGCGTCAGCGGCATATTGGGAGGCCGCGATTATTTTAGACACGTCCTGGTGGAGGCGGACGTCTCCCGCCGGGAGCTTGGTTAGGAGCTCGCGCAGCCAGATCACAGAAGCCCTATTGAAAAAGGAGGCGGATGAAGAGGCCCTGATGGCCCAGGCAGCCGCCAGGTGGGTTTTGTGGCACGCCTTTTCCGCCTTCTTGTCCTCCGCCTTAAGGCCTTCCAGAAGGTCGGCCGGCAGGGAGGAGTTGGAGGTGAGCGCAGCGATGGGCGGGTCGACAGTGGGAAGGGCCAGAAGGTCCTCCAGCACTGGCTCCATAGTATAAAGCTTCCTATCTACCCCACTGGGAGATGACTGCGTGGCTGGTTGAGCCCACTGGCGCTGGATTAGGTCGAGAAACAGCCCCGGGACCGGAACCAGCTCTTGTTGGGGTGCTGGAACATCAAACATGACCGCATTGGGATTAGCCGGAGTGGCATCCGCCGCCGGCGCGGCCGGTTTGGGCTTGATCCCCACCCTGGTGGCAGCCTTGACATTGTGAAGGACAGATTTGAAAAGGCTGGGCTTGAACAGACCCGCAAAGGCGGGCACTTCAGGGGGAAGGTCCTCGTCGTCCGAGAGACCTAGCACCTCCGGGTCAGGGTCCTCAATGGCAGAGGCCTCGCTGACCACCGAGGATTCCAGGGAAGGATGGCGAGCACGCTTGCTTGGAGGGGGAACTACCTGATCGGGTTTGGGACCCCTAGGGGCCACTGCCGTGGGACTCTTAAATTTCATGGCCTCCGTGATGCCCTTGGCAATGGCACGGGCCATTAATTCCTGCATGCGGGGAGATAACTCCTCAGAGTCAGAATCAGGATCCAAGCCCTCCTCTAGGGGGGGTGAAGCCCCCTGCATATCATCTATGCTAGCATCCCCAGGGAGAGGGGCCTGCTCACAGGCCCAAGGGGGTGCCGGGGAGGCCGGCTCTACAAATGACCTATTTGGGGATAGGTCCTGGGACTCCACCTCCTCGGCGAGGACCATCTGGAGATCCTCCCGGGAAGGAGGGATTCCTGAGAGGGACTGCTCCCTGTCTGCCTGGCGTCTGGCCTTCTCAAACTGCTTGTCAAGGGCCCGCTGGCGCCTTTCAGCATCCTTGGCCTCAGCCACAGAAGGGGTTCTGGAACGCTGTTTCCCAGAGCTACCCCCACCACTCTTGCCCGCACCCCCACTCCCCGATGAGGAGGAACCCTTGCTAGGGGCCTGCGAGAGGCTCGGCCTAGTATCTTGGGAATCGGGGGGACTGGGCAGGTCCATAGTCAATGACCACACAAGATGGAGCAAGGCTATGATAAGGCAGAAGGAGAGAGAGAGACTGGTTGCTGCAAGGGGAAACAAAACGAAAGGATTCATTAAAATTGCCATATGCACAGTAATTGAATCAATACGTATGAAATTATCCCATGCTTAATACCAGTCGGAGGCCCAGGGGTAGGATTGGGGCCTGCACCGAGGTGCAAGGCTCCGCAGGAGAAGCAGGGAGGAGAATGACTATAAAAAGGCTTTGGCCTGCGCTTGCTTAGGCCTCCTCCCTGAGCCGGTATGATGACCGTTGGAATGGCACAGGAACCAGCGCCGCTCGCAAAAATAGACAAAAGGCGAAGGTGGCGATCCTAGCCCGAGAAACCCTTGCTAGGCCCTGCCACCTCCAGCGGTCTCCTGATAACGAGGCTGATTCAAAATGGCGGCCATGGCTGTGCGCGCTTATTTTCGTGCCTAAAATGGCCGCCGCAACAGCGTGGGGCTAAGGGAGAGCGAGGAGCGAACGCGCCTTGAATGGCGACGATCGCCCACTCCTCCCTGCGGCAGAGGTCCTCTAGCAGGCCGGGGACGAAAAATACTTCGTTTAAAACAACAAACGGGGGGCCTGGGGACGTAGGAGCCTCGCCGCTGCAGCCGCGCCGTTTTAAACGACAAGCGGCAGGCCTCCGAAGCCGTCCCATGAGGATCGGCTGAGGGGCACCCCCCACCACCTTCCAGCTTACCTCCTGGCCTTCAAATGCAATTTCTGCTGGAGAGAAGCGCAGCAATGAAGAGAGAAACGTCTCACAAGGTTGGGGAATGTTAGGAAATAGAAATAAAACGCAAATAGAGAGCCAAAAAAAGGATTAATTTAGCTCAGAGCTCTAACTAATTACGTCCAAACGGGCTGACTGAGGAAGAATTCTGGGGGATTGAGCACACCAGGAGGAGGTGTGGCTAAAGGAAAAATAGTTCCTCAGTCCTAAGGGCAAGCAGACTGAATTAACCCATTGCTTGGACTCTCCAAGCGGTGTACAGGAAAACAATGTGATCAATACAATACAATGCAATGCAATGCAATGCAATAGCAGAGTTGGAAGGGACCTTGGAGGTCTTCTAGTCCAACCCCCTGCCCAGGCAGGAAACCCTATACCATTTCAGACAAATGGCTATCCAACATCTTCTTAAAGACTTCCAGTGTTGGGGCATTCACAACTTCTGGAGGCAAGCTGTTCCACTGAGTAATTGTTCTAACTGTCAGGAAGTTTCTCCTCAGTTCTGAGTTGCTTCTCTCCTTGATTAGTTTCCACCCATTCCTTCTTGTTCTACCCTCAGGTGCCTTGGAGAATAGTTTGACTCCTTCCTCTTTGTGGCAACTCCTGAGATATTGGAACACTGCTATCATGTCTGCCCTAGTCCTTCTTTTCATTAAACCCAGTTCCTGCAACCGTTCTTCATATGTTTTAGGTTCCAAGGTGAAGGAGATTAATAATGAAAGAAATTATTCAATACCATTATTTATCTACATAAGGCTAAGATTCAAAACTGGAACTAATTATTAATTTGATCACATTATATAATGACAATTCCCCTTTTGTCAATTGGTTTGAAGAATACACAAAGACAGTACAAAGGCAAGAAAAGAGATATAAACACTAAGCACAAAATATCTACAGACCCTTCACATTCTGGACATAAATTGTTTCAACTTCTACCCTCAAAACTATACCATAGGGCACTACACAGCAGAACAACTAGAGACAAGGACAGTTTTTTTCCTGAATGTCATCACTTTGCTAAACAACTAATTTCCACAACACTGTCAATAATTTAGTAAGACTGTATTGCTATTATTCTTTTCATCCTTCCTATTGCCTATCTCCTCCCACTTTTTACTATAACAATGTTGCTTGTATCTTTACGATTTATATTGTTTTATTGTTTCCCAATATGATTTTATTGCTTATTAGTAACCTTAGTGATTATCACTAAGTGTCGTATCTTATGATTCTTGATGAATGTATTTTTTTTCTTTTATGTACACCGAGAGCATATGTGCCAAAGACAAATTCCTTGTGTGCCCAATCATACTTGGCCAATAAAGAGTTCTAATTCTAATATTTTAACATTCACTCTGTATTTTACATAGATATAAGAAAAAAGCATTTTAACAGATTGTACAGAAAAGGGATGCCATTACATAATTAAACCTTCAGATTAAATTATAATATACTTTATTATCATTCTATGGCAGCGATAGCGAACCTTTTTTGGCTCGCGTGCCATAAGTGGGGGAAGCGCAGGGGGATCGTGTGCAGGTGTGCCACACCCATAATGCAATGTGCGCCCCCCAGTGCGCATGCGCACACTACAGGAGTGACCCCCCATTTTTGCATTCTTTTTTCGCCCTCCCCAGGCTCCAGAGGCTTCATAGGAGCATGGGGAGGGCGAAAACAGCCTCCCCTCCCCCCCCCCGGAGGCTTCAGGGACCTTAAGGAGGTACTTGAGCGAGCGATGGAGGTACTCGGTCGGTCGCCCGCCGGACTGCCTCGGCGCCACTCTGGCTATCTCCATCCGTCCGCGCCTGGGAGCTGCGGAGGCAGAAATGTTGTCAGCGCTCCCGGATGACGAAGCCACGAAAGCGACTGGGGAACGACGAGAACCTTCCTGTTCTCGTCGTTCCCTAGTTGCTTTCGTGGCTTCGTCATCCGGGAGCGCCGACAACATTTCTGCCTCCGCAGCTCCCGGGCGCAGCCGGACGGATGTAGCCAGAGCGACGCCGAGGCGGTCCAGGCGGACGAAAGAGCGAGAGAGCGATGGAGGTCCTCGGTCGCTCGCCCGCCAGACTGCCTCGGCGCCACTCTGGCTACCTCCGTCCATCCGCGCCCACGAGCTGCGGAGGCAGAAATGTTGTCGGCGACTGGGGAACGACGAGAACCTTCCTGCCTCTGCTGGACTGCAAAGTCCAGCAGAGGCAGTTGCAGTCCAGCAGAGACAGGAAGGTTCTCGTCGTTCCCCAGTCGCTTTCGAGGACTGCGGAGCGCGAGCCAGCGGAGTACGCTCAGGAAGGCGGGGAATGGGATCATGTGTGCTGGAGGATGAGGCAGCCTCAGCCTCCAGCACACGTGGTCCTATTCCCCGCCTTCCTGATGACGTCACCAGCCTCACCAGCCATAAACCTCACCTCACGTCACTGTTGGTGCAAATGGTTCTGACTTGCTAGTTTGTGGTACACTAGATATTAGCAAAGCAGTATTACAAGATTTATGGAGACTACAAGTTTATGTGAATGAGCCAAAAGACTAAATGGTCAAATACATGTGAAAATAATGAATGCTAAAAAATTAAGAGTGTTCCCTAATCTCTGTTTCAAAGGAAGTGCAGTGCCTGCCCTTTAATTTTAAAATTACATTCATTCTATGAACTACAGTCATAAATTCAACTTCTGTGCTTAAATCTACATCATTTGAAGTTCAGTCTATCACCATACTGTGTAAGGGAGAGGGGAATTATTTCAAGGTATAGCATAACTCTTGATAGGAAATAAATTGTTGGTTTTGCCTTATGTAAATTATTTCTTCCAACCATGTTTTTGAGTTGCAAAGATAATATGGTGGTGTTGATTTTTCCACTAGGGGTCAGTGCCCTTTATTTAGTAAGTGCTTAATAACGCATCTGATAAAGAATATTCTTCCATCTCCAGCAAACCACATAGAATCTACATAAAATACTTACAAATCCTAATCCTCCCTCCCCCCGCCCATCCGCACGTCATCAAGATGAAGAGCAAGAGGAGGAATTCTGGGAGTTGAAGTCCACAAGTCTTAAAGCTGTCAAGTTTGAACACCCCTGGGTTTTTTTTCTAAAGGGTTAGGGGTGCAAGGGTCTTGTAACTTGAGAGCTTTAAGACTTGCGTGCTTCAAATGCCAGAATTTCTGAGCCAACATTTTGGTTGCTAAGCAAGAGCATTGTTAAGTGAGTTTCACCGCATTTTACAAGTTGGCCACTCCCACCCCGTCACATGGCCGGCAAGCCACTCCCACAAAGCAGGCCACACCTACAGAAGAGGTTCTAAAAATTTTTTGAAACCCACCACTGATGTACATGCACACACAGCTTTTTGAATAAAGATCATATATCTTTAACATGTGAAGGCTTTCCATGAATCTTCAAGGTATAAAAGCTTGAATATAAACTGCTCAACACTATCCACTTTTCTTAGAACACACATTATTCTATTTTCATTTCCAAACAGCTTTTTTAAAAAATTCAAATTCCTCAAGTGTAAGCTCCCCTTTGAAACACAAGCAGCAGCTTTCCAGTATGTACTGTTTTTCCAGACAACTTTTTGCAGAACTTTGTGGAGGGAAAGATAAACATTACTAAACTTTGTTTGATGCCAGCATTCAACCAACTGCAAGCTCTTGTGGAAGCAAAGCCAGTAGATGGATTTGTGATAGATAGAATGTTTACTAATAATGGCAAAAAAGCTGGAGACATTTTTAAAATGGACAAATGTCAGTAAAAAAGTAATATGTATGTATATCTATATATAACATTTGTAAGCTGTCATGTTACAGAAGCTCTAGAGTGGGTTTCAAAGTCAAACATAAAAAAGCTCTAATATTTTTTTTAAAAAAACTGTAAGATATGAGAAGTTTGAAATACAAAAAGTAAAACTTGAAGTAGCTTGTGGTAATGATGGAAGCAAGAACAGTTTTGGAAAATCACAAAAGTAGGGAAAGATACTAGTGAATGACATTGCTATCAGCTAGATTTACCATATTTTTCAGAGAATAAGACGACCTGGCTTTTGGGGAGGAAAACAAGAAAAAAAAATCTGCCTCTGCCTCCCAGTAATTTGCCTCCTTGCAGCAAACAGCAAACAGACTGTTTCAGATTCAGCACTGCCTGATTAGCACAGGCAACTGATTGTCGGTTGCATAAGCCTCCTGACGATCAGCTGTTTCAGGCTGCAGGGATTGCCATAGCAATCCATTTTCACCCTCCGCACATCCCATTTTCGGCCTCCATGTGCCCCATTTTCCGCCCGTCCCTTTTTTGGATTGGTTGTAACTTTATAAACTGTAACTTCATTTTATAAAACTTAAAAGGTTTCAGGATAACATTAAAAGTTAATTAAGCACATCCAATCTACTGAGTGCAATCTACTAATAATTACTATGTACATTCCTATGAGGTTTCCAGATCTCTGTATTTCTACAGCTAAAGAAACAGATGTAAACATTTGAACACGAAGATATTACGCATACACTTTTTATAAAGACTTTCCTGTTTTCCCATATCTTTACTCAGTAATCCTATTTTTTTCTTGTGAAATGGCTTTTGATGATTCTACTATAAACAAGAAGATGTGGCAGCTTCTCTTAACCTCCTCCATACCATACGTCCTTCTCGGTATTAAGGCAGGAGACAAGGCAGACGTCCAACGGATTAGTCCATTTTAAACTTAAAATGAGCCTCTTTTGTTACAGTTTGAAACTATATGGTGATATTTTGCACTGGCTGAAATTCATCATGGCAGGAAAGAAAGTAAACAGGAAATTTTAAAAAGTCCACATAATCTTCCAACATCATCTAGTTCATATGCTATGTTTGATCTCATGCATCATTCCATCCACCATAAATTAATTAATAACATTTCAACCACTATCCTGCCTTTTACCAGAAAGATTACTATCTCCAATCAGAAGGGTAAAGCAAGCCACTTAATACTTGCGATGGTCTAATAGCCAGATGGGTCATCCATCTGTCTTGCTTTTTACCCTCGCCTTTCACTTTCCCCTCCTCTTTGCATACATACAACTTCTAGAAGCCTTTCATGCCTGAAAACTCTGAAGAAACGAAGCCCTAAAAATAAGAACAGGCCCCAAATTTTGTTTTTGCTAGGCAATGAATGCTTTGAAGGAATGTTTGAATACAAATAGGCAGGGTGGCAAATATAAGAACAGAACATAAAACAGTCAAATAGGACTGGGGGATTCTTTAAATAATGTATAATTACTAAGAAGAAAAATTTCTGCAAATGTCTGACAACTTAGTGTTTTTGGTTTTTTAATTTAGCAGTCACTGTAGTACACTCATGAACACAATGCCAAGGATCTGGGAAGGGACCTACACCATGGGTATCCAATCTTTCAGCTTGTGTGGGCTGCACTGAGTGAAAAGGAATTGTCTTCAACCACATACAAAACATATAATATAGTTTATGTATATAAATCATGTAATAATGTTACAAGTTTATAATCTTGTGGAACCCCACAAATCACATGCGACCCATGGGACACAGGTTGGATATATCATGATCTACACGGTCATAGAATTAAGTGTTCTGTAAAAGTCTCAACAAAGTAAATGGGATATTTGTTAAGATTTGACTGTAGTTAGATGTAGCTGAGCTTTCCACTTCTTCTAGGATTTCTGGTATCCCTGGCACTATCATTCAAAGGTCAGCAAAATAAGTACAGGTTGTCCTCAACCTATGTCCACAATTGAACCCAAAATTTATGCTAAGTGAGAAATCTGTTAAGTGAGTTTTGCCCTATTTTACAACTTTTCACGCCACATTTGTTAAGTGAATCACTGCAGTTGTTAAATTAGTAATTTTATTGTTAAGAGAATTTGGCTTCGCCACTGAATTTGCTTGTCAGAAGGCTGCAAAAGGTGGATCACATGATCTTGGGACACAGCAACAGTCATAAATGTGAGTTAGTTTTCAAGCACATGAATGTAACTCGTGTGATCATGGGGATGCTGCAATGGTCATAAGTGTGAAAAATGGTCATAAATCACTTTTTTCAGTGCCACTGTAACTTTGAACGGTCACTAAATGAAATGTTGTAAGTCAAGAACTACATGTATGTCCCTCTTTCCCTGCACCCCTATTGCTAATGATGTCTTGCTATATAATCCTACACTTCCTGGTGCTAATTTGGCCATACTGTTCAAGCAATATGGCATGCTCTTGAGGAAATTGGAAAAGACGGGAAGAAATCAGTATGTCAAATCTTATATAGAGAAATCGTAACACCAACTACAAGACAAGCAATATATCAGAGTAAGATCAGGACACAAGACAGCAAATTTAAAATAATGCAGTATGCTCAAATTCCTATTCAATTCACATAATTGTTTTTATCAAGTGAGTAATGTAATAAGTTCTTTGTAAAAGTAATTGAGGTGAGATATAAATAAATATAAACATATATAATACAGTTCCTCATAACCCTTGTTTCAAAGTTTAGTAGCTGCTGATACTGACATATAGTGAATTAGAATATTCTTGCAATTTTCCAAAACATTTTTTTCCTGGTACTGGATGGAACATATACAATTTTCTTATCTCCCCATTTGTTTTGCAGATATAGAAGGGTCACTATTTCTTGAAGGAATGTCAGATTTCAGCAAGCTAACTTTAGTAAGAGTCATAGCTAAAATATCCTTAATTACAGATTTGGTATCTAGTTGCATTTGCTTGCATTCTGGCTGATCTTCATGACCAGATGCCATATGCATCAGCTCAAGTTGAGTCTTCATTCTTTGGTGCAGCTTTTAAGAAATGATGGAGATAACATGCATCTAAAAACTTTTCACCATCAGAATGACAGTTGGTTCTTACCTGAACTGTTATTTTAGGAGTTGTTGAAGGATGGTCCAGTGATGGACCATGACCTGGTTTCTGAGGGGGAGCTGGACCTTGCAGGGATCACGGAAACCTGGTTGGGCCACGAGGGGGGGGTGCCCCTCGTGGAAATGTGCCCACCAGGATACCGTGTATTCCATCAGCCTCGTGCCCGGGGTAGGGGTGGTGGGGTAGCGGTCATTATTGCGGTCATTGGGTATTTGGGTATTTTAATTGCATTCAATTACTTAGGGGTTTCTAAACATTGTATTTTATTGTTTTTATTCATTAGCCGACCTCCTCCTTGTACATGTCTTGGTATATGTTTTTGTAATATGTATGTCTTGTCTATATATTTATTTCATATGTTTTGTTGTACGCCGCCCCGAGTCCTTCGGGAGAGGGTGCGGCTAAGAAATAAATATTTTTATTATTATTATCATCATCATCATCATCATCATCATCATCATCATTATTATTATTATTATTATTATTATACGGGAAGTCCTGGCACCGAGAGAATTCACCGTACCTCAGATATCCGGATGTGAGACTCTAGGTGTGAGATGGGGCCCAGGGAGTCAGTTGGGCCTGCTGATTGCATACTTGGCTCCTCGCTATGCTTCAGCGGCCCTGCCAGAGCTCCTCGAGGTGATTGCGGAGGTGGCAGTTGAGACCCCTAGACTATTAGTCATGGGGGACTTCAACTTGCCATCGACGGGTGAATCATCCGAGGTAGCCCAGGAGTTCATGGCTTCCATGACAGCCTTGGACCTGACCCAAATAATTCAGGGCCCCACGAGGGAGGACACATGCTGGACCTTGTTTTTATCTCTGGTCGATGGAAGAGTGATCTGGGAATAGGGGATCAGGTGATCACTCCCCTGTCATGGTCAGATCACTCGCTTCTCCGGCTGGACTTCCCTGACGCCACCCCCCATCGCGGGGAGGCGGAACCAGAAGATCGTAGATGGTTCCGCCCCAGGCAACTGATGGAACCAGATAGGTTCCAGATGGAGCTTGGGCCACCTCCTGTTGCCCTGACCCGCCCCCGGGCGGAGGACCTGGTGGCCGCATGGAACAGTGCGGCGGCCGGGGCCTTGGACCGGGTGGCGCCCTTGCGGCCTCTCCGGTGGCAGCGAATCACCCTGGCCCCTTGGTTTTCCGAGGAGCTGAGGGTGATGAAGCGCCACAAGAGACGCCTAGAGAGCAGATGGAGATCCTCTCGTGCCGAATCTGACCAAACACAGGTAAGAGCCCATTTACGGACCAACCTTGTGGCACTAAGGGTGGCTAAACGTCGATATTATGCCACCCTTATTGCGTCTGCAGAAAACCGCCCTGCCGCCCTGTTCCGGGTGACCCGCTCCCTCCTTTCACAGAGGTCGCGGGAAGCCCCTTTACAGGGGAGGGCAGAGGAATTTGGGGAATATCTGCAGGACAAAATCGCTCAGATCCGGAGCGAATGGGTCCCCTTCAGTGATCGTGAGGAGACACCAGAGGCGAGTCTTGAGGTGCCTACCTGGGAGGAGTTTGACTCTGTTGCCGCCGAGGATATGGACAGGCTACGCGGGCGACTGCGGGCCACCACATGTTTATTGGACCCGTGCCCCTCCTGGCTTGTACTGGCAACCTGGGAGGTTACACGTGACTGGCTCCTGGGTCTGGTGAACGCCTCGCTGGAGGAGGGGTTCCTGCCAACTGCCTTGAAAGAGGCGGTGGTGAGGCCCCTACTTAAGAGGCCTTCCCTAGACCCAGTTGAGTTAGCCAATTATCGTCCTGTCTCCAACCTTCCCTTCTTAGCGAAGGTTGTTGAGAGTGTGGTGGCGCAGCAGTTCCCTCGACACCTGGAGAAAATTACTTATCTAGACCCGTGCCAGTCCGGTTTCCGACCCGATCACAGCACAGAGACGGCTTTGGTCGCGTTGGTGGATGATCTCTGGAGGGCGAAAGATGGGGGCTGTTCCTCCATCTTAGTCCTGTTAGACCTCTCAGCGGCTTTCGATACCATCGACCATGGTATCCTATTGCGTCGTCTGGAGGGGATGGGGGTGAGGAGCACCGTTTTGCGGTGGTTCTCCTCCTTCCTCTCCGGTCGGACGCAATGTGTGTTGGCGGGAGAGCAGAGATCGACCCTGAGGCCGCTCACGTGTGGAGTGCCACAGGGGTCGGTTCTCTCCCCTCTCCTGTTCAACACATACATGAAACCACTGGGCGAGATCATTCGAGGATTCGGGGTTGAGTGCCATCTGTATGCAGATGACACTCAGTTGTACATTTCTACCCCGAACCACCCCACGAAGCCATCGAGGTGATGTCCCGGTGTCTGGAAGCCGTGCGGGTCTGGATGGGCGACAACAGACTCAAACTCAACCCTTCCAAGACGGAGTGGCTGTGGCTACCGGCGCCCCGCTTTAGCCAATGTGTTCCATCTCTGGCCATTGGGGGGGAACAACTGCCCCCAGTGGATAGGGCACGCAATTTGGGCGTCCTCCTAGATTCCCGTCTGTCGCTAGATGATCATGTGACGGCCGTGGCTAGGGGGGCGTTCCACCAGGTTCGCCTGGTGCGCCAATTGTGTCCCTTACTGGAGCAGGACGCCCTTTGCACAGTCACCCATGCCCTAGTGACTTCTCGCCTTGATTACTGTAACGCTCTCTACATGGGGCTCCCCTTGAGATGCACCCGAAGGCTCCAGCTGGTCCAGAATGCAGCTGCGCGGGTTATTATGGGGAGTACTAGGTACTCCCATGTAACACCTTTCCTGCGCAAGCTGCACTGGCTACCTGTGGCCTTTCGGGTGCGTTTCAAGGTGTTGATCGTCATCTTCAAAGTGCTCCATGGCTCGGGACCTAGTTATTTGCGGGATCGCATTCTACCCCATACATCCCTGCGACCAATCCGCTCTCACAGAGAGGGCCTCCTCCGGGTACCATCCGCTAAACAGTGCGGGCGGGCGGTGCCTAGGAGTAGGGCCTTCTCTGTGATGGGCCCAACCCTCTGGAACGACCTCCCCCCCGATATTAGAACCACCTCTGATCTCCGCTCCTTCCGCAAGAAACTCAAGACCCACCTGTTTCGAGTAGCTGGTCTGGCCTAATTATAATTATAATCGTAACTGTATTTAACATCTATTACTAACTTTCCTGGATGGCTTTTTAAATTTTATATTGGGGTTTTAAATGGGTTTTAAAATTATTTTTTAATTATTTAAATTGGTTTTGGGATTTTATATACAGACAGTGTGTGTGTGTTGTTTCTGCTCTATGTCTTGTGTTATTTTCTGTTGTTTTGATTATGAATGGTCTGTACACCGCCCCGAGTCCCTACGGGGAGAGGGGGCGGTCTATAAATTAAATAAACTATAACTAAACTAACTATGGTATTAATAAGTTCAATTGGCCTCGAGGCTGGATTGAAGCTGAAGCCACGCCTCTGTGCGCCTCCCTTCTGACTCCAGATTCAACGAAGTATGCGCTCCCGAGACCTGAAAACAAGTCACAAAGGAGAACCCTCCACCCACTGCTACTATCTACCTATCCTATAGGTGGGAACTGGACCATCCTGCAACAACTCCTAAAATAACAGTTTAGGTAAGAACCAACTGTCATTTTCCAGAGTGAGTTGCAAGATGGAAAAAAAATAGATCCAGGAAACTACAGACCTATCAGCCTGACCTCAATACCAGGAAAGATTCTGGAAAAAATAATCAAGCAACGAATTTGCAAACACCTAGAAGCAAACAAAGTAATAGCCAAAAGCCAAAATGGATTTGTCAAAAACAGATCATGCCAGACTAATCTTATTGCATTCTTTGATAATGTGACAAAATTAGTGGACCAGAGGAATGCCGTCGATATAGTTTACTTGGACTTCAGTAAGGCTTTTGATAAGGTAGACCATAACCTACTACTAGATAAAGTAGAAGAATGTGGGTTAGACAGCATCACCACCAGATGGATTCATATGAGCTGACCAACAGTCCTCAATGGAACTGCATCTACATGGAGGGAAGTATGCAGTGGAGTACCCCAAGGCTCTGTTTTAGGCCCAGTACTCTTCAACATCTTCATCAATGATTTGGATGAGGGAATAAATGGGGAACTCATCAAATTTGCAGATGACACCAAGCTGGCAGGAATAGCCAACACTCCAGAAGATAGGCTTAAGATACAGAAGGATCTTGACAAACTTGAACATTGGGCACTATCTAATAAAATGAAATTCAATGGTGAAAAGAGTAAGGTTCTACATTTAGGCAACAAAACGGAATGCACAGGTACAGTATAGATGATACCTTGCTCAGTAGTAGTAACTGTGAAAGGGATCTCGGAGTCCTAGTGGACAACCATTTAAATATGAGCCAGCAGTGTGCAGCAGCTGCCAAAAAAGCCAACACAGTTCTAGGCTGCATAAATAGAGGGATAGAATCAAGATCACGTGAAGTGTTAATACCACTTTATAATGCCTTGGTAAGGCCACACTTGGAATACTGCATTCAGTTCTGGTCGCCACGATGTAAAAAAGATGTGGAGACTCTGGAGAGAGTGCAGAGAAGAGCAACAAAGATGATTAGGGGACTGGAGACTAAGACATATGAAGAACGGTTGCAGGAACTGGTTATGTTTAGCTTAAGAGAAAGAAGGACTAGGGGAGACATGATAGCAGTGTTCCAATATCTCAGGGGTTGCCACAAAGAAGAGGGAGTCAAACTATTCTCCAAGGCACCTGAGGGTAGAACAAGAAGCAATGGGTGGAAATTAATCAAGGAGAGAAGCAACTTAGAACTGAGGAGAAACTTCCTGACAGTTAGAACAATTAATCAGTGGAACAGCTTGCCTCCAGAAGTTGTGAATGCCCCAACACTGGAAGTCTTTAAGAAGATGTTGGATAGCCATCTTTCTGAAACGGTATAGGGTTTCCTGCCTAGGCAGGGGGTTGGACTAGAAGACCTCCAAGGTGCCTTCCAACTCTACTATTGTATTGTATTGTATTGTATTATGATCCAGTGATGGGACATACCCAAGCTACGTCCCATGGGGTGGGCCTTCACTGATACACCAGGACCTGTTGCAAAACCCTGTGGCTGAACACAGGCATACGAAGGCATCTAACACATAATGCCAGATGAATGGCGACGGGGACACCCATGTCGCTGCCCTGCAAATCTCACCTATGGGTGTCTGTGTTGCCCAGGCCACTAAAGTGGCCGCGCTTCTCATGGAATGAGCCGTCATGCCATCCAGCACCGGCAACTTCCTAGCTTCATAAGCGAGGGTGAGGGCCGAATGAATCCAATGGCTAATGGTGGAGGAAAAGACCCTTTTCCCTAATGATGATGGTTGGAATGACACAAACAGGGACTTTCACCTCCTGAAGCTTGCTGTCCGCTTCGGGTAGATCCTCAAGGCACGTCTTACGTCTAAACATTGCCACTTAAGCGCTCTCTCCCTAACAGGGTCCGGACAAAAATCTGGAAGAACCACCTCCTGTGAACGGTGGAAGATAGAATTTACCTTGGGCAGGAAAGCTGGATCTAGGCAGAGTAGGACTCAGTTGCTGTGGAACACGCACAAGTCCTCCCTGGAGGAAAGGGCCCCCAGTTCAGACACCCACCTCACTGACATAGCTGCCACCAAGAATACAACTTTAAAGGTGAGCAGCTTCAGACTAATGGCTCTCAATGGTTCGAAAGGCTTCGCCGTAAGGGCCTGCAGTACTGTGGAAAGATTCCACATAGGGAACTTGTGGAGAATAGGAGACCACAAATTCATGCCCCCCTTGAGGAACCTCTTGACAACTGGTAATTGGCTCTCACCCTGGATCACTGTGGCGAGCACAGCTAGTTGTCTTTTTACTGTGTCATGGGAGAGTCCTTTATCCAACCCATCCTGGATGAAATCCAGGACCTGCGGTACCAAAGCCTTAGTCGGATCAATGTGGGGAGATTGACACCAGGCCACAAAGGTGGACCAGGTAGAATTGTATATTCTGGTGGTTGACTGCCTGCGTGAAGCCTCAATAGTCTTAATCACCCTGTGCGACAAATGGGCTCCCCTCAGGAACTCCTACTCAATCTCCACCCAGCTAGTTGAAGCCAGTGTGGTTCCGGATGAATCAGCTTCCCTTGAAGTAACTCTATGTCCCCTCTCGGAATCCTCCACGGCCTCCCCACTGACAGGTCCATGAGGTCTGCGAACCAAGTCCTCTTGTGTCAGTGCGGGGCCAGAAGGATAATCTCTGCCCGTTCCCTGACTACCTTCTGAATGACCTCGGGAATGAGGGGAAGGGGGGGAAAGCATATACTAGCCCAGCTGGCCATCTTGTGTGAAGGGCGTTGACCCCCTCTGTTTCCTGAGCTGGGAACTGGGAGAAGAAATGAGGAACCTGCACATTGGCTGGAGTGGCGAAGAGGTCCACCACCGGTCTCCCGAACCTCTGGCATACCTTCAGGAACAGCTCCCTAGAGGGATTCCACTCTCCATTGTTGACTGTCTCCCGACTCAACCAGTCAACCTGGTGGTTGTCGGTGCCGGTCATGTGCTCCGCATAGATGGAATGCAGGTGCCTCTCTGCCCAGTGCCCTAATTACATCGCTTCTGTGTGCAGTGCTCTGGAGCACATGCTGCCTTGTCAATTTATGTGGGCTTTTGCTGCAACATTGTCAGTTAGGACCAGGATGTGGTGACCCTCGACCGAGATCTGAAAATGCCACAGGGCTAGATGGATCACCCGGGGCTCCAGGCAAGTGATGTCATGCCAAAGATCTCTCCAAGACCAATGACTCTGAGCCAACTGAGAGTCGAGGGTCACCCCCCCCCCAAACTAAACAAGCTGGTGTCTGTTTCCAGGATGAGTCATTCCTGCTCCCTGAATTCGCAGCCCTTGAGCAAGGCTGCAGACATCCACCATTTGAGCAACACCAGTACCTGCGGAGTGGCCGGCACCTTGGCTGTCAAGTTGCTGGAGCTGGATCTCTGGTATGGTAGAAGGCACCATTGCAGAGTCCTGGTGTGCAGCCTCGCCCATGGCACTACCTCGATATAGGAGATGTGTTTTCCCAGCAAGGTGGAAAGAAGAGTTGTATGGAAACACAACGATCCCTACGAATCTGTTTTAACAAATTGGATCTGTGATCCGGGGAAAGGAAAACTCTGCCCATATGGGAATGTATAACTGCTGCTAGGTGGAAGATCCTAGAGCAGGGGTCCGGCTACTTTTTTCAAAATTAATGGAAAACCCTAATGTTTGGAGAGTGGCTAAGACCTGCTGGAGATCCGCCCTTGTTTGCTCTGGTGATGCCCCCTGGAAGAGGATGTCATCCAGGTAGCATTGGAGTCTAATAGGTACCTCCCTCAAGTAGGCAACAACTACCGTCAACACCTTGGTGAAAGATCTAGGTGCTGAGGCTAATCCAAACAGCAGGGCCCTATACTGATAATGCACTCCCAGGTAGGAGAATCTAAGATACCTCCAATGCTTAGGAAGATGGGAATATGAAGGTATGTCTCAATGAGGTCAATGGAGGCCATATAGTCCCCCTCCCGTATACCTGCCAAGATAAACTTGAAGGAAGCCATTTTAAACTTCCTATAAACTAAAAACTGGTTTAAAAGTTTTAGGTCCAGAATGGCTCTCCATCCCCCTGAAGATTTCGGCCCGAGAAACAGGTTAGAATAGAACCCCCAGCCAGCTTTGTCTGGAGGGACCAGCTCTACCACTGCGATGTCAAGTAGGTGTTGAATAGCTTGATGCATCTGCCTGCATTTCTCTATACGCTTAGCCAGGGGGAACGTGCGAAAATGGTTTGGTGGGAGGGAAAGAAATTCCAGACGGAAACCAAAGGTAACTGTACTTAGGATCCAGGAGTCAGAAGAAATTTCCACCCATCCGAGATCAATGCCAGGCGACTGCCGATAGGTGGGGTAGGAGCTGTCCTACTTGCCCCAGTGGAAGGGACGACCACCTTCCCCCTGAATGGGGGGTTTACCCTGGGGTTGGAAATGTGACCTATCCCTGGTAACTCCTCTCGGGTTGTCGACCTGGTGGGAGTGTACCTGCTCTTATGCATCCCTTGCTCCTGTGGACGATACGAGGGCTTGCAGTAATAAGGCATAAGCTTTTGCTCCACCTTCTTAGTTGAAGTGGTTAGGATCTTCTTTTTGTTCTTTTTTTTATATAAACAAAGTTTTATTGGTTTTTTAATGTTTTACAAAGGGAAAAGGTATGGGAAAGGTTACAAATTTTGGCAGCCGCGAAATGCGGTAGGTGCACCCCCCCTCCAAACTCATAGTGTACATTTGCATAGAATTCAAATATTACATAATAGCATATAGTCAGTGTGGTAAATTCAATTGGTAATTTCGGTCAGTTTATATCACATGGATTTTCTTACTTATTTGTGTGATCTGAGCTTTCTTGATATCGCCCCATCTCCCCCAGTTGGCAGTGCTCCGGCCCCTCCCGTGTCTTGTACATCTACTGAGGTGTCTTCTGGTTTTTCTAGGAGTAGCTTATTTTTTTCCATAAAGGCCTGTGCCTCTATGGGTGTATTAATTCTAACTCTTGTCTCCTCCCAGAATATTAGCATACCTTCAGGCAGTAACCATCGAAACCACACCCCCTTCTGGTATAGTTTATTCACCAATTGCAAATAAAATTTTCTTTTCTCCCTCACTTTCTTGGGGATCTGTTTCAGAATGGTTATCTCCTTATCTTTGTATGTCAAGGCTTGCCCCCTTTGTGCATTCAGGATTTCATCTCTTGTGCTTTTCCTAAGAAATTTAATGTGTACCTCCCTGGGGACATTGTGTGTTCAAGCATACGCTGAGTTCACTCTATAGGCCAGGTCTATTTCCCACCCCATCTGTTGTTTTTCCTTCTGCATATACTCAGCTAAAATGGTTGTCATGATGTCCCTTATGTTTTCATCATCTGTCTCCATCACGTTCTGAAATCTAAGATAAAAAGACATTCTCTCAAACTCTATTTTCATTTGTTGGGTGTCAAGTTCTTTGTTCCCCCTCTGCAGGCCCTCTATCCCCCCCTTCATCTCAGCCACCCCATCTTCCAAAAGATCCAGTCTCTGTGAGTTCTTATTAATTTTATCCTGGTTCTCTTTAATTTCTTCTTTCATCTCCTTCAATTGTCTCTTTATTTCCTCTTGTCCCTGTAAAAGTTGTTGAAGCATTTGATGAAGCTCCAAGTCCGTAGATTTAGGTTGCTTGAAGGCTGTTAACGTTGATTGTGTGCTAGGACTGGAGGTTGCAGATGCTGGGGCAGAGGCAGCAAAGCCTGACTTTCCAGGAGGTGGTCTTTTAGATGCCATTGTTTATAAAATAAAGAGTCCAGTCAGTATAAAGAAGAATCAGTCAGAGAGATAGAACAGCCAAGAGAGTCCAGGAGACAGAGAGTCCAGGCACAGGGGAATTTTCTAATCACCCTGGCAAAAGAGCAGTCATTTTTCACTCCAGGGGTTTCAGAAGCAAACAATCCACAAGAGAATTATCCAGGTAGCACGGAGACAAAGACCGGAAGCCTGAAGCTAAAAGGTGGAGTCAAGTTTCACATTCCATGAAGACAACGGAAGTGTGCCATCTTGCCCTGCCAGCTTCAGGTATTGAGGCAACAAATAAAGTTTTCAAAATTCAAAGTTCCCAGGGCTTCCAGATCTCATTATCTTAAACCTTAGAAGTTTAAATCTGAAAATCCATTTAATAGGGGTGTGACATCTTTGGTTTGGCTCTCCCCCTCCTCCTTCCCTTGGGGCTGAGAGCTCACTTGTTTCCAGCCGCTTGTCCAAGGGGGGGGGGGAAATCCCCCTCCCCTCCAGCCGCACCTCTCCAAATCAAGCCAAAAGTTCACGTTTGCACAGCTGACAGATTTTGGTAATAGGAATGAAGGGAGTCTACACCTCACCGCTCCGCCACTGCATCCTTCAGCTTTCTTTTTTTCACTCCGAACAGCCTGTCAGCAAAGACGCGCCCACGCGCCCTCCGATCTGCTCCCTGGTGCCTTGAGCGCGCAGGGGACCTCCCGCCGGCCGCCGCCGATGCAGGGATCCCCCATGATGCCGCCCCTCCGGCAGGACGCCTCTACGAGGCGTCCTGTGCCCCCCAAGGAGTGGGGAAGCCCACCGGGGAGCCGGAGCGAGCAATGAGTTGCCCGTTGCCGTCAGCCACCGGAACCGGAAGTGGGATCTTCTTTTTGTTCTTGTCCTCAACAAGGATCAGGTCGAGGGAGGCCCCCAAAAGGGATCCCCCGGCAAATTCAGCTGAAGCCAGCTGCCACTTTAACTTGTTGTCTGCCTGCCAGCCTCGAAGCCAGAGGAAATGAAAAGATGTGATGAAGGACACCAGAGCCCTGGAAGCAAACTTCATAGTGTTTAAGGTTGCATCAGCCAAAAACTGAGATACTGCCACTAACTTGTTCAAATCCTGATGAAGGCAAACTTCCTTTGAAGGATTGCACTCTTGGATATGTTCTATCCACAGGATAGCAATGCGGTTGGCTGCCACCTAATTGCCCAAGCTGCTGATTGGAATGTTTTTCTAAGGGTCAGGGTCATCTCTGCCTTCCTGTCATCGGCCTTCAGGTTGTCCGTGACATCCTTGGACACCAGCGAGGTGGGAGACACCAAAGCGACCACTGGCAAATTCACAGTGGGCATCTGTAATGCTTGGGAGAAAACTGGTTCGATGTTATAGAACCGCCTGTCATTGCTGCCAGCATTGGGAAAAGACCCTGGCTTTTCCCATTGCTTCTTCACTACCTCCAAAAACAATTGGGGGCCAGAAAACTCCTCCTTGGTGGCCTTTGGCTCAGCAAAGACTGGCCCCTCAGGTTTTTTTACTGGAGCCCCTCCTAGCACGCACCTTGCGCAGGAGGGACTGGAATAAATTTGGAGGAAAGAACCCTGTAAAGTCCGGGGGATCTGGAACAGGGGTCTCCTCATATTCAAAGAGGTCTGGGTCCCTCTGACCTTGTCCCCTAACACTGAGCCCTCACTAACTATGGAAGGGGACACAGGACAGCCCGCAGGATGGGATGGGGGCTGCACCTGGGAAGAACTGGCCCTAGGGGCTTTTGCCTTGTCCTGGGATGAATGCGATTTATACTCACGATCCTCCTCACACCTTCTCCGTGCAGTCTGCAATCACCTCCACTCCTTCAGCTACAGTTTAAAAAGACTTATCTCCTTCTTGCAGGCCAGCCTGATGTGAATGCCGTGATCAGAGTGCTCTGGGATTGCTGCGGAGGCTTTCCGGAGCCTTTTGCGCCCTTCTCCACCACTGCAATGGCTTGCCAAAGGAACCGAAGCTCTCCACACCCTTTTCCGCTCTCTCTCGATGCTGCTGATTGAATACTTTGAGCACACCGCAGAAAACAATGCCCCAAATGGTGAGGGGCTGTAGGGCTGGAAACCCCAAGCCCATTAGCCCCACAAATTCTGGATCTTGGAGCAGGCTCCACGTGGCACAGCTCAGCTCAAAATGGCCACCAGAATGGCAATCAAGCCTTGGAGAAACCCCAGCATTCCACCCAACACCCTGATGGTCTGAAAAAAACAGCCACAGCAAGGGAAACTTACTGGGGAGTGGAGGAAAGGTCTCTGCTGCAAGGAAAGGCAGGGTGAGGTGAGGAGGGTCCCAGAATTCCCAAACTAATAAAGAGTCCAATTTTTTATGTCTCATCTCAGGCCAGACTGAGTTGAAACTGGACTCAGAAGGGAGGAGCAGAGGCATGGCTTCAGCTTCAACCCAGTTTGAAGGCCAATTGGGTGTGTTAATACCATCACTGGACCATCCTGCAACTCACTCCAGAAAATATTTTCAATTGCTTTCTGGTAAGCTTCTTTCATATTCTTCCTTATAAGATGCTCCTTCATTTTTCTTTCTTTCTGTGTTTCAAGGTTTTCAAGCAACTCTTTCTTTCTTGTTTCCAAAGCATTACAGTTTTTTTCAAATTCAGTTTTAATCAACACCTCTTCATTCTGAATTAGGGCCTTTTTATCCTTTGGAGATACTGATATTTCTTTTGTCAGTTTACATTGTAATTCTCTTTATTTTCTTCAGGTTACTAAAAAAAGGCTAATATTTCTTCCTGGTACATTGTGTCAATGAGATTGATGGAATGGAAGTCACTGGGTTAGTCTTCCCACACACACTGGTTGCAACCCGCAACAGTGGTATATCCTGGAGTAGAAGTACAGAGGTCATCCCCAGTGTTTATTACAAATACAATCCGGGGCAATCAATTTTGGGGCTAGAGTTAACGAGTCCATATCCATCCAGCTTTCTTCTGACATTTATTGAGAACTATCATTCTGAGACCATGGCCAACCTCCTTATCCCAACAAAAGGCCAGTTAATAACAAAATTAAACCAGTGGCTTTTTTTTTTATCAAGCCATTCATATGACATATTCATCAGCATGCAATTTGTCTCTATGGAATATAGGAGATTGTGTGTGAATCTTGACACTCTGGCTTACAACAGACATATAGCTTAGCCTATTGTATAAACCCAACCTAATACAGCGCAGCCTGCATGCTCATAACCAATACTGTTAGAATGATTTTAAAAAAAACAAATAAATGCTATTAACATGTGACCCATTGGGCTATCTTTTTAGAGATATTTCTTTACCAGATTCCTTCAACAACCTCTAATCTACTGCCATTGTTAGAAAACATTCAGAGATTATCTACCTTGAAAATGGCCCATGTGCAGCACACAGGAAATGTTTTATGACATTTTGTAATATGTCATAAATTGTTTTATGGACAGAGCTGAAGCAAAGAACAGATTAAAATCCAAAATCTGCGGAAATAACCTATTTTTCCCTCGGACACACCCTTCCTTCTATCTCACAAGCAACAGACATCAGAAAATACAACAAATCCTCTATCCAGATGCCCAAACTAATATCTTACAAAGGAGGACTATTTTACATATATAAATTTTCATAAAAAGGAGCCAGAAAATTTAATAAACATAGTAGTGGTTTGACATCAAGAATAGGGTCACATTGTAATGATGCCAAGTTCCCTCGTGATTCGTGAGTGAAAAGGGAAGAATATATATTTTTATGCAATTCTAGTAACTAATTTTATTTCTCCACATTTAATTGGGATTATACATGCTACTCCTATTATGTCTGATTCCAAGCAGCTTATAGACCTCAAAAGCAGTAACAAGATTAAAAGATCATTTTAGAAGGACGAGGATCACTGCTGAGCATTGCCAGCCTTCTGGACAGATTATCCAGAAGGATTCTATAATCAATGTTATTGAAAGCTATTGAAAGATCAAGCCAAAGCAAGCCATACCGTCTTTCTCCCAGTTCCACCATAGATCATGCATAATGTTCACAATCCAATAAGACATTCCCCCCACCCACCCCAGACCTCTCTGCAACTACAACCCATCACTGTCTCATCAGTGTCAAAAAGGGATGGTTTCTTGGGGAGTTTATTAATTGGGGAAGTATTTTTCAATAGTGTTCACTGCCATCCAATCCTAGCCTATTATATTTCTAGGAGCTTTACTCCAACACTAACCAGGAAGAGGACGGAACCAAGTTATTGGTGGCACAGCTGATATTATAGAGAATTCTTTCCACTTCCTTGAAACCAGCTGGCACAGATAACTTTGCAAGATATGATCTCAATCACCTATTGTTATTATTTTTTAATTAGTGACCCCAGATGAAACCCAAACAATTTTATCCCGTAGATGTCCCACAAATTTTTTTACAGAAGTCAAGCATATGCTAAGAATGGACCAAAAGTGACCTGACTATAACAAAGATCAGATATTAATATCCTACATCTTCAACTCACATTATATCTGTTTCAAGATAAAAAAGCAGATGCAATGCATTTGTGACTTCCACTGTAATCACCTTGGCCAACTCCATGGTTGTAATGGAGGCCATGAACTCATAAGCTGCCAAATCTCTGCCCAAGGCAAGACAGGTTGAAGTCAACCAGTGGAACCCTACTGCAAACATTGAGGCGAGCTACAGCTGCCCCAACAAGCGCACTCTGCAGCAGGGGAGAAGGTACAACAGTAGCAATCCCAGATTGCCTTTAGAGACCAATTAAAACAACTTCACAGCCAGATATTTTCAAATACTCAGTTCCCCTTCTCCAAGACAACCGGTCCTTCCTCCTAATACATATTTGAAAAATCACCTAATGTTTTCCTAACACTTTTAGTTCATAATACCAAGCATAATTTGTTTGCTCATCCCATTTGACTTTATTGAAGTATTTAAATAGTTTTCTCATCATTTTTAGGCATTCATCTGTCAAACTGCTTCCAAGCATTAAATAAGTTAAAAAATGAACAGTAAGATCCTTTAGAATTATTAGCTTAGACATTTTCCTTACAGTTTCTACCCACATCCTGTTTCCTTTCAAATGGGTGGACCCTCATCTATGGAAGCATTTGCTAAATGTACTTTAAAAAGCACCAAATCCTTTGCTAATGAATATAATTATCCAGCTACTTTGAGAAACATATTTCAAAAATGGCTTTTCAGAGGAATCACTCTTCAGCTAGGCTATTTTATCACGAATCTTTCTATAGTAAAAAAAAAAAAAAAAAAAGGAAGTTACCGTGAACCGATACTCAAATTTTAGCTACTCAGGTTTGCCCACAAGCTGAACACAGAGTTCCCAAACCCAAAAATTCTTTGCAGAGAATTTTATTTATGAGGGGCACTCAGATCATTTAGGATTAGTGACAAGTATCCCAAGACAAATAAGTGAAAAAAATAATATGGTAAAAAGAATGGTATCTTCTTGAAGGCAGGAACTCACAGTCATACTCGCTCTATATGTGTGATCCTACCAGCAAGTTATATTAAGAGTTATTAAATTGCAATCTTAGTAAAATATAAAAGAAAAAAAGAAAATGCTTCAAGCAGTTTATAGTCTCAATATTACAATCACTAAGTACATCTATGTTTATGTGTATCCATGTGTGTTAATGGATATATTTTCATGACAACAATAACAGAAATAGAATACATTACTTAACAAAAACTGAAGTTTTCAAATATGCATTGCTAAGCAGCACACAGATATAAAGAATATGAAAAACTGAGTATTGCTTATTGTAAGCAGAATTAAGTCCCAACGTTTCATTATATAACAAAATAAAGTTAAAAGATATTACAAACTCTAATAAAAAAGTTTACCTTCAGATCCATGCTAAAA
Organism: Natrix helvetica; assembly: GCF_964273705.1. Taxonomy (NCBI): domain Eukaryota; kingdom Metazoa; phylum Chordata; class Lepidosauria; order Squamata; family Natricidae; genus Natrix; species Natrix helvetica. Next base: position 209,072,488 of record NC_138552.1, on the reverse strand, counting down.
AAATACAAATGTCACCTGATGTCACATGAAAGAATAATCTGATTTTATAAATATCAATCACTTTTTAAGTTATACTTGTACCTGTTACTACTCTATAACCTTTAATCTGTAATATAAGAATTACACAATAAATTAGAAAATTATAATTATTAAGAATAAAATTTATATTTTTAAAAGAATTTTTAAAGAATAAAATTACAGAAGAGAATTCTTCATAAACAATTATAAAGAATCAAAAATCCAGGTTGAGTTTAAATAAAAAAAATTAAAATGTAGCAATTGCTCAAAAGACATAGATAATCACAATATTCCTAGCTTCACAGTATTATCTATGTCAAATAATTAAGAATTCATTCATAAACAAACAAGATCAAAAGCTTGAATAGGATATTAAATGCGGCACTCAAAATGTCAAAGGACATTTATTACATGGAAAATAAGTGGGTTTACTAAAAAGACCAATACATCATCTTAAGAGATCACACAGAGTCTAATGTAAGATCAAACCAAATGATTGCCAATTATGAAAAATAAGTCTTTTGAGCAAAATAAAACCTTCCAGAGGAACTGACAAAAGGCATAGGAACTCAACAACAATTTAAGAAGCCAGGTTTGAGTGGGAAACTAAAAACAATATTAATGTATCTTTGCAAGTTATATACATATGATTTTCACTATATATTCTATCTGATTTAAAAAGTCCCTTTTCACTGTAAAAGATTTCGTATCACATTCAGATCTTGGTACCCCAAAAGTAAAAAGTTGACTCTACAAAAATGATGAGTAAAAGCCATAGCAACAACCATTTGGTCTGTTTCTACACAGTACCATATTTCAGTCAAGTCTATGTTCTGGTCACTGATAAAACTTTCAAAGAATAATGTATATGGGAGGGAGGTTCTAATAAAAAAAATACATTGCATGAAGTCACAATGTGGTTGTTTGTTGTTACATTAGAATACCAGAAACATTTGTCAGAAACAGCCACTTTAGTTCATATGACATGCTTTGTTTTTCTTTCACAGTGATTGATACAAATGATCCAAGAACATTAAACTGTAACACAGATCAAATCTTTATTACTATCATAGTCCAGAACACCAAAGGTAGCCCTTCTTTTAACTGTTTTAACTGCTGTGTTAACTGTTTTAACTGTTTTAATTCAGGATACTGCTTATAAGCGCTATGTGCTTAGACCTCAAAGCACTGTTAGAGACCCCACACACCCACTTCACAGTCTGTTTCTGTTGCTCCCCTCTGGGAGGAGGTTTCAAAGTATTTCTTAGCAGGACTACCAGATTCTGTAATAGCTTTGTTCCCTATGCCATCCATCTGATAAACTCGCAAGATTCATTTTTCTCACCATGTACATGTATACATCCAAACTAGACTGTGTTGTTTCTCCATGTCATACCATATATGTAGGTGTATGCATAATTTTGAATTTCTTTTGTCATGTTTATGTAGTGTATATTGGAGGTGGTGGACCTTTGAGAGCTGTATGCAACAAAATTTCATTTTAATGCATGCTGATCAGTGGCATCATTTTTTTTAATGCTCTGTCCAAATAAAGCAGCTTGATTAATAAACATTTAAAGAGCTAAATGAAGCTTTTCATTCCACATGATCTGAGTCACTCTCCAGTTGGCAAGGCACCTGCTACTGCTGGAATCCTCTTATATGAAACTGACATTAACACTCCTGTTTTTGCCAACTTATTAACATTTAGCTCCTTGCCATCACAGATCTTTCTTTATACCATTTTAAAATAAATGACTGTTTTGAAAGTGAACGTTTCTTTCACAGTTCAAGAAGAAGTATAACTAACAGATATAAATCTGTAAACACACTTTTAGAAGTAAGGGAATAAAAAGAGTTGTCAATGAATATTGATGGGAAAAAGTGCTGTATGACAATACACCTGGCTTTTTTGCTTTTAAAGAAAAGACTGTTGAAATTACAGATTAAATCATCTCATGCTCACTTGCTCTCATTACAAAGTTGCCTGGAGAAATGCAATCATGTATTCCAACATCATTCAAGTGTATAATAGAGCTTAGCCATGCTATCAAAATTAGATCTGCCTGAAGCAATTATAACACATCATTGTCAAAGATTACGGTAACTCTGAACTGGGTAACCAAGACAATAGATCTTGGATACTTGGTTTCCTTCTTATCACTAAGATGCTAACTACAAAAACCAATAGAGACAATTGTTCTTTTCTAGTGGAGCCAAACAATACAAGTAAATTTATGCCAGGTTATAGAAAAAGTCACACAGCTTTCCTAAAACATATACTAAAACATAAACCAGATGTATGTTACATACAATGCATATCATTGAAAGGTGCAGTGTAACATGACATTTGTGATTAAAAGCAGTAGAACTTGCTTGGCTCATGGGCACACATACCAATTAGCTCCCAAGAGACAAATCTTACATGCAAATATGAGAATTGCTTTGTTTTGCACAAGGCAGAGTAACAAAGAAGAATTTTGCAAATGGGGTCAGGATGATAAGCCAGGTCCTTAATCTGTACCCTAAAGCTAATTAGCTTTCAGACAAGCAGTGTGATGTCTAATGTGGCCATCATGCTGCTTGTCAAATAAAAACAGCTTCTATTCTTTGTGAGCAGTGATTTTTCCAGCCCCATTTACTTTCCCATTGAATATTTATTGTCTTGGATCACACATAAATTGCCAGCCAATATTCGCATTTGTTTCTGCTTCTATCAGAGCATCTGTGGTTTCTTCTCTCCTTTCCCAAATATCATGATAGATAAATGAGAAAAAGCAATGAACAGCTTTATATTACAATGTAGGCATTTAGCCTCTACACGGTGATGATGGTGGTATATAACCACCATTAGGCTATACATAAAAGTATATACCTGTTGGCCGTATGTTTTGGATGCCAATATAAAAATGTATTCTGACAGCAGACAAGAAAATTTGGGTGGAAACCATCATAGCTTCCCCAAAATATGTTTAATCTGCCCACACTGAATATCTGACAAGGGGTTCTGAATATACAGTTCATATATAGGGGAATGCCATTCCTCCAATTTATCAGTGCAGACGGAAACGTTCCTGAGCAGTACTAACATTGAAAAACTATTGTGTTCCTAGGTAATTTGTCAAGCATTTTTTAAGTTTGATACTAGAAGGGATTTAGAAAAATAAGGGAAGCTTAACTGCATTCTCCCAAGTAATCTGTTTATAATATCTGAGCTCTTCTTTGTTTTAGAAGATGGTAACAGCTGATAGACCCTCTATGGCTCAGAAGCTAAACAGGATTGGGCTTTATTGGACAGGAGACCACCAACAAATCCCCATGCCTATGAAGCTAGATTGGGAAGCCAACAGAAAAGCCACAACCCCCACAATTATTGTATTGTTGGAAGAAAGTGCATGGATGTACCTCTGTTGATTATGTGCCATCAAATTGTTTTCCACAAATGTCCATGACATTTTTGGATAGGCCATTGATTTTATGATATTTTATGCTAACTGCTATGCAAATTTATTTATTTATTATTTATTTCTTGGATTTCTAGACCGCCCCCTCTCCCAAAAAGGGACTCGGGGCGGTGTACAGTCAATGCAGATAAAAATACAATCATAAAACAATTAAATACATTTGGATGGAGGACATAGGCTGTACAAGAAATAAATATATTCTAAAACCCTAAAAACATCCCCAATTAAAAACCCAAACCCAATTAAAATAAATCCCCGGGAGGTAAAACTAAGAAAGTGCCAGGCCAGCTGATTGAAATAGGTGAGTCTTTAACTTTTGACGGAAGGAACGGAGGTCGGTGGTGGTTCGAATGTCGGGGGGGAGGTCATTCCAGAGGGTTGGGCCCATCACAGAGAAGGACCTACTCCTAGGTGTCGCCCGCTGACACTGCCTAGCGGACGGCACCAGGAGGAGTCCCTCCCTGTGTGAGCGAATAGGTCGCAGGGACGTGTGTGGTAGGATGCGATCCTGCAGATATCTAGGTCCTATGCCATGGAGCGCTTTAAAGATGGTGATCAATACCTTGAAACGCACCCGAAAGGCCACAGGTAGCCAGTGCAGCTCGCGCAGGAGCGGTGTTACGGTGTTATATATTAAATAAATACTGGTGTTTTTGAGTGAAAAGCATAGGTTTTTTGCAATTTGGTGCTGTTTAGATGGGGATTGTGAATTTTCTGTCATTCTTACAACGCATGTTTACAATGACTATGAAAACAGATTAACTGATGCATACCCCGTGGCATACATGTTAAAATTACTAAGTGTTTTCTTCACGTTTATTGTTTGTCGCCCTGAAAAGGACCATTTAGGTAACCAAACCTGGTTACTAATATGAAATTGGCCAGCCCTTATTGCTTATCACCAGGCGGCATCGCTTCAGCATAGACTGTATAAGACTTTGCACGTGATCTTTGGTGACAATGTGGTGCCAGGCTGCAATAATGGATTCAATCAGCTCCTGCTTGGTCTTCAGATGCTTCTTGCTTATTTCGTAATCAATCTTGTCCCACAAGTTCTCAATTGGGTTCAAATCCGGGCTCTGAGCTGGCCCATCCAGGAGTCGAACACCATGCTTCTTCATCCACTGCTGGACGGACTTGGCTCGATGACAAGGAATGTTGTCATCCTGGAAGTAAAAGTCCTTCCATACAAGTTGCTGAACTGAAGGAAGCATGGTCTTTTCCATGATTTCAACATACTGCTTGGAATTCATGATTCTCTGCACAATTTGTATCTGACCAATACCAGAAGCAGTGATACAGCCCCAGATCATCACGTGCAATGGATGCTTCACAGATAAATTCAGGCAGTATGACCTAAATTCTTCAGCTGGAAATCTTCTGACATACTTATTGCACCAATTCCCAGTCAAGTAGAAATTGCTCTCGTCACTGAAGATGTCCTTGGCCCACTGTTTGTTGGTCCACTTGGCATACTTCTTGGCCCATGCACGTCGACGAGAGCGGTGAGCATTTGTGAGCAAAGGCTTACTTCGAGCCCTGCAGACCTCGAGCCCTCTGGCAAGCACCCTGCAATGCACTGTGCTTGTGCACACTTTTACATCACGTTTCACCCCAAATTCCTGTAATCTGAGGTGAGGTGAGCTTCCTGTCATTCATTGAAATGCGTTGCAGAACTCAATCTTGCCATTTTGTCAACTTTCTTGGTCTTCCAGAGCGGAGCCTGTCATCAACTGAACCAGTTATTTGGTATTTTTCAACCATTCTGCTCACTGTGATGCGATGGCATTTCAGTCTCTTGGCTATTTCTGTACATAAGTAATCTTCTTCATGAAGCACAATGATGCGATGCCACTGCTCAGTACTGGTGAAAGCAAAGGCCTTCATCCTTGCCTCCAGCCAGAGCTGAATTAAATTTCTTGATGCTTTTCATGCCTATTTATAGTCAGAGAGTATGACAACATTGATTGGCTCATAGATTTAGCTTCTGTGCATTTTGACTGGCCAGCCAAAGCTCGCTGCTGATTGGCTACTTTCGATCCTAACATTTTTGAAAATTCAAAACCTTAAAAAGACTTTGGTTATATTAATAAATATATGCATCTTAATTAGACTACAGAAATTTTCATCAAAGTACTAATTTTGCGTGGTTTCTATGAGTGAAAAGTTGATTAAACATGTAAACACAGCTTAAAACTGAAAGTGTGCAGAACTTTTTCACACAGATGTGTGTGTGTGTGTGTGTGTGTGTGTGATATGTCAAAGCACCTGGTATGCCCAAATATGGGATGGAGCATACTGCTCCCTCCCATAATTGGGCATACCAGGCATATATTTGGGCATATATTCAATGAATGAGTATACATATTCATTCCATTACAAGTGAAAAATATTTTATTTTATTTTTACAAACTGATAAAAACTGAGCTGTACACCTTACTGTCAAAAGATTCACTCCGGCAAAGACCCTGATCAAAGAAATGTTGCAGTGTTCAGTAAATTTACGAAAATACTTACAGCTCTTTAATCCATATACAAATACACCTAAAATGCACTGCAAAAACAAATTGAACAGCTGCCCACATTTTAATTATAGCAAAAAAGGACACGTTAATAAGAAGATAAACAATCAGAGTGATAAACCCAGAGTTTATTTAGTGTAAGTGTATTTTTAATCCAACTTCAATAAGAAAATATGACTAATTTAAATTGTGTGCAATTTCTGCTCACATTTTTTTTTCCAAAAACAATACTGCCATCTTTTTAAAGCCACTTTTACATTGAAAAAATAATTCAGAGGGCACTGAAAATAAGTAGCCTGAACCATTAGTAGCTACTGTATTTTCTTGGCAGGATTTCAGTCTCTCCAAGTGCAAAGAGCAACCCCATGGTTACCGGGTAATTAGTTAAGCGATGAGGAATGGCAACCAACACTCAGAAGACAAAATTATTCAGGAACACAATTGCCCCATCTGTTATGCATATTAGAGATTCAAGAATAAAGGGTGCTCCATGTAGCATTTTAGATACATAAAACTTTCAGTGGATGGCCCAAAGAGCCAATTATTACAAAACCTTTACAAGTTCTACCAATAGAATCTATTACTCTAAATAAGAAAGTGGTGGCATTATTGAGGGTTTTATATCTGAGAATGGGGGGTATAACATGAATAGCAGGTTTGATTTTGGGCTAGTTATTGAGGGAAATGTGGGTTTGCTGCTGAATTTGAGTAGTGTAATTTTAGGTCTGTGGATAAGAATGGAAATTGGAGCATTTTGCCTCCCATTTCTATCATTTTAGAGGAAAGAAAAGAAAAACCCTTACCATAAAAAATTACTTTGTCATGTACCATATTTTTGGAGTATAAGACGCTCCTAAGTATAAGACGCACTTAGCTTTTGGGGAGAAAAAACAAGGCGGGGGGGAGAATCTGCTTCTGCCTCTCAGCAATTTCCCTCCTTGCAACAAACAGCAAACAGTACAGACAATATACACTGTTTGTAGTGTTACATTTCAGACTATACTTGTATAGATGCTGTTAAAATTAATGTGCTTTCTGGAAGCATAGTTATTTTCCCTGTTTGCTGCAAGGAGGTAAATTGCTGGAAGGCAGAGGCCAAAGGGTGGGGGGGCAGTGGGTGGGTGGAGCTACATTCAGTGCATAAGACGCACCCAAATTTTCAAATTTTAGGGGGGAAGGTGCATCTTATACTCAAAAAAATACGGTAAGTTCCTCAACTTCTGAAAGTAATGACTTCTGACCATTATGATCATAAGTCAAGAAGTACTGTACTCTACTATAAGAACTACTGAAACTCTAAAGATAAAAAAAGGATGAAAACAGGTACTATGAGATAGTTGTCTGAGATTTTGCCCATTAAAAAAAAACCCATCATGCTAATTCTTATTTTTGATTCCTTTTTCATTTAAACAAAACTGAATTATTATTCAGGTTCATAATTCTAAAGGTTAATGCCTTCAAGTCAAACTCAACCATTGTGAATGATATAGATCAGGGATGTTAAACTCAAGGTTTGGGGCCAAATTCAGCCGCTGAGATGCTTAGATCTGGCCTGCACGGCTGCCTTAGAAACAGCAAAGGACTGACCCGTGGTGTCTCTGCCAGCGAAAACGGAGCTCAGAAGGGACACACAGCCCTCCCGAGCTCCATTTTCTCTGGCATAGGGTTGCAGGAGGCCTTCATGGTAGAAAACGGAGCTTGGGAGTCTGTTTTCGTGGCAGAGCACTTGGGCTGCCATAAGCGCCCCTGGCACAAGTGACGTTGAGCTGGCTATACCTACCTTGGCCACGCCCACCCTGGCACTCTGAGGTCAAACACAACCCTGATGCAGTCCTCAAAGAAATCGAGTTTGACACCCCTGATATAGATTATATCCATGCAATTTTCTGGGCAAAAGAAGAAAAGTAGCTTGAATGTCTTTCTTCCAGAGTATCGTCTATTTTCAGAGTTCACTTTAGTTTTAAAATATGGGTAAAAAGAATTTATATGCCCAGATTCCAGTCATCTTTTATTATCACTTTGCACTGTTACAGCCAGATTTTCATATCATGATGTATTCATTATCTATCATGATAATGTTTCAAAACTGAATTTGGCTCCTTAAATTAATATGGACTTGTCTTTAGGAATGAAAATCCACACAGGGATTTTTTTTTTAAAAAAAATAGCGTAATGGACTCATCCAAAAAAATTGGATTTTTTTTACTGTTCATATTGCATAATGGAACATTATCTGAATTGATGTTCCGTGGTCTATCGGCTACTGCAGCAAACACAAATTATTTCCTTAACCTCCATGACTTAAATAAGCTTGATTTTATTAAATTACATTAAGAAAAATATTATAATATATTCTTCAAATTAAATGCAAAATAAATAAGTCATCCTTCTTCATGTTAACTTTAATCAAAATTATCAAACTGAATATAAATTTATTTTATCAAACAAAAATCAGCCATATTCTATGTTTTTAAAAAATTATTGAAACCCCTTCCTTACAAAACAAGTCAAATTCAACTTTATAGCAAGATTACATGTAACATTTTATGTGCATCTGATTTACTTATTTAAAAACAACATCTGCAAATCTTAGCATTGCCACATTATAATGTGCATACGGTAGTCCTCAACTTATGACCAATATTGAGCCCAAAGTTTTCATATCTAAGCAAGAAGCCCTTGGGGGGTGGGCAGAGGATCCCGCTGTCGCTACTACCAGTTTGCCCGATCCGGGCCAAATCGGGAGCAACCCACCTCTGCCTGTTGGAGATGAGACAAAATACACAGAATCAGGGTGCCAAATGTAAGTAAATGGGGATCTAAGAAATCATTGTCTCTTAAGTATGTGCAAGCAACGCATTTAAACAATTTAGTCTGCAATTTTAATTAAATTATGCATTTTCAAACACATGAATATTACATGAATAATTCCATCGTCAAGACTCAGTTTTCAAGAAGAGAAAGTGCAAGTTTTCCTTTGCAACTCTCTAGTCTTATTAAGAAACCTACAAGTTGCAAAATGCTTCTGCTTCAAAAATTCAGGTAGTCCTCAATATATGACCATTTCGTTAACAACCATTCAAAGTTATGGCAACACTGGAAAAAAATGACTTATGACTGTTCCTCATTATCAAAATTCAGGCACCTTGCAACTAGTATGTATTTGCAATAGTTGCAGCATCCTAGGGTCAGTTGATAGCCACTTATAACCTTCCTAGAAGGCTCTCTGAGATAAGGCAACGGGAGAAACCAGATTTGCTGAACAACCACTGCAAAAAAGGTTGTAAAATTGTATGACTCGCTTAACAACCACATCACTTAGCAACAGAGGTTCTGATCTCAGTTGTGGATCAAGAGATAAATGCAACTCATCTTTAGTTTAGAGATCTCATATTACAATTAGGAAATCCTAGAGCATGGATGGTTACTGCCTTTGAGTGGTCTCTTGACCTGATTTTCTTATACCCTAGAATAGGGTCCCCAACCCCTGGTCCATGGACCGGCACTAGTCCGCAGCATGCCAGAAACCAGTCTGTGCAAACAGCCAAGCTCCGTTCGCGGGGTGAAGGTAGCATGCTAAAACCACACCCCCTCCGGTCCTCTGAAAAACCTCTTTCCACGGAACTGTCCCCTGTTGCCCAAAAGGTTGGGGGCCGTTGCCTAGAACCTCCCAGAATCAGATTACTATCATTGCTGAAACTCAGTAATTTTCAAAAGAATTAGCATTCACACCACCTTCCTCTGACACTCCCTTCCAAAATATGATAGCTCAGTCACTAAAAACAACACTACAGAAATTATAGTCCTTAGCAGCAAAAAGGTGTCGTGGCTCATTCTAGGAATTGTGACCAGCCACAGCAGATATCTTACATTAAGGTAAAGATAAAGGTTCCCCTCGCACATATGTGCTAGTCGTTTCCAACTCTAGGGGCGGTGCTAATCTCCGCTTCAAAGTCGAAGAGTCAGCACTGTCCGAAGAAGTCTCCCTGGTCATGTGGCCAGCATGACTAAACACTGAAGGCACACGGAACTCTGTTTCCTTTCCACCAAAAGTGGTTCCTATTTTTCTACTTGCATTTTTACATGCTTTTGAACTGCTAGGTTGGCAGAAGCTGAGACAAGTAATGGGAGCTCACTCCGTTACGCGGTGCTAGGGATTTGAACCACTGAACTGCTGACCTTTTCTGATTGACAAGCTCAGTATCTTAGCCACTGAGCCACCGCATCCCCTATCTTACATTACATGGACTCAATACAAGGTAGTTCATATCTTTAGTAACCACTGTACATTTTAAGGGCTTTATGCAGTTTATCTTTAAATAAAGAAAGGAAATCTCTTTTTTTAACCCGGATGCAATCTACAAACACTGAAGGGCACAACTTAGTTTTCTTAACTAAAAACCCTACTGCAGAAATCTGAGAACATGTTTAAAGTTAAAAACAAAACAAAAAAGAATGCATTAGTTTAAAATATGTGCATCTAGGATATCCTGGTCTCCAAGCTTTACAAGAAACAAGACTGGTATTTAAACAAGCTACATTCTGCAATTACAGGGTTTCTGTGCCAGGAGAGACATTAGTCATTTGCTTAGTAAGAAACCAAAATGAAATCCTTCAAATTTGGTTTTTATACAATGTCATTTTGTTTTATAACTACATTTTTTCAAAGGTTTCTGTTTTTAAGACAAAATTATGCATAGTATTTAAATATACCACTTTTTTCTATATATAGATTTCAAGTTACTAAAATAGCACTGCTAAAGCCCATGGGTGGAAACCCAAGAGTATATAGAAATAGTTCAGGAATCTTATATGAATGGTATGATAAAATATTTCATTTTACATGCAAATGCTATAGGGAACATCAGTATCCTATGGATTATAGTCATTTTGCAGTTCAAACACCTTTAAAAGATAGTAGGCACAATTTCCGGAAAGCTTACTAAGGGTACTGATTTTAATGGAAGATTTCTTAAAATTAAATTTTCAAGTAAAGATTCTAAGATCACAAATACAACACAAACTATAAACAGGAAATGGAGCTTGTAGCAACTGTTTTTTAAACATGAGTTTTGGACATCCAGAATAGCTGATCCAGTCACTCCAATTGAATTATACCTGGAAGCCAAATAGTAGGTGTGAATAATAATAATAATAATAATAATAATAATAATAATAATAATAATAATAATAATAATAATAATAATAATAATAATAATCTTTAACTCCGCCATTGCCGGTCCCAAGCCCGGATGAGAAAGGAGGAGGGTTGGGGTCAGGTTGGCAACCTGGCCCCATAAAAAAAAAAAAACGCCAACCCATATAACATGGTGAAAGAAACAAATAAAAATTCTATACCGCATCGGTCGTCGCGCGGGTTAACAAGGGCCGCGGCGGATGTTGAGGTCCCTGGACATCCGTCGACAAGTGGGCTACAAGTGGACCAGCCAACAAAACGACAAAAATATAGTGCAGATGAAAACCGTGCCATAATGGCCTGTTATTACAACTCAGAGGCTGGGAAAAGAGGTCATTTAAAGCGAATGTATGAATTATGGAAACAACAACATCCAGATTCAAATGTTAGTGAACAACGACTTGCAGATCAAAGGCGATTTATTACACGGAATAAAGTGTTTAGTGAAAGAACGTTGGTCTTACCTGAACGTTTTTTTCTGGAGTAGTGGAGGGAGGGGTCACAGCAGGGTTAACACAGCCTGATTGGTCCATTTGACTGAGAGAAAACTTCTTAACCTTCGCCTTCTCCCGTTGGTTCCCAGTTTCCGCGATGTCACGGCCAGCAACTGCAAGTCAAACACAAACAAGAACAAGCCCCCCCGGGGCCTCCCGATTCTACACCTCCCAGACCCAGTCTAACTAACCAACTAGGGCGGGAAATGTGACCCCTCCCTCCACTACTCCAGAAAAAAACGTTCAGGTAAGACCAACGTTCTTTTTCCAGTAGAGTGGAGGGAGGGGTCACAGCAGGGACATACCCACGCTACGTCCCCGGGCGGGCAGACTGGGTCCCAGGTGAGGAATCGGCCACCACCCTCTGAAGGACCCTCCGGCCAAAAGATGCCTCAGCCGAGGCATAAGCATCCAAACGATAGTGCCTAATAAAAGGTGTGGGGGAAGCCCAGGCAGCCGCCCTACAAATATCCTCGAAAGGTGCCCTGGTGGCCCAGGCCGCCGAAGTAGCGGCACTGCGGGTGGAGTGCGCAGTGATCCCCGATGGGGGAGTCTTCCCAGAAGCCCCGTAAGCCTCAACTATGGCCAACCTAATCCATCGTCCGATGGTGGAAGAAGACACCTTACATCCTAACGAGCCTGGACGAAAGGAAACAAATAACGCTTCCGTCCTCCTAATGCCCTCAGTTCGCTTTAGGTAAATGCGAACAGCCCGGCGAACATCCAGCTTATGCCACACCAACTCCCGCTCTCTCGAGGGATTGGGACAAAAATTCGGGAGCACGACCTCCTGGGCCCTGTGAAACTGTGAATTCACCTTCGGAATGAACGAAGGATCCAAGCGAAGGACCACCCTGTCCTGGTGTATTACACACAGGTCACTGCGTGAAGAAAGGGCCCCCAACTCTGAAATGCGCCTGGCCGATGTAATGGCCACTAAAAACACCACCTTAAGGGTAAGCAGACGCATGTGTACCGTCCTAAGTGGTTCGAACGGGGAGCTCGTCAGAGCCTGGAGAACCAGGGTCAGATCCCAGGTTGGAAACCTATGAACCGGAGGCGGACGGATGTTAGCCGCCCCCTTCAGAAAACGCTTAATCAGGGGAGAACGGGAAAGGATGGGGGAACCCTCCCCCCCCAGAATGGTGGCCAAGGCCGCCACTTGACGCCGGAGCGTATTATGCGACAAGCCGTCCTCCAACCCCTTCTGGAGGAACTCCAACACGTTTGGGACGGTAGCCCTAGAAGGATCCAACCCCAAAGGAATACACCACTTCGCAAACGCTTTCCATGTGGCATTGTAAATCCTAACCGTGGACGGCCTCCTAGACGCCTCTAAGGTGGCTATAACTCCCGACGAAAGTCTCTGCCCCCTCAGGATCCTCCGTTCAAGAGCCAGGCGGTCAGATGAAGCCACTGAGGCCCTGGGTGATGTAAAGCCCCCTGACGCAGAACGACCTCCCCCGGGGGAATCCTCCAGGGGTCTGCTACCGACAGCTGGACCAGGTCCGCGAACCAGGGTCTCCTCGGCCAGTATGGTGCTAACAGAATAACGAGAGCCCTCTCTGTGACTATCTTCCCTATCGTACGGGGAACGAGGGGAAGGGGAGGAAAGGCATAAAGGAGGCCCGGGGGCCACCGGCTCCTGAGAGCATCCGCTCCTTCCGCCGACGGAGACTGGAACCGGGTAAAGAACCGGGGCAGCTGAGCGTTGTCGGGGGAGGCGAACAGATCCACCCGAGGTGTGCCGAACCTGCTGCATATCTTCCGAAACAACTCCGGGCCCAGTTGCCACTCGCCATCGTCTAGGGTTGTGCGACTCAGCCAATCCGCCTGAAGATTGGACACTCCTGAGATGTGCTCCGCCACTATGGAGGCCAAGTGTCTCTCCGCCCACAAGCCCAACGACTGCGCCTCTCTCCAGAGAGAACGTGAGTGGGTGCCCCCCTGGCGATTGACATGGGCCTTCGTCGCCACATTGTCCGTAAGCAGGAGGACATGGCGCCCCCGCAGGTGATGACGAAAAGTCCGTAGGGCAAGCCGTGCGGCTTTCAACTCCAGCCAATTGATGTTGTGGCGGAGATCCGAGGCAGACCAACGTCCCTGGGTCATGTCGGAGTCCATCACGGCCCCCCAGCCGAAGAGGCTGGCATCCGTCGTCACTGTGACTCTCTCGGGCTCCCAAAAACAAGCCCCCTGTTGTAGCGCTGGGGACAACCACCACCGAAACGAGAGTCTCACCTCCACCGGTAGAGGAACTGGCCGCAAGGAGTTGCTCATCATCCTCCTCTGGACCGGGATCAAGGCCCACTGGAGAGGTCGCAGGTGGAGCCGGGCCCAGGGCACTATCCCTATGCAAGAGACCATCTTCCCCAGGAGTTGAGACAAGGTCAGGATGGAAACAGACCGTCTTTTTTGTACGGAGGAGACCAGCTGGCGTAGGCTGGACAAGCGTTCTGGAGACAGGCGGACCCTCCCTGACTCGGAGTCTATCACTGTCCCTAGGTGTAGGATCTGCCTGGATGGGGACAGGTGGCTCTTGGGAAAGTTCACTGAAAACCCCAACGCCTGAAGCCAACGGATCGTCAGCCGAAGATCCGACTTGGCTCTGGGGAGGGACCCTGCCTGAACGAGGACGTCGTCCAAGTAGCACTGAAGTCTCACCGGAATGGAACGCAGGTAAGCCGCCAGTGCTGCCAGGACCTTGGTGAACGTCCGCGGAGCTGAGGCCAGACCAAACGGGAGAGCCCGGTACTGGTAATGCCTGCCCCGGTGAGAGAACCTGAGATAACGCCGGTGAGACTGAAGGATGGGGACGTGGAGATAGGCCTCCGTCAAATCTACTGAGGCCATGTAATCCCCCTTCCGAATGCCCTGCAGAATGGATTTCAGGGACGCCATCTTGAACCGCCTGTATACTAGGTAGCGGTTTAGGCGTTTCAGGTTGAGGATTGCCCTCCAACCCCCCGAGGATTTTGGAACTACGAACAGATGGGAGTAGTAGCCCAGACCCCTCTCCGGCTCCGGAACGACCTCCACTGCCCTGATTTCTAGAAGATGGGCGACCGCGAGGTCCATGAGACGCCGCCGCTTCGGGTCCCGAGCCGGGGGAAAAACTTTGAAAAAACTTGGGGGTTTGGAGAGGAATTCTAACCTTAGGCCGTGGCGAACGGTCGCCCTGACCCAACCGTCTGACGTGATCCGATCCCACTCGTCCGCATACAGTGCCAGGCGGCCTCCGATGGGATGACTCGGGTTCGAGTCATTTCCCTCTGCGGAAGGGGCGGCCGCCCCCCCCACGAAAGGGCCGCTTGGACTGCGGCTGATATCTAGAACGGTCCTGAAAACTCTGTCTATTGAATGACCTGTCCTGCCTGTACGGTTGGTATCGCTGGTCCTGATCCCTGTCATAAGACTTGAACTGGGGCCTGCGATAGGGATGACTACGGGACTCCGCCTTCTTGGTGGATGTAGGCATAACTTTCTTTTTATCTTTGTTTTCCACCAAAATCGGGTCTAAGGAAGCCCCGAACAAATTTGGACCCTCAAAGGGGGCAGCTACTAGGTCCCACTTGGCTTTATAGTCCATTTGCCAGTTCCTGAGCCACAAAAGTCTACGAGAGGCCACAGAGGTGGCCAAAGCACTTGAACCAAATCTAACTGCGTCTAGGGTCGCATCAGCCGAATACTGACACGCTGCCATTATTTTAGCCAAATCCTGGTGTACGCGCTCCTCCTGGATCGGAATGCGCTCCTGGAGCTGGCGGAGCCACATGACCGTAGTGCGATTAAAGTACGAGGCAGCAGCCGCTGCCCGCACCGCCCATGCTGAGGCCTTAAAATTTTTACGTAATGTGAGCTCCGCCCTCTTGTCCTCTGCCTTAAGTTTGTCAGCCGCGTCCCCCGAGACTACTGGAGAAGAGGAGACTAAA
Organism: Natrix helvetica; assembly: GCF_964273705.1. Taxonomy (NCBI): domain Eukaryota; kingdom Metazoa; phylum Chordata; class Lepidosauria; order Squamata; family Natricidae; genus Natrix; species Natrix helvetica. The sequence goes on along the minus strand of NC_138552.1, from coordinate 209,056,861 downwards.
GCTGCTATGGGCTGATCTATAACCGGAAGCTGAATAGCCTGCACAAAAGACTTTTCCATGTTGTAGGCGCGATGGTCGTTGCTGCCAGGTGGGGAAAAGTTAGAAGGACGGGCCCATTGGCTAGTAGCTACCTCTAAGAAAAGAGGAGGGGCAGGAATCTCCTCCTTATTGGTGGCCGTCGCTGAGAACATGACCATGTCCGGATCCGTGGGCGGTGGGACCGTGGGGTCCCCCGTGCCCACCTTGGTGGTCCTCCTAGCCTTCTTAAGCAATGGTTTGAACATGGCCTGGAGGAAAAGATTGGAAGAGCGAGGCGGCTCAGGAGCCGCATCCTCCTCCTCAGAAAACCCCCAATCATCCCTCCGTGCCTCCCCCCTAGAGGAGACCTCACTCATGAGGGAAGGCGAAGAAGCCCTAGATCTGGACCTACTAAAGGGAGTAACTCGACTGTGGTGATAAGGTTTGTCCCTTTGGGAAATGCCCCTAGAAATGGCTGCAGAAATAAGCCTTTTGAGATTCTCAGGGAGGTTTTCGAGATCCTCCTCATCCCCTTCTGAATCATAGTCTGGTGCCACATAGGCCCTGCTGGATCTCCTACTCCTAACTGGACCTGCAGAGGTACCTTCCAATGGATCCCCCCTATCTTCTTCTCTAATCCCCGGGAAAGCAGAAGGAGAGCGAGGCGCCCCCCGCTCCTGACTCCTATCAGATCTGCATGGGGAAGCAGAGGAAGAGGAAGAGGAAGGGCTGAACCCCCTAGCCACTGGTGGGGGAGGGCAGGATGCCACCGCGTGTGGGGATCTGGATCTGGGCCTAGGATCCCTGGCCTGTCTCTTCTCAGCCCTTTCAATGACCTTCTCTATGGCCCTGGATCGCCTGAGCTCATCCCTTTGCAGAGCTCTCGAAGGCCTGTCCTCAGCTGAAGGCCTAGAAACCCGAGGCCTAACTGGGGGAGTGGGCTCAACCTGATCTTCGCCTGCCTGAGCTGGCGCGGCCTGCTGGGACTCAGTTCTATCTGCCATCCCCACTCACGTGCTCCAGAACGAAGTTTTTGGTAGGAATTGCCCTTCAGCTGGTGAGAATCGCCTGCTCCGGGCCTCCGGTAAAGTTGCAAACAGCACTGCCACGTTTTTCACAGCCTCTCCGTGTTGCAAGCCCCAAACACGTGACTCAAAATGGCCGCCGGCTTCTTTGGGCGGTTCTTTCAAAAGCGCGCCTAAAAATGGCCGCTTACCTCGCCCTTAATTGCTAATGCCTGCAGCTGCAAGCTCGCCTTTCCCAAAAAACTCTCCAAATCACTGCTGGGCTCCTAAGCCACGAGGAGCCTTCCAACACCAAGAAAACGATTCCGCGCTGCTGCCGTGGGCTGTAACCGGCCCGGGAAGCTAGCGGTTTAAATTAGAAGCCGAAAAGCCGCTTTCGCGCCGAAAAGCCCCAGCGCGCTGCGAGCCTCACCAGAAAGTTTTAAAACAGACAATTTAAAGCACGCAGGATCGCCCGGCACACCCGAGACCCCAGGCACCAGTCCGGAGCGATCCCTTAGGAGAGGGGGAGGAAGCGCCCCCCCCCCACTGACTATCTCAGCCTCCTGAGGGCAGCCAAACAACAGCCCTGCAAGGCGGACCACTACAAAAAATTTTTAACTAAAAAAAAAAATCCGAATTCAAAGTGCCAACAACACTAACACTGACTAATAAAACCCAATAAAACTCTCTTACTAGGAACCAAACCTGTGTCTTGGACCTTGACTGAGAGGAAACTGGGAACCAACGGGAGAAGGCGAAGGTTAAGAAGTTTTCTCTCAGTCAAATGGACCAATCAGGCTGTGTTAACCCTGCTGTGACCCCTCCCTCCACTCTACTGGAAAAGTTGAACTTGAGGAAATTCAAGCAAATTGCAAAACTAAGAAAACAACATCACAAGCAGAAATAACTGATACTCAAGACACACCTAAAGGCATTGTAGTAGAACTCCCAGAAGAAGCTGTCGGGGAGGAAATAACAACACTATCACCAGAACCAGTTATCACTGAACCAACTGATGAACTAACTCAGAAACAAAAAGAATTGAAGGACAAGATCATGGAGCATTTTCTGCTTAATAAGGAACGGCAACGTTTACCATCATTAAAAACTGTGCCTAAGAAAATTTTGGCCCCTATCATGAAAATGGTTAATGCAGTGCTTTCAACAATTGAATCGGGATCCATCTTGGAAACGAACCAGTTAATGTACAGTGTAGCCGCAATAGTCACTAATGAACTAGGCATTAAAATCAAAGCACCTAGTTACACAACAGAAAAAGCATCAAAGCCAAAGTGGAAAATCCGATTGGAACAAAAAGTCAAAAAATTAAGGGCAGATGCTAGCAATTTGAAGAACATGCGTGAGCAACGACTTAGAAACAACAAAATTATAGATCAGCTATTCAGAAGGTATAGATTGGATACAAGAAACATCAATGAAGCTGTAGAGATTGTAAAACAGCAGATAACAGCAACAGCTAGGAAAATTGAAAGATATGAGGCACGAATCATCCAATACAAACAAAATCAGCAATTTCGATCAGACCAACGGCGTTTTTATCAAACTCTTAATGTGAATGATGACACCAAAAGTCAAAAACCAGAAAAGCAGGCCACAGTTGAATTCTGGAAAGAATTGTGGGAAAATGCAAAGGACTACAATAAGGAAGCAAAATGGATACATGACTTTGAGAAAAGCATTGGCAACAAACAAATGCAAGTATTAGAAATAACAACTGAGATGGTCAAAAATCGAGTAAAAAAAGTAAAGAATTGGACATCACCTGGAAAGGACCAATTACATGGTTTCTGGCTCAAATATCTGACCAGTTTACATGCAATATTGGCCAGGCAACTGAATGGGATTTTACAAAATGGCCAAATTGATGAATGGTTGACAACTGGAAAAACATACTTGATTCAGAAAGATGCAACTAAAGGAACAATACCTGAAAACTACAGACCAATAACATGCTTGCCAACAACCTTCAAATTACTCACAGGAATTATTGCAGATAACATTATGGATTATTTGGAAACAAACAACATCTTGCCAGTAGAGCAGAAAGGCAACAAAAGAAGGAGCAGGGGCACAAAAGATCAGCTCCTAATTGATAAAATGATATTAGAAAATTGTAGGAACAGAAAAACGAACTTGAATATGGTCTGGATTGATTACAAAAAGGCATTTGACTCATTGCCACATAGTTGGATCATAAAATGCTTAGAAACAACTGGCATTAGCAAAAATATTACATCCTTTACTGAAAAGGCGATGAAACAATGGAGAACCGAGTTGGCAGTAGGGAATGAGAACTATGGAATGGTTAATATCAAGCGAGGAATTTTCCAGGGTGATTCACTTTCACCTCTTCTCTTCATCATCGCGATGATCCCACTATCAGTAATCTTAAAAAAAATGAAATTAGGCTACCAAACAGCCAAAGAAGCCGAAAAAATTTCGCATTTATTATATATGGATGATTTGAAACTCTATGGAAAGTCAGAAATAGAAATCCAATCATTGACAAACACAGTCCGAGTATTCAGCACCGATATTTCAATGAAGTTTGGCATGGAAAAATGTGCCACTGTATCCATAAAAAGGGGCAAAATCACTGCGTGTGAGGGAATTGAAATGCCCAATGGCCAACTAATTAAATGCAACGAAAATGAAGCCTACAAATACTTAGGCATTCTGCAGTTGGATAACATCAAGCATGGAGAAGTAAAAACTATTGTCAGGGGAGAGTACACCAACAGAGTTAGGAAAATTTTGAAATCTAAATTGAATGGTGGAAATACAATCAAGGCCATAAACACCTGGACAATACCAGTTATAAGATACACAGCTGGTATAGTTAACTGGACACAAGCTGATTTGGACATTTTAGACCGAAAAACCAGGAAACTAATGACAATGCACTACAGTTTACATCCACGTGGTGATATTGATAGACTATACCTACCCCGGAAATCAGGTGGCAGAGGATTATTACAAGTGAAGCAAATAGTTGAAGAAGAAAAACATGCACTGGGTGATTATTTAAAAGAAAGTCAGGAACATCTATTAATCGAAGTAAAGAACAAAAATCTATTGAAGGCCCAACAGACGAAACAAGAATACAAAAAAGATGTGATAAAATTAAGAATGGAGAGTTGGCAGAACAAAGCATTGCATGGCCAATTTCTGGAAAAAATAAAAGATAAAGTGGACAGTAAAAAAACTTGGTTATGGTTAACAGCAGGTACATTAAAGAAAGAAACAGAGTCACTAATCCTGGCTGCGCAAGAACAAGCTATCCGCACAAATGCCATTAAGACCAAAATCGAAAAATCCTCTGATGATGCCAAATGTAGACTTTGCAAAGAGGCTGATGAAACTGTTGACCACATACTCAGCTGCTGTAAAAAAATCATGCAGACTGACTATAAAATGCGGCACAATTCAGTGGCACAAATGATCCACTGGAATTTGTGCAAAAATTATAACATTAAAACAGCAACAAACTGGTGGGAACATAAGCCTGAAAAAGTCGTCGAGGGTCAGATGGTCAAGATCTTGTGGGATTTTCGCATACAAATGGATAAAATACTGGCGCATAATACACCAGACATCACACTGGTTGAGAAAAATAAGGTTACAATCATAGACATCGCAATACCAGGTGATAGCAGGGTCGCCGAGAAGGAATATGAAAAAATCGCAAAATACCAGGACTTAAAAATTGAAATTCAACGATTATGGCACAAACCAGCAGTGGTAATTCCAGTGGTAATCGGCACACTGGGTGCTATTCCAAAAGCACTGGAATTACATTTAAAACAGTTAAAACTTGACAAAATCACCATCAGTCAAATGCAAAAAGCTGCACTGCTTGGATCTGCACGTATATTACGAAAATACGTTACGACGTCCTAGGCCCCTGGGTGGGGCCTGACTAGTAATCAATGCCAAGTCCGGCGAATCAACTGGCCGCTGTGATACAATCGTATAATAATCTTTAATTTATAAACCGCACCCTTTCCTAAACAGGACTCGGGGCGGTGTACAGTCATATTAAAACAGTATGAATACAGAATATAGATATACTTAAATATATAAATAGGTAAACGGAGGAGGTAGGATATGCACTGTACAATATTTAAATTAAAATACAAATAAACATTAAAATTACCCTTAAAAACTACCCAATAAGATGTTTGCCAGGAGGTTAAAAGTGGGACTATAAATCAGTTAAGCCAGCTAATTGGAGCAGGTGGGTCTTAAGCTTCTGTCGGAAGTTCTTGTTCTTCATAGAAAGACCTAATTTAACGACTGGCTGCTTAACAACCATTCAAAGATACAACAGACTAAAAAAATGTTACTATATAATCTCATAATTATGACTTCTGGACATACACCCCTGGTCAAGTGATCACATTTTGGGCAATTGGAAACTGGCTCACACTTAGGATTGGTAGCAACATCCTGTGCTCACACAATTGTGATTTGCTATTTGTTTTTTTAGGTAGAAAATGGCAAAAAATAGCTGTTGGATATGTTGGTCCCATTTAACAATCATGTGGTTTGCTAAACCACTATCTGATTTGCTAAGCAACTGCATTTACAATCTCATAAAAACAATTGTACAATCTAGTCAGGTCATGACCACTTAAGAAGCCCAAGAACTTATAACCAAATTGCAGGACTAATTGTGGTTGTTAAGCAAGGACTGCCTATATTAGTATTATATAGGTGAATTAAGATGCGCCCATAACTATTCAAGCTGCTACTATATAATCCCGTGGTAGCTTTCAAATATCCTTCAAACGCAGCCCCTCGTAGAGCACATGGAATAAGTTAGAATAGGCTACACCTCCTGTTCCAAGATGATCACAACTGGCCATGAAATGAAGTTGTGCAAAAGCCTTCATAGCCACATTGGCCACCTGTTCCTCAAGCAAAGATGAACTAGATCAAGGGCGGGTGTGCAGCAGCCGAGGTCATAAATAACTTTTTTTTAGTCTGTTGTAGCTTTGAATAATTATTAAGCAGCAGTTCGTTAAACGAAAACCACTTGTACTACAAGAACTGCACTGGCTGCTATTTGGCTTCCAAGTATAATTCAAAATACAAGAGTGATTTGAACTGGGCGTACAAAGCTGATTTTTAAAAAGACAAACATTTGTTAAAAGCTCCACTTTCCTAATGTGCTTATTTCTCATTTTGTTTATAGTTTGCGTTGTATTGGTAAAGATCCCCCAATTGCAAAGTTGCTCTGTTTGGGAAGCACAACGCCATCCAGAGCTAACAATGGAATCTCAGTAGAATTGCTTGGGATGGGGAAGGGCTCTGGCAGACCTTTTCACTAGGGACATGGATTCAACCGCAATTATCCACAACTGAACCAAAGAAAAGATTCCAGCCAGATAGCAAGAAAAACAAAGATACCCTCTTTTTAAAGAATGATTAGCCAAAATAAGTGGAGATTTGGTTAGTGAATTTTAAATATCCATCCAGTTAGCAAACTTTCAATGGAAACAATTTCTTTTAACTTCAAAGAACATGGCAACAGCTGGAAATATTACTGGATTGCCGGATAAGTTGCAGATACCTTTCCATATAAGGTGAAAAATGTACTAAAGCTCTTAATGCCATATTGCACATCTTTTCCAGCCTATTCATAACAGTCAGTTGAATACTACACAATTCTAAAGACAATAGTAATTTTAATTGGGATATTATCAATGCATTCCGTATTTACCAGACTGTATCATTTATATTGACATCTAGTTTAACGTACTGGTTAAGACATAAGATCAAAAACCAGGAGACTGGTCCCACGTTAGGCAAAAGCCGGTTGTCTTTAGGCTAGTTACTTTTTTTCAGCCCTAGGAGGGAGGCAAGGACAAATCACTTCTGAAAAACCTTGCAAAGAAAACTGCAGGCAATCTCGAATACCAAACATAATTGGGTGGAAAAAAGGGGGAGGAATCATTTACATTAAACTGGTGACAATTCAATTTTGGACCAGAATACAAGTAGTCCTTTACTTATGATCAGTTGCTTAGTAATGGTTTGAAGTTCCAATGGACTCCTCAAAAGCTTACAGTTTCACAGTTACAATGTCTCCTCCCCCCCCCCCGTCCTCCGTGGTCACATGCCTGCAATTATGCTCACTGGCAGTGCTTCATGATCACGTATCCATGATTTAAGAACCGTGGTGGAGTACTGCAGGCTACTTCTGCTGATCACAGGCTGCAAGCAGTTTGGCAGATCGAATCTCCCCAGGCTCAAGGTTGACTCAGCCTTCCATCCTCCCGAGGTTGGTAAAATGAGGAGCAGATTGTTGGGGGCAATTTGCTGACTCTGTAAACCGCTTAGAAAGGGCTGTAAAGAACTGTACAGTGGTATATAAATCTAAGTGCAACACATCTTATCATTTGGGCTACTTTAACATGCTAAACAATGATTTGCGCCTCCAAGTGGGATAGATCAAACTCATCCTAGGGTTCATGTTTCTAAAAAAAGAACAGACTCTGGGAAAGAAAGCCTTCATCACAATAAGAATTATTTTACCACACAAATGCAACTAATTAAGACATCATCGTTAAGAGATTTTTTAAAAAACTCAAAAGACACAAAACACAGGACTTGTGAAATTAACAGACGGGATGAGGCTATAAATATCCTGCCCAACAAACTATCTGCGAATGGCAAGTGGAGCAGAACATTCAACACCTGCCACCCCCACCAGCATTATTTTCCTGTGATTCAGCTAAAGATACTATCCTTCCATTTTGTGCTTTGTAGCTCTGTAACACACTGGAAAGGCAATTTTCATCAAGATAATCCAATTCTTTTGAAAATAATGACCTACCGTATATTCCACTTTATAAGGCGACTGGATGTATAAGACGACCCTCTACTTTCAGATGCCCGCAAGCCGGCTTAAGGCCTCTGTGCTACCGGGCTTTCGTAGTTTGAGCTCAGGGCCTTCCTCCTCCAGACTGCCAGCCAGACCTTACTAAGCCATCCCAGCGCTCATCCATCCACGTGCCCAGGTGAGGAGCACCGAGGTTATCAATTAAAAGGCCGGCATCTGCGCTGGTGGCTGCGTGGCTTTTTGTTTGGCGGCGTTACTTTTTCTTTTCTTTTGTTTTTTGGTATGGCCTTTCTTATAGCCAGCGTATAAGATGACCCCCGATTTTTGAAATAATTTTTTAGGGTTAAAAAGTCATCTTATACGCCAGAAAATATGGTAGGTATGTATACTGTGAACTGTATGTACGACAGATATTCCTATCTTTTTTCCTCACAATATTAATTGCTCCGAGCTTCCAATCCATTTTTTAAAATTTCAATTTATACTGCACCCAATTCAATGACTGTGTAGCTCATAATATAATGTACCATAAAAAGTTCCAATACAAAACAGAGTAAGATGGGATTCAATCAATGTATACAAGCATAAGCAAAAACAAAGATATGTTCAACAAGAAGCCCCATCCATCTAAGCCTAAGACCCAAAGTCTTCAAGACTTTGTAGAACACCAATAGGATGTGGTCACGTGGATTTCACTGTAGTGAAATCTATCTGTCATATCAGTGCTATGATAGAGAAGGCATGTTTCTTGGGTCCCAAAATACAACATTGTTTAATCAAAGGTATCCAGAGTATGTCAATTCTCATAGCACATACTGGTTGGGCAAAAAATATGGGAGGCAGGTGGTCCCTCAAATAATCTGGCCCAATGTTATATAGAGCTTCGTAGGTAATAACCAGCAACTTGAATTGTATCCAGAAGCATACTGCAGTGAATATAGAAGATGGTTTTAAATACAAAGATCTTCTGCAAGGCAAGAAAAATATAAATACATATTGAGCACAGATCAAGAAAGTGACTTATGAAAACCATTTGGATAGCCCCCCACACACACACACCTCAATGGGACTGAGACAGAACATCCCACTATTAAGTGATGTGATTGTAAGTTTTAAAAAAATGTAATTGTGCCACTTAGTAGCAGCAGTTCCAATGTTCCTGGTTGCCATCCTTAAACAAAGACTTCACCTAACCATGACTTGAGACTTCCTGCTGGCTTTCCCATTGAATTTGCATATTGGAACTGGTAGGGAAGGTTGCAAATCCCAATCATGTGACTGGGATTCTATAGTATTAGATGCCAAGCACTCAGATCAAGTTCATGAAACATCGGGACCTTGAACAGTTGTGAGTACAAAGCAGAGGTGGTATTCAGCAAGTTTTGACCAGTTCTGGAGAACCGGTAGCGGAACTTTTGAGTAGTTTGGAGAACCGATAAATACCAACCTCTGACTGGCGCTGCCCCCATCTATTCTCTGCCTGAGAATAGCCCCAGCTGATTAGGGGGAAATGGGGATTTTACAGTGATCTTCCCCTGGAGTGGGGAGGAAATGAAGATTTACAGTGTCCTTCCCCTGCCACACACACCAAGCCATGTCCACAGAACCTGTAGTAAAAAAAAATTGAATCCCACTACTGGTACAAAGATTAGTTGTAACTGTCAATTCAGTGCCATCGTATGTTCAAACAGTTACTGAACAAATTTATTAAATGAGGACCACCTACATACTAAATCATACCCAATATTCCTCATTGCTTAGTTCTGCTTTATGTTATATATACAATGAGCAAATGTAGTAGGCATAAACCAATATGATAGAAGCATATAATTCCTGTGCCAAGTAAGAGAACAGTTGAATCTGTCTTATATCAGCATAAAAATGTATGTGAAAGAGAAAATGTATGTGTAATTGTGAAAATACATATGGTATTTATGAGTTATACTTTGGGGTAATAAAAAGAAAATCTCACTACTGTTAAGAACTTTTTCATCTGAACACCAGACAACAGAATGCCAATTTCAGCTTCTAATATAAAATGAGAATACTGAACAAAGACAATTATTGATCAAACTAGACAAAGAATCAGCCATTTAACACCAATCTACTGTCATGGTGTGTGCTTTATATTAAATAGATATAAGGCTAGAGCAGAGAGCTAGATTCAGAGGCTGCAGAGGCAAGGAGGTTCCAGTAGAGATAGAAATCGCAGGAGAAGTTTAAAATATGACTCGCTATTTGGCCGAACTGAGATGAACTGGAGAAGAAAGGGTGGAGCACAGAGGCGTGTCCTCAGCTTCATCCCAGTCTCGTGGCCAAATGGGCATGTCATTACCATCCACTCGAGCCTATCCACCAGAGCCTCCTGTCCCTCGCTCCGGAAAATTATTAAAACAAAGGCGTGTTAATCATAGTTTCAGTCTTCTCAAAATAAATACATTGCATTCATGTGGCTTTCAAAGTTGCATTTAACTGCACTTTATACATAAAGTATTAAAAAATTATGGATAGACTCAAACTTTATTACACTACAAGTTGTTTGATTTTACTTAACACGGTATGTAAACCCGGACAGCTATGGATTACCATTGAAGATCCATATGCAGTCTCGCAAAAGACTTCCCAAAAGTTAGAATTGAGCATAACTTTCATCTATACTAACATAATGTAACATGTTTACTATTAGTTAAAAGTTTTCCTTATCTTTTTTAAAGGGGAGGGATTACTAAAAATAATATTAAGTATATATGGCTTAATAATAAATATACAAACTGAAATTATGGATTCAAAGTTAACCAAAGTAAATTATGACTGAACAAACCTCTGTTATATTGAAATTGGCATTTTTTTAATGTCTTGAAACGTCTACAAAATGTTCTGTTTAAAATATTTCTATGCAATTATTGTTTAGTCAGATATCATAAAGTATTTGTGACTAAGAATGAAGAACCAGACGACCATTCAAGGAGTATTCAAAAAATCAAGTCTTTAAACACCAAAACTCTGATTGTTACTGACTGATGTCCTGTTGTTATACTTTCAACAATGTAAGCCTTTCAATAGAAGGCTTATATTGTGGCTCAGGATTGAACGGTGGGGCCACTGGTGCTCTCTAAGCTTGATTGTTTTCTTGCAGATTTTTCATTACCCAACTAGGTAACATTATCAGTGCTAGAAGCAAGTGAGGTTTGCTCTCTGTTCATATATAAGAGGCAGAGAACAAACCCCACTCCCTTCTAGCATTAATGAGGTTCCTAATTGAGCAATGAAACACCAACAAGAAAACAACCGAACTCAGAGAGCATCAATGAACCACCAATATAAATCTTTTTCATAATACAATCATATTCAGAAAAATATTCCATATATGATATTCCAGTGTCCAAGATATCCATTTTGAAATCTTTTCAACTACTGTAGAAATTTAATATTAAATAAAGAATCTCCAATAGTAGAGTCCATATATATGTAAAATTTAAACTCCTGGCTGTCTGATCTAAGCTTAAGTTTTTTTTCCTGCAGATATTTTATTACCAGGCCAGATAACATCATCAATGCATGGGAGAAAACAGTTTGCTGTCTGTGTAAATAGATAAACAATCATGAAAGGAACAATGTTAATTAAAGATCAAAGAAGAAGCCATAGTCCAATCAAGACTGGCAGGGCATACTAATATATAAGCAACTAACAAACTTCACTCTCCTTTGCACTGATTAAGTTACATACACTGATAAACAATTGCAGAAAAGAAAACAACTCCCAAATAGGGAATCTCTATTAGGATGAATGATTTTAACCTTTTCATTAGATGTAATGCTGTAAAGTAAGAAAAATTAAAATGTAGATATAGTCCCCTTAAGGTTTGTGTGACTTACTGAGTGAAAACTGAACCTGTATGAAATAACTGGAAGAATGCTTTTGCTATTCCATCACAGTAATTCAAATACAATACATATTTTAAATATAAAAAGTGACTTATTAAGCAGCCCTGATTAAAAGGGTCAGGGTGGATTTGATTTAAATCAAGTTGATTTAAATTGTGAATCGTAGTAAAAAGGCTTCATTTAAATCAATTCGATTTAAATTGCAATTTTTAAAGAGAAACTATCATTTCTCTCCCGGAGCAGATCCTCCTCTGACCTGCTGTTGATTCACCAACAGTCCCAATATTGCAGAACATATAGCCTCATGCTACTTAACTAAGCTCCATTTCATGCTGAATTAACTAAATTATTAATGTATCTTAGAAAACTACCTTTAAATAGATTTTTTTTTACTTCAAAAGCATTTTATTAAAATAAATTTGATAAAAATAAAAAAGTCCGATTTAAATTAAAAAATCCAAGTTATTTAATATATTTAGGGATAAATATATAAAGAAATATTTATGTGACATTAGTTGACCGGGATTGTTTATGGAAATTGTTTCAGCTGTTGGCTGAAAAACCAAATTATCTGCAGCATATTAGATAGACTGTATGATGCCATGAAGCATACATAAAGGTATGAATGTTTAAGATACACCATAATAAATAGGGAAGAATACTTGCAAAAGGGTGTTGGTACTTACCTGATACTCCTCTTCTCATAGTGGAGGAGGAGTATCCAGGATGGGTTGACCTTGTCCTCTCATTAAGATGAGTCAGATAAGCTCTTTTAGCCATGCCTTGGTCACCAGGCTCCACCCAGTTATTGGCGAAGAACTCTATCCAACTCGCTGTGTCATCTACTCCAGACTTTATCTTAGTTTCAACCTTTATTTATTTCTTCAACAGAACAGCTCAACCATCAAACATAAAGCTCATGTTACATAACCATATCAGGGAGGGGGACGTGTAAGCTTTGGTACATCCCATCCTGGATACTCCTCCCCCACTATGAAAAGAGGCGTATCAGGTAAGTACCAACGCCCTTTCTCCATAGTGAGGGGAGGAGTATCCAGGATGGGACATACCAAAGCTTACACGTCCCTAGGGAGGGTTACCCATGTTAAGAGCTTGCACAAACCTTATGCCTGGTGAGGCGTCACCTCCGCCCTGTGCACAGCCTGCAACACCCTACACCTGAATGAAGCCTCTGCAGAGGCAAAGGAGTCCAGTTTGTAGTTCCTCATGAAAGGTGAGGGGGAAGACCACGTAGCTGCCCTATAGATCTCAGTCAATGAGGCCTGGGTGGCTCAGGCTGTTGAGGTGGCCGCGCTTTGTGTGGAATGCGCTGTAATAGCTGTAATCGCTGTACCCCTGGGAGGAGGCAGGTGATTCTGCAAAATCTTTCTCCTGAGTCTCTAGCCCTTCCGAGACCCTAGGCACGGGGGCTGCCTGGGGCTGCATCTGTGGCTGCTGAAAAGTTGCTGCCATGCACTGCTGGAAGGCCCGCATCCTCATATCCTGGAAGTTGGGCATCCCTAATGTGGGTGGTATTCCCGCCCCTGTGCCAGGAGGTGTCTGAAAACTCAAATGCATTCTTTAAAAATTAGCACTTTAATTTGTGATGAACTCTATTCTTTTTGTACATTTGTATAGACAGAAATAAATATAGAAGTACACTATAGTGCCAAGCGTATTCGCTCACCCATCCAAATAATCAGATTCAGTTGTGAGAGAGTACTTTTGGCAATATGTATGTATGCATGTATTATTACAAAACTTACACAGAACCAAATGTACTTTTACCCAAAGGTGCTTCTTTTAAATAAGATAGGAATTATATTTAATTCCAAGCTTACCAAGTTAAAGCCCAGTTGCATTCTCTCTGAATAAGCTCAGCATTATCATAAATAAACCTGTCTCCAAAATACAGAAGTCCCTATCTGACCACTAAAGACAGGACCTTTGTTTCACTATAGTTACTTAATACTACCCGTAAAATATATCTAGGGCTATATCATCAGTTCACAAAGGAATCAGAAATGTTAACCCTGTAAACAGATAAGTAACTGATATCTTATTTATATACTATTATTTGTCTAAATAAGTCAAGACAGTGAACACACACAATATGCCTTTCTATTTTCCCCACAACAACACTATGAGGAAAGTTGGGTTGAGAGAGAATGACCGTTGGCTTACCTGAATGGTCTTTCTCTAGGCGCTGCGGGAGTGTCCAAGCACGGGTTAACATCAGCTTGCTGCCCAAGGACTGAGTTCGAATTCTTGTAGCTCCGCCTCTTGCTCCCCTCAGAGGCTCAGTTTTAAAAAAACGAAGTGTCCAAAGGAACTGTCAATGCAATAGTCCAATCCAATGAAAAAACTACCCCGCGACCCCTGATAGGGTGGGGTTGGACACTCCCGCAGCGCCTAGAGAAAGACCATTCAGGTAAGCCAACGGTCATTCTCCTAGGCGCTGCTTGGAGTGTCCAAGCACGGGACATGCCAAAGCTATGATCCCCCAGGGAGGGAAGAACTGTTCACGGGCACGGGACTAGCCACAACCCTCTGCAGAATTCTTCTCCCGAAGGCTGCCTCAGCCGAGGCAAAGGTGTCCAGTCTATAGTGCTTGACAAATGGTGACGGGCCTGACCACATAGCAGCCCGGCAGATGTCCTCAATGGATGCTTGGGTGGCCCATGCAGCCGATGTAGCAGCACTTCTTGTCGAGTGTGCAGTGATACGAGGAGGCGCCGACCTGCCCTGATGTTCGTAGGCCAGCTGGATACACGCCCTTATCCAGCGCCCTACTGTAGCGGAGGTGACCTTCTTGCCCATGGAGGCAGGTTGAAATGACACAAAGAGGGCCTCCGACTTGCGGAAAGGAGCTGTTCTTTTCATGTAGATCTGCAGGGAACGGCGGACGTCCAGCTTATGCCACTCACGTTCCCTGGAGTGCTTGGGATGCGGACAAAAGTCCGGGAGGATCACTTCCTGCGAGCGGTGGAAAACGCTGTTGATTTTTGGTACGAATGCCGGGTCCAGACGTAATATCACTCTGTCGGAGTGGATGACGGAAAGGTCCTCTCTGACTGACAAAGCCGCCAGTTCAGAGATCCGGCGTGCCGAAGTGATGGCAATGAGGAATGTCGTCTTGAGGGTCAGGTGGCGTAGTCCAACTGTCCGAAGAGGTTCAAATGGTGGCCCGGACAGAGAACGTAGCACCACGGACAAGTCCCATTTAGGATACCTGTGGATGGTAGGAGGAGCCAGATTGGTGGCTCCTTTGAGGAAGTTGCGCACCTGCGGGTGTTTGCTGAGGGACAGGTGCGACTCAGTAGACAGGATGGAGGCCAAGGCGGCAGTCTGGCATATGAGAATGTTGGGTGCCAGACCCCTGTCAAGACCGTCCTGCAAAAAGTCCAGAACTTGGGGAACGGTGGCAGAAGTGGCAGAGATCTGGTGTTGAAGGCACCAGCGAGAGAAGGCCGACCAGGTAGCTTCATAAATTCTGACCGTTGATGGACGTTTGGATGCCTGGATGGTGCGGATCACCTTATCCGAATATGCGCTGAGTCTCAGGATCTCCCCTTCAAGTGCCACACGGCAAGTTTCAGCCACTGGGGTTCCGGGTGATGGATGGCCCCTTGGCTGAGGGATATGCAGTCCTGAGGGATGCGCCAGGGACGAGACACTGAGAGACTGACCAGGTCGGCGAACCAGGATCTCCTCGGCCAGTGAGGAGCCACCAGCAGTATCTCCGCTCCCTCTGTCAGGATCTTCCCGATGACCTGTGGAATTAGCAGCAGGGGCGGGAAGGCGTACAGCAGGCCCGGAGGCCAGGGAGAGCGAAGAGCGTCCGTGCCTTCTGCCCCTGGGCACTGGAACCTCGTGAAGTACCTGGGTAGCTGGGCGTTGGCCGGAGACGCGAAGAGGTCGACGACTGGAAGGCCGAATCGCAGAGACAGCTGATGAAACAGTTCCGGGTGAAGGCGCCACTCCGCGTTCTGGATGGTGGATCTGCTGAGCCAGTCTGCAGTCGCGTTGTCCTCCCCCGCAGAGACTTGAGGTGTCGTTCCGCCCACCGACCCAGGGATTCAGCCTCCGTCATCAGAGCAAGGGATCGTGTGCCGCCCTGATGATTGATGTACGCTTTCGTGGCGATGTTGTCGGTCAGGACCAGCACATCCTTGTCCCTGACCAGCTGGAGGAAATGCCGCAGGGCCAGTCTGGCAGCCCGGAGCTCTAGCCAGTTTATATTGTGGGCGAGCTCCGCTGGTGACCATCTGCCCTGGATCACCTGGTTCTGAAGGTGTGCCCCCCACCCGAAGAGGCTGGCATCTGTCGTGATGACCAGGCACTCCGGCTCTTTGAAGTAGGAGCCCTTCAGGAGAGCATCTGACTGCCACCAGCAGAGTATTCTATGGCTGCTATGATCTTATTCACGTTCTGTCTCATTTTAGTGTCCCCAGCCGGTAGGCCGGACAATAGTTTGCGGAGCCAGAAGAGAGCTGCCCTTCCAAAGTAGGAAGAGGCAGAAGATGCTCTCATGGCCCAAGCAGTGGCCATATGTGTCTTGATAGAAGACGATTCAGCCCTTTTGTCCTCTGCCTTGAGCCCCTCCAGTAATTCAGCAGGTAGAGCCAAATTGGAGGTAAGGGACATAATGGGGTCATCAACCTGGGGGAGCTTTAGGAGCTCCTCCAGAGGCTCTTCCATGGTATATAACCTCTTGTCGTTCCCACTGGGGTTTGCCAAGGAACCAGGCTGGGTCCATTGGCGTTGGATAATGTCGAGGAACAGCTGAGGGGCTGGAACCAAGTCTAGGGGGGGAGAAACCTCATTGAAAAGCCCTGCCCCTGGGTTCTGGGGACCGATGGTCTCCATGGATGCCTGATCCGAGGCAGGTTTGGGCCTAGGAGCTGGCAGGCCCATCTGGGGTCCTGCAGCCCGGGCCTTAGTCAGGATAGCCCGAAACATGGAAGAGTTGAAAAGACCCAGAGAGGGGGGGGTTCTGGTGTGGGATTTTCATCCTCAGAGAGGTCTGGAGCATCACGCTCCACCTCCTCTGAATCAGAAACCTCACTGATGCCCGAGGGGGCAGGTGAGGCCTCCCTAGCTGGAGGTCCCTGTGCCCTAGCCGGTTTTCCCTTACTGGGATTAGCAGAGGCCAAGGGAAGCTTAGATGCCAGCTGCATCATCCCATCAGTGATACCCCGAGAGATGGCCTCTGCCACCACCTCCTGCATGCTTTTGGGCAAAGGGAGATCGTGGGCCTGAGGGGTATTTGGCCCAGTTACTGAATAGATGAAGGAGCCCTCCTCTGCCAGGGAGTCTGCCTCATCAAGGGAATCTGCTGCCAGGGAATGGCCTGGGGAACCCATAGAGGCCCTGGAAGGATTAGGGGAAAAATCAAATTCCTCCCTTTCCCCTGGAAGGGAGGGAGGAATCCCTTGCCTGGAGGTAGATGGAACAGGAATCCCTTCCTCCCCAGGAGTAGGAGCTGGGGGAAGGGCCTGCTGGGCAGATAAGGCCTTCTGGAACTGTTTTTCCAGGGTCCTCTGCCTCCTAGCAGCTAGTCTCTCCTCAGCCTTAGAAGGCTGCTTGGCTTTAGGAGCCTTCCCCTTAGCTGGGCATCCCACCCCTTCACCTTTAGCAGCAGGGTTGGTCCTGCTGCGTTTAGCTGCTGGTGGGCCAGCCTGCTGATCCACTTGCTTCTCCATAGCGTTGGGAACCCTTCCCGATGGCTGAGGTGCTGGAGAATCTGAGGCTTGCATCGCTGGGAACCTCGTGCTGCAGGCAAGTGGTGGCTGGAAAATGGCTCCGGCTGAGATGAGGCTGGAAGCCAGCAGATCCGCGCTGAAGAAGGCAAGGGTGAATGGTCTAGATGACCAAAAGAACCCCTGAGGCCGCTTTGTAGGTCTGGAGGGAAGAGACCCAGTCAGGAGACCCTGCGATGGTCCTCTTCAACCCCTACTGCGGCGATCTGCAGAGAGCGCAGGCAACGCGATGAGGCTAAAAGCCCTGGCAGAAAAAAGCGCGCCAAAATTTTTAAATAAAAATGGCCACCGTTCGCGTTTTCGCACCTGGAGCGGCACCGGGGGAAAAGGATACAGCCTAATGCTGTCCTTTGGGGTCCTAGCCTCCTACCTGCTCCCCAGTTGTTCGTTGGCAGCCGCCAAACGAACCCCCTTCGGTGTGATCGCTCTCGTCGCTGCGAGAAGCGAGTCGCGCTCCAGGCAGCCTGGCTCGCACGCGAAATTCAAACGGCAAACAGTCGAAAATACAAGAAAATGCAAGAAAATACTAAAAAAATAACAAACCTCTATCTAGGAGCTAACTAAACTTAAAATTTTTACTTAAAGGGAGCAAACTACACTAACCAGAGGGTCCAGTCTGCTGCTCAAGGACTGGATCTCCCCAAATTGCGTCCTGTAGTGCGACTGAGTTTTTAAAACTGAGCCTCTGAGGGGAGCAAGAGGCGGAGCTACAAGAATTCGAACTCAGTCCTTGGGCAGCAAGCTGATGTTAACCCGTGCTTAGACACTCCAAGCAGCGCCTAGGAGAATGACTGGCCCAAGATCACCCCTATGCTTTCATGCCTAAAGTGGGCCTAGAATTCACAGTCACCTGGGTTCTAGCCTACTGCCTTAACTATGAGCAGGGAGTGAAGTGTTAACATCTAAAATAAAAGGCGTCTTAGGTCTTAAATTAGGAAATGCCTAATAATACACACTTTAGACTGTTAATTGATTAGAAGTCATGAAGACATCCAAATTATGATGAATGCATCATTATGCAGCTCATGCAAATGTTGAAATTTGGTCATTTTACATCACCAACACAAATGATTGAAACTATGATACATGCAATGTTATTTGTTCACCTTGTGTCCCAACTCCAATTGACACAAATGTTACTCACATCATTTTTGTTTTCTTCACTTCTATTTATCATCCCACGCTTTACCCTATGATTCTATATACACATATATTACAATACAATAATACAATAGTAGAGTTGGAAGGGACCTTGGAGGTCTTCTAGTCCAACCCCCTGCCTAGGCAGGAAACCCTATACCGTTTCAGGCAGATGGCTATCCAACATCTTCTTAAAGATTTCCAGTGTTGGGACATTCAAAACTTCTGGAGGCAAGCTGTTCCACTGATTAATTGTTCTCACTGTCAGGAAATTTCTCCTCAGTTCTAAGTTGCTTCTCTCCTTGATTAGTTTCCACCCATTGCTTCTTGTTCTACCCTCAGGTGCCTTGGAGAATAGTTTGACTCCCTCTTCTTTGTGGCAACCCCTGAGATATTGGAACACTGCTATCATGTCTCCCCTAGTCCTTCTTTCTCTTAAGCTAAACATACCCAGTTCCTGCAACCGTTCTTCATATGTTTTAGTCTTCATATGTTTTAGGTTACAAAAGAGGCTATCAATGGAATTATTTTTAACCTCTTCATGAAATCTTTTTCTACGCCTCTAGGATAGCCAAGTCATGTGGTGAAACAAACTGCAAATTGACCAACTCCATTTACAGTTGTTATAATCATGGCATTTTTCATGTTTGAGTGAATGTTGAATGAATCACTTAAACCTTAATAGGTTTGTATCTTGCAGCTATCATGCATACAATGTATTCACGTATCCCAGGATAGGCAGGTCTTCCAAGAATATGAACATTCTATTTGGTATGAACAGGGAAGGATTGGTTACAAAAGAGGCTATTAGCACAGTTTGTGAAAATATAAGGGCCTTTGATTGTAAATGGAGGAACACAGTGTTTATAATTTCAGTTTACAATTAATACATTTCAAAACATTTGATTATAAATAATCATTTTATGCATACATAAAAGTTAATTATTAGGCATAATATATATTTAATCTACATGTCAATGCTACCCATTCTCTGGTTTTAATAAGGTTAGCTTGCAAAAATTCTGTTATTCCAGGATTTCTGTTGTTTAAAAGAAACATATACATTTGTGATGATCTAATGTTGTGAACAGACTGAATTAATTATAAAAACATGTTCTTCTCCCCTCATCCTCCATCTGTATAGAGTAGGAATTTCCTTTTGAATAGACAATGTATGTAAACAAAGTTCTTGTAAACTGTCAACTAATTTATATTTATATAACAGACTAAACAGGTTAAACAGCTTGAAACACTGCTTTTTAATTCTTTAAAATCAATATATCCTACCCACATATCCAAACCTAGATGCTTTGCTTTCAGTCCAAACATTTGAATAAAACACTCAAATGTTATTCATCTGGAATTCTCCACTTTGACTGAATGGAGGGCATGGAGTCAATTAAGGGCAGGTTGATGAGCGAGAACAGACAAGACAATAATTCCATCCATATGGAGACCACCAAGGTTTGAATATGCAATGGAGACTCACCTGGCAGAGGATTTATAGTTACATATGTCAATGTTTGTTCCAGGTATCTAGAGAATTCACATTATATACTACACACCAGGAGATGTTATATAAAACCATAACAGCACATAAGAGTAAATATTTTGGATGCTCTTTCCCTGGCACTACATTGATTATTAGTATATGAGGTTTTTTCCCCTACATTTTCCACATCATACAGCAACATATAATACCAAATAAATGAAATTTCTTCTTCTGAGGTTCCTCTGAGACATTTATACTGGTTGGATCCCAGAAAAAATAAAATTGCTAGGAAGAGATTAGAAGTAAAAATCTTTCTTATAAAATACCAAACTATTGTCACCACAAACACTTCTTCAATGCTCTAGTTTAGAGAGCCCAAAGCATTTCAGCTTATTAATCATAGCAATAGGCAAACAGGATACTTTGGGAATTGAACTGAGGATGAGGAAAATGAAACAGGATGCTTTAGAAATGAGAAATGAAATGTCCTCAAGCACAACAAAGCAAGTCCCAGTTGCCTTTTGAAAAAGCACCTTTGGTGCAACCATGTTCTGGATGACTGAGAATTTCCATAGACATGCTTTGGCAAACTTTTCATCTTGGTAAATCTCATAGCTGTTAGGAATTACCATGGTCTAAAAAATACTATGCAATCTGGACCACCAGCTTGAGATGTTATGCTTCTACCGGAGAGCCTTGGTAAGAAACATTGATCTTTTCTGGATTTCCTTTGTTGGGTATTGCACTGCAGAAGCAGGCCTACTGGCCCATTTTTCTGCCTTGCATAACTTACATAGAACCTTCTGCACGTTCCTAAGAAATAAGCAAATTAAGCATCCATGTATTGTGTCACTTTTCCATGTACAAAACTGGGAAAATAAGGCCTTCCTATCAATCCCCTTGGTGAAAGCGTCAATTCAATGCATTAATCATTTCCCCTTTGGGATGCCAAAACTAACTCTTTTCTGGTCCATTGTTGTCACATTGCTTAAAACCCTCTCATTTTTGTCATAAGTATATGAGTACATTTGTTTTTATGACACTACCCACTACAACTAAACTCTCTTTTAATTAATATATTAGAAAATGAACCTAGTAAAACTACTGATAATTAACAGATAATGCTTGGTAATGTCTCACTGTCAGCATCTAGCAAAAGGCAATTATTACAAACCCTAAATTCAAGAGTTATGTTTTTTCAAAAGATTTGCTTCTTCCCATACTATTATGTAGAAGAGAACATATATTTTATAATAATTTCTATAGACAAACTAAGAATGTGCATTGTAATGAGAAATGTACATACGAAATAGTATATTGATATGAGCGGAAACAAGAAGGGTTTCCAAAGGTAGAAAGGAATGGAAAGGAAATGGTGTTGGTTGCAAACTCCATATATATAGCAACAGCACTTAGACTTATATACCAGTTCACAGTGCTTAACAGCCCTCTCTAAGCAGTTTACAGAGTTAGCATATTGTCCCCAACAATCTGGGTCCTCATTTTAACGACCTTGGAAGGATGGGAGGCTGAGTCAACCTTTACCCGGAGAGACCCAAACTGCTGGCAGCCGGTGATCAGCAATAGCAGCTTGCAGTACTGCATTCTAACCACTGTGCCACCATGGCTCTTATGCTGCCCACAGTGATTCTGAGTAGGCAACAACAGATTAAAAACACCATATAAAATAAAGACACAGAACAACCAATTTATAAAGCCAATATGAAAACTTGTTGACTGGAAGGTTGTAGTTGAAGACCCAAGTACCACACTATGAGATGAACTCCCATTCTTGCCCCAGCCAGTCAATCTAGTTCAAAAGCATGCAAATGTAAGTAGATGAATAGTGGGAAATTACTTGTGGGAAAGTAATTGTGTTCCATGTGCCCCAGCATATAGTCATGCTGGTTACATGACCATGGAAGCATCTTTGGACAACACTGTCTCCTTCAACTAGGAAACGGAGATGAGTACTGACCCCCAGACTTGTCAAAGGAAGCCTTAACCGTATAAAAATGAATCTATTGGGATTTATTTACTTTAATTTGGTGCCTCTACTTTCCTTAAATTGCAATTTCTTTCTATACTTTGCAAAAGTTGCTTATCCAAAAGGGAATAAAGTAATGGGTATACATGTGATATTAGTCTTGCAGTAACTGTGTTTTAATGAAACCATAGGCAACTGAGTCGATCTTTCTTCCTTGGCAGGGCTACTTTTTGAGTGTAGAAATAATATACTTTATTTGTAAACATGTTAATGTATACAGGTGGCAGGAATCCAAAAATCAGAACAGATTAAGAGAAGCAGTTCCTGGTGGATTGCCAGCTATAGGGACAAGAAGAGAGAGAGCCATCAATCTTAATAGAAGACAGATGGGAATAGACACATGTGAATAATCACTCTGTCACAACATCAGATGCCTTAAATAATAAAAGCATCACCAAGTGCTCAGAGGTACCAGAGAATAAGATTAGCTTACATTTATGCAGAGTCTATATCTGCATTGCAACCTTCATGATCCAGCTTCAATCTGTGTGCTAAATAAATCTATGTGTATCTTTTTGTTCCAGGTATCTAGAGAGTTTATATTATATGTACTAAATATCAGGAGATGTTATACGAGACTATAACAATACATAAAAGTAAATGTTCTTTGTCACCATCTAAGTATGTTAATGTCTTCTCTGCTTAAGAGAACCATCTGAGAAATACAATCATCCCTCTTAGAGTACTTATAATTAATTACATTCCTGAGAAAATTTGCATTTTTTAATCTCATGTACTGCTTCCTCCAAAATTTGGTTATTTTGCATGTCCCAGATGTACAGTTATTTATTCCTGTAAATGTTGAATCTCAACCTACATAACCATCAGAGGCAGTCAGAAAGGAGTCCTAAGAAATGTGTTGTTTTGGGTGTATACGCTACATACATTTTCTTTGTTTTACAAGCCCACGCACAAACCCAACCCTCTTACTGTGCATCACAATTTGGAAATTATAAACAATTGTGCAAAATCCAAATACCAAAGACAAAGAAAGATGAGCTAAATACCATAAGTAACAAACCAAGCAAACAATCCTCTTTAAATTGCAATTTAAATTCACTCAATAAATCTCTTCAACCTTTGATAAGGGAAAACCCATGAACAATTCCAGGGAAGACTTAAAGATTATTAAATAGTATCTCTTCTTCCCTTTTCACTTACTTTTAGAATATCCACCACACAAGGGAACCATTATAAACTGCAGTAAGAAAAAATATTTACAAGCCAATGTAAACTAGATACCCCGTGAATCAGTATTTGTACAGTTCAGGCACCGAGGATTTCCCAGCAGCAAAAGTTCAGAAACATTTTCATAACAACAGGCTTATTTTTAGTATCTTCTTGGATATTTTCTGACAAAAAGGCTGTGGTGAAATTAACCAGGCACTGGGGGAATGAATGCCTTGCTCTGAAACAATGATAACCAGAAGTTACCACTCAAGATAATGTAAAATCACTGCAGAAATTAAAGCAATAATGCAAAGTATAGCTGCCCTGTGTACATTGGCACATGAATGTTTCACCACTTATGCAAGAAACACTGCTGTGAGATGGGCAGCAGTATAAACTGTACAGATAAAATAAATATATATTTCTGAACTGCTAATATTCATTATACTGGCCCAATGCCAAAGATCTCTAATATATCACAAATTAGGAGAAGTGAAAAGGAATTACCTTTAGATTATAGTTTAAAAGGGCAGGATTTTGATTCATGAGTTAAACAGTGACATTGAGATGTTGAAGGTAAAATAATTTGTTCACACAGAACAGAGAAGGACAGAGGACAGAGAAGCTAGCCAAGTCCATTTGTTGTGAAAATTATGTAAAACAAGCCTACAATGGTAGCTTGTACTATGTGAACGATATAGTCAAGCTAACTATGGGGAGGGAAGTAAGTCACTGCCATTCTAGACATTCGGGAGGATCCTGTGCTCCTAAACCTATGGTTTGTCATGCACACAACTTAGAAATGTGGTGAGGTTTATGAAGACGATTGTTGAAGCTCTGTCCAAGTTCAACGCCAAGACACAAAAGCAATGCAGCAATGGTATTATTACACATGGACATTAATATTCCTGCCATTCAAGCAGGCAGTCTAAATGAACAAACACACACACACACACACACTCCTATGGAGATTCTCAACCATCCAGGTCATGGTTGTCTCAAAGGTGCTGCTTTTCAAAAGGCACCTGGACTTTGTTTTTTTTTTTCCCTTGGAAACGTTTCACTTCTCTTCTAAGAAGCTTCCTCAGTTCCAACAAGAAGCTTCTTGGATGAGATGCAAAACGTTTCCAGGGCAGCGGTGGGGGGGGGGGAGACCAATGAAGTCCAGGTGCCTTTTGAGACCTGGATGGTTGAGAATCGTGTGTGTGTGTGTGTGTGTGTGTGTGTGTGTGAGAGAGAGAGAGAGAGAGAGAGAGAGAGAGAATGTCGTTCATTTAGACTGCCTGCTTGAATACACACATACGTACACACCCTGACCAAGACGGAGAACACAGAGCAAGACAAATAAATCTTTTTAAATAACCAGGTCGCTTTCGGCGGAACTATCGCTTCCCGCAGCAAAGGAGAACAAAGTAACTAACACGGTTACTTCGACGCTAGCCCAACCTACCTTCTCCAAGTCCACCCCGATGGATTTCTGACCGCAGAGAAACACCCTCGCTTAAAGGGAGAAAGAAAAGCGATCAAACCTTAACGAGTCCCAAAGTAACCAAACCCATTTAGGCGAACCCAGCCCCAGGAAACTCTTGGAGGTTAACTCTGCCTTATCTTGGACCCAAAGAAGGACGCCGCCCGCCGCGCCTTACGGGCTTTAAAAGACTCGCCCTTTTACGGAGTCCTCGACTTCAACCCCCCGAAAGTTTCTACTACAGGCAGCCACGCCGTCCGCGCGCCTACAGAGGGCCACCCGCGACTTGACGCGCGCCTGAGGGCCAAAAAGGCAGCACGCCGTTCTCTCCGGCCAGCGCTCCGCTTACCTTTCGCTCGGGCGGTGGGGAGGACGCCGCGTTTTCAGCCCCGAGAGTCTCTTTCCCCCTCCGCCCCGTCCGGCGTGGTAGAATCCCAAACCCAGCCACCTGAGCCAAAGCCCGCCGCAGTCACGGCTGTTGCTCCGAAGCCTCCAGGAGCGCCGGCTCCTTTGCAAAAAATAAAAAATAAACCGAGCGGCGGGAGGGAAGGCGGTCCCCTCGAGCCTGAAGTTTGCTCGAAGAACTGACTCCTCCCGGACTCGGCTCTCGTGCGGTCGCTTCTGACAAGAGCGAGCGTCCTCCTCCTTCTCTCTCCTCTGAAGCGCTCCTACTCAGCCTCGCCCCTTTTCACGCCCCACAAGCTTGCGGGCGGCGCGAGGCAAGAGGAAGGGGGCTTGGGAGAAGTGGGCCTACTCGCCCCCCACGTCTCCGCGCTCCTTCCTTTGTGTTTCTTTGCGGCTGCGTTAAAGACAGCCGCCTTTCTTAGTCCTCCGCCCGGATTGGGTCAGCCGGTCTTCCTAACAGACGCCGAGGAGCAAAGGGGGTCTTAGAGGATGAGATTTATTCTGGCGAATGACCAGATGAAACAAAGCATATGCAGAAAGTACCTGTTTTACATCCGGAAGATTCCAGGTTTAATCCTCAGCATCTTCCCCTTCCTAAAATAAAAAATAAATCTACAGTATGACCAAGCTCCCTTTTCTCCTAGGGTTAAAAAAATCCTATAATTAGGATTTAGTTTAGGAGTAAGTTTTAACTGATGGTAAAAACTCTTGAGGCTCATTTTTATCTGAAGCAAAAATCTTACTCTCCTTCACCCGCCAATCAAATGTTGGGTAAAATAAGCCTGCATGTTGTCCCAAAGGTGCTTTTTCAAGAGGCTTTCTAGTTTTTCTTTGAAGACCTTTTGCTTCTCATCAAAGAAGCTTTTTCAGCTCAGAACTCAGAATTGAAGAAGCTTCTTGGATGAGAAGCGAAACTTCTTCAAAGAAAAACTAGAAAGTCCAGTTGCCTCTTGAAAAAGCACCTTTGGGACAACCATGACTGAGAATCTCCATAGACATTAAGTCTGCATGTTAGCTTGTGCTATGTATGTGATCAAACCAAACCACTTTAATTATCATGGTCAGGGGAGGAAAAGCGTGCCATAGTCTTTGCTTTAAAAATGACTCTTAAATTGAGGCTTGCAGTTTACTGTGTTGTGCAAACATGAAGTGTCTGTTAACTTGTAATAAACCAATAGACTAGCCAACCATAGACTAGGCTTGCAGTTTACTGTGTTGTGCAAACATGAAGTGTCTGTTAACTTGTAATAAACCAATAGACTAGCCAACCATAATAAACCATAGACTAGCCAACATTTTAGCTTAGTATGTTGCATAATAATAGTCTATGCAATAAGACTTTTAGCTGCTATATAAACTCTTATTTAACAATGGATTAGTGTGCAACACAATGACAGTCAAAACACTAGATGGATTCTCGGAACAAATTGTTTTATAAACTAGTTGTATAGCACATCAGGATAAAGCATTCTGCATAGCTAACATAAATACAGGTAATTCTCTAAGACTATAATTCGGACCAGAATTTGCACTGCTAAGCAAGGCTGTTATTAAGTAAACTTCCTGATTTTTATGACCTTTTCTGCCACCGTTGTTAAGCAAATCATTGCAACTACCAGTATTAAATGAGTCACACAGTTGTTAAACTAAGCTGTCTTCTCCCATTGGCTTTGCTTGTCAGAAGCCATCTGGGAAATTGCAGATGGCAATCATGTGAATCATGGAACACTGCAACTGTTGTAAATATATACCAGTTCATACGTATAAAGACTGGTCATAAGTCAGTTTTTCAGTGTAGTTGTAACTTTGAACAGTGGCTAAATAGTTGTCAGTCAAGGACTATTCATGCTGCCTTGTTATCTCTGTCTCGAGGGACTATTTAATCACAACTATGCCTTTTTTGTGATTATGCATGACAAGTAAGCTTGGAGCAACCTTTACTTTCAAATTACCACTAGTCTATATACTCTAGAAAAACTACTATACATCTACTTTAGGCTCTTGTCCAGTGCACCCATTTAATCAAGATTCCAACTTTAGCTAAGGCCAGTGTGTCTTCTAAATTTGAAGAGGCTGCCATTCTCAATTAGTCAGCATAAACACTTGAAATTGGAATTACATTATTAGCCCATTCCTGCAAGCTCAGAGTTCATCATTATATTTCCTCACACAAAGGCTATCTGTGGAGATGAACCCTACAAAGGAAACTACTAGAAAAATACAAATCAAGGGAAAGAGGCAATGTATCATGTTGATTCATTTGGAAACATTTAAGTTGGAAACATTTAAATTGGTCTTTATCAATCAATATCAATCAGAATAGAGCTCGAAGGGACATTTGAGATCTTCTAGTCCAACCCCGTGTTCAAGCAGACCCTATATATCTATTTTCCAGCTAGCAGATCTATGAGAGTGGCAGCTATACTAAGCTAATGTGCACTAAATTCAGCAAAAGAATCGCAAAGTTAAAGGAGCCCAGATGGATTCTTGAAGGATATTTGAATTGTAAAAGCAAAGAATCTGAAAATAACCATATAACAATTTTGTTCTGCATCCTGAAATGTTTACTAAAACAAACTAGTGCAGGATTAGATTAAATGTGGCATTCATTCCTCAATGACATAATCCCTAATATATGTTTTTATAGTACATTAAACCACTCCCGCCACTGTGTAGTGTTGAGGGCAAGACTGTCTCTCCGTTGGAATATTTTGGCTTTCAATGTAACCACTGTAAGATCAAATTTCAGTTAAAACTTTTATCAAAAATATCTCTAACTATGATTCGACATGAGTCTCCCTCCCCTGTCTTTTACACTGCCGTTTTTTCTTGCTACTAAACTGCTGTACCACAGTCTTGCAAGATTACTTTTTGTAAATACTTTTTGTAAATTGCTGTTCTCTAGAATTATACATGGATAGTTATCAGAATGGAGTAGATGTCTATAGTGAATCACTGAACTATAAACAGCAGCCTTTTCTGGAAAGAGTTCTGATTTTTATCTCAATGCTTCAGATATAGTCTTTAGTTCATACTTTCTTCTTAGTCTGCCTATAGTTTGGTTACTTTACATTTTCATGACAAAATTGTAATTTTAAAGTTTATCCATTGGATTGCATTGAATTTTGTTTTATTTGGAGGTGTCTTAGGCACAATCCCCACCCAGTGATTTATATCATTCTAGGATCATCTATGTAGCTTATCAGTAATATGTCACTTATTATAATTACTTTTATTTTTGCATACCAATGATTGGAATATTTTAGAAGATACTGTATATCTCTTACTGGGGATCTTTACCCTAATCATTTGTTGTTCGTTTCTTGTTGGAGAAATGTCTTGTCTAGGTTTCTGTATGGTATTTTCTTATAATTTGATTTTAGGTATTGATTGTTTTACTTATTTACTGTTATAATGGATTGTTGTACACTGCCCAGATACGCTTTCTGTGTGATGGATGGCCAAATAAATTTGATAATAAATTTGCCCTGAGAGTGTTGAAATTCAAGTTTTTTGTTCCCTAACAAAACAGGACTCGGGGCGGTGTACAGTCATGTTAAAAACCATATACAAATACATAGACATAAACGTAGACGTAGACATAGACGTAGACGGAGGAGGTAAAAAATATACTGTACAATTCTTAGTTAAAATACAAATACAATTAAAATTCCCTTAAAAAATTCCCCAATAAAATATTTGCCAGGAGGTGGAACATTTCAAGATTAATAATTGTTCAGCATTGCCGAAAAAGAAATAACTTGTTTGCTATATTAAATTGCTAATCACAATGCAAGGAAAAGATAGCGCAAACAATTATATTATTTTATGTTACATGGAAAGCAGGTACAAAAGTCAGCTAATAATTTATTTTTAGTGAAAAAAGACAATTGAGCTCATTCTTACACTGTATATGTAACATGCTAAAACATGGTTTATTAAACTCACTTGCCTAAGTTGATGTAACTCGCTGAACTGTAAACTAACTCCATGGGCTGAATTCACATAACAGACACGTGAGGCCTGGCTATCTTGTGAGGTTTAGAAAGAAAGAAAGAAAGAAATCATTTTTATTTGATTTGATTTGATTTTGGAAGGTACCCTAGAACTGGTTATTGGGTTGAGGCTGATATGGTAGACTACTCATTAATCGGTATCATAGTTTTGAATGTTTATGTTTAGTAGCATTCACACTAGTCTATAGATACCTGAATCAGTGCTAATTGAAGTATTTTATTTCATAGAAGTGCACTGAAAGGCTGAATATCATGCCCTTTATCTGTATAATGGAATTCAGCAGTCTCTAGTTCTGGGCTTCAAACCATCACCCATTACATTTTTAATAACAGAAATAGTTATGCATGTTTGAAAAGTTTTTAAAATGTAATTGTTAAAAGGTCATTTCATAAAACCACATCTCTTTATGCCAGAATTATACTTGTCAGAAGAGATATTCATTATCAGGGATATATTCTAGGGTCCATCTAAGAAGGACTAGTCTGCATTACTATGTAATCAAATATCTAGCAATGAGATGTGTTTTTACAGCAAACTAAAGCTTTGTAAAACAGATACTTGCAACCAGATGGCTTATAATTCAGAGAGTATATGTTACAAGTTGCTCTTGCAGCTAAATAATGGGAAATCATTTTTAAAAGTGATGTGAACCAGGGAACCTCATAGTCTTCAAATTTTGGGTAGCAGTTTTATTACCACAGTTTTAAATTGGAATTTAACTCCATATAGTTTTGAAAAATTAAGAAAGTTAATCCAAATAGAATGAAATAATTTATGTGCAGATATACATAAATTATTCAGGGTATGAATTTTACTGTATGCTAAGACCTTTATGAAAACAAAAACTTGCATTCTCTCTAATGCTCAATGTAACCTTTTAGTAAATCTACTAGGCGTTGCATGGGCATTTATAGACATCGAAGCACTTATCAGACAGGGTGCCATTGAGAGGGGTCTTTCTTCCCCTCTTCTAGAAGATAAATAAAGATAGATAGATAGATAGATAGATAGATAGATAGATAGATAGATAGATAGATAGATAGATAGATAGACAGACGATAGATAGATAGATGACAGATAGATAGATAGATAGATAGATAGATAGATAGATAGATAATTTATTATTACAAGATAAATTTGCTTCTCAGCCACTTGTTTATGTCCAACACATAGTTTTCAACAGGAAAGGAAACATTTTAGTACCACTATTTCCTCCCATGCTGCTAGAGTAGCATGAGAAGATCTATGCTGTAACTGGAGCATGAATCTCTCGGTTCATATCCTAATGCATAATACTATAAAAAAAATTCCCAGGAAAAGAACATTTAGAAAAAAAAGGAAGATACATCTGCATAGCTTTTATAAGAAAATCTAATTGGATAATTATTTTTATAATTTAAATTGTTGGATGATTTTATTCTGGATAGTTTATGTTTATATATTTTGAAAACTGCTGAGAAGCTACTTGATAGCAGCACTTTAGAAATCTAACTTTGTAAATAGACAAATTTTGATGTGCAATGGCTTAGAATCAAATTTGCACTTTCCCTGTATTATGGTTTAAAAATACAGCGGCAAAAAGATTTCTAAGTTCATGCACAGACAATTAGGCAAGTAAACTGTAAAAATGGATCAAAGCCAATGTCATAGTCCATTAAGCAATTTATTTTTGGATTTGGTTTAGTTATTCCTGGCGCTAATGCAAAAAATACACAGTATTAGGATTTATCAAAAATGATCAACATTTAATTCTGATAATTACAAGTCCCATCTTGAACCGATTTTAAAAAGGCCAAGTAACATGAAAGATTGGACCAATATGAAAAGACTGTGGATGGTTAAAATGGTTTAATGAAGATTGCTGGACTGAGCCATAATGTTGTGCTTTTGGGTTTTACCTCAATATATGAACCCAATCCAACTGCAGTTTATAAACTACGTGAGAGCCAGGTCATTCTGGATTGTTTAATAAGGCATGGTAAAATAAATGCAAAGGAATGTAATCCTGGCCTAGGGAATGGGGAAGGATTGAGCGAAGCATGAAGGGGGCACTTTTAGAAAAGATTACTCAGCTCCTGAGGAAGAAAAAAGTATGAGAAAGAAACTTACGGATAACAGAGTTTGAAGGGATCTTGTAGGTCATCTAGTCTACCCCCCCCATCCAAGCAGGAGACCCTACACCAGGGGTGTCCAAACTTGGGAACTTTAAGACTTGTGGACTTCAACTCCCAGAATTCCCCAGCCAGCATAGCTGGCTGGGGAATTCTGGAAATTGAAGTCCACAAGTCTTAAAGTTCCCAAGTTTGGACACCCCTGCCCTACACCATTACAGAACTTAAAATACCCCCCTTGATATTATTTTGTATAAGATGGGTCAAAGAGAACTTTAAGATTCTGTTATTCTCCCTATAACAATAAAGATATTCCCTCAAAGGGCTGACAACAAACCACACTTAGAACAATTTGTAAACCCAGCTGCTGTTTGGGTCAGAACCCCTTAGAAGAGAAAAGCTCATAGGGGTCAAATATATTTCTATTGAATCAAAATCACTTACTTAAGTAGGTTATTTTTTAACGCAGCTATTTATTTATTGTGACCTTTTTTTAAAAAAAAAAGTTGTTCCTCTAAATTTCAATTACATTTGCATTCAAATATTTCCTACAACCAACCCAAGATGTTCTTCCTGGCGCATGTCAAACTGCAGCTAAATTCTGGATGCCAGGTTTAGTCTGGCAACCCCAAAAAGCACTGCTTTCTAGGGAACTACAAACATGAGCTAAGAATGATCGGAAAGATTCTTTTGCTTTTTGAGGTGTCCCATATTGCAAATAGTCTCTTTGACATCTTGTCTTTTTTCACACAGCCTTTCTTGCTGAGAGAGACTTCCTGAATAGAAAAATTAAGATGGATAAATGGGTGACAATGCCCCCTCCCTCCTGATACATTTCTGAAATGTCACTCATTGAACTGGCACTTACTTAGACTACAGAAGGCACACTACCTTTCCAAATTGTTATTAGGGTATTAGCTTTAGCTAAGAAAGAATTTGGGCAATGGTTGGGCAAACTTCCGTCTTTTTATCAAATGCATAGCTAGGAAAGTTATTTTCCTCTCTGTTAAGGTTGCTATTACAGGTTTGTCTAGTCCAGGGGTGTCCAAACTTGGGAACTTTAAGACTTGTGGACTTCAACTCCCAGAATTCCCCAGCCAGCGGCCACAAGTCTTAAAGTTCCCAAGTTTGGACACCCCTGGTCTAGTCAAATGACAAAACATAAAAATCCAATGACTCTCCACAACTCTAGAGTTTTCAGTGGGGCTTATGCAAGCTAAGCCTTAATTTGTTTAATCATGGTTTATAAGCCACACTTCCCAAGGTCACCAACAGGCTAATTCACAAAGAAACCATATTTTGATTTAATGTATTGTGTAAACCAAGATTCTAGATGCATAATGATTATATCTAACATAGTGAGAACCTTTACTGATTCTTCGTCTGTTGCTTGACATCTTTCTGTAGATATGTCATCAATAGCTGTAGGCCTATGACTTGATAATGACCAGAGTGCTAATTTAATAAAACCTTTGATACCTCTAGCATCTAGAATTTCAGTATATTTCTTTCATCTAAGTTTGGCTTTCTTTGAATCGATTACTATCTGTCCACTAGCACCTTTTAGCATACTAATTTGAGGATGTAACCTCAACCACTCTCTTGGGCTGATTCTGGTGCAGGAATACACTATTAGTCAGATAGTTCTAGCATTTGTTGCTCATCCTCCCCAGGAACACCATTATCCTGAGACATCACTTGTGGGCAAAGCTATTCTTAGAGACTCTCCCCCCCCCCAAAAAAAAATGTTGTTTGTACATCACAAAAATCATATTGTTAGGTTTAATAGCCAACCTTATTTATTTACATACATATTTATTTATTGAATAAATTATAGCTTTTAAAAATAAGGAATGGCTTAATGCAAAATCATACACACTGAATTTTTACATTGTACTAATTATAATTTGCTTAACCCAAATTACTTAATAGATTAGAATCGTTCAACGCTCTAGGTCAGGGGTGTCAAACCCGTATTGTCACAGCGGTGTCATGTGACGTATTTGAACTTTTTCCCCTTTGCTAAACTGGGCGTGGGTGTGGCCAGCGTGTTACACATTTTTCTACGGGCTGCAAGTTTGACAGCCCTGCTCTAGGTTATAAGCTAAGTTTAACTAAGCCACAATGGATAGTCTCACACATTATGGTAAACTGAAATGAATATATTATTAGTATGCATAGTGTGAATGCAACCACACGAAAGGGAAATAAAAGTTAAGAGAATAATTAATTATGGTACAACATATTGGTAGTGCTTTGTCCCAAGTAAATACATAGGATTGCAGACTAATTCTGCTAATTTTGCTTCTCATTTTCTTACCTACTACAATTGTGCTCATACAATTGATACCGAGCCACAAAGTATCCAACTGTATTTTGCTTATGTTTCATAAACCAATCACTTGAAAATAAATGGGTTGACTAAGTAATCTATGTTTAGATTAACCATGCTGTACAAGCACAATATGTCTTTACCTGATGCCTGATAAAAATCTGTAATGTGAATAGCAATGTCTACAATAGTCAAAAGCTTCAAGTCTACAATAGTCAAAAGCAATGTCTACAATAGTAAAAAGCAATGTCATACAATAGTCAAAAATCTGTAATGTGAATAGCAATGTCTACAATAGTCAAAAGCTAATCTAGCTCACGGGTGTTAAACTCGCCATGTCACGTTGATGTCATGTGACGTGTCACGTTTTAGCCTTTGCAGACCTGGGATGAGCCTGGCCTTTACATGACGCATCCGGCCCGTGGGCCGCCAGCTGTAATTGCATTCTAATTGTGAGAGTAGAGTGGACAAAGATGTCAACCAAAGGAAAATTCACAAGCAGGAAATCTAGCGCTAACCACTAGGGACACTCCGCAGGATCATAGTCAATGCTTACTTCCAAGCCTAGTCAAATATTTTAGATTTTACAAAGCAAAAACAAGGCTTGAATGTGCTAGAAAGATTTGGGCACAGATGATACAAAATAAGTCTAGATATCAAATTTGCATTTTAGCTCAGCACATAAGGATTGTCTTTACAATCTCTTTCAGTAACTGTCTCCTTACCAAAAAAAAAATGATGTTGCTTTTTGCTACAGGTTCTTCAGTAAATTACACAGACTAGGAATGGGACACTTAAGTGATAGAATTATGAGTCACTGCAGTCTGAAGCTCTTTTAAATGATCACCATGCAAAGCAGGATTTACTTTAGCCAAGATTTTTTTTTATAAGCTACCATTTGTCAGAACTCCTGAATGAAAATCCAATAAATCCAATGAATCAAATGTGTAATGTTCAGATTATGGTTTCCAAAGCTGTTTTGCTGAAATCAGACATTATTAGTAGTTAGAACTCTTCTAAATTTGTTAGTGCAACTAACAGAAATTGCCTCTCAGTAGAGTAAAAATCCCCAAATCCCACCCTCACCTACCTGCAAACCCAATGCTTGCTTCAAATTATGTCAGAGCATGATTAGGGCAGACCACATGGTGCCCTCCATATGGTTTGGATTTTAACTCCCCAAATTTCTTTCAACAGTCCAGTTTGTTGAGGCTAATCAGGTTGCAGCCCAACAGAAGATTTTCTTCTCTTCAATTTAATGTGTTGTATAAATTGAAACCAACTGTAACATATGATCTCCAATGAAGTGCAAATAGATTTGTACTCATGAGAAAACTTTCTGGTTAAAAAGGTTTAAACTGAGGGGAGGAAAAAGGTCCAGGCCATACAAATGCATTCCCTCATTGCAACACATCTCTTTTAAAGATACATCTCATTTCCTTGCAAATAAGTTTAAATGGTTTTCTTTTCTTTTCTCATAAACAAAATGTCCTTAAAATTGATCCACATCCCCAGCATGAAATACCAGGAAAGCAGTATTTAAATATTTGGGAGGTAAGAACAAGATACATGGACAAGAAAAAAAACAAAGGGATGCATTAGTAGTTTAATGTACAGCTTTTCCAAAACCATCACATATCTAAGCAAGCTGTCTGAGCAAACACAGATGTGTCAGCAACATGGGGGGAGGGTGCAATTTCACAGAGTTGCCTGCACATTTTTACAATGCATTTTAAAGAGAGAAATGAAAATTGGTTCTCATTAACCATTTGTGAACCTTTTATATCTACTTTAAAGGCAGGTTGGAATCTATCTTTGAAATACAAGTTCACCCCTCATTTTCTGGTTTGAGCTACAAACTATTCACTTAATATCTCAACTGTCTGTTAAAGGTGCAGTATATTGACTGACAAGCATCATTTTGGTGTATTAGTTAAAGGCACTGGGTTCAAAACCAGAAGGCTATGAGTTACAGTCCTGCCTTAGGCATGATGCCAACTGGATGACTTTGGAACCATCAGTCTTTCTCAAACCTAGAAAGAAGACAGGACAAATCACTTCCTAAAAATGTTTAGAAAACTGCATAGGCTTTTCCAGACTTACTAGGAATCAAGTGAGACTTGAACACATAGAAAAGAATAAAAATAAAAATATGGACTAATAGGGTGCAGTTCTCATTTTTAATTATTTCAGACAGTTTATGGACTATATCAGATCTTAATATGACTATCTTAATTCAAAAGACATGATGTCATATCAAATATGAACCATATGTACATGCCTTTTTTAATCCTCCTCACAATATACAGTATATGCTTTTAGAACTTGATTGGGTCTGAACATGCCTCCCTATATGCCTCATGTTGAACATGATCTTCATTTCCATAATGACCAATAAATGTCTCTAGGAAGCTTACAAAGACGACTTGTAACCAGCCGTTCTACTCTTGCTGCAGCTGCTCTCCTGGAACTGGTGTTGACAAGCTTGCTAGAACTCCATTGGGGTTCTTTGAACAAAATGTCATTACTGTGTTTTCTGTTCCCTCGGGATTATTTCCACTTAGCCAGCATCCCATTATTGGCCCTTAAACATGTAAGCCACTGATAACATGAATTTGTATAAGATCAAAAGTGCAGTACAAGCACAAGGGCAGGAAATTGTGGAAAGTCACTTTAGGATACCCTACCACAAATCAATAAAACAGAATACCAGGCTGACAAGGATGGATGGAAATAGAGAGGGATAATTAAAAAAAATAGTCCATATTTCTTTAAGAATATCCATTACACCACACATGTATGCACTTTGGAAATGTATAAGAAAAGAACAAAAGGTAGGCATTGAATAGGTTCATTAATATGAGCTGGTATTTTAAAATTGGCTGAGATGTATTTATTTAGGGTGTAACTACAGGACAAAGAAATTGTCGTGGTCCACCGGTGGCTTGCGGAGCTGGCAGCAGAGTCGGACAGTGAGGAGGTTAGGGAGGAGCATGAGCCAGGACAAGATTTAGATGCCATGACCTTCAGTTTGTGTGTGAATTCCTGGTGCGTGCAAAGGCTTTTTATTTACCGCAATATGTCAATATACTTGAAAATATACTTGCCCAAGTACAAGAAAGGAACAATTGCTATACATTTGCTATATATTTTAACTCTGAAAGTGACACAGAATGCACTAAAAAGACAAGCTGTCTCAGCATCACCCTACAGTTTATTTATTACTATTAGTCTTCTCATCGTTCCTATCACCCATCTCCTCCCACTTATGACTGCAACTTTGTTGCTTGTATCCTTATGATTTATATTGATATCAATTGTTTCCTGATTGCTTATTTGTACACTATGATTATCATTAAGTGCTGTACCTTATGATTCTTGACAAATGTATCTTGTCTTTTTATGTATACTGAGAGCATATGCACCAAAGACAAATTCCTTGTGTGTCCAATCACACCTGGCCAATCAAAAATTCTTTCCTTCCTTCCTTCCTTCCTTCCTGTCACTACGTTAAAAAGTTTGCTAGACATGAACTGACTGAACTGACACTGAAGAGTTAAACTGAGAAAGAGTTATTGCGCAGGTCATAAAAGTTCTTATCTGACAGTGATTTATTGCGCATGTCTTCACACATTCCAGAAGAGACGAAGGAGAGAGAAAAAAAAAGCTACTGCTGAACTTTTGTCCGGCTGCCAAGCTGGCAGACGGAACCTTTATTATCAAAATGTAACAATTAGTTAGTTTTGTTTTATTTCCTTTTATTATTTTCGTATTAAAGTTTGTTTATTAATTAGAATATGCTTCCCAAGACTTTTATTTCTTTTTCTTCACATCTTAATGCATATGCTGTTGGGAATCAGCCCGATCCTGAACCTCATTTTCTTCAGGGTGAAATTTTTCCCCTGACACTTCCTTCCTTCCTTCCTTCCTTCCTTCCTTCCTTCCTTCCTTCCTTCCTTCCTTCCTTCCTTCCTTCCTCTCTCTTTTTCTTTCTTTCTTTCCTTTCTTTCCCTCCCTCCCTCCCTCTCTCCATCTATCTATCTATCTATCTATCTATCTATCTATCTATCTATCTATCTATCATCTATCTATCTATTAATGGGTTATATTTATATAAATCTTTCAGGTCAAGATGGCATACTTACCACCCCTACTCTTGTTTTTGCTAACAATATCAATCATAGGTGGATTGCATGTGAGCTTCTGTAGCTGTGAAAGGACTTGAATGTGAGCTTCTTCATTCAGTTCCAATACCTTCACCACTAAACTACTAATCCCAACCAAATCCCATCTATTAACCATTAAAACATATTTTCACAATATACTTGAATATTGAATTGTATAATCACACAGGAGATGTGTGTGTGTGTGTGTGTATGATTTACAAAATGTGAGGGGGTATACTCACTTGTTATATACTGTACATATACACACACCCTATTTGACACAATCTCTCTCTCCCTCTCCCCCCCATTTGTTTTATATATACATATAGATATACATACCAGTGACGTGTGGTGAGGTTTAAGACTGGTGAGGCACTGACACAGTGCTGGGTTTCAAATATTTTTAGACTTGTGGACTTCAACTCCCAGAATTCCACAGCCAGGCATGCTCAGTTCCAATTTAAAGCGACAGCATTTGTTTTTCTCCTTTGCTCCTTCTTTCTTTTTCTTTTTCTTCTCCTTCCCCTCCTTCCTCCCTCTCTCCCTTCCTCCCCCTCTCTCTCTCTCTCACACACACACACACACACACACACACACACACACACACACACACAGAAGTTGGATTGGACTATCTCTCTTACCCCTTCCCTCTCTCACTCACTCTCAAACAAACCCCCCCACACACAAAAGTTGGATTGGATATCTTTTCCAGTGGCTTGAAAGCAGCTCCTCTGCCATCCCCCCCATTCCCCTGCTGCCTTTCCCAAACACCTCCACCATTGCAAATGCAGCCTGCTGTCTGGGTGGGAAATGCCTGGAACACAATAAAGGCCACCCACCACCTCCTGCTGGCAGGCTGGGGTGAGAGGAGAGGCAGAGAAGCCGGAGGGGAGCCGATCCGAGCCTTCCAAAAGAAAGAGGCTGGGGGGAAGTGTGTGTACTACACCATGGCTCTTTGCCTGGCTTCCTGCCTCCTCCTGTGGTCTCCTCAGTGCTCGCTTGTGCTCTCCCTCCCCAAGTGTAGTTTGATTGCAGGTGGAGCCACGTTGCCTTTTCAAACTTGTAATCAGTGAAGCTGGGCTAGATTTTTATATAGTTTTATCCAGCTGTGTGTGTGAGAGAGAGAAATGAATGGGGGCCTGGGGAGGAAGTCACTACACTTGGGGAGGGAGAGCACCAGTGAGGAGACCACAGGAGGAGGCAGGAAGCCAGGCAAAGAGCCATGCTGTAGCACACACACTGGCCCCACAACGTGGCTCTGCCTGCAATCAAACTACTCTTGGAGAGGGAGAGCACAAGTGAGCCAGGGTCCTTCCCTCCAGCCTTTGCCCAAAGCCCTGCACAGCACCAGGAGGATGAAGTTTGAATTCCTCCCCCTCCCTCCAACCCACACATACCTTTTCCAGCTTTTTTTAACAGTTAAGCAGAGTCATCCACTGTGAGGCAGTAACTAGCTCAGCTTTTTCCTTTTACTTTTTTTTTTCATGATGAGAGTGGTGAGGCTGTGCCTCACTTGCCTCACCTGACTGCACGTCACTGATACATACATACATACATACATACATACATACATACATACATACAAGTTATATATGAGTTGTGGATTGCAATATGAGTCTTGCTTTTTTTTTCTGTCATTGTAAAATCAAATTTTGTTTCCCAAATTGAAGATAAATCACCTCGCAATGCCAAATGAATTTAACAAACCAACACATTCCGAGTGTGATTCATAGCCAGTGTTTCACGAACATTTGCATAATGTTCAGTGCCCACAGTGTGATGAGAATCATGGCTATGTTCTCATTTTTTCCAGCCTTCTAAATCTGTGTACAACAAAAAGTACAGCAAGAAATAACAGTAAATGTAATGGTAAATTCCAGGTGCATGAAACTGGGTGACAACACAACCTTAAAACTAGAGCTCTATATGACAAAGAAAAAACAAGAACCACAGAAAACAATTTAAAAATTGGTCAGTTCATTCTGCTGTTCCCAAACATTTTACATGGGCTAATGAAGACCCTCCATAGATTCTAGTTCAGGCTATTGTCATATCATTCATAATAAAGGTCTTACATGGAACAAAGTCAAATTGGCTTAAGATATTTTGCGGCTTAAGCAGAGCACACAATTATGGTTCAATTTGCCAAGTGATATGAAAAGCCATTGGCAAAGTATTTGGGTATATATATATTTGGTTGAGATAATCTATGTCCACCTAATATCAATGAATAACAGCAACTTACAATTTGCTACAGTTCCATTATACCCAAGATCACTTACTCCAGGAAATTTACTCATTGCCTAAAGATAGGATAACCTGATTTGGATATTCTGAGGAACCAAACCCAAGATCTTTCTTTAGTAGGTTGTTGCCCTCAGAGATGCTAGGACTATTTTGCATTATTCTGAGCTTCTCTTTTAAGAGCCGTCTTCAAATGGAGAAGAGGATCAATCAGAGGGAAACGCCGCAGGCATTCTGCATCTCTCTGGGACTAGCATTTTTTTAGAACGTGTTTTTAGAACTGAATTGGTCTCAGTATTGATGAAACCTGGATTGTATTTATGACAAGCTTGACACATTAAATGCAGCTTTAAAAGGAGAGCAATCATTTATGAAGCTGGAATGCTAACGTTTCTATATTTTTTTTCAGAAGCATTTATTTATTTTTATATAATAGATTCATATCCCTGCTTTCTACTCTCTTGCTAAAGACTTGATGACAGTTAAAGTATGTTTTTTTAAAAAATAAAATCTATAAAGGCCTGAAATAAAATTAACACTAAACTAAATGAATGGTGGAAAGAAAAAAAAGGAAGGAAGGAGAGGGAGAGAGAGAAAGAAAGGAAGAAAGAAGGAAGGAAGGAAGGAAGGAAGGAAAGAAGGAAGGAAGGAAGAAAGAAAGAAGAAAGAAGAAAGAAAGAAAGAAAGAAAGAAAGAAAGAAAGAAAGAAAGAAAGAAAAAGAAAGAAAGAAAGAAATGCCACTTTCTAAATCCTGAGAGTGGAGCCTGAATCCATGATAGCTGATGACAAATGGAACATTTGTTGTTCTGAGAACATGACTCAGTCTCCACAAGGCCACTGAAATTAATGAGACAGCATTAGAAAGTCCTCATGAACATGGATGTGAGATTTTATGGTGACAAATGTTCCCTAGCCCTGTCCAGGAATCCAAGCTGTTAGTCATTATAACCACCATACAAACATAAAGGATTGTCATGTTAACAACAATCATGAGGCCTGGTGGGTTCATTTGCTTTGGCCTTGCCTCTAATCGATCTGGTGGCCCCTTCATGCATCATTTTTTTCAACGCCGAAACATCTGTGCTGGGCAGTCTACCTGAACCTGGCAACCTTTCTCACCATTTCCAAAGAGCACAAACATTATATTTATTGTCTGTGGATAATGGGATTTGTAGCCCATTCCCCTGAAGTTGCCAACTTGGAAAAAAAAAAACATCCCTGTAATATGCGAATGGTGCCAAATCATTTTCATAGCAGTCATTTTTGGAGAAAGATTACAGGATGTGTTCACCTGCCAAAAAATATTTGCAAGAATTTGGGCGCAAAAGGCAGTTAGCCTCTAAAAAAATTCAAGCGTCCATAGGCTCATTGGAACCTTTATAAAGCAGCTACAGATAGAAATGAACAATATAGCACACGATGACTGCTGCTTGTTCATTGCAAAATGCTGTCATGAAAGAGAGGAAAATTTGCTGGTAATACAAACAATTGGCAAAAGAAAGCGAATTGGTTGGAAACATGCAGAAGAGGCCTTCATCCTGCAGTGGCTAATGGCTAAAATGATGGTGGTGATGATGATGATGATGATGATGATGATGATGATGATGATGATGATGATGATGGTCAGGGTGTAAAATTCAGCCCTTATTTAACGTGTGGATGAACTGTGGCTTCTCCTTGAAGTATACTTGATAATTAAGCAAAATAAACCCGAGATATATTCTAAGAAATACATTTTATTGTAAAGAAAGTAAAAACAAAACTTACTAGCTAAATGATTACATTTTGGCAGAGTTCCTGCCTACCACCTTGGCAGGCGAACAAAAGACAAAGAAGATGAAATAATAATGATGAAGGAATGTGTACATGCACAGTTGAGTTTAGTGATAAGGGTCAGATCAGTCTACCGTATATCTTAAGAGTTGAAGCACAGCTGGCAAACAAAAAAACGCAGTGACAATGACCACAAAGTGTACAGAGGTACAGTAACACTAGTAAAATTCTCTTAAAAGCCTGAAATT
Source organism: Natrix helvetica (assembly GCF_964273705.1). Classification (NCBI taxonomy): domain Eukaryota; kingdom Metazoa; phylum Chordata; class Lepidosauria; order Squamata; family Natricidae; genus Natrix; species Natrix helvetica. The sequence continues at coordinate 209,014,707 of NC_138552.1, read as the reverse complement.
ATTTATTTCCAAATTCAGCTGCATGCAAGCATTCAGACATGGTGGACAACATTAAATCCACCAATTTAAGAATCAGAAACTGGGAAAGGACTTGCTATTTCATGGACAGTCTTGTGTTTGATTAATAGCTAGCTGTCATTCCTTATCCTTGGAGCCCTCTGAACCATGGCAGCTGTTGTTTTGTGAGCCGTCCATGGTAAAATATATAAATTGGGCATCCATATTTTTTTTCAAATTAATTAAATAGATAAATAAATCCGTAAGTGACTGTACTAACATAAGGACAAGGGACATGAAAACAGAAAAATGAAATATTGTACCTAATGACAAGGTAAGTGGTTCCACAAATTGGCAACATTTTGAGGTCTGGACAGTGTGGTTTCACCCACACTTCTTGTATAATGAACTGGATGGCTTCACTTACTTCAATAGACGGTACGCCAGTCATTCTGTCTTTGGAGGACTTGCTTATTCTGTTGGCTGGATTTTTGACATGGATTTTTGACCCAAAGTCCTCATGGCATTGCTGATCCTAGGTTTCCATCAGAGATGGTATTCTATTTTCTTCACTACCAGTTCGGTAGCGGGAGCGCATGTCTGGGCTTGATGACATCAGGGTGGGTGGGTGGAGCCTCATGCCGCCGCGACTACCGATTCGACTGAACCGGTGCAAACTGGCAGCATACCACCTCTGGTTTCCATCTATTTAGTTTAAAGAAGGAAAGGTATGGCCCTTTCATTTCTTTATTTTTCCTCCTTCTCTATTGAAAAATATAGTTTTCCTGCACACTTGGGAGGTTGAGAGTTCATCCAAGGTAGCAGCAGATGTTTCTCTCCTAGGACTCAAAGAAAAATATATATGCTGCAAACTCTGCATGGCGCCAGGAAGGGCATCCAGCTAATAAATGCTCAGCTCCATTCAGTTTACCCCAAATTAAGGGATTATAGGGGTGTAAAAAGGGAATTATTATATTAGTTAACCTGTGTATTTGTGCATGCATGACTTTGCATGTATGTTGACTCCTGATGACTACCTGGACAAGCCCCCACAGTTCTCTTGGCAAGATTTCTGAAGTGGTTTCCCCTTACCTGCTTCATAGGGCTGAGAGACTGGCCCAAAGTCACCCAGCTGGCTTCCAACCTAAGGCAGTAATAGAATTCATGGTCTCCCCATTTCCAGTTCAATGCCAACCATCCCACAAAACTCACTATCATTAGTTAAAGTAGCATTTAATAAATTATTTTCATGTAGCATAATATGTTTGGGAGTTGTTAAACAATCTGAAACTTCATGGAGGGTTTGATGGGTTTAAGAGTTTAGAGACCCTTGGTCTATTCTGAGATGTTTATTCAGGTTACTTTCCTACCCTGGATTCAATTTTCTTTTGATTGACTATTGTCATGGTAGACTCTTCTTCCTGTCCCTCAAGGCCATCCTCTCTTTCCTTCTTCCCTCTACATCATTTCCCCCTTCAGCGTCAGTCCCCTCTCCCACATTTCCAGAGCAATTTTGTCATGGGAATGAAATACACATGTGCTACTTATTTAATAAACTTAAGTCACCTTGAAGCTATATGTATGAAACCCTGCTGGTGTACCAGCAATAAACAGTTAACACTAAGTCATGAAGATCAAAAATTGGTCCTGGTTTCTTCCAATTTTTCTGGCAATCTCCCATTAGAACACAGAAACTTCAACTGTGCTACAGGCTATTGCAGTGCCTTGGGTTGAGACAAGATTGGAACATTGTTTTCCTAAATCTCTACTATACTAAAATCTGTCTTGCAATAATGTGCAGGTCCATCTCTACATTTGATATTTCCTGGATGCTATAGATCCTTTTACTTCTGGAAGTAGACTTGCACTACAGTATCAATTGTATAGTTTTAAACACAGATAAATGTCTTATTTGGGGGGGGGGGAGCACAGTATCTCAATGGTTACTCATGATAGCAGTAACAAAGAGATGATCTGAAGGATTTGTGCATACATTGAAGCACCTGAGAGAAAAAGGGATAGAAGTTGTATGAGTGAGCAGGAAGTAGAAAATGTCCGCTGTTGAATTAATTAACACAGCCAAGAAGACAATGGAAGGTGCTATGATGTTATGGAATTTATGAAATCCTCTATGTGGATCAGGCAGGAGAAAAACAATAATAATTTGACTGATGGGGAAGGAGCTGCCATTTCTTTTTTGATCATGTTTATTATTTTTCCGGCTTCTGCCATATCCTCTATGTATAGTTTTGGATCACATTGTCTTTCTTTGTGGGCCATATGGCCACAGCCGTGGGCACAATGAGTTCTGAGGTAGTCTATGTGCAGAAAGTGATCCTTGTTCAATCACTGGTATTTGTGTAGGAAATAAAAACAATGGATGGCTGAAACTCTGTACCCACCTTCTCAGAAATAAGAAGAGGTGGAATTCTGTGCAATAAGGCTCAAAGGATGATAAATAGCATTATGATGCAGATCATATCCCTCATGGCATGAATAGCCCCCAGCAATACTATGGAAGAAGAGTCTCAACTAATCTACAAAATTCAAAATATGCTCACCAGATTGAAAAGAGCCTTTGAACCCGTTTCAAACTACCTTTGCATGCAGAGCAGAGGTGGGTTTCTACTGGTTTGGACTGGTTCGACCGAGTAGGTAGTAACTTGGATGCCCACATCTCCAAACCAATTCTATCGGTGGCGCATAGGCGCTGCCATTTTGTTTTTTGATTCTGCTCATGTGCAGAAGCAATTTTTTCACTACATAGCACGTATCAAATGTGCACGCCCAAAACGCATCCCTGAGCGAATCTGCAGTAAAAGAATCCAGAACCCACCCGATGCAGAGGATTTGGATGTTCAAAAACATTATGATCTTATAAAGGAGTTAGAATTATTTGCCATTCTTGTGTCAATAGGGAATGCCTAGAAAATCTACCCAATTCTTAGTTAATGAATTTTAATACCCACTTTATGTTGGCTAGGCTAGATTCAAAACTCTTCCAAAGTAGAAGCGATCCTTCTTTTAGAATTCTCTACTATGAAGATTCAATTTGTTTTTGATTATAACTATTATTTTGTTTTGAAAGATTGGCCGGGTGTTAATTAAAAGGAAGTTCTCATCATTCTATTTTGTTTAACAAGTGAATTGAAAATGAAGCTGCCAAGTGAATTGTAATTAAAAAATGAAAAAAAATTATCCTAAACTTTAAAATATCAGGAAAGCAAGAGAAATAAATAATGTATGGGAATCTATGGGAGTAGTGTCTTTTTATTTCTTCCATCAGAATAGTCTAGAATAATATGCTTCATGTGCACATAACACATAACTGAGGTATGAAATAGACACATCTAACTAAGGTTTGAAGAGAGCACCCTCTAATGCTAACATGAGGAATCACCAGCCTATAAATAGGATGGTTTTGATCATTTAGCCCAATTTATCAAATCAATAGGTGCTAACTAGGACAATTAAATGAAACTTTTTTCCAGTGACAAAAAAGGGTGTTAAATAGACTAGAAAGGACCCTTCAGGATTTCTAATGCAATTTGCTGTACACGCTAAATATTACAAAAGTACATTTGAATCTTGGGAATGCTTTCTTTGCTTCTGAAAATGCTAGCTGTAATTTGAAGCCTTGCTGTGTCTGTGGATATAAAATGTTTGATATTCAAATTAAGTGGCTGTCTTCATTCAAATCAAGTTGAAATAATGCCAGATTCCTTTTTAAAAAAACAACTGCCAATCAAAGAACCTTTCATCCATCAATCATCTTATGTGAATGTAATATTGTTCTAATTGTGTAAGTATGGAATCAATTCAGCTTATCTAATTCAACTGATATTATGTATGAAGCCTTGCATCCAACTGTCTGAAATCCCTAGAGAGCCATGGCATTTGAATGCTAGTCTTTGAAACTTCAGAAAGAGAAGAAAGGAGGGTAAACCTTGTAAATATTCATACGTTATTCACAAAGGTGGACTTGTCCAAATGCTGAGGAAGTGAAGACTTTTGAATCACAGAGAACAAAACGTTTCAACTCATACCCTTGTCAGAATACCGCTCTTCAACCTATGGCAGAGCTCTTTTGCAGCTCCAGCCGGACAGCAGGACTTAGAGGAGAGGCATGGCAAGAAGTGACACAAATACTTCAGGCAGCATAGAAATAAATCAACAAACAAACATCAGGTTTATGAATCACACAGTAGAACAATAATGCCATTGAAGATTCATTCATTAGGCATCATTCAAGGTTTTTGATGGGTCAATGCCATCGGCTGGTTGGAATTCTCTGGTGACAGAGCAGTCCAACACTTCCAGATGCTCTGCTATCAAAGGACCAGCAGAACAAAAATCGGAAGAAAGAACCGTTCTAAAAGGAAGGAAATCCCTTATATTTCTTATCATAGGAAATACATTATAATTGATCTATGATCTGATCTATGTGTTTCATGGGTTTAAAGTATGGCAGAGAGCTAAGAGAACTTGGAACTTTTGAATGTTTTACTTCTTTCTTACTCCAGTCAGGCCTTCAGTTAAGACTGGAGTTTCAGGCACTGGGGAATCTACAGCAGGGCTGTCAAGCTCCTGGCCCGCGGGCCGGATGCATCACGCGCTGGCCATGCCCACACCCGGTTTAGCGAAGGGGGAAAAAGTCCCGATACACAATGTGATGATGATGTGATGACGTGAGTTTGACACCCTTGATCTAGAGGCTGGATAAAGGAGGATTGTTTCTCTTCCAAGACCATATCTTTCTTCAGGATTCAGCCTTAAGCCAGACTTGATTTGAACCTATATTGTAATCCTAATAGCATATTTCTACAATTCTTGGCTCCCCTAGTCTTTTAAATGGGTGAATAGGATACAGAATTTTATAGGTAGTCCTTACGACCGCAATTGAGCCTAAAATTTCTGCTGCTAAGTGACACAGATGTTAAGTGAATTTTACCCCATTTTATGACCTTTTTTGCCACCGCTATTAAGTGAATCACAGTAGTTGTGAGTAACACAGTTACTCAGTTGTTAAGTGAAACTAGCTCCCCCGTTGACTTTGCTTGTCAGAAGGTTGCAAAAGGTGATCACATGACCCTCGGACACTGCAACTGTTATAAATATGAGTCGTGTTACCACGTCTCTGAATTTTGATCACATCGCCCTGGGGATGCTGCAATGGTCATAAGTGTGAAAAACAGTCATAAATCACTTTTTCAGTGCCATCGTGACTTTAAACAGTCACCACATGAACTGTTGCAAGTCGAAGACTACCTGTATTCAATGTTGATGTTCAATTTTATCTCAATCACAGAAGGCAAATTGCAGGGCAGTTGGCTAATCAAACTTATAAAACATTTTTACTTCTAATTTTTTGAACTCTTGTGTAATTGGAAATTTAGTCAGTGAATAGGTTCTGTTTGAGGAAAATTTGTCCATTTCCGATTATATTTTTACTAAAGATGTCAATAATCAGCAAATAGTTCAATAAACACTGCTGTACATCACACAGGTTAGGATTCCATTATTTTAACCATGAAAGAGAATAGTTAATTATAACAGATATAGAATTTACCATGAGGAAATCTGGGCTTCCATCTATATTATACAATTTTATACCATATTACAGGGAATCTATAGTCTCTTTGTGAGTGAGGCAATTTTTATGCCACATTTGGATTATTCTATAAATGGGCAACTATTCAATGAAAAGGGGGGGAAAGTAATTGAAAACAGTTATTGGGAATAGCTTAATATTCAAATATCATCAGACACTTCAGACTAAAAAATGTAAACTTATTTAATTTTCTTTTCTTAATGTTCTATTTAGCCATAAATTATTATTCATCAGATGGACAATACTATAACTCCAAGACTACACAAGCATAACTTGGCAAATTCAAATTACACTTAAGAAATGCCTTGTGTTAAATAACATGAACACAATTAGAAATCATATCCTAGAAAATAACACCCCGGTGTATAAAGTCAGGCACACATTTGTAATGATTTCCTCAGCTAAAAACCTTATTCATATATTCCATTTCTCCTAAGAATATTCATTGCTCCAAACATTTCTTCAAGAATGTCTCATAGGAGTCTGTTGACCTCTGCTGATCCATTATTTTTTTCTTTAATAAATCGAAACAGCTTAATTGACCCATTAGGGGAAAATACATAGACCTCCATATAATAAAATACCACTATTAAAATCAATTCAAGTGTGGCTATTTTTTTTAAAATGGTAGTTGATTCTAATAAAGCCTTTGTCCTATTACAGGACATAAGAGACAATTTGTAAGATCATGGTATAGTTGTGTTTGAAAGATGCACACAAATCAAGAGCCATAAATAGAGGAACCAGAGCAATAGAATTATCAGGAGAACAGCATTATGGATGGTGGTGGTAGCTGGAACATGGGCACGTGTAAGTACAACTCGCTCTTCAAAAGGTCAGCTTTGATATTGATAATACAGCTGTGTACTAATTTCTACATTTTTAAAATTAAAAAATGCAATAGAACAGTAGGTTTTATGCAACGCTTCCCAAGCTGCTGCCCTCAAAATTGGCTAGAATTACAATCCCCTGCTAGCATCACGAATAGTCAAGGGAGTTGCGGATTTTGTGGTTGCCATCTCAACAAATAGAAAGAGCATCAGATCAGAGAAGGTTAGGGTTAAGGTATTATCATGGTACAGTGAGGAGGTCAAACTGTACGATTTATAGTCTTACAGATGAATAAACTGGTGACAAAAATAGGACTCTGCATCTATTTTTTTTATTGTTACACAAGTCCAAAGCTCTTGTCATCATGCAAGTACAGCATAAGGGGAATGGTTTTGCTGAAGTTTCCACGATCATAAGCGACAACATTTTGAATAACTGTCCAATTACTTCTCAAAGAAAAGAACCTTAAGAGAGACAGAAGCTTCCTGTGTGGGGTGCATAACCACATTGCTTTTTTCCTCTCTAAAGCTGATCAGTAAACCAGGTCTACATGTTTGAACCTGGAATGTAGATAAAGCTTTGAGCTTACTGAGGTCATTTTTTAAGGTGTCCACTGAGTGCCTTTTAAAATGAATTCATTATAACATTTCATCTCATCATCAATCACTTCTATTTGAACCTCACCTTTTTCAATGTTAACAAAAAGCCAAAAAGTTGATTGAGGACAAGTACTGGCTTTGCAATTTAATTTCATATTCTTCTAAAATTCTGAAGGCTTTGGGATTCAAGAATCTAAAAAGGCTCAGGTCTTCTGTGGTTGTCTCAATCCTTCTTCAAGACTTTCTGTGTAACAGATTAGGTGCTTAAGGACATATATACTCAAAGATTGCAGAACATGTAGTTTGACACTGACCACTTGCTGATGGAAATATCTAGAACCAAAGGCATATCCTTAATGCAGGATCTATACAGTGACTGCACATATGGTGTTACATCAAATGGAACTTCTTAGCGACACATTTCAAAATGTCTAATCCAAAAGCAAAACCACTAAATATTTTTCTTGCAACCTGTCCTTTGATTAATAACATTAGAAGATATGGGTTTAGTTATAATTTACAGTCCAGTGTTGTCTTCTGATCCTGCAGAAGAGCCTTTCTCTCTACTGGATGCAAAAACTTTCATTTGAACAAATAATCCTCAAAAACATAGGAAAAAAGAGTATTCTTTTTTTTTTAAAAAAACTCACGGAGTTTATTGCTTTCAATTTATAAAATTAAGCCTGCTCCAGACAGGTAATACTAGTAGATATGTTCTCTATTTTTTTTTTAAAGAATCAGAATGTGTGTTTTGGCACACATTGCCTCCTCAATACGCAAGGCCAGGTTCCTTCCTTCTAATACTTCATAATCAAGATGCGATGTGGTGCCCATTAGAACACTGAAGTACTTCCATTTAAGTCTGCCGAGCCCAGCATACGGTAAAGTTGCCACAACCTCCTTCATCATATTGCCTGTTGACAAAAGGAATAGTTACTAGTCGACATAGGACATATGGTTTGACTTTTAAAAAAAAAAACCCATTCCCAAAATACAGAGACACTAACATTGAAATAACAATTTAGAGTACCTTTGAATTCAGAGTCAACATTCTTTCAGCATGTCACTGCGTTAAATGTTTGCTAGCCGAACTGATACTAAATAGTTACTGAAAGAGTTACTGTGCAGGTCATAAGGTCTTATCTGACAATGATGTACTGTGCCTGCTCTTCACACATTCCAGAGACTTCTTTTTTTTTTTTTTTAATCTTTGTCTTTTTTAGATTAGATAGATTTGTTTTATTTCTTTATTTTCTTATTTTTGTATTAAAGCTTGTTTTTAATTAGAATATGTTTTCCGGGATTTTATTTCTTTTTTCGCACCTTAAAGATAATGCTGTTTGGAAAAGCCGCGATCTAAGACCTCATCTAGTTCAGGGTGAAAATATCTTCCCCTGACACAGCATCTTCCTAGAAAACCATGAACTTTGATGAGGATTATAATAACCTTTCGTTCCACAGTGGTTAAGGAAATCACAGCAGTTGTTAAATTAGTAACAGAGTTGTTATATGAATCTGCCTTCTCCATTGACTTTGCTTGTCAGACGGTCACAAAAGATGATCACATGACCCTGGGACACTGCAACCGTCATAAGTATGAACCAGTTGCCAAGCGTCTACATTTTGATCACATGGCCATGGGAAGGCTGCAGTGGTGGGTTCCGGATCCCGGTGCAACCGGTGCGGTGCAACGGGGCCCAGCGTCCACCACATGAACGCGTGCACACACGCAGCACACAAATGTCCTTATCTCTTGCGACACCTTCACGATGCTCCAGCAGCTTGGTGGAGCATCGCGCAAGTGCTGTGAGCGCTCCGTGCACGTGCACATAAGTGCTGAAGAGCTCAAATACAGGTAAGGTGCTCGGGCGGGCAGGCGGGCCCTCCGGAGCACTGGAACGAAAAGGTACCCGGTGCTCCGGGCAGGCACCGGTATGCCCGTACCGGGGTGTATCGCCTGCAACCCACTACTGGAATGCTGCAATGGTTATAAATATGAAAAACAGTCAGGTCACTTTCAGTGCCATGGTAACTTTGGTCACTAAACGAACTGTTGTAAGTCAAGGACTACCTGTGTAAGGCATTTTCACTTTTTTGATTTTACCCATAGAATTCATGTGAAAATAAAATAATCTCAACACTGTACAAAATAAATTAATTATGTATTTCATTGGCTTGAAATAAGAAATTTGTGGGGAATGTGACTGTGAAGTCATGTAAGATACATGCATTACCGTACTCCAACTTTAATTCTAGCTGCAATTCTTCAATAATAGAAGCTTATACATGTTACTTTAAAGCAGGGGTGTCCAAACTTGGGAACTTTAAGACTTGTGGACTTCAACTCCCAGAATTCCCCAGCTGGGGAATTCTGGGAGTTGAAGTCCACAAGTCTTAAAGTTCCCAAGTTTGGACACCTCTGCTTTAAAGCATGATTGCCCAACCGTTGGACTTGCTTGGGTTGCACTGAGTGAAGAGAAATTGTCTTGGGTCGCATATAAACTATATAATATAGTTAATGTATATATAAATAACAAACTTCATTTTTAATATATTTGTATTATCTTGTGAGGCTGCATTATTAGCTGTCCGGGGCTGTGAGTTGGACACAACAGCTTTGAAGTGTGAATTACCATATTTTTCGGACTATAAGATGCACTGGAGTATAAGACTCACCATGATTTTGAAGAGGTAAATAAAAACAAAAGGTTTTGCACTCTGCAGAACTCCCAAACACTCTGCACATCTCGTTTTTTTTTTAAAAAAAGGCATGCAGAGCTTTGGGAGGCTTGTAGAGTGCTCTTGGGGGTGGGGGAGGGGAAATGCCCCATTTTTTTGCTCATTTTTGTCCTTCCCATCCCCCAGGAGAACTTTGCTAGCCTCCCAAACCCTCTGCATGTCCATTTTTGCAAAGCGGGCGGGGTTTCGGTAGGCAAAAAATGCTGTATTCCGTGTATGAGATGCACCCAGATTTTCACCCTCTTTTTTGGGTGAAAAAGGTATGTCTTATACTCCAAAAAAATACGGTACTGACCTTAATTCCAGGCAGTTTCAAAACTACAGTCTAAATCATTCAAATATATGCTTACTTGAGAAGAAAGCCAGTAAGTATTGATTCAGCATGTTAAGGCTCAATGAGTGAATAAAAATCTGCTTATCAGACCAATGCAATCATGGTTGAGACTTGCCAATCAGACTTAGTTATTTCTCTGCACTAAAGCACTATAGCTGAAATATCAGAAGTTACAGTCTGATACATTTAACATAACAAACTGAAGTGTAGGGGGAAAAAATCCTAGATTCCTTTTCAAATTGGCAAAGTGCTAAAATGCTCATTCAAGGAATGGAAAATTTAAGGTAAACTTGTTGCAATGCATTGAACACTCACTATGAATTACATATGCAAATGTGATAAATTGTGAATGCATTTATTTGACGTTGCCCGTACAAACCACAAGACAGGTCATGATTGCAAGATTTCTCTTCCTGCAGAACAATGTAAGAATAATTATCTAGTAAAGGCATAACTAGGTGTAACTTTGAAAATATTAAAATGGATTAAAACTGCAAGATTAATCCTATGCACCTATAGGCCATTGACTTAGGAAAGCTGTACTTTGATTCTCTGAACAGTCTTTTCATCCTATGCCCTTGTATAAAACATGATGGAATCATGCTTGAGCATTACAATTTAGTATACACAGTCAGGGGTGGGTTGCTGGGGGTTTGCAAGAACCTCTAGCTAAGATTCTGTGCAGTTCGGAAAACCCCCAAATCCCACTCCTGGCTCGCCCCGCCCATCCCTCCCCTCCCCTTCCCAGAGTCCCCACGCAGCCCATTTTGGATGCAGGTAAGTGGAGGGCATGAGTGGAGGCTCAGGGAGGGAAAAAAATGGGCTACTGGAAATTTGGGGAGGCCAGAAACAGGCCTGTTTTCACCCTCCCAGAGGCTCCCATGAAAGGCAAAAATACCCCCCCCCCCCATGGTGCAGGTGGCTGACTAGGCTACACCCACCATGGCCACACATCCCAGCAATCAGGCAGAGAAAGAACGTTTCTTTTCAGTAGATGAGAGGGAGGAGCCACATGTGGGATATTCCAAAAGCCTGATTGGTCCAAAGACTGAGGGAATTTTTTTTTAACCTCCTCTTTTCCCTGTTGGCTCCCAGTTCTTTGAAGGCGAATGTCCAAAAGTAACTGTATAGGAACAGACACAAACAGAAGGAAAACAAACCACCTGACTGCCCCGCACACCACTAACTACCAACTAACATAACTGGGGTGGGAAGTGGCCCCTCCCTCTCGTCTACTGAAAAGAAACGTTCAGGTAAGGACCAACGTTCTTTTTCCAGTAGACTCGAGGGAGGGGCCACACGTGGGACGTACCCAAGCTCTGTCCCAGGGAGGGAACCTAAGACTCAGGGGAAGGGGCGGTCACTACCTGCTGTAGGACCCTGCGTCCAAAAACCTCCTCCGCAGATTCAAAAGCATCCAATCGATAGTGATGGATGAAGGAGGACAGGGAGGCCCAAGTGGCCGCACAACAGATGTCCTCGAAAGGGGCCCTAATGGCCCATGCTGCCATGGCTGCGGCACTCTGCGTGGAATGGGCAGGGATCCCTGAGGGGACCGGCCAGCCCAAGGATTCATAGGCAGTGGAGACGACCTGACGTAGCCACCTGCCGATCGGGGCAGATGATACCCTGGCAGGAGCCAGGTTGGAAGGAAATGAAAAGGGCTTCAGAGCAGCGGATAGGTGACGTGCACCGGTGATATATGCGTAAGACGCAGCGCACGTCTAGGCGGTGCCAAAGATGCTCCCGCTCATGGGAGGGATTAGGGCAAAAATTAGGAAGGATAACTTCCTGTGCCCGGTGGAAGGGTGAATTGACTTTAGGGAGGAAGGTGGAATCCAAGCGAAGGATCACCCTGTCCTGGTGAAATTGGCAAAGGTCATCCTTGGAAGACAAGGCCCCCAACTCGGAAATGCGCCTGGCAGAAGTTACGGCAACTAGAAAGGCCACTTTCATGGACAGAAACCTAAGATGCACTGTGCGCAATGGCTTGAAGGGAGCCCCTGTCAAGGCCTTGAGCACTAAAGGTAGGTCCCAAGTGGGCAAACTGTGTATGGGGGAAGCCGCAAGTTGGCGGCTCCCCTCAGAAATCTCTTGACTAAAGGAAGGTGCGTCAGAGACAAATGACCATCCCTGGGTATGACTGAGGACAAGGCAGTTACCTGACGCCTACAGGTGTTATGGGAGAGACCCCTGTCTAATCCTTATGGAGGAATTTGAGGATGTGAGCGACCGGAGCTTAGGTAGGGCATATCTGGAGGGGGGTGCACCATCTAACCAAGGCCGACCACGTGGAATTATAAATCCATGTGGTGGAAGAGCGCCTGGATGCCTCTATGATAGCTATTACCCAGGAGGACAGATCAGCTTTCCTCAGGAGGCTCGGCTCAAGTGCCAGGCGGTCAGGTGGAGCCATTGAGGCTCCGGGTGGATCAGGACGTCCTGGCACAGGGAGATCACCTCCTGAGGAATCCTCCATGGGGGGGGGGTATGGAAAATTGGATGAGCTCCGCAAACCAAGGCTGTGTGGGCCAGTGTGGTGCAATCAGAATGATGTCCACCCTCTCTACCACTACTTTTCTCAAGGTCCCCGGGATCAGTGGGAGAGGGGGGAAGGCATATAGAAGACCTGGAGGCCATCTGGACTGAAGGGGGTCCACTCCCTCTGCTGCCCGGGCTGGAAAGCGGGAGAAGAATCTCGGGAGTTGAGCATTTGCTGGCGTGGCAAACAAGTCTACAAATGGGGACCTGAAGCGCTGGCAAATCTTCCGGAACAGGTCAGGGTGGATCTGCCACTCCCTGTGGTCTATTGTCACGCGACTGAGCCAATCGGCCTGGTGATTGGCTGTGCCCGAAATGTATTCCGATACCAATGACGCCAAATGTCTCTCTGCCCAAGAGGGGAGTTTCAGGGCTTCCAGCCAGAGGGCTCTGGAGTGAGTCCCACCCTGCCAGTTTATGTGGGCTTTTGTGGCCACATTGTCTGTTAAAAGAGGAATGTGACGGTCTGAGATCGAGTCCTTGAACTGTTGCCGAGCCGCCTTCAGCTCCAGCCAGTTTATATTGTGGCGCAGGTCCGACACTGTCCAACGCCCCTGCGCCAACCTGGAGTTCATCAGGGCCCCCCAACCGAATAAGCTTGTGTCAGTGGTGATGGTGATGCGATCCTGTTCCCAAATATGGGACCCGCATGAAGAGCCGGGGACAGCTACCATTTCATTGACAGGCGTAGATCTGCTGGTAGATGGATGAGCTACAGGGAGTTGCTCACGTGTCTCCGTTGGAATGGGATAAGGGCCCACTGCAAGATTCGGGAGTGGGGGCACGATCCCTATGCACGACACCATCTTGCCCAGCAAGCGGGCCAAAGTCAGAATGGAAGCGGACCTTCTTGTGCGAACCTGCTGTGAGTCGTTCTGGAGAGAGTCGAACTAAGCCTGCCACTGAGTCTATCACCGCCTCCAGATGAAGGATCTTTGTCGAGGGTGAGAGATGACTTTTGGGAAAGTTGATGGAGAACCCCAGGGCCTGCAATGTCTGGATGGTCAGGCGAAGATCGAGAACCGCCTGTGCATGTGAGTCGGCTTGCACAAGCACATCGTCTAGGTAGCAATGGAGCCTAACAGGGACAGAGCAGGGGTGAGCCGCCAAGTCTGCCAAGACCTTTGTGAACGTGCGTGTTGCAGAGGCTAGACCGAAGGGAAGAGCCCTGATTGGAAGTGGCGACCCTTGAGAAACAACCAGAGAAATCTGCAATGGGTGGGGAGGATCAGAATGTGGAGGAATGCCTCCGTTAGATTTACTGATGCTAGGTAATTGCCCTTCCTGATTCCCTGGAGGATGGATCCCAGGGTGGACATTTTGAATAATCTGTAGACTAGGAATTGGTTCAGGCGCTTGAGATCCAGAATGGCTGTCCATCCCCCCGAGTTCTTCGGGACTATGAATAGATTGGAGTAGTGACCCAACCCGTGTTCTGACACCGGGACCGGTTCTATCGTCTGAATGTCCAGTATATGTTGGATGGCTTGGGACATCAGACGGGCACAAATAGGATCCCGGGAAGGGGGGAACACCCAGAAGAAGGTCAGAGGTATGGAAAGAAATTCGAGACGAAGGCCGTGTCTGACCGTGGATGGTACCCAAGCATCTGTTGTGATTAGATCCCACAGATCTGCAAACAGACTCAGGCAGCCACCTATGGGAATGCTCGGATTGGAGTCATTTCCCTCTAGGGAAGGGGCGCCCCCCCCCCCCCGCAAAAGGGCCGCTTGGACTGAGCTTGGTACCTGCCCCTATCCTGATAGTATTGCCTCTGGGACTGTCTATCTAACCTATAAGGAAAAAACCTAGCTTGTTGGTACTCAGGTTCAGGAGCCCTGTATGAGTGTTTCTGGTAAGGAACCGGTCGATTGTCCGGCTTCTTGGAGTTGGTTGGCAGGACCTTCTCGATGAGAATCAGGTCTAATGATTCACCAAAGAGATTGGTCCCTGCATAAGAGGCAGCTGCCAAGTTCCACTTAGACTTGTTGTCCATTTGCCAGTTGCGAAGCCATAGGAGACGCCTAGAAGTCACCGAGGTAGCAAGGGCTCGGGACGAATATTTCACAGCGCCTAAGGTGGCATCTGCAGAAATCTGGGTGGCCTCAATAATCTTGGTGATATCCTGTTGAAGTCGCTCATCTTGAACAGGAATGTGATCCTGTAGTTGGCAAAGCCACATGACTGCCGAGCGATTGAAATAGGAGGCCGCCGCGGCAGATTTTATTGCCCAGGCAGAAGCATTGAAGTTCTTACGCAAGGTAAGTTCCGCATGCTTGTCCTCTGGTTTTAGTTTATCTGCTATATCCCCTGACACAACAGAAGATGCATTGGCCAAAGAAGCCACAGGGGGCATCTACTGTGGGCAATTGAAGTGCCTGGGAAAAGACCTGCTCCATATTGTAGAAGCGGCGGTCGTTGCTCCCAGGATTGGGAAAGGTAGAGGGGCAGGCCCACTGATTCTTTACCATCTCCAGAAACAGGGGAGGAGCAGGGACCTCCTCCTTATTGATGGTGGTATTGGAAAACATGACTAGGTTAGGATCCCTGGGTTGAGGGACAGCTGGATCCCCAGTCCCCAACTTAGTGGTCTTTCTGGCCTTGTGAAGCAGAGTTTTAAACATAGGAGGAGCAAATAGATTAGGGAATGCAGGGGGGTCAGGAAGAACACACTCTTTGTCCTCTGAAAACCCCATGTCTGGATGAGGTTCCTCGCCTAACACTGATCCCTCACTAACCACTGAAGGAGAAGGAGGCCTAGCAGGCACCTGCCTCTGAGGAGAGGAAGGGTCCCTTGGTTGCTGAAGGGAATGGGAATTCCCTTTGGTTGAGGGCTGAAGTAGCCCTTTTTGATATGGCGGAGATCAGCCTCTTAATGCTCTTGGGCAATCATTCTAAATTCTCAAATTCATCCTCATATTGATCTGCCAGTGGCTCCAGGGGAGCTAGGGCCTGATGAGGAAGAAACCCCCTGGAGGAACCTTCCAATGGATTCTCAGCATCCTCCCCGACCCCTTGGGTAGATGTGGGAGGAGAAGGAGAGACCTCCATGCCAGTTTGTCTGATGGGCCTATTAGGAGAGACAGAAAGGGAAGAAGGACTATAGCCCCTGGGGGAAGAGCCCGATTGATAAGATCCCAGCCTTAATGGTGACCGGGACATACTGTGGGAGCTAGGCCTGGTGGCCAGGGCCTGCTATTCTGCCCTGGCAGTCCTATTTAGAGGGCACGCTGGCGCCTCAGTTCGTCTCTCTGGGCTGCCCTTGATGGTCTTTGAGCAGCAGAAGGTCTGGCTGCTGCCGCCCTAGTTCTAGAGCCTTCCATTCCCCCAGATCCGGTCTCAATTTGGCCTTTCCCTTGGGCCTGTGATTCAGCCATCCGGCCACTCACACGTCCGAACTCTGTGGGTTTGCCTGGAGACACCAGCCGGTGCAGAGGCCTTGCGGGTGAAGAGCGGAGTGCCGAGAACTTCAAATGCCGGCCTGACCCTGGCCACGATGCAACGAGGCTCAATTAGTGGTCAAAATGGCCACCTCCACGTGTGCGCTTCAAAATGGCCACTGGAGCTTCGCTGCGCACTTCAAGCGGCCTGTGAGCTCTGCTGTGGCTTGTTTGAATAGTCACGGCTCGATAGAAGGGTGCGCAGCTGGAAAGTGGAAACCGCCGCCAGCCAAACGGCGCTCCCAGCTTTGGACCCTCACCCGCATAGCTGCTATAAGGAGCCCGACACCCCCGTAGTTCTGGGAATCAGTCGGAGCTCCCAGTGCCACAAGAGGAGAGCGGAAAGTCAATTGGCTCTCCCTCGATGCGCTGCAGGATGGAGGACTCTGTCCCTGCGAGGCAGCAGCTGTTTTTGGAATTTAGAATGTCCAATGGATTGAATCAGTAGAAATATAAAATTTACCTAATTTTTCTCAATGAAATGCTGGGAACCAAAGCAGTTGTTCTTATACAGTTACTTTTGGACATTCACCTTCGAGGAACTGGGAGCCAACAGGGAAAAGAGGAGGTTAAAAGAAATTTCCCTCAGTCTTTGGACCAATCAGGCTTTCGGAATATCCCACGTGTGGCCCCTCCCTCGAGTCTACTGAAAAACTCCTTGCTAAAATATTTGAAGCCCAATCCGTATACACTGGCTATACAAGTGGAAATGCAAATGGAGTCTTATTGCTTGGACTTATCAGAGGAACAATAGTAAAATAGCAAGATCACCATCACAGCAAGGTAGTACAGGATTTTCAGTTAGAAGTGTTGAAACATAGCAAAGCAGGGGACATCTCTGAGCAAAGAGAGCTAAGGATGAAATAAATGGCCCTTCGGTTATATGTATCTGTTTAAAGGCCTACAGAAGAGTGTTTAAACATAAATCAAACAATGAAGTCAGTAAGGCTGGAGACGTAATGGGTTTATGCAGATAATCAACACAGATGTCATGAAAAGATTATTTTCAACATTTTTGCATCCATTCCACATCCATTCTCAACATTTCCCCAGCAGATGACTAGTAAAAATAACCACTGCAGCACTGTTTAGAACCTCAAGTGAAAATAGTTCACTGACCATTTCTGGCTATTTCATACTAAATACACTGATTTTCAGAACATTGCTCTCATCACATAAATCAGGGGTCTACAAATGTTTTGGATCAGCTTGGAGAATGCATGATGAATGCTGTAATTGCTACGAGGGCTTCCTCGTTTAAAAATATCTGAGCGCAACAGTTAAAAAACAAAAACAATTAACCTATAGAATGTTGAGAGATCCAAGAAGGGGCTCCACACCAGAGATGGTATTCAGCAGGTTCTAACTAGTTCTGGAGAACCGGTAGTGGAAATTTTGACTAGTTTGGAGAACCGGTAAATACCACCTCTGACTGGCCCCGCCCCCATCTATTCTCTGCCTCCCGAGTCCCAGATGATCAGGAGGAAATGGGGATTTTGCAGTAACCGTCCCCTGGAGTGGGGAAGGAACGGAGATTTTACAGTATCCTTCCACTGCCACGCCCACCAAACCACGCCCACCAAGCCATACTCACAGAACTGGTAGTAAAAATTTTGAATCCCACCACTGCTCTACATGTTTATCTCTGGCTTTGGAATCCCCATAGTGAATCCACCTCTGAAGATGAAATTAAAATTTGTATCTTTCTGAAATTACCAAACTGCTATTGTTCAGGCAACAAAGCATTCTAACTCAGTAAATATTGCAGAGTCATGACTAGTGTGGGTTTCTTATTGAAACACATTCACAATTGAGAGGTCCTTGATGCTCTCTGAGCTTTCTTGTTTTCTTGCAGACATTTCATTAGCCAAACCAGATAACCTCATCATACCCTGATGCTGTTACAACATCAGCGTATGATGATAGTTTGGGTAATGACATGTCTGCAAGAAAATAACTAAACTCAGAGAGTACCAAGGACCCCTTGCATCAACCCTGAGCTACAAATATTCTCCTTTATTGGTGCATTCACATTTCTCTAAGTAGCTACGAACACCAAGTAATAGTTTTCAGGGAAGCATGCTTATAGACAGCAGTAAGAAATAACTACAAAAGGACATTATTTGCATGTTGAGAGTCCACAGTTCCATCTAGGAGACTGTTAAGAAGGCATTAAAAAGAAGGAATAACAAAAGGATTCCTTTCAGCTGGGCAAGATGGACCAACTGGCTTGCATGGTACAAAAGGAGCAATTAAGAAATCAGCCACACTTCTTGTTATCAGAGGGACTCTAGAATAACGCATCTGATTCCTTAAAACAGACTGTCGATATGTTTTAAGAAGAGGTCTTCTTTCAGTCAGTTACATCACTAGTTCTCTAGGTAATTAAATTATACTGTCAGCCTAAGCAAAGAGGCTCTGTTAAATTTAATTACACTGCTGGGCATAAGCAAAAGAAACCCTATACTGCCAGAAACCAAGGTATCTGGTACATAGAAGATCTTCCTCTGAGTGATTCCTACGCTATGGAATACTCTCTTACCCAATTTCCCCTTGATTTTTTGTGGAAATTGACCATATAATGCTTTTCTTTGCCAACATTCTCTTTTTCTTTACGTTACATTACTTCAATATGCATGTCTTGCTTCCTGCACATTTTGTAAGCTCAAGTTTTTAACTTGCATCAAGTTTAGCTTGTTCTTGGCTGTTTTTTTATGCAATCAGTCAATGCATGCTTTTCCTCTTCAGCAGTTGGTTTGACTTGAAGTAAACCTCTGTTCCAATTCTGCAGGACAGATATAGTCTATCCATATTACTACGGGGATGTAATGCATAGTGAATAGTCATTCGCTTTTTTGGTTTTTGAGGCCAAACTGTCCAGTTTTGCTTGTGTCGAGTAACAATTCTAGCAGTATATCAT
Source organism: Natrix helvetica (assembly GCF_964273705.1). Lineage (NCBI taxonomy): Eukaryota > Metazoa > Chordata > Lepidosauria > Squamata > Natricidae > Natrix > Natrix helvetica. The sequence continues at coordinate 208,995,695 of NC_138552.1, read as the reverse complement.
GTGACATGAATGGCCTGGGTATTGATGGCTTTGATGGTGTGTCCAGCATTCAACTTTGTCTTTATCAGCTTTCTCACTCTTTGGATGGATTCTTTATTAATCATATTTTTATCTTGTCCATGCTTGATGTTATTCAACTATAAAATGTGCAGACACTTTTAGACTTCATATTAATGGTTTCTGATGGTTTGGCCATTCAACATTTTAATTCTATTGCTATTGTGATTTAAGTTTAACCCTAGTTCATTGCTGTTGTAGAGCATTTCTCTTGGCCAAATTCCATTGCTATAACTGTGCTCAAAATTATTACACTATTTGCAACCACCAATCCTGCCTTCTGCTATGTCATTATTATTTTTTCTCTAAAAGTTATATGTTTTTATTCACACCACCGTTTCTAAACACTTAATGATCCAACTATATAGTTAATCAAACAATTTTTAAAATAATTAATCCAGACCATATGTAAATTGTTTTGGAATTTTACAAATTTGATAAAAACCATTTTATCAAGCAGAGGTTGATTTTTCCTTTTATTTCCTTTCTGTTCTGTTCTAATAGAACACGGATATCAAACTCGCCATGACACATTGTTGTCACACAACGTATCACGATGTGTTTTCTTTTCATGGAGCTGGGGTGGGCATGGCCTGTGCATAACGAATCTAGCCTGCAGGCTGCCAGTTTGACAGCCCTGTACTAGAAGGATGTTATAATCTTCTTAAATTATTTTGGATATGTCTGCGAGTAATTTAAATATTGACACAAGTATGTTATTTGCTATACTTTCTTGATGTTATTATCCCTTTTGCGGGGACTTTTTGACTCAAACAGGTTTTCCCAGTTATTAATCAGCCGCTGATGTGTTCTTTATACAATACTTCATTAAACTGTTTAGCTACAATTGTATCTAAGCTTTCAGATGTTTGAGCATTGAGTCATGCAATGAATCATTTCCATTTTTGAATCCTTTTTACTTGATTTTTAACCATTTCTGCAATTCTTATTACTACTTCCATCTGATTTTTATTAAATTCATCCTCAAATCCTCTTATTCACTCGGAATTTTTATTATACAGGTAGTCCTCAAGTTACGACCACAATTGAGCCCAAAATTTATGTTGCTAAGTGAAACATTAGTTAAGTGAGTTTGCCCCATTTTACGACTTTTCTTGTCACCGTTAAGTTAATAACCTGGTTGTTAAGTGAATCTGGATTTCCCATTGATTTTGCTTATCAGAAGACTGTAAAGGGACACTGCAATCATCATAAATACGAACCAGTTGCCAAGCATCTGAATTTTGATCATGTGACCCTGGGGATGCTACAATTGCCATAAGTGTGAAAACGGTCATAAGTCACTTTTTTCAGTGTAACTTTAAACAGTCACTAAATGAACTGGTATATGTCGAGGACTACGTGTAGTCTTTTTGAGCTTCCCAAGGATCTTTCCAAAACTGGTTTGTTTCTTTTTTGTTTGATTTTTCGTTTTCAGAATTTCTATGGCCATTTATACTTTGGTACAATTGAGTCTGGTCTGATAGAAATAGATGATTTTTTTTTTAAAAAAATGGATGATTTGTGCCTCATAATGTTCAATTTTCCTCACCATTGCTGTTATTTGTTACTGTTTGATTTCCAAATCTTCTTCAATTTTTCTGGTACTAACTGGTGTGTGTGTGTGTGTATCAGTTCATAGATTGTTTCAATCCTGGCTGTCCTGGCTCTATTGTTATTACTCCTTCTAAGTTATTATTTCTATAGTTTGTATCAGCTTTTTCATTTATAATACGGCAATATAGCTGAGTTTCTTCCTCTATTCTAATATTGGTTTCGAGTCTTCTATTTAAAACAATTTTTCTAAATATTTTTCAGTTCTGTATCCCTTAGTATTTTATTTCTATTAACGAATCTTCTTAGGTTTCCTAATCATTGTTCAGTGATATTTGAGTTTGGATAAATTCTTCCTAATGCTCAGTCATTTTAAGTATCCCAATTTTTCAGTTCTGATTTATAGTAGCAGGCCATAATGGTGCAGTTTTCAATGGACGGAGCTTAGATGTTGGAGTTGTTGAAGTTGTTGGAGCAGCCGCTGCTGCTGCCGCTGTCCTCACCGCCACCATCACTGGCCATTTCACCACCTCGCAATTTATCATCTGCTGGGGTTTTGACATCTGGCCATTACTCCTACATATTGTCCTTAACACCGACCATTGCTATGATGGACATAAGCTTCCCGCTACTCCCTTGAACACTGTCGGCTGCCCCCCTGGTGGACATGTCATCTCCTCGTTCCATCTCCCCGTGATGTGATCCCATTTGGTTGATGCCACACTCTCCTCTATGTTATACTGCGACATAACTTTACTCCCTTCGGGAACTCCCCCTTTCCCGGGGATGGCCTTCTTGCCTATCAAGACGCTTCCTTAATGATGGATCTTGGGATCCCGAGAGGTGGAATGCGAAGAAGAGACTTCTTAGGGGTTTCTTACAGGGGTTTTTAAATCAAATTTTAAGGGGAGGGCGGGGGGGTTGATTAGGATGGCTAAGACAAGCTTAGGGGGGAGTCTGCCAGGGCACAGGCCAGAGCTAACTAATGGGAGGGGGTCGGGAGTGCTGGGAAGGGTTGGGATTCTGGGGGAGACATTAAGCCATTCCATTGGGGGGGTTCACCATCTCTACTGTTTGTGGGAGAGGCAGATATGGTGGGGGCTGAGGGCCAAATTATGTTCAGGGGATGCAGGTTCGCTGTTTAAGAGCGATCGCACATTCTGACCCTCATCGCCCATCTCGCACCCCTGGGTGCTTGGGATCACAGGACCCTGGTCTCCGGCTGGTGTCATTTAATGCCAGGTCCGTGGTACATAAGGCTCCCCTCATTTACGACCTCATACAAGAGGGTAGAGTGGACCTGGTGTGCATTACGGAGACCTGGTTGGGCCATGGGGGGGGGTGTTCCCCTTAGTGAATTATGCCCACCAGGCTTCTGGGCGTTTCACCAGCCGAGAGCCCAGGACAGGGGCGGTGGGGTTTGGTGGTGGTTATTAGGGAAAGTCTTGGACCTCAGGAGGTCACTGTGCCTCAGATAGACAGGTGTGAGTCCCTTTTTGTGAAATGGGACCTTGGAGTTCAGGTGGGCCTTTTTGTTATGTACCTGTCTACCTGCTACGTTTCATCGGCCCTGCCGGAGCTGCTAGATGTGTTAGCCGGATTGGCGGTTGATTTCCCCAGGCTTATGATCCTGGGGGATTTCAATCTGCCTTCCATTGGCAAGACATGCAAGTCAGCTCAGGAGTTTACGGCTTCCATGATGGCTATGGACCTAACTCAGTTAATTCAAGACCCCACCCATAACAGGGGACACATGCGCGACCTGATTTTTGTCTCTGGGCAGTGGATGAATGACCATTGGCTTACCTGAAGGGTCCTTTTCTGTACACCGCGGGAGAGTCCAAGCAATGGGTTAATTCAGTCTGCTTGCCCTTAGGACTGAGGAACTATTTTTCCTTAAGCCACACCTCCTCCTGGTGTGCTCAATCCCCCAGAATTCTTTGAAGGAGTCAGTTCGTGCGGACGGAGCGAAGCGTCCAAGATGATGTACTGTTGACACGAGGAACCCGAATCCCGGCCTTGAGAGCCAGGGTGGGTTGGACTCTCCCGCGGTGTACAGAAAAGGACCCTTCAGGTAAGCCAATGGTCATTTTCCTGTACACCGCTTGGAGAGTCCAAGCAATGGGACATACCAAAGTTATTGTCCATCTGGGTGGGCAGAAGAAGGCTCCCGGGATTCGGTCTCTGACACAACCGCCTGGAGCACACGCCTGCCGAAAGACGCCTCAGCCGAGGCGAAAATGTCCAGTTTATAGTGTCGCACAAATGGAGAAGGAGAGGACCACGTAGCGGCCCTGCAGATGTCCAGGATCGAGGCCTGGGTGGCCCAGGCCGCTGAGGTAGCAGCACTTCGTGTGGAGTGTGCAGTGATGCCGCGCGGAACGGCCTTGGATTGACTTTCATAGGCAGTCGCAATGCAAGCGCGAAGCCACCTGCCAATTGTGGAGGAAGTGACCTTCTTCCCTAGGGAACCGGGCTGGAAGGAGAGAAAAAGAGCCTCTGACTTCCTGAATTCCGCAGTACGAGCGATGTAGACCTTCAGGGCCCTCCTGACATCAAGATTGTGCCAGGATCGCTCTCTGGGATGCGACGGATGAGGACAAAAATTTGGCAACACAATGTCTTGCGCTCTATGGAACCATGAGTTTACTTTGGGGGTAAAGGTCGGGTCCAGCCTCAAAATGACCCTGTCAGGGTGGATGACGCACAGATCCTGGCGAACAGAGAGAGCCGCCAGCTCCGAAATCCGGCGAGCTGACGTGATGGCAATCAAGAAGGCCGTCTTCAGCGTCAGGAATCGAAGAGAAGTAGTGCGTAAAGGCTCGAATGGGGGGCCAGAGAGGGCCCGCAGGACCACGGACAGCTGCCAAGTAGGGTAGCGATGAACGGTGGGAGGGCGAAGGTTAGAAGCGCCCTTGAGGAAAAGACGCACCTTCGGGATTTTGCTGAGAGGCAAAAGGTGGTCGCCCGACCAGACAGTAGACAAAGCCGCCACTTGACGTCGAAGGGTGTTCGGGGCCAGGCCCCTGTTGAGTCCCGCTTGAAGGAAGTCAAGCACTCTGGGAACAGGCGCGGTCGTCGGCTCGATGAGCAGCTCCTCACACCACTTGGCGAAGGCGGCCCAGGACGCATCATAAATCCTAGTGGTTGAAGGGCGTCTAGCCGCCTGAATGGTGTTCACTACCTCCTCCGACAGGCCTTGGCCGTTCAGTTGGTCCCCCTCAAGTGCCAGACGGCCAACTGGAGCCACTGGGGCTCTGGGTGAATCACGGCCCCCTGGCTGAGGGAGATCTGGTCCGGAGGAATGCGCCACGGAGGAGACACCGACAGGTGGACAAGGTCGGCAAACCACGACCTGCGGGGCCAATGCGGGGCCACGAGAAGGACCTCTGCTCCCTCTGCGATGACTTTGGAGATGAATTGAGGAAGGAGAGGCAGGGGAGGGAAGGCATACAGTAGCTCGCGGGGCCACTTGCAACGCAGTGCGTCTGTCCCCTCCGCCCCCGGGGTGAAGAACCGGGAGTAGAAGCGGGCGAGCTGCTTGTTGTCCCTTGACGCAAACAGGTCTACGGCCGGAGTCCCGAATCTGTCGGACATCTGGTGGAACAGGCGAGGGTTCAGTTTCCACTCCGCAGGATCTATGGTCGTCCTGCTCAGCCAGTCGGCCTGTGTGTTGTCCACTCCGGAGATATGGTCGGAGCGAAGGGATTCCAGATGGCGCTCCGCCCAGCGTCCCAGGGACTCCGCCTCTCTCATCAGTGCTCTGGATCTGGTGCCGCCCTGGCGGTTGATGTGGGCCTTGGTGGCCACATTGTCCGTCATCAGAAGCACATGTTGGCGATGGATGGGCCGGCTGAAATGGCGCAGGGCCAGGCGAGCAGCTCTCAGTTCCAGCAGGTTGATGCTGTATCTGGATTCCACTTGGGACCACTTGCCCTGAACAACCAGGGACCCCATGTGGGCTCCCCAGCCGGAGAGGCTGGCGTCTGTGGTGATGATCAACCTCTCGGGTTCCTTGAATAGGTGGCCCTTGAGGATGGCCGGAGACACCCACCAGCGGAGAGACCTCTTCACCTCCGGGGGAACTCGAATCGGCCTGGTAGAGTTGCTCCTGGATGCCCTCTGGTGCGGCAGCAGCAGCCACTGGAGAGACCTGGAATGCAGGCGGGCCCACGGCACGATGGAAATGCAGGAGATCATTTTTCCCAGCAGCTGCGACAGAAGGACCACTGGAGCCTGCCTCAAGCTCAACACCTTGTGGGTCATGGACCTTAGACCGGTCAACCTGTCTCGGGAAAGGAAAACCCTGCACAAGTTGGTATCTATCACCGCCCCCAGGTGTACAAGTCTGTTGGTTGGGGTGAGATGGCTCTTCTCTATATTTAGAGAGAAGCCGTGGTTTCTGAGGGATCTCATAGTGGTTTGGAGATCCCGAAGGGCCTGCTGCCTGGACGACGACTGGATCAGGATGTCGTCCAGGTAGCACTGGAGCCTTATGGGCCTGCGTCTTAGCTGAGCCGCCACTACCGCCAGCACTTTGGTAAACGTCCGAGGAGCGGACGAGAGGCCGAATGGAAGAGCTTTGTACTGGAAGTGGCGACCCGCATAATAGAAGCGCAGGAACTTCCTGTGCTGAGGACGGATGGGGATGTGGAGGTATGCCTCTTTGAGATCTATAGATGTGAGAAGATCTCCCTGTCGAATCCCCGCCAGAATGGACTGCAGAGACTGCATCTTGAACCTCCGGTAGGCGATATGCCTGTTGAGGTTCTTGAGGTCCAAGATGGCTCTCCACCCCCCCGAGTTCTTTGGTACCAGGAAGAGGATGGAGTAAAACCCCTTCCCCTCTTCGCCTTGGGGAACTGGTTCCACGGCCCTGATGTCCAGGAGATGACGGACTTCCTGGTCCATACGCTGCCTCTTTTGGGGGCAGGACGGGACAGGGCACCGGATGAAGGTCCGGGGGGGAAGGGACAGGAATTCTAGGGAGAGGCCTTCCCTGACTGTCTGCAGAACCCAAGCATCCTCGGTGTTCTGGGCCCAATGAGAGGCGAACAGCTGGAGGCGACCCCCGATGGGCGTCAAGCCCTGGCAGTCACTTTGACTTACGGAACGGCCTGTTGGAGGCCCCACCGCGGTTATACTTGCGGAAGCCGAACTGCTGCCTGCCTCTGTCCCGAAAAGGCGCTCTGTCTTGGGACCTGTCGCCCTGCTGGCCGAAGGACCTATTAGAGGGAGAGAAGGAAGAGGCAGAGGTGGAAGGCTCGGAGGCACGAAAGGACTGCCTCCTAGAGTAGGGAGCGGCCTTACGTTCCTGCTTTTTATTTAAAGAAGGTAGGATCTTCCTCTTGTCCTTGGACTCAATGAGGAGAGGATCCAGGGACTCGCCAAACAATTTGGACCCCTTAAAGGGGGCGGAAGCCAGTTTCCATTTGTTTTTCTGGTCCGCTTGCCAATGTCGGAGCCAGATCAGTCGACGGGAAGTTATGTTAGAACCGAGGGCCCTGGAGGCAAATTTGGTGGCATTGAGGGACGCGTCAGCGGCATACTGGGAGGCCGCGATTATTTTTGACACGTCCTGGTGGAGACGGATGTCTCCCGCCGGGAGCTTGTTTAGGAGCTCGCGCAGCCAGATCACAGAGGCCCTATTAAAAAAGGAAGCGGAAGAAGAGGCCCTGATGGCCCAGGCAGCCGCCAGATGGGTCTTGTGACACGCCTTTTCCGCCTTCTTGTCCTCCGCCTTAAGGCCTTCCAGGAGGTCGGCCGGTAGCGAGGAGTTGGAAGTGAGCGCAGCGATGGGCGGGTCGACAGTGGGAAGGGCCAGAAGGTCCTCCAACACTGGCTCCATAGTATAAAGCTTCCTATCTACCCCACTGGGAGAGGATTGCGTGGCTGGCTGAGCCCACTGGCGCTGGATTAAGTCGAGGAACAGCCCCGGGACCGGAACCAGCTCTTGCTGGGGCGCTGGCACATCAAACATGACCGCATTGGGATTAGCCGGAGGGGCATCATCCGCCGGCGCGGTCGGCTTGGGCTTGATCCCCACCCTGGTGGCAGCCTTGACCTTGTGAAGGACCGATTTAAAAAGGCTGGGCTTAAAGAGACCCGCAAAGGCGGGCGCTTCGGGGGGAAGGTCCTCGTCGTCCGAGAGGCCTAGCACCTCCGGGTCAGGGTCCTCAATGGCAGAGGCCTCGCTGACCACCGAGGATTCCAGGGAAGGATGGCGGGCACGCTTGCTTGGGGGCGGAGCTGCCTGATCGGGTTTGGGACCCCTAGGGGCCGCTGCGGTAGGACTTTTAAATTTCATGGCCTCCGTGATGCCCTTGGCAATGGCACGGGCCATTAGCTCCTGCATGCGGGGCGATAACTCCTCAGAGTCAGAATCGGGATCCAAGCCCTCTACTAGGGGGGGTGAAGCCTCACCCTGCATATCGTCTATGCTAGCATCCCCAGGGGGAGGAACCTGTTCACAGGCCCAGGAAGGGACCGGGGAAGCCGGCTCTGCAAATGACCTATTAGGGGATAGGTCCTGGGATTCCACCTCCTCGGCGAGGACCGACTGGAGATCTTCCCGGGAGGGAGGGGCTCCTGAAAGGGACTGCACCCTGTCTGCCTGGCGTCTGGCCTTCTCGAATTGCTTGTCAAGGGCCCGCTGGCGCCTTTCAGCATCCTTGGCCTCAGCTACCGAAGGGGTTCTGGAACGCTGTTTCCCAGAGCTATCCCCACCACTCTTGCCCGCACCCCCACTCCCCGAAGAGGAGGAACCCTTGCTAGGGGCCTGCGAGAGGCTCGGCCTAGCGTCTTGGGAATCGGGAGGACTGGGCAGGTCCATAGTCAATGACCACACAAGATGGAGCAAGGCTATGATAAGGCAGAAGGATAGATATAGACTGGGTGCTGTAATGGGAAACAAAACGAAATGATCGTTAAAATTGCCATATATACAATTAATCGAATCAATACTATGAAATCATCCCATGTTTCACACCAGTCGGAGGCCCAGGGGTAGGATTGGGGCCTGCACCGGGGTGCAAGGCTCCGCAGGAGAAGCAGGGAGGAGAATGACTATAGAAAAATTCTTTAGGCCTGCTCTTACTTAAGGCCTCCTCCCTGAGCCGGTATGATGACCGTTGGAATGGCACAGGAACCAGCGCCGCTCGCAAAAATAGACAAAAGGCGAAGGTGGCGATCCTAGCCCGAGAAACCCTTGCTAGGCCCTGCCACCTCCAGCGGCCTCCTGAACAACGAGGCTGATGCAAAATGGCGGCCATGGCTGGGCGCGCTATTTTCGCGCCTAAAAATGGCCGCCGCAACAGCGTGGGGCTAAGGGAGAGCGAGGGGCGAACGCGCCTCGCAATGGCGACGATCGCCCACTCCTCCCTGCGGCAGAGGTCCTCTAGCAGGCCGGGGAACGAAAAAACTTCGACGAAAATAACAAACGAGGGGCCTGGGGAGTTAGGAACCTCGCCGCTGCAGCCGCGCCGTTTTAAACGACAAGCGGCAGGCCTCCGAAGCCGTCCCAAGAGGATCGGCTGAGGGGCACCCCCCACCACCTTCCAGCTTACCTCCTGGCCTTCAAGTGCAGATTGTACTGAAGAAAGTCGCAGAATTTAAGAGAGAAACGTCTCACGATGTTGGAGGAATAGTAGAGAAAAACTTTAAACGTAATTTGAGAGTCCAAGCCAAAAAAGGGATCAATTTAGCTCAGAGCTCTAACTAAATACGTCCAAACGGGCTGACTGAGGAAGAATTCTGGGGGATTGAGCACACCAGGAGGAGGTGTGGCTTAAGGAAAAATAGTTCCTCAGTCCTAAGGGCAAGCAGACTGAATTAACCCATTGCTTGGACTCTCCAAGCGGTGTACAGGAAAATGATCTAGATTTAGGGGATATTTCTATCCAACCTTTGTCATGGTCTGATCATTTCCTCATCAGGCTTGACTTCCATACTGCTACCCCTCGCCGCAGGGAGGCGGACTAGATGGTTCCGCCCCAGACGCCTGATGGACTCTAAAAGGTTCCTGATGGAGCTTGGGACTTTTCTTGACTCTCTTGCTCACAGCTCGACTGAAGCCCAAGTGGAAGCCTGGGATAGGGTGGCCACTGGGGCTTTGGATCGCGTTGTGCCTTTGCGGCTTCTGACCCGGTGTAAATCCCAGGTAGCTCCCTGGTTTATCGAAGAGCTCCAGGAGATGAAACGCCAGAAAAGATGCTTAGAGAGTTGTTGGAGGGCCAGCCGGTCCGAATCTGATCGAACACTAATAAGAATTCATATTAAATCCTACTTAGTGGCGATAATCCCGTCCGCAGATAACTGCCCAGCTGCCCTGCTTAGGGTGACGCGCTCCCTACTTAACCAAAGAACTGGGAAAGATCCCTTGCAGGGTAAGGCTGAAGAATTTGTTCAGTATCTGCAGGATAAAATCGCTCAGATCCGGACAGGCTTGGACTCTGACTGGGTAGATTCGGGCGAGTCGACTGGGATGAATCTTGTGGAGACTATCTGGGATGAGTTTGACCCTGTGACCCCCGAGAGCATGGACAGGATTATGGGGAGACTCAGTGCTGCCACTTGTGTGCTGGACCCGTATCCCTCTTGGTTAGTCTCAGCTTCCCGGGAGGTGACACGAGGGTGGCTCCAAGCAATTACCAACGCTTCATTGAGAGAGGGGTTCTTTCCCACCGCCTTGAAGGAGGCGGTGGTGAGGACCCTCCTTAAGAAGCCTTCCCAGGACCTAGCTTTTTTAGCCAACTATCGTCTGGTCTCCAACCTATGCTTTGTAGCGAAGGTTGTCGAGAGTGTGGTAACACATCAGCTTCCCCTGTACCTGGATGAAGCTGCCTACCTGGATCCGTTTCAGTCAGGTTTCAGGCCTGGGTACAGCACGGAGACGGCATTGGTTGATGATCTCTGGAGGGCCCGGGACAGGGGCTGCTCCTCTGTCCTGGTCCTATTAGATCTCTCGGCGGCTTTCGATACCATTGACCACGGTATCCTACTGCAACGACTCGGGGGGTTGGGAGTGAGGGGCACCGTTTTACGGTGGTTCTCCTTCTACCTGTCGGATCGGTCACAGTCCGTGTTGACAGGAGGACAGGGATTGACCCCGAGGCGCATCACTTGTGGGGTGCCCCAGAGGTCGGTTCTCTCACCCCTCCTGTTCAACATATATATGAAACCGCTGGGAAAGATCATCCGTGGTTTTGGGGTACAGTATCATCAATATGCTGATGATACCCAACTTTTCATCTCTACCCCAAACCACCCAAATGATGCCCTCGACGTGATGTCCTGATGCCTGGAGGCTGTGTGGATCTGGATGGGGAGGAACAGGCTCAAGCTCAATCCCTCCAAGACTGAGTGGCTGTGGTTTCCATCATGCTGATTTGTGCATCTTGTTCCATCTTTGATGACAGGGGGAGAAATTTTAGCCCCCTCAGAGAGGGCCCGCAATCTGGGAGTCCTCCTGGATACGCGGCTTAGTTTAGAACACACGACGGCCGTGACCAGGGGGGCCTTTTGCCAGGTTCACCTGGTACATCAGTTGCACCCCTTCCTGGATCGGGATGCTCTGTGCACAGTCACTCATGCCCTCGTCCTTTCTCGCCTGGACTACTGCAATGTTATCTACATGGGGCTGCCCTTGAAGAGCACCCAGAGGCTTCAGCTGGTCCAGAATGCGGCCGCGCAAGTTATCATGGGGGTACCTAGGTGCTCCCATGTTACACCCCTTTTAGGCGGCCTGCACTGGTTACCTGTTGTTTTCCGGGTGCGATTCAAGGTACTAATTATGACCTTTAAAGAGCTCCATGGCTTAGGCCCAGGGTACCTGCGAGACCACCTACTGCCAGCAGTAGCCTCCCACCATCCAGTGCGATCCCACAGAGTTGGCCTCCTCAGGGTGCAGTTGGCCAGACAGTGTCAGCTAGTGACCCCCAGGGGGAGAGCCTTCTCTGTGGGAGCGCCTTCCCTCTGGAATGAGCTGCCCCTGGAGCTTCGCATAAAACCTCCAGTCCGTCTGACGTGCCCTAAAAAGTTGGCTTTTCCAGCAAGCCGGCCTGGCCTGAACAGAATAAAATAAATGATTAATTTAATTGTTAATTTTAATCTAATTTTTAAAATTTTATTGTTAATATTAGTTGGGTTTGTTTTTGGATACTTTATTTAATTTCCTTTTAAACTTTTGTAATATGTGGGGTTTTTTTATGTTGTACAAACAAACAAACAAACAATGGGTATGTTTGTTTTCCCTGTAGTTGTTCTTCCAATAATCCTACATGGTTAAGTCTTGGTTGCCCACGCATAGTTCCTAAATCTCATGGCCTACAGATGTCCAGGAACTCTAACATCTGACATGGTCCATGATGCCCTGGGTAGCAACAATTCAGTAAAGGATTCTTTTTCTATTTTCCCACATATTAAATGGGTTGATGGATACACTTAGTCTGGCTCTTCTGCTAAGACCTGAAGGGATAACTTTGATTGTTATTATGATTCAACCCCTAGCCTGCCAGATTTTTAGATTGGATTTGGTATTTTTATCCACCTTTTCGAATCCATCTGTAGGATCTGGGATAGACAGATGTTGTTTGCTGGTGTTAAAGCATTGCCACAGGATGATGATAATGACAAATGATGATTCTGCAACATCTATAGCTTAAAACACATAAGCAGTTTCAACTGATGTTGCTATGATGCCTACTGGAAAAAATATAATTTTATAGAATTACTCATAGCAATATTTGTTATGTGATTTGTTGTTGCTATGATTAATTAACAATAAGAATATGTGTATGCTTGTACCCAAAGTTGCATACAAGGTTATATCTTGAATAAAATGGTTCAAAAAACAATGGTCAGATATTAACTGGTAACTATAATTTCAGCTGCTCTCTCACAATTTTCCAATGTTGAAAACGTATTACTAGCTTCTGGATTCAATTCAATGTGCTGAGACATTTCATTAATGATGTTCAGAAATTAAGTTGATAGTAATGAGGACTGTGTAAACAGTGGAATATTTTTAAGTGGCCCACTATGAGTCCTGATTTGAATCCAATGGAACATCAATGGAAATTGCTGAAAATCATAGTTTAGAGAAGGAATCAATCAAACCTAAGACAATTGGAGCAATTTGCTCAAGAAGACTGTGACAAATTGCCAGTTGAGAAATACAGATGTTTGGACTTGATTGCAGTTATTGCAGCAAAAGAGTGTGCAACAAAATATTAGGTTAGGAGTGACAAGCATTATGTACATACCATTTTCAGTTAATATTCATAACAATATACTAAGTCATAGAGGTGGTCCTTGTTTAACAACCATGTGTTCACCAACTGTTGGACTTTACAAAGGCACTGACCAAGTGGTAGTTACGACCAATCCTCATACTTATGGCCATTGCAGCATCCCTGTAGTCACATAATCATGGACTAGGCCAAGTTAATGGGCAAGCTGGTAGGCAGTTGGGATCACGTGAAGTCCTTACTTAATGACCTATGTAATCCTCATTTAATGATTGCAACTGAGGCTGCTAAGGGGATGGTTGCACAGTTTTTCAGTATACAACTGCATTGCTTAATGACAAAGTTTCCTGTCCCAATTAGCAATATTAAGCAAGGACTATCTGCACAGCATTGAAAGTGAAGATCATCCTGTCCTAAATATGCTACTGTACAGTACCTTAAATAGGATACTGATGGAATACCAGTATAAAATGACTTTTTAATATAGAGCAACAATTTGTTGGCTTTGCACAAAACACTAGCAAGCACTAAGTTTAAAAATCAGATAGTTAGCCTAGCACCATGATGGCGAACCTATGGCACGCGTGCCCAGGTGGCACGCGGAGCCATTTCTGAGGGCACGCAAGGCATTGCCCTGTCAGCTCCAGTGCGCATGCGCCCGCTGGCCAGCTAATTTTCGATAGTTTTTTTTAATCTCCGGAGGATTCCCTGAAGCCTCCAAACAGCGAAAAACAGCCCAATGCAAACCAGAAATGAGGAGAGAGTTGCCGGAACAGGGGAAAGACAAGCGGCAAGGAAAGAGGCTTCTTTCACTCGTGCTGGCTGCTCTGTTCCTCCCTCCTTCCCCTGCTACTAAAAAGGATCCTGCCCGATCACTGGAATCCAAAGGGAAATGAGGAGAGAGCTGCCAGCACGGGGAAAGACAAGCGGCAAGGAAAGAGGCTTCTTTCACTCGTGCTGGCTGTTCTGTTCCCCCCTCCTCCCCCTGCTACTAAAAAGGATCCTGCCTGATCACTGGAATCCAAAGGGAAATGAGGAGAGTGCTGCCAGCACAGGGGAAAGACAAGCGGCAAGGAAAGAAGAAAAGAGGCTTCTTTCACTCAACGTGGCTGCTCTGTTGCCCTTTTCTCCATTTCAGTGCTACGCCATCGAGGTTGCCCCATCCACCATCGCCCAGGTCCTCGTTTCTCCTAAGCATTTCTTTGCCTACCTGATTTCCAGCTCCATCGTGTTTCTTGCCATCGTGTGCAGAGAAACAAAGTTTGTGGTACTAAAAAAAAAACTTCAATCAATCAATTACAACTTGGGGGGGGGGAATCTCACAAAGTTGGAATTGATTGATTGAAGGGTTTTTTTTTTAGTCCCACAAACTTTGTTTTCCTGTCCAAAAATGGCAAGAAAAACGATGGAAAAATGCTACGGAGGGGAAATTAAATAGGCAAAGAAATGCTTGGGAGAAGCGAGGACCTGGGCAATGGGGGGTGGGGCAGGCTCCATGGAGTGGTGCTGAAATGGAGAAAAGGGCAACAGAACAGCCACCCTGAGGGAAGAAAGCTGCTTTTTCTTATTTCCTTGCTGCTTGTCTTTCCCTCATGCAGATAGCTCTCTTTCGCATTTCCGTTTGGATTGCAGTGACCAGGCAGGATCCTCTGTGCTAGCAGTGGGGGGGGGGGGAGTGAAACAGAGCAGCCACCTTAAGGGAAAAAAGCTGCTTTTTCTTTTTTCCTTGCCACTTTTCTTTCCCCTGTGCCAGCAGCTCCCTTCCTCATTTGTCTATTGACTGTAGTGCCCAGGATCCTCTTTAATAGAAGGGGGGAATTTAGCAACTGGACTCACACCTGCCATAGTAAAACGGGCCCAATCTTTACACAGGAGAATGATAAGGGAAGGTTTTTTGACACAGGAGCACACCTGAGCATCCCCCCACCCCACCCCCACCCCAATCTCTGCCCGTTTGTGGCAGAGCAACTTTTACCCTCACTGGGTGTTAACTAGGGGGAAGCAGCCAGAGCAGGCAGTGGCGAGGAAGCCTTGCGCAACAATGCGCGGTCCACACAGGTAAGGGGGGGCATTAAGTTATTTGGGTGGGCACTCGAGTTTGTGTGATAGCGCGCACGCATGTGCTTTTGGCACCCGAGGCGAAAAAGGTTCGCCATCACTGGCCTAGCACTATGGCTCATTGAACAAAGGATCTTACTTAAAAATAAATTCTAATGAAAGTAAATATGTACAATCTATATTTCCCAAAAGTTAAATAAATTCCAAATAATTGGGACCCGGGAACAATTTCTGAATGAAGGTCATCAATATAAAACACATTATTACTGAACTTTTGTATCATGTATTGGGAGCAGAATTTTTCAAGAGCAAAAGTTGAAATGGTATTCAGACATAGTACAAGGGAAATATTGAGTTTCAATTAAGTTTCATTGAGACAACACAATGGTTATATGATTTACTTCATTTTATGTATGATCTATTTTACAGTTCTTTTACAGAATTAAATAATACATTTCCAATTAATGAAAACTGAAGTAGATGACTAATTGATGCAATGTCCTTTTTTTTTTGAATATACACAGATACAAAAGAACTATAGAGAGGATGCCTTTTAAATTCTACTCTATTGGGTCCCAAAAGCAATAAACCTAATTTAAACTACACACACACACACACACACACACACACACACACACAGAGACTATATTTGAAGATTAAAATCAGACTAAATATAATAATGTTTCACAGCACATACATGGAACAAATATATGCTATTAGGCCAGCCTGGAACTCTAAATCTGATAATTTAAATCTTATATGTAAATTGCCTAATAATAATTCCTCCTAGATTCTAGAAGGCCGCCTAGGTAATTTTTCAGTTATTTTTCACCTCTCGTTTTATCAACTATTTTGTATTAATCTAAAATAGAATCTAAAGGACAGTGTAATTCTATTTTATAAAATTATACTCCTGTAATTAAGGAGAATTCCTCTCTTCTATGGAAGGGAGAAAGATGACAAGTTAAATGTTCAAGTGTTCAAACTATTTTAATATGACGTTTTAGGTCCCCTTAGCCATTCCTGTAAGCTAGATTCAGTAAGATATTCAGAGATCAATTAAGAAACATCATGCCTTGGCACCCGATTCACTCTTGTAATGTAATAATACATTGCAAATTCTAGGGAAATAAATAATTTGTACTGGATCGTGATAACATCTCACCACGTGAAGTTAACTAAGGTTTGAAAAACGTTTTTCTAACTGTGGGAACATTCTTTATTTTTATCGTGACCTGTTAAAAAATGGTGCTATATTCATATGTATATTTTGTAGTACAATCCATTCCATACACGACTGCTGAGACGTTCACTCTTAGAAAAGCTTATATGAGATTAATGATTACATCTGAAATTGCTTTGGCTAACTGTCTGATTTTTGTTCTTCCATCCCCTTTTGTCTCCTCAACTGCAATTCCTTCTGCCACCTGGCATTCTGTAGCCATGGTCGGGACAAAGAATTATGTAACTTGTAGTTACAGTAATGCGAATGCTGCTTTATATAATTTCTTTCAATCCAATTGTAGGATTTTAATGCTTGAAACGAGAAAAACAGCCATATAGCAGTAAGCTAAGGTATCATTGTGACTGAGGCTTTAAGAGTTTGCTGTGCACTGCCAAAAGTAAGCCTTGAGTCTGTAACTCATTCAACTGTCTGAATTTATTTGGAAGATAGTGTTATTTGGCTACAGAATCTAAACATGGTGAAAGCTTTTGTTTGCACAGCAGCGTAGCATATTTAAGTGCAATAAATCAAGAAATGCTTAAAATAGTGAATTCTCTAGTACAAAGTGGCTCGGCTCCTATTTTCAGATCTGGAAAATGTAATCTAAAAATTGTGAATATAAAATGAAAATGCATGGAGGCAAAATATGTATAATATGTATTTACTGTAAGGTGATTGGAGAATTTATGCACAGCCTGCTATGCAAACTCTGCAAATGTGGGTAAAGTTCAAACAGTGTTATGTGCATTGAGGCCATTCTGTTAATTCAGTAAACCATCGTTCAGTTAACTATAGTTGAATTGTTTTGTGGAAACAAAGCTATTTATAAATTGCCTAGCAATTGGACAATAGTTAGCTATGGATCTGGCTATATGGATCTGGCTATATATGTTATTATTTAACATTAGTGAAAAGAGTATAACTTTTAATTTTATCCAGAATAAACTGGATCATAACATTTTTAACTCAGAGTCAAATCAATATTTTTAACACAGGAATAAAAATGGTTAATATAGAAGGGCTAATTACTTCTCACTTAGAATGCAAGTCTAAATTAAAACAACCCTTATTATTTCAAAACTGCAGTTGTTTTCCCCTCTAATTTTTAAATAATAATGTGTGTTGGTAGCTAGTTGATGTTTTTATTATTCTGCCAAATCGAACTTCTGTGATTCAGCACTGTTTTCAGTATCACACAGTAGATGTGTGCAGTGAGCCCAAACTATCTATAATCTAGAATACAAAATTGTTCATAAAATTTAAAAAAAAGTCACAGTTCTTAGTACAAATGCAATATAAGCAGAAAGAGAAGAGGGAAGACTCAAAGATTACCATATCTTATATTGGGACCCATTGCAAAAGGACCTAGCTAGTTTTGAGTCACGCTAATAGTATTCAACCCAATTCAATGCTTGGATTTTGAGGGACACTTGGGAGAAAAAGAATTCTGTTTCTTAAAAGGTCTAGCATGAAAAAATATAAATGGCTGTAATACATTTTTCATGCAATGGGTTGAAATGTTTATGTAAACTAGACAATTATAATGGGATTAAATACATCAAATATCATAGAAAACCATGAAAAGATTTCAAGTGACGTTCTTTTAAATGCTTATTTAATTCAAGTGCAAATATCAGAGGTAAATGTTCTTGCGGAATAAGGTAAAGGCACAAATAATTAAATCAAGGGTTTTGCTTATAAAGTAAATCAGTTACTAGTCCAAAGCAAAGCTGCAAACACTCTTCATAACATATGGTCAGATAGATGGGATACTGGGCAACATTAAGTTATAATGAGAATTGGAAAACTAAAGATAAGTCCTTCAATCTCATGGTCACAATGCTTGATTGGAACAGCCAGTAATGGTCGGATTACAAGAGTCTCTCTGATTTGAAACAGATACATTGTTGATAAAATCAAAAAACAAAGTACTCTTTTATCTTTTGTAAAACAATAGATTTTTAGAGAACTAGAATGACAACAGGTCCTCTCAAAACCAGAATCAAAATACTGAATTCATATCTGTTGGCTTCATTGTGGGAAAATGAAAGAATTATTATCCTGAACTGTAGCTGATTTGGATTCAAGAAAATCCAATGCACACCTCTAGTAGGGAAGAAGGAGTGTTCCATTAATTTTGCTAGCTTCTTTTGATTCCTCTTTTCTCCAAAATTTCCATTTAAACTGATTATTACAGGAAAAACTGAAACTTTCAGAAGTAGTGCACAAGCTTGTCATTTTCTCTTTTTCTCCTTGCATTGTATCTTTTAGATACTAAGTCTGATGGCAGGGATAGTAGTCATTGTTTTTCAGCTAGGAGTAAGTTAAAGTAGCTTTAAGCTAAGCAATAAAAATAAATAACATGCACATTTTATCTTTATGCAATATGTGCTCTTCCTGTCCTACTTATTCATGAGCTGTAAGTGATCATACGGAAGCCAGAGATGATTAAACTGATATTACCTATACAATATTTATTTTTAAAATGCTGTCAAGGGACCCAAATGCTAGTTTTCACACTATCCCTGATGTCCTGCCTTTGCACAATAGTTGTTGTTGTTTTAATTCTTGCTTCTTTTCTTCTATATTTTTTTGTCTCTTATTTGGATGTGCTTCAGAATCTTGGCAAGAAGATGGGGAAAAAACCCAGATAAGTATCTCAAATAGTTAAATGAATCTTGCAATTAGTCATTTGTCAGAGGACAGGGAGCAATAATAATTCCTTTCAGATGAAACGCTAACCAGATGCTTTAATCAAGAAACTGTATATGTGGGTGTGTACAAACATGTACGCTTGCAACTTTTCCTGTAGTTATTTTTACAGTATGTGAGGAAATATGTGACAAATGACATTTAGTCATGAAACAGATTTCCTTGTATTAAGCTACTATAATTAATTCTTACAATCTGTTCAATTATCAAACAAAAGTCCACATAGATGACAACTCTTAGATATTCCAAGTCATTGCGCACAACTCTCAGGAGCTGAGGTGAAAGCAGTGTCAAAGAGCTGAAAGCTCAGATATCAAATCATTCTTAATTTACAGATTAAATCTCAAGTTTTATTTTAATGCAAAATCTTGCATTTTAAAAATATTTTTAAAACCTCTGTACCCCAAAATGGATAATGTTACCATATTGGGTGTGGGTTCCACATTCTCAGTTTTTAGTGATAAGGTAAGAGTGGCGAGTAAAATACAAAATGCAAAGCGTAAAGAACGTATGGCCCTGACATATATTAGGGCTTGAGGAAAAAAAGAAGCCAGCAATTAAAAAAAAACCTTCAAAAGCTTTAGGACTCCACATTAAGGAAGGCTTGAATTTCTATCTTTTAAGATTCAAATATTTTCACTTTTTGCACCTTCATACCACAATGCAAATTAACCCACCGCCTTTGGAATAAGAGACTATGGGAGGATCTTTTTATCACATCTATGTTAAGATTACATATTAAAGGAATTAAAAACAGGTCTGACTAAGGCAGGGGTGTCCAAACTTGGGAACTTTAAGACTTGTGGACTTCAACTCCCAGAATTCCCCAGCCAGGCTGGCTGGGGAATTCTGGGAGTTGAAGTCCACAAGTCTTAAAGTTCTCAAGTTTGGACACCCCTGGACTAAGGTAACCTAATGACTATCTGGGTTTAAGAATAGTTAGAAGTTCAGTACAGGAAGTCCTCAACTTTATTCATTTAATGCTGAAAAAAATGAATTATGATTGGTCCCCCTCTCACTTATTACCACCTTAGTATTCTTGCAGTCATGTGATCAAAATTTGGGTACTTGGCAACTGACATGTAGTTAATGAGGTTGCAGTGTCCAGGATTTGATTGTCATTTGCAATTGTCTCAGGGGCTTTTTGAGAAGCAAAATCAATTGAGGAAGCCAGATTCGTTTAATGACAGTGAGATTCGCTTAACAATTGCAACAAAAAAGGTTATGAAAGTGGGCACTTAATGGTAGAATTGCTTACCAATGGAAGTTCTAATTGTGGTCATAAGTTAAGGACTATCTATATAATACTGTGTAGCACTTTTGTTTTTCTACATTTTAATAAGTCTTATAATATGCAACTAATAAGTTAATACAAAAAGATTCTAGAACTTTACAGAGATGTTGTGCGATCAATTTTTAGATTAAAATTGACTTCTCACAACATTGCAAGATTTCATCTACTACGATATATACTTGTATTAGTTTATCTACATATATAGTATTTTATGGTAAGGATTAGCAGTTTAGACCTATAAGCAATAATACATAATCAAACATCTCTTTCACTATATTCCAAGGACCCAATTCATTTGAATAATTTATTATTTAAAAAATCTCCCAGAATGACTGGAGTCACTTCAAACCAAAACACTCACTTCTAGCTTCACCCTTATTTCTCAAAGAATATCTCAGCCCAAAGATATTCCAACGAAAGATGCTAGGAGGCTGCAATATATAGTCTCCTAGATGACCCATTTATTAAAGAAAGTAGCTGGGAAGTAAATAACAGGATTATATCTACACTAGGATAGGTGGGCTGTAAGAAGTATAGTTGTGTGAGGCTAGGATGGGTGGAGTAGAACACGCAGAAAAAAAGATGATTGAGAGATGAGTAAACAGGGAGAAAGTAGGCAAAATACATTGGGAATGGAGAAGAAAATCATGTGTAAATAAAATTATTTATATAAATGTAAAGAAAATAAATATGTGCCCCAAATTTATCACTATCATATCCCCATGCAAAAGTGGGCAGTTAGTTCTGAACGGTATGAGGAATGCTTTTCCACAATTCTTAATTTGCCTGTATCCTAGAAAGATTACTAGCTGATATATACTATATTAAGTATGTATACTTAACATTACAATGTCATGCCTACTAAATACTAGGAAAAATTTCTTGGTAAACATAGAAAGTCTATGTTTCAATACAAAAACACAAAATACAATTAGTATTTTGTAATAACTGTGCAAGTTATCAGTAATGACAAATAAATAAAAACATACATTTAAGGTAAATGAAGGATTTAAGTTCTACAAAAGTGTTGGTTCTATCAGTCAACTTTTAATTCTATTTATTTTGGATTTCTGTCTTTTCCTTTAACTCAAATACTGGCAGATAATAAAAGCATATAATCTAAAACCTTTCAATGATGTAATTTTTCTTTTTTGCTTCCTATTTTTTCACTGTTAAAATGAATGGAAGTAATAACAAAATCTTACAAGAATTTTCAAAAATATAGATGTGGCATTTTGGGTAATTTGTTTGGAAAAGAATTCTAGGGTTCAGTTTGTAAAAATAACAAATGAATAATAAATGTTAAGGAAAGTCAGCGGCATTATACCTATGGGCATTAGATCTCTCCAAAATATTGCCCATGAATCTCTAAAAAATAAAATATTTCTAAATGACTAATGGCAAGAATAGTAAAATTTTAGCATTCCTGTATAAGATCCTAGGATGATATTATTTGCACAAGATATAGGAAATTAATGAGGTCTCGAGTAAGGGGAATTTCCATACTATTATATCAGACAGCCAAATTTGCCAATGGTACCAAACTACTTAGAATATTAAAATTGAAAGAAAATTAAAAGAAATGTCCAAAAGGATTTCCAAAACAGGTTAATGTAACACTAAATGGTAATTTTAGTAAAATGGAAGGACCTACTAATTGGCACATTAGCACAAAAAATGAGCTTATCACATTAATTGGAACTAAAGTTATTAGGAGTTAATTAGTAGTAATTGATCAGGAGAAATTATAGAGTCATGAAGGACAGCTCAATGAAAATAAAAATCTGGTGTGTACCCATATAAAACAAAAAATAATAAATTCCATGCTATTAGGAAAACAATTGGAAATAACAGTATTATAGTAACAGTAACAGAAACTGCGCTTGGGAGTATTGCATGCATCTGAAAAGAATTTTAAGAGCTGGGGAAAGCGCAAGTAAAAAAGGAACTAAAAATATTAGCATAGGAGCAGGAGGATTTCCTCTACAAGGAAATACTAGTGCCTGGAGTTTTTTTAGGTTGGACTAAGAGTGGGCAAGGGAAGATAACAGAGGTACATAAGCTCACACATAACGTAGATTGTATAGAGCTAGAACTAGTCACTCATCAAACACAATGAAGGACATTCAGGACCAATAAAGTAATTGATTGCACAATACAATTAAACTGTAGAGCGCATTGATGCTGTGGCATGGTGCATTTTAAAATAGCTTTAAAAAGGAGTTGGAGAAATTTATGGAAGATCATGTTATCATTGGCTGATTATTTGCTGCAGAATCACAGAAAACAAAACTAGTTACTAAAAAAAGCACAACAGAAGGTTATTATCCTCCTGTTCATCTAAGCTTCCTGAACTTATCTGATTTATTATTGTAGTCCACAAAATAATTAATTACTTGGGTACTGGAAAGGATGCAAAAAAAAAAGGGTAACAAAGATGATTAGAGGGTTGAAAGCTAAAACATGAAGAACAGTTGCAGGAATTGAGTATGTCTAGTCTAGTGGAAAGGACTAGGGATGATATGATAGTAGTATTCCAGTATTTGAGGGACTGTCATAAAGAAGAGGGACTCAACTTATTTTTCAAAGCACAGAAGCAAGACAAGAAATAAGGTATGGAAACTAATCAAGGAAAGAAGCAACCTAGAGGTAAGGAGAAATTTCGGAACAGTGAGAACAATTAACTAGTGGAAAGGCTTGCCTTCAGAAACTGGGGGTGCTCCATCGCTGGAGGTTTTAAGAAGAGACTGGACAGCCAGTTGTCTGGAATGGTGTAGGGTTTCCTATTTGAGCAAGGGGTTGGAGTAGATGACCCCCAAGGTCTCTTCCAACTCCGTTATTCTGTTATTATTAAGCCATCAGTCTGATCTAGAAGATCTCCTTGTGTGTTTTTATGTAGAGAGGATAGATGTTCCTGTATTGCCTGAGAAAGTCTGGAGGTTTTATCCAAAACATCTTGAGGCCACTACGTTGAAAAAGGTAAGGGACAACAGAGAACTAAGGATGACACGATTGGATTAATACCTCAAGCTACCTTCCCTAACCTATCCTTAATTTGAGGAAGGTTAGGGCTGTTATATTTTGATTGCAAAAATCCAGATAACACTTAGATATGCAGAGAATCTGAGGAATTTCTATTGATTGTTTTGCTTTTATTCTTCTTCATTACCTAGAGAGTCTATGGATGGGGGCAGGTTACAAAAAACTGTGAAATAAATAAACAAAGCAAATAAGCAAGCTAACATGTTAATTTTAACTGTTAGAATTCAGCAATAACCATGCTGTTTGGATATTCAGGAAGCTGAAGTCTGTGTATTTTCAAGATGCTCATATGACAAAAGCTGCTTTAAATAGACTAGTTTTGGAAACAACAGGTACATCATGCATTTCCTTTTTTAAAAATGGCAAATATTCGGTATCTTGAAATACCACTACTATAAACCACTACGCTGAAAGCTTCACCCAACTCAATGGGAATTATTTCCAAGGAAATAACCTACAATAAAAATATTGTGCATGGGCATTTATAACATTCAATGTTGTTGAAATGGCGGTAGTAGATCAATTCCAATAGATTCTACATGAACAGAATTGGGTATTGGTTAGAGACAGAATTGTTTGTTTCAGCTCATTCGGGATTTGGATGGGGAAAATGCACCTCTCCTGGTCTCTTTAGACACTTCATCATATTTTGATGTCATCTACAATAGTATATTGTTGGAATGCCTTCTGGGATTAGAGAATGGAGGCACTACGGTAGTTCAGGCGACTGAAGTAGGGAACAAAGGTTGGCTTGGTGGATCTATTTTGCAGAATTCCAAAGATCAATCTTCTGTCTTCTGTTTTTAATATCTATTATGAAGCCATTGAATGAGGTCATCTACAGTTTAGGATGGGGTATCATTATTATGCTGATAATACTTAACTGCACATTGCTACCCTATAGGACAGATGCTGCCAACATCTTGTCCCAGTGTCTGGAACCTGTCTAGGTCCGTATGGGAAACAGGTTGAAACTGAACACAAACAAGACAGCAGTACTGTTTGTTCACCGAGGTTCTCCATTAACGTCAATGTTGATGGAGGTATGGATAGGTATGCACTACCCCTGAAAAAGGTTTAGGATCTGGATATCTTTCTGTGGCAAATACAAGATATGGAAACTGTTGCTAGCCATTTTAGTTGATGCACCTTAGTTGTGGCCTTATGTAATGCTTAGAGGATTTCAATAACTCATGCCATTTAATAAGAATACAAAGTTTTAGATGTCAAAATGTCTTCATTTCAGGGGAAAAGACGAAAGTACCCTATTTTTCTCTTAAGAATTTATCTTAAAATTATAGTGATTAATTTGCATTAATAGTAGTATTGAGTTAATACTCATTTTTTCAGATGAACGTTTGTGGTAGCAAAAATATTCCTTAGAATATGGTAAGCATTTCAATATCAGTTTGTATTACATATTGAAATGAATTAATTTACAGCTGAAGTTAGGAGAAATAATGTAAAAAAGATATTAAATCCACCTTAGCTAGTTTCGGCACAATTACATAATCATCTAATACAAAAATATGTTTATCAGGAAATCAGCAATGCTGCACCTTATACTTAAAAGATGCATATCTTTTAAAGAAAAATGGCCAAAATATTGCAAGATAACCAACTCCTTAAAGTCTTCTTATGAGATTTCATGTGATTTGAGAAACTCTCTCGCATTTTTGATATTTTGGAATTCTTGAAGATGATTTCATAGGATTTCACTTATTTAAAATAGAATTTTTCTATATTTTGCAATTGTGCAATCTTTGACGATTGCATAGTAGAACCTACGGGTATGGACATCTACATGGGTAGAATGACAACATATATTTGATGTCATCTTGTGTATGCCACAACTTAGATATATGCATTAAAAACTGAGACACAAGTACATAAGGATGTCATTTACATACGTCACTGCCCATGTGTCATCATTTTGATAAGCTTGCTATAGACGTCACTCACCACCAGAAAATGTTGCTGATGCAATATATATGAATATATTATGAAATTCTTTGTCAACCACAGATCAGATAATTTTAGAGCAAGAATACTGGTGTCAATTGAAATAGTAGAGAAGAGCTGTAAAACCAATGCATTATGAGAAAGTTCCCAGACTCAGCTCTTGGCAGATTTTGAAAAAGCTTCTGACTGAAGTCCTGAAAAGCTCATGTCCATGAGCATAAACAATATTGCATTCACATGTAAGCACAACTGTGGTTTATTGGATAAGTCACAATTGATTGAGTTAATGTATCATGGCTACTTATATGATATACGAATCCAAAATCAAATAACATAATGGGTTACTGTAATGTGTTAATCCAGCAACTCTAAAGTCACTTCCTATGTTTCTATGCTCTAGGTCAGAATCTGAATTGGTCAATATGTTTTTTTTCTTTCTTGTTGCTATTATATATGGCAGGAGAAAATCCCCTATACTTTAAAAGTGGCATTTCAGAACCAGGAAACTTCTAATGCATATGCAGAACGTTACTTTGAATCACTGGGCTCTAGCTATGTGGAGGCTTAAAAAGTACATTAAAAGTACTTTTATTGTGTTTATGAACAGAAGAAAAAAATGCCAATCTTGTGAAGTAGTATTCAGTTTGGTGACTGCATCAGCTAACTTGCATGCAGAGAGGCACAATAAGAAACAACAAGTTCAGTTATTTATAAAGACAGTTTTATTAGAAGTGATTTGACTAGAAATATACCTAGTAATTGTTAAGACCAAGGCTATTAGCCAAAATTGACAGGTATAGACCAAAGATTTATGAGATGAGGAACATCCACGCTCCATGGCTAACGTCATGACCATCCAAGAGATGTGCAAATGAAGGACTTCATATCAATCCAGCAAAATAAAATTTCCAAGTGTCCCAAAATCCTATTTTTTTCAGAATCATTTGAAAATATACATAATGTAGAGAACAGCTGATATGGTAAGGAGAGGTGGTTGAAGAAACTACACCTAAAGAAAAAACTTCAAACCATTTAGGCTGTGGCTATGTGAAGTAACTTGCCTTCATATACTTTAAATATCTGTACAAAGGGCCCTTCTGAAAGTGCTCCCACTTTCAGAGGCTTGCCTGTTGAACAGGCAGGAGACAATTTTTTGCTGTGTTTCTCCCGGGTTATAAAACTATACTCTCTCGGAGATGAATTTGGCTTTAAGAAATCTGCAAATATGCCTTTCTTTTGCTAGGCCTTTGATAGTAAAAATTACATTATTTGTGTTTTCATTTACACTTTAACATATTTTCTGTATTCTGCATTTGTGTGTACCTGTATTGTTTCAAACTGTAAACGCCTCGAGCGTTTCCCAAAGGTGCTTTTCCAAAACCAACTAGGCTTTCTTGAACTGGACAAGAAAGTCCAGTTGCCTTTTGAAAAACACCCTTGGGACAACCGTGACCTGGATGATCGAGAATCTCCATCAATGCCTTGAGTGTTTATTCAAAGAGAAAAATCAGTGCATAGAATAAATAAGAAAAAATGATTGCAGCATGCAGAAGAAAAATCCCTTGGTATAAGTAGAATGTGTTCCCATTTGCACAAGAGAAAATCTCCAGTTTTCACCATTCTCCTTTCTCATTTGATCTTTCTGGGTTTAGGTAACAGCAGCAGGCAAGACGCAGAAAAACCTTGTCATTCAAGTGGAAGGAATTGCAGTTGTGCTTTCATCTGTACAGTTTGGGGAGGAAAAAAAATAAAAGCTTTCATTTTTGTTGTTTGTTGCACTGGCAGGTACCACAGGGTAGATCCTTTGGTTCTAACACAGTCTCTTCTCTATGTTTAGAGGGTTGATTGACGACACATAGAAAATGAAGGATTAAATAAAAACCCTTTCCTACATCTAAGATGTGAATTATTAGAAATTTTATAAATGCTTTATGGATTGGGCCATAAAGAATTACTGTAATAAACTTTATCATTTTTATCAAAGGCTATTTAGCATATGAGACCTGAATAGCAATTGACAAGACAACTTCAACATAAACTTCTCAGTTTATAATGCTACAAAGTGTAATTTTAAAAACCTGTGATCCATCTGCAATGAGATGTTTATCTACCTGAGGTGGTGTGAATGTAGGAAAATCACGGTATGATTAAGAGCGGAACAAATTAATGCTTAGTACAAATTGGATACTTTTTTAAACTAGAAAATGTGATATATTACATAATGTAACAGCACTACATTTTTTAGGCCATCAGATTGGTTAATATTAAGGGTTGCTTGTGTGAGGTACCACACAGTACTTCGGTCACTGGGGGAGGGTCAGATGAGAACACCTATTTGAAACTCTAAGGCAATCACTCCTGTTCCTGGCTTTGATGCTTTTTAATTATAGGAAAGATACATTTAGTTTAAGACAATGCATTCGTTCCCCATCCTGAAGTACCTTTTTGTTTCTGAATTCAAAATGTTGAACAATGACACCTAACAGGATCAAGATCTTCTTGCAAGTGATATAATATTTTAAGTACTTTATTTTAATTATAGTATTTTAATTAAATATTTTATTTTAATTTAAATTATATATATATATATATATATATATATATATATATGTTTGTGTTACAACCCCTGGTATGACCTAATATGGGAGGGAGCTCACTCCTCCCTCCTTCTGTCCTTTCGGCTCATCACAGAAAACCATCCAGGCAGAAAACTGGATTTCTGCCTGGATGGTTTTCTGTGATGAGCCGAAAGGACAGAAGGAGGGAGGAGTGAGCTCCCTCCCATATTAGGTCATACCAGGGGTTGTAACACAAACAGATACTTATTTCCCTGGCTCAGCTGATAAAGGAGGAGAAGCCTGTGGCATAGTGGCTAAAACTCTTGCCTAGTGTATAATACAGCCCAGGTTCGAATCCCTGTAAGGGTATGGCTAGCTGATGAGAGCTAAATAGCTCGAAATGGATCTATACTAGTCTCCCTTTATTTTATCAGCACAAATACAACACAAATATAAAAAGGCAACATTAAAAATAAAAATATGGGATTCTGCCTGGATGGTTTTCTGTGATGAGCCGAAAGGACAGAAGGAGGGAGGAGTGAGCTCCCTCCCATATTAGGTCATACCAGGGGTTGTAACACAAACAGATACTTATTTCCCTGGCTCAGCTGATAAAGGAGGAGAAGCCTGTGGCATAGTGGCTAAAACTCTTGCCTAGTGTATAATACAGCCCAGGTTCGAATCCCTGTAAGGGTATGGCTAGCTGATGAGAGCTAAATAGCTCGAAATGGATCTATACTAGTCTCCCTTTATTTTATCAGCACAAATACAACATATATATATATATATATATATATATATATATATATATATATATATATATATATATATATATATATATATATATATATATATATATATATATATATATATATATATATATATATATATATATATATATATATATATGTTGTATTTGTACTGATAAATAAATAAAGGGAGACTAGTATAGATCTATTTCGAGCTAATTAGCTCTCATCAGCTAGCCATACCCTTACTGGGATTTGAACCTGTGCTGTTATATATCTCAGGCAGGAGCCTTAGCCACTAAGCCACAGGATCGCCTCCTTATCAGTTGAGCCAGGGAAATAAGTATATATTTGTGTTACAACCCCTGGTATGCCTGAATATGGGAGGAAGGTCACACTCCCTCTTTCTGTCCTTCGGCTTCATCACAGAAGACCATGCAGGCAGAAAACCATATTTTTATTTTTAATGTTGCTTTTTATATTTGTGTTGTATTTGTACTGATAAATAAATAAAGGGAGACTAGTATAGATCTATTTCGAGCTAATTAGCTCTCATCAGCTAGCCATACCCTTACTGGGATTTGAACCTGTGCTGTTATATATCTCAGGCAGGAGCCTTAGCCACTAAGCCACAGGATCGCCTCCTTATCAGTTGAGCTGATTTATTTATCAGTACAAATACAACACAAATATAAAAAGCAACATTAAAAATAAAAATATGGTTTTCTGCCTGCATGGTCTTCTGTGATGAAGCCGAAGGACAGAAAGAGGGAGTGTGACCTTCCTCCCATATTCAGGCATACCAGGGGTTGTAACACAAATATATACTTATTTCCCTGGCTCAACTGATAAGGAGGCGATCCTGTGGCTTAGTGGCTAAGGCTCCTGCCTGAGATATATAACAGCACAGGTTCAAATCCCAGTAAGGGTATGGCTAGCTGATGAGAGCTAATTAGCTCGAAATAGATCTATACTAGTCTCCCTTTATTTATTTATCAGTACAAATACAACACAAATATAAAAAGCAACATTAAAAATAAAAATATGGTTTTCTGCCTGCATGGTCTTCTGTGATGAAGCTGAAGGACAGAAAGAGGGAGTGTGACCTTCCTCCCATATTCAGGCATACCAGGGGTTGTAACACAAATATATATATATATATATACACACACACACACCATGATATTTTTTCCAAAATTAAAACTTTTCCCCTTTGGTTATAATTTTTTTTTAAAAGTTTTATTTCCTGTTTTTTTCATTTACTATGGTAAGGTGAACTCTAGTTCAGCAGACAGAGAATATTTAACGTAAATATGGGAGATGCTCATCGGTAAACTTTACAGTCATTATATTTCAAATGCAATTTAGCACTGTGAAATTGCTTCTGAGACAGCTTGAGGCTCTATTAGAAAACATCTCTGCTAATGTATAAGAGCAGACAATTTAATTGCAAACTTGGATGTATTATAATACAAAGTTCTGTTCAAAGTAGCCAAAGGGCAAATAGAAATGAATGAATGTCTTGGCTACCTAGAAAGTTTTTCTTTAAAGATTTCAACACGAAGAACAAAACGTAATCACCCCCTCTTTTTTTTTTTAAAAAAAAAACCAAATCCTGTATAGGTTGCTTCACATATTTTTGGTTAGTTTTTTGTCATAAAAATATTGTTGGGATCTGGTTGTAAGGACCAGCCTAGAACCAGGGAAACCTTGAGTTCTAGTCCCGTCTTAGCTATGAAAGCTAGCTGGATGACCTTGGGCCAGTCACTCTTGTCTCAGCCCAAGCCACCTCACAGGGCTGTTGTTGTAGGGAAGATAAGAGGAGGAAGGTGTGTTGGATGTATTTGCCACTTTATTTGTAAAAACCATAAAGGCGAGATACAAATAAATAAATATTCTTAATGCTCTCTGCTTGTTTTCTTGCAGACATTTCATTACCCATTGCTAGCACTGATGATGTTACCTAGTTAGGTTAATGAAACATCTTCAAGAAAACAAGCAAGCTCGGAGAGCACCAAGGACTCCTCCTTTCAACCGTGAGCTACAAATATTCTCCTTTACTGAAATGTGCATATTTCTGATTCTGCTTACTGGCACTGAAAATGCTTTTTCAGTGCTGTGGAAAGTATTTGCACAAAGAACTATTCCTTCAGGTCAGCTTCAATAATGACATGTAGGTCTAGATCCATCTAGTTCTAACCTTTTTTTGGCCATGCCCCACCTAAGCATCTTTAAAATCCTGATCCCCCCCCCCCCGCCCCCGGTGACATATAATTCTTACTTTATTCAAAAAGTGAACTCTACTCATGTGGTGGAAGCCTAAAAGGCCATTAACTTGGTTTAAACAAGGTTCAAATTGCCTCCATTAAAAAGCAAACTGCCCCCCTATGGGGCGTGGGGCCCACGTTGGGAACCACTGGTCTAGAGGGAACAACGTTTGGCTAAACATATGGCAATTTTCTAAGCCTACTTAACATACAGAAGCAAGCATTCACTGATATCTTGGAGATGAGTCCAAAGCTGTGTATTGTGAAGGGATGGAGCTTGCACTTTCAATTCAAAGCATTGTAATAGTTTTCTAGAGCATTTCTTTAGGAAGTTAATGGTGTCGGTTATAAAGTAAACACTCCTATAAGGTCTCCTATAAGGGCTCTTATAAGATTAGTAGATACCTTTTGCTGATGCAAATGAATAAATATTAATATTTAAGAACAGATATAAAATATATTGCTTCCTTCAACACGAAGATAAATACTTGGGTGGTCAAGTATCTGTTAACTTGAAAACAAACACAGTTATTGAAAATAAAGCAATGCTTTCAGCATTCTTGGATACATACTGTACATACATATGTAAAATATTCAAAAAGAAAGGCATATAAAAATAATTTCAGGGTTTCCAAGACCTACTGAAAGCTGAGAAGTAGAGCTAAAAACGTTCGCTGACCAGAGAAAAAGCTCTTAGCAGTTCACTGTAAAACAAACCAAAGAGTTTGCTGCTATCCTTCATTTGTAGCATAAAGAACTTATACACACACTGTCATTGCAACAGTAAAAAAAACTTGCACATTTTTTATTGATTTCTTTGCGTAGTAGTTCAGCTGGGTGGGAGTAAAATAATATCTAAAGGAACAAGTCAGGCAGAGAGTGAGAGCAAAGTATTTGGTTGCGTAAGTATGCAAAATGTGTATTGGTATTGACGTAAAATAATACAGCATTTTACATACTGGGCTACATAGAAACGTATCAGTCTTCAAATTAAAAGGTCATTAAAAAAATTAAAAATGGCCTAGCAAGGATTTATACTTTTTTAACCTACCAAAAATGGGTTAATTTTTAAAGAGAAGTAGAGGAACTGATTGGCTCAGCTTCTAATATGCTGAGAAAAGGAACTGAAGTGAGGAAAATTATGAGATTAAAATTTCCCCTCCATAGGAAAAATGATATTTCTCTCTCATTTTTTGCCTGATAGCAAGTCAGAATAACTACAAAGTTGGTTGTTCCAGATTAACTGAAGCTTCAAATGGACTCATTCTTTACAGTGAGAATACAATGAAAATTTAGTCTTTCTTAAAATAAAATATGCAAAGAAAAACATGACCATCTGTATGATATAAATAACCATACCATTTCTACTTAAATTCAGGTAGTCTGACACTCAAATGCTTTAAAAGCAGAACTGACAATCTTTCAAATTAACTTCTGGTTATTAAGCAAGCATGACTTCTGTTAAATGATGAAGATATGCACAGGGATTGATAGTTTTCTAATTTATTCATTATGAAAAGTTATTTTTAAAGCTTCAAGCAGGGTATGTGCAGAAAGCATTTATTTTTAGATCATGTCTTTGGGAAAAAGATAAAAACTCTAGGCTTGAGAAGTTTCTGTAAACTCTGATGTCACAAAATCTCAAACAAGTTTACTTTTCAGAAATTGAAACCAAGATTATTGGATGTAGAAGAAAATCTATGATAATATGGAAAACAAGGAAATGAAGAATGTAAGAAAAAACTATGAAGATAAAGCGAAGATAATCCCTTAAACCAAATATTAAGGAATAATTTACCTGGACTAGAGAAAATAAGAATAAAGTAATAAAAATGTACTGTTAATTCCACATTACTAAGGTTCAGTGAAAAAAGTATTTAGACACTACCTGACATGAGTCTTTCATCTGTTTTCTAAACTGTATACTTCTTGTTGTTGTTTTTAACAAAATATATGTTCTTTAATAGTAATAAAGCCTTTCTATCTTTAATATTCTTTAAATGGCTTCAAAACTTCCCCTTCCTGAGCATTTGTAAGGCTTTTTATACCTCTAAATACAAATCAGGAACAAATCTACAGTATATTTTTATGTACAGATATTTCCTCAGTAGAGATGGCCCTTATTTGTTTCTGGATGTGAACATTTGGAAAATCCAGGACTCTAAACTAGATGGAGAAGCTGAAAAAACTTCAAGAGAGAAGGTAACGGGCATGTTTACATCAGTTTCTTCTTGAACATTCAGCTCTTCTTGAACATAACTGCTTAATATGACTTTAAATCTGTGATATGTTGTGAGAACCATGGACCAAACACAAAACAACATTTTGGTTAGTTTGTTTCATGGATTTAGTCAAAAAAATCCAAGAGCAACCTATCATACTGCCAGCCTTGTCTTCCACCAATATTCTACATCGCGGGTGTCAAACTCAATTACATCATGGGCCGGATCGTTATGGTTTTTTGCCTTTGCGGAGCCTGGATGGGCGTGGCCTGCATGTGATGTATTCAGCCCGTGGGCCTGTTCTATATTATAACTTCAGTAGTCACATGGTTTTTTTCACCACAGCTTTGACAAGTCAGTTGCCATAACTATGTTTTTTTTTCTTCATATACATAAATAGCAATATAACAAAATTGTTCAGTTTTTTTTAATTATTATTATTCAACTGTAAAAGAAAATGGTCCCTCAGGGGTCCTTGGTGCTCTCTGACCTTGCTTGTTTTCTTACAAATGTTTCATTACCCTAACTAGGTACACAACATCAGTGCTAGAAAGGAGTACTGTTTGCTGTCAGTTTATGTTTTGGTGTCTTGCCTGTCTGTGTGGGTGTGTGGGAGCGGTCTTAGGGATTCTTTGGTTGGGCTGTTTACTACTGGATCTTTGGCAGTTTCTTGATTGGGGTATTGCTTACTTGATTGTTTGTCTGAAGTTCACCTTGGAACTTCATCTACGCTGATCTGAGTGCTGATTACTGGTGGAGAGGTGCTGGAGTTCCCCCCCCTTTTTTTTGTGTGGCTGGTTGATTGTCCCTTTTGCATAGTCTATAAATGTTGTTAAATGTTTTATGTGTCTATTAATGGCTGATTTGTCAGAGTGCCAGGCTTCTAGAAATTCCCTGGCATTTTTGGATTTGGCCTGGTCTAGGACTGTCAAATTTTCCCAATTGAAACTATGGTTAAATCTGTTTATAAGTTGCAAAATTAAATAATTTTCATCATGCCTTTTGACTGCCGTTGATGTTCATGGATGTGTTCTGCCAGTCTTCAGCCTGTTTGTCTTACATAGTGGTTGTTGCAGTTCTTATATTGCATGTTATAGAGGACTCCTATTTTTTCTTCAAAGGTTGCTGGGTTTTAAGATGTTTTGAAGGGCTTTAGTTGACTTGTGTGCTACACTGATTCCATGTGGTTGTAGTAATCCATTGTAGTTTCTGAAATATTTTTTATGAATGGCAATGTAATTTTTTAAGGGTTTGTGGTGGTTATGCTATATTGGGTTGAATGATCAGGGACTTTTTGATAAAGTTGCATAGATTTTGTTGGAATGTGTTCTATAGATGTTCCATTTCCTTTGGTCCTGATTAGGTAGGGTGGGCTCTTTGGAACATCTACCTGGCTTCTACCCTGTTTTCCTGAAAATAAGCCCTCCCTGGATAATAAACCAAATCAGGTTTTGAGTGCTTGCGCTAAAATAATCCTTTCCCCGAAAAGAATCCCTCCCCGAAAATATTGCAACACAGCAGCAGCCATAAGGTGACCACGCTCATCACCTCCTGCACCTGAAAAATAATAAGACCTCCCAAGAAATAAGGCCAAGAGCTTATTTCAGGAATCAAAATAAAATAAGACCGTTTTATTTTCAGGAAAACACGGTTGTGGATAAAATCTCTCTGATTTGCTCCAACCTTGACTCAGACTCAATAGGCCAGGCTGATCCCTGGGGGCATGGTTTGGGAGAGAGCTAGTGACTCCCAAGGAAGTGAACAGGATTTTCTTGCTGTCAGTTTGGCCACCTCTTTGCTGAATCAGGGTCCCCCGTGACATCAGGATTATTTCCGATCTCCGCTCCTTCCGTGTACAGTTGAAGACCCACCTTTTCCAACTATCTGGCCTGGCTCAACCGTAATTTTTTTTCCGTTTTTTCCCGACTGTCTTTTAAATTTTATTGTATATTGGGTTTTATTATGGGTGTATGCAAATGGTTTTAATTGTCTAAATGTTGTAATTTATTACCTCCTCCGTACGTGTATGTCTTTGTATATATGTATGTTTATGTGTTTGTACACATGTGTTATGTTTTATATGTTTCTAGTGTACGCCGCCCCGAGTCCTGCTTGGAAAGGGAGCGGCTAATAAATTTAACATTATTATTATTTTATTATTATAAAGCATCCAGGAAAATGATCTGCAGTTATATCCAGGCTTAGCATCAGCTTCCCTAAAGGAGGGAGTACTAGTGGACTGCCTTGAAAGAAAAAAACATGTGCTCCCTCTTCAAGAGGCATTCTTGGATGCCACAATTTTTGGCAACTACCAACGAGCACCCCACATTGTTTTTGGGCAGGTTGGTGAGAAGGTGTTTGGTCTGCAGCTGATAAGGAGTCTGGAGAAAACAGATTATCTAGATATGTTTTGATTGGATTTAAGGCCAGGATTTTGTACTGGAATATACTTAGTTATATTTGCTGATAACTTTTGGGATTGAAGGTGCTATTCTTGTGCATCTTCATCTCTGAGCACTTTGGATACCATCAACCACAACCTTCTGCCAGTGTCCATGGGTTCAGGATAAGGGGCACCATTTTACTGTGGTTCTCTTTTATCTTGGGTTAGTTCTAGTCCAGTGATGGCGAACCTTTTTTGGCTCGCGTGCCACAAGTGGGGGGAGCGCAGGGGCGTTGAGTGCGGGCGTGCCGCACCCATAATGAAACGTGTGACCCCCCCAGTGCGCATGCGCGCACAACACGCGACCCCCCCATTTTTACATGCTTTTTTCGCCCTCCCCAGGCTCCAGGGGCTTTATAGGAGCCTGGGGAGGGCGAAAAGAGCCTCCCCCGACCCCCCGAAGGCTTCAGGGACCGTCCCTGAAGCCTTCGGAGCGCTTAAAACCACCCTCCGAGCAAACCGGAAGTGACTTCCGGGTTGCTCGGAGGGTTGTTTTAAGCGCTCCGAAGGCATCAAGGAAGCCTCGGACGGTCCCTGAAGCCTTCGGAACGCTTAAAACGACCCTCCGAGCAACCCGGAAGTCATTTCCGGTTTGCTCGGAGGGTGGTTTTAAGCGTTCCGAAGACGTCAGGGAAGCCTCCGGATGGTCCCTGAAGCCTTCGGAACGCTTAAAACGACCCTCCGAGCAACCCGGAAGTCCCTGAAGCCTCCGGGGGGGGGGATGCTCTTTTCGCCCTCCCCAGGCTCCTATAAAGCCTCTGGAGCCTGGGGAAGGCGAAAAATAGCTTTTAAAAAGGTGAACTCAGCATGCGCGCTGGCCAGCTGACAGGGCAGCATCTCGCGTGCCCTGACAAATGGCTCCGCATGCCACTTGTGGCACGCATGCCATAGGTTCGCCATCACTGTTCTAATTGGTGTTGATTAGGTGAATAAACTTATTTATATATTTGTTAAATTGATTGACTGCCCATCTTACCTCAAGGTAACTCTGACCAGCTTACAATCATAAGAGACCACAACTTATTTGGTACGCTGCAGGATACTAATCTCTCTTCCTGCTTTTCAACATCTTTCAACTCTGGGCTAGCCAAGTGAGGCTGTCAAGGTTCTGTTCAGATGCCTGGAAGCTGTGCAGGTTTGAATGAGGAGGAACTATCTCTGACTCAATCCTATCAAGATCAGTTGACTATGAAAGAATTTGGGATATTCCATTGATAGATTGGGTAGCACAGAGGTCCCTAGGCCCACTACTGGACGTAGCTCATTTCATGCGAGCAGCGCATGTGCAGAGCTTGACTTGCACAAGTGGCAGGCCAACATGCAGGCGGATGTACACACAGCTCTACTTGCAGTCGAACCATGTGTACATGAATGTGTGTCGAGTTGCGTGCACATACATACTGGACTATCACTCGTGTGGCTCAGTTCCCCCCTCCCCCATCCAGGCCATCAAGCTGCAAAAGTTGGGGACCACTGGGCTAGCACTTTCCTTTCAAGGTTGGTGCGCAATCTGGGGCCAAGATCTTTGTACAACCTTATCTGATGTACCAGTTAGCGGTCCCTAATCTTTGTGGCTTGGCCAACTGGGGGGCGGGGGTGTGGAGAAAATGGGAATCAGGCA
Organism: Natrix helvetica; assembly: GCF_964273705.1. NCBI lineage: Eukaryota > Metazoa > Chordata > Lepidosauria > Squamata > Natricidae > Natrix > Natrix helvetica. Next base: position 208,958,685 of record NC_138552.1, on the reverse strand, counting down.
GAGGCCTATTTGCAACTGGTCCACAGGCGGCACACACATGCAGCTCAACTTGTGTGGGCCAGCACATACCCAGGTGTGCAGCTTGACTGGCAGGCTGGCACTCAAGCACAGGTACACAGTTTGACTGAAAGTCGAGCTGCACGCACAGCCACATGTGCATCAGCTCGTCTCTTGCACGAGTCAACTTGTGCATGTGCACTGGGCCACTGTTCACACAAATTGAGTTGAACGCATGTGTGCGTGTGCTTTCTTGCGGCCTGGCTGCATGTAGACCATGGCCTGAGGATCCCTGAGGTACATCCTTCACCAAATTGGTGGGGAAGGTCTTCAGCCAGTCACTCACACTTAGCTTTGAGGCCTAACTACTACAAGATTCTGTAGATTGGGCTGCTGAAGACCACCTAGAAGATTCAGCTGATATGGAATGAAGCAGCACAAGCAGAAATGGATGTGCTATAGTTTTCATGTTTTTGTTTTGTGAATTGCACTGCTTTCAAGTTTGATTCCAGGTGCAATTAAAGATGTTGGCTATAATGTCCTGTATAGCATAGGGGCTGTTTGCTTGAAGGACTGTCGTTTCCCATATTTACCTGGCCAAATTGATCTTGCAGTATTAGTGTGCTCAAGATTCCCTTGACTAAACTATATCACTATCAGGAATTTGGAAGTGTGCTTTCTCTGTAATAACTCCTACCCTCTGGAATGAGGTCCCCCCCCCCCCCGCCCCGAGATCTGAAATCTGTTGTTATTTAGAAGAGCTATAAGACCTGGGTCCTCATAAAAGGCTTTGGCAAGGGAGAGAGAGATCCTTTGCTTTGTTCCTTCTGATCTGATATGGAAGCCATCTTTTATAGGTTACTATCATTCCTTTGATTGCTGTAAGATGCTCCATCATTGGGAGTCAGGCAGAATACAATTTAAAAATTAGTATTAATGTGGCTGGGTACACAATGTTTAGATTGGATTTGACATTTTTGTCCACCTTTTGGGTCCTTCCCAAGGACTTGGAATAGACAGACGTTTTTGTTTAATAATATTAAAATATTACTATGATTGGATAGTCAGCCAAATGTTTAAGATGGATTTTTAATCTGCCTATTGAGTCCTTCCCAAGGACCTGAGATAGGCAGGTGTTGTTTGATGATGTTAAATGTATTGTTAGAGGATGGAAACTGTTCCAAGTAAAACTGCCTTTTGCAACTAACAGACTGAGGCTTTGTCAATGTCAATAGTATTTATGTGATGCTCCAGAAGTTGAACATCAGCATTTACAAAATCACCACCAGTCATTATAATAAATTATTATTTTAAAACTGTATTCCTAAGAGCAGCTCCTGTTCACAAGTCTGTGAACAAGACATGTATGGTGGGATCAAGTAAGGAATATCACAACCAGCAGGTATTGAATCAGGAAACGTTGTGGTCCTCACTGGAATTATCAAAAATAAAATCCATAGTAAGCATAACTCCAACTGCCTAGATATTAACTGAAAGTTAATAGAATGATCTAAGGGACAGTAAGATGTCAAAATATTTCTGCAAGAATGGGCTAAGGCAGCCTGCATTTAAAATCTTCTGGATCCAGCTTACTCGCTAGAGTTAAGCAACACAATTTGTATTTATTGCCAAAGTTCCTTTCATCTGTGAACAGAAACTAGATCTGTTAGGCTTTGCCTAAGCAAAAGACAATTCTAAATTTCTCATGTCATATGTGTTTATTCTGTTTTAGGCTTCCTTGTTTATTCATTTAAAAGTTAATTCAGATTTGGGAATCCTTGTTTATTCTTTCTTAATCACCCCGTTTATCAAAGCCCTTGCCCACCTTTCTATAGATGTGCTCTATCAGACAAATCTTCCTCTGAGTTTGTGCATTTTCTTATAGAATGCAGCCCTTAACTTTCTTGAGTAAAGTTTGTTGGGAATATTTTCTCTTAAATTTTGGGACAGATTCAATTTCAGTTGTATTACTCCAAGTAGGTTACTTACGTCTTATGCAGAACAAATGGGTGTGTTCTTCTCTGTATTTGACTCTTAAGTCTATGAACTGTTACGGTACATATACCATAATGATATTTGCAACTCATTTCTCTTGTTCAAAGTTATGTAACAAATTGTACACAAATTTTTGAAAATTATTCATTTAAAAAAAATATGTATTTCACACAAGCTGAACTAAAATACAGCAAAGATATAGTTTCCAATGTGCATGTAAGAGCTGGAATTTCCATCAGTAGCTAGATCAAAAGAAGCAGCTTACAGAAGAAATGTTACAAAATTAAGTGATGTCTATTTGCCTAAGAAAAATGACAATTTTATTCATGCAGTTTTAAAATTACTTTATATTCCTCTAACAGTAGTGAATATGTAATAAAGAAGTAGCCTGTTTAAAATGTAATGTGTACATGTGTCATAACTCCAACATCAGTAAATAGATAAGATTTTAAAATTCTTGGCTTTATTTCACTTAAGAACCTGAAAGCAGCAACAACAGAATAAACCTACATGTTAATCCCGAAGAATTTAACAAGATTCGCTCCAAAATAGTGTTATAGAAGTGCAACCTAAATGAACTTCCTCAGTATAATTTTAAATGGAATACTGAATACTTTTGCATTAACTGTATTGTTGATAGTATTACAGTACAAAAGCTGCATTCCAAGCTCTGTTCTTGATGCTGTGACTGCTCTCTTTTTCAAAAAAGCATCAAAAAGAACTGTTTCCCCTATTAGGGGAATAAAATATTGTCAATATTATTATTATTGTGAACAGCCAAAATTTTCTTTATAGTGTCAATTAGAAAAAATAAATTAAAAATGTTTATTTTCAAGAAACCCTATGGTGGCAAATATCCAGGCAGCTGTCTTAGGTTACTATTACTGTTGAAGCAAGATTCATAATCCTTAGTAAGGAATCTAAACAATTCAATTTGCCTTATTTCAAACCATTTAAAGGAATGCTATGGTTTATCCAGTAACAAAAGGACATCAGAGAAAATCAGAGTCTTCCTCTTGCTTCTCTTTTAAAAGTGTATATCTTGATAGTTATTACATTATAAAGGAGCAATCTGATGGTTCCTTCTTTCTTTAAGTATTTATATGATAATTTAGCATGTGAAATAAAATAGTTTCACAATCAAAATTAGATTTAGATGCTGTTTGCTAGTGTTCCTCCCTTTTAATTTTTGTGGGGTTATTTGAGGGGATGCCTCCCCCATTTTATCTATCTGTCCCATTAGGTCTGGCAGGACAAGCATGCTTTGGGTTACAGAAAGTCATCTGGTAGGATTCAGGACAAAAGCCTTTTTTCTGTTATGGCACTCATCCTTTGGAAATCATTCCCCAGAGGAATGGCTACCAAATAATAGCCCATTGAATGAAAAGCCTACCGGCTTTTCATAAAGTCTTATGGACACGATTTTGCTTCTGTGGGGGGGATCTGGGTGTGCTGCAGAGGCTGTGCAGTAGTAATGTTTATTTATTTATTTATTATTTCTAAAATGAATTGGACGTCCATCTTACCTCAAGGTATCACTATTATTGGTGAATCTTCTGATACCACGGCTACTGTTTTGTTATATGGATATCTAAATTATTTCTATTATGATTCTTGTAGTTTTAAATATATAATTTTAATTGCTGTGAGTCACACAGAATCATTTGAAATGTGCAACAAATAAAATTGAAATAATAAAGGATCTTTTACTTGCATGGTAAAGGTAGTATCTGATCACAAGATGCTTCAGCAAGTTCAATTAGTACAAAGATAAGCAACTTGGTATTTCCCATGAGTTTAAAACTTTAAATTCACATTAAGCTGTCTATCGTGGACCAGGAAGTCCAGTATGCATTACCAAATAAACTACAATGCCAGAGCATATCGCACTCATGATCCTATATTGCCATATATTTGCCTCTACAGCCATACTAAAATTCCTTTGCTACTACTGTATTGAAGATAGAAAAAGTATCATTTATACAGTGCATTCAGAAAGTATTCAGACCCTCTTCACTTTTGTCAATTTTGTTATGCCGCAGCCTGATTCTACAGTTGTTGAAATTCATTTCCCCCCTCATTAATCTATACTCAGTACTCCATAGTAACAAAATGAAAACGGAATTTTAGAAATGTCTGTAAATTTGTTAAAAAGAAAAATCTGAAATATCATATTGTGTAAAGTATTCAGAGCCTTTGCAACAGCACTTGAAATTTAGCTCTGTTGCCTCCCATTTCTCTTGATAGGTGCTGACATGTTTCAACCCCTTGATTGGAGTCCACCTGTGGTATATTAAATTGATTGGACATGATTTGGAAAGGCACATGCCCTCTATTGAAAGCTTCACTGCTGACAATGCATACTGTAACAGAGCAAAAGCCATGAGGTCAAAGGAACTGTCTACAGAGCTCAGAGTCAGGATTATTGCAAGGTACCGATCTGAGAAGGCTACAATAAAATTTCTGTTGCACTGAAAGTTCCTAAGAACGCAATGGCCATAATTTTCAAATGGAAGAAATTTGGCATGACCAAGACTCTTCTAAGAGCTAGCTGCCTGGTCAAACTGGTCAATTGGGAGAGAAGGGCATTAGTAAGAGAGGTGACCAAGAACCTGATGCTCACTCTAACTGACCTACAGAGATCCTGTGTGGAGATAGGAGAGTGTCTCAGAAGGACAACCATCACTGCAGCCCGCCACTAATTTGGGCTTTAGGACAGAATGACTAGATGGAAGCCTCTCCTCAGTGCCCCTCCACACATGAAAGCCCACTTGATAGTTTGCAAAAAAGCACCTGAAGGGCTCTCAGACTGTGAGGAACAAGGTGCTCTGGTCTGATGAAGCCAAGATTGAACTGTTTGGCCCCAATTCTAAAACATTATGTCTGGAGGAAACTAGGCACTGTGGCTCATCGCCTGCTCAATATCACCCCAACACTGAAGCATGGTGGCAGCAGCCATTATGCTGTGGGGATGTATTTCAGCAGCAGGGACTGGGAGACTGGTCAGGGTTGAGGGAAAGCTGAATGGAGCAAAGTACAGTGATATCCTCAATGAAAACCTGTTCCACAGCGCTTAGGACCTCAGACTGGGCCAAAGGTTCATTTTCCTACATGACAATGATCCTAAGAACACAGCCAAGATAACGCAGGAGTGGCACTCCGTGAATGTCCTAGAGTGGCCCAGCCAGAGCCCTGACCTGAATCCTACTGAACATCACTAGAGGGACCTGAAAATGGCTGTCCACTGATGGTCACCATCCAATCTGACTGAGCCTGAGAGGATTTGCAAGGAAGAATGTCAAAATATTCCCCAATTCAGTTGTACAAAGCTTGTTGTGTCATATCCAAAGAGACTTGAGGCCATTAAATTATTGCCAAAGGTGCTTCAACAAATTACTGAGTGAATCCAGTGCCACACTGGACTTACTTAACTTGGAAAGACCTGTCTACTCTTTGCTGCAGTTTCTTTGCCTTTGATGGAAAGATGGACAATTTCCCTTCCAGCATCCAATCAGCATGTTCCGGGGACTATGATCTCACCCGATTTCAGACACCATTTGCTTTTGCAGAGAATGGTTGCCTGAAGTCACACAAGGCCCCCAGAACATTTCACTCTTGAAACAAAAAGCACTTGCAAGCTGACCAGATACTGGAAGGGAAATCATCCTGCTCTCCTCTCCCTCAAAGGCAAAGAAACCACAGCAGAGAAGAGACAGATCTTTGCAAGTTGAATCCAATATGACAGGATGGGAGGGGGAAGGAGTTGTGGGGAGAGAGGGGGGGGGGAATAGAGTGACTGTTGCAGCGCCTCTGCAGTCATTCGTAAACTATCGTAACTCGAGAATTACCTGTATTTCAGTTTTTTCTTTTTAATAAATTTACAAACATTTCTAAAATTCTGTTTTCACTGTCCATTATGGGGTACTGACTGTAGATTGATGAGAAAAAAATGAATTTCAACAACTGTAGAATCACGCTGCAGCAAAACAAAATTGAAGCATGACAAAAGTGAAGGGGGTCTGAATACTTTCTGAATGCACTGTATATATGGACATCCTTGTCACTGTAGTTCTGGAACCATGAGTTGATTATTCAAGCACACTAAAAGAATTCCAGGCTCATACTTTGAGGAGTATCAATTGCCCCAAGGAAAAAAAAAACAATTTCAAAATATATTCTATTTCGCATAATGTGTAATGCTAATATGACAAAATTAATATGGTCCGATTCTGATTTTTCAGTTTTGTCCACTGGGACTGTAAACTGGATGACAATTAACCTATTGGAACTGTTAAGAGCAAGCTAAACAGTAAGAGCAAGTGTCAGAGTAGTAGATTACACAATGTAAAATGAAATATACTGCTATTATCAATATTTTTTTGATATTTAATCTGTTAAATAGTTCATACATTTTGAAGTAAACTTTGTTTTTGTATATTCTTAGATTTTATAGAAAGAAGATGGTTATTCAAATATCAAAGGAAGGAACTACATCTAATAATAGGGAAGGAAAGAAGCAAACTAACTGGCAAAAAGAAAACTTCTTTCAGAAATTAGGGATGGAATGTTAGGAACTGTCAAGCTCATAAGTTTTTCCTCATGTGAGAAACTACGAACATATAGTATAACACACTAAAAGTATGATTTCCAGTCATATTCATTTTTATAGGTACTGTAATCAGTTTTAAGTATTTGCAAAAACATATCAGGGCATTTCATAAGCAAGATTAATTAAAAACCAGACAAGAAAAACTTCACGGCTCAATTTACATATTTACAATTTTCAAGGCTGCAATCCTATGCAAATTCATCTTAACTCAATGAAGTAGGTTTGAGCAAACATGCACTGGACTACACTATAAGCAAAATAGCCATCTTTTCATATTAGAAAACCAACAAAAAATCATCAAGAAAAAAGTGCCGCAGACTTATTAGTAACCAGTATAAAGTCTGAAAATCACTGTTATAATTGTAGTATCAATTTGTGGTCACACTTGCTTGTGATTTTTGAAAGGTCTTAGAGTAAAAAATGCATTTTGGAAATATTCATATTTTTAAAAATAAAGCAAGGCAACTACTATTGGCATTTAACGTTTCGCATGAACTACAGAATCTATGGGAAATCATTCCTGATTAATTATCATTTCATGAGCACCACTGGAAATATGGGAATCAGACACCTGGACTATTTGCATTTAAATGTGTATATGGGAGCAGTCTCTTTTTAAATGATGAGTTTACATTCTGGGAATGTCAAATTAGCTTCTCAAAGATGCTATGAGTGTTCTGTATGGTGTCAATTATAGTGCAAATTTCTGGTTATGATTTAATTTTCTTTTGAAGAGATCAATTTAACATGGTGCCTAATGAAGCTTTTATAGGATTGTCAATCTTTTGAATTAGAGTACAATAATTTCATTTGCTAATTATATTTCTATTTTGGTTACTTCATTTGTTTGAGATTTTACTTTATTTTCTATAATAAACTTATCAAAACACATTTAAAAGTTATATGTTAAACCATTATGCCACTGAAAAATAGAAATAGAAATTATGTTTATAACAATTAGCTGTTCCTTTGCTGAAAAAGGACAGCTTTTCTCTATAATACAAATGTTTATTTCATATATGGAAACAAGAGAAAAATATAGGGCAAGAGCAGTATATTCTCAAATAATTTCTAGACCATAAGAGTTGGCTATTATAATAATTAGTGATTAGACTATTAATTTCATTCACTTAAGTTATCGACTTTAGCTTCATAAGGAAAACAATCATAACAAGCAAAAGACTCACAGCTGATCCTGTCTTCAATATGTTGGTGAATAGAGATAAATTACAATTTCTCAATGGAAAATGGAACAGCTACAAATTCAGTAGTTCTCAAAATGGCGCTGACTCACCTGTTATGTTTACTACCATAATTTGGAATACCACTAGCAGTAACTTTCTGCCAACAGAACATAAACTACCTTGTCTCAGGATCCCTTCTAAGAGGCAACTTTGTCTCATCCTACTTTTTCCTCAACTAGTAGTCTGAGTTATGCCAAACCTGTCTTACTCATGAGTTTATGTCCAAAGGTAACATAAAGTATGACATACTTTTATGCTATTTAAAATTTTAAAAGATACAACTTTTACATAGTTCCAAGGTATCTTTTTATATGATAGTGATATGGAGCTACTGCTATTCCAAATTTAAACTTAAACCACATAACATGTTTTGGCCATTTGTAAAAATAATGCAATCAGCACAGTTATCTTATTAGAGCTACTGTCCCAAAGTAAAAAATGCAATTATATTCCATTGTTGCATTATTTCCAGTGAACAAACACAAATCTGGGGCATTGTAGCTAGATTATACTTATTATCCTGATTCTTAATGCTGTTATATTTGGCAATAGTAATTCAGTGAAAGTGAATCCATCCTGACAGGCAGACTGCCAATAAGTATGCAACAATAATGCATTTGTAATTTAAGACTTAAGTTGACCAAAAGCAAAAATGGCAGTGCAACTGTGAATTTCCAAATTGTAAGTTTGCAATTCTCAAACTTTATTGCAATAAGTGTATTGACTTCATAATATTAATGAAATTTCTGTGTCTTTCATATATTTCATATTACTATAGAAGCATAATTTTGTGAACTTGAATAATTCACGATTGAAAATTCAAACTTTTCTTGAATTAAAGAACGTCATTTTCTACATAAAATATTAATTTAGCACAATATAAATTCTAGAACGATCATATTCTTTAGATTTTGAAGGCTTTTTAAAAGAAAAAATATAGGATAAATGGTTACATTCTGTCAATTTGTTAGAGAGTAGATCCTAAAAACATGTTTTTAGTTTGGACAGAAATATTTTTATGAGGCCATTTCAAACTAGCTAGCCCAGAGTTTAAAAAATTCCAAATATCTAGATGCCAGTATTCAATATTGATATCAATGAAGCTTAATCCAAGTTAAATGCATATACGATTGCAGCCTAAAGAATCTTGAAACCTAAACCTTACGTGGTCAGTTATTTGAGATAAGCAAGAGTGTTTTGTTCTTAAAGTGGCTCAATATGTTTTAGATAACAACTATGAACTCAATATTCACAGCAAGCAAATCATCAACAAAGTAGTTTTATATATCACTTTCTACCCAAAACACCAGAAGCATTACAAAAATGACAATTCAAACATTTGCTTCATTTTTGCACCATATATTGCCACACTTAAAAAGCATCCTTAAATCTTACTCTTCAGCCTTCAGAGCATGCCAGTCCACCTTCTGAAGTAATAAGAATTTAGAAGAGCAAATATTAATTTGTTTAACCTGTCACATCAGCATCTACAATTTTCTTTCTACCTAAAGAAGATTAAATATGAAATTGCATAACCTAATTCATTTCATTTTATTTAACTGTCTACATTCTGTGAGTGCGTGCGCATGCACTATCACACACAGAAACAGTGGTATCTACATACAGTTTTACACAAATATTTACATACATATATTATACACAAACTAATGTGATTCCATGATTTTTAAGTAGAAAGGCATATGCTTTTGTAGCATATATAATTGTTGCACTAGTTTTACAAGAGCATTATAAACCTTTTGCAACAATTAGTTAAAGCACAATTCAACCAGAATGTTATAGATTGTATATAAAAAATACAATACCTAGAGTGCTTATCAAACAAATAATGCTTTATTGGCATCTAAAAAAACATTTAAAACTTATGTTATTTTTTAACTCATTGCAGTACGAGGAGGACAGATCATGGACACTTGTTTGAGAAACAGAGACTATAATGCTGAAATTTCAAAAACACACCATCTCTGTATTATTTATGCTCCTTTTCTGGGCCAAAAGTGGGGGAACATTTAGTATCACAGCTCTGCCTGTTTTAAAAATTTGCAGCAGCCTAGAAATCTGGATAAGATATATCAGCGCCTGTTTTCAAGTATAACAATTTCTATGGCCAACCTAATAGCATCTAAAAAAATCAAGTTCTTCCATAGGAAGTCTTTTTCTTTGTTTGACAAGCTGTAATTTATCCTTCAGAAGTAAAAGCAAGGGGGGAAAAGTTTGCATTTTGCCAGGAAAAAAAACTGAAAAAAGAAAGACAAACGTTACCTACCATGTTCAAATTAAAAACAATATTCTATACAGGTCAGTTGTACAACTATTTAAGTGAAAGATGAACATGAATATTAGATTAACTTAATTCTGGAAGAAGAAAAAAATGAACTACTAAGGTCCAGTCAGCCATTCATCTATTACAGAGAGAGATGACAACTTTACAAAAGGTATCTTTTTACCTACTGAGTGATGATTATGTCCCCTCAGTTTCTGTGCTTTCTACCACTGGTTCATTTTCTAATTCAGCTTCTGTGTCACTCTTCTCTTTTTTTGTCTCATTTGAAGTCGCCAACTTTTCATAAAGTTCCAATTCATCCTGCACTTGCACAGCAGATGGCTGATTCTCTGTCTCTGTGTTTTCACCATTAACTTGGGGTACACTATCAACTTTTTGTTGAGAAGCACCGCCTTCAAAATATTCAAACGCTCTTGGATGTGGAGGGGGTATCCAGTTGTTCTGTGTTCTCTCTCTCCCAAATCTGTTTCCATTAATTTCTCTACCAAAATTAAAATCTCTATCATCCCTGTCCCTTTGTCTTTCCCATGGTCTACGACGGTCATCAAAGTCTCTGTGAGCATCTTGTTCAAGTCCTCTGTTCCAGGTAGGACCACTTCGAGTTTCAAATCTGTAGTTTGTTTGGCGATATCTCTCTCGAAAGTCCTGGAACCCCTTGAGACCACCATATACAGGAAAGTTCTGATGTTCTCTTTCATCATAATCTCCTCTTTGACCCCAATGTTTTTCTGAGTTGAAAGCAAAATGCTCTCTTCTTAAATTATCGATACCTGGCCTTCCAAAGTTCTCCCGCAAATCTATATGTGGCCTGATAAGATGTTCTCTTCCATCTACAGGTGGTCGACCTAGACCTTCTCTTGGATCTAGTGGTGGCCTTCCAATAGAATCCCTTATATCTACTGAAGATGTTCGATCTCTACTTTCCATTGGAGGGAATCGATAGTCTCTATCTCCTTCTTGTTGAATGCTATCTTCCCCAATAGGCAATCTTTTATCTGAGTTAGAAATATCCATATTTTGCCTACTGGAAGTTGCAAATGACCTCTCTGTTTGAGCAAACATATCTCCTGGAAGGAAGGGAACTCTAGGTGGAGGAAGGGATGGATCAAGCATAGCTGGAGGAGGAACTGTACGTTGTGGTGGCATCCCAGGTTGCAGTAGTGGAAACCTAGGACCAGGTGGCTGTGGCATTAATCCCGATCGCATTTCTACCAGAGGAATTCCAGGCAACCGTTGACTAGCAATAGTTAAATGGGGTAAATTTTGAATTCCAGTGGGTGGTTGTAGTCCCAACAGTCCAGAACCACCTGAAATATTTGGCGGTGGTAATCCTAACAGTCCAGAACTACTTGAAACTATTGGTGGTGGCAATCCTAAAATTGCAGAACTGCTTGATACAATGGGTGGCTGGAGTGCTGTCAAAAGCCCAGAACTACTTGATACAATGGGTGGCTGGATTCCTGACAAACGTCCAGTATTATTTGAGACTATGGGTGGTTGGATTCCCATTAAAAGGCTGGAGCTGCTTGAAACATTTATGGGCTGAAGTCCTGTCAAAAGCCCAGAGCTACTTGAACTACTTGGAGCCTGAACACCTGTTATAAGACCAGAGCTATTTGAAGCAGTGGGTGGTTGAATTCTTGTCAAAAGTCCGGAACTGCTTGAGACACTGACCGGCGGCACATGTCCAGCACTACTTGAGACATGGGGTGGCTGGATTCCCCCTACATGCCCAGAACTGGTTGTGATACCAGATGGCTGTACTCCCTCGGTAAATCCAGAACTGCTTGAAACGTCATCTTGAACTAAAATACAAAAATTTAAATCAGAGAATTGAAACAACATGCCTAATACTTCAATAGTTTAATTATGGAGTCAGATTAAACTAAATTCAACATCTACTGGTTGGTTTTCCATTATAATCTGCAACAATATCTATTTAAGGAAAAGTAAACAGTATTTCTTACTGAAGAATAGCTTATAAAATAAATGTTTAGAAAAATTGTAAGATTTTAAAATATTTTATCTAGAAAATTATAGAGAACTAAAAAAAAAAAGAACTAGGATTTGGCATATCATTTTCCCATCTTCTTGTATATTTGAGTAAATAGAAACTATAAAAAATATGTTAAAAGTGTTTTAATTATTTGTATGATATTAATATTAATATAATTCAGATTAAATGAACAAAAAAGTATTGTGGCAATATAGTGATGAGTTAATAACAGATCTTATTGAAAACAGACCACTGCTGGAAAAAAAGAGAAATTATATTGCAACTGGGCTAATAAACAACTCCAGTTATGCTGATCGTATTTGCTATCCTTCTAGTCAGTCAGTCAGTCAGTCTGTCTGTCTGTCTGTCTTTAGCTCTTCAAAACAACAAGTTAAGTTCAATACTCTCTCAAAGGTGACATCTGATACAGGACTAGAATTCTTGAAAGTTATGACATTCCTACATTATGCAAGCATATATGTGTGTGTCTTTGCATATGCATTTGTCCATGTACATACATATATACATGCACATGCAAGCACACATGTAACTCTCCCAAAAGGTTTTATAATGCTATTTACCAGTTCTGTTTTCGGTAGAAGAGGTCTGAAGGTCAGCACGAAGAGATCCTTTTTCATCTAATTCTGAACTGTTCTTTGAAAGAGAAGAAAAGACACTTCCGGCAGATAATGTTGGTGTCGTAAGACTATTAGAAACAGTACCACCTGGTAGAACAAGGCTGCTAAAATCTTTCATTGATTCTTGAGCAATAGTCAGCGACGGTTGTACAAGAGCTGTAAATCAATACATATGCAATTAATGTTTGTGCAAATCTATGTATGTCTTTCTAAAAGAATCCGCTAGTATGTTAATCAAACTCTGAAACTTCTACTTGCTGTATAAAAAAGTAATCACAAATAAGTTAAAAATATAATCTTTAAAACATCCGAGTGAAGAAAGCTATTAGAAAACCCATCAAAATTACACAGTTGGATTATAATTTTAAAAAATTCTAATTATTACTCATTAATAACAAAAAATACAATCTATTACCTATTAATTTGGGGCAGTTAATACAGATAGGGCAGCATGAGCCTCTTGGGATCAGACAGAAAATAGTTCGGTTATGTGCCTTCTCTAAGTGGTTTACAAAATTAGCATATTGCCCCCAACAATTTGGGTTCTCATTTTACCCTTCTTGGTAGGAATGAAGGCTGAGTCAACCTTGTTCTGGAAATCTGTTTGATATTAACTATTGTTTTAAGAAAGAATTAAGTTGAGAGTTCATAGAATAGGTGGATGATACTCTGTTTATTTCCTTTTACAGGCAGAAATGCCAAAACCTGTTTGTAGGAGGCACTACTGTGATTTAAACACAAGTACTATTAAGTTGACATTATGCAAGCGCAAAGACTTCAAGATGTAAGTCCCACTATAGGAGTGCAGAAACGAGGCTTAGATCGTCGTGATTTAAGCTTCTTTTCTACACCATACCAGATGAATTCCCTTCCATGCATGAAGAAGAGCTGACATCTGCAAAGGGTGCAGAAACAGAGCTTAGATCTTCATGATTTAAGCTTCTTTTTCTGCATCCCATGAAAAGATGACATCTCCTCTTAGCCAGCAGCTCTTTCAGCCATCCCGCAGAGATTGGGAGCCCTCTCAGAAGGCAGTGGCAGACTTTCTGGGTAAGGTAACATAGAAGATTGCTAATAGCAATCACATGATCACAGGGGGCTTGACAACTGGTTGTAACAACTCACTTAATGACTGTATTGCTTTGTGGTAGAAGTTACAATCCAAATTGTAATTGTGAGTCAATGACTTCCTGTACAAAGAAATGTTATCTACATGCAAAACTCTTATATTCTGAACTCCTATTTTCTCCATTCTAATCCTAACCCTAACCCAAATTGGAAGTCTTGCTAGGAAAACATCTCATACAGGACAGGACTGTTTATATACAGTTCTTGATAATGCCTGCACAGGTGCCATCCTATCTAATACAGGTAAACCTGTCCACTTATTTAAGAGTAGCCGGAATTCAGTTCTAAACTTTATAATGTTATTTATAAAAATAAATCCAATGTTAAGTCAATTCAATTAATTGTTTTTTCAACTGTGACAATTTTATTGGAATTCTGTAAACAAAAGTTAAAACAGCTTACATGTTGGAACTACTGGTGGTGGAACAGGTGGTGGAACAGGTGGAGGCATAAAACCTAGAAGAAACAAAGAATAAATATTAATAGACAAATCTATTAAAGTTTATGAAAAATAGAAAAACTTTTCATTCTTAACTGAATTATAAATATGCTTAAGCATATATTATCTAATTCAAGAAAGTATTGTAATTAAATGCGTATTTACAGATATATATGGAAATAAGATCCACTGAATTAAACAAGGTTTATTGCCACTTCACTACGCAAATAGATGACTACAGATTAAATTAATATTTTAAAATTAAGGAGAGTCATAGATTCATAAAGCTGAAAGGGATTTCTTAAGCCATTGAATCCAAATCCCTATTCACAAGATTGGATGCTGCTTTGCAAAGAGGGGACCAGAGCTTTTCTGGCTAATTATGCAAAATTTTCAGCAAATGTAAAAGTAAAGAAAATAAATAACAATGCCAATACATTTTGATATATATTATAGAATGGAAAGATAACTTTACCAGGAGGTGGTTGTGAAGGATTAAAGCTTGCTCTCAAGAATGGAGGCGGAGGAATTCCACTGTAACCAGGTGGAGGGACAGACATTGTAACAGGAAACGCAGGTGGAACTAAATTAACAGCTGGCACAGTTGGAGCTACAGGAATCTGTTATAACGGGAAAATATTCCTGATGATCTTAAATCCATACATGGTTATGAGAAGGACATTTTATAGCTTGCAAGTTGTCACAGAAAAACATGTAGGAAGGACAATGTAGTATTACTTCAGTCATGTAAAAGTAGTTCTGTCTCTTTAAATTCAGATTCAGTCTTTTGATAGTTGACCAACAAGTGAACTTCTAGAAAATCCACATAACTATTTTTCATTTTCTTTCCAAATTCTCTCTCTCTTATCAGTGAAACTGAACACTTGCCAGTTAATTCCCAAAATATCTCTGGGTCAATTTAAAGATTTTTAAATTTTATTTATCACATTTTTAAACCGTTTATCTCCTTCACAGAGTGATTTACTATATATGAGAAGAAAATCGTAACTTTTTTTTTTTGAGGCAACTTGCCATGGTATAATTCCCAGAGTTTTCTGCCTCTTACTTTTGCTTGTTGAGATTATTTTTTACTGCATACATTTTGGGAGCCTCCTTTGGAAGCAACCAACATGGGATGTTCCTGAGATGTCTGAGTGGAGTTCTTTGTTCTATGTGTGAAATCAATGCATTTTCTGTCTTGTGCATGCTTAACTTCAGAGAGTTTTTTCACAATAAAAGGAAAAAATATGTCTCAACAAATTGCAAATATCAGACTCACTGAGAAGATACAACAAGATATGATATGCATCTGATACAAAAGTAGAGTTGTCAATCTAATCAATAATCAGAATGTCCTTCACTACTGGAAGAAAAATGTGGTTAGAAAATGAAGTATAATACTAACCTGTAACATAGAGACGGACTGTGTGTAAGTTTCTGTCTGTGTTGTGACAACTGTGGTTTTCTCAACGGTTGCACTCGGGGTTATCTGTACATTCTCTTTTACAGTCTCTGAAGTCCTTGTAGTTTCCCATTCTACACAAAACAATAACAGACCAGTGTTTTGAAAAGCACATTAGAAGATACTAAGCATTGCTCTACTAGCTACGATACCTACCTTCTCACAATAAATGGAGATTGAAAAATATATTAAAAAAAAAACAATCTTGGATTAATGTTTGTTGTTTCTAAGAGTGCGATAGAAAGACTGATCAATATTACTGTGTTTAGTCAAAGTTTAACACTATTTTAAAACATTTTTAAAAATGTATTATTAGACATGTACAATATTTGAATCAAAAGCACATCTTTTGAGATTTAAATCTGAGTATTTCATAATGTTTTTCGTTTTTTTTCTTTGTATGTTTTTTCTGTTTCTTTCTGTGCATCAAATTAAGCCAAGCCAAGCCAAACCATAGTTTTTGACAAAGCATTATTTTGTAAGTAGCAATTAATTTCTCCTATTTACAAATTCTCTACAATTTTGGACTAAGGATATATCTACACTAAATCTTAAATATTATAAAGTATTATTTATTTATTTAATTAATTAATTTCCTTTGGAAACTAAATAATTAGTAAATTAGATTACTTATTAAATAAGTAAGCAAACAAGTTCATTTATTTAAATAAATAATAAGCAAGTAAATTTCTTTTGGAAACTAGCATTTATCCCAGTTAGACAGAAATTTTCTGCAGATGTCACAAAGTGGAACTGTGATTCAGCTTGACTGCCAATCAAGTAGTCAACCTAATTCTTAAATAGCCTGAGAGGAACAACACTTGTAGTGCATATTTGGATTGGAAACACATTTCTCTGGAACAAAATATGAACAAACAAAAATAAAGTTTTAATTACAAAGAATTTTAAATTGTTCTTACCACTATTTACTGTTTCCTGGTCAATCATGCCTCCTTCTGCAAAGCCATCTAAATCATCCAGCTTAACTTTTTCCCAGGGTATATATGATACTCCAAGATCTGCATCCCAAAACTGTTTGTATTCAGTTTTCACCCCTTTGTTTAAAGCCCATGCAATCTGAAAACAAAGCAAATACAGTGGTGGTGGAAACAAAAGTACAATAATCTCTACAAGGCATCATAGCATTGTTTATTTTTACACAAGTCTGGTCAACAATTCATTTGCTGAACAGAACATACTTGCAGAACAGGAAAGTGCAGTGTACAAATACATTATAATGATATCTTTTATTTGACATTAAAAGATGAATCCCTCATCATGAAATTTCCTTTTTATAGGAAAGGAGATATCAAAGTTACATATTACAGAAAAACATAGACCGATCTGTTGATCTATAAAGAATCTTCCCCATGCTTTTCTTAAATTCTTCCAATATGCCAGCTTTTTCTGCCATAAATGCACCAGTGAGGAATTTTAAAGTTATCACTCTCAAAGAATTTGGACATTATTCTTCCCAATCTCAGCCTTACTGTTTATCCAAAATTTCTCGTTAAGTTTTACTATTTTAGAGGACAGTTTTTCCCTTCTAATAATCAGACAATACATATTTTGAATTCATTTTAAATTGTTCCTTTTCTATTTTTGGATAGCATCTCCACTTAAGTAGAGTCATTAAAATGCATTCTTCAGATGAATTATTTCCTAGAAGCATTTTTTTTTCCGTAGTAGAAATATTAAAATATACACAGACATAAGAATCTATAAAGAAACGGATTTATTATATTTATTATATTTGTTTCCTGCCACAATCCCTTAAGAGAGAGAAAAGTAGGAATGTTAGAACCTGGACAGTTAGCTGTTCTTTGTTAGTTTCCCTATTCATCTGTCACCTATGCTCCAGGCATCGTTCCTGCTGCTTCATCTTCCAGAGGGTCACTAAAGCCCAAGAGGCTGCCTGGATTAGCCAGTGGAATGAGCCCACTCAGGAGCAAGAGTCTGAGTTACTTCTTGTGAGTGGTGAAATAGACAGTTAATTGATGGATTCACTGATCTAGCAGACAAGTCAAATGGACCTGACCCTATGGATAATGCAGGCTGCTGATTTAACTATGACAAAGGAGTAATGGTAATACCTTCCATATCGTCCAGATCATAAGACAATTACTCTAAAGCAAAAATTTGATCTAATTCATGGCCACCTATGTATGCAGATCTTCATGAAACTCCTAGGCTTTCCCAGCACCCATTGTTTGGATTTATGTTTCACCATGAGCCGTGGTGGTGCAGTGATTAGAATGCAGTACTGCAGGCTACTTCTGCTGACTGCAATTTGGCAGTTCAAATCTCACCAGGCTCAAGGTTGACCCAACCTTCCATCCTTCTGAGGTCGGTAAAATGAGAACCCAAATTGTTGGGGGCAATATGCTGACTCTGCAAACCACTTAGAGAGGGCTGTAGCACTGTCAAGCGGTATATAAGTCTAAGTGGTATTGCTCTTGTTATTCTTGCAAACTGATCAATGTATTATTATAACAAACATATGAACTCTAGCTGGGAGAGGGAGTCAGCTGGTAGTACTCACAGAATTGAATAATAGTGCAATTTCTTGTTAATATACTATATCCTCATTATTCCAGGAATATAATTTGGAGGTTTGACAAGTCTGTCCACAGTGAGGGACTGAGTCGAAAGCTGGGAAGCCCTAGCAACAGGGGAGTGTCCTAACAGTTCTGACAGATTCAGTCCAATCACCAAGCAGACGAGGTCAACCCATTCCTGGAAGCTATCTCCACCAAGATGGAGAATAGGCTGAGAAACACACTGACTTGCTCAAGTCTACCAGTCAGTTTCTATGGCTCAGGATGGATTTGAATCTTGCTGTCCCCAGTTCTAGTCCAAAATCTTAAGCACTAACACAGTGGCTTTCCTTAATTATATACAAAAAACACATGATTATGATAACTATAATTCATACTGCATATAAGCAGGACCATTGAATCTGTACCTTAATAATTTTAGATCCAATTTTGTAGGATCCAGAACTTAGTTTCTGAAGAGCACGATAAGCATCTTGCCTATGAACCATACAGACATATGCACAACCTCTGGGAGGAATCATCTATAAAGTAAAAACAAAACAAGGGAACAAATAAAATTAAAACAGAAATTAATAACTGAGTTTCAGAAAACCTTTTGCAGTAATAAATATTAGCAATCCCCCAATTTCTTTTGTTATACTCCATGCCACTCTAAATGATTTCCTGAAATTCATGAGAAATATTTTAAAAAGCACAAATGGAGAAAGAAAAAATATCTTAGTGTGTGAACAAAATTTATATTTCTCTGCATCCAGCCACAGAACCTCTAAGTACTTTTATTTTAAAATAAATCATATAAAACTTCCTCTTATGAAAAATACAAAATTTATGAAAACTCAAAATTACAATTCTTTTTATAAATTACAGAATACTTTACTTACGTTTATAGATTCTATTTGTCCAAATTCTTCAAATAAATTGGTTAAATCTTGCTGTGTGGCTTTCTTGTCCACTTGACCAACCCAAAGCGTGGTACTGCAGACTGCCGCGACAAATTATAATGGCATAGGTTTATATTTTATTCATATCATTTGTCATTTATCATCACTACAATCTTTTATTGTCACAGAGGAAAAGACAAGTTGAAACAATTTACCACTTGCCTATATGTAGAAATCAATACAATTATTTAATTTAACGCAGTGGAAACGGAAAATGCTAACAAAATCCTGAAACACTAACTTTTTATCAAAGCTGCATATAAATAGGAATACTTTAATGCACATAAAAAGCAGAGACATGGGGAGAATACAGAAATATTATAATCTGGTTACTATTAATGCAGTGATTAACAAAGAAATCAATACTGAAGAAAACTATGTTTGAAATAGCAGGTGATGCCATGAAAGAGGGAGTAGTAATCTTTAGTTCTTCCTTCCTCTTAGAAACCAATTTATTATCTTCACAAATTTTCTTGAAGCTCCTACAAGAAGTTAAGGAGAGAAGAATACAATTCCCGTCCCCACATTACAGAAAAAAAACCCATTAAAAATTATTTATAATAATGTGGAAAGCTATAGTGGGCTTACCACTGAATATTTATGAGCAACTTATTTAGCTTCTTGCGATATATTCTTAAGAAATGTTTTAAAAATGCTTTCATTAACATTACTTAAATGTATCTTAATAATACACCCAATTTATTGATTATAGTAAAAACATATTTATATAAAATTTTGCACAAATGTTTTATATCGTGCATATATTACTAAAATATTCTGTGCAGACAAACTAACAAAATGGATAGAAATGATAAGTAACTAATTACAGAAAAATTAAAATTAATTTAATAATATTTCTTCCACAATAAATATCACATAGGAGAAGCTAAGTCCAAGAAATAGAAAGCAGTTATTAATTCTAAGTTGATCCTGAAACCCATGAAGTCTCACTATATTTAACAGTACTATTTAGTATAGTGCTCATCTTTCTACAGAATTATATATCTTTTGTGGCACGGATCTTTGTGGGCCAGGATCTTTAAGGTTAATAATAATAGTCAGTAGTAATAATTCTGCTTCTCCAGTTTCTCTCTGATTCATACATTTTAGAGAGTGTTATCCCAAAAAGTAAAACTATTTTGCCATGGGTCATGCTGAAATTTACCCAAAAAACTATTTAAGGAGTGGTAATGTAATTTTAATGAAAGGAAATACAGTCATTGAGAATCTTAGACCAGAATGAAAATGTACTACAAACATTTCAGAAAATACCCATACAAATAATCAAATAAACCAGATAATACATACCACTTAGTGTTTTCGATCGGACAGGAGGTAACCCTTTTTTCTGTCTTTCTTTTTCCCTCTCTCTAGCTCTTCTTTCACTTGAGTATGACCTTGATGACTTCCTTTTTCTTTCTCTTGATCTAGAACGTGAGCGCTTTCGGTGTTTACGCTTTCGAGAACCAGACCGTGATCTTGACCTTCTTTTTCTTGGTGACCTATGTTAATGTAAAATATAATATTCATAACAGAAACAAAATATGGGTTTTAAGCATGAAGACAAATATCTTTGTAATAAAGTTACAAAAACCTTGAACGTGATCTTGAGCGTGTTCGTGATCTTGAAAGAACTGCTGGTTTCTTTTCTTCTTGCTCAAAGACTTCTTGTTCTACAACCTCCTGGACTTCATCTATATCCATGTCCTAAAAATAGGGAAGAAATGAGATGCCAATATATTGGAAAATAGATTCATTCTTATCTATATTTGTTTATGGAGGCTGGCCATGCCAGTACCCGGTTTAGTGAAGGGGGAAAAAAAGTAGCAATACGTCACATGACAATGCGAGTTTGACACTCCTGCTCTAGTCTAGGACCATGATGGCGAACCTGTGGATGCAGAGCCATCTCTCCAGGCACGCGAGCCATTGTCTGTTGCTCTTCCGGGTTCCGGCATGTTGGCCAGCTGGTCTGCACACACAGGAGCACCAGAACAGCAGCTGCCCAGTGTGCTTGCATGGGCTGGGAAGATGGTTCTCTGATTTCCGGCACATGCATGCATACCGGCCAGCTGGTCTTTGAGTGCACATGCGCACCAGAAACCAGAAGAGCAAGTGGCCGTTGCACGAGTGTGCCAGAAACCGGAAGATCATATCCCGGTGCATGCATGCGCACTGGGCGGCTGCTCTTCCGGTTTCTGACACGTGTGTGCACACACTCCCATTGTGGCACGGCCGAAACACTGGCCTAGGAAAATCTTACTCAATGAATCTTGATATGTCCTTATTGTGCTCATGGACAGAGCATCCTGCTCTCCAACAGATTATATTATGGCATCAAAACTAATGTTAATCATTTACATTGCCAGTAAATAGGCACCCATAGGATTATAGATAGTACATAGTGTTTATCTTACAATTTTCTGATCTACTAAATTCATAATTTAAATAGAAATATTAAAGTTTACCTGTTGTTGAACATCCATTGAATTGTCAAGCTTTGTTTCCACTTCTAAAAACTGTTGGTGACTGCTGTCTTGTGAAGGTGATGCTGAATGCTCAGAACCAAAATTTTCCTCTTGAGTTTCCTCAGGGCTTACCTGCAGTGAAGAATGTTTACGTTATTTTTTTAGTGTCAAACTCTGCAACGTCTATCTGTCTGTCTGTCGCTCTACCTCTCTCCCTGGGTTTCAATAACTAGTACATATTTTTTCTTTAAGATGATGTACTGTTGGTATTTAACACCAGATAAGTTATCCAAAATGTATAAAGGCATGTCAAATGAATGTTGGAAGTATAAAAGCAAAAAGGGGATTTGTTATCATCTATGGCAGGGGTGTCCAAACTTGGGAACTTTAAGACTTGTGGACTTCAACTCCCAGAATTCCCCAGCCAGCATGGCTGGCTGGGGAATTCTGGGAGTTGAAGTCCACAAGTCTTAAAGTTCCCAAGTTTGGACACCCCTGATCTATGGTAAACATGTGATAAAGCAAACATTTTTTGGAGTATGATTCATTTTTTAATACAGAAAATTTTGAAAACGGAGATAAAAATGAAACCAGAACCTTTCCTTTTTGGCTTAATGGAAAAAGAACTAAAAAAATTTTTGGAACTTTGTTATTATATATGTTGACAACAGCAAGACTATTGTATACACAAAAATGGAATGACACTTCGATTCCTACTATGGACGAATGGTTGCAGAAGTTGATGGAGTTGGCTAAAATGGCAAAAATGACTATTTTGATTAAAAAAAAGAACATACCGTATTTTTTGGAGTGTAAGTCACACCTTAGTTTTTGAGGAGGAAAATAAGAAAAAAAAATCTGCCTCTGCCTACCAGCATCCATCCTTATTCATTTGGCTAGCATTCTTAGCAAACAGCCTGATCAGCTTCAGCACATTAGCCTGATTCAGCATGAGCAGCTGACTGGTGGGTGGATTGGCTTCCTGGAATACCCCCAATCAGCTGTTCCCACAGGTGAACTTTAGCAACAAGTTCACTGGTTGTGACCTCTTTGGGGTTGATATGCAGCTTCAAAAACACAGGAGGCGAAGTGTGGAACTGGTCAGACAAGGCAGCAGCTGTTCCGGGTTCCCATTTTGGCCTCTGTGCCTCACATTTTCAGCCTCCGAATGCTCCGTTTGAGACCAGTTCAAGGCTGCGGAGATCGCTAAAGCACACCACCATCAATCACTTCCCGAAAACACAACAAATGATTGTGCTCTGGCAATCCCTGCAGCCTTGAACGGGTCTCAAACGGAGTGTTCTGAGGCTGAAAATCCAAGGTGCAAAGGCCAAAAACACAAGCCCGGGAGTGGGTGATGGTCTGTGACAATCCCTGCAGCCTGGAACAGGTCTAAGATGCCATACGCGGAGGCTGAAGGGTGAGGGCCAGCGGGTGGGCGGGGCTACATTCGGTGTATAAGACGCACCCAAATTTTCACTCCCTTTTGGGGATGGAGTAGGTCTTATACTCTGAAAAATATGGTTAAGTACTTTTGTTTCCACATGGAGACCACTTCTGAACTTCGTACTTGATGTGGAAAAGAATGAATCTCTGAATTTGGGTTTTACTGATTAGACTGATAAATCTTTATAGAAATGGCTTGTTCATATTATTATGAAAAAGCAAAAACTTGTGATTTGATGTTAATGCCTTATTTTACTGTAACAGAGAGTCGAAAGTCAATGCTTGCTTTTCTTTTTCTTATCTTACCACACTTCTCTTTCCCCTCTTCCCCACACTGCTTTTCTATTTACTTTGTATTTTTTATTTTATAATACTTTATAACTCAATAAAATTGTTAATAACCAGTAACTAGTACATAATTTGTATTATGGAATATGTTTGGAATTTTGGATAATATTAACAAACAAGCAAACAAATGAAACAAGACTGCAAAATTCAGTCCTTTATTTCAAACCATAGCCCTGGAACTACAGAGATCCTAAGTTCAAATAGACTGTTAGGAATAGAAGTTAAAATGCAAATATATACAAGTGAAGTATAAGCAATTGTTATACTGAACCCCCCCCCCAAAAGGGGGGGGTAGGGAGAAGGAAAAAGATGTTAATGCTGAGGGAAATTCAAGAGGGCAAAACAAATATACTTTTTTTGAATTTCTAAAGTAATAACATGTTGTTTCAAAAAGTTATAAACCTAAAGCCATATGGTTAGTTTAGAATTTTTTTTAAAATGCAATATTTTCAAAAGTAAGAAAAATAATATACCTTTGGTGGCTGCTGATCTAAAAGCTGCTGCCGAAGATGTTCTAAGTTTTGTTGCTGTAGTTGTTCAGCTAGCTGATGAAAAAGTGAGTTGTTCACGGATTCAGATACAAGGGGCCTAAAATACATAATTTAGTAGAGTTATCCTTTTGTTTACAATAACTGTATAAACACATTCAGAATTCATTATTTAAAAAATATAACAGAACTTTGTAGAACCAGAATTTGATGTTCTCTCGAAATGTGATGAGAATAGGAAGGGACAAGACGACTAGCTTGATCTAATGGGGTTATAATGGGATTCCAACATTGTCGTAGGTCATATTGCACTTTATGTGGTAGGGAGAACCCAACACTGTAACTTTTAAACAACAACTTATAGATTAATATCTTAAATAAACCCAACTGCTGAGTTAAGAAATTATGGTTTATCCTTAACAACTCCTCTCTTCCTTCTTCCTTCTTTCTCAGATGTAAGAAAAGATGTAACCATCTTCAAAGCGCTCCATGGCACAGGACCTAGTTACCTGCGGGATCGCATCCTACCGCATACATCCCTGCGACCAATTCGCTCTCACAGGGAGGGACTCCTCCGGGTGCCGTCCACCAAGCAATGCCAACGGGCGGCGCCTAGGAGTAGAGCCTTCTCTGTGATGGGCCCAACTCTCTGGAATGACCTCCCCCCCGATATCAGAACTACTACCGACCTCCGCTCCTTCCGACAAAAACTTAAGACTCACCTGTTCCAATTAGCTGGCCTGGCCCATTTATAGTCCCATTCATACCTCCTGGCAAATATTTTTACCCTGGGATAGTTTTTAGGGGTGTTTCTAATGTATTTTTAAATTTTTAAAATTTTAATCTAACTTTAACTATTGTACAGTAAACTATTGCTACCTCCTCCAGCCCTATATTTATTTTATATTTATATTATGTATATATACTGTTTTTAATATGACTGTACACCACCCCGAGTCCCTTCTGGGAGAGGGGCGGTCTAGAAATTAAATAAAAGTTAAAGTTAAAAAGTTAAAGTAAGAAAACGACTGAAAAGAATATTTTAGTTATGTTGAAGCGTACTGGAAATCTCAAGTAGGGGACGTTAGGACTGTCTGAATTTTTTTTTAAAAAGCAAAGCATTTAAAAAATAATAATTTCCATAACTTCTTCTCCTTCCCCAGTTAATGTCCCAAATACTCCCAAAACATTTTGCATATGTGAAAAGCCTCTGGATTAGGAAAGCAATTAAAATCAGAAAAGATGGACAACTGCAGGTTTACTTTGCAAATAAGTTCAAATTAAAATATAAAATGAAATGCATCCAATCACAAATTAAGACTTACAATTGAGAAGTTGGAGTTTCCTTTTTGGACTCTTCATTCAAATCAGCTTCTTCTCCAAAATCTCCAAACCTATCCATCAGCTTCTAGGAACAAACGAATTATGCATTAAAAAGGTATTGTTGAACAAGAAAGGCATTATTTGAAATCAAAGATTTCTATTAGATATATTTTGATGTTTTAGATATACTTATATATTAACTGTAATGAATAAACTATAACACTATGATACTAATGTACAAAAAATTCTTTCTAAAACAATACTTTATGTCTTGCTTATATGTATTACCATAGATCTAAAACAATTACATAAATATAAAAACCAAAAATATGTTATGCATACTTAATTGGAAGCACAGTAATTGATGTACTTTATCTATATGTACACCAAAGACATGACTTGTGTTACTAAAATTAGAAATTATAAAATAGGCTTTGATAAAAAGACAACTATGAGTATGGATAAGGGTCTCAGGTTCATTCAGTGAATGAAATCCCTCTGTACTTCCCATCTAATATTGTAAAGAGAAAATCTTTGAAATGAATCAAACAAAAGGTTCTACAGTGTGGAGAACTTAATATAACTTTAATCAATATATTTTGCTTAGAAATCTTATGAATAACTACCTTGTTAAAAGAGACACTCTGTTCTAGTGGATTGAGTGTATTTGCCGCAGCGGCGGCAGCTGTAAGTTGAGCAGTGAGAGCCTGTAGCTGAACAACAAGACCAGCATCCAGTGCTTGAAGCAATGATGGTTGTGGTTTTTGTTGTTGAATCTGCAATGTCTGTATTAACTGCTGAAGCTGAAATGGAGTTCGGAAGAAAATAGTTTTGCTATAAATAAAATCTGAAATTAAGCAACCATTCTAGCACTGCTTTCAAAGATAGGGCAAATATCCCAAATCAAAATTCAATTCCAAACACATAATTCCTAATTTTAAATTTTCAAACGTTTTGTAAAATATAAGCAATTTTCAATATACTTACAAAAGAAACAGGATGGGAATGTATGTCACATTCAAAGAGAGCATTTTGCATTTAATTTGGCATAGATGTCAGGTGAGGACATGGTGAAACAGCAGCCATGGATGGATGGATGGATGGATATAGATGGATAAAGAGATAGATAGATAGATCAAGGTCATCGTAGCTGCTACTTGTGACTACCGGGTTTTCCCAAAAATAAGACAGGGTCTTATTTTTTTACCCACAAAATATGGCTTGGGCCTTATTATCAGGGGAGGGCTTATTGTTTTGGGGTTGCCAGGTGGCTGATCTCTTGTGAGCGGGCTCCCAAAGAGCCGGGCACAGCCTCAGGGGCGAACGGCTGTATTGCGCTGTCGCAGCAGCTCAACACAGCAGCCATGAAGTGACCACGCTCACGAGTAGCCACCTGGCAAGTCCCCTTTCCAGCCAGGAACAGCACCATTCACTGACGTAGCCAAGCCGCATGAGTGTCTGTTTGCCACTGCCCAGCTCCCACGGCTTGGTGCCTTCAAAATGCAAGTGAATGGCGCTCTGCACGGCTGGAGAGGGGGGTTGCATAAGCGACTGTTGCGCTCCCCGCTCATGCGCCTCCCAGCCTCACGATGCCCTGGCCCAGCTGTTCCTGCAGAGCCAGGCACCTTCGCTGCCACTGCCCTAGTGTCACTTTTTCTGCAGCTTCCAAACCACGGAAGTAGGCTGCCGAGTTTTCCGGCAGTGGCCACTCTGGGCGTACACTCTATAGTTGTGGGCCGGTTGCCGGCAGAGCATACTCCCAGAGCGTACAACCATAGTGTACGCCCAGAGCGGCCACTGTCGGAAGACTCGGCAGCTTACTTCCATGGTTTGGAAGCTGCAGAAAAAGCTACGCTGGGATGGTGACAGCAGCGGCGGCAGCAGTGAAGGTGCCCTGGCTCTGCAGGGAGAAATGGGTGTGGCTGGGAGGCACGCGAGCGGGGAGCGGAACAGTCATTCGTGCAACTCTCCTCTCCAGCCATGCAGAGCCCCATTCACTGATCTAGGGGCATTTCGAAGGCGCCAAGCTACGAGAGCCGGGGGGCGGTGAACAGGCGCTCATGCAGTTTGGCGATACCCCTAGGTCAGTGAATGGCGCTGTGCCTGGCTGGAAAGGGGGTTTGCTGGGTGGCTGCTCGTGAGCGTGGTCACTTCATGGCTGCTGTGTTGCGCTGCTGCAACAGTGCAACATAGTCGTTCGCCCGAGGCTGTGCCCGACTCTTTGGGAGCCCGCTCACAAGAGAGCAGCTGCATGGCAACCCCCCTCTCCAGTTTGGCACAGCACCGCTCACCAACCTAGTGGTATCCCGAAGACACCAAGCAATGCGAGCGCTGTTTCCCCCCTGGTTCCCACAGCTTGGCACCTTCAGGATACCACTAGGTTGGTGAGCGACGCTCTGCCTGCCGGATGGGAGGGGGGTGTCCAGCGAGCTTATTTTCGGGGGAGGGATTATATTTTTGCCCACCTGAAAAATGTGGCATGGCGTTATTTTCAGGACGTGTCACATTTTCAGAGAAACACGGTAGACCACAGGAACCAAAATTTTAGTGGTCAGCTTATGTGAGCAGCTGAGAGTTAAGTGATTCCATCTAAGCTCACAGTTGTATATAGTCTATATGGGCATAATACCTAGCTGGGCTTCATTTCTTAATCACTTTTGGAATTATTTTTTTACTGCTTTTATTTTTTTTCAGAATGGCCAAGTTCCCTGGGTAAGTTTTCTCATTAACAAAATTAGTTTTAAGTGCAAGTTTAAGAATTTAGAAAAAAAAATTACTTTATGGAATAAATAGCAAAAGTATTTAGAACACTGATTCTGGAAAGTTAAAAACAGACTAAGGGTCTAGAAGGATTTGAAATAAGTTTTTGAAATTAATTATAAGAATACTTCTCATGGGAAATTGTTGTTGTTTGGATTCCTTAAGGAAAAAAAAACATGAAAAAATGGGAATTTGAAAGCTGAACACTAGAAGTTAGAAAAAACTAAAAATTACAATTAAAAAAGAATACCTAAAGTCAACTTATTAATTCAGAATGGAGCAAAATATTGTAACGTTGGATATTTTCAAGGATACTTGTGAACAATGGACTCAGAAGTGAATTTTAAGAATGTCTTGTTATTATGGACTGATGGTATATAAATATTAGACAGAGGAACAAGGTCTACCAGCAAGACTGAAATTGATTTGAATGTGGATTTAAAAACGACAAGCTATAAGTATATGGTAAACTGGATATACAAATGAAACTAATCGAAGTGTTAATAATTTGAAAAGATATAAAAATAACAAGCTAATGACTGAACTAACTTTCTAGATTTACAAGAGAGAATTGTTAAATTTTGAAGGAATTTTGTAGAAGGGATGCAGAAAAAATGAAAAGAAATCAAGTTCTAAAACACTATTTGAAGGGATTAAAAATCAAGGTAGTTACAGTTACAGGGAAGGTGGTTTATTTCATTGAAGTTAAAACAGATACTTTATCTCTAGTAACTTTTAAGAGATGATAAATTATTAAAATTGTTTATATTTGTGATGATGGAAGAAGTTACTTATTTATACATTTCTCTCCACTCCTTTCCCTTTTTATTTTTCTTTATGTTTTCCTTTTTTCCACTTTCAATTTTTATATATATATTTGCATTATTTTTTATCTTTTCAATGACATCTTAAATAAAATTAATTCAAAAAATTAAAAATTTGGCATAAAAGGCATTGAGACAAGTGTTCATATTTAGTATTTATTACTTATTTATTGATATTCACGTTATTTGCTTTAAAAACAAATTGCAAAAATTTTAAAAATGCAAAACAAATTGAAATTACTCTTTCACTTTTCAACAGCAATTTAAACTATATGAAGCAGAGAAGCAGAATTATATATTTGTAGGTGGAGACTGGTTGAAAATGGATGTATTACCTGTTGGCCTTGTGGACTCTGCAGGATCTGTGCTACAGCAGCAAGCGTATCTGTATTAGTTATCTGAGATACCCATGGATCAGGTAAACTTTGGATTACATTGGCTGGAGTAGCAGGAGTTACTGGAGTTCCTGAAAAGAAGATAAGCAGTTATATATAGATACTTTTGGAAATAAGTAGAAAATAGCAAGAGATTAATCACATTTGTATTTCATCTAATCCATTGTTAGCCATAAAAAATTACTGGGTGACTTTGGAACAATCATTCTGTCTCAGCCCAACCAACTTCACACGATTTTTTAGGTAAAAAATAGCAGGAGTGCTCTGTAGGCACCTGAATCAGTTGTGATGTAAGTGAATGGTCTCCCATTTAGTCTGAGTCCAATTCAGCTCCTCCTTTATCATGTATTCAATACATTAATATGGATATCACTGTAACCCATTAGCAAGACACATGGGAAAACAATGTATAACATTTAGTGCAGTAAAGTACCTTGCATCTCAACTCTTGGGTGACTAGGATACTTGTTCACGTTACTTCCCTTCCTAAATATATTGAGCTTATCAAGTCTACCTTTTGGTGAGCAGACAGTACTTCACAATGTCCGCCTACTATTCTTGGTTGCAGGCGACAACGGAACAGAAAAGTAATATAATATAGGAGTCACTCATGCGCTTGTGACGTCCCGGCTAGACTACTGTAATGCTCTCTACATGGGGCTCCCCTTGAGATGCACCCGAAGGCTGCAGCTGGTTCAGAATGCGGCCGCGCGGGTAGTCTCGGGAGTCTCTGGCTACTCCCACGTAACACCTCTCCTGCGCGGGCTACAGTGGCTGCCTGTGGCTTTTCGGGTGCGTTTCAAGGTGTTGACCATCATTTTTAAGGCGCTCCATGGCACAGGACCTAGTTATTTGCAGGATCGTATCCTGCCCCATACATCCCTTCGGCCGATTCGCTCACACAGAGAGGGACTCCTCTGGGTGCCGTCCACTAGGCTGTGCCAGCGGGCGACGCCTAGGGGAAGGGCCTTCTCTGTGATGGGCCCGACCCTCTGGAATGACCTTCCCCCCGACATTAGATTGACTACGAATCTCCGCTCCTTCCGTCAGAAACTTAAAACCCACC
The DNA here is from genome assembly GCF_964273705.1 of Natrix helvetica. Taxonomy (NCBI): domain Eukaryota; kingdom Metazoa; phylum Chordata; class Lepidosauria; order Squamata; family Natricidae; genus Natrix; species Natrix helvetica. The sequence continues at coordinate 208,928,258 of NC_138552.1, read as the reverse complement.
TATTCCAGCTAGCCGGCTTGGCCTAATTCCATCTTCCCACCTCAGCTTTATTTCTAAATTTTTAGGATTGGTTTTAGGGTCTGTTTTTAATGTTTATAAATTCGTACAGGGGTTGTTTAATTTGATTTTTAGCTGTATACGATTGTTTGTATGTTTTTAAATTTATTCCTGTACACCGCCCCGAGTCGCTCCGGGGAGAGGGGGCGGTCTAGAAATTTAATTAATTAATTAATTAATTAATTCCCAGGGTGGATCAGGGTACATGACCCAAAGGAGATCAAAGCCCACCTCTGAAAGGCAATTTTACCTGTTTCATAAATTTTTAAGGTAGCTTTATCCCAGATTCACCTTACAAATATCTATTAATGTTAATCCTACTATTAAAGATTGCCAACAGTCACTTTTTACATAGAATGCTATGAAGCATGATTCTGTGTGTTTACTGTGAGCAAAAGGACAAAGCATTATCCAAGTCATCTGTCAATTCTGGAACTGAAAGTTATTTTCCCTGATTCTCTATTATAGGAAACAAACTATTTATCTCTCTAGTTTGAGTTTGAAGTAGACCTTCAGAGCCATGTGTACATCTTGTTTGAGGCATGTGCTATCAGTTGGCAAGGATATTCTCTTGTGCTTGTTGGAATTTTGAATAACTCAGAGCTCAAAATTCATATCTGACCTAGAAACATTTTGTTTTCATGGAATGTGTACAGATTATCTAACTGAGAGCACCTATCTTCCAAACCAAGGCTAAGTTCCATGTAACAAAAGTGTTTAATGAGTCTGAGCAGGGTAATCAAGACTTGGTATTCAGTGTTGACTAATATAAGGAAAAAGTGGATCTGAAAGCAGTACCCTTGAACTATTCTGAAGAAATAGCAATGGCACTTAGACTTATATACTACTTCACAGTCCTTTATATATACACTATATTGCCAAAAGTATTCGCTCACCTGCCTTTACTCGCGTATGAACTTACTGTGACATCCCATTCCTAATCCATAGGGTTCAATATGATGTCAGTCCACCCTTTGCAGCTATAACAGCTGCAACTCTTCTGGGAAGGCTGTCCACAAGGTTTAGGAGTGTGTTTATGGGAATTTTTCGCCATTCTTCCAGAAGCACATTTGTGAGGTCACACACTGATGTTGGACGAGAAGACCTGGCTCTCGGTCTCTGCTCTAATAAACCCAAAGGTGTTCTAACGGGTTGAGGTCAGGACTCTGTGCAGGCCAGTCAAGTTCATCCATACCAGACTCTGTCTTTACGGACCTTGCTTTGTGCACTGGTGCACAGTCATGTTGGAAGAGGAAGGAGCCAGCTCCAAACTGTTCTCACAAAGTTGGGAGCATGGAATTGTCCAAAATGTCTTGGTATACTGAAGCATTCAGAGTTCCTGAACTCTGGAACTAAGGGGCCAAGCCCAGCTCCTGAAAAACAACCCCACACACCCCTCCACCAAACTTTACACTTGGCACAATGAATGCAATCAGACAAGTACCGTTCTCCTGGCAACCGTCAAACCCAGACTTGTCCATCAGATTGCCAGATGGAGAAGCGTGATTCGTCACTCCAGAGAACGCGTCACCACTGCTCTAGAGTTCAGTGGCGGCGTGCTTTACACCACTGCATCCGACGCGCTGCATTGCACTTGGTGATGTATGGCTTGGATACAGCTGCTCGGCCATGGAAACCCATTCAATGAAGCTCTCTGCGCACTGTTCTTGAGCTAATCTGAAGGCCACATGATGTTTGGAGGTCTGTACCAATTGACTCTGCAGAAAATTGGCGACCTCTTCGCACTATGCGCTTCAGCATCCGCTGACCCCGCTCCATCAGTTTATGTGGCCTACCATTTCGTTGCTGAGTTGCTGTCATTCCCAAACATTTCCATGTTCTTATACAGCTGACAGTTGACTATGGAATATTTAGGAGCGAGGAAATTTCACGACTGGATTTGTTGCACAGGTGCCATCCTATCACAGTTCCACGCTGGAATTCACTGAGCTCCTAAGAGTGACCCATTCTTTCAAAATGTGTGCAAAAACAGTCTGCATGCCTAGGTACTTGATTTTATACACCTGTGGCCATGGAAGTGATTGGAACACCTGATTCTGATTATTTGGATGGGTGAGCGAATACTTTTGGCAATATAGTGCATCTCTAAGCAGTTTACAGAGTCTGCATGTTGCCCCCAACAATCTGGGTCCTAATTTTACTGACTCGGAAGGATAGAAGTCAACCTTGAGCAAGTCAGAATCGAACTCTTGGGGTGAGCAGTGAGTTAGCCTGCAATATTGCATTCTAGCCACTGCAACCACCACAGCTCAATGAACATAAAGTGGTTCTCTGTGTGCAACTCAATAATAAATCCTTCTTCAATCTGGTGAATCTCAACATATTGCATGATAGCATGTGCTCTGGTTCCAAAATATGGTTTTGGTATCAACAATTTGTAACACATTACCATCATACTGCTATAAAATATAAAAATCTATAGTATTATTTAGAGAGCAAAAGCTTGTCTTTTAGATTTGTGTACTTAATGTTGTAGAATATGCTGACCCCTAATGGCTAATGTGTAAATGTAATATTTTTCTGTAAAAGTGAAGTTCTTAACAATGGCACTTTTAACTTAAAAATGATGTTGAACGTAATCATCTTCATTAGACATGTATGTGTATGTCTTAACTCTGGACTCTTCTGACTGATATTGAATTATAGTCTATTTTTCTACCAATAGAAATTTCACAAGCAAATATTAATCAATTTAACTATTCGTTTCATTCAAATCCCATATATTTTTCATTTCTCCCTTCTAATTCCCTCTCATAGTTATGGTGCACCTTTCAAAAGACCAGAAATAAAATATAAAACAGCTATAAAAATATAAAAACTAAAGTCTCTATCCAAAGAAACAATATCTGAATATATATTTCTGTATACATATCAGGAAAGAATACTAGTCAAGGAAAAATATATACATATCAGGAAGGAATTTAACTGCAAAAAAGTAATGTAACAAAAATCTATTATTCTTGCAAATTTAAATTTTAAAGATGTAACAAAGTGAAAGTTGTTAAACATGGATATTTATCATGGATGTAAAACAAAAGGATAATGGGTTCTTGTTACCTGGTGTATTATTACTCAAAGTAGCAGTTGTCCCTGGCAAAACAGGAGTCACAACTGGAGGAGGAATTCCTGCTGCCATATCCAATAGAGGCTGGATAATTTCACTTTTGAAAACACTATTCTTCTGCCACAAATTGAGCACTCTAACAATTTTACTCTAGGAAGGAAAGAGATAATATTTAATTTTAGACTTTACATCATGCGAATTCCTTTTCCAAGTTAAACACCTTTTAAAATAAAACCACTGAGGCTATATTCAATATTCCTTATCATGGTTACAAGGATCAGGAGTGTGTTGTGGGTTTCAGTGTCCTTTTTATACTAGGATTGGAAATCATGAAACTTCAAAATTATTTGTCAGAGTTAGCAGACTAGTCCAAAACATCTATTTATTACTTAGGAACATTCCTCTTATTTTCTTCGATTGATATTATTAACCACTATTTCCTATTTTGTCTCAATCAACCACTATATTTCAGTCAACACTACTGCTAAGATCTAAACTATAATTTGACATACTCATTAAACCATGATCTGGAGATAAATCATAATCAGTTGATTACATTCAGACATCACAATCAACAATAATTACCAGTCAAGAAATGAATGAGGCAAACAAGAAGAAAGGTAGATTAGTAAACAGCCGATGGTACATTCCAGTCCCTACCTGCAAAGAAGATGCCTTCTCCAGTCTTAGAGAATAAAAAATAGTTTATGTCAGCAGTCCCCAGCCTTTATAGCTTGGCAGCCTGGCCAGGGAGGGGGGAGGTAAGAAGGGAACCAGCCCGCCACTCGCATATGTTGAGCTGCACACCGCTAGCATGGCCCGGTTCCAAACAGACCATGGCCCGATAGTGGGCTGTGGCCTGGTGGTTGGGGACCTCTGATCTATGTGACAAAATTAACAGACTTGTTCAATTTGGATTAGAGTCCCTCATTTTATTCCTATGAATGCACTGAATGATTCTAGTGATTCTATTTGTACCTAGTGATTCAGATTCTGAATCTTCTAGTAGTGGCCACAAATTCTTACAAAGTTAAGAACAGAAATGAATTCTATTATTGAAAACGAAAGGGTAATGTCCCCTTCCTCTGCAGATGCTTGTGCACCTATTCAAATAGTTGGGGGTTAAGGAAGTAAAGTCATACATTCTACTGCCTAAGTGGATTTAGTTTATGGGATCCTAGATTCCATCCAATCTAAATCTTTAGTATTCTGTTTAAACTGTTATTTTAAATCTCCAAGGACAACTCCTTTTCTCAATTTTATAGAGCTTAGCTCATTTATATACATAATGTATATCTTCAGGTTAGATACTGTCATGCTTAATTTCATATCCATTCTATAAGAATATTATTGGATTATCTTGGTATGAATATATTATGCAATGTTTAATGTATAGTAACAGTGCAGATCTAAATCATCATGTCACCTGCTAGAGCCAGATCCTATCTATGCTTTTGACTTCATTATAGGATTAAAAAATATGGCCCACATGCTATACGTTGAAATGATAATTAAGTACCAATAAGCAATTATATTCTTTTCCATCTGCAATTCATTATTCAATAAAATTATATTCCTTTCATTTGTTCCACACATCAAAATAGTACTAAATTATTGGAAAATGCTGATTGATATAGTGTTAATTTTTCCAAAATAAACAGACATCTGCCGTATTTGTAACGACCTGAAAATTAATGCACTGAAATGCAAGGAAGTTGTATTTCTCAAGGGAAACAGAATACTACAATCCTTATTAGTAGATGAATGTGTGCCCTTGCAAAGAGTGAAAATGGAAAACATTTAAAATGTACAGATCATGGTAGAAAGATAAGGAGTGGTATGTGAACTGCTGCAAAAAACTATTCTTTCCAAAAGAAATAAGAATGTGTTTATGCCAAAAGTACTTTATTATATTGGATTGAGAATTGGGTAGGTCAAGAAAAACATAAAAGCTGAATGTAATGGAACTGAGTTCCTTATGGACATGTGTGGGATAACCATAAAAGATTATCACTCAATGAATAGTGAATTAATATGGACTGAATACAAAAGGCAGTGACCATTATGAAAACACATTGACATCATTTGGACATACAGAAAGAATTAATGAGACTGAAACTATAAAATTAATACATGTGGGATGATGTTATATACCAAAAGAAAGGTGAAGAAAATTGTAACTATAATAAATTGATGCGTTTTTAAGAAAGAAATGAGAAATTTAAATTTAAAAGGCAATATATAAAACATGATAAAATACAGCAGGGAAGAAAGATATAGACAAATATAGTGAATGATTTAGCTACATCTACTTTTCTTTTTAATCTCATCTCTTTTTTTCTTTTGGTTTATTATTTCTTACTCTTTTTCAGTACTTTGCATAACAATTTTTCCCCAAGAGGGATTACACAGTGAAGGCATGCACGGTATTTTCTCCCCTATTCACAAATAGTATTATCTATTAGTCAGAAATATCGTCAAGTAAAAAAATACATTAAAAATTGTAAAATTATATATTTAATGAAAACTGAAATAATTTATTGGGGAGAGTGAAATGTAGGAGAATCCATACCTTATCATCTCCAGGGCAACGATATAAATTCTGGAAAGTGCTAATGATGTTATTGCTAAACCGAGGAGCAAAGACATCCTTTTCTTGTCCAAACTGATGCCGAGACTGCCGTACAATCGAGTCAATGACATATAATCCAGGCACCTTGTATTCTGGTTTACACTACATAAAAACACATTAAGAATACAAATTTCATATAAGATTTATTAGCTAAGCTATAGAAACTATGAATGCTCTCTTTTCCTGTATAGTATTATTTTATATTACAATGAGTCTAGTATGGTGCAATTATTTGTTGGAAAATTTCAAACTTCATTTATATAAAGGTAATAAAAACTATATAATTTTAGGGAAATGTACCTTCATTTTGATGTTAACAGTTGGAATATTCTAAGTTTTTTAACTATTTAAATAATAACATAGCTAGTGGTAGGGAACATAGCAATTTCTCAGAGGCATGACTCTACTAATATGTACCCTATGCAGCAGTTATGGCATCAGCTGGTATTATGGGGAGGGGGATAAAATTAAGACAAAACTTAGTACCAGTGGGGAGGCTTTTCCTCTGGAAGAAACAAAAAACATTGTGATGCTAAGTGCTCCCTTGTCAACTCATTCTTACTGGTTAAAAGCCCAGGTACTGAGAATGAAAGTCAAAGCAGAAATAAGTTGTAGGAAACATGGTAATGTTTACTGTTCACTGTCACCCACAGAGATCTATTTTATGGGAGCGTTTCAAACTTGCATAAGATCCATGATATGCCACCTACACCTCTACTGACTTGATGTAAGTCCCCTGCAATTGATACTTTAGCTTAGACACTCTGAGCTTTTGGCTCAGTGCACCCCAAAATTTACCCTCAAGAGAATGATCTAATATTGTTATTGAAGAATATCTACGTCAATACTTGGCAGAAGTAGCCGTAAAAGTAACTCCAAAACGTTTTCATCTATGATTATAGGAAAACAAAAAAGACAAATTAGAAACAGATTGCTTGATAATGATTTTATATGATGTCAATTCATAAAGGTTCTTCTGGAACTGAGATCATACACTTGTGTGATAGGGGTAATTGAAATTGTGCGATAAATATTGATGAATAGGGCCAATATCAACTATCACACCCTCATGTATAGTTTGTTAGTATTAACTGTGTTGCCCACAATTTGTGAGCAATCTGGTCACACAGAGTGACATTGGGTTGGATAGGACAAGCAACAAGATTATTACCTCCACGCATGCACATTGCCACCTGTGCTCTTACAAAAAAGTGCAGTAACACAACTAGGAAATTCAATGTCATATGGACAATAAATGTCAAACTAATGCCAGGCTGAGGTTAACTTATTCTGATTCCTCTGAATGTTGCCATTCTATGGAAATTGATTTATTTACTGTTCAAGTAGACAGATGAGTGGCAAATGGCTGCACATGACATGGCAAGGTGTTCAAATATCTATTCTCAAACTCTGGTAGAGCTATTATTTAGTGCAGAAACAATAATCTGAGGCAAATTTGTGGCTCTGTTCTGTTACTCTGAAAATGTATGGGTAAATTCCAAAGGAAGGTTAGCTTTTATTAAACTGAATTCAAATAATATCCATATAATAGATAAAACCCTTTATGATAAGCAAGCAGTAGTTTTTGCGACCCAAGGGACTCACTGGTTGCAAAGTAATCCATGTAAAGGAAACAATAAGTGAACTGAATCACATAAAGGACTTTTCATATTCCAATAGGCTATTCTGACTTCCAAACAGGAAATATCTCTCATTTCATGCTTGCCCTTACAACTGCTCCACAGAGAAAAAATAACATACTGTATCTCATCAGATTGTAAATTGTGATAACATATCCAGTAACATTACTGCCTTTAATACATTTATCTATATGTAAACAACTAGATTGATGAGTATTTAAATTACTAAAACTATAATATTTTGTTTGGTGACTTACCTTTTGAATGAATTTCTCAACACTCTGTACAACATGTTTGTAGAACTGAAAATAAAAATATATAATTTGTTCAATAGGTTTATTATTTATTTATTAAACAAATTTATATAGCCATCCAACTCACACATTGGTTATACTCTGTGCAGCTTACAACATTTATATATGTACAATCTTCTTTCTTAATTTATCAATTTTCTGGCTAATGTGTGTTACTTAATTTAGTGAATAATACCCTCAAGACCCACATTTGGAAGATTTCCTACTCTCTCTTTCTTTGTTTTTTTAAAATATTCCTTTAATAGAAAATAGAGTTTAAGAATACAATAAAAAAGGAATGGCTTCTTCTTTTTGACTAAATGCATGACCAAATACTAACATTACTTTAAGGAGAAAGGAGGACAGAGCAGGAAGGAAAACATTTTACAGTGTCTAATGGAAATCCCTCATTGAATGGGTATTTAGGAAATGCCACAAACAATATGAAACGTAATTATTTAAAGGTTCCACACATTAAATTTTAACCAACAGTGATTTTTTTAAAAATGGAAATTGATTTAATGACTAGGATACCTGGGCATTGCTCTGCACTTACTATTTGGACCATTTAAAGCTAAGAAACATTTGTAAGCTATATAATCATTTTCTTACCTTTATGGCCTTGATTGCTGCCTTAGTAATCTGTGTCATTTTAGCCTTTGAAATAGGTGGTTTGTAATCATTCAGTGAGTAAAGCTGAAAGAAAACAGAAATTACTGTGAATATAAATGGAAAAAACTATTAAAATTATGTAAGTATGTTAGATCCACTAGTAATATTTTCATCAGATCAAAACTGAGCTTTAATTTATTGCAATTAATCATGTCTATTATTGATATGGTACTTTCATGAAACCCAGGATGATTTTGCATTGATTGAGAGAACAGTATAGATCCCCAATGCAAAAATAGTAGCATTCTTCAGTTCCTGGAGTAGAACTGTAGAATCTGTTAGTTAAGTCTAGAACTGAAAAAAGCAGTAGAAGCTTTCCCTTTACCTTAACTCTGCCCCTTAAAAGAGACTGTTTTTTGTAGAAGCAAGGCTAGAAATTTTTTTGTTGAATCAAAACTTAAAGTCAAATGTGTCACAGTGAATCAAAGAATCCATTTTCACATTAAGGACCAGATTACAGTAAAGTCTGAAATCACTGTTCATCTAGATGACAGGTGTTAAAACTCATGGCATCATGCTGCGGTAACGCAACATTTTTCCCATTCATAGAGCTGGGATGGGTGTGGCCTATGTGTGACGCATCCAGCACACAGGTCGCTTGTTTTACACTCCTGATCTAGATGCATTAAAAAGTGTTAATAATTATTGCAACCCCCTTTTCTTCTTTTTCTTTTATCCCCATCTGGGTTAGTTATCTCTGCCATTTTTGCTTTTGTTTTACTTTGCTCCCCCCCACCCCAATTTTGAAAACTGCCCAAAGTCAGGCAACATATACATTTAATAAATGAATAAATATTAAATATATTTGCATAACACCACTAAAAAGTTTTGTGGTAAGGTCTGGTGCGGGCAAGGTACAAATTCAGATGAAGTATTATAACCATTACCTCAATCTATAATTCATTGTTGATTTATTTACAGCACAATCTAGCGTGACATTCATACATCAGGAAGAGGTTAACCATGTATTTTAAAGAAAAGAAAAATCAGAAGTGATGGATGGTCAGCCACCATAAAGATGATTATGATACTGTCCACACTGGCAAGTTATTAATTATTATCATGATCAGCAGCTGATCATAACTGGATGTGCTACCTGAAGCTTAACAGATGAAGATGATTTACTGATGTATAGAAGGGAGGTAATATCACTCTTTCACTGAAACCAATATTTGCCTGCCAGTTTGCTTCTTGAGATTTTCACCCTACTTGAGTTCCACAAAACCTGAATTTGAGTATTCTCCCATGAAAACGTTCTATCTGGTCAAGTGTTTTACTTGCCACTATGTATTTTTGAATGGAATAATGGCACTTCACTTGGGGGATGGAATAGGAAAATTCAGAGCATAATCAGGAACTCACAAGTCCACATATTTAAAATGTTAAACAGCTAGACCAAGTTTTCCTCTGTTCAATGAAGTTTAAATAAAGGAAGACCATATATGTACTATTCTTAAATACAGAAAATATTCTAGACACAACTCCTGAGCACACCAACGCAGGTTCATATATTGTTACATTGTTCAATCCAGTTTTCCTACTCCATAAATGAGCAATATAATGCCTCTGGTCACCATAATACCCAGCATCCCTAAATGCCACCAATGAAGCAATAATTAAACCCAATTGCGTAAGCTTTCAGGGCTTTTGCACGAGCTCTTGCATACATATGGGGGGAGGGGGGAATCTCAACTATTTACAAGCTTCAAGCAGAACTGCTAATTAAAATGACTGACAACCTTTATATTAATCCCTGTTCCCTTTACATACAATAGTACTATGGGACACTAAGTTAATATATACAGATGTTAACTATATCTAAATCTAAGTGCTATTTCCCACTCTCTATCCAATACTTTTTCATGTATTAAAAATATTGAAAAACTATTTCTGATTTAAACAAATGGATTACAATAGAAATGTATAAAATAATAAAGCAAATACTAATATTAATCTTGAAAAATGTTGATACAGTAGTTGAATCGCAACTATAAGTTCAATCAACCTGCCCAAAAGAGGAATATTAAAATTAATAATTGGTGGTAACCATAAACTTGTGGATCTTGTGAGTTTTCCTTCCATATAAAAGTCATCTTCCCCTACTCCTGCCAACTGACTTCAAATGAAGTGTAAAGGGCAAGGGTCCAGAAGACAAATTGTAGCGTAAACTTCTACAAGCATCACAATCACACTCTCAAGCTTGTAAAAAATGAAGTAGATTCTATACAACTGTCCTAGATTATATTAGATATTTTAATTAAATCTGAAACAAAATTATGTAGAGCAAGAAGTTTCAACATTTTATGAACATTTGTTGCAGAAAGCACTTGAGAGTTGCAGTTTTCTCTGCTTTCCAGAATAGATGACAACAAAAACTGCACTGGAAAAATAGTGGACATCAGGGGTGGATTCCTATGCCGGTTGGTACCAGTTCACTATGTGCTCGCACCAGCCACACATTGCTGGCGCATGCACAGTTGACTAAAATTGTTCTGTGCTTGCGCAGAAACATGTCGGCAACGGCATGTGATCGGGGAATCAGTTTGGGAGCATGGCAAGTCTGGGTCGCTCTTGGTTCTCAGGCCACAATTCCACTACCGGTCAAACCGGGCTGAACCAGGAGCAACCCACCTCTGCTGGACATGTACTAAGGGAACAAAATACCGTATATATCGGCGTATAACACGCACAGGCGTATAACACGCACCTTCATTTTAAGAGGGAAATTTCAGGAAAAAAAATTAAATTTCAAATAAAGAACTTTGAAGCAAAATAAGGGTAGCTCAGAACTTTTTTTTATTAACTTTTAGTCGGGAGTCCAGGGAGAGGAGAGACGGCTCATCCATTCTCTCCTCCTCTCACCCACACCCCGCTGTCTAAAGCGCTTCCTTTCGCCCGCCCGAGCTCTTCCGCGGGTGAAAGAAAGCATTTTAGTTGGGTGTCGGGGAGAGGAGAGACGGCTCATCTATTCTCTCCTCCTCTCGCCCACACCCCGCTGAGTAAAGCGCTTCCTTTCGCCCGCATGAGCTCTTCCACAGGCGAAAGAAAGCGTTTTAGTCGGGTGTCCGGGGAGAGGAGAGAATATTCAGCCAGTCTCTCCTCCTCTCGCTCACACCCCGCTGAGTAGCGCTCCGTGATCCTTTTCTGTGCATCTGGCGTTTAGATAGATAGCCGGATGTTTTAAACGCCAGGCGCACAGAAAAGCAGCTGCTGTTGGGGCGAAGCGCTCCGTGATCCTTTTCTGTGCGCCTGGCGTTTAGATAGCTGGATGTTTTAAACGCCAGGCGCACAGAAAAGCAGCTGCTGTTGGGGCGAAGCGCTCCGCGATCCTTTTCTGTGCGCCTGGCGTTTAGATAGATAGCCGGATGTTTTAAACGCCAGGCGCACAGAAAAGCAGCTGCTTTTGGGGCGAAGCGCTCTGCGATCCTTTTCTGTGCGCCTGGCGTTTAGATAGCCGGATGTTTTAAACGCCAGGCGCACAGAAAAGCAGCTGCTTTTGGGGCGAAGCGCTCCGCGATCCTTTTCTGTGCGCCTGGCGTTTAAAACATCCGGCTATCTATCTAAACGCCAGGCGCACAGAAAAGGATCGCGGAGCGCTTCGCCCCAAAAGCAGCTGCTTTTCTGTGCGCCTGGCGTTTAAAACATCCGGCTATCTATCTAAATATATGTATATCGGCGTATAACACGCATACATCATTTGCCCCCTATTTTTCAGGGGGGAAAGTGCGTGTTATACGCCGATAAATACGGTAACATTTCTTTGCTACGCTCGCCCTATGGGAATGGATAACTGTGAACCCTTGTTATTTGCTTGATTTTCCTCTGCAGAGGAATTAAGAGGTTGACAAAGAAGTCACCACAAACTACCCTAACTCCAGATAAACTTCCCTGAGAACTAAATTTGAGGCTATTCCTACATGATTCTGCCACATGATACAGAAGTTTTGAAGTTTAACAATCTAATTCTAAGTCAGTTAAACTCTACCTTCAACATCATCCATCTTTTTCTTAAAACATAACATAGGGAACCACTGTTAATGTATGACATAAAACTTTATTAACGAAAGAAACACAAGGCAAGTATCAAAGCCTCAAACAGCTTTTGTTACTGAACCTTTTGAGAAGTTTACAATGAAGTTCTCAATAGACTTCATCCACTCTCATCCTTCCACTCTGAGATAAGAGTGAGGCCAAAGGAATCTGATCCTGCTACATGTTGCCTATAAGATCCAAAGGTATGCTCACTAGCCTAGCAAGTATTGAATCTTCTGGTTTACCCAAAATATAGTGTCTTCATGACTACATCCCCCTTAGTGAAAATTTAAAAAATATGACATTTTAGTACTGTAAACTATAAACTCTATAAAATGAGCCTATATTTTAAATTATTTATTTGGAAGGCTTAGTAAACAGTTCTTTTAGGGTTTCCAGAAGTTAGAAGAACATATCTGCAGCAAATTCATCTTTGAAAAACAATGGCAGATGCATATTCTTAGGTAAACTAAATAACAAGACCAAACCAAGGAGAAACCCATTGTGGAAAAGTAGGCAAATACTGGCCTGGAGACAAAATCTGTTCCAAAACTCTGCTTAATCAGAAATTATTTAATACTCAGAAAAACAGTAAGTTTTCAAATACTTGCATATTTACGGTATTCTGCTATTCAACCAATAAACAAAAACTAGACCTCTCAATCTAGTGGGTGTTACTACAAATTCCATCTTAGCTTCATATAGCTGTTGCCTTTGATGTATAAAGATTCAGGGTAACAGTATCCATTACATCTTGTGTTAAAAGAGTTTTGCAATATGAAACGAAATACATAGGTTTCATTCTACTGGATTGTATATATTTTATTGTAAATGGTTAATTTCAACCAATTTGAAACAAAATTAAAAGTCTCAAAATAATTTATAAATTATTTGTAGTGGTCATTTGTAATTTTGCTTCCATAACATTTATCTACATGCTGTCTACTCACTCTTTAATTTCCTAACTGTTCTATCTTCATTTTTGTTCTAAAATGAAAGGCTGAACAATGCAATTGTATTGGTTTGGTACAATTTGAAACCAGCACGATTGTAGGAGATGAAGGTGCTTATCATTTTTACTTTTATAGAAAAATTTGCTATATTTGCTTTAGAACTATTTTTTTAAAAATAAATATATAAAAGGATTTTTCTTTTTTTACCTCTGTAGCCAATCTTCCCAATATACAATGAATAAAAAATATACCAATATACCAATTTATTAAAAAAATATCCACTATAATTGATATTGAAATCTACAGAAACAGCAGCAAAATATTTGAAACAAAGATGCTACTTTTTTTTAAAAAATGATTTTTTTTGTACTGCAGAGATTTGACCAATACAATTTTAAAATTATGGTTTGTAGATTTGGCATCAGTATTACACAATATCTTATCCCATCGAAGTGGAAAAAAAATGAGTCATGATTTCCCAGATCGATGTATTGAGACATGAAAAATATTATATTCGTATTAATATACCTAAAAGAATATTAAAACATTTTAAATTAAAATATTTTAAAAAATCAAGCTACAAAATTCCCCTAAACAAAATATATTAATTCAAAGTAATCGTTTCCAAGCAGAAATTATTCTTTAAATTTTATTTTGAAGGATGATTTTAAGAATACATATGTATCAAGAGAAAAGAGGTATTAAATTACAGATTATATTTAAAAGGAATTCTCTTCATTTAGATTAAACATCCATTTAATCCAGTATTCTTTTCAAAAAGTGATTGGAACATTACTAGTTCACCTTATGGCCCTTTCTGCATTATATTTCATCTGATACAGATCTATATTATAAAAATATAAGCCTGCTTGCGTTATGTTTTTTGAATTACATAAATATTTTATTTTGTAAATATCTAAAATATGCCTGATATGGTGGGAGAAAGCATTTTACTTGATTCCTGTATGAGATATTTATATAGCCTTGATCTATCAATTTATGTAATTATGTAAATTGCCAATTAATAGCAATGAACACCTGAAATATATCATCAAATCACAATATTGTTATTCTTTGCATGTTCTGTCTCTTTTCTAAATTCTTTACAAGTAGCAGGCTTCCATAGACTGGCATCCATATTCTATCACAACAATATACATAAAAAATGGAGAATATTTAAAACATCAAGTAATAATAAAAAACAAAGGCTACAATTGTATATAAAATTATATACAAAATTGTTTTCTTTCACTATACTGAAAAATGTAAGCAAGTTTTTCTGCACATGAAACCCGTATTTATTGCTCCACATGTGCAAGCAAATAAGCAGATTTAATGTGATATCAAATTTGGGATTATCTTTATGTATCCAAAGAGGCTAGGATTTATACAGCAACCAGAAACTCCAACTTAAAGCTGATTACCAATGTTTAACTTGTTTGGGTATAATGAAGCATAATTCTGGAATTGGATATCACACTATGTTCTTTATGTACACAAATATAACATCTATGCACATCAGCATTGTATTTGTTCAAATTGCCATTAAAGAAATCAGGACCCTTGATTTATTGTTATCAATCAACAGGAACAAAAAGAAAGAAAGAATCAATCAATCAGATGCAATAAAATTAGTATAGATTTATACCACTATATTAATTTATAATAAAATAGAGGCAATACTTTCTAAATACATTAGTAAATAAAAGCACAAAATAATAAACGTGTATGAATCTGAAACAATTACATTGTTTCACAATTAAACTATTAGAAAACAAAACAAATTAAACCAATAATTGTATCACTATGTTAGTGAAGTTAAAAAAAAATTCTGACTATTCTTACTATTACTGTAGTAAATTGAAGATGAGCAGTGGCAAATTTACTTCCATCTGTCAACAAGTGGAGAGAAGTAGTCAAGTAACCAAATTCAATTTACCGTATTTTTACCGTATAAGACGCTCCAAAGTATAAAACGCACCTAGATTTTGGGGAGGAAAACAAGGGAAAAATATCTGTCTCTGCCTCTCAGCAATTTGCCTCCTTGCAACGAACAGTATAGACGATATATACCGTTTGTAGTGTTATATTTCAGACTATACTTGTACAGATGTTGTTAAAATTGATGTGCTTTCTGGAAGTATAGTTATTCTCTGCTACTTAAAAGAATAGCACTTTTTAAAACAATAGCACGGGGCCTCTTCAGATGAAGCATTTATTTTAAAAAGCTGCTTCATTTTGTTAAGTTGTCTAAAATAATAATAAAGCAGTCTTTAAAAAATAAGTCTAATAATATGAACATTCTATAGGCATTTATAGTTGTTGACTTATCTCCTTGCAGCAAACAGCCTGATTAGCACAATAAAGAAAATCTGCCTCCCAACAATTTGCCATGTGGAGCAAACAGCAAGTTTCACTTTCAATTTCTCATTAGCTGTTGCAGGGATTGCTATAGCTTATTGAAGCCTCCGCAAGCCAGCCCTGGTTACTGCAAAGCGGTAAATTGCTGGGAAGCAGAGGCCAAAGGGTTGGGCCGGTGGGTGGGTGGGGCTACATTCAGTATAGAAGACGCACCCAAATTTTCACCCTCTATTAGGGGGGGGGGGGGGAGGTGCATATTATACTCCAAAAATACGGTAGTTTCTATTTCTTCTGTTGTTAACATAGATATTTGCTAGTTTAGCAATTTTATCTGATATAAAATCTTTGAGTCTGTTGGCATTTTCTGTACTTCAATATCTTTTCTTTTAATTTTATCCAATATTGTTTGTATCTTCTCTTGAGATTTCTTTTTCACAAGGCAACTGTGCTGAATAAGATAACCGTTCTTAACAGGTTTACTAGCATCCGTCATTAAATCTTCTAGAACCAAAATGAAAAGTATAGGAGATAAAGGACATCCTTGCCTTGTAGCTTTTTCAATCTGACATGATTTAGTCAAATCTCCATTAAAAAGATAAAAATGGGTAAAGCAACAAGTCGATATGGACTTCGAAGTCAACATAGGTAATATCTTTTCCAAATCTATTTCCTGTTTTTTATATATGTTGGGGGAAAGGTTATAAAAGTACCTCTGAAAAGATTCATTAACACAGTATCGCCCTCTTGAATTTTCTCTATGAATTTCTTTTCTCTTTCTTTTCTTAATTTATGTGCCAGTTATCTCCTTGGCTTTTAATACTTAAAAGAAAAACTTTAACTCTGAGATGAAACCTGAATGTAAAGGTTATAGAGGATTATAAAAAGAATCTGAATATTTTTTTGACAAGAGTTTGGAAAAAGATGCAGTTCTGATCAGAGAGATTAGACAGGATAAGAAAATGTAAGTTTTGAAGATCAAAAAGAGATGTATAAATTGAGAACTTTTGCTGATTAGTTTTGATTCTACAAGAAGCAAATAGTAGAATGGAATATTTAATGAAGAAACTGAATGACTTTGGTACTCCAGCCAGCTTCAACATAAAGAAACAATAAAACCAAAATGTTGGTTAATAATATGATGATACAGGATAAGGAACTTTTGATGAAAATATCAGGTTTTTAAGTGGTTTTATGTTTTATTCAAGATAAAGCTAATTTTGAGGAAAGAAGAATTGAAGGCTGTGTTTGCCATTGATTCACATTTATATCACAAAAAGAAAGGTTTAATTTAGGTAAGAAAAGCATAGTTTTGAATTTGCAAAAAGTGAATTTGAAATGCATTGTGTGCTAATGATGAATATGTTATTTCTATGGTTTATAAAATGTTAAAAACTGAATTAGGAAAATGAGTATGTTAAGGATTGTATGATTTGGTTATAATATAATGACTGACCAACAGAAAATATGTGGATGAATGAAGATTACACTGAAATATAATTTTAAAGAATTTTTTTGTAAGATGATATATATTTGGTATTTAATGTCTGAAAAATTGTCAAAGGTGTATAAAGGAGTTTCAAACTTATGCTAGAAATGGTAAAGATGGTATTTTTTGTCATCTCTGATGCACTTGTGAAGCAAAGAAATATTGAGACCAGATTTTTTTTCTTAATTCAGAAGACTTTTTAAAAATACATAAAACTGAAACCAGAAGGTTTTTTTAGGTCTGATGGATAAGGAACTTGAAACAAAATGCAGAACTTTGTTGTTATATATGATGGCAGTGGTGAGACTCTTATATGCACAAAGGTAGAAAGACACATTCATTCCCATAATGGAAGAATTGAAGGTAAAAGGTTGGCAGAGATAGCAAAACAGAAGAATTTATCTAGTTTTGTTTTGATTTGGAAATTATATCTGGATTTTATTCTCAAAACTGAAAAAAAATGAAATTTTGATTGGAGGTTGTGATGACTAGAATGACTTTGTTATAGAAATTGCTTAAAACTTTTAGAACTGTAAAACAAAATATTGGGATTGTATAATTTCCTCCTTTATTTCTGAACTTCTCTTTTCTTTCCCTTTCTTAATTTTTATTTCTACTTGTATTTTATCTTACAATAAATTTGAAAAAAACATTTTAAAAAGCAGGTAACCAAAGCATCTCCATCAATCAACAAGATAAAGGTAAAGCACTCCCTGCGGATTCTAGTCTGCTAGTGATTGCCATCTACAGGGAACAGTGCTCATCTTTATTTCAAGGCGATTGAGCCAGTGCTGTCTGAAGACATTTCCATGTCATGTGGCCAGCATGACATCGTAGAGCACTGTTATCTTCCCACCAAAGTGATATCTATTTATCTACTCGCATTTGCATGCTTTCCAACTGCTAGGCGGACAGACAAAGGGCGAGGACAGCAGCTCACTCCATCATGTGGCACTCAGGTCTCAAACCTGAGCATCGTAAACACTGAGCCACCACACTGCTGATTTACTTACTTCCAACTTACTTTTTAACCATTTTTACTATTTGTAAAACGAATAGAATTGCCAGATATTATTGCTATATGTTCCATCTAATTCTTTTATAAATTTATTTATAATATTTTAACAAGCATTCTTCAACACACTATTTCTACCATCACTTCAATACAAAATAAAGGATGTTTTTAACCAAAAAAAATTAAAATGTAGGGGTTTGCAAAATAGTGAAAACTTTAAATGTGTGTAGTTCTAAAATACAGGTGTCAAACTCGCTGCGTCACGTTGACCATCATGTTTCACGTTTTCTCCATTCACGGAGCTGGGATGGGCATTCCCTATGCATGATAAATCCAGCCTGCGGGCTGCCAGTTTGACACCTCTCTACTAAAGACTATTATTTGAATTCAAAACAGTTGTTTTGAACAAAACTGGATAGTTTTACAAATCTGGATGTGTTCTCATTCTGAAACATCCCCACTCTGACCTCTGACCTATTTCAAGATTTGAATATTTCTGAAATGGTTAGAATAACCCCTTACAAACGCGAAACAACCGCACAGCCCTAATAAGCACTTGGGTTCACAGTACATAAACATTAACTTCTATTAATGTCTCAACTAGAGAACCCAACATCTGGTTGGTAATCAATAATATGATTTTTACTGTTTATACAGAAGATTTTGTTTCTGTATCCCTGTAAAAGAAAGAACAGTGAATATAAAATCTATTTTTAAAAAGGTTTCTTAGCTATTCCTGAATTATTTTACAGGAATACAGTATAGGAAGCAAGCTTAAATACTGCTTAATAGAAATCTTTGTGAACTAATATTTTAAAATAAATTTGAAAATTTAGGCCAAAGCTAGCTTTAAAAAATGATACTATTTCCTTGTATTTGGGAAATAAATTTAAACTTAATACGTATTATAAATATTATAAAGTATAGTGAATGAATAGCTTAAATGGAGATTGAAAACTTACATGTTACAAATTATGTTACATATTACATTACATTATTCAGTGCCAGTAACAGGTCTCTGTGCAATTGGTAGACTTGAAGTATTTTAGCAGAAGGTGAAACAGATACTTTCTATACTTTACTTAAATCTTAAGGATGGCTTTTGTTGTTTACATATTCTAAGAAAGTAGTTGTTTTTTGTTATCTGCAGTTGACTTCTGCCCCATCTCTATTGGTTCCCTTTGTAAATGAGAATGTAAAATCAACAGGGAGGAACAGAGAAGAGTCAATGATGCTGCTGAGCATGGTGCTGAAACAGAGTAAATAGAACTGATTGAGAGTCAAGAAATATTAGCAGAAAAATAGTCCAAATTCTCTTTACAAATCATATTGGGCCTCCCCTTACTAAAATTCCTAATGAATGGCAATCTTAATGTGTACTACCACATTTGCAGATAGCATTGCACAGGAAATTTATAAGTAGACTGAAAATTGTGCCTAGATTTTTTCATTCATCTGAAATTAATTCAACATATAGAATAAAGTTATACAATTAACAAGACTAAACATAAGTTCAAATAGTCTCAAGCTTTACTAAAAGAAATACTAATGTATTTTCTAATTCAACAACAAACAGGCTATGTTTATTTTGAAAATTATTAGGACGTTGTACTTTGGAATGCAATGGAGTCCATGCACAAGGACCTTTTATCTTCCTTATAAGCTTGAGAAAGTCACAGTTGCTTTAATGGGTTGCAATAAAAAACTCACTGTACTGGTACTTCTGTACTTCCCAAAGCAATGTTTCCAAATCATTTTCAAAACATGCACACAGAAGGCAATGTGATGCTCTCCGTATATTTTGGACTATAACTGACAAGACATGGTTAGTACTGTCAATAGACAGCTATTTTGAAGGTGGTATTACAAAACTCTAACCACCCAAATATTTGCTAACATTTTGAGAATATTCTGTCACAGAAGGGTTTACTTTCTGCCTATCCCAGGATCCCCCACATGGTGTGCTATGTTTTTTTGTTTTTTTGTATTTAAACATTAGGTTTTCCTTCTTAATTTTCTGGATAGAGAATTAATTAGCCTAAGTGAAATCAGAAGCAGTTCATGATTCTACAGAATTGTTGAAGCCAAACATGTCTAGGAAATATTTGAATGGAAGAACATTAAAGAATATTAGTTAAACTGCCTTAAGCTCAAAGCAAAGATATATAAAAGAAATAAGTTTATTTCAAAGGGAAATAACCGGGAAAATAAAGAATATTTGTTTCAAAAGTAAGTATAAATTATAGCAGCTACAAATGTGAAGACCTGTAAAAAAATACAGGAAAAATTATTATTCAATATTTTCTGTTTTAGAATGACTAAATGCTTAAAAATTATTAAAAATGCACAGGATGAACATTTGTATATACAAAGCAATTTGCAGCGTTTGTGAACAATTTCACCTAAATATGGATATCAATTTTCCATGGCATATGAAGTTTAATTTGATGCACAAACAATTTTTTCTTTAATATTGTCACTATATAAAATGATTCCTGTCAAGACTATTTATATTTATTATGAATTTGGGGTTTTATTAAGGAACCTTCTTATCGAGCTTAAAAACTGAATTAAATGATCTACAGAAAAATAGTGGGTTTTTTTAAACAAATGTATAAATGTTTTTCTACTAGATTTAACCACATTATATGCCATTAAAACAAAGTTATTACATAAATTACATTATAATCCTTTTTAAAAAATCCAGCCAACTAATTGGATATCACCCCTATAGTACAGCTTGAAGGCTGGCATTGAAAAATTCTGAACAACTTAAGACAAACAGTTCAAACCTGGATTGTTTTGCTGAGTTACTATTCCTTGACTCACAATCAGCTCATTAAATTTTTTTTTGTTTCACATAAGTTCTTTTATCAACCCAACAATCACAGTTTGGAAATCATAATATATTTATGAATCTAGGATTAAGTCAGATACCAATAATCTGTAGCTAAATTATTCAATACTATAAATATACATTTGAATGTAAAATCACAAAGGTTGAATCTCATTAAATGCAACTTTAGGCATGTTTAGCCAAAAGTAAAATCTATTAACTCTAATAGTGTTTATTCTATATAGGCGTAACCTAAATGCAAGAAAAAATAGAATTATAGTGCAATCCTATAGCTGTCTATTCAAAAGTAAATGTGAATTGAGTAAAATTTAATATTTTTTTTAAATTACAACTCTACAATATTCTACATATGTAATGTTGTGATAAGTTTATTTACATATTTTAGGACAAAAATATTAACCACAAATGACACCTATAGAAGCTCTCTGTACACTTGAAAACATCTAAAACATACATCAAGTCTTTTGTTTTCAAAGCAAATGGCTTTACATAAAAATTAAATGTTTATAATACTTCATTTCTAACTGATGTGTGTTTTATGTTTTGGTCTAATCCAATTAATATTTTCTGAGAAGCAATTTCCATGGAAGCTTTCAATGTGACTTACTCTGAAGTAGGTATGTATTAATTATCACCCTTTTAGCTTTTTTATGTGTTTACTCAAGAGTAGGTCCACCAGGTTCAATACAGCATAACCAGTAATTCAATTTGATGTCTATGTCACACCCACAGTTAAGTTAAACCATGGTTTACTTAATTTTTCTGAATTCAAGATAAAATGAACTATGAATTAATCACAGGATCTGAGTTCACATAACAAACCAAGCTAAAAATCTGTGATTCCACATATCATCTACACAGTCTTCATACAATTTCATGATTGTAGAAATCTTCTTGCAAACTGATCTTAAAAATGGTAGCACAACTGATTATCTGAGTTTCTCATAAATCAAATGTGGGGGTATTTTGTCCTTTTACCACTCTCCCAAAAGTTATTTTTTTTAAAGTAGCAAATCCATTTGCTTAATAAAATAGTAATAGTAGGAAGCCAAGTAAACAATATGTCATGTTCAGGAAATAAGACGGTCCTCCTTAGCAACCTGTGTTTCCTATACATCTCTATATCACACACACCCCAATTAACCAAAATAAATGAAATAGCCGCTCTTGTTATTAATTCAGCAGTTTCGATTGGTTGAAATTAAGTCACTCCCCCCCTTTTAGCAGGCTACTCCTCGTATATAGCACAACTGCTAAAGATACCCTTTCCTTAGGAGTTGTTGTGTATGTGCTGCTTTCTCAAGGCTAACGCAAGGAGGTGCAGACTTTTTTTTTTTTACTAGGCCTCTTCCATCATCCGGATTGTTGCCGTCTCCGTTTCCCAAACCCAGCCTAATGTAAGCAAAGGCTATATCTATATATACATATATAGATATATGTATGGATATATATTACACTAGGTAGGATTTTAAGGGCAGCTGCAAGCAGACTCAAACTCCATCTGCGGTTATTCACATACGTTCTATATCAACGTAAGCTGCCACAACTGTTATTTGCGGGGAGGGGGCAAAAATGTGCCACCCCTGCAGGGGAGGGGAAAAGGTATTTTAAAAGGGGCAGAAAATGGGGTTGAGAAGAACCCCTTAGGGGGGAGGGGCAGAAGCTGGGCCAAGCGGGGGGGTTAAAAACCCAGAAAAACGAGCTTGTTTGGGTTCCCCCCTTCGTCTCAATTCCAGCCCTAATCGTGACTCTCCAGTGGAAGTAGGGAGGCGTCCGTCCCCCCCCGCCCACTTTTCTTCCGCGAATAGCCCCGGTTCTCCCCCCCCCCCCCCACGGCATCTAGGCCTCTCTCCCAGCGTTAGTATTGCAGGAGAATGGCAGCAGCCGCAGCAAACCCTCCACCCCCACCATCTTCTCCCCGATCTCGGGCACGAGAGCCTCAAAACCCTCCCGCATCCCCTCCTCGAAGAGTCCCAAAACAGACCTCGCTGTTAAAAGCTTTCACGGCCTCCATGTTGTGTGGCGGAGGGAAAAAGGCTTTAGAACCGCGCCGAAAGGGGGTTGATCTCCGCTGTGGGGTGACGGCGGTCTGCTTCTTTCATGGGCCACCGGGCCTCGTCGCCATGATGGGTTCGGAGAGAGGGGGGAGGGGGCGGCGGACGGGTCGGGGAAAGGGGGGGCTCTTCCCTAGTCCGCTGGGCCGCCCCAGGGCAGGCTCGGCTGGCGCTGCAGGGACAAACACGCAATAGCTGCGGCGCGGGCACCAATATGGCGGGCGGGAGGGCTCTTGGGCTCGCAGCGGCGTACTTCCCTCCGAGAGCAGCCGAGACGCGTGGGCCAGAGAGGCTCCTAAGCGGGAGAACGCGAGCCGTGGAGAGGCGCGGCGGCCGCCAGCGAGGTAAGAGGATAGAGTGTCTTTTTGGGGTGGTTTCTCCTGGTACCCTAGAGAGGGCTCGTCCAGAGAACGAACTCCTCTCGCAGGGGAAGGGCGGTACTGCAGCGGAGTGAGGGACGGCAACACCGAGGGACACCCCCCCCCCCCATCAGACCCGCGGGAGACGGGCAAAATCGGGAAAGCGAATGGAGTCCTAAGGCTTTATTTTAGCGGTTGAGCCTATTCAAAGGTAAACGCCACAAAGCTTGTGCATACGCGGAGAAATCTGATTGAAAAGTTGTATGCCTAGGGAAGAAAGCCTTTCTTGGTGAAATATCTCATATTCGGAATAGTGATGCTTGCCCTTGCTTGAGTTCAGTAGGGTTTATTTCCAGGGGTTACTGGGTTAGCATGGTTGATGTATCATCTCCTAATCAACTAATCAAAGAGAGAAGCAACCTGGAATAAGGAGAAACATCCTAACAGTGAGGACAATTAACCAGTGGAACAGCTTGCCTCGGGAAATTGTGGTTGCACCATCACTGGAAGTTTTTTTTAGAAGAGTCTAGACCAGTGTTTCTCAAACTTGGCGACTTTAAGTCCTGTGGACTTCAACTCCCAGAATTCCCCAGCCAGCTATGCTGGCTGGGGGATTCTGGGAGTTGAAGTCCACAGGACTTAAAGTCGCCAAGTTTGAGAAACACTGGTCTAGACCATGGGTGTCAAACTCAAAGGTGCTTAGATCTGGCCAAGTTTGAGTTTGATATCCCTGGTCATCCTTCTTCTAAACAACATCCAGTGGTGGAGCACCCACGATTTTGCTGGCAGAGGGTTGCAGGAGGCTTTCGCAGCCGAAAACTGAGCTTGGGAGCTCGTTTTCACAGACAGAGCGCTTGAACCACCACAGGTGCCCCCGACACATGGCATTGAGCTTGCTGTGCCCCTCTGCCCCCCCCCCAGGTGAAATACAACTCTGATGTGGCTTTCAAAGTTTGACACCCTGGTCAGGGCTGGATTTAGATGAAAAGAGGCCCTAGGCTATTCCACTTATGGGGCCCTTTCACCTCCCATTTTTAAGTTTGTAAATTACATGAGAGATAATAAAATACATCATTACTGTGATATATATCAATATATCAATATATTAAATGAAACATGTTGTAATTGGTACTAATCTTTATAAAAAATGTGGCATGGATAATAAATAAAAATAAAAGGCCCCTCTTGTTCTTGAGGCCCTAGGCTGAAGCCTAGTTAGCCTATAGGAAAATCCGGCCCTGACCCTGGTCTAGACAATCACTTATCTGAAATGGTATAGGTCAGTGACGGCGAACCGTTTCGACACCGAGGGCCCAAACCAGAATGGGCGTGTACACGCCGGAGCACTGGAAACCCAAAGACCAGCTGGCTAGCGCATTTGGCCATTTTCAAGCTGTTTTTCGAGCCATTTTCAGGCTCTTTTGGGGGCCGTTTTCAGACTGTTTTTCAGGTCGTTTTCCAGCAATTTTTGGTGCTCTGGAGCCCACGAAGAAAAACAGCCCCCAAAAGGCCTGAAGACCAGCTGGCCAGCACAGCAGAAACCAGAAGAACAGCTGGTGACGGTACGCATGCCCACAGAGAGGGCTCTGCATGCCACCTCTGTCACACATCCCATAGGTTCGCCATCACGGGTATAGGTTCTCCTGCTTGAGCAGAGGGCTGAACTAGAAGATCTCCCTTCTAGGTCTATTCTATTCTAATTCTCCTACTCCTTTGGTAAAATATTTTACTTGGTTTTACTTAATCTATCAAAAATCCAAAGTCTCTAAATGTGTTCTCATCCTCCGCCACATTTCCCTTCTGCAGGCTTGAGATTCTGTCAGGATTTAATAGCTGCCAGCTGATGAAAGGTTGTAAGCTGTAGTCAGCAAGGCTGGTGCAATAAGGCTGATTCATTGCAGCTATGGCATAACCCTTTTAAGACTCTGATGGTGGGGTCCACACAAGTCATTTACTATTTTAAGTCTATATATGGATGGTCATTAGAGAGGGGTTTCTCTCTCTTAGCATGTATTCAGTTCTCTCCTTGTGTCTGTAGTGAATGGTAAGGGAATTTATCTCCTGCATGCATATGTCTGTATATAGTTGTATATAAACCACCGTTAAATTCTTAAGGCTCTATATGCTGTGTTATTGCTCCTTGGTTTATCACATAATACTAGTCACTCTGCCAAAACTCTGACAGATTCCATATCTAGTGTAGCCTTAATTTGGGGAAGGGTTGTTAATGTGATCCTAATTTTAATAAAACCAAGAAAAACAACAATCAGTTAATTTACTTTTTTTAAATTAAAAAAATCTGAAGCTGATCCAACAGCCCCCGGACCCTTCTGGGTATTAGGTGCTCACTGGGATGGATTCTACTCAGCTTGCCACTTGCCAAGTTAGTTGTACGTGTGTACCTAGTAAATTGTTCATCAGAAACTAGGCATCGCTTTAAGCCCCTACAGTTGATTAATAATGGTACTTTAGGAGTGGCCAAAAACATAGCATGCGACAAAAGCATAGAAATGAGGAACTTGTGACCTTCCTGCTGCAGTTGAAATTTAATTTTAAAGCTTCTGCTCAACTGCCCATGGACATTATGATAAAAGACATCCAGCAAATCAACATTTGGATGATCGTCTGCTTGTCCCTCTTGAAAATGCATCAGATGCCCTTCAAGCTACTGTATTGCTATTAAGAAAACGTCATTTGCTACCGCTAGTAACGTAAAATCCAGTTATCAGCCTGTTTTCTGTACATAAACAGAGTCCTATCTTACATCTGCCTGGACCAGCATATTATCTTTGGCCAGCCAAGATAGTATACAGGTAGTCCTTAACTTAAAGCAGTTCCTTTAAGTGACAATTTGAAGTTACAGTGACACTGAAAAAAGGGACATGACCATTTTTCAGACTTATCTCCATTGTGGCATTCCCATGGTCACAGATCTCCATTCGGATGCTTGACACTTGACTCACATTTATGATGGTTTCAGTGTCCCAAGGTCATGTGGTCCCCTTTTGTGACCTTCCGACAAGCAGTAAAGAAGAGAGATTCCCTTAACAACCAAGTTACTAATTTAATACCTGCGGTGATTCACTCAACAAATGCGGTAAGAAAAGTCATAAAATGGGGCAAAGGTGACTCAACAAATGTCTCACTTAGCAACATGGGCTCCATTGTGATCGTATGTTGAGGACCTGTATTCTATGTCATAATAGCTAAATAGCGTAACAATCAGACCTGAACGAAGAAGTAGATTGTTAACTGAGTTCTTTTGGATCATCCAGTTGATAAATGCTTTACTATCATATGAGTAATTTTCCTGCTCTCATTTCCTATTTGAATTAAGGGCTCAGCAGGATTGTAAATGTGTTTTTTTAGAGAATACAGTCTACTGCAAAGATCTGTCTTTTTTTTCCTAAATAAAGATTATACTGTCAATTTTACAGGCACACCTCTTTCACTCAACCCTGTCTGCAGCAGGGGAATAAGGTAAGAGCATCTTTCATGGTTGTTGTATACATTACTGACAATCTATGGAAAAAATCCTTAACTTTCATTTATTTACTGTTTATTTGCTGAGTGGCGCAGTGACCTAGAGGTGAAGGCATTTGCCTCACACTTGGGCAATGGTGGGTTTCAAATTTTTTTGGAAACTCTTCTGTAGGTGTGGCCTGCTTAGTGGGAGTGGCTTGCTGGCCATGTGACCGAGTAGGAGTGGTTTGCTGGCCATGTGACCGGGTGGGAGTGACTTGGCAGTCATGTGACCGGGTGGGAGTGGCTTGGCAGTCATGTGACTAGGTGGGAGTGGCCAAGACGATGTCACTGAATTCTTTGCCCCAATGGATGATCTACAAAAAGAAGATATAAAAAAAAGAAATTTATTATTTTGTGCACTTCCTACTTAAATAAGATTAAAATAAGTACACAAAACAATAAAAGAGCTACTTACAGAAGGTAAGTAGCTTACTACTTACTACTTGTATTTCAATGGGAATACAATACATATTTAATTTTACACATGTTAACAGCTGCTGGAATTGTGTTTGCACAACAGTGGAAAAACAAAGATATGAAAAGGAATAAATATTAGAATGTGCAGGAATGAATAAATTGACAATTAAAATCAAGAAGGCTTCGAATACTTTTTCACAGATTTGTTTTATCAATTGCTAACAGAAACATCAATTAGAAATCTAAAAGTATGAAAGAAAACACCAATTATGTAAGGAAAGGTCACTAAAATATATAAGGAAATGTTATTAGTACTTGATCATTATTAATATGTAGATAACTGCGGGACATTACACACCCACACACACAAACTATGACAGTGCCAGGAAAACACCAAAAAATAACAATTTCCCCCCAAAAGACTGCAGATGAAACCAGTTTTTTTCCCTAACCCTAAGAACAGGAAAGACAAAGCCACTGGAATAAAAACCATCAAGGCATTGTGAGAAATTATAAAGGACAGTGCCAGGAAGCCCACAGAACTAGCAACCACCTCACAATTACCTAAACAGCCAGGTATCACACAGAAACACACAAAATTTGGCTAAGTTGCCTTGCACCAACCTGGCCTGCCCATAGAAAAGCAGCCACCACAAAACATTTGCAAAAAGGAATAACATTCTTGTAATAAACATATTCTATAAACAATAAATAAATAAAAATTCCATGAAAAATAATTTAAAAAAAGATATTCTACACACAATAAATTAAAATAAAACCATTAAAATATTCTATACACAATAAATTAAAATAAAACCATTAATAATATTCTATACACAATAAATAAAATTTGAGATTGTGGAGATGTAATTCTGAGGCCAGTCATTGTGGAAGGTCCTGATAAGGAGTTCGTGATGACCACGAGGCAGGAGGCATATTAATTTAATAAATGAAGAAATAAATGCCCTGTGGTCTCGATGGTTTGCTTGCAGATGTTTTATTGTCATTGGTGTGAGATACCTAGCTGGGTCATGAAATGTCTGCAAGAAAACCACCAAGCACAGGGAATACCAAGGACCCCGCTGTCGTTTCCCCCCCCTCCTCTTCCTCCTCTCAATATATCCCACACTTTCTAGCACTGATGATGATGATAATGCCTGGTTTGGGTAATGAAACATCTACAAGAAAACAAGCAAGCTCAGAGAGCACCAAGGACCACACAGTCCTCCTCCTCCTCCTCCTCTCTGTATACCCCATTTTTTCTAGCACTGATGATAACACCTGGTTGGGTACACCAAAGGATCCCACAGTCCTCTCCCTCCTTAACTTTTCCCTTTTTCTCCTTCTACTTCTCCTCCCCCCCCCCTTTCCTCACAACCCCATTCCCTTCTAGCACTGATGATGTTACTTAATTTGGTAATGAAATGTCTGTAAGAAAACCACTAAGCTCAGAAAGCAGCAAGGATCCCACTATCCTCCACCTCCCCTTTCTCCTTCTCTTTCTCCACTTTGTCCTTCTGTCTTTCTCCTCCTTCCCCCCCAAAGAACGTCCCCGGAGTTCCTTTTCTGAGCACGGGGAGACAGATTGCGCAAACTATCGTCCGTCTCCCCGTGCTCAGAAAAGGAAGCCCAGGTAAATCCTTTGCTAGCAGGCAGGTTCTAGAACCCCCCCCCCCCCGAGAGTTGCTTTTCTGGGCACGGGGAGACAGACCGCGCAAACTACCGTCCATCTCCCCATGCTCAGAAAAGGAAGCCCGGGTAAGTCCTTTGCTAGCAGGCAGGATCTAGGATGCCTGCCGCCACCAAAGCACCTTCCTGGAGTTGCTTTTCTGAGCATGGGGAGGCAGACAGTAGTTAGCCGCACCACGTAAGCTCCTGCCGCCGTCCCCACCCCTGTGCCCGTGCTTTCTGGCAGCCGGGCATCTTAGGCAAGTCCGGGGCCCTTGCAAATGCCTTGCGAGGTTCCCGAACTTGACAAAGACGCTGGCCGTGCCGCGTAAGCTCCCTTTGCCGTCCCCACCCCCGCGCCATGTGGCCCTGCACTATAAGCGAGCGTGGGATCTTTGCAAGGCTGCAAAAGGTTGCTGGACTCGCTTATATTGCAGGGCTGCGGCAGGCCGCTCCAGATGGCCTGCCACCGCCCCCACCACCCCGTGCTTAGTTGCAGCCCATGGTGACTCTCCCAGCAAAAATAGCTCGGGAGGGCCCTAGGAGACCGTTTCAGCCAAAAATAGAGCTCAGGAGCCTGGTTTTCACTGGCAGAGTCCTTGGAACATCACAGGTGCCCCTGAGTGGTGTTGAACTGGCAAACCCCTCCTGCCCCGTCCCCCCGAGGTAAAACGCAGTCCTCAATGAAATAGTTTAACACCCCTGATCTAGACAATACTATTAAGGACACTGATGAAGGTAATACAGAATATTTTAAATTCTTCATCTGGAGAACAACAGCACCATCTAGTGAATATCTCTGTGGACAGCAATCAAATGTTTATTACTGTATACTGTATTGAATCTCACGTAAAAAGGCTATTATTCCCTAAAAATGCCTTTCAAGTTTCAGTAAAGTCTATACTGGAACTAAAGATTTTCAAAACTGCCATGAAAAAAAAGAATATACATTTTTTTTTAAAAATCACCACTTCTTTGTTAAGGAAAAACTATGAAAACTGTTGATTTATCTACATAAAAACTGAGAGGTAATCAAAGGCAATTACCATTCCATAATTCGGAGAAAGAATGACAAGGAGGAATAAGAGATTTTTTTAATAGCTCTGAAAAAAGAGAGCTATAAGATACATCCATTAAAATATTTCCTTTTATTACAGAGGCAAAAACTCTCTCCGAAAATATGTAAAGAATCAATTAGTGAGGAATCAGTTATTTTAGGGAAATATCAGAATGCATTATGTAATCATATCAACACTGAAAGTTTGAGAGAGAGCAGATTTATACCTAATTCAATATTCAGGTTTAGTCATTTGAAAGTGCACAGAAGACCGTGGATCATAAAATGGTATTACAGATTGTAAACTATTTAAAATAATTTTTCATTGGAACAGTATATAAACCTTAGTAATTAAATAAAAAGTCTGCTGCCATTTCATTTCAAGCAATGATGGGAAGGAAACAATTTTTCTGGCATTTTCAATTAAAGGAATACAAGAGCATTTAATTTGGATATTTTTAACTTGTAACTTACATTTAAGAAGATTTAATTTCCCATATATTAAATAGTTCCTCTCCTGGACCTTGAAGTTTCAAGAAATTTCTCCTGTGATAGCTGAGCCAATACACGTTAACTCTTTTTCTCTAGAGCTGCATTTTTCTTCCACAGAAGGAAAACAGAACAATCACATACCCTGTTTTGCAGAAAACTGTCCTGAGAAAACATATTTCCTTTAAGGAATAAATGATCTATACCAATTAAAAATGACACATTTAAATAACTATTAAATCAGATAGCAGAGCTTTAAAATTGCTCATCAGATATAACCTAAACAAGAGCAGACTGAGATATACAGTATAATACTGGTCGTCCTTACTACCATAATACAAGTAGTCCTTACTCAAGGTTCATTCAGTGGCCTTTCAAAGTTACAGCAGCTGTGAAAAAAAATGGCTTATGATCAGTTTCATATTTACGACCGTTGCACCATTCCTATGGCCATGTGATCAAACTTCAGGTGTTTGGCAACTGGTTCGTATTTATGACAGCTGTAGTGCCCTGGAGTCATGTGATCAACTTTTGAGATCATCTGACAAGCAAAGTCAATGGGGAATCCAGATTCACTTAACAACCATATTACTAACTTAACAAATACAGCAATTCACTTAACAACTGGGGCAAGAAAAGTGGTAAAATGGAGCAAACTCACTGAATGTTTCACTGAGCAACATAAACTTTGAGCTCAACTATGGTCGTAACTCAAAGGCTACCGGTATTTTAGTTTAAATTAGACTCATAACTTCTACATTTGCATTCAAACATACACATTAACCTACTCATGGAATTATATATCCCAACAAATGAGAATATTTGTAGCTCAGGGTTGAAATGTGGGGTCCTTGGTGCTCTTTGAACTTGGTTGTTTTTTTTTGCAGGCATCTCAATACTCAAAACTAGGTAACATCATTTGTGCTAGTGAGTGGGGTTTGCTCTCGGTGAGGGGTAAAAACCCAAGCTCGGAGAGCACCAAGGACCCCTCAATTAACCCTTTTGCAATATTAAGCACTTTTCACCTTTTCCAAGAATAGTACTTCTTGATTATTTACTGGCCGAGCGTGTCACTGCGTTAATTGTTTGCTAGCCGAGCTGAAGACTTACTGCGCAGGTCATAGGTCCTTATCAGTAATGATTTACTGCACATGCTTAACACGTTTCATATACATCACACATTCCAGAGACTTCTTTCCTTTTGTTCTTTGTTCGTCTGCCAAGAAGGTGAGCGACAAGCTGCTCTTGCCAAAATGTAACAATTAGATAGATTTGTTTTATTTCTATTTTCTTATTTTTGTATTAAAGCTTGTTTTTAATTAGAACTTGTTCTCGGGATTTTATTTTCGCTTTCTTGAAGATATGCTGTTTGGAAAAGTCGTCGGTCTAAGACCTCATTAGTTCAGGGTGAAATTTCCCCTGACAGAGCACACAAAACAAACAAGCAAAAACGTAGTTCGGCTGGTTTCTTGTGTAGAATTCTGAATCCTGCCACCATTGTTTATAACAGTTTTAAAGATAGAAGATAATGCACATTCTAATATAGCTTATCATCAAAGGCTTCCAGGACACCAAGTTGCCATCCATTTAATCTGAGAATTCAAAGTGCTTTGTGGCTTATCTAGAAAATGGAAACCTTTTCCAATCAATAGCTGGAGTCGGAGGGAAAAAACACGTTTCCCCAAATCACTGTAAAAGTGCAGTAAATTTCTAATGTTCCTCATTCAGTCTGTTCTCAAATTATCCTGCAGCACTGTTACATTAAAATCTCCTTCAGGTAAACCCTGATTTCTGGTGACTTTACAGATTCAACCGTACAGTTTCCTTGGCAAAAACTTGAAAATAGTTTGCCATCGCCTTCCTCTGTTAACTTTCAGGTTTAACATACTGTCCTAATATTTCATAGTAGTAACCCATCCAAGGACGTATCCTGCTTAGCTTTTTGAGACCCACTAAGGTCAGCTATTGTCAACTATTTGGGCACCATTATTATGCATACTTATGGCAGATGATGTTTTATGCCAATGCTGCTAGATAGTCATATATCGTTATTGGAGATGAGATAGAGTGATGTAGGTCACTCCTGCAGAGTAATCCAGTATTCTTGTCCTGTCCTGTGCACCTATGTACATTTAATGAAGCATAGTGTGGATGAAGGGGGCACAATGATTCAGCGGTTAAAGACACTGAGCTGGTCAGTTGGAAAGCTGACAGCCTGGGTTGAAGACTTGAGCTGCAACAGGGTGAGCTCCTGTTACTTGCCCCAGCTCCTGCCCACCTAGCCTACAAATGAAAGTAGATTAATAGGTACCACTTCAATGGGAAGGTATAACCATGCTGGTCATATGACCACGGAAATGTCTTTGGACAATGCTGGCTCTCTCGGACAAGTAACGGAGGTGAGCACTGTGCCCAAGTGTCAGACACGACTGGACAGGAAAACCTTTGTTATTAGTTGCAAAGTCATGTCTGACCCATCAAGACCATATGGACAATGTTCTTCCAGGCCTTCCTGTCCTCTACCATCCTCTGGAGTCCTTTAAGCTCACGCCTATTGCTTCGGTGACTCCATCCATCCACCTCATTCTCTGTCGTCCCCTTCTTCTTTTTGCCCTCAATCTTTCCCAGCATTAGGCTCTTCTCCAGTGAGTCCTTCCTTCTCATTAGGTGGCCAAAGTTTCATTTTCAGGATCTGGACTTCTAAAGAGCAGTCAGGATTGATCTTCTCTAGGACTGACTGGTTTGATCGTCTTGCAGTCCAAGGGACTTGCAGGAGTCTTCTCCAGCACCATAGTTCAATGGCCTCAATTCTTTGGCACTCAGCCTTCCTTATGGTCCAAATTTCACAGTCATACATTGCAACTGAGAAAAGCAGGAAATGGCAACCCACTCCAGTATCTTTATCATGAAAACCCCATAGACAGTACCAAAAGGCAAAAAAGGAAGGAAGGAAGGAAGGAAGGAAGGAAGGAAAGAGAAAGAGAAAGAGAAAGAGAGAAAGAAAGAAAAAGAAAGGATGAAATAAAAATTGACTGTTCAGCAATTTTGTGATGTATATCCAGAATTGAGCAGGGATGTAATTTGATCTTTCTTCTTGGTGGAGTCAGTATGGCAAGATGCCACCTTATAAATTACTATTTTCTCATTCATTGAAGTAGCAAGGAAGTGTATTTTGAAGGTAGCCAAGTCCTTTGTGTATTACCTTGAGGGCGCAGTCTAGCAGTATGGAATGTATCATCAATTTTTCCTCTACAAAGTTGCTCTTTATTTCTGTCACCCAATTTTCACAAAAAAACCAAAACCCTCAAGCTGCAAACATCTAATTATTAAGGAAAGATACTAGTCTGGATTTTTTCTCCTATCTTCTTCTGAATCAGTTGATGCAGAGAGTGTAGGAGTGTTTCTGATTAAATTCTGGCTTTATTCACTCATATCTGATCCATCACTCATCCCAGGCATTAAATCACGAACTTTCTGAGTCTCTAGGATCAAATGAAAAGCAACTTCAATGGTGAAGCCAGAATCCGTTAACAACCATGTTACTAACTTGACAACTGCAGCGATTCACCTAACAACTGTGGCAATAAGGGTCATAAAATGGGGCAAAGCTCACTTAACAAATGTTTCACTTAGCAGCAGAAATGTTAGGCTCAATTGTGGCCGTAAGTCGAAGACTACCTGTATCGCCAAGTCCCTTCTGTAGCATCTCAGGGAAGAGGAAAGCTATGCCCCAGTGGTGAGATTCAAACATTTTTTACTACCAGTTCTGTGGGCGTGGCATGGCTTATTGGGTGTGGCTTGTTGGGTGTGGCTTGTTGGGTGTGGCTTGTTGGGTGTGGCTTGTTGGACGTGGCAGGGAAAGGTTACTGTAAAATCTCCATTCCCTCCTCACTCCAGGGAAAGGTTACTGTAAAATCCCGCTTTCCTCCCAATCAGCTGAGACTCGGCAGGCAGAGAATAGATGGGGACAGGGCCAGTCAGAGATGGTATTTACCTGTTCTCCAAACTACTCAAAATTTCCACTACCAGTTCTCTAGAATTGGTCAGAACCTGCTGAATACCTCCTCTGCTATGCCCCTTTCTGCTGTGTGCAGTGGCATTTTCTGCTGAAGATCCAGACTTGAAGTCTTCATCTGCCTTGCACGAAACAGCAATGTGTAAGAGCTGCTGGGAAGTTACTCTTTCTCCATCACTCTTTCCTGCCTTGCCAACTTGAAAACTGAACAGAAAAATGGCTAATGCTTATTTTAAAAAGAAGAACATGTGATAACAGGTGATATAAATCAGTTGCTGCAGTAATGATCTCTTTAGCACATTGCTATGGAGATAGGCTTTTGCAAAGATTTTTACCATCCATTTGCTATTCTTTGTGAACTACTTGCTGTTAGTCCGTGAATACTTTCTTTAAATGAGGCAATTTGCTAATGGATTTCAGGAACTGAAAGGAGCAAAGATAAAGATAACAACTCAAAACAAAGAAATAAGGAAACAACCCCCCATTACCACTAACAAAAAAAAAACCTTTTAGCATCTTTAATTATAGATGGATTTTCCATGTAGATATGGTATTATGTAGATATTCTTTCCAGGGGATTACCATTTTGACGTGGTGGAAGGACTTAGAAGTTCCACTAAGTTTGAAAACACTACTACCAGTAGTAGTAGTAGGGACAGCTGGCAAGGTCAAAGGGACTGGGGGAAGAGGGAGACTGTGAATAATTCACATCAGCCAAGTAAGGCTATAGAGGCATGGAGGAAGCCAGAGAGATGGAGAATTAGTAGGTAAATTAGTATATTACTAGTAATAGTAAAGTGGGACATGGTGGCTTAGTGGCTAAGAGACAGAGCTTGTCAATCAGAAAGGTTGGCAGTTCAGTGGTTTGAATCCCCAGCGCCACATAATGGAGTGAACTCCCGTTACTTGTCCCAGTTTCTGCCAACCTAGCAGTTCGAAAGCATGTAAAAATGCAAGTAGAAAAAATAGGAACCACATTTGATGGGAAGGTAACAGCGTTCTGTGCGCCTTCAGCATTCAGTCATGCCGGCGGAGACGTCTTCAGACAGTGCTGGCTCTTTGGCTTTGAAACAGCCCCCACGCTGCTGCCATGTGACCGCTCTTGGGGCGCAGCCAGGAAGGATCGCTAGGAGAATGCCAACTGGAGCTGGGAGTGTCCCCAGGTCAGTGGGGTGGTGGGGAGATTGCATGGGGCTGGACTGGAGGCAGCAGGAAGGCAGGGGTCAAGGCTAAGCCCCCATACTGGTGAAAAAAAGAATATCCCACCGTCCCAGAATTGCGCCACGAGGTAAGGAAAGCAGGTCTTGGGAGAGACCTTCCCTCCCCCTTCAGAGAGCCCATGTGGGGAGAGAGGAGGCTGTCTAGTTTGAATGTGGAGGGTGGCTATCACGCACCTTCCTTCTCCACCTGTCCGAACGAGTGAAGGAGGCAGGCAAAGAAAGAAAGAAGGCGTGCAAGAAAGCACCCCCACTGCCCGAATACCTGAAGGAGGTAGGTGGCAGGCTCCTTCATACACTTTTCTTTCTCCACCTGCCCGAATGAGTGAAGGAGGCACTCATTGGCCACTAAACCACCTGCTTGCCAGCATTCAAACCAGCCCGCTTTCTTTCTCCCGGCATGGACTTTCTGGAGGGGGGAAGGTCCTTCCCAAAACCCTGGCGATAGCAGCTGAGCGACGGAAGGAGGAATTCTGGGAGTTGAAGTCCACAAGTCTTAAAGCTGTCAAGTTTGAACACCCCTGGGTTTTATTTCTAAAGGCTTAGGGGTGCAAGGTCTTGTAACTTGACAGCTTTAAGACTTGCACACTTCAAATGCCAGAGTTCCTGAGCCAATATGACTGGAGGAGGAATTTTGGGAGTAGTAATCCATAAGTCTTAAAGCTGTCAAGTTTGAACACCCCTGGGGTTTCTTTTCTAAAGGGTTAGGGGTGCAAGGGTCTTGTAACTTGACAGCTTTAAGACTTGCGTGCTTCAAATGCTAGAGTTTCTGGGCCAACATTTTGGTTGCTAAGCAAGAGCGTTGTTAAGTGAGTTTCATCACATTTTACAAGTTGGCCACTCCCACCCGATCACATGACTGCCAAGCCACTCCCACCCAGTCACATGACCACCAAGCCACTTCCACAACACAGGCCACACCTACAGAATATGTTCTAAAAATTTTGAAACCCACCACTGGTATGAGTCCAAGGAAAGATGTAGCTACTTTAAAAACATTGTGAACAATTGTTCTATTTCATATTCTTATGTTCTTTGATGCCTATTTTTGGAACCAAATATGAAGCTCTCTGAGTATTTAATAAACTTTTTTATTGCTATGACTCTTTAGAACTTCTGAGTGTTATATATGGTTACTGGTGAGAAAATATGCCTCATCCTGCTCTTTACTCAAGTCAGAGTTTACCTCTCTCAGAATCCTGTTCTTGGAACTTTTACTAGAATGCACCCTCCTCACTATGGTAGCTTTTGCAGTAACATGCAATCATGGTTGGAGTTATCGAGGAAAACATCTAGTAAAATGGCTAAGGGAATCTCATTTCACCAACAGAACTGGCGGTCTTTAAACCCAGTGGAAAAACAGGATGCAGGCCACGCCCACCCCAGCTCTGCGAAGGGAAAAAAGTCACGATACATAACGTGATAGCAACGTGACGCGCAGCAAGTTGAATACCCATGATCTTGGACACTGTAAATGTGAATGATTGTCATTGAATTCTTATTGTAATGTGAAACCAACGTTAGGTCTAGATTTGACTGTAGGATTAGGCATTTGGGCAATGCATACGAATCAGGTGCTTATTTGATATGAACTTCTTCTACTATCTACACTACAATTAGCTACGATTAGCTATATCTCCCGCTAAACAGAATCTGACTTTCTAAAAACCCTTTCTGCTTGTGCCATTTGACTTGGCAGGAAATGCTGTTGATATGACCAAAGAATGAATGGTTGGCAGGAACAGAAAAGTTCTTTTGATTCCCTTTTTGCCCTGTTCCTTTGTAATCAGCTTCACATTTACAGAATTCTAGCGGAATGTTGTTTATACAGCTTTGAATGTCAGGTAGTTCTTATTCAAGGATGGGAACAATGCATCCTCAACAGCAAGGCTAAAGGCCACAAAGGATTTTTTTTTAAAAAAACAACCCATAACACTGGGGAAAACTGATGATGTGTTCATTCCGTGGCAATGTTAAACGAATGTCATGACATGGTTAAAGCACTCCGGCCATTCTGAGTTATAGGTCTGAAATGGTACCGTGTTTCCCCGAAAATAAGACAGGGTCTTATTTTATTTTGCCCCACCAAATATGGCCTTGGGCTTATCATGGGGGAGGGCTTATTATTTTCTGGGGCAGGTGAGAAGCGAGGCGCGCCTTTTACCTTTCCAGCTCCATCGCGTTCCTCACCATCGTACTCAGGGAAGCGGCTGGTAAAAAAAAAACTCGCGAGTTCAATCAAACATCTTGAAATCACGAGAAGGGTTTTTTTTTAACCAGGGGATTCCCTGAACACAATGGCGAGGAACACGACGGAGCTGGAAAGGTAAGAGGCGCGCATCGCGGCCCAACACAGCCCACCTTGCCCCAATGGTAAAGGCAGCCTGCCTGGTTCCCTTCCCTGCCGTCCCTTTAGCGAGGGGTGGGAGGTGCGGGAGGAGAAGCGAGGCGCGCCTCTTACATTTCCAGCTCCGTCAGGTTCCTCTCCCTTTCACACATTGAATCCTTTTTTTAACAAGGGGATTCAATGGGTGAAAGGTCGAGGAACACGATGGAGCTGGAAAGGTAAGAGGTGCGCCTCACTTCTCCCCTCCCCACCTGCCACCCCTCGCTAAAGGGACGGCGGGGAAGAGAACCAGGCAGGCTGCCTTTACCATTGGGGTGGGCAGTGTTTTTTTGTGCGAGAAGGAACAGGCGGGAGGGGTTGATCACATTGCTGGCCTGCCGCTGTTTTTGCGGCGGGCTCTTTTTGAGTGGGAGGGAAGGGCGGGGGTGGAAGCACTTTGCTTCGCCTGCTGCTGTTTTTGCGGTGAACCCTCTTTTTGCCCCGCAAGCTGTACCGGTAGGTGGTACAGTGGTAATAACAGGGACCGATTGCGCATGCGCTTAAATGGTTGGGGGCGGGTTTATTTTCAGGGGAGGGCTTATTATAGCGCATGCTCTGAAAAGCCCGATTGGGCTTATTAGCAGGGCATGTCTTATTTTCGGGGAAACACGGCAGGAAGGGAAATAACCATAAAGTTATACAAAATACTCAAATGATAACAAGAAGATGTTAATGGCATAAGAATATTAATTGGAGACTACCTCTAATAGCATCAGAACAAGTGGAAGCACCTAGCTCCGTGATGGCGAACCTATGGCACGCGGGCTGCAGGTGGCACGCCGAGCCATCTCTGAGGGCACACAAGCCATTGCCCTAGGTAAGCTGCAGCGCGCATGCACACGCCAGCCAGATGATTTTTGGCCTCCGAAGGGCCGGGGGATGCTACTTTTGCCCTCCCCAGGCTTCAGGAAAGCCTCTGAAGCCTGGGAAGGGCGAAAAATGGGCCTACCGGAAGTTCCCAAACAGGCCGTTTCCGGCTTCAGGAGGGCCTCCGGTGGCCCCGGGGAGACTGTTTATGCCCTCCCCAGGCTTCAGGAGGGAGGGGGTATCATGCATGCATGTACGGGGTGGGGCAATAGAGGAGGGTCCTGCGTGCATGCGCAGGGGGTGCGCAAAGTGGATTGAATTATGGGTATGGGCATGCGCCCATGCGCTATCGCACGTACGCGCACGCTTTCGGCACCTGAACCAAAAAAGATTAGCCATCACTGACCTAGCCAATTGTTGATTTATCGATTCCAATGCATTGATTAGAAAAGTGATTGCATGCTAGATTCAAAAGTTTAAAGAATCCTGGAAGGAAGCAGTGGCAAAGTGCTTCCCTTTGAAGGCTAAAGACAGTGCATGACTTTGTTTATGGAATCACCAGAAATCCATTTTTATTTGAAGCTGTATTTAATTCTGCCAGGAAAGGAAGTTGATAGCATTTGCCATCTTGGGTATTAATACGTTGATGGTGTTTTTCTCTTGGTTCTCTGGGGATTGAGAATGAATAATGATTGGTTCATAATCTGTGAATATTACATTTGCAAACATAGAAATGATGTTCGAGATATTTTGACACCAGCAGAAATCTGCAAAGAGTAAACACCATCAGCTCCAAGCTACTGTGTTACAGTAAGTAGAAACACTCGTGGTATAAGCTATCCTCAAATGAAAAAAAAAGTTTCATATGTTTTTTCTAGCTGAGACCATTTTGTTAAAAGAATAAATACTGTATAATGAATTATGTGTACAATAGTAAATGTAAAATAAAAAATAGGAAAGAGTGTTAGGTATATTTCCCTAAGAGCAAACAGTGGTCGGTAAGTTTGCTATCTTGAGTTATTTATAAAAGTAATAAAAGTACCGGTGGGGGCGGGGGGGGTTTAAAATAAAATCTCAAGGAATAAAAAGTCCTTTACATGATGAGTCTCGTGTATTCGTATAGAAGGAAAACATATCTATTGAATTCGCTAGGTGGCGCTATTTGTTTTGAAACAGCAATGTTCTATTTTGTAGATGAAAAGGGATCAAAAATGTACAGGGAGGAAAAAAGATGCAAAGAAAAAAAATCTGCATTGGTTCAAAAAAAAGGACCAAGGACAAATGACTTTCTAATCTGATCTAGAAAAATTGGGACATGATTCTGATACAATTTCAATCATAAGATTTCGTCTGAATTTGACTATTTGAATTGTTTTATCCAGTTTGATGCAACGAGTCTCCCCCAAATACGATTTGGTTCTGAAACTGATGAATCTTCAGACTGAAGCTTGCACAGCTCTAATAGCCATAGAACTTCGATATATGACAGCTGTAAAATTACTCTATATTGTTATGTGTATGTTCCGTGTTTTGTTTTGTTTTATTGTGTTTTTTTCCTTGTGTCTTTTTTACTGTTTTTAAAGATTAAAACATTCAATAAAAATTAATTTTTTAAAAAAGAACTTCAATATAATTTCTGCATGGTTAAAAAAAAATGAATTTGCTTCAAATTCTCTTTGGAAACAATTGATCCAAACTGTAAACTAAGAAGAGTATATAGTTTTCACTTGGATTATCCAATATCCTTCAGTCTTGCTCAATCATCTATTATTTCCTCTCACTTCAAAACAGGATCCCATCATAAAATATGAAAGCCATTACCTCCCCTGCGAATTCTCAAGGAAATATATCATAAAAGGGATAAAATGTCACAACCCATTTATAAATAGCAGACAGATCATGAATAATAAGACATTTCTTCACAGAAAGGAATTGCAGAGGATAAAACAATAAGGTAAGGTGTGTGTCTATTGTGCAAGCTTATCAATCTTAACAGCTATACTTCAGTACAAAAGAAAACTGTCACTCTTGAGCCAAAGGACCATTCAGCAACTTTTTCCAAGTGCGTGACATATTTAGATAATACAGGTAGTCCTTAACTTAGAACCACAATTGAGCCCAAAATTTATTAAGTGAGGCATTTGTTAAGTTTTGCCCCATTTTATGATGTTTCTTGCCACTGTTTTACGGTGTTGATATGTTAGTAACATGGTTATTAAGTGAATCTGGCTTCCCCATTGATTTCGCTTGCCAAAAGGTTGCAAAAAGGGATTACATGACCTTGGAATACAGTAATGGTCATAAGTGTCAGAGTAATAATGATTTAATAGCTGCCCAACTCCTGTAACATAACACTGTAACGATCAAATCAAATCAAATCAAATCAAATTTAATTTGTTAGCCGCACCCTCTCCACAAGGGACTCGGGGCGGCGTACAGTAAAAACAGATACATATATGCATATAAACGTACAAAAACACACAAACGGATACATACACATACCCGGAGGAGGTAACAATCATTAAAATACAACACAATAATAACGATAATAATTTGCCATTAAAATACCCCATATTAAAAATTACAAATTTTAAAAGGACTGCCGATGATGCAACGGTAGCAATGAGACAGCAGGATTATTTGACTGCTACCAATTTTAAGGGGCTGTTTTATAAGAGAGGCCCTGTGACGGTGTCTTTCTCTCCGTCTGTGCTTCTGTGCTATGGTTGATGATTGATTGCCTGACTTTGCCTAGTATGTGTATGTATATATTCCTTGAAGATAAACCACTATTTGAAAGACAAACCTCTGTTTACTGTATTTTGCTGCTGGGTTGTTTCAAAATAGTCATACTGTGTGCACTTGGACCATAAGTATGAACAAGTTGCCGAGCATCTGAATTTTGATCATGTGATCATGGAGCTACTACAAAGATTGTAAGTGTGAAAAATGGCCATAAGTCACTTTTTCCTGTGCCGTTGTGACTTTGAACGGTCACTAAATGAACGGTAGTAAATTGAGGACTACCTGTACTACCGATGCAATACTAAAATTCTTGTGTACCTTACTTATTTTAAAACCAGACTTTTGTCAAAAAGTCCTATCTAACTGCACAATATGCGATCAATTCCATCTTAGGGCCCTTGCAATCACAGTACTAGAATACCATAAGGCATCTTATGACTCAATTAGAGATTTCAGCTTAAAACCATTAAGCGATTTAAAAGCTTGGAACAGGACTGGAAATTAGGTTCAAAGGATATTTTGATTTCCTATGTAGGAGAAGCAAAACTAGTCAACTCTCTAATCTATACTTGGCACGAGACAACCCACCAGCATTCTGGACTGGCTGTAGTTTTTGCATTGTTTTTAAGGGTCATCCAACGTGTATTCTTTTAGAATACTTCAAGCAAAGCCACATTCGCTTTTGCAAAACCACAGCAACTTCCATCTGGATCCAGCAAACGTTTCCAACATTCCAGGGGTAAGATACAGTTTCCCCCCCTTTTCTGGAATAATGCTGAGATTTAGCTTGAGAACTTTCAGTGTTCCAATGCCATGTCCTGCCTTTTTTCTTCACCAGTGTTTGTAAAAACAACGAATCTTTGATAGGGCATACACAATTGTTGATGGCCAATGCAGTGGAAATCCATTGCACTTCTCAAATAATTGGAAGGCTTTTTTAAAAAAATTGATGGATCCTTTAAAAAAAAATTCACGGCTTTGTATGTAAAATCATCTACATTCAATTTCTGGCATTGAGATAGTCTCAATATGACAGAATTTTTTAAAAAATTGGAAGCGTATTTTGGTTTGAAAGGGTGGCAATTGACACAAGAAATAAGACAGTGTAGGCTCTTATACTTATTACTATTTACAGTGAAGCTCTTTACAGCAAGTATATACAATTGGTATTTACAACATAATCTGGAGGTGGGGTTTTCACATAGTAACAGGTTTCCTTCTAGGTCGCCCTCTCAGAGACTATCCCCCTGTTACTTGCCTTCTTCCTTCCCCTTTTCTGGGTTCATCAAGAGAGGGTGAAAAGAAAGGAAACAGCTGAATTCACTATAGTGTGCTCAGCACAGCTTGACTTTCTCCTGGATCTGCTGAGACCACTGTTTCTTTATTGGGGGAAGAACCTCTCTCGGGGTCTTCTGCTCAGTCCTTCCTCAGAAACCAGAGCTTTGTCCTGTGGTGGGATTCAATTTTTTTTCTACCGGTTCTGTGGGCATGGCTTGGTGGGTGTGACAGGGAAAGGATACTGCAAAATCCCTATTCCCTCCCCACTCCTGGGGGAAGGATATTGCAAAATCTCCGTTCCCACTCCACTCCTGGGGGAAGGATACTGCAAAATCCCCATTCCCTCCCCACCCTCCTAACCTGCTTTCCAACTCTGTTCTCCTGTGCAGGGCAACAAAAGAAGACCCAGCCAATCAGCTGGAATTCAGGAGGCAGCAAATAGATCAGGGGCAGGGCCAGCCAGAGGCGGTATTTTCTGGTTCTCCGAACTACTCAAAATGTCCACTACCGATTTGCTAGAACCAGTCAAAACTGGCTGAATACTACCTCCAGCTTTGTCCCTCCTTGTTTTGGTCCTTGAAAAGTGAAGATGCGGTCTGCAGCCACTTGGGTCCCTTCTTTCTGTCTTGAAGATGCCCTCTTTCTGGGTCTTCATCTTCGTTCCTTCAGGGAAGCTACCCATGGATCATTTTTCTCTTTCTCCTGAGCAACTGCCAATTACTCTGCATGCTAACGTAACTTCACTCTCCAACTTTTTTCTTCGGACACTCTTGTTTCACTCAATCTTTCCCTAATTTTGGTTCAGACCGGCAGCATGTCACCTGGCAACTGAAGTTGTGGGTGTCCCCACTAAGCTCTAGTACTCAATACTCAAATAATATCAGAACCAATAGGATTTCTGTCTCTACACCTTCCCACAACAGCCCTGGCTATTAGCCAAGTCAACTCATCACCCCTTGGGACAACACAGCTAGCCTTCAAGGCCCCAATTGAGCCTTCTTTCCTCCCCTTCCCCAAACATTTGCTGACTCACAGCAGCAGAACTGCAACCAGACCAGGCCACGAGTCCCTTCGGGGAGAGGGGGCGGTCTATAAATTCAATAAAATAAATAAATAAATAAATAATAATAACTATATGCCACAGAGATAGAGGTAAATAAATAAAAAGGTGTCAGACTGCAAGAGGTGGGAAATCTTTTTATCTGAGATCTTAAACTGTTGTTACTCATCAGCGTATTAAAAGGCCAAACAGGAAAAGAAATATTTAAAGGAGTCATAAAAAAAAGAAAAAAAATGAAACTAAAGCATTTTACTCCCCAGCCTCTCAATGGACTTTCCAATGGATGCTTTCTACGGGGCGTTGTAGAACTGTGGGTGCTGTTTCCAGGACTACTTGGCTTATAAAGCCTTGCTATAAAAAATATCTGAACAAAGGACTGAAAAGGGAGATAGCTTATATTGTGGTTACTTATCCAGGAGGAAAGATTGTGCAGCTACGTTCCAACAAAAGCAGTGGTCCAGAAAGGATACTTCTTACTCGGGCC
The DNA here is from genome assembly GCF_964273705.1 of Natrix helvetica. Taxonomy (NCBI): domain Eukaryota; kingdom Metazoa; phylum Chordata; class Lepidosauria; order Squamata; family Natricidae; genus Natrix; species Natrix helvetica. Next base: position 208,883,614 of record NC_138552.1, on the reverse strand, counting down.
CTGGAAATCTTTGCAATGAGATAGAGGTGAAACCTATATATGAAATTCCACAGAAAAGGCCATTTTCTCTGCCTTATAACCTGGTAACTCTGTTTTTTAGAAACCTATTCCCCCCACCACCAAAGGTGGGTTCCTACTGGTTCGGTTGCACTGAACCAGCAGTAATGCCAGCAGCAAAAATAACCCTGCCCCTCCGCAGTTCTTCATCTTCTGTAGGATGGAGGGGTGATCCTGGGAGGAATGAGCAAAGAACACTAAGTGTAGACCAAGAGTGCATTCCCCCAGCAAGGTCAGTTAAGGTGTAAAAGCCACCCCAGCTGCCCAGCATAACTAAAAGGTAAAGGTTCCCCTTGCACATATGTACTCATCGTTCCCGACTCTAGGGGGTGGTGCTCATCTCAGTTTCAAAGCCGAAGACCCAGTGCTGTCAGAAGACATCTCCGTGGTCATGTGGCCGGCATGACTAAATGCCGAAGGCACATGGAATGCTGTTACCTTCCCACCAAAGTGATCCCTATTTTTCTACTTGCATTTTTTACATGCTTTCGAATTGCTAGGTTGGCAGAAGCTGGGACAAGTAACGGGAGCTCACTCCGTTACATGGTACTATGGATTCGAACCACCAATCTGCCGACCTTTCTGCTCGACAAGCTCAGCGTCTTAGCCACTGAGCCAGCCAGCATAACTAGCTGGCTCCTATATCAGGCAAAAGTGACAAAGAAAGATTCTGAAGGTGGATGGTTATTTTATGACCAAAGGAAAGGCATCATTTCACATATGTGGGAGAAGGCAAAAGTAGACAACTCTTGTATTTTAGTAATAGTACTTAGACTTAGCAACTCAGACTTATATACCACTTCATAGTGCTTTATAGCGGTTTACAGAGTCAACTTATTGCTTCCAATAATCTGCAACCTTATTTTATTGGAGGGATGGAAGGCTGGGTCAACCTTGAACTGGTCTGGATCGAACTCCTGGCAGAGGGCAGAATTAGCCTGCACTACTGCATTCTGACCACTGCACTACCATGGCTATTTTAACAAGAAAACTACTTGGCTAGATAAAGTGATTGACAATGTAAGACTAGATGATGGGGCACTCAAATCATATGACATTCAACATGCTACTAAGGAACAGCTGAGGATATTTGGGAATACTAACGGTGTTTATAAAGCAGTTAAAGCCTTTGCTGTATCTAGTTACAGATGTTGCTATGCAAGAAAAAATATTAGAAACTGCAAAGACAGAATTACAGTGTGAACATGAAATGTTAGAAGCACGAATATGGAAAAGCTTAGTGCAGTGACAAATGAAATGTATTGATTACACATTGACATCTTAGACATCCCAAATTAAAATGGATTGGAACTGGACACTCTAGGTGAGAAAAAATCACACTGTTTACTATTCAGGACATGACAAACACAGAAGGAACAGCTTTGGCTTTGTAGTCAGGAAAGATGTGACAGACAGTACTGAATAATGACTGAGTAATATCAGTTAGACTTTGTGGACAGCTGTTTAATATAATGGCTATCCAAGTTTATCCTCCAAACACTGATGCAGAGGAAGAGGAAACTGACACGTTCAATCTGAAATTGACAAAACATGCTAGCAAGATGTGCTACATGGGGTTCCAGGTTGGAATGCTGACAATAGAAATAATAAGGGGGAAAATATAGTTAGACTATGTGCCCCAGGATACAGAAATGAAACGGGAGAATGATTTATTAGTTTCTGCCAATCTAATCATTTCTTCACTTGCTAACACTGTCTCCAAATAACCAAATGACATCTATTGACATTGCCAGAGGGAGCACATAGAAATCAAATTGTTATTTGTACAATGAAACAGAAGAGCTTGGTTAACAACAGTAAATATGTGGCCCAGGAATAACTATGGAACAGATCATGAATTTATTGTTTGTATGTTCCAAGTCTAAGACTTAGAAGAAGCAAACCAATCAGTTTCTATGGTGTGATTTTGAACACATCCCCACAATTTTCAAAAAGAACATGAGAGATCACTTTGAAGATCTGAACCTAGGGGAATTATGGAATGAAATTAAAGAAGAGTTGTTTTTAGAAAAGGCTGAGCAAAAAGGGAATTTATTGTTGCCACAAGTTGCGTAATTTATTCAGCCAAAGTAGTTCTCTGGTATATCTTCTTCTCCAACCCTGTCCTCTTTCCCTTTCACCAGAGAAGTCTTTAAGCTTAGCCAGCCCTGAGCCTGCAGGAGTAGTATGTAGTACATGCTGTTTTTACTAGGAGGTTTAGCCCCAACCCTTTGTGACATCACTTCCGCTCCCTCCCTTAGGGGACTGTGACATCATACCCCTCTGCCTGCCTGCCCCAAAATCCCTTTTACTGGAAGCAGTGAGACGGCATTTCCCTAGGCCCTTTATGCTCCACAATCCTATTTGCCGGAAGTAGTGTAACACCATCCCGGTTCACCCTGTCGTGCCTATAATTCTTCCCCCTGGGGGTACCGTGACATCACTGCAAACTGTCCCACCCATGGAACCACCTGTTTTGACAGATGGTCATAAAATATGTTGTATGATTTTTGTACTACCATGTACTACCGTGTTGTAACGTATGTGATGCAGTACAATAGGAAGATGTGGCCGATCTCAACCGGACTTACCAGGCATCCTGGGAAATGACAAAGAGATGTTCTTTATTGCCAGTTAGAGCCAGATGATGATTTATTTGATGTAAAAGTGATACCTGAACTAGCAAAGAGAGTCCGTTGAATTAGGAAAATATGTAAAATATTTAATATTGAAAATAAGCATGACTTGGTGATTAAGATTTGTCATTGCCGGTTCTGTCAAACACCAAACGGTGAGTGTATGCAGACATTCAGTGTATGCAGACACTGAAACTAAAAAGTTTCATAAGTTGAAAAATGAATATATAATGTATGACATTTCTTCTTTCATAAGTGGACATTCATCAGAACACCGGACTTTTGCAAATTGTCAAGAGTTGCATTGTAAAGATACTACACCATTGTTTAATGGAATGCTGCAAAATGAAGACCAAATGGATGGAACCGATGAAGCAAGCATTGATAAAAGAATGTGTCTTCAAATATCTATACTTCAAATTGTATAGATAATCATTAATATTTCAGAAAATATTACACACGAGAGGGAATTAGAAGGTATGTTATTTAATTTGCAGACATAACTATTGTATAAAGGGCCTTGCTTGTTAGGGTATGCAATGAAGGTCTATTACCAAACAATAATGTGTAAGGATTATTAAGGATGTAACCCTAGGCTTGGCTTGACAATGTATATAAGCTATGATTGTTACAAATGTATCTGTTACTTTAAATGCTTAAGAGATTTAATTGGTTTGTTACCTCAAGCAGCCATAAGGGGGAGCCAGAATGGCTGTTAGCTCTCTGTTTTGTTAGATGCTGATTGGTGTATTGTGAGGTACTGTGGTTTGCAACTGTTAGCTATATTTTGTGTGCTAGACTGACTATTTTGATAACTGAATTACTGAACCATGTATGACTTGGACTGTTAACCGGACTCTGAATACCTCTATATTTCTACATAGTAAACTACTATATTTTTATACTATTCAGTGTCCCTGTATGCTGGTTTGTGCGTGTTCTTCCATACCACTCTCATTACGCTTCTCTGCATACTCACTCTCCTAACGGGGAGCTTAATTACTTAACAAGGATGACTTCCTGTTTCAATTTATATGTTGTTAGCATTTTAGGGATGGCTCTACATTTCTATAGCAAGAATGACGCTATATGATTTGGTGTTTCTTTCAGAATGGGAGTTTGCAGCATTTACAATGCCCATGGATTCTGAATGGGGTGGGAACCCACAACCAAACACGTCACATGGGCCTGCGGGGGAACAGATGCAGGAAATGGAGCAGCAGCTATCCACAACATATGGATCGGAAGAAATGGAAATGCAAGGTAGGATCTGTTATTCACATACAAGTTTTAGAAAAACCTGTTATTATGAATTTTGATGTGTCATTCACCCAACCTACTCCAAAATAAGTGAAATGTATGGAGGTATGACTTTTTCCGCCACTCTGCATTCAATATGTTATTTTTACTATAATAAGTAAGAATCCTAACTGTTAATTATTCGTGTGCCTACAGATAGAGACAGTAAACAGTTCTCTGCAGAAGATCCAATGCCTACTGTTTCACGACGAGTTCAACAAAGTTTTGAACCACAGCAGTCTACTTCGCGCAATGCACGGGAAGTACAGGGATAGAAAATTGAACCCCTGGCCGTCCACATCCTGTGACATACAAGGTGAATTAAAATGCACAATAGTTTCTAAATATGGATGTTTGTATTCATTAAACCAGTGACATCTCTTTGGTATGTCTTTTTTATTTATCAAGAATCTGTTTGTAAAAAGTCAAAAAAGGGGAATGAGGACCGACAGCCTACAGTCATACAAGGTGATATTACCAGTGAAGAGTGTGATACGTCAGAAACACAATCACCAGAGGAATGGGAACACTCAGAAGATTCTGACTCGCTAAGTACACCAGAAGCACTTGATGACTGGCCGCTTGGCGGGAGCTGAGTGATGCTGTCCATGCTAAGCTGACTGAACCTTTCCGGGAGGCCGGCTAGCGACTGGCTTCAAGAAGGTGGTAGAAGACTCCACTCCCTGGACTTGCTAAGTTCGAGAGGCCTCGTTGCTCTCCACTCAAAGACTGTGGTGCGCTTGGCCCAGCCTGATGTGATCTGGAGTTCCTGGAACGTCACCCCCCCCCCCCCCCAGCCAACTCTTGGGATGGAGGGAGTCCCGCGCCATCATCCCACTGAGAGGGATCCATTTGCATGATCTGCAAGGGTGCCAGCTCCTTGGACCGTGCGCCCTGCCGACACTCGGCCTCTGCTGCCTCCACTTCAGCCACTGCAACTACCGAGGGGTAGCAGAGTATTCCACAAATGCTCTCTGAACTGCCTCCGGTGGCTCCTCCAGTGGTTGCGATCTTCTCCTGCATCTTCCCTGAGTCTTTACACTACCGGGTAGACTGGGGATGCTCAGGACTCTGGACAGCAGCTCCGCAGCACAGGGAGCTGCTTCGTTGTTTTAATAGTGGTTTCAGGTTAATGTCAAGGTTCTAAGTAACACCCCCAACACAATCAAAACTCCGAGGCAGACATCTTCCTCAAAAGTATAGATTTATTAGAGATGTCATATTGGCACACCTGGGGAAAGCCCGAATTTGAAAGCCCCGTGTTCTCCCCACCCAAAGTGAAGTCAAAGTGCCTTCCCCTCAATCCACATGTGCATCGCATGGTTAACTATGGTTAACTTCCAGTCACGCCTCTCCAGGTGCTTGTGAGATGTCCTTGATTGCCAGTTGAAATAATGTTGTTACGATTACACATTCCACACTATCTCCACCTCGCCACCTCCCGTTGCCACAGCTTGCCCAGCCACTGCTGTGTCAGCCCTGAAGACTCACATTAAAGATGGCTCCAGGGCTGACAAGCACATACTGAGAAGATCAATATCCAACAGGCTCTGCAAAGTGGCGAAAAGCAAGTAGGTGTTTACTTTTTGAATGGTTTTGCTGTCATAAACAGGGTCCTCACAGCATTTGAATTGTATGGCTTTTTTTCGTGGCTGCCCTACATGCTACAAGGCCCGTGTCTTCAAGAGTGTGCTTGATTCAACCTGTGGTTTGTTGCACTCACGCACTAGCATCTGCAACATGAATGGAATGACATGTTGAAGAAGTTTGGGGGGATAGATGCCTCTGTCACGACACTGATTCTGTCATTTTTATTAGCAGAGAAGGGTTGTGCATTAGGTGATTATTCAGGACAGCTGACAAGTGAGATTCTTCCAAACACTTCACTCACCGATTGCGTGGCAGCAGGTCCCAAAACAGGTCAACTGTGTTAAAGGGGAAGGTTCTAACGTTACATAGTACCAACTGTGTTAAGGTTAACTTTGAAAGCTTGAAAGATTTGGTTGATGGTTTTTGTCTAACAGAGATTGAGGGAAAGAAAGAGATCAAGGTACAACAGCCAGCCATTGTTAGGATTAAGAAGCAATGGGCTGGGGAAACACGGGTGCTCAGAGAAACGCTACAAGTTATCTATAATAAAAGGGTGCTCAAAATAGAGGATCATTGTGGGCTACCTTACAGCTTTTAAATATGATAAAAAGCAGTGTGCAGTTTGTACATTCTTTCTCTTGCATTATGTAAGCTGGCCTTCCAATTTGGGAAAAACATATTGTATAAAACAAATGTTAAGAGTATGTATTATCTCAAATGCTTCAAAACATTGTATGGTTTTATAACTGTTGGCAACCTCTGCTTAATAAATTTTGCTTTATAAATTGCTTAATAAATTTCCCAATATTAAGTTCATGGAGAGTCTTCCCTACTCTTTTGAAGACACTGACTTTTTCTGCCGAATCAAACCAATTTAGCAGTGGTGGATGATCTTCATGGCCTCCGCTGGTGACAGTGAGAAAATAGATAAAGCTTTTACACAGTATGCTCATCACAAAAACCTCTCCTCTCCCAAAAAAGAAATAAAAAGAGAGGGTTTTTCTTTGAAACGGGATTTTTTTTTCTGTCTATCAAAGATTAAATAATACACACAATAATTACTTTACGTTCTGCACTTTAGATTTTACTAACCACAAAAATGCAATTCAGACATAACACTGGTGGATTCTCTTTATCCACTACCTGGATAAAAAGGGAAAGTACTAATTATTGTGGCCCATCAGTGGCCAGTGGAGCTGGCAGCAGATTCAGACAGTGAGGAGGTTGGGAAGGAACATGGGCCAGTTTTGGAGTCTGGGGAAGGCTCTGATGAGGGCTCTGTGTCGGAGGCAGAGAGGGGGCCAGAGCCATATGTCAGTTATCAGGTGCCTTCAGAGTCAGATATCAGTGAGGTAGACGAACAGCTGGAGCCTGTTCCCAGTGTGCATGTGCAGAATTATCAGACGAAGGGAACAGCTAAAAAACGGGTGAATTTGGGAGTAAGGCCACAGGTGGACGATGAATGGCCTCTCCCAGAGGAAATAAAAGAGGGTTAGGGTTAGGAAAGGGGAGTGGAATGGAGTTTGCAGGAGACAATTAGTTCACTTAATTGGTTTGTGACTCTTTGAGACTCCTTGCCGCTCCAAGCCAGATAAGGTCTGTGACTGTAAATCCTCCCTTGAAAGACTTTGCTGGATGTGAATGAGCAGAATTCACAGTAAATTAATAAAAGGGTTTTTTGTCGGGGCAAGGAGTTTGCTTCATGCTCTTGGGAAGCCTAGGTCAGAATACTGTTTGAATATCCTTACAGTCAGGGTGATACAGAACTTTAACACGAAAGGTTCATGTTTTCATTGCCCATGATATTATTTTTTGCAGAATTGCTTGGGTTCCTAAAAACCCTCCTTTCCCTTTATGTTGCAATTTCTCTCTCCTAACTGTTCTGTTCTGAGAAATATGCCTGTAGTACAGCTATAGCTCTCAACACCCATTCGTCAAAGTTAAAACGGCATTGAAAAAAGTAACCGCTATGACAGTTTTTCACACTTATGACTGTTGCAGCATTCCCATAGTCACGTCATCAAAATTTGGATGCTTGGCAACTGGTTCATATTTAGGATGATTGTAGTGTCCTGGAGTCTTGTGATCACCTTTTGCGACCTTCGGACAAGCAAAATAAATGGGGAAGCCGGATTCCCTTAACAACCGTGTTACTAACTTAATAACTGCAGTGACTCACTTAACAACTATGACAAGAAATGTAAAATGGCGCAAAACTCATTCAACGACTGTCTTGCTTAGCAAAGAAACTTTGGGCTCAACAGTGGTCATAAGTAGAGGACTACCTGTACTGTTTACCCTCCCAGGCATTACAGGTAGTCCTTGATTTACAGCTACAATTGAGTTCAACATTTCTGTTGTCAAGGGAGGCATTTGTTAAGTGAGTTTTGCCCCATTTTACCACCTTTCTTCCCATAGTTGTTAAGTGAATCACTGGAGGCATTAAATCAGTAATGCCATAGTTAAGTGAACCTGGCTTCCCCATTGACTTTGCTTGTCAGAAGGTCGCAAATGGGAATCACATGACCCTGGGACAGGCAACTGTCATAAATATGAATCAGTTGTCAAGAGTCCGAATTTTGATCACGTGGCCAAGGGGATGTTGCAAAGCTCACAACTGTGAGAAACGGTCATAAGTCACTTTCTTCAGTGCCGTTGTAATGTTGAACAGTCACTAAATGAACTGCAGTACGTCTACTTGTATCTCTGGGTCTCTTCCCTGCTGCTGAGTTGCCTTCCCGGGTGCCAGTTCCTATCCAGTTTCTTTTGCCTCTGTTTCTTTCAAGTCACTGCACTCTGCAAGAGAATGGGCGACAACGCTAAGCAATTTTTTCATTTTTCTTAGGTTGTCCTTGGAAAGTGTCTCAGATGTTGTTTTGCCACCCACATAGTTAAGCTCAACTTACTCATTGGCTGGAAGGATGAGCTGAAAGCAATATAATAATGAAGAAGAAGCAGCCGTGGAAAGAAAAACGCAGTCAGGGCATGTCTGTGCCATGGTTAAGTGCAAGTGGAGACAGGCAGGTACATGACCGTTCCCTAATTCTGAGTTATTCATGAGCGCCTCGTCCTGCATGGGATGAAGTGGGGTGTCCCTTCAGTGGAATGCTGCCTGCATATTGAAGCGAAGCAAAAGTAAAAGCTCATCACATACCATTCATACCATGGAACCAAGAGGGTCAGATCAGGGTCGTGATGAGTTCAGGGATTAGTTAGCCAGGAAAGCATCCTTTTCTTTAAAGTCTACTGATTGATTTAAAAATGAAAAACATCTTTAAATGTAGGGGTTGTAAATAATCTGCTTTGTGCAAATATCCCTTTACATACCGCATATCTTAGTAGAAATTATAAGTCTTTCCTGTAAGTCAAACATTAATATCCCAATCATAAAAGAAAATTTAAAGGGAAAGAAGATGAGTCGTGAGTTGCAGGCGGTATGCCCCGGTATAGGCGTACCGGAGCCTGCCCGGAGCACCAGGTACCGTTTCGGTATGGTGCTCCGGAGGGCCCCCCCTGGCCCCCCGAGCTCCTTACCTGTCCTTTAAGCCTTTGGTGCTTCCGCGCACGCACGTACGAGTTGGAACGGGATCCGGAACCCACCGCTGGTATAGACATACCCATTGCCAGAGACAGAGATGTGACAGAGAGGGCAGCGGAATGAAATCCAAACACATCGTCAGATTTGACCCATATTGCTGTCTAAAACAAACTGCCAAATGTTCCTAATTTTTCACTGGAAGACTTTTCCTCTCAGCTTTACCTTTAGAATATCGGCAAGGATAAAAATCGGAAGAATTTTATCTCCTAGAATAGAAGGCCAAGACATAAAAATAATAAGAGTGAGAGAAGAGACATGAACAGAGCTGTGCAGTGCTTCGAAAGTAATTTGAAATTCAGAAAAGATGAAAGCTGTGGCATAAACCGCAACTCTTTAAAGCAGCTGTGCCTGTTCTGTGGATTGGCCAACCACCCTGTGACCCTGGGGAAAAGATGCAGCTTCTTTAATAAATTACAAACCGTTGCTCCTTTTGCCTTCCTTTATACTTAAAAGCATTGCAATAATATTTTATTTAAGAGATTAAAATACATTAATGGCCTTAAAATATTACAAATTGTACAAAATATAGCATCAGCAACAAGTCAAAATGAAGTTATAGCAGCGCAATTAAAGACCAACTCCTTCATACATGTCAAGACAAAAGGGTAGGACTTCTGCAGCTGCCATCTTGGTGGCGCAATGGTTAGAGTGCAGTACTGCAGGCTACTCCTGCTGACTGCCAGCTGACTGCAATTTGGCAGTTCGAATCTCACCAGGCTCAAGGTTGACTCAGCTTTCCATCCTTCCGAAGTGGGTAAAATGAAGACCCAGATTGTTGGAGCAATAGGGTTGACTCTGTAGACTGCTTATAGAGGGCTGTAAAGCACTCTGAAGCAGTATATAAATGCTATTGCTATCTTGATCCATCTCTCTATTTGGTTAAAGAGGGAGAGCAAACAATTGCCCACAGATAAATATTTCATCTTTTGCAGTTACTCTAGAATTATATTTTAAAATATCCATCTCTCTTATAACTCAGAAACCCATCTAATATAGGTAGTAAAAGGGAGAAATATCTGTACAATAAAAATCTGGTGCTTATTTATGCCACAAACTTGCAAATCCCAGCCATTTCCATTCAACAAGCAACATAAGCAAAAAATAGATCACCCAAGTGTTACAGTGAGCTGTTCTCAATGGACTGAAAAGAAGATAACAGAAACCCGGAGAAAGAACAACACTCTTGACTTGGTCAAACCAGTTGTCACAAAATGACCATAAGAATGTGAACCCCAGGAGATATGATTTCTATTGAGGAAGTGATGGCAAAGTTCAAGCTTTATTCTGACACAGGAAATGTAATATTAGAAAGGAACCCCTTTAAACTGTCAACAGTTAGGAATAACACACAACTACTAACTTGTATAAGACATGCCGTATTATGTAGGGTTATCAACCTTTTTTATTGTCTTATAAGTGCTGGAAAAATCAGGATATTGTTTTATAAGACTAGTTTCATCTTGGAGAAGAAAGGAATGAAGATTACTGACATTTTATATTTTAGGAGTGATTTTCTTTTAATGGATATCAGCAGCAGAAGAATAGAGCTGATCTATGCTTCATAAGTTTTAGCTAACCTCTGACCATACTATTTTTCAGCTTTAAACAGATATAGAGATGGTTTCTGGGAATTGCATAAATAGAGAAGCAATTGGAAAATGAAGAAGAATGTTTGTTTTGTTCCAAATTCAGGCAGATTTGCTGGATGGATGGACAAGAAGAAACAAACTGGGCAGGTGCTTGAGTTACTGTATTTTTCGGAGTATAAGACACTTTTTTTCCTCCTAAAAGAGGCTGAAAATTTGGGTGTGTCTTATACTCTGAATGTAGCCCCGCCCACCCGCCGGCCCCTACCCTTCAGCCTCTGCACATCATCTTCCTGGCTGAAGAGATTGCCATCGACAATGTCTTGTGTTTTGGGTTGTGTTTTTGGGCTCCGTGCATTGCGTTTTCAGTCTCCAAATGCTCAACATGCAGTTCCCAAAATGACTACCTGGAACAGCTGCTGCCTTCTCTTACCCCTTCCCCGCTTTTCCTGCTTTAGTCAGTGGAGTGCCCTCCGAGGATCTGCTGTGCTTTTGAAGCTGTAATTGCTGCTCCCTCTGACAATCAGCTGTGCTTTAGAAGAACAGCCCCCATCATCCCCAACCTCAAAACCAGCAAGTGAACTAATGTGCTGAAACTGACCAGACTAAGTACTAGCCAGATGAATACCTTAGTTTTCTTCCCCCCAAACTAAG